>NC_085140.1:169831797-171076260 GCF_024139115.2 Armigeres subalbatus
CACAACCCATTCCCGTGACGCCCGGTAGATACCTTCTCGTGGTGTGTTACTTAATATGAGGTATCATCATGGCCACATTGCCAGTTTCTGGCTGATTCAACGATTACCATCTTTAATATCCAACTCCTTGGTACTTATGAGAGTGTCGCAGTCACTGAACTCTTGCTTCCATCCTCTCCCTCTTAATGATGAAGATGGGCGTGGCCAGCATCATTTTTTAATTTTTTTTTATAATCTTTATGTAAGTGATTTTTAAGTTTAAACAAAGTTCATCACTAGTGGCCAGTAGTAGTAATCCTCATGCTTTTGTTGTTTTTGCCTTTTCTTGATTTCTGATAGCGTGCTAGATAAGGATTTCGAAAATAAAACACGTTTACTATCTATGAATTATACCGTTACAATGCTAATGCAACTTGTAGAGCTATACCCGGTTCAAAACTTCATACAAAAGTCACTATTTGGTCACTTTCTCTGCTATTGAAAGGCACTATTTGGTCACTTTTTCGTTATCGCTGGTCACTAAAGTCACTATTTTGAACGGCATTTGTCGCTACCAGCCCTGTTTATGGGAACTTCTTCCGTATGTCAATGGAAAGTTTTCCTATTTTTTGTATTTCCTCGCTAAATTATTTTGCATTTCCACGAATTATTAAGAAAACATCTGGATTGTTTCTTATATGGCAAGTTTGTTATGAAAATCTATGTTTCAAGTCAGTGCTACAGATGTATTGGTTGAGTTACTTTAAACCCATATAGACAGTTTCTTGTTTTTCCAAGATTGTTATCAAAGTCTTCTAATTGTTGTTGCAAAAAGCCTATTATTCTTATCATAGTCTAAGATTTTTTTTTTCAATATTTAATATCTTGCGGGCCCTCCTTAGCTGTGCGGTTAGATATGCGCGACTACAAAGCAAGACTATACTGAAAGTGGCTGGATTTGATTCCCGGTGGCGGTCTAGACAATTTTCGGTTTGGAAATTGTCTCGACTTCCTTGGGCATAAACAGTATCATCGTGTTAGCCTAATGATATACGAATGCAAAAATGGTAACTTGGCTTAGAAACCTCGCGGTTTATAACTGTGCAAGTGCTGAATGAATACTAAGCAGCGAGGCGGCAATGTCCCAGTGGGAGATGTAATGCCAATGAACAAGAAGAATACCATGCGAAATTAAGAATTTCCCACGGAATCAAAAAAAGGAATAAGATTTCTCTTCAGAATATTCTTGTTTCATAAATTCAAGAACTTCCCCAGATTATCAAAATGTTTCACGTTCAAGGACTCAGGGTTTTATTGCATTTTTGAAAGAAAATTTGTAGCCCAACAAGATTTTATTAAGATTCCCAGAACACTAGTAAGAGAGTTTACCTCGTAATGCCAGGATTCTTGTTGGAATTCTCTTTCTTTTCTTATTTTTGTTTTGTTTTCGAGACTTTAAGGCAGGCCTGTCCAACCCTTAACACTTGCTGGCGTGCCAGAACATATTTTGTACCGAACTTTTTAAATATTTTTATAAATTGGAACATAAATTAATCTATTCACACCATTTACCGGATGTAAAAAATGGAAATTCCGTTATTTACCGGTATATGGAAAAGATTTGTATGAACTGTTTTCAACAGGATGAGAGAAATGTACCAGATTTCAAGTCGTTGAGATGTTTGGTGATATCTGCTAGAAAAGCCAAGTCACTCATCTATTCAGGATCGTTCAGCTCGGGCAGCGGTTTTCCTTTATCTTGTAGAAATAGTGCCATTTTCTTTTCGAAAAGAATAAAATCTCTCAAGGATGGCACCAAGGCTTAGTCAATGAAATTCGCAGTAATACAGCAAGTCTTCCGTACTCGGCTTTTATTTCTGTCAACATCATTTATTAATTGGTGGGGGTTGAGTTCCTTAACGTTGATAAAGTTGATACTTGAGGAATATTGATCGTTTTCGCATATCGATTCTTTCGGTGAATATGGAATGCGGGGAAATGTCGCCATACCTATGTGATTGCTTTTCCTTGCTTAGAATTGTCACAACGTCATTGTTCTTTCCTGTCATTGCTGGTGCTCTATCAATCGTAAGGTCACTTAAGTTTTCGAAGGAGCAAAAAAGTCCTTTACACAGGTCTACAGCCCTCAGGTTTTCCCCGTTAGTTGTTCCCAGCATCGGGAATAAACCTGCCAATTTATCTGTCATTCAAAAATGACCATGAAGACAGCCACCTTTTCCACGTTTATCACGACGGTATTTTCATCGCTTGCGAAAGAATAGAATATAAAGCTGACGGCTTTTTCACGTTACATAGCTTTCAAATCTTCTGCGAGAATTTATACTCGTCACCATGTTCCACGCAAGCTATGTTACAGAAGGAGGATGTTTCCTTAGGACACGATGTCAACAACAACCGAAATGCATTCCATTTCCATCAAGTCAACAACCGTTCACATTTCATAGAATGCTTGGATTCAGATTTTATTCCTTCAATGTAGTTAAACTTTGCGAACAAAGTAAGCAAACGCAGCGCGAGCTTTGATTTAAAACTTACATATTGAAACATGAATAATAAAAAAAACTTCTGGAGCCAGGTAGATTAGCTGGCGAGTCAATTATGAGGTTATTTTTCTTACATGCCGCGGGCCACAAAAAATAGAGCTGAGGGCCGTGCGTTGGGCAGCCCTGCTTTAAGGTTACTTTCCGAATTTAGAATTGTTTTACCAAATTCCTTTATTTTCTTCGAAATTTTTCAATTTATTAGGAAGTTTTTTTTTTTTTTTTTTTTTTTTTTTTTTTTTTTTTAATTGCCCTCCACTATCCCCCACACCAAGAAGCTCACTGGGAGCCCCCTGGAAATGGACGCATCTAATTTAATTTAAGCACACACTGGACAGCATAAAAATACAAAATACAAAATAATTTTATTTGTGTGCTTAAAACAAGAAAGAAAAACGAATCTAATAGACAGGATAGAAATTCAATAACAACGGATATAAATCCCAGTGGAACATGTTCCTTTTAAGGGATTTACAAATAAAATATAAAAAATAATATAAAAAATAATATAAAGTTTAGAGACGGAAAACAAAAGGGCAAGATGCTTCACGACTAGACGAGCCAGCCTTGGGCTGCACAGTGTTTTATTTCGTCATTTTCACAATCGAAATACAAAAACTCGAAAAGCGTTGATTTTGGATATCGGTTTTGTTTACAGAAGTTTCAACATATTTAGGAGCGCATCTTTTAATAAAAACAGTTTGATGATTAATCTCCCCAAAAGTGAGTTGAGAAATTTATTTTTCCACCAGAATGAAATGGACACGTGGTGTCTTCCGCAAAGTTATCACCCATATTCTTGTTTACGTACGAACGCGCTTCGAAAGTTCGAAATCGAAAGTTGATGCGCATTCTCGTTTACGCCAGCAAAATCAAATGGGGAAACGGTTCGAACGAATCGCATTCGTTCGAAAGTTTCATTCGTCCGTAAACAAGAATAGGGGTGTATATAACTTATGTTAATACGATTACACATGCTTTAATCTTAGCACTCTCATGTCACACCAAAATTAGATGAGCACGGAACGGAACAGAACTAAGCTGCGACCGCTCTCCACAGGATCAAATCGAAGTGAAAGAATCATGTTCAAATATCCTCATAATATCAAAGCCTGAGATTTCAGATTTTCGTCATAAAAAATACGAAAGATCCTTCATTTAGAACACAATCCGTTATTTGCTGAGGAAGCATTTCGTCGTCTGCAATAAGAGCCAATCTTCAAGTTCGTCGTCTCAATCCAAAAATTTAAATACCTACCCATCTAGATCAAATATCGATCAAATCTACCGTTATGGAAAAGGGCATCTTTTATTTACTCTGACAGATCATGAATCAAATCTTGGTAGTAAAAAAGACATTGAATTCAAGCAAAACGACAAACGCGATGAAATATGTTCGAGGACGAAGTTTGTTTTACTATGATCAAAGTGTATTCGGTTTGGGTTTCGGATTAGTATTTAGCTGAATAAAAGAACACGTTCTGCAAGACTACATCTCAAATGTAAATGTATTCAATATCCGCACATACTAGGGCATATGCACCACTTACAAGATTTTGTTTAGTTTTCATTTGCTTAGAACAATTAACATTAATCCCTACTGTAGTTCAACGAACAATACAAATATACCATAGTATCAATTAATTTTCAATTTCGTTTAATGCTGACGACCCTAAACAACAGAGGAATCTGTTTTCTTTGCACGACACAACGTTGCGTTTGGTTTGTAATCATGTTTGAGCGAGCTCATAACTCCCTTCTTCTCTTGGATGTCGAACAGTAAATGGTTTGTCATTCGCAGAATGCCGAAAATAATGGACAACTTTTTAATGGTCTGCCTCTGTGCACTTCGTCGTCGTTCGGTGATGAATGGCGAGTTATTTTGGGGACATAAGTGGGTGTAAATGTAAAGTATTCCAAAACCGATAGATGAATAAATTTTCCGTAACTGTTTCTTGATAGATGTTGAACAAAAGGATTGTAGACCCGCTAACTAATTCATAATTAAACCACTACCAATCTAATTAATGAAACACGTCACTGTTGCGGAACAAAAAATATGTGCGATGCAGCTTTAAGGATATTTGTGCTCGTGCGGAAAAGCGGCAAACTAGGATACGTCTTTTTTGTTGGTTCCTGTGGTTTCAATATCTTCCGGTCGGCGGGCGTTAATTTGGAAGTTGTTTATTCTTATAGCCTATTCAGATTACACCATTTATGATAATAAATTTCATGATAAAGAATAACTTGATGCCAATCCTCATACATTTAATTTTTGTTCTCCACTTTAACACGGTATTTATTATGATAAATGGCGTAATCTGAATAGGCTATAAAGCTGATTGTTGAAAATGTAGTTCGAATGTCATGTTTGATGCTTTGCAATTAGTATGGTCAGACAAAGATGATTTATATTTGATGTTGTTAAAATAAATTTGAATGAATTATGCAGGCTTTTGAGTTTACAATATTACTTACGGATGGCTACATACGGATGTGTATCTATAATCCTATATGACAAAATATACGCTTACTTTACTGACGGTATATACTGCTCTTGATGTACGAAGAAAAATATTCGTACAGTGAACGAGGCTTCCTGATTGGTTGAATTGGTGTGTAGATTACTAACACTGGAATTTGTGACGGCTGGGTGAGAACTTTCCATTTCTATCATATGTACTAGAAGCGTTTTCCATTCATCCGTACGCATTTTCTGTTTGGATTTTTTCTGGTTCATATTTAGTCAAATGTGTGGATGAGGTAATTGTTATTTTTGTTTTCTACTCTAGTAGCGGTATTACTGGCTTGACGTTTATCTGGCACGGTTAGACATCAACAGTGTGAGGGATTTATTGGTGCTGATTGCTTTTAAGCAAATGTGTTACTTTGGATTACAAATGTGTGGTACTGTACCTGAAATAGTTAATACTGAGCCGTCAATTTATCATTATTCTATTTAATTGAACGAAATTTTGGTCTACATTTCCTTAATGTGATTCTTCGATTCTTATTGTTTTGTTTGATCATCCGTGGTTATCCCTTCGTCTACATTTGTTCCGATATCGAAACCATTTTTATCTCTGTTATGTTTCGCATAGGTTTAAATTTAAAGATTTCAAAAACCGTTCTAGGCACACCTTTTTTATCTGTTTCCTTCAGTTATTATTTAATGCGATCTACTTCCCAATTTCGTTGAATAATTTACGTGTTGTGGGATTGCTGGAGAGTTATATCATCCAAAACGAATTACTTGATCACAAGCGAATCCATCATTTGTTTCAATATGTATGTTAAGTTAAGTTCGGTTCGGGAAAAAAATCATGAAAAATAGAGGTAGAAGAATTATTACGAATAGCAGCATTAAAGATAAATAATGGAATTTGCATTGTGCGATAAAATGCTTGTGCACCTTTAATTTGAAATAATACGATTATTTGACGCAGAGCGAGCTTAGCATAAAGAAAAAGGTATTTGCAGGTTTGAACGATTCTTCGTACATGTTTCGGTATGATTACATAGTTACCTAAAGTTCAGAGATTAGTTTATTAATAAGATTTTCATATACAGATACGGTTTCGATTGTCTCCTGCCTGGAGATACACCACTTAAACCCTTTCGGGACGGATGGTTCATATATGCCCAACATTTTAGATTGGCTGTGTAAAATCACTAAAGAGAACTAAGTCCTCGCTTTCTTCAGCAAAGTTGTTCATAAGGATATTGGCTTTACAGGAAAAATATTGGAGGTTAAGTGTGACTATACCCTGAAGACCCAGATATCCAAAACCTTGAGAAGATTTCGCTTCTGACAGCAAGCAAATGAATCTGAAATATTTGAGTCGTATACCGCATTGTATGATAATGTTGAACACTTTAAAACGTCATTTTAAACGTCAAGCCAGTGATCAATTTTCAAGAGTACGAGATGCTCAAGATACTCCAATACATCCTCGTGTTCAGCACATTGTATCTTCCAGATCAACCAAGGCTTTTGGAATGTCCTCATTGTCGGTATATACTCAATCCTGTACAATAAGTATAATCATGTAAACCCATTTTTTTTAAACACGAGATGTTCAAAGCACTCCAAAACTTATTTGAGCTCAGCCCACGTTATCTAACAGATCAATCAAGGTTTTTGCAATGTCTTTATCACCGGCACATACCTAAACTGAATCAATAAGCAAATGCGCATAATATGAACCAAATTTTCTCGAAAGCGGGATGTTCATGGTAATCCAAACCGTTCTCGAGTTCAGTTCAAGGTATCTACCAAACAATTAGGTCTGTTGAAATGTTCCCATCATCAAGTATACACTCAATCCGGTTCAATAAGCATGTGATTCAAATCTCTTCCAAAATGATTTTGAGTTAAGATGCAGTTATCTACCAGGTGCACAATGACTAAGGAAGTGTTTGTGTCGAGCAATCCCAACAAACAATTTTAGCTGAATCAGCTAGTTTTTCTTCTGAAGAAGACTATTTTTGGTCATTTAAGCGCTTTTCCCACATTCAATGTTCGATGGAAGGTCCATTCGAATGCAGCAATAGACTTTTTGGGGCGTGGAACCACTGAGTTCAAAAGTTCATAAATGTGAACAGTAGTTCCTTCGAAAATAGTCGAACGGATCATCAGAGTAACTTCTTTTTCTTCTTCTCACTGGCATTATATCACCCACTGGGACATTGCCATAGCGCAGCTTAGTGTTCATTTAGCACTTCCACAGTTAATAACTTCGTGGTTTCGTAGCTAAGATATCATTTTTGTATTAGTTTGATACGAGAAAATTTCCTAGACTTCGACCGGAAGCCACCGACCAGCCACCTGCAGCATAATTTTGTATTGTAGCCGCGCATCTTACCGCATAACGAAGGAAGGCAGAGTAACCGAGCAAATATTTTTAGTATAAAACCGTATGCTTCCACGAATTTACATTGAGTCTCAAGGAGAATCCACTGAAGCTTGTGAAATAAATAAGTGAAATCCTATCGAATCAATGGTCCTGCTGGGATGTTCAACGATGCACGGATACATCGTTCCGGACTTGGTTGGATCGGGTAGATCAATGTTCTGTGATCAATGATCGGGTAGATCATGTTCTGTACTCCACGACGTTTTGGAGGATCAAAAAGGTCTACAGTAGCTTGGGAAAGTAATTAATCAAATCTTATCGGCTAAATGGATATGCTGGGATGGTTAGTTTTGAACAGATAAATCTTTCATGATTTGGTTGATCGAGTAGAATTCAGCGATTCTTAACCTGGAGTACATGTACCCCAGGGGGTACCTCCGACAAAAATGCTTAATGGCGGATGAATGACCATTCCAATAAAAAGTTATATTTAGTTTTGATAATTGCTTTATGTTTGATTTCGAAACATTGTATTGTTCATAATAGGCATGGCGATGCGATCAGTTTATCAAAATCTATGAAAAGCTTAGTAGCTTCGTTGCAAAAGCCTTCTTCGAAGCTATTCGTAAAGCCTTCTTCCGAGCAACTTGTAAGAGAGGCTCGAAAGCTTCCTATCAAGAAGCTCAAAAACCTCCTTCCAAGAGGCTTGAAATCCTCCTTTCAAGAGGGTCGGAAGCCTTTTTTCAAAAGGTTTGGAATTCTTATTCCAATGAGCTTGAAAGCCTCAATTCAAGAGGCTTGAAAAGCTTGCTATCAAAAGCTCAGAAGCCTCTTTCCAAGATGTTTGAAAGCCTCCTTTCAAGAAGCTCAGAAACCTCCTTTCAAGAAGCTCGGAAGCCTCCTTTCAAGAGGACTCGGAAGTCTATTTTCCAATGGCTCAAAAGCCACCTTTTAAGACGCTTGAAAGTTTCCTGTCAAAAGACTCGGAAGCCTCCTTTCAAGAGGCTCGGAAGCTTCTTTTCAAGAGGCTCGGAAGCCTCCTTTCAAGAGGCTCGGAAGCCTCCTTTCAAGAGGCTCAGGAAGCCTCCTTTCAAGAGGCTCAGAAGCCTCCTTTCAAGAGGCTCAGAAGCCTCCTTTCAAGAGGCTCAGAAGCCTCCTTTCAAGAGGCTCAGAAGCCTCCTTTCAAGAGGCTCAGAAGCCTCCTTTCAAGAGGCTCAAGCCTCCTTTCAAGAGGCTCAGAAGCCTCCTTTCAAGAGGCTCAGAAGCCTCCTTTCAAGAGGCTCAGAAGCCTCCTTTCAAGAGGCTCAGAAGCCTCCTTTCAAGAGGCTCAGAAGCCTCCTTTCAAGAGGCTCAGAAGCCTCCTTTCAGGAGGCTCAGAAGCCTCCTTTCAAGAGTCTCAGGAGCCCCCTTTCAAGAGGCTCCAGCCTCCTTTCAAGAGGCTCAGAAGCCTCCTTTCAAGAGGCTCAGAAGCCTCCTTTCAAGAGGCTCAGAAGCCTCCTTTCAAGAGGCTCAGAGCCTCCTTTCAAGAGGCTCAGAGCCTCCTTTCAAGAGGCTCAGAAGCCTCCTTTCAAGAGGCTCAGAGCCTCCTTTCAAGAGGCTCAGAGCCTCCTTTCAAGAGGCTCAGAAGCCTCCTTTCAAGAGGCTCAGAGCCTCCTTTCAAGAGGCTCAGAAGCCTCCTTTCAAGAGGCTCAAGCCTCCTTTCAAGAGGCTCAGAAGCCTCCTTTCAAGAGGCTCGGAAGCCTCCTTTCAAGAGGCTCAGAAGCCTCCTTTCAAGAGGCTCAGAAGCCTCCTTTCAAGAGGCTCAGAAGCCTCCTTTCAAGAGGCTCAGAGCCTCCTTTCAAGAGGCTCAGAAGCCTCCTTTCAAGAGGCTCAGAGCCTCCTTTCAAGAGGCTCAGAAGCCTCCTTTCAAGAGGCTCAGAAGCCTCCTTTCAAGAGGCTCAGAAGCCTCCTTTCAAGAGGCTCAGAGCCTCCTTTCAAGAGGCTCAGAGCCTCCTTTCAAGAGGCTCAGAAGCCTCCTTTCAAGAGCCTCAGAAGCCTCCTTTCAAGAGGCTCAGAAGCCTCCTTTCAAGAGGCTCAGGCCTCCTTTCAAGAGGCTCAGGCCTCCTTTCAAGAGGCTCAGAAGCCTCCTTTCAAGAGGCTCCAAGCCTCCTTTCAAGAGGCTCAGAAGCCTCCTTTCAAGAGGCTCAGGAAGCCTCCTTTCAAGAGGCTCAGGAAGCCTCCTTTCAAGAGCTCAGAAGCCTCCTTTCAAGAGGCTCAGAGCCTCCTTTCAAGAGGCTCAGGAAGCCTCCTTTCAAGAGGCTCGGAAGCCTCCTTTCAAGAGGCTCAGAGCCTCCTTTCAAGAGGCTCAGAAGCCTCCTTTCAAGAGGCTCAGGAAGCCTCCTTTCAAGAGGCTCGGAAGCCTCCTTTCAAGAGGCTCAGAAGCCTCCTTTCAAGAGGCTCAGAAGCCTCCTTTCAAGAGGCTCAGAAGCCTCCTTTCAAGAGGCTCAGAAGCCTCCTTTCAAGAGGCTCAGAAGCCTCCTTTAAAGAGGCTCAGAAGCCTCCTTTCAAGAGGCTCAGAAGCCGTCTTTCAAGAGGCTCAGAAGCCTCCTTTCAAGAGGCTCAGAAGCCTCCTTTAAAGAGTCTCAGAAGCCTCCTTTCAAGAGGCTCGGAAGCCTCCTTTCAAGAGGCTCGGAAGCCTCCTTTCAAGAGGCTCGGAAGCCTCCTCTCAAGAGGCTCGGAAGCCTCCTCTCAAGAGGCTCGGAAGCCTCCTTTCAAGAGGCTTGAAAGCCTATTTTCAAATGACTCAAAGCCTCCTTTTAAGAGGCTCGGAAGCCTCCTTTCAAGAGACTCGGAAGCCTTCAGGACGTTTTAGAAAACCGTAAAGATCTCCAAAAAAAATCATGTTTTTTTACTTTTGGGGGAAATTTAGTGTTGTTCTCCGGAAAATAGTCTGAACTTTTTAAAGAAATTCTTTTTTAATTCTGCTGGAAAATTCTTTCAAGTTTTTGCAAAATAGTTTTTTAATTACTCGTCGATTTTTTCTTCAATTTCTTTTAAACTAAACAGTGAAGTTCTTCTGGATTTCCTCTGGAAATTCCTTTAAAATTCCACTACAATTCCATTCCAAAGGAATTTCTTCTGAGTTCGCATGAGAAATTCATCTTAATTTGGATGGCGATCTCATCTGAATTCTTACCGAAATTACATTTTAATTTCCAAGGGATATTTTTCAAATTTCTCTAAATTGATTTTCAAACAAAAATCCTCAGAACTTCGACTAGAAGCTCTTCTGATTTTTTGTCTGGATATTCCAATGACTTTTGCTTGGGTATTCCTCTGATTTCCATCTGGGAGTTTTTCTGAGATACCCCAAAAATCTCTGAATTTCCACGGGATTTCAAAAAAGTTTTTAATTTTCACGAAAACTTCCTCTGAGATTTCCACGAAAAATTGTTTTAAGCTCCAACTAAAATATTTTTTGGAATTTCTACCAATCTTTTTATAAAAACTCCCGTAGAACAATTAGGAATTCTCACGAAAAATTCTACGGAATTTTCTCGGAAAATTTGTCTGGATATGCTTCAAACTTTCTTTGGGAAACTCTTCGGAATTTTCTCGTAAAATGCTTTAAAATTTTCTCGAAAAAATCTTCGGCATTTTCTTGCGAGACGCATCGGAATTTGCTCCGATTTTTTTTGGAAAACTCCTCGGAATTTCCGTGGGAAACTCTTCAAAATTTTCTCGGGAAACGTTTCGAAATTTCTTTGAAAAATACTTCGGAATTTTCTAGCAAAATTCTTCAAATTTTTTTTAGGGAAACGCTTTTATCGCAAAGTGCTTTGCGATTTTCACGGGACACTCTTCGAAATTTCCTCGGGAAACGCTTCGAAATTTCCTCAGAAAACTCCAGAATTTACTCGGAAAACGCTCCGAAATTTCCTCGAAAAACTTTTCGCAATTACCTCGGAAAACTCTTCGGAAACTCCTCCTCCTCCTCTTTGAAATTTCCTCGCTAACTTTTACCTGCTCAGTGACTGAGCTGTGTATTTCCGTCTCTTTTGTTTTCCTCAAGGAAATTTTACACGAAATCCGTCAAAAGCGGGACTAGTCATAGTTTTATTAATTCCTTCTTTTGGTAGAAATTGAATAAAATTTCCTAGAGAAAAAAAAAAAAGACGGCCATTCATAGCTGGAAGTTAGTTATTTATTTTATTATTTTTTGAAGTGGTGAGAATGGGAACTCAGTTCCACCACTTGAATAATATTTGTGCTTATTGGGAAATGATTCTAAGCTTAATAATCCACGTAATCTGTGTCATTGCATCAAATATTTTCTGCATGTAAGACTGAACCTATTAATCCTCAGTCTGTCTACTCCATTTAAAAAATATTCTGTCTTTAGTGACTTTAACTTGAGAAAATCAATTGTTGCATCATACCGAAAACATATGCGAAGATAAACCTCGACTGTTTTATTTAGTTCTTAATCGATTGAAGTTGATTGGCATTGATGAAAAATATATAATAGAATTATTAGTCTCACACTGTATTAAATTTCTTAAAACCATGATTGACAAAAAATGTATTTCGTGCGTTCATAAAAAAATGAGGGTTTTCCAGTCTAAATATCCCAGAACAAGCACAAAGGAAATAAACAACTTAAAAATATCTAAACAGCTTTACTTTCAATTATCGCCAGGGAGAGCTGCAAACAGTCGAATTTGGCATCAATTTTTCATGTTTCAATGTTTTTATTTTGGAAATGTAACCGACCAACTCTCCTGAAGATAATACAAATAGAAACCGTTGAACTTATTCAATAGCATAATAGATGGCGACATGTTGTATATGCTGTTTTAATATTTTTGTTGATATCCGCGGTTATCACGATGTGTCTTTCAAAATGACTTATTGTAGATCAATGGTCTAATCGAGAGCTCGCGGGAAAAAATAAACTTAGCTAAATATATCAAAACAAAACACATAACATGTTTTTTTCTATGGATTTTTGGATTTCTTTTTAAAAATAATGAATAGTTTCCTAAAAATGCGTGCGCAATTCTAAACAGATATAAAGTTCCAAAATTCTCGTGTGATTTTGCAATACTATTTGATAAATTTTCATCCAGCATTTTTGTTGAGATGTCTGAAGTTGGTGGGTTTTAGGATATAGTTATTTATTATTCAATTATGAAGGCCACTAGATAATTCTAGCTGAACTATTTCAAACAATTTCTGTGATTGTTGTATTTATTATTTAAGTTGTTACGTGAGGTACATTTTCATTTGAGTCATAAATGCAAAATATGCCCCGATTAGATTTATGATCTACATAAGGTCATTAACAAGTTCTTTTATAAGAGATTTTAAACACAGTGTATTCCATACACACTTAGATAGCAAAAACAATTTATTTTAATGCGTATTATTCTTTCAAGCCAAGCTTATTAACCGATCATCACTGAGATTGTGGATATTATAGATATTAAACAAAATAACGTTTCCGACATCGAATATCGTTTCCTGTATCTCAATCTAGTGGTTTTGAAATGTTGAATTAATACTGGAAATCACCTATCTAATATACTTACCTACATATTAGCTGTTTTATTCAGAAGCTTGAAAAGAACCATCCTATGGCAAAAACAAAACCCATCATAAGGTAATATGAAAATCAAACGAACTTTAATAGCTTCCAGTAAATATTAACGTACGGAGCGAATCCGAGAAAAAAATGTCGCGCTTCACTAAATTCCCCTTCAGCAGTTGGCCGGAACATCCACGCTAGAACTATCACGCTAAATCCCTACGGCGGGAGCTGGAGAAAGTGCCGCTCGCAGCCCGCCGCAACGGATTCGTGCTGCGAGCAACGGGCCCAATCCTAGTGGAGCAGCCGGGCGCCATCCGGGGACTTGCACGGGGACATCCGTTCCTCCCACTTGCTGTGCTTCTCCGGCGTCAGATGGGTGATCTGCACGTGGATGGCCTGCACCTTCTCGAACTTGGGCGGAATGGAGCACAGGCGGTAGCTCACTTCGTCACCCGGCAGGGGCACGTACTCGCCCTCGATGCTATCGATTAATTAGGAGAAAAAAAATCGGCAGAAGAGACAGAAAAATAAGATTTCATTTAGGATAACGCTGACGTGAGATGTGGACTAAATAGAATTTAATTCGCTATATTTGTATCATTTCGTATCGCATGGGAAATGGGCTTGAATAATAAACAGCCATCTTTTACGGTGTTAGTTAATACAGGAACGTTATATGATGGTTATGGCCAATACAAATCCTAATTGAATCAGTCGATTATTTGAACGGCTTATAAAGAAAGACTAACGGTCCCAAAAGAAATAAATTACAAAACATATCCATTTCGATCTACAATGAACATAATAGACTGGACATCGAATCGAATTGCGGTGGACCATTGTTGCGAAGCGAACTACAATACATCTAAACCCATAAATAAGACTTACTCTGAGATGTGCACAAAAATGTCGTCACCGCCGGAATTGGGCGAGATGAAACCGTGACCTTTGCCCCTGCTGAATGATTTTACTTTTCCTTCCTCGATGGGATTCCTCATGGCACGGTCGGAACTGAAAATAACGAGCGAATAAATAATGATCAATATTGATGTGGGTATTGCGTGTGCGTATAATAAATTCTAATTAGATTGCGATATTTGTATCTCATTTAGTAGGTGTTTTTGTTTGAAAAATCAAGCACACGAAGCCTTCCGTAGATCAGATGCACGGTTACAAAGCAGTTCATAAAGTGTTTGACTGAGTTCGCATCCCGATTCAATCTAGGACATTTACTCGACTTTCCCCTTCTGGGCTATGCGGCCATATGATGCAACCTGCCTAAATACAACTAGGCATGAAAACCGAAACCATGAAAACTAAACTGGGAAGTGGTAAATAGGGTAAAATGCCCAATAGTGGACCCCCTAGTAGGGAAATTTTGCTCTTTCTGGCATAAGGAGTGGAAATTTTCAAAATATTAATTCTGCGTGATATCTAATATCAAGCTCTGCATCTCCTCTTCACGATACATACATGAAACACGCAAATACTCGACGTTATTCGTTGAAATTAACATTTTAAAGTCTAACTGAATTCGCCCTATAGTAGACCCCCTGGGGGTCCATAATAGGAAATTGCTTCCCTATAGTCGACACTTCATTTGATTTTTATGTTCCGTTTCGAGACGTTCTTCTTCCCTATTATGGACCCCCCAAAATATTCCTATAATGGACACACTCGTGTTTATTTTTTATAGAATTGTAAAAAATCATCCATTTTAACTTTCCATAGCATTTCCAATGCATGTAATCAAATCATAGAACTGTAAGGTAGGTTCTCCCGATGGAATTTCATAGCAAAATATTTACATTGTGCTGTAATAATGCAAAAATGGCTGGAGGGTCCACTATTGGTTGGGGGTCCACTATTGGGCACTTTACCCTAATAAGAGAGACCAACGTGGCAATTGCTTCGTCATAAAACCTACATCATTGCTTGCTATTCAGCGTTCACAACCAACCGAAATCAGAATATGGTTTCGTCGAATTAATTGCAGAATGCAATTAGTCTGGCGTCACAAACACTTTGATTGGCAGGTGGCCATTCTAGGTAGCTATGGGATAATTTAATGGATTCACAAAAGCTTTGATTCTGTTGTCAGCATCCGATTCATAAACACGACACGTACAGGTGAGATGTGTTTACTGGCGTGGTAAAGCTGGTGCCATAATATGTAGTATGGGATGCAGAACGATCAGGGAGCAACGGAATCGATTGATTCGAATGAATGACTGGTATGAATTTATTAAAACTCAAAACAAAATAATCAAATATTCAATAATGAAGAATATTACTAAATTTGAGCATTTGTCGTAGTGTTAGCCTCCCAAATTTGGTGGTACAAGCACGATTGCCTGTAGATAGTAATCCCTCATATCAGCCGCAGCATTCAGATTCGCCCTAAATGTCACCCATAAACCCACTGATGCGAGTTTCAAATAGAACGAAAAAGGTCCAACGTCATAAAACAACAGTAAAACAGAGCTTTATTTGGCTTCATATTCACGTAGGTAACATACATGCTCACAGAACAAGTGTTCTCTAACCTACATACCTCACCTCTACAACTCTGCTCTGAAGGTATTGTGCTACAAAAATCTGTTTTTTATCTGTGCGGCTCTATTATCCAGAGCTCAAATGTAGGCAACGGAGTGGTTAGGAAAAATTGCCAGCAGCGTACGTGCATCCTAAAGTTAAGAATGAATGCAGAGAACGTTGTAGAGATATCATCTATGTATGAGAGTGTGAAATTTAAATGTGTTTCCAGAAATACAGCTTGTACGTTAAAATATGTAATGTATGTAACCAGTCGAAAAGGATTTCACCCTTTTTAATATGATTCTTAGATATAATGTTTCATGGGTTTTCGATCTTAAGTACAATAACATTTTGACAGAATAGGACGCAAAGAGTAAACAGATACTGCGAAATAAAATTCAATTCGATTAAATGATGATTTTATTTTAAAAACTAAGAGCCGGTAGTCGTAGATAGACTCCTTTTCCGCACGTGGTAGAATACGAGCTGCAGTGAAGTGATATCAGTTTTTATCAGAAACTATTACTTTCGCCTCTAATTCTATCATAAAAATATACATCCAAGTTTGGAAGATGTCCATTTCCATCTCTACAGCTCAACCATTGGGTAATTTCCTCCCGATGAATGGACCAATTCCGGAGACAAAAAGTCCTCTCCTCAACCATCTAAACATTAAGGAAAATCCAGGACTCACCCTAAGCTGAATGAATCAAAATCTCTTACGGGGCGATCATGGCTTCCTGGCCAAATCTTCTACCTTTACGGCAGTATAAGGATGTCTAACCCACCTTAACACTTATTATTTAGCTTGAGCTCCGTTTACCAACCACAGTTGATACTCCATTATGACCTGGTCAGCTGTTCTTGCACATGTGCAGATAACCAACAGATGGTTGCATGCCATCAAAAATCGATTCAGAAATTCAAAATTGTAAATGAAGGTCAGTCGGCCATACATTACGAAAAAGCGGAGATGATATCTGCAAGTAAGTGCTGAACTAGAATCCGGCAGACCCAGGGGCTCCACAAAGAAATAAAGAAAAATTATTGAAGCTCTCTTAGCGAAAAGAAATAAAGGGAGTCGACAGGAATCTGACTTGGGCCCAGATTAAGGCTAATGCGAGCAACCGACCAGGATGCAGATCTTTCACGTTGGGCCTGTGTACACATAAATACAACAGACAGACTTTTTCTGTCCCTGCTTAATAACGAATATATTCAAAACTTTTGAAGATAATAAGTTCCGTTAATAAGTTCCATTAGAAACTCTTGAGAATGCCTTGCTCTTCGAGATCCTCGAGAAATTTCCTCATTATTTTCAAGCAACTGGCTCAGGCACAAGATAAAGATTTTACAATATATGGTGTGATTCACTTGTGTATTGGGCGTTCAAAAATTGACGACAAACAGCTCAAAGGAAATACAATAGATGTTAGAGCAATATAATCCATCTAAATAATCAGCTCATAAAACAACGGCATGTTTTTCAAATAATGCTTAGCTTAGAAAACGATCAAAACTCGGTTATTTTGAAAAAAAGTTCTTGTTTTTAATGAATGCAAAGACAAAAAGAGATCTCCGTCAAAAACATGTTTGACCTTACAAGTCAGGAGGGCTATTCGTTCTTCTTCTTCTTCTTATTGGCATTACATCCGCACACTGGGACAGAGTCGCCTCACAGCTTAGTGTTCATTAAGCACTTCCACGTCCCGTTACGCTGGGATATGGATACTTTGAAGTAGTGCGTAACGGTGTAAATCCGGTCATATCGCCAGGCTCGGTACAACACCGAAGCTGACAATATGACATCCCTAACCACGATTCCCAAGGTGTCAGGCGACCCGTGCTGAGGGGATGAATGGCCTGGGGGTGAAACAATT
Organism: Armigeres subalbatus; assembly: GCF_024139115.2. Classification (NCBI taxonomy): domain Eukaryota; kingdom Metazoa; phylum Arthropoda; class Insecta; order Diptera; family Culicidae; genus Armigeres; species Armigeres subalbatus. The sequence goes on from NC_085140.1 coordinate 169,849,181, forward strand.
AGCCAGGCATTTAACGGAGCCTGTAATACTGGGTAGACACTCTTCGTGTTGCATTACTGATTAAGATCTACCACACTGTGCTCTAGTTCTTACTATTCTTTTTAATACTTATGAGTGATGGTCGGAAGAGTATGGAACGACTATAATTTGGTTTTAGATGACCCATTTTTTGCTCCTTTTGGATGGAGTCAATGGAGTAAATTGTAACTCAACCTTAGGCTGGTTTTCGAAGCCGACGACATGAATCTCCAAGCTCCAGAGCGTTGATTATTAAGGAAAGAAGCGGATACGAATTTGGTGGATCTGCTGAACCCTCTGACTGATTAGAGCCCTGTGTAAAGGTGAAATTCGAAAATGCCAAACGCAATGAAATCAGATCTCTATACAAAAACGAATTCGGAACTCATAAGAAGAAAAAAGCATTTCCACAGTTATTAACTGCGAGGTTTCTAAGCCAGGTTACCATTTTTGCATTCGTATATCATGAGGCTAGCACGATGATACTTTTATGCCCAGGGAAGTCGAGACAATTTCCAATCCGAAAATTGCCTAGACCGGCACCGGGAATCGAACCCAGCCACCCTCAGCATGGTCTTGCTTTGTAGCCGCGCGTCTCATCGCACGGCTAAGGAGGGCCCCCATTCTTCCTTTTTAGCTATCGCTATTATTTTAAGCTTAATTAGTAAACAAAGGCACAACCTCATAATTCTGAAACATTCAGAAATACAGTGGGGAAATCGATTTATTAAAAAAAGATGTCATATTTTTATTCGGGCTTGGGGCCTCACAACTTGATCTCGAATGCAGAGCTCCATTGGCGATGCCATCAAAAATCAGAAATTCAAAATTGTAAATGAAGGTCAGTCGGACATACATTACGAAAAAGCTATGATGATATCTGTAAGCAAGCGCTGGACTAGAATCCGGCAGACCTAAGGGCTCCACAAAGAAATAAAGAAAAATTATTGAAGCTCCCTTAGCGAAAAGAAATAAAGGGAGTCGACAGGAATCTGACTTGGGTTAAAGCTATAGCGAGCAACCGACCAGGATGCAGATTTTTCACGTTAGCCCTGTGTTCACATAAATACCAAGGAGAACATGGGAAATATCAATCCAAAATAAAGAAGAAAGGAAAGGACAGAATAAATAAGAGCGATGGCAAAAGAAATGGGTAGTAAAAATTGATATTTTAATGAAAAAAATAAAAAAATAGTCTCCTCGGATTTCCTCAGTTATTGATTGAAAGCTTTTGCCCACCATTGTATGAGGTCCATTTAAAATCGCTTTTCAGATTCCCGGTCAAAAAGCCGCTTGGTGTAGTTTGGCAGACCAATTAATTCAAGAAATTCCTATATAACTTTTGATTTCTTTTTAAAGTGACTTAGGCATAGATTTTCCCTTCAATTCATCAAGACAGGATTAGCTTCTCAAATAATCTTCTAAAAAATAGCTCTGCCAATCCCTTGAAATCGTTTCAAAATGTTATTGTCGATGTTCCCTCTAAGACTCAAATTTTTGTTTTCACTGCTTAAAAACACTTTCCTAAATCGATCTTACCTATTGCGTTAAAATTGTGAATTTTTAGAATTTTGTTTTTCGAGATTGTTTAGGGTAAAACGTCCTATCGTAGTGGTATGTCCTAATGTTGCGGTAGTATTAAAATAGTCGATTGTGAATATAATAGCATCAAAAACAATTTGGGTTTTGCTTTGGCCATGATGATGATGATGATACTACCATCTATTGTAGCGAGGCACCTGCCAGTAGCACTGGTCATATCTGACAAACGATTTGATCATTCTTATTTTACTGTTAGTATTTCATCACACTCCTGTATGAAGGGCTAAAAATGGGTGGGGTGGTTCCATAAGCCGAGACACTTATGCGAATCCACGGGATGAATAGAGAATCTCCTTCCAGAAGGAAGTTCGTTCATACAATAAAACAATCTAGCCCAAATACAATAACCAAATACAATATACCCAAATTTTTGTTTTCACTGCTCAAAAACACTTTCCTAAATCGCACTAGTTAAAATTGTGAATTTTTAGAATTTTGTTTTTCAAGATTGTTTATTCATGCCGATTTTCACCACATTTAAATATTCATCCAATATTGCAAGATCAGAATTTTCAAAGTTATGGAACTTATTCTTTATTTTCTATGTAAAAAGTTTGAATTGAAAAAAAATCTCAAAATTATTGAAAATATTTCAATTTCCAAAAATTTTTTCAGAACACCAGATTTTCTTTTTGAACAAAATAAATTAAAAGTTCATTCACAGTCTTCTCATGAATTCTACTAATTCCTTTTAGATTAATCGGTTTCCATGAAAAAATCATCTGAAATTATTATCATATTTTGAAACTTTTGAACAAGGACGGAAACTTTCGTTTTACTATCACTTGTATCGACACTCGGTAGGCAGCTTCATCATTGACATGTGTTTGTTTTGATTAGACGCTCGGCAATGCAGGCACGAATATTTCGCAGCATGCTGTCAAACTTCCGTACCAAATTTGCCGCCTGATCCTCAATAGTAGAAAATCTACCGGGGCTGGAATAAAATTTTAAATTGTCGTTGATTTGGACCGATAAATGATGATTATTTTACTTTATATACTTCTTCTTCTTGTTGGCATTACATCCCCCACTGGGACATTGTCGCCTCACAGCTTAGTGTTCATTAAGCACTTCCACAGTTATTAACTGCGAGGTTTCTAAGCCAAGTTACCATTTCTGCATTCGTATATCATGAGGGTAACACGATGATACTTTTATGCCTAGGGAAGTCGAGACAATTTCCAATCCGAAAATTGTCTAGATTGGCACCGGGAATCGAACCCAGCCACCCTCAAAATGGTCTTGCTTTACAGTCGTGCATCTTACCGCACGGCTAAGAAGAGTAGTGGATTGGGCGTTCAAAAATTGACGACAAACAGCTCAAAGAAAATACAATAGATGTAAGAGCAATATAATCCACCTAATCAAATCATAAAACAACGGCATGATTTACAAATAATACTTAGCTTAGAAAACAATCAAAACTCGGTTATTTAAAAAAAAGTTCTTGTTTTTAATGAATCCGGAGACAAAGAGAGATGTCCGTCAAAAACATGCTTGACCTTACAAATCAGGAGGGCTATTCGTTCTTCCTTTTTAGCTATCGCTATTATTTTAAGCTTAATTAGTAAACAAAGGACAACCTCATAATTCTGAAACTTTCAGAAATACAGTGGGGAAATCGATTTATTAAAAAAATATTTCATATACAACTAACATAGTAGTGAATCGTGATAAGTCAGTAACAACTTAAGAAGCCATGAAATACTCACGATGCTTGAAAAAATCCTATACTTACTTGTTATACCATAGCTTCTCAAAGTTGGGAAGTCGCGACCCACCACTTTGGGAAACTTCGCTTTATACAACTTGTGTCATTATTACCAAAAGGTTAATTTGAGTGACCCACACTATTGCCAGACATATTATTTTCGAATGATAGTTATTCAAGACTTTACAAAAAATAGTTTATAACTTTGGTAATAAATGTTTCAACTGTCTAAGACGAGTTAAGTACTTTCCATTTAATTCCACTACGTTTTGTTATCTTTACAGATACGTATTTCGACCTCAACTAAGAGGCCGTTTTCAGTGTCTCATACATGACTAGACAAAACGTAGTGGAATTAAAAGGAAAGTACTTAATTCGTCTTAGACATTTTGTTAAGAAAATTATTTTGAGCTTTTTAGTGGAATGTCTTCACTTGTTTGTCACTTGTTTGTACAATCCCATTTAATTCCACCACTTAATTGTACCTTGACTGATACGTATTTCGACCTCAACAGTAAGGTCGTCTTCAGTGTCTCGTAAGTCGAGTCAAGTACGAGACACTGAAGACGACCTTACTGTTGAGGTCGAAATACGTATCTGTCAAGGTACAATTAAGTGGTGGAATTAAATGGGATTGTACAAACTCGTCTTATGACAAGTGTCGTCTTGGACAGCTGAAGACATTTCACTTGAAGAGCTTTCATAATTTATCTGAAAATTAATGTTTATTAATTTCATGATTTTTATTTGTTTCCCAATGGCGTAACTAGTTCCGATGCCTAGAGGGGGCTATAGCCCCTTCATCTATTTTCTCTGTTTTGAGTTTCCTTTCAAAAATTATCGACCATTTTACCACCTCATTCAGTTATCTTAGTGGTAATGTGATGAAGACGGTCCAGCCACCTAAGGCATTTGTGGATCAATCACACTCATCCATATTTATTCTCTTTTCTGAAGCACGTATTTTTTGTAGTGTAGTTTTGGTCGGCTTTGCCCTGCATACTCAAAATATAGTATGTGACGGATCGCCGAAAGGTTCCCATCGGTAGTTAGTGGATATTTTTGCATATTTCGTAAATATTCTATCTATCACAAACTAAAAAATAGCAACATTCCTTCAAAGATTTCGATAAGAATCCTTTAGTGATTCCGACGGAATTGTTCCTGCTTTCCGACGAGAATCTCCAAAGATTTCGACGGAAATCCTCCAAGCATACCGAAGGGAACCACAAAGGATTTTGAAGGCAATCCACCAGGGATTAGGGTAGGAATATTCCAGGGAGTCCGAAAGGAAGCATTTCAAGTCCTCCCGGGATGTCGACGGAAATCTTCCAGAGATTCCGATGGGAATATTTCAGGAATTCCAACTGGAATATTGCAGGGATCAAGGATGTTATCGATTACTAAATGAATCTGCGTTTGATCATTTGGTAGTTTGTCAATAGCTCATTCCAGAGGCTAAATTTCAAAATGTGTTGTATAGCGAACTTGTAGTGCGAAGGTTTTTCCTCAACTCTCCCTGACAGGTCGATGTTCGAATGCCCATAAATACAGGGTTGTTACGGAGATCCTGAAATATTTTCCGTGCCAAATCCGCGCCAACCTAAATCAAATTCGCGCCATTTCCACGCGACATAAAATCCATTACGCGCCAAATCCGCGCGATTTTGAACTAAATTATGAGCAAATACACGTGAAATATAAATTTTTTATCGCAATTTACTGAACGTCGTCTCTTCAGATTAGTTTTTTTTATAATATTCTTATTCTTCAATGGCTATACATTTCAACAGAAACTTGGCCTGCTTTTCAACTTAATATTCTATTAGCATTTTCTCTATATACTAAGCAACCCGCAGATAGTATTACAACCACTCTAGATGATGGTTTTGTTTCGCTATTGTCAGTTGATTTTTTGTCGATCGAAGTTCGGCACAAGATTTATACATACAAAGAATGTACAGGTCAGATTTTTTTTTATTATTAAGCGTTTATTTGTCGTTTAGTTAATTAGAAATAAATATTTACATAATTGTTCAAAGTACGATATCTAAAAGAAAATTCAGCTCATTCATATCTACTAATCCATTGCACTTGTCAATGATATATTCGCTTAAAATTTTAAGAATTTTTCTTCGTGTTGGTGTAGCAATATTGATTATAGATAAACTTGGCAAGTAATAAAAATATGTTTGCAGAAATCCAACTGCTTTCGGATCTGCTGCAGAAGCCGCTTGTACCGATGCTCCCCTGGGAATTATTTGGAAATTCATTTGAGAATTTTGACATAGGTTCAAGGAAATTCTTCAAAAACAACCTGCAGAAAATCTTCAGAGCATACTTGCGGCAATGTCTTCATGAGTTCCTGCGGAAATCGCTTAGAAATTCTGGCACAAATTGAATAAATTTCGCGGATATTCCTCCAAAAATTAGTTCATAGCTTTTCATATTTTAAATGCTGCAAAAATTCTCTTTAGTCTGTTGAAATTCATTTACAAGGAATTTATACAAGGATCCTCATCCATAACTTTACAAGGAATTTATACAAGGATCCTCATAGGGTCCTTGTTAGAAATTTCTTTAGGGGGTTTCTTCGTTTTCTGTTGATAATCTTGTAAAAATACCATCGGAGTTATTCAAAAATATTGCAAATCATCTTCTTATTTTTCAACGACCTTCTGCGGTAGCACTTATTAAAATGACAGCGATTCCACGGGAAAAGAATAGAGTTGAAAAAAAAAGTTGTCCAATTTTGCTCAAAATCGCTTGGTATGTTCTTCATCAAAAATAATTAGACCCGTATTTTTTTATTTTTTTATTAGGGTGACCATGTTCGATATAGGGTTACCAGAAAAATCGCTATTTTTCGAAAATTTTTATTTTTAAAATATCATAACTTTTGAACCACTGGATCGATTTGCAATATTTTTTTATGGATAGAAAGCTTATTACTTCTAGTTCTTACTAAAATTTGATGTATTGGTGTACTCAAATTTGCTAAAATGGTCAAAATATTCGTTTTTTAAGATTTTTTAAATGTTGGACCACAACGACTATATATTTTTATATTTTTTTAGGAAAATTCAAAAACTTTTACATAACATATCAAAAAATTAGAAATGTTCATCGAGCCATTTCTGAGTTACATTTTTTTGAAAATTTCAAGTTTTCTGCCCATACACACATGGAATGAACGTTATTCTCCACTATTTCAAATAGCTCAAATTAAATCAAAAGTATGAAAATGTTATTCAAGAGTGTTTGTTTGGTCTCGTTTATTAGAAGAATTTACGAATCGCAATAGTTGAAAATAATTCAATCGGAATAGTCTGGTGTTGTTATTGATGACTTCATTCTCTAAAATCGGCAAAGCAATAAGTCGTTTTTCAAAAAGGTTGGTTTTCAGCGATCCATACAATAGATTACCTGCTTTGTTTATATGTTTTCAATATTTTTGATGCAGGTAATTCATTGTATTTTATTTTTTGATTATGATTCATCTGTCTCCTTTTCCTTGTTCACTCTACCTAAATGATACCCAAAGGGACTTTTAAAAGTGGTCTATAAGATAAAGTATATGTCAGCCAAGAAAATCAGTGAAATTGTCCAGTTGCCTTACTGAAGAAACGTTTAATACAATGAAGCACGAATGCTCAAATTGCCATGTTTGGAGTAATTGTTACAGGAAACTTACTCCTAAACTGTATGATTATGCAGCGGAAAGGAGAATAAAATTGGATAAAAGCTGTTCCTACATTTGTAATACCTGCTATTGCCGACTTTATCGCATTATCAAGAAAGGAAACGAGCCAGCAGCTCCAAGTGCAGTTAATATAGAATGTGAAAATCAAGAACTCACCGTTTCTGAACCATCGAAACTTGATGATCTCGCCGTTGCCGGACCATCAGGCACCAATAATTTCGCCGTGGCGGGACCATCTAGAGTGAACAATTTCGCCGCACCAGCAAACATCAATAATGGTGGTTTCGAAATAATCGATCCCAATGCCGCTGGATCATCGGAAATTGACGCTGTTCCTAGTGTTGGTAAGTAGAATAATCTCTTCTTTTTGTTCATTCAGACATCATGATTTGCTACGTTATACTAGTTGTACTCGATTATTCAGAAAATTGAAAAAACATCAGTTCCGTAGAATCTTACCTAATCCGACCTAGTAGCTCAATTTGTAGAGCAGTTGCCTATCATTGTTGCAATAGAATAATCGAATACAATATGTATTACATTATATGAAGAAACATGCTCCTAACTAATAGTTATTTTTCCATCTTGTTTTCAGAATCTTTGTTTTCTTTGGAATCAACGAGTGCTGAATCAATTGGTAGCGCTGGTGCCCAGAAACCCGGAGACGGTCAGGAAATTCTTCAACAAATGAAGGCAAAATTTGATGAAATATCTGACAGAAACGATCGATATAGGATTCTAACTTCCCTTCCCAAATCCTGGACTGCATACAAAATGATGCAAGAATTTGGTGTTTCGCAACGAACTGCTCAACGTGCAAAGCAATTACAGATTGAAAAAGGTTTTATGAGCACACCGGAGACCAGAGTAAATATGTTGTCTTTGAGCGATGATACTCTAACTGTAGTTAGGGACTTTTATAATAGTGACGAGATAAGCAGAGCATGTCCTGGGAAAAGGGATTTCGTTGTTGAAAATATGGCAGGAGAAAAAGTGCATGGTTATTTTTATGTAACCTTCGTGAAATTTATTCAATTTTCAAAGAGCAATATTTTACTTTTAAAATTGGATTTTCAATGTTTTCCAGCAGCCGCCCAAAAGATTGTATTCTAGCTGGTTCAAGTGGAACGCATACTGTCTGCGTATGCATTTATCATCAGAATGTTAAATTAATGTTTAAAACCCTTAAGGACAAGAAACTTATTCATAACCATTTAAAAACGTATCATGACTTGTTTTTTTAAATGCTTTGTGAAAATCCTACAGAGAAATGTTGGTTGAAAACCTGTGATCATTGCCGGGTACGCAGACACTGGAGAATGACCTGATGAATTTTCTTGAAAATGTCGATTCCTTAGAATTTAAACAATGGAAGCAAACAGATCGTTGTCATTTAAATTCAATGCGAATGGATGCAGAAGAGTATGTGGAAACATTTTTAGAAAAATTAAGCGAATTATCTCCACATAATTTTAATGCAGAGCAACAAGGAAACTACTTAAAACAACTTAAAATTAATTTGGAAGCAACTGATTGCATTATAATTGCTGACTTCTCTGAAAATTACTCTTTTGTTATTCAGGACGCTATACAAGGTTTTCATTGGGCAAACGCTCAATGCACAATCCATCCTTTTGCCATATATTATAAGGATGAAGCACAAAATTTAAAGTTTACAAGCTTCATAGCAATCGCAGAATTTACTAAACATAACCATGTTGCCGTTCGGCTGTTTATAACAAATTGTGTGAATTTCATTAAAAAAAAAGCTACCTTACCTGAAAAATATCCATTTTTTTCTGATGGATCAGGCAGTCAATACAAAAATAAGATGACTGCTTTCAATTTGTGCCACATGTAAAAAGACTTCGGTCTTAAAGCAGAGTGGAACTTTTTTGCCACTTGCCATGGAAAAGGGCCTTGTGACGCTTTAGGAGATGTTCTAAAGCGAAACGCTTCAAAAGCAAGTTTACAAGGCCATCATATTACAACTGCATACGAACTTTACTCTTGACCTGTTTCTAAAGTAGATTCCAAAATATATTACGAGTTTTTCTCGGAAAAAGATTACAATGCAATGGAAAAGAAAATAAAGAAAAGTTATACTCGTGTAAAACAAATCTCTGGGACACAATCGTTTCATTACTTTAAGCCACAAAATGAAAATTACATTATCGTGAAACGGTTTTCGTTTTCAGATGAAGAAAAGTGTGTTAAATTGTAAGAATTTTGCTATGTAATATTTTTTTTTGATGAATTATGAAAAATAAAAATATTCAAATTAAATGCTGAGTTTTAATTGAACATTGAACATCGAACATGGTCACCCTAATAAAAAAAAAATAAAAAAAAATACGGGTCTAATTATTTTCGATGAAGAACATATGCCAAGCGATTTTGTGCAAAATTGGACAACTTTTTTTTCAACTCTATTCTTTTTCCGTGGAATCGCTGAACATTCATTCCATGTGTGTATGGGCAGAAAACTTGAAATTTTCAAAAAAATGTAACTCAAAAACGGCTCGATGAACATTTCTAATTTTTTGATATGTTATGTAAAAATATTTGATTTTTCATAAAAAAATATAAAAATATATAGTCGTTGTGGTCCAACATTTAAAAAATCTTAAAAAAACTAATATTTTGACCATTTGAGCAAATTTGAGTACACCAATACATCAAACCAAAATTTTTAGTAAGAACTAGAAGTAATAAGCTTTCTATCCATAAAAAAATATTGCAAATCGATCCAGTGGTTCAAAAGTTATGATTTTTTAAAAATAAAAAATTTCGAAAAATAGCGATTTTTCTGGTAACCCTATATCAAACATGGTCACCCTAATAAAAAAATAAAAAAATACGGGTCTAATTATTTTCGATGAAGAACATACCAAGCGATTTTGAGCAAAATTGGACAACTTTTTTTTCAACTCTATTCTTTTCCCGTGGAATCGCTGATGAAGCATATGGATCAAATCCAAATCAAAGAACTTTTTTATGTTTTTAATTGTTGAATAAACCATTCTAAAATGTTATGTTATGAAAACAATATAAAATTTTTCAACACTGAAAACATGCTCGACGAAAAGATTTTAAAAAAATATTATATAAGTATCATGCCAAAGTGCTTCATCGTAAAAGAAATAACCAATCAAATACTGACAAATATCTCGGAATTACAAAGAAATGTCCAAGGTGAAATGGGTGTTCAGGTCATGTCCTTCAATAGACATGATTTGTGATGTTTTAGAATGGATTAAAAATGGCAACAAGTGGCGTCCCTGTCCTTATAACATTTGTTTAAAGAATGCTTTAGAGCAGAGCATAAAATATATCACTTTCAATCGTGTTTTGATTGTTCAAAACATAGAATTACTTACTCAGTTTACTTCTTCATGAATTCATTCAAATGATTACCACTGAGTATGGTACAGAGCCGAATATGAATATGTTTAGAAGTGAAGTGTCAAAGAAGGCCGATGGGCTTCATAAAAAACAATCGAATATTTAAGCCTTTGCTTAAGAGTATAATACATGCTAGCCATTCAATAAGGGCTTGGACATAACCGAAAAATAACGTTAATAGGTTTCAAATGTAAGTTTTGTTGCCAACAACATTTGCCAATGAAAATAAAGTCCATCAAAAAAGACTAAAAACTAATTTTCAAATAAACGTCCTTAGATCTAGCATTTTATTCATTAAATTTTCACCTAAATCTAAATCCGCGCCAAATCCGCGCGAAACCCTGAAATCGTTATGTAAATCCGCGCCAAATCCGCAAAAACCGCGAAATCCGCGAAAATCGCGAAATCCGCGTAGTCGTAACAACCCTGTAAATACACAACTGTACCATGTAGATAGGAAATCAAGCAAACATGGGACTGCTATATATTTATGGGCCGTTGAAGGTTCGGTTGAAACAATTCGTTGAGGGATTCCGGAGCAAATCGTCGAATGATTCTAAAGCAATTCATCAAGGGATTCCGAAGTAAATAATCGAAGGAGTCCGAACTAATCTTCGAGGAATTCCGAAGCAAAGCAAACCGTCGATGTATTCCGAAGCGACTCGTCAAATGATTTCCATTCAATTCGTTGAGGTATTTCGAAGCAATTCGTCAAAGTATTTTTTTAAACAAATCGTCAAGGAATTCCGAAGTAAATTAACGGAAGATTTTGAAGCAAATCCTTCATGGATTACGGAGGGTATCTCCCACAGATTCCTAAGGGTATCCCTTAACGAAACCGAAAGATTTTTTTTTTTTTTATTCTAGTTGGAATGTTTCTATGATTCTGAATGAAATTATTCAGAGATTCCAATGGGAATTCTTCTCGTATTTTCTTGATAATTCCTCTCGGATGCTGATGAGAATCCTTTTCGGATGCTGATGGGAATTGTGGAGAAAATCCTGCTGCTAGGCAAGCGAAAGTCTGCTGGAAAACTGTCACTCCACTCCAGTCCGTGATGGATGACCACATGTCTTTGACTGCTGGCAAAGTTCCACGATTGCTTTGATTGATATTTTGGTGGCTCTCCGTTGTTGCTCATATTAAGCTTACGTTGATGTTTTCCGGATTGGCAATCCTTCAGCTTTTGCTCGCCTTTGGTGTGTTAAGTTAGTTAGAAAAGTTTTAGCGGATCCATAACTCTTTCCGATGCTATTATATCAAGAATGGACTATTTTAACCACCGCAACAATAGGACATACAACAACGAAGTCGAGTCAAGTACGAGACACTGAAGACGACCTTACTGTTGAGGTCGAAATACGTATCTGTTAAGGTACAATTAAGTGGTGGAATTAAATGGGATTGTACAAACTCGTGTACAAACTGACAAGTGAACGATAGGACGTTTTTCCTAACCAAATCTTTTGAACGCATGTTCAATAGTAAGTGGGTAGGTGAGTTTGTACTATTTTAAAGTCGTTGCATCAATGTTGTGATCATTTGTTGGCAATGTATTTTACTGAACAAACTTAAACGGAGGGCGTCTACTTTCATACCATATGCTTCTATCGTTTGAACTTCCAACTGTTTTTGCAAAGAATAAGAGCAAAAACAGTAGTGATGCACGTTCAGTTTGCTTGTGCTGCCTGTTGTACGCTCCTCCTGAAGGATCTATCCTACAGGAAATGAGTGGTTTTTATCACCATCACCAAGGGCTGCTTCCCGTGCCGCACTTCCATTTTTTTTTCTTTCTATGACCATTTTGCTTGTCTCGATAGCATGGCGTTTGACGGCGATGTACTTACTTATGCAATGAATGATGTCCCCCATTTAGTTACCTGGCGGTATTTCGTTGTACCGGGGGTGTGAATGTGTGGGCGGTGCACTTGATGGAAGGATCTACGACATCAGCTACCATTAACAGAGCCCATCCATAACGTGCTGAGCTGATAAAGCTCGTAGAGGAAGCTTACCCGTGGGAAACGCGACAAACGCGGCATGCCCCGAAGTCGAACTCTATTGTGCTTGCTCCATTAGAGCAAATTTTTCTAGAGAGGACGATGACGACGGCGGCGATGTCGGTTGGCTACACTATGCAAATGCAACAACCCTACATATTGCAAGGGAAGCTGTGCGAGTGGAAGTTTTTATAAAGAACGACTTTCCCATAAACTCGCCGGAAACGCAACGTTGCCAGAGACGATTGAAATAGTTTTTCAATTTACGTTGTTGTTCGAGCTGTTGTGCAAATAGCACAATTATGAGCTGTCGTTGGCAGTGCCTGAAATCCGAAAGGGATTCATTATTTTTTCGCTAATGATAAACTTTGTAACAAGTGATAGAGTGGGAGCTTGAAGTGACAGGACTTAACATTATCTGTCTATTAACTCTAAGAACTTTCTTATGTCAAACGAAAATTGAAATTATGTTATGATGCCGACATCAAGGTAATATGTTTTTTCAGCTTGCGTTATTGAATCTATCAAAGACATTCAGCCATTCATTTTGATCATAATAACTTCCACAGTTGACATCATTATTATTCATTTTTATATTCTTGTGTCATGTTGCTTACGGTACACATAAAAATAGAAATAAGGTACTTGCTTGTCAACTAGTGCACTCAACAGATCTAATTTTATTTAGCTGGGAAACGTTTCAACGAAATTTGGTTTCCTGTCTACAAGTTACAGCTGAATCAAATGCCCTATTGGGTTTAAAAGGTATAACCTGTATTTTTTTAAATTTGATTTTTGTTGCGCTATTGACAAAGACGATAATGCGAAATTTCGTATTCAATTTATTCTCAAAGTAAGGATGACACGTAACCAAATACACGAGTATTACATTATTTGCATCATGTTGCCTCCAAGTTGATCACATCCAACTATTATTTACATGGAAATGAAATTCATCTAGATAGAGTTACCAAATCTGTTTGCAGGTTCATCTTTCGTATTATTTTCAATATTTTACATGAATTTTGTTTAATAAGGCTTCTCAATGTGGTTTGTTTGAAGCACTCCGTGTGTTCAAAAATCGGTTGGTTACCCTAACCAAGATTGATTCAATTATTTTCCCCCATCCATGCAGCAACTCGTCTACGTCTATCAGTAGATGCTACCGTGTACGCTCAAAACCTGTCAAATTTAAGTGACACTGCTCATCCTTCGTGCACCGTCACGTTTCCTGAATAATTCATAACGATAATCCTGTTTGCCGGTCGGTCCGCTCAATTCGATACTGAATTCGGAAGCATTCGCGTGCTCCATCCACGGAAACACGCACATCAAACGGGTGGCATCCAATGGTCCCCTGCGTGGCTGGGTACAGCAGCACCAAATCCCAATGCTTTCCGTATTCTGTGCATAATGGTCAGTTTATATGTTTGCTGTCGCTTGACGTCACCCCAATTGGCAAAAACTCATTCAAACCTCGTTGCTATGTCTGGTTTGGACGGCAGTCAAGATTAAAGGAGGAAATAAAAGTAAAGTCATATTATGTACATGGCAAGGATTCGCGATATGTCACTGCTTGTGTGTCACACACAGATAAACGAGTTTGAAGCACAGTGAGTGGCGAAATTGCATAATATTCGTAAAAACCGTGCCAGGAGGAGGATTTTTCGTCCTTATTGCAAAACAATTCCGTGTCGCTTTCCGTGGGCTAAGTGGAACAGACAGCGCAATTTGCATTGCTTTTAGCAACAATTAGCATGAAGCGTCTTACTTTAATCAGAGGGCCCTCAGCGGCTTTGATATGCTTCATTTTACGGCAATCCTAGCGACAATCTATCTCGGGAAATGTAATTGATTGTTTTATTGGGGATGACACGAAAAAAGTTTAATGCTCGAGGCCATAGATTGCTGTTTCATCCGAGGAAGCTATTTTTATCTGACATCAATAGAAAAGTGAATTGCTTGAATTGAGCCTCGCGGGATGGTATGAAAAGGAGAGATTAACAACTGTTCGTTGAAAGAATATTCGAAGCGGGTAGTCAAACAGGATGTCCACTTCATATAATATTTTCCAACTTCCTTTTCTCTTCGGTTACACTTTGTTATGTACTTTTTGTATATACCGTCACATTTTTCAATCATCCATCCCCACTTAAGCTTTGAATCTCAATTTTGATTGATCCGCAAAAGATCATAATAATAGAAATATCAAACTGTTTTTTTTACATAGGCCTTAGATTGGGGCAGTAAATTTTACTTTAAACTTCATCAAAAGAATAATTTCGAGATTGAAATGCATCAGTCGGAATACTCTGTAATCAGTTGAAACTCATTAATTAGTCAACAAGCGTAGGTTTGATACATACTGAAGAAGAAACACAATACAAAGAATTAAATCATACTGAAACAACTCTATCTCCTAGCGCCCCAGATGAAGCCAAACAAAAAATAGTTCTAGAAAGTTTCGTAATGAAAGCTCGTATGACTTTTATATTTTCGCAATTGAAAAAGTTTTTAGCAGGATCAACACATGACGAGAAAAAACTATCCATACATGTGTTTTATCATCATCTAGAATGCGAGGTCATCGGTACCGTATCAGCTTGTTGTTGATTAAATCATTAAACGTTATGAAAAGGTAAAGAAGCAGAGATTTTGCAAGAAAATTGCGCATTTGAGAAGGAAAAGTTGACTAACGTGAAGACCGATGAACGAAATAAAACTTTTATTCCACTGAGCGAAATAAAAATAGCCTTTTACCAATAAGTTCCTTCGGGAATTCCTCCGGATGTTCCTTCGGGAATTCTTCCGGAAGTTCCTTCGGGAATTCCTCCGGAAGTTCCTTCGGGAATTCCTCCGGAAGTTCCTTCGGAAGTTCCTTCGGGAATTCCTCCGGAAGTTCCTTCGGGAATTCCTCCGGAAGTTCCTTCGGGAATTCCTCCGGAAGTTCCTTCGGGAATTCCTCCGGAAGTTCCTTCGGGAATTCCTCCGGAAGTTCCTTCGGGAATTTCTCCGGAAGTTCCTTCGGGAATTTCTCCGGAAGTTCCTTCGGGAATTCCTCCGGAAGTTCCTTCGGGAATTCCTCCGGAAGTTCCTTCGGGAATTCCTCCGGAAGTTCCTTCGGGAATTCCTCCGGAAGTTCCTTCGGGAATTCCTCCGGAAGTTCCTTCGGGAATTCCTCCGGAAGTTCCTTCGGGAATTCCTCCGGAAGTTCCTTCGGGAATTCCTCCGCAAGTTCCTTCGGGAATTCCTCCGGAAGTTCCTTCGGGAATTCCTCCGGAAGTTCCTTCGGGAATTCCTCCGGAAGTTCCTTCGGGAATTCCTCCGGAAGTTCCTTCGGGAATTCCTCCGGAAGTTCCTTCGGGAATTCCTCCGGAAGTTCCTTCAGGAATTCCTCTGGAAGTTCCTTCGGGAATTCCTCCGGAAGTTCCTTCGTGAATTCCTTCGGGAATTCCTCCGGAAGTTCCTCCGGGAATTCCTTCGGGAATTCCTCCGGAAGTTCCCCCTGGAAATTCCTCCGAAAGTTGCTTCGGAAGTTCCTTCGGGAATACCTCCGGAAGTTCCTCCGGGAATTTGTATAGAAGTTCCTGCGGAAATTCCTCTGATAGATCCTATAGAAATTCCCCTAGGAGTTCCTCCGAGATTTCCTCCGAAAGTTCTTTAAGAATTCCTCCTCAGTAAGTCAGATGTCAGAATGTCAGATAAAAAAATAGACAATTTTTTTCAATTTTTTTGATGGGCCGCCCTCTTATTCGGTTCTATTTGATGCCTTGATGCTCTGTACAAAATTTCAGCCAAATCGGTCAACGTTTGTTCGGCGCTAAGCTCGTTGGAAGTTTACATGCAAAAATGTATGCAGAAACATCCAAAAACAGTGAATTGCAGTTGGATGGCACAACTTACGATGAAGAACTATGATACTCATTCAGATCTTGAAGAATTTAATACAGAATGTGATGCAGAAAACCACGAGAAGATTAGAGTTTGCCCGGCGAAGTTATTCTCATTTCTCAAGTGGAGGTTGAGCAAATTTCGTTTCTTTTACCTTTGAAAAGAAATATATTCACCCCTACAACACTCCAGTAAACTGCTCATATCTTTACCTAAAAAACTCTAATCTTCTCGCGGTTTTCAGCATAACATTCTGTAATTAATTCCCTTGAAACTGAATGAGTATCATAGTTCTTCGTCGTAAATTGTGCCGTCCAACTGCAAATCACTGTTTTTTTATGTTTCTGCATACATTCTTCCATATAAACATCCAACAAGTTTAGCACCGCCCAAACGTTGACCGATTTGGCTGAAATTTTGTCCAGAGCATCAGGGCAACAAATAGAACCGAATAAGAGGGTGGCCCATCAAACAATTTAAAAAAGTGTTTTTTGAGCCACCCTAATAGACAGCCTAGTAAGATGCATCTGAATAAGATCAAGTCAAAGTCAAAGCCAAAAAACCAAAACCAAAAAAAAGCAAGCGGCAAAACATACGACCGTCAAAGTTAATACATACCTACAGACACAAAAAGGTGAATCACTACAAGAAATCAAATGATGCGAAATTGAATAGTCCGGTCTAGACGAGTCAGCCTACATTGTAGCAGCCAAGGAAAGCCTAAATGCGGTTTAAATTCGTTTAGCATCAATCTCATATTCCTCAGGTGTCAGTAGTAACCAATGAAAACCCCGATTTATCCATCTATTGGTCAGCTTGCTCTTCCTTAAGTGGCCATGACAATAACCTTTCTGATTCGATGGCACACACAGACATCATTCATTTGTTGTTGGCAGAAAGGGAATGAAAATTAAAAAAACTCGATCCACGTAGTAGTTGCGACCAGGAAATCAATAACCAAGGAGCACCTAACAATATACGAATAACCAGTTCTTATAAAGGTTTTGGTATGTTGTTATACAGAGTTGTTAGAAAATATAACAGTCGCTGGTTGAGTGCAGTCACAAATCTTTGATAATCGAAAAGCCATTTTTGCGAAAACTTTTGAAAACATTGGCCAACCATCATGCAATTATTAACTTTCCGTTGAATAAAGATTGATTGCGTGTTAAATTTAAAAATAATAAAATAAGATCAGAAAAGAGCTCACTTTCCATGCTAATACTCTTACCTTCCTGTTATCGTCACCAAAAATGCCCTCCGATTGCTAATACAAATATCCACTTTTATATAAATATTCTCCTATCAATTTTTTGTAGGAGGCGAACATATAGCCTTTCGAAGCAAATTTTTCATCCGAGAAAGGTAAAAACTTATTCCGCAAAATGACAATTTAATTTCTGTTTGTCGCAGAGCACACGCCGGCAACGTTAGTGCCTATATCTAATCCTGATGACTGAATCATTTGATTTGAACAACGAAAGGAAAAAGCAATCATAAATTCCGTGAAAATATGGGAACGTTGCTACACGTGTTTCTAATTTTATCTCATCATAAAGTTCAATCGATCTATTCATAGATAAATGATGCAATAGACCAATCTGCAGTATCAGATCCTAATTTTAACATTCTAACCCCTGTTATACGAGCGTCCAGGACAGCTCTTGTGGACGTTCAGCGAGCTTCGCCTCTACTCCGGCCGTTAAAAGGTTAACAATGTGAAATGTGTTTTCAATTGTGGTGTTAGGAAATTAAACCCCAAAAAGGGCAATATGTGTTCAAAATTGTGTTTTTAAACAGCGTCGATTCCGTTCCTCAAAACATTAGTATGAGGATCCCATTAGGGGCCGTACACTAATTACGTAAGCATTTTTTCTGGGTTTTTCAACCCCCCTCCCCCGCATGTAAGATTTTTCCCATACAAATATTTTTTTATTTATATGGAACGTAAGAAAATGGCAGACCCCCCCTCCCCCCATTAGTGCTTACGTAATTAGTGTACGTCCCCTTACCCTATTGTAGATGTACAAGCAAACTTTTCATTCAAGCCCCGCGACGCAAATTTTCCCAGACATTTGCTTCCGCCGGATGGTCCTAATTGAAGAAAAATTAGACACCTTTATGCGCCGGGACGGAATTCCGGTTTCAGCACGTGCCGTCCATTAATGATAATTCCCAGTACATGATGGAGCCTAGTCTAGACCATTTGTGAGCAGCAAAACAATGCCACCGCGGAAGATGCTGTAGTGTAAATCACGCTTACAAATTCGTGGGGATTTACATTTTTGTTACCCGGGGCAGTGGTGCTTTAAAGTAAATAAAAACTAAATCATGAAGGTTAGAAAATTTCAAAGTACAGAAATAGCTGACAATAAACTAGTTTTTAATGGTATACAAGTGTAATAACGTTGAGTGCTAAACTTCTGAGGAATCATAAAAGAAAAACGACAAAAGGAAGTCAATAGATGATTCGATTTATGACTTGAATATTGTTACCTTCAAAGTGCAAGTTAACCACAGAAACTGAAAGTCTACGGAAAATTTCTCTTGCACCGATAACGAACTATTTCTACTTTTGCGGCAAACTTTGGCATGTTGGGCTCTCCCCATTAGCTTCGAACGCAAATAAAGTGGGTTCGTACGTTCATTGATATATTGCAATTTACAATCGACAAGCATCTGTGCACTTTTCCATCAGGTACGGTATGGAAGAACTTTCCTATCTCGGATCGATAGACCCCACTTTGGCAAATGCTCCTTTCAAGAGTTACTGCCCTGTTGGTTCAAGCTTTCTCATGGCTTGGCTTGCAAGGGTAACCAACCATTCTATCCAGTACCTTTGCGCTTTGCATCAATCTTTGTACCTAACACCGGAAACACTTAATTTCGCTATGCAAATTGAGAGTACATCATCACAAATGTGATTCACTCTAAACCGGTAAATGAGGAGTGTTTCTTTAGTTTTTGCATTACAGTTACCAAAGATTTTTGAACACACCCGTAATGCTGGGTAGACATCTTTGCGTGGTGTATTACGGTGTAAGATCTACCACGGTCACATTGTCAGCTACAAGAAAATCCTGACCCAACGAATACCTTCCCCAATATCCAACTCCGTGGTACTTATGAGGGTGTCGCTGAGTCGGGGGCCTCTCGTTAAGTAAGTACTACACCAACACTTCCTTCCCCTCCCAAGTTACGGTGAAGATGGGCGTGGCCAGGAGTAGTAATCCTCATGCTTTTGTGATTTTTATCCTAGATTGAAATCAAGGACCACACCCACCTTGATTTCTGATAGCAATCTGAATAAGGATTTCAAAAGAAAAACATGAGTATCACTAGTGTCCAATCTACGAAGTACACCGTAACTATGCTATGCTATGCTATGCTACAGTTACCAAAGATTTTTGAACAGTATCAAAAAAATAGATACAACTTGATTGAAATAAGTTTATGCGAACGTACAACTTTGTTTATTTCATTTATTAGAAAACGATTGATCGAATTGTTTATATACATCTTTTAGTACGTTTGATACCAATCAAAAGCGAATACATTTCTATAAATAAAAATACACAAATATTGTCTTGTACCGTAGCATTCAGAAAAAATGAGATTTTATGTTGACATTTAGATAAGAATTTTGCAAAATTGAACGCGGTTTATGTATGCAGAAGGTCTGGTTCATTTTGGCATAAAGTCATTTGATATAACACCATTTGGAATACAAGTCATTAGACATAATAGACACAATTTTGAATTGCAATAAAGGTAATGTCTTGCTTTGTAGCCGTGCATCTTACGGTCACTCCTGACGGAATCCAATTTTCAAAGTACTCGCGTTTTCAAGGGCACACCATTCGATACGGAAGCAACGCACAACTGTCATTTCTATTTTTTCAGCTTTGCTGCGTCGCAGCATGCGTGAAAACGCGAGTACTTTGAAAATTGGATTCCGTCAGGAGTGACCTTACCGCAGTTTTTGAAAAATAAAAATAAATTCGATTTGAAAAAAAAAATCAAAGGGGGGAAAATGGAGATAAAAGCAATGTTTTTTTTTAAATAACTCCAGAACACAATGATTGTGCCAATTTTCAATATAAAAAATTAGGCAAGATTCCGCGTCGAATGCAAATAAGATAAGACCAAGTACAAAAAAAGTGACTCACATTTATTGTACACACATCACAGACATCACCTCAATTCGTCGACTATAGGTTTTCGAGCCGTGCGGTAAGATGTGCGACTACAAAGCATGACCATGCTGAGGGTGGCTGGGTTCGATTCCCGGTGCCGGTCTAGGGAATTTTCGGATTGGAAATTGTCTCGACTACCCTGGGCATAAAAGTATCATCGTGTTAGCCTCATGATATACGAATGCAGAAATAATATCCTGGCTTAGAAACCTCGCAGTTAGTAACTGTGGAAGTGCTTAATGAACACTAAGCTGCGAGGCGGCAATGTCCCAGTGTGGGGATGTAATGCCAATGAAGAAGAAGAAGAAGGTTTTCGAGCCTTTTATGTAAAGTTCGGCTTTGGAGTGATCCTGTAGCCTTTACGTATATTTAGTATACGCAAAAGGCAAAAAGTAAAAAAAAAATAAGAAAGAAGAAGGACAATGAAAAACTAAAAAGAAAGAATAGGAAAGAAAAAAGAAATAAAAATGATGAAGGAAGATAGGGGGCCCTCCTAAGCCTAGCGGTAAGATGCGGAGCTATAAAGCAAGACAATGCGGAGGGTGGCTGTGTTCCATTCCCGGGGCCGGTCCAGGCAATTTTCGGTTTGAAAATTGTCTTGACATTCCTGGGCATAAAAAAAAAATTGTATTAGGCTCATGATATACGAATGCAAAAGTTACTATGGCTTTGAAACCTCGCGGATCATCTGTGGAAATGCTGTATGAACATTAAGAAGCGATGTTCTAGTGGGGGATGTAATGCCAATAATGCGAAGAAAAAGGAAGAAAAAGAAAAAAAGAAGGAATAAGGAGAAGAAGCTATATGGAAGAAGGAATAAAAAAAGGAAGAAAGAAAAAGGAAGAAGGAATCAGGAAGATGGAAAAAAAAGAAGGAAGGAACAAAAGAAAAAGAAGAAAGAAAGAAGGAAGAGCATGAGCATGAGCATGATTGACCGCCCACGGTTGCTACTCCGTTATTGCCAGGCCAGCTGTAATTACACAGAGAACCAACAGATGATGTTTGGGACTAACATCATCCTCAATGTGTAAAAACTGGTGACCCAATATTTAGCAATACCAGCGCCGGCCGTGTCCGAATGCAGGTCAATTAAGGAATGGGTAGGAAAATGTTGACGTGATACTCGCTTTGATGGAAGCCGACGAGTCATCTGCACTTCCACGAGAAATCACTGGGATGTTGGAAAATATGGGGTAGGGCATGTAGCGGGGTTCGTCTTGGTAAACGGTATGCTGTGTATAACGTGTAATTTGACTATCGCGCACTAATTAGTTCAATTACTGACCGCACTAAGTAGAACAAAAGTCCGTGATCTCGAGACCGTTCTGTTGTAAACAAACACGTCCGATCGCGCACTCAATTATTTGAATAACTTATCGCAAAAGCAGAACAAAAATCTGTGGTCTCGAGACTGTTCTACTTTTTTAAGTGAACATTATTTTAAAAACTCTTTTACCTTCATGGTATCGCGACAAAGAAAAACTAATACAATGTAGTGGCTTCTGCATACTGACGATCGCGCTTCTACGACCGAACCGACACACACTGAAGAACTGTATCAACTTCCATTTATTACCTGGATTGTCCCGCAATTAAAAGAAAATCTCGCACAATGTAAGCTTGGTAACTTTTGAATACCGAGAAATGCGTAACTTGAACCGAACCGACGCGCACTTTAACACGATCTTTCAAGCACTATTCCAATTATAACCAGGATTTAGGGTTGGAAATGGTAGACATTGGCTTATGTCATTCGTTCCGCAATGCAGTCAAAGAAATAGAATACGTATACAAAATATTGTGTGTAATTAATCTACATGTAATGAATACAATTTATAAAATGAAAATAGTAAGTTTTATCAATTTCGCATGAAGTAAATTATATATGTAGAAGGTAGAATGTAATAAATGCTATAGATCGTA
Organism: Armigeres subalbatus; assembly: GCF_024139115.2. Taxonomy (NCBI): domain Eukaryota; kingdom Metazoa; phylum Arthropoda; class Insecta; order Diptera; family Culicidae; genus Armigeres; species Armigeres subalbatus. Next base: position 169,871,634 of record NC_085140.1, read on the forward strand.
GAATATCATAGCACCGACGAACTGACGTGTCACTAACGCTCTGAGATTGTCCACTACATTTTAACGGTCATTTGCTTTTTCGGGCGATCGATCACTCCTGTTAAATTAGTCAAGACACAACTCCACTGTAATGTTAATACATGTAGGTTGGCGGTTGAGTTACGAGAACTTCGCGAGCCATTATGAAGGTCGCGATAGGGTTCGATGATTTTTCACCATGGTGCCGTCGGCAGCAAATTTGAATTATTTTCTATGAGGGGACACATCGGTTCATCGTCGGTGATCATAGTTCATTATCACACTTGTTTCCTAGTTTACATTTATTGAAACCCTTTAAGGCGCAAGGCGATTTTTTAGAAATCGTCGGAAATATTTTTAACGTAAATAAACATTAATTAATTCATATTCAACGTATTTTCTGTTAGTTGTTCTTAAACAACATTGCGCATTTAAGGGTTAACAAGTTCACTGAAGGCAATATGCTTGCAAATACTTTCTGTAGCTTTATACACCTTGTACTGCTAAAAAAGTTTACACACAAAAGACTTTGAAGTATGCTCTTTTGACTATAAAGAATTCAATTATGACTTCAAAGTACACTCTTTCTTGGGAGAACGGGACTACATACAAAAAGGAACAAATATTATGCACAATTATGACTATTTTTACTCACAAATGATTAACATTATGCATAAAAACGGGAAAAGTGTGTAAAACTTATCCTTATAAAAAACCTATAAAAAATCACAAAAATAAAGACAAAAAAAAAAAATCCTTTTTATGCATCAAATTCTACCCCCTCCGCGGACAGTCTCATTCTCCCGCAAAAGAGCGTATTTCAGCCCAAAAGAGCATACTTCCAGCTGTGCGTTTGTAGTATATGGTGGTTTCATCAGGCACCGTATTATCTATCACCTTTTGCATAATAGGGATGCTGAATATTTGATCTGACCGTGATTTTTGGAACGACGATTGTGCTATTTATTCAAATTATGTTGGACAGCTTATATAGCCAATATAAAAAATAGGTTCCGATCAATCTGATAGCAGTAACGTCAGTTGAATGAAATATGTTGGAATGAGAGAATTACCTATTCCAATTTCAACATCAAATACAACTATGTCTATAGAAACATAGAATTACATGAATTTCTTTAATACATAACTTCCTTCCTACGTGAAGTAAGTTATAACAATATGTAATTTGTCACGTACAGAATTTTGATGTTACTAAGTATATTATAATCAAAACAAATGCTTGGAAATGTTTTCAGATTGTACCCGATCATAAATACCATACCATTATTTCAAATTCAAATGGTTATATAGTCAAAAATAATAAGCCAACCAAAAGACAAATTGGAATATGCTCACCAAATTTCCTTGCCGTTTGAGGTCTGTCCGGTGCTAGGGTGAACAACGGGAAAGTAGGACAATTCGAACTTCATCCAAAGAGTGCATCTGCTCATTGGTCATAGCTTTTTGATTCGGCGAACAATATTTTAAGCGGCAATTCCGGCATCACGTACACTTTTTATAAACTGGACAATGAGCTCAGAATTTTTAAGCTCAGGTAAAAAACAGGTAAATACTTCAGTTCATTAAGGAAACACAATCTTCAGCCTTACGCCAAAGTGAACTTTTGTTTTTTCATTAAATTTGAATTGTGTTTCTACTCTTTTCACTTTTCACCCTATATTTTTAGATATCCATTTATATAAATCACAGCTAATTCACAACCGGCCGAATTTTATTTTTCCGCCGATGATTTACAAACGCACGATTTTTCGAAAAAGAAGAAAGAAAGAAGGAAGAAGGGAGAAAGAAGAATTAAAAAGTAACAAGGAAGAAGAAAAAAGAGAGAAGGAAGCAAGAAAGAAGAACAAAAGATGGAAGACGGAATAAAAAAACAAGAAAGAAAAGAAAAAAAGAAAGAGGGAAAAGAAAGAAGGTGTTATTCCTTAATTCGGCACATTTCAAAAGGGCAAAACCTTTTTTTGCAAACAAGAGTCGCTGGTGCGCTAATTTTAGCACACCTACGCAATCCAACACCAACTAAGAGCAGAAGCAATTTGTATCGTATAAATTATCATTATCCAGCACAAATCCTAATGCACAGAATTTCATTGAAGCATTTTTTGCACCCTGTGTGAACGAGACACTGTTAATTTGAGTAGGTTAAGATACGGGAAGATGAGTAAAAAGTTACCATTCACGAAAAATGAAAAGTTTCATAAAAATTAGTAGGTGGTTAAGTTAGCGGGGGCTGTTCACCGTCTTCGAACTATTGTCACAACCTAAACGTCAACCGATGGAGGCGAGTATGAATGAACTAATGAATTCCTCCGACAAGCATATTTTGATGTTATTACAATAGCTGTAACATGCTTCGTATGGAAAATTTAGTCAAAAATCGACTTCACATCACTTTTTCCAACAAATATCTCCAACGGATATGGCATGGCAGCCGCTTATTCCGGATTATAATATAAAAAAAATCATTAGTTTCCCAAGCATTTTCTTTTTCAACACGCCACCTACGGAGGGTAGAGCATTCAGTTTGGAGAGTTCAAAGTTGAAGGAACGGCAAAAGATAGGTACTTCAAAGATTGCAACGAGGGAGGTGTTCCCAATTTGAATGAGATAATTTTTCATGGCTATTTACCGAGTTACGGCTGGCTAGCAATATGAGATTTTATTACTTTTTTGGCGGAAAGCGTTATGTAGAATTAATTTCTTTTGTGAGACTAAGGATGTTGCGTTCAGCTTAGAGAATAAGCACCGACTGATAAACACTTGCCTGGTTCCGTAATAATATGAATGACTGTTCTTCGATGTTGCTTCGTATGATAGGTTTACTGTTTTTGGATTCAATCTCATGTACAAATAAATGTTATTCAATAATCATACACGAAAGCAAACAATCAAAGCGAAAATTCTTTTGCTTTTTATTTTGTGACTTTTTCAGTGACATTAGAGCATGTGTTTTTCAAAAGGGAGACGATACCCTGTATAATCCCCTTCCTAAATCGAACGAACTGTTTATCTCAAAATCAAATTATGGTATAAACAAACGAGAAGAATCCACAACTTTTTCTATTTCACGAATCTATTTATAGCGGCATGCAGGTAAGTATTCACATGACATAAAGTATGACAAAGAATCTAAATCAAGATATTTTCGATTTACGGTCAACTTATCAATGGCAGATAAGTATGCCGATGCTTTAAAATTTGTTGGTGTGCTATAAATAGAAACCGTAGAAATTAAGACATTTTTAACTTTCGAGACATGTTGTACATCTAAACGTAATCAATTCGATTTATGACCTATCACTGCTGCACCAGTGAATGAAAATCATACATAATAGAAAAGGACTCAGACAAAATGCCCTCGACCGACGAAAACTAGCCCACCACCACCGGCGAAATAGTCCGACGTCTTATCTACTAATTAGAGTTTGCAGCTTTGCTCGCATTTCGTTGAATGTATGATACGGGATAGTTATATTTGTACCAATGACGCAAGGCATAGTCTAAAAAAAGATTCCTTTTTCGGCTATAGCCGGCTACTTCAGTAGATGATAGATCTATGCATCGCACATCACAACTCTGAATTAGCAACGAACGGTAAACGATGACATCTCAATTGGATACAATGTATGAGAGGGGAAATATATTTCGTTCGAATAGAAATGAGCTTGTTCTGCGTTCTATTGCTACCAAGTCTGAAAATAAAAATATGGGTTAAAAATAGGTTATTCGATAAAAATATATCCAATTTCATTACGATGTAAGATATAGGCAATTAATTATAAACATATTTCTATATATATAATTATGGCATCACAAATGAGATAGCAACTATGTAACATTAGAGAATCTGATATGAAACAACACCCATATTAGTCGAAGCAGTAGTCAATTTGTAACTTGTGACTTAATTTCGCTCATGGGAATCAGCTCGAAGCATATTATCGTTAACTACACTTCATCGAAATTTGATAAAAGCTATCAGTCAGAGGAGCGCACTCAAGTGAAAGCAATATACAGGCACTTCACATTAATATGAACCTGGGCGGGGCGCGCCCAGAACGAGTGTGATTCAATTTTAACAAAGTTCATTACATGCGTCACGCAACATGATATTGGAGGGTAATTTCATTATTAAAGTTCCATTCGACCGAGATATTTTTGGAAGCCCATTTTGTTTGTTGCTATCGATTGTAAATATTTAGTGAATGAAATATTTATCGGAAAATTACCCTTCGGAAGCTCATTCGAACATGCAGACTACTTCTAATCAATTAGGTTATAAGCAGACATGAATAAATATTGTGACAAAAAAAAACGGATAAGTCGTATTAATTTGAATTTAAACACTCTGAAGCTGTGAACGTGTCACCAACTGCTGGTATCAACCAATATATATCGTGCTTCAACATGTTGTATTCCACTGTTGTAAATTGGTTGTTAACCACAATCACCTGTCACGGTAAATTTAAATGGGATTGTTTCCAACCACGAATCTTGTGGGGGAGTGTGCTCATGAAAACTCTCGGTGAAAGTTGAATCTGTTCAGTATACATAGTTGTTTATATTAATTCAAGTAATATTTTCAATAATGCAGTATGGGATATCCGGTTGGCCTTATGAGAAGAGGTTTGCCAATCCGAAAACAACGAGTTTGACATTTTCTCATGGCTAGTATTTTTAAGGAGCAAAGATTCTGATTTGAGTGTATTACTTCTACGTGAAGTTAAACGATTTACAATGATATGGAAATGCTAATATCATCTTCCAAACCTCAGACGTACATGTTCATGAAAGAATCAGAGGAAGAAAGAATTGATAGTTCCGTTAGGATACGGCAGGCATGAAGAATAGCGGGCATAGAAAAGCTTTCAAATAATAACTGAGGAAATGCAAATAGAAGGGTGAAAAGCAGGCCATGTTCCATTTGGAATGTAGAGCCATTGAAGAAGAAGAAGAAGAAGAAGAAGAAGAAGAAGAAATTAACGAATTATGGTTGGAAGAGAATTTTATATACTGAACTAATTTTTGTATAAATGTTGTGTGGAAGAAAGAGTAACAATGAAAAAAGTAAGAAAACCATTTCCATTCGACTAAATGTCCCTTCGACTAAACGTCCTTTCGACGAAATGTCATTTGACTAAATGTCATTCGACTAAATGTCAATCAACGAAATGTTCCAAAGCCGACTACGATGAAGTATTGGCAAAATAACATTGAAATCATTGGTTTTTGAGCTTGTGTCGAAAAATAGAATAGAGGGTATTTAGTATTATCTTTTTTTTTGTCTTTATTAGCAAGACTTTCAGCCCAAGGCTTGCTCGTCTCGTAGGTAGTATCTAATATTTTGCTATTTGTTATTGGTTTTTAAATTTTCTATAATCCACCTGGGTCTCCAGAAGTTTCCGTTACTCATTAGCTTGCGTATTTGTTTCTTCCGCTGCTGATTGAACTTCCTCTCGTTCACTGAATTCTTCTAATCAGCTTATCCATGCATCTTGTGGATTATTTTTTCAAATAACCAAAAATCTATTGACGTATTATCCATTTCACTAATTGCCTATCACCGACTGGAATTCGCTTTCAACATTCGAAATTTCTATTCGACCAAATACTCATTCGACTAAATGTCCCTTCGACCCACTAAATTCCATTCGACTAAAAGTCATTCGACGAAATGTCATTCGACGAACTGTCTCAAAGCCGTATGGGGAATCTACCAGTGAACAATTAATATAGTCACGCTGGCCTATCCCTAATGGAAAATTTCAATTTCAGTTATTGAATCAAATTTAACAGCTGTTCAAGTATGGGAGAAATGTCACTTTTTCTTGGGGAGACATATTTTTGACGTAGGATTACGTCTTTCCGGAACATAGGGGGGTCATTCTGCAGTTTCAAATCTGAGACCGTCACGAAAAGTGGTCAGGAAGTTTGGACTAATAACTTAGCCGTCTTTCAACCGATTTTAAAGATTTTGGTGTTAATCGATCGACGAACTCTTTAAGATTTTGCTCAACTATCGAAAAAATGCATTCAAGGTGCTAAACTATTGAAAAATTGAATTTTACTAGGCACTGAAAAATCAGTAAACCAACCAATCGCGTATGTGCATCGCAAGCACAGACATCAAAATCGTGCAACTTACGGGCTCGACTCCAATTCTCAGTTCAATTAAATTTTCTCGGAGAACGGGCACAACGATGACGCCCGTAGCAGCAGTCTCAGCAGAAAGCGGAACATCGAGAGACGGAACATCGAGAACATCGCCAAAAGCAACAATCTTCGGACTATCGTTTAGTTACTGTTAGTGGCGCATTGTGGAAAGAAAATCGGTTCTTCTCAGGACCAAAATTTTATGAGAAGAAAGAGTTGATTGCAAAAATGGCAACGATTACGGTCCCCGGATACCAGTTACGCCACTGAAAATGTTTTCCTAATAGTGACTATTTAGCAGAAAAGTAAAATTTTTACGCAAGATACGGACTATCGTTTGTTTGCTATGAATGATTAGAAAGGCGCATTGTGGATCAAAATCGATTCTTGTCAAATCTACCATTGTACGCAAGAGAAGGTAGAGCCGAAATATTTTCTTCAAAGTGCATATCATAACCGCTTGGCGACGGTCGAAAGTAAGAATAGGTAGCAGTAAAAGTGCGAGAAGTAAACAATGATGACGTCTCACATCATTGAGTTGCGTTAGCAGTCAAATGAGATTTTCCCAAGATTCTGATTTCGGTATACTTGCTGTTTATTTTTTACACGAGAGAAGGTTGAGCGTAGACAAAAATCTGCAAAAAATGCAAATCATAATCACTTGGTGACGGGGAAAATTTATTGTCGGTAGCAGCCCATGCGGTCCTTGCATGGAGACGTTGCAAAACAATGTATTAGAATGGATGACGTCTATCGTGTTCCAGCGGCAAATCATAAATTGGCTGACAGTGCCTTCAGTAGTGGAAATTAATTTCAAAATTTTGATTTCCGGCGTGCGCGGTACGAAAATTCCTCTCCTCTTTGAGTGGGAATGTGGCCCTGAAAAGGGCCGTTTCAAATGAAGCTACTTCCTCGTTCCTTCCGGAGACGAGCCAGCCTCGGCTGAAAGTCTCCTTAATAAAGACATAAAAAAAATACTTCCTCGTTCATTTTCCTAGTGAATTTACTGGTGACGACTTTGGAACCCTCCGAAACGGCGGGTTTGGCCAGCTCGACACGCACAAAGATGTCGTTTACGAGGCTGTTTATAATGCTCGACGCCTTCGATGATGTTTCTCTGAGCCTTGCTGCCACCGCCCGTAGCAACCATCAGTGCTGTTGCCTTCTCCTCAGCCTTTCCACCGCCGGTGATGTCTGGTTGGCGCTGCGATGTAATTGTCCTGCCGATTTTCCGAGAAAACCAGACTTCGGCTGGTCAGAATACGTTTGCATGGAGTTCGATGCCCCGCCCCTTTGGGAGCCGTATCATTGGCATCGGCTTGCTTGCTCCGCCTTTCTTTCGTTCGTGCCAGTGCTTTCGTACATAACCAGAGCCTCTTCTTCTTCTTCTTCTTCTTCCTTTACTTCTTCAATGTGCAAATTATAATGCTTGCTCCGCCTTTCTTTCGTTCGATGCTAGTGCTTTTGTACATAACCAGGGGCTCTTCTTCTTCTTCTTCTTTTATTTCTTCAAGGTGCAAATTATTATCGCTTGGCGTCGGCAGCAGCGCAAGCGTTCTTCGGAGGGGGATGCTGCGAAAATTGATTCGCATGGATGGTGTCTATCGCGCTTTAGCGGTAACTTATCGAGTGGCTGACATTGGGGTCAGTAGCAATGAAATGAAATTTTCTCTAGATTCTGCTTCGGTTTTGTCGCTGCTTGTGATTGGGAAGGTGCACTACTGAAAACAAATGGGTTCTTTTCAGAATCATAATTTAACACGAGAGAAGATTGAGCCGAGACAAATATTTGTCAATGTACAAATCATAAGCTTTGTTGCTGCTTGTGATTGGATAGGCGTATTGTGGAAAACAAATTGGTTCTTATCATAACCATCATATTACATGGGAGAAGTTTGAGTTGAGACGAATTTTCTTCAAAGTGCAATTCATAATTGCTTGAGAGCAACAGAACAACGCCGTATTCAAATAAATATGAAAATTGCTAACAGTTGAGTAAATTTTCAATCGAATATCATCTTTAACCCCAGCACCTACTAAACAGGGTTATTCCTGGAATAAACCTTTTCTCATCAACATTTTTCATGCAATTTTCAGATTTTTTTCGATATACAGTTAGTGTCTCGTATCACATCGGTGAACTGAGAAACATTAGTTGTGCTTAGAAGAAGTTTATTCGATACTAGTGAATACAGTGCGATGTCGCAATACTTGGCAGCGAAGTATAAACGCGATTCCAGGAAGCGTGAAAGGGATCAACAATCGGACGCACTCTCAAAGCTTCCAAGGACGGACGCTGATCGGGCACGGAGTTATCGGGCCAAGTTGAAAGCGGCCAAAGGTAGTACGTCATCGGCTACCTGTTGGGACGCTGGCGAAGGGCCCTCAACTCGAGGTTGGGAGTTATTATTAGCAGCAAATAAGTAAATATATATCAATAATGTGAACTAATCTTCAAATTCTATGATGACAGTATAGAAAATTTGCATTCTATCATTTTATATATTAATTATATCTATAAATGTTAAATTATCAACGAATATTTTCTATTTTACCTCAATTTCTCTTTGCTTGTCGTCGCATGTATTACATTGTTATTACACAGAATTTATATATTATTTTCAATAAATGTAGCATTGACAACATGGTAAGTACTTTTTACGGCTGAAGTTCTTCAAGTACTTTGAAATATATGCTGCAAATGTTTACTTATTAGCTGAATTTGAGTATGATTCGGATTAAATTTGAGTTAAATAGTTGGAGCTCCTCAAATATTATTTAATGAATTATTTGGTCGTATTAAATCTACGGTGTCTTTTACTTGTTTAATATTTGATTCAATTGAATTTTGAATTTCATATTTGGAACAATAACATATTAGATTCCAGCGAATCGCAAAATATAAACAAATGGATTTTTATGACATAAGGTTAAGATTTATTTAAATGTTTGGATAGTTTGTTTTGTATAAATATATCCTAAACACATGCTACTTGAATTTTATACTATTATGCTATTGTTGTTTATAGAACGCTTGGCCATAATTTTTCAGTTCATCTTTTATATTTTCTTTAGTCTTATTGTACTTGGTACAGTCATTTTAAATGCGAATGCATCTGTCAATTATGTATATCTGTCTGTCAATAAGGATTAATCTTCCGGCCTATTTTGTCGATTCTTGCGGTGTCCCGAGGTAAAACTAATGATTTAGAATTAAACAGAATTAAACTAATGATTTAGAAGCCAACATAAACAAACGGCCCTTTTCAGGGCCACTAAATATTCATGGAGGAAGTTGTTGTTAATGCTGTTGTTTATCGATCTTCTGTTTCTTTAATACTGTGCTTATAGTTATGAACCGAAATGAGTTTATAGTAACAATCGGGTTTTCGCCCATTTATTTCCAGGATATGCGACATACCGAGGATATTCCAACCCAGATTGAATTTATAGCCCCATCTTCGAAAATCAGCACCAAGGAACATTTTCAGAATTTCCAAATAAAATCTTCTACACTTCACGTAATCCTACGTCCAATTGGCGGTCGTGTCTCGGATACAACCTTCTACTTTTTCCGAAAGAAAATGTGACATCTCCATTTACTTTACATAGCGGGCGTTACAAAATTTGCTCCGCTCTGCACAAGAATTACAGTAGCAGAATCATTCCTTGTCCTATGCAAATACAGTACTTACGGCGTAATATTCAAAATAGGTGCAAACTTGCCTGAAATAGGAGTTTAGACTAACTAGTCTCCCAACTCAAACGCAAGACCTAAAGGGCTGATGGTTAATGGCAAGTAGGCATGCGTATGTTATTGTATCTTGATGACGGAATGATAATTTCATTCCAATTTTGAAATTGTCAAATGACAAAGTACTTATGGAAACTGAGCGTAGAGAAAAGCAGGGCAAGTTTGCGCACCTAACGTTTGCTTCAGAATAACTTTCGATATGAATGCTTTGAAAGTTTGATTTAGTAACAAGTATGTATCCTATGTTATTGTCTTAACTTCTTCTCATTCCTAAGGTATTCTATTTGAATTTGAGAATAAGAGAGTTTTATGCAAAAAATCAAATGCGCACACTTGCCCCGTGTCTGGGGTAAGTGTGCGCATTTCGCGGGGCAAGAGTGCGCACGAGAAAGATTGGCTGATTTTCCATATTAATTGTTACAATTTTGGTACCGTGTTCACTATAATATTAAACGGCAACTATTCATGAACCATTTGGTCAAGGTTTTGCTCAGCTAGATTAGTCTCTTTAAAATTGTGAGCCTTTCATTTGAACATTGTATTTATTGTAATTATTTTCATGATGGTCAATCAATACCCGTTAAGAAGACAATTAACTAACTGCGCACACTTGCCCCAGCAGCATATTTTGTAATAAATTTATTCTTACAAAAATCTATGATTTTTTTTCCAGGAAAACAAATCGGTACTAGTATTTTTTTTATTATTTGAAGAATCAACACGAGCAATAGTTTTTAAAATAACGAACCTTTAAATCGTAATAAAATTTTATGTAAAACTACATAAAAATTGTTAAGAAATACAAATTACCTCATATCTCCACCAAACATCAACGGAAATGTTTATTTTCTCATATACGATCCGGTGGTCTAATGATGTGTCAAACAAATATAGTGTTGACAATTTATATTGCTCATGTTGTTAGAGAACTAATTAAAGGAGAGTGACATTTTTTGTATATAAGATCAGATACTTTGACGCAATAATGCTGTCAAATAAGTATATCACAATGGTTAGTCATCTTCCTTCGATGGATTATTCCATGGATTATAATCGTGACCAAATACACATTGAGGCATTCCACGGGGGCATGTCAGTCGATCCTGAGCGACCATTTCGAAAATATTTGAAACTCTGCACAGTTTTTCAATTTCATCTAAATCGTCATTTTTCGATATCAAATCTTCATATCACGACTAACTTTTCAAAAGGGTGTATGTGAAAATGGTTCAAAAATATTTAAAAAGCTGCACAGCAAAAACGGAATGTTCGATTGTTATGATTTTTTCAGCAAAGTTAGACAACTAAATGGTGATTCTTAAGAAAATGAGCACAGTAAAAAAAAATTGTTTTGCCTTTAAAAATATCATTTTTGTCACAAAAACTCAAATATCTCAAAACCCTATCTTTTTTCGAACGTAATTTTTTTAGGGAAAACGGTCCATTATATTAGCTATCTACCATAAAAATTTGGTGATGGTAAACTAATAAACAAAAAGTTATGACATTTCAAACATTTCACAATTTTCACATTTAGTAAAAAAAATTTTTTTTCTGTGTAAGTTATTTCGAGAATTGCAGTTTGATGCAGATTTTATTGTTAAGGGACGTGATTTAAACAAGTTGTTTTCATGATATTTTGATTTAATTATTCATAGCATCTATAAGAAACTTAGACACGATCCAGTGTTGTGATCAAAAGTATTGATAGTGTCATAATTTTCATTGCACGTGACTGGCGAAAAATTCTTTTAATAGTGTTGAAACCTGTTGATAATAACGTTGATAGAAACATATCAGAAATGTTATTTTTAAGACAAAAGCTGCAAAATCAAAGATTTATATACACGTGTACGTCTATAGTTTACCTGCAAAAAATATACCTCTAAGAGAATAGACTTTATGATCGGGAGGAAACGGGTATCTTCAACAACAATACCATGACAATGCTCACGAAAAAGCAAAAAAAATACTACTACTAAGGTTGTTAAAGATCTTATAAGATCTATAAATAGTAATTTTTTTCTTCAGTCAAGCAAATGACACCAAACTAGTCAGTAAAAACTTAAAAGTGATTTTGTTTATTGAAATATTACGAACAACATGAGTAGCCGCTTTCTCAACTGTTGTAGGCCGTTTGATGGAAAAAAGTGTTCAAAAGAGTTACGAAATCTCACCGAAAGCACCATAGATAAACTGAAAGCGACTGGTTATGCTCCAATGTCCACATTGAATACACATTTACGCATTGGCACGTCCTGCCGTCTAAACGTTGACAAAAGAGCAATCTGTATATCATCGGTTGAGCAGAGCGCAGGAAGTTCGAAAACGACAGCAACTGAGGAATTGCCAGATGTATCGACAACAACTGAGGAATTACCAGAAGTATTAAGTGCTGAGAGCCTTGCCACCGTACCATCAGGGAAATCTGTTTCAACAAATCAATCGGAAGATGAGTGTATCCAAAAGGTCAACATCGAACGCTTTAACGAGGGCATAGCTGGGATAAAAGTGACTCCGATTAAATGGAGTAAGATGGACTACGTTTATAACCCGGAGAAAAAATACCGTGAAATAAACGAAACCTCTTCAAATTAGGACCTGATGATGTGGAAAATACAGACTACGATAAGGTAATTATAAATATGAAGGAAAGGTTCTCGAATGCAGCCACGACAAGGAAAGAAAAATTATTGATTTTGTCGATGCTGCCAAGTTCGTGGTCTATTCAGGATGCCATTGATGAGTTCAAAACCAATAGAAATACAGTAAAAGAGGCAAAACAATTGAAGAATAACTGTCTTTCAACCAAAATACTAGGTCTAGTACTGCATTAACAGATGAGACAAAAGAAATAGTAGTTCAATATTTTGAAGATGATGAAGTAAGTCGAGCTATGCCTGGTCAAAAGATTATGTATCAGTAAAAAAAGATGGAAAGCGTCAAGCAATCCAAAAACGATTAATGATGACGACTTTGAAAGAAGCGTACACACGCTTCAAGGAAATTCACGATAATATTAAAATAGGTTTTTCCTCATTTGCAAGCCTTCGGCCAAGGCAATGTAAGCTTCTTTCCAATTCAGGAACACATAATGTGTGTGTGTGCACAACCCATGAGAATATTAATCTTATTTTACATAGTTTGAAAAGAATCAATTTAAGTATAAAATAAGTATTAATAAACTGTTTTCATGATATCATAACCCATACCAAAATTCAAACCCAAAACTCTTAGAGTTTCTATAACAACATTGTGTAACTGCCACATTTAATTTAATACTTAGGATAATATTAATTCATTTTTATTTATTTATACATATAATATTTATACATATAATATACATAATATCGATGAATACATAAATATGGAATATCATACAAACAACTTGTTTAACTCACGCAAGGCCCTTAACAATAAAATCAGCATCAAACTGCGATTCTTGAAAAAAAAATACACGAAAATTATTTTTTGTTTACTATATGTGAAAATTGTGAAAGGTTTGGAATGGCATAACTTTTTTGTTTATTAGTTTACCATCCCCAAATTTTAAAGGTAGATAGGTAATATAATGAAGCGTTTTCCTAAAAAATTACGTTCGAAAAAAGATAGGGTTTTGAGATATTTGAGTTTTGTGACAAAAATGATATTTTTAAAGGCAAAAACAATTTTTTTTTACTGTGCACATTTTCTTAAGAATCACCATTTAGTTGTCTAACTTTGCTGAAAAAATCATAACAATCGAACATTCCGTTTTTGCTGTGCAGCTTTTAAAATATTTTTGAACCATTTTCACATACACCCTTTTGAAAAGTTAGTCGTGACTCAATATGAAGATTTGATATCGAAAAATGACGATTTAGATGAAATTGAAAAACTGTGCAAAGTTTCAACTCAATAGAAAATCATGAATTAAAAATTTTCTTAAATTTTGATGCTGTTGCTTGGAATCGCTCCGTTAGATTTAGCTGTTTTTCGGAATTCTAAAAGATGTAAAGCAACCCGATTTTTTGTCTTCTATCTTCGACTTGAACATGACAGACGAATGAATATTTAATAGAATAGAAAAAATCCCTTTATGATGGATATCATCCATCTTCAGTTAAATAATGAAAACGATGTAAAAAATAGAATATCTATGCTTTTCATATTCTGCAAGCATGGTTCGGTAGGTACGAGTACGAGTAGAAAAGACAAACAAAACAAGAGGCCACCAGCCTACGGGTCCTTCATGATAGCACACATATGACTAGCTAAAGTTCATGCAGTATCATGGCAGAGCAGCAGCAGTAGACGAATGTGCAACATCAACGTGTGTATATGACACTTTTAAGCGATATTTATTCCCACCACCGCCCGGACGTAGAAGCAGCAAACTGTTTCACTACGCTATATGGCGAATTGTGTGTCTGAAAATAGATGAAATAGAACCGTCTATCAATGATCGCCGCTCCATATGGCGCCGCCCAATAACATGCCCACAGACATATATAGAACGAAAGAAAACTCTCGGTTTGTTGATTGAATTGACAAACAAGTTTCCGATCGCAGCTGTGGAACCATTGGCCAGCAGTTTGCGACAGTGAGCGATTCAATTTTCGGAAGGTTTGTTTGTTTTATCCGGAAAATGCGTGTGCCTTTTTTTCTGGAAAATTGAATGATTCGGTTGAAGATTTATTTTAGTATAAGTTATATAAAATGCGAAAAAAGAGTATAAAACAAGAATATTACCTTCATTTTTCATACTACTCTGCTGCTCTCATATTTGGATAATAAGCTATTTTACTCAATAACTATAACTATACAAATGCCTTAGTAAGGGATGTAACAACAGCTGATACAAAGAAAATAAGGATAGCTTGCTTATAATAAGAAAACGTCATGGCTTTCTCGTATTTTAAATAAAACAAGAAAGTCAAAAAATCAAACCTTAATAGTAGTCTTAGAGAATCATTATTCCTCAAGACACCTATCCGAAAAACAGAAACTTCGACATGTTGAACTGAAACTGCTTCCATAAAATTCAATTTCCACGCTTCCAATTAGACAGTTAATCATTTCCTTCGAGGATATTGTGTTCCGGTAGGTCAATGGCGCTATAAAACAAAAGCTAAAACACGAAACCCAATTACTAAACAGCAACTTCTACTCATGCGGAGGCACCCTTCCGGTGTCACCAACAACGAACGGCAGAAGGATATAGCTTAAATATATACGCATCTTCAGAAATTTGAAGCAAAAACTATAGCAAGAATAAAATATAGCAGAACACATTTCTGTTTTATTAGGTCGGGAACATTCAACCAAATCATACCAACCACTAATAAAAGATATTCTATTTTTTACCTAAATTCACGAGTAGCAGTTTATACTAATTACAAACCGTATCGGATGTTCTTCTACCAAAATACTGATATGAATAACTTAAAGTGTTTTTACGATCACAGGTTAGTCAAAGGCATTTGGTGCGGCTTTTGCAGAACCCCGACCTTAAGGAGAATTGATAATATTTGTTGAAAATCACCTGTCTTTTTTACAATCTTAATAAAAAAAATACTATTTTTAGTTTGCGAAATGCTTCAACCAAATTTTCTTCATTTCATATTTTATTTTTTTATGACGAGTTTATTTTGCTGCCAAAGGATATATTCCCACAAAAGCGCCATCGTTTGCGCTCTGCATGACAGCTCTAGTCCGCCAGAATTAACACGGAATAAGGTACGATGGAGCGCGTTTCATTTCGTTTCCATTGATTTCTTCGCAGACGAATCCTTCCATTTTTATTTGCGGCGACCGGAAGAAAGAATCGATAAGAGCCGAGTTCAGAGTTCCCTCGGAAGAAAGTGTCAAAGTCACGAATTGGCTTTTTTCCACACCTCATGTGGCCCATTTTAATTAGGTAACCATCGGCGGACGTTCATGTATCAGACGGTGACAGTATAATGGGGGAAAACGATTAATTAATTATCGCTTTCACTTAATATCAACGACCGGCGAGGACAACAGCGGCAACGATGCGGTTGATATCTTCAATTGTCCTCCTATCGGGAGCGGATTTTATCGATCCCATCGAGGTACTGGGCACGTTGACAAAATGTGGAAGCTAATTATACTGCCATGTGACGTCACACTTGAAATGGTTTTCTCTTTTTATTATTTGAGGCTTTCGGGCCTAGGTTGATTCACCTCAGAATACACTTGAAATGTGATACGTGCTTTTAATACGGACGACGGGAAAAAAACATGGGGTGTGGGAGCTGGAACTTACGAAATATCGTCGCTGACTTTACTTGGGAAATTGATTTGGATTCCAAAACTGTACAGCTATAATTCAATTTTCAACTATTTACTTTCACTCCAAGTTTTCACTTTATGGGCTCATCACAGACGTAATAGGGTCGGTGTGCCAGTAATAGTGGTTTAGTTTTAGTGACAAGTTCAATGGTAGGTGCTAAATGTATTCAGTCTGTACGACCTTTGGTCGAAGACGGCGATTCTGATAGGAATACAATGGAATGGAATGCAATTCGATGTCATTTAGTAGACTTTTGCTTGATTAGTTCCCGAGTTATGCAGAAATGTGTTTCATTCATATGGGAGACCAACCCCCCCCCCCCCCCCCCCTTCTAGAGCGGGAGGTGTCTCGAACCATCTTAAGAACCTTCCCCGGCCCCGAAAAGCCCTGCATACAATTTTTTACGCCAATCGGTTCAGTAGTTTCAGAGTCTATAAGAGTCTGACAGACGAAATAATAAAGATTTTTTTTCGACTTCCGACTCGAAATGCCAACGGGATCGATTGGAATCGAACCCAGGCCCGGTTTGATTAGGCAGGCACGTTCGCCACTCAACCATCGGTGCCAATACCAGTAAATCAGTGTTCGATGAGAATTTTTCGAGTGTTGTCTGCTTGTCTGTAAGTTTATGGTAAAGAATAACAAGCGGTGTTAACCTATGACCTCCCCCTCAAAGCGAGAAGTAGGCAAACGAACTCGCAAACATCCTTTTGGCAACATTTTACCGCAGCCTCTACTCGCACAGAAAACAAGCAAACAAACCCCAAAAAATGTTCGTGAAAGATTGCGAGTGTGTTCGCGTTCAAAATTTTGCTTGCTTATTGTTTTGGCTCTGCCACATATTCGCGAACAAACCAAGTGCCAGAAAATCGTAGGCAGTAGTTTCGTGAGTATGCTGCGTTTTTGAAAAGCTCAACCGTGTACATTTTTTTTTAGCTCAAGATGCGGGTATTTCTATCTCTGCGAATCACACATTCGAGTTTTAAGAAACCTTTTTGCAAAATTTCGAAGATCATTGCTAAAATCGAAAATAGCATTTAAAAGATATAAATCTCATCACAATTATACACATTATTCTGGAATGGACAAATAATGCTTCAGAGATGAGCCGGCCGAATCTCTCTAATAAAGACAAAAAATCAGAAGGGTTGTGTACAAGACACGACCGCAAGGTAGCCAACGTAAGCACATCGTTTGAATTAATGTTTCTACCGTAACTAAGCGACTAAGCGACAAAGCGACAGCTTTCTTATGTATAGAAAAATAAAGAACTAATTTATTTTCAATAATGCCGCTTCCTAATCACAAACAGCAGCAATACCAAATGAGAATCTTGAGAGAAAGTTTCACTTGACTACAACTTTTTTTGTCTTTATTTTTGTGATTTTTTATTAAGTAATAAGTTCATCACATAAATTGACTACAACTGAATCCACCACGCGAATCTGACGCGGGCTCGTGATTCTGCTACCGACGGAAACTTTCTGCCGTCGCTGAGCGATTAATTTGTACTTTGAACTAGTCTCGCCTCAACATTCCCTTGTAGAGAATGGTGGTTCTGAGAAGAGCCGATTAATTTCCAATAATGCGCCTTCCAAATCACTAAAATAAACCACTAAATTGTTTGGATTTACAAGAAAATGTGGCTTGGGAGCTGCTTCCACTGATTGCCATTCGAAGGTACTTCAGATTCCATAGTTGCAGAAATGTAATCCACAGCGCTGCTGCCACGACCGCAACAGACGCCATCGTCGCCATGCTGATGCTGATTACGGCGACTACACGACCCACGCTGTCGGTCGGAATGCAATTTTCTTCCTTTCCGATGCTGGGACCGCTCGCCGTATTTCGCGACATCTCGAACGAAATGGCTCGTGCGCGCGTGAAAGCAGCTTTCTTATAGTCAATGAATATAGTAAACCCTCTAGCTCAACCCTTTGGTGAGTGTTAAGGTTGCTCATAAAATTTGCACCCAAAGTTGAAAGTTGCCGTCCGTAGCAGCATCACAAGCGCGCCGGCGAAGGGAGACGCTGCAAAAATTTATTCGCATGAATGAATGAATTAAGAAATATTGTATCTGTTGAAAATTGTAATTTCTGTTGATATTAAGAGAAGTGGAGTTTTTGCGCCCGTTTGAAGAAGGGATTTGGCTCTACTCAAGCGTGCTTTTCCTTGCTCCAAATAAAGAATAAAGAATGACATCAGTTATGTGAAATTTGATCTCAAGATTCTGATTTGCTTTTGCTGCTGTTAGTGTATGATAAGGCGCATTATGGGAAAAAATGGTTTTCCCAGAACCACAATTGTATAGAAGAGAAGGTTAAACCGAGACAAATATTCTCCAAAGTGATTACAAGAATACTGCTTTTTCGCGCGCGCAAGCCATTTGTTTGCAACATTCGGACTATCGGTTGCTTGTTTCGCTACGTACGATGGCGTCTGTGACAATCACGACAGGTACAAGGTGAAGTACATTTATGCATGTGAACAAATTTTTGCAACCTCTCGCTTTCACGCGCGCTCGTGATTATGCTGCCGACGAAAAATTTCTGCCGTCACCAAGCGATTGTGTTTAGCACTTTGAAGACAATTTGTCTCGGTTTAACCTTTTCTTCTATAAAATTGTGAGTCTGGAAAGAACCGAATTATTTATATAGTGCGCCTTTAGTTATTTATAGCAACAAAACCAAATCAGATTATTGAGATCAAATTTTACATCATTGATATTTATGTCATCCATGCGAATAAATTTTTGCAGCATCTCCCTCCAACGCGCGCTTTTGATTCTGCTATGGACGGCAACTTTCATTTTGAACCAAATTCGTCTAGGCTACAAGAGAAGGTGTATAGAATGTTGGTCCAGAGAAGAACCGATTCATTTCCAATAATGGGTCTTCCGAATCAACCACTCAGTTGTCCGACGCGCGCCTGTGATTCTGCTGCCGAAGTCAAATTCCTGCTATCGATAAGCGGTGATGATTTGCACTATGATGAAAATTTGTTTCGGCTTTTCTTCTATAAAATTGAGGCTATGAAAAGAACCGATTTATTTTCAATAATGTACCTTCCCAATTAACTGCAACAAAACCAAACCATGTGAGAAAATTTCAATGGAGTGCCTCTAGCACCGACAATAGCCACTCGATGGTTTGCCGCTGAACCGCTACAGATGCAGAAATCACCGTCATCGATGCTGGGACCGCTACCAACGCCATCATTCTGTCCGCGTGAGCACTCATCGTGGAACCTCGAACAGAAACGACGCGCAAGTTCGAAATATGGGTCTTTTTATACCAAGAGAAAATGGAATGGTGTCAGTTTGCGCCAATATTAATTACTTACTCCATTGAACAAAGAATAACTACCAACATGTATCGATCCCACCAAAAGCGATTTGACATTTGATTTTGTCATCATTGTTTGTTCAGTTTGGTTTCACCCCAATTAGCGAACACTTCACTAAAATGCGTCTAAACTAAATAAAGCTGAATTCGCGAATGACTGGAAATACGTTTTAAGGATACTAACCATAACATTTCTTTATAGATCCCAAAAGTTTTGTGAGATAACGAAAGACTACCATATTAAACCTTGATAGCCTAATCAGGCCACAAGCTTCATCATTTCTAATTTCATTTAACTATAGCGAGATCGAGGAGTTTTGCCAAGCTTTGTATTTTGATGTCAAAGTTCATACACCTTATTGTGATTTAAAAGCATAAAATCATCACATCATTTAATTCAAGTTATAAATCGTTACCTCAACAGGCTATAAGAATTCCATAACAACCGTAATATTTGCATAGTAATTGTATTTATACTGAATAAACCAAAGCACGGATTCTTGCCAGAGGCTCAGATTCGTTTTGGGTTCCAAAATACCTTAAACGAAAGTTTCTTTGAAATACAAAATCACAAATGTATTGGTGAGTCATAATCACAAAAAAAAATTAAAAACGAATCTTCTTATTGTGATCTGCAAAGTTTATAGAATTTTTAATGTCCAAATTATCATCAGAATTTATTTTGAAATATTCTCAAGTATTGATCGCAGTAGATGTCGCTAAGAAAGTTAAGCCCATCTTTCATGTCAGTCACAACATACAAAATCATGAATAGTGACATACAACGTCTCCAATTAATCACTATTTAGAAGCTGAAAAGTTTTAGTTGAACTTTCAAGCCGCGAAGACGTTGAGAGCAACTTTTAGGTTAACAAGTTCCTGGCTTTTTTCCCCAGATTCGCCAACGGGTTTTGGTACATATTTAAAGCTTCATAATTGTAAAAAATGTTTTTTTCATTCTACAACGACGCCCATAACGAATCCCTGGATTTTGATCAAAATAGTTGAAAATAGTGACTTTTTACGAGAAAAGCGACTTTAGTGACTTGAGCTCGAAAAAAGAGACTTTTTAGTGACTGACCCGAAAAAAGAGACTTTTTAGTGACTGACCCGAAAAAAGTGACCAAGTCACTAAAAAGTGACCCGCTACCAGGCCTGTAAAGTGTATAAATATGATAAATCTCATTAAAACCACACTACCTCCACTATTGGTGCTACCTCCACTAAGGGCACGGTTACCCTACTGAATTAATGTTTGAGTTTTCAATAGAGACATCAATAATAATGTTTTTTTAACGAAGCAAAATCAATCAACATGGAGAAAAAGGTAAAGTTTTTAGTTTTCCACTAAATTTGAAAAAAAAAAATAACTGAAAAACTTTCCAGCTTCGAAATGTGACTCATTTGTCACCACAATCTGGGGTCGCATCAAATGATGATACTAATTACTAATAAAGGTTAAAAACATTTCTTTCATAAAAAAAATATGTGAGAATTTAAATGTTAGCGGCGATGGGTCTTGTGCACCCTGAATGGTGGAAAGAGACGATTTGAAAGATCTCTATTCTGAAGTGCAGTTATCGCCAACAGTTACCAAGTTAGATTTCGGACGACTTGCGAGAGTTTAAAATATTTAGTGCAACCTAATTTAAAACATTTTTGGATCAAAAGAAATTAATACGTGGTTTATTGTAATTGAAACCATTTTGCTTGATTCATATTTTTAGCAGGATGGTAGAACAGGTGTACCTTAAGTCCACGAGACGCCCTTGTCCTCTATTATCTTGAAGACTAAATCGTCTCAAGTATACATTAGTTGGATAATTGTCGGAAAATCTTGAATTATTTTCTGTGCAAATATATAGAGCAATATAAAAGCATAACATTTTGATTAACCCAAATGTTAATAAATAAAAAATTTTTGTAAATATATTGTATATTAGCAGACCCGACGAACTTCGTTTCGCCTAAAATTGATTTATTCTCTGGTTAGTTCTCGAGTTATGCAGAAATTTCTGGCCCATTGAATGAGAGCCCCCCTTTCCAGTAGGGGGGTTTCGAACCGCCACAGAATCATATCTTTCCTTCCAAAACTTCCACATGGCAGATTTGGTCCCACTTGCTTGATTATTTATCGAGTTATGATCAAATTGGTATTTCATTTGTATGGGAGCCCCCCTTTACAAAGGGGGAAGGGTCTCGAACAATCTTAAGAACCTTCCTCGGCCGCAAAAAAACCTGTATACAAATTTTCATTTCAACATGTTCCGAATCTATAAGGGTCAAACAGAAAGAAATTTATTTTTATGTATATAGAAGAAGAACATTTACGTTCAACTATTGTAATAACCATACTAACGCCTCACGTGCTATATATGAATATTAGAGTGGAGCGTCATGGTCATTTTTTCAAATCAATGGTATTTTAAGGCATTCTATGCCGAATTTGGGCCCCGATTGGTTGCTTCCTCGTTTTCCGCATCGCGTTTGAAGTTTGTATGGAAATTAGTATGGGGAAACGTATATTTTTGCATTTTTACTTCTAGAGCTTTCAATGCATCGTAAACCAAAAATAACCTATACACTTAATTTTTTTTTACCGGGATCTCAGCAAAATGTTGAACTTTTACCGAGATTCGCACAGCCGTGCCCCAGCAAACATGTTTTTCGCCGAGATTTCTGTCAAAGTTACTGAGAATCAGCAAATAATTTGCCGAAAATCAGCTAACAAACCACATTTTTGCCGGAATATCAGTTTTTTGTTTTGCTGGCGCACGGCTGTGCGGATTTTTGCCGAGCTGCAGAAATAAAAACTAAGGGTGAGTGTTATTTCAAAATTATTGATCTTATAGGGCTTTGCAGCTAATGGCCAATGCAGCTAAAGTTACTCGGAATCATTTCACAAAATAAAAATTCCGACAAGAAGGAAGATGAGTTTTGCTCTCTGACAACCATAGCTTGTCCGGTAGTGCTGGCAGAAACCAAGACCCTTTTGTATGTATAGGTTAAACGACTTCGTCAGTAGATAGGAATAACCAGCGCAAGGGGAAACATTAATTTTCAGTGCAAAACGTAAACAAACGAGCATAAATTCCATACAAATGGCTGAGTTGGGGATATTGACAAGTCAGAGCACCCCCAAAAAAAGGAATCCTGGGTAAAAACATTGATTTCTTGGATATGGTTTGAGCAATCAATTTTCATAGCGTAATAACATTTTTTGTAGACCTTCCAGCTACGGACATTCTTTGGTAAAGTTTTTCGGTATCTTCCAGAATATATGCTAAAGTATTGGGTCAAGTTATTGACGATAAATTGAAGCCGCTAAGAGCAAAAATGTGAAAAAGTACTGTATCCTTGTCTAATAGTGAACATAATACTTAAGTTTTAATTGTTTGAGATTACCCATTTTTGTTTACAAAATGATCGTTAATCGAGGGAAAGATTGAAAATTTCACATACACATGTTTGATTATTGCTCATAGAATTAGAGTTAGAGTAGGAAGGCAATTATCATAGCCGAGATTTTATCACAGAAAAAAGTAATGACAATCAAAGACAAGTAAATTATTTGACGCATTATTACATTACAATAATCAAAACAAATTCAATTTTCGTGGAGATCTGATTTAAATTTTTTTTTATGATCGTGGAATTTTAATTTAAAATTGGATCCTCAATTGATCCACTATAATCCATATTGAATTTTTGAGTTTCTTCTCACGCTCCATAATAAATGTAAATTTACAAAATATTTGTTTTTTCAATCAATAATCACGGTTGTAGCTTTTGAAACAATTGAGTTATTAACGAAATTTAAAATCGATTAAGAGCAATCGATCAATACAGTTACGTCCCTATGAAACTAAGCGCGAGAAATCATTTGTATGGACCCCTCAACTTTTGTCAATTCTTGATTCACCAAAACTATCATAACTCCATCATTTCTCAACCGATCTTATGTCAGCATATCGTTGGATCGAGGCGAGAAAAGTGAACGAAAATAGTTAATATCTCTTGCTTGTTTGTATTGGTATAAACAAATCAAGAAGCAAAAAATCTTTTTTTTCCACAGTTAAAGTATTTTGCTTGAAGATGATTTTCGGATTGCTTAGTGATATGAAGAAACAAAAATATGTTGTTAACTAAGGATCTTCAGTAAGCCTTGCAAACAAAGGCTTAGGATTTCCAATCCGCAGATGGCGAGTTCGATTCTCGGTCCAGTCTAGGATGTTTTTGGGTTGGAATCATTATCGACTCCCTGGGCATAGTGTATCAATTGTACTTGCCACACAAGATACATACTCATGCAATGGCGGACATGGAAATGCTTTCAATTAATAAGTGAGGAAATGCTAACATAATACTAAGTTGAAAAGCAGGCCAAGTTCCAGTTGGAATGTAGAGCGATAGAAGAAGCAGATGTCGTTAACTAAGGTAGCTTTGGCACAACTTCGCATAACCATGGGTTAATAAATCGCGTTTCAGCATTTGTAAAAATATAGTACTATGACCAAATTCTATTATTGCCCCTTAATAACATTCGAAGATAAAATTTTATTGAACTACTCAGTAGCTAAGCAGGAAACCATGAGCTTTGCGAAAAAAAGTTACAAAATACTACCCCATACATGTCGCATGTAGCTTGATTTCCTACTATTCGCTGTTCAGCGGCAATAACACGCACCGGCTTCGATAAATTGTAGCACCGGTACCACGACATTCCCATGCCATAAAGCACGCTCCAATAGCCCCGTCATGCCGCCGTAGCCTCTGGCTGTCGCAAGAGAGATAGTAGCTGGCACAAATAGGAAGAAACGGAAACAGCTATATACACACCAGAAAGCGCGGATTGACTGGGGTGACTAAGCCAAATACAGTTTCCATTCGTCACCTAAGAGTAAAGCACGCAATCAGCCAGCACAGACCGACCGGCAGCTCAGGCGTCAAAAGCAATTTGACATCAACAATATACGTTGAGCACAACAAAGGTGGGTACTGAAGCTTCATACACACGTGCTCTCCAGCAGGATGTAGCTCGTCAATATGCCCATTCTATGTTGCATCATTCTTGTGAACTTGAGAATCTGTCACTCCAATTTCCGCTGCGGTTGTGCAAACATAGTGTGAACGACAAGGTACAGCACTTGATCTAATTCTAACGACCACTAGAGACCACCCATGCGAGGATGAATAACATCCTCTCCACAGTCTAGTTGAAGATTTTGTAAGAATAGAAATTACCTTTTGTTCAGCGAAATTCCACCGGCACCGAACCGGGCCGGTCGGCTGGCAACGGAAGCGATTGGATTTTGTCGTTTACTCTGTTTACGTCTGCGAATTCCATCTTACTCTGCCTAGTCGGTGCCCCAGGAGGTTATTCGAGTTGAGCAGAAATCCACTTAGTGATGATTTTTTCTTAGCTTTGTTGTCAGGGGATTATTAGGTAGAACAAGTTGCTCTACAGATTTTCGCAATTTTGTGGTTGATTTGGTCCATATTACAATCCGACAATTGGCCATCATACTGATTGATTGCTTTATGTTTCCATGTGTGTTGAAAAGTTGAATTTTTCAGGTTAAATGGTTTCAAACTTTAGTTTGAGAAGCCGAAATATTAAGCATACGAGTACCATGAAACAGCTTTTGAGTTAAATCAGGCCTATCCCACAAGCACTGCATTGAATTGTATCGTTATACACATTTGGAGCGAAATTTCACTACTCAACTATGATACCTCACCAAAATAAAAATACGGCCGTGCAATCATTAATTTTTACAGGCGTTTTATTTTTGAAGAGCAGCAAAAGCTTTTCGCAGTTTTGCTTTTACCACTATGCGGTAGAACGAAGGACTCTACTTCACCCGTCAATAGGTCTTCGAAAACGGCGGCGATGGGTCGTGTAAACACAAACCGTTCAGCCGAACGGATGAGCACATCTGCAGTGCATTTCATCACCAGTCCGTCATCATTCATTGCAACATCGCCAGTGGGGATGATGCTGATCCGGTTTATTTTTATTTACCTTCAGAGCATTGGAATTTGAATGGATGAATCTGTGATTGGATTTCCATGGGACTTTATGTTTAGTTGGGAATGCTCCACGTTGGTGCTCTCTACATAATGATCCACGTGATTTATGTGTTCGCTTTTCCTGTCGGCAACGATTTTCCAGATTCATGAATTGCAAATATGGAACAATCGAGTGAAACAAGAATATATAAACCTGTTGAATAAATTAGCCTTTTGATACTAAATCAAGACCAGTGTGTACTTACATGATTTTGGTTTGGTGGGTGGTGTTGAGCTTTCTTCGAATGCTTTGAATTATGAACCCTTTTTAACTGGGCTTCGACCGCTAAGGGAAATGTCAATTAAGTGGCCGTTCATTACGGGATATGATGAGGTTGCTTTCTAGATTCGGATCCATCCATCCATCCATCCAGTCCCGCACTCAACCAGCGGATAGCAAATTTTACTACAGTTTGTTCTGTATAAAAATCCTTACAAAATCTGAATAACATTTTATCATATACAAATTCGGAAGATTCTAATACAATCATCGTATTGGAATCTCAAAATTTTATATAATTTTTATACAGTAACTGTAGTGTTATTGACTGATCGACTCAGCTCGACGAACTGAGGTGATGGTTGTATGTGTATGTGTACAAATATTGTAGACACACTGTTTAGAACTTAGTATTACCCGATTAACTCGCAACAAGTTGCATTCGATAAGGTATGCAGTCTCATTGTTTACTATTGAAAATTGGCCCGATCGGACATCGTATTTCGGAATTTTTGAAAAATCATGGTTTTTCCAAAGTTTCCTTCTTGGAAAAAAATCAAACTTAATTTTTTTTTCAAGAGTGATGATCTTTTTTGACCTTTCTAATGTTATTTTCTAGATACATTTTATGATGCACGAGAAAGGCATCAACGCCGTTAGGTTGATTAATCTGGGTTTTTTACCTACCATAACTACCTTATTTTCCTATACACAGAGAATTAACGTTTTTTTTCGCACAGGGTTAACGAGAATATGTAAAAGGTAACCCATATAGAGGGCTGGACACTCTACCTTGTTTTGAAATTGGTAAACCAAACCAAACACGTACATGCATCGCAAGCACAGACATCAAAATCAAGCAATTTGTGCGTTTGAATCTAATCCTCAATTCGAACAAGATTTCATACAGAGCAGACACAGCAGCACGAAGGCACTGGTAGCATTTCCAACGGAAAACCATCGCATTGGTTGTGGTCGTGTCGGCGTGGGTGCTGCAGATCATTTAACCTCATCGAACCAGCATTTTATGTAAAGAAAGGGTTGATTACCAAAAGGGCGTCTTTTGCAGCCCCGAGCCACCAGTGGCGATGCTGAAAATTTATTCCAAATGGTGGCGTCTTGGCGAAAAGTCATCGAGTGGCCACAATGACAGCACAGCAAGATTCCGACAAGCGTTTGGTTTCAGTTAGTAATTGGAAAGGCGCATTGGCGAAAGGAAATTGGTTCGCCTCAGGACCAGCATTTTCTGAACAGAATGCATCATGAAGAAAATTTATCTCGGATCAATTTTGTTGTGGATAAA
The DNA here is from genome assembly GCF_024139115.2 of Armigeres subalbatus. Lineage (NCBI taxonomy): Eukaryota > Metazoa > Arthropoda > Insecta > Diptera > Culicidae > Armigeres > Armigeres subalbatus. The sequence continues at coordinate 169,898,811 of NC_085140.1, forward strand.
ATGGTGGCCCGAAAAAAATCGATTTCATTTCCAATCACTAACAGAATCAACACCAAAGAATTGAGCAGAAAATTCAACTTTCCGCCGACGACAGCCGACGATGAAGCCACCTTACTGGAACATTTTATTCAGCTGCTTTAGTATTTGAAAAGGCGTATTATTAAAAATAAAGGATCTTCTCAGGAACATCATTGTCGTTTACAAAGATATATTCGAAAACTTAAGCCGAATAGTCTGTTTGTCTGGGTGAAGATTTTTCCCAACGGTCAATACTAGCTTAACTTTTCAAAAGGACCTAAGATTTTTTTTTCATGAATTAATTTGAATATTGCAATCAACAGACCAATATGAAAGGTTTTGATTGCAGTACTCAAATTAATTCATGAAAAAAATTTACTTAGGTCCTTTTGAAAAGTTAATCAAGAATACCTTTTCTTGGATAAATAGTTTTAGACCTGAAAAGGATTGTGCGTAATTAATTCTTGAACTTACTCTCACTTTTCCACCGGCGCCATAGAAAACGATACACGCGGACGGAAACCGAAGGTTGTAAAAAAATATATTTGCGTTTCGTTTCGCACCGCTTCCGATTCTGCTCATTTTTCCTTTATTTCGAACATTTTTGAGGGTGATGTCTTCTGGGATTCTGATGTCCTCCACTGAAAGCCAGACGAGTGGCTTCAGCAGCGATGCGCCCGATGAGTCGTGTCCCTTTTCCACGGTTGGAGACTCAAAGTCCATCCAACCGGGAGCTGTTTTCTTTGCTTCTTGATTCGTATGACCTTTAGCTCAATGTTAATAAAGAGACACAAACTATGATGACAAATACCATCCAGTTCGTATAGCTACGTAGTCCTACGTTTCATACAATCCGATTGAGCTGCATCTTTATATGAAATTTAAAAACATCTACGTCAGCCAAAAGTCAAAAATGTTCTTCCAAGTGCTAAAAATTTCGTTAGACACACAACTAAGACTAAGACTGGATCCATCAGAATGGTAACCGATAAAAGTTTTATTGAAGTGAGGTTTATTTGTTCCACATTGCAGTCGTTGATAATCCGCGGAACGAATAGTTGCATTAGAGCAGCGGTTCTCAAACTGGGGTACATGTACCCCTGGGGGTACCTTCGCTGGCCCTAGGAGGTACCTCGGACAAAAATGCGTAATGGCGGACATATTACAATTTCAATCAAAATTCATTGATAAAGTTTTGATAATTTTGTATTTTCTATTTCAAAAATTTATATTTTACATAATATGTAATGCGATCAATGAATCCCAATTCAATGCTGCCTTCCACAACCAGCACAATGTATGAAGGGCTGCGGAACAAAAGATCAAACGAACAAGATGTCGAAGGAACAAAATGATTTTTGCCTTTCTCGTACAACAAAGTTGTACCGTGGGGCATCGAAATCCGTACACTTAAGCACCTTAGTATATGAAAAAGTCATAAGAAAATATAAATCGAATGAAAATAAAACGTTTGTCATTGACACAGGAGCATGAAGGCTTCTACTTTTGAAGTGTGTCACATTTACTCATTAATAACTACTAAAAACATGATAAAATGATGAATAAATTCAACTACTCCTGACTCGAAATCCGTCCACCGTGGACGGATTTCGAATCAAAGGATCAAAATCCGTACAGCTATTTTTTAACTAAATATTTAATTTCAAGCAGTCTGATTGACTAAACTACCACTGTAAATATTTCGATACGCACCTTGAGAAGCGATCCCTTCGATCTGTATTCCGCTCATCTTATGTAATGATTCGCAATAAGCATTTAAAACACAGTTACTTTTGGTGCAATTATGCTCTACCCGAAAACAAAATGGCGGCAAAAACTCCGCGTTTGGTGGGTGGAGATTTGTTTTTGATTTTTGTTGTTTTAATTTCAAAGCCTTCTCTCCATTTCTATACCCTAAATCTTACTGCCAAGTATCTGACCAGGATAAGATAAATTATTTCTACATTAATTACCTTTAACCCCCTTTAATTTGTTGATATCTCATGAGGTGGACGGATTTCGGTGCTGTACGGATTTCGGTCCCGCACGGTACCAGAAGGCTATAATTTCACTCCAAAAGCCAAATTTTGATAGGAGGCTCGGAGACCCATAGTGTTATATACCAATCGACTCAGCTCGAAAAACTGAGTAAATGTCCGTCTGTGTGTGGATGTGTGTAGCACCAGGAATTTTTTTTTGTTAAACACGTTTCATATAGAAGGACTTGACTGATCCGAGTGCAACTAGTTTCATTCGACGGAGAAACTATATTATCACTCGACGGAAGCCTCCTCTCAAGAGGCTCGGAAGCCTCCTCTCAAGAGGCTCGGAAGTCTCCTCTCAAGAGGCTCGGAAGCCTCCTCTCAAGAGGCTCGGAAGCCTCCTTTCAAGAGGCTCGGAAGCCTCCTCTCAAGAGGCTCGGAAGCCTCCTCTCAAGAGGCTCGGAAGCCTCCTCTCAAGAGGCTCGGAAGCCTCCTCTCAAGAGGCTCGGAAGCCTCCTCTCAAGAGGCTCGGAAGCCTCCTCTCAAGAGGCGCGGAAGCCTCCTCTCAAGAGGCGCGGAAGCCTCCTCTCAAGAGGCTCGGAAGCCTCCTCTCAAGAGGCTCGGAAGCCTCCTCTCAAGAGGCTCGGAAGCCTCCTCTCAAGAGGCTCGGAAGCCCCCCCTCAAGAGGCTCGGAAGCCTCCTCTCAAGAGGCTCGGCAGCCTCCTCTCAAGAGGCTCGGAAGCCTCCTCTCAAGAGGCTCGGAAGCCTCCTCTCAAGAGGCTCGGAAGCCTCCTCTCAAGAGGCTCGGAAGCCTCCTCTCAAGAGGCTCGGAAGCCTCCTCTCAAGAGGCTCGGAAGCCTCCTCTCAAGAGGCTCGAAAGCCTCCTCTCAAGAGACTCGGAAGCCTCCTCTCAAGAGGCTCGGAAGCCTCCTTTCAAGAGGCTCAGAAGGCTCCTTTCAAAAGGCTCGGAAGCCTCCTTTCAAGAGCCTTTCTAAAGGCTCGGAAGCCTCCTTTCAAGAGCCTTTCTAGAGGCTCAAAAGCCTCCTTACAAGAGGCTTGGAAGGATCCTTTCAAGAGGCTCGGAAACCTCTTCCAAGAGGCTCGGAAGCCTTCTTTCAAGAGGCTCGGAAGCCTCCTTTCAAGAAGCTCAAAAGCCTTCTTTTCGAGAGGCTCAAAAGCATCCTTTTCTAGAGACTCAAAAACCAACTTTCAAGATGCTCGGAAGCCTTCTTTCAAGAGGCTCGGAAGCCTTCTTTCAAGAGGCTCAAAAGCCTCCTTTCAAGAGGCTCGGAAGCCTTTTTTCAAGAGGTTCGGAAGCCTCCTTTCAAGTTGTTAGGTTTTCTTCTTTAAAGAGGCTCGTAAGCCTGCTTTCAAGAGGCTTGGAAGTCTACTTTCAAGTGGTTCGGAAGCCTTCTTTCAAGAGGCTTGGCAGCCTCCTTTCAAGAGGCTCGGAAGCCTCGCTTCAGGAAGCTCAGAATTCTTCTTTCAATAGGCTTGGAAGCATACTATCATGAGGCTCAGAAGCGTTCTTTCAAGATGCAACGGAAGCTTCCTTTTAAGTGGCTCGAAAACCGCCTTCAAAAGGCTCGGCAGCCTCTCTACAAGAGGCTCAGAAGCCTCTAATAAAGAGCCGCGGAAGCCTACTATAAAGGGACTCAAAAGCTTAAAGGAGCTTCCCTTCAAAAGGGCTCGGAATTATGTTTTCAAGAGGATTGGAAGCCTACTTTCGATAGGGGGTACCTCAAATCATGCAAAAGTTCGAAGGGGTACCTCTCAAGAAAAAGAACCGCTGCATTAGAGTAAAAAAACAAAGATTTTGACACGAATAACGAATACCCAAACCAAGTGATAATATCGAACGTTGTGCCTTTCTTTGTATAACAAAGTTGTTCCAAAAGAGTATCATTTCACTCCAAAAACGAGCTTTTTATAGAAGGCCCGGAGAACCATAGTTTTATACAACCATCGACACAGCTCGACAAACTAAGCAATTGTCTATCTGTCTGTGTGTATATGTGTGTGTTCACAAGATCAGAAAAGCATTAGCAAACGTTTAATATAGTAATCTTAAACCGATTTGTTTTGCAACAAGTTGCATTCGACAGGGGATAAAACTATTGAATTTGATTACGATCGATGAAATTTGATGAAATAAATCAATAGTTATGAATAAAATGGATTTATCTACATTTTAAGATATCTTTTCTGTTTACAAAATATGTATCGATTTAGTTAACTAATCATTAAAGCACGAATGTTGTGACTAGGTTGTGACCAGAAGCTTTTTCACCATCGAGCTTTATAAGGCTTTTAGCACGATACAGCTACGCAGCTACTCCATCTTTTAGCAATTATTGTGGAAGACTAAGTTTTGTCTGTTATGCATCCGTTTGGAGCCTCGTCTTCCAGCAATTTGTCTATGCTATTTCCACCAATTGATAATAATCTTCATTTAAAGATAAACTCGAGAGTGAAAACTTGAGGCTAAAAAGATTTGCATTTATTTTCTACTGTGTGAAATGGAGGATTTGTGATTTTGTATTGTACAACCTCTCAATCAACACAAAAAATTGGTGATGATCGGTTCAATAGAGATAAAATATCCAAAAAATGGGATGTGTGACACATTGTACTACCAATCAGGTGAATTTCAGTAATTATCACATCGTAAAAAGCATCCAAATAAAATGAATTGAGCTACATATTAATCCCGCCATAATTACGGTTCACTTCGATAAGATTGGACCATTTATCGTGTAGAAGCCAAACCACCGATATCGAAAATGCACATCAGCAGGGCCGCATACCGCTACAACAAACATTCCCGGCTATGCACGTTTGTTTGTTCGGTGGTCACTATCGAATAACCTACTTACATTTTCTAGGGAGCATTCGTTCCACATGTGTTCACCAGAAGGGGTTGAGGCATCCGGAGAATATTATCACACAATAACAATTCGAAACAATCAGTCCAATATGAGTTGTCTGGCATGCGTCATTTGTTGGCATAGCACCGTTTAGGCTCAAATTCGGAAGAGGCTTCTATTTGGGGTATACTGAGGAATTTTTAATTAATGGCAATTGAAACCATCTCAGACAGAATACTCAGACCGACTATTGATTATGAATTTCAATTTTGAGTAAATTGTGTTCGAACAACAAGATGAAACTTGTATACTTCTTACGCATTTGATGGAACTTACTGGATACTGAGTCTTTGAATACTAAGCCACTTGATTAGGTTTTTTTTACTTCCTAGAAATTAGAAATTTAATAAACATTAGCAGCTTGTTAAAAAAACAGTTGTCAAGATTATGTGTTTTCAAGATCTACGACTTTAGACAATATCATGATTTCACATGTTCGGCATCGACCTGTGAACGGTATTTGCTATTATGTAATATTGGAAGGGAATGGTACCTACGCTTGGAGGTGAAACAAGTAAATATTTGAACCCCATCGAAGCGGTATTGTATCGAAACCATAATAGAGCTCTGGCAGAGTTGAGCAGCTGGTTCAAAACAGGAGAATGTTATTTCTGGTCTAATTAGAATAAGGAAAAATCACAGAAATAACATATGACCGATGATGTAATTAGATCATAGATAGTAAGCAAACGCATATTTTCAGTTAGTTATAGTTTATCATAAGTTTACTTCGATAGTCATGCCATGAAGTGCAACTGGATTGAATAATTGTTTTAATTTTATGCTGTTGATATATGTTAACAAATACGGACGGAGCTACGTTGCTGTCCTCCACAGTGACTTCATGTTCGTCAATAATTCAAAGCTTTTTAACGTGAGTATACAAACCAACGTCTGCCCTTTATGCCGAAACAAGCTGAAACTGTACATTAGGGTGTGTCTCATTTCTCGTATTTGATATTATTCTCTTTTTAAACGATTGCTTTGGATGGGATTTTCGTTTTCCACAAAGTCAATAATGAGTGTCTCTAATGTCCATTGACAAATATAAAATCAATACTACAGTAAACCAACGTAACATTTCTAGGTCGGCTGTTGTTTTCGTATTCAACCATGTACTTAGTTCTAAAAATGCCTTCTATGCCCTTGATTACAATAGCAATTAACGCTAAACGTGCCCTAAGTTGAATATTGAGTCATTACTTTGTTATCCATTACTTCATTCATGAAAAGTGTGTTTAATTTCCAGGACATCATTTCTTCGTGGATGATATTCACAAAAAAAAATGATTTTTTAAGCTTTGCTTTGAAATCAACTACCTGGTTAGATTTTCATTATTAACCTAATATCAAACTAGAAGCATTACCATATGATATGAAGTAAGTTGATGTCAATTTATATGTAATTGACTTTAACTGGTTATAATGTATTCTACTCTTCATACCAACGAACACTTTATCAATCGCAAACAATCGTCTGAATAGCCTATAATGGACATTTGTCTTTAACTATAAGGATTTTTGTAAATTTCTAATAATCGGCCTTAGATTGTTGTACAGGATGGAATGTTCAGCAAACTTTTATACGTAGAGTTCCACGCGCAAACTATTAGACTAAGACTCAATCCATGACTTAGAGTCAATCGATTATTTTTAAAAACGCTGCACCCTACTCTTCAAGCAGCCGGTCCAACTTTTCTGAAGCGTACCTACACGAGAAAAAATCGTTCTGTTCGGTATGCTATGGATGTGTGTTATCCGGCGACGAGGTCGTACGTGTGGGATCACTAAAGCCAGACACCAGTTTGTTTTCCTGCGTTTATGCACATGTTTATCCAACTCCAATTTGACACACAACAGAGCAAGATTGCAGCATATTTGTGTAAATGTACTTTCCACCTTGCTACTTTGCGATGTACGGAATGGCTTGGGGGAAGTACCATTTATTGCGTCACGTGAAATTCGGTTGTTTTCAACTCAATTGATTTAGAGGAACGTGATGAAAATTAAATATTTGTTAACATTAAAATATTTCTAGCTTGTAAGTTGTATTCTCAATCAACAATTTGTAATTCAATCTTTATGGTTTTCATCTCAAACGAAAGAAAGTTATTATTATAACAAACATTTCTCCCAATATCTGGAATAATTGCAATTATGTTAGAAAATTTTGTGGCCATAACAAGTATATAAATAAATGTGCATTCAAATTTCATTGTAGCAAGATGCAATTTGTTGAAATGGTTAAAATGTTCTAACTTTAGGCACAGAAATTTTGCAAGTCATAGGTAGAGCGTAACCTTCGCAAAGTATAGGTTCTACTAATTACACATTGCCAGGCAATTCCAATCGATCAAAACAGTTCTATGTACCTATTCGATAATATATATTCGTCGACCTTGCCTTAATACTTCATCGTCTATTGAAGTACATGGGCAGGGTAGGGTAAACACAGTTATGTTTACCTTATGTTAGCTGATTCAACATAAATAAAGTTCGGTCTCTTTTCTTGTAAATTCACAGTAACCAAGACGACCAATAAATAATGCAAAACTATCATTGGTTTTGTGGTTTTGAAAAAGCTGTGAAAGTTCAGGTTAACCGAGAAATTGCTGTATTCCAACCGCGTAAAAATGAGTGTACCTACTAGTTACCAAAATAAAACAAAAGTATGAACTTCAATAGTTGATCAACATTTCTAATGTAAAAAAATCAAAGCCATGATAAAATAAAAATTATATTCGACCAATGCAAGATCTTGACTTAACCTCAATTATTTGACAGTTCACCGAGCTTGTTTACAAGGTGTTAGAATTAAAATCGATCAGCTGGAAATAAAAATCCGTAATTTTCGTTCAAAATCATTTTCATCCGAATATTCTAGTGATATGCTTTGAGTCCTACCATAAATCAATCACAGCAGACATCAAAATTCTTAATTAATCGCAGAACAGTTTTTCCGGAAGCTGCTCCAGAGACTAAGTCCCTGTAAACAAGCTCTGTGAACTGTCAACCTACGTCATCATGCACTGGTCTATTAAAACGGTTTGATTTTGGTTTGAGTTGTCGGGGTTGGAGTCAAGGTTCGCAGAACATGTTTGAGCATTTGTAGTGAAGTTGCACAAAACCCCATATATTTTTTGATGGTTGGTTCTCAAGTTGGCGCTTCAGTCGTTCTTGTGTGATATTGTTGGTCGAATAAATTGATTGTTCGTGCCGTTGTTGGTAAAACTTGATGGATGCTTGAATAAACGAGAGGTGGAGTCAATGTTAGTCAAACTGCTTGACCGTGTGTACGTTCCATAAGAAATGCATGAAACATCGAGATCTGGTGTTTTAAAAAAAAATTACTTGAAATCTCTTTGGAAATTGAATTTTTTTTTGATGCCAAGTGTCTTATGGCTACATCGCTGCGTGCGCTTGACTAGGAGGTCGGTGCAACCGGCCAGTCACTTAAACAGTGGAAAAGTACCTAGCGAACATGAACATACATGTCAGGAAAAAGGGAAAACTTCCGTTGACTTCATAAATTTCCCGGGTTTTCTCGGCTTTTCCGGGTGATTTCAAATTCCCGGGTTTTCCGGAAGAGTGGCTACCCTGTAAAACCCTAGAGCTTCACTGCCGTTCTACGCATGCTTGTACCAAATTCAAAAAATGACAAATGAGAAAATGGAATTTGAAATTGAACACTAATTTTCATTGCTGGTGTATAACCATAATGCAATATAAGATTATTACATCACAGCACCATTCAGAAGACTTAATTTTATTGAAATCATTCTTATTTTTCACTCACAAATAGAATTGGCGACAACGATCATGAAAATAGTTTGGCGGGACAGTTATGCCGAGAAATAGAGCACTTGTTTTATGGTTTCTACGCATATCAGCCCCGTTCAATGCATGATTTCGTGAATGACTACTGCGATTGACATATGTCTCCACATGCTTTATCTATGGAAGTGAACTTGCCACGTAGTTGAAGTGATTATGTCGCAAAGAATGAGAATTGTACAAATTGCCCCCATTAAACCAGTGCAGCAGGCTAAGATTGCAAGATCTAAACAGAAAATGCTATTTCAATGTGTGTTGTTCTATAAAATAACAGAATCCTTCATAATGATGAATTACCGCGAGACAATTATGCGTAGAACATAACCAATGGGACAAATCGACTTGATGTTTTCAATGATTTTCCGAACAAAGCTCGAAATCTGTTAGAGTTTTCTAAAACTCAAGGAATGTAAAATAACAACATTGCCAATGACAACAACATTGTCCTCTCTTGTAAATGTTGGGACAAACTCAACTCGCAATAAGCGTTTGTCCCAAACTGCAACAGAATAGGACAATGATCGCCTGCCGCTCATTTTGAGAAGTAGTCGGTGTTGCACCAACGGCTCGGGAGTGGCAGGATGTGGCCTCAGAGGACCCTACTCGAACGGCACTGACTCACTAGCACTTCCGGACACCAAGTTACACCCAATCAAATACGGCGAGCAAATAACAAGTCCACTTTATTGGCACTACTAGAATTTTAATCTTAAAGCGACTGTTTTATTTGGGCAACGATTATCAACTGACTTTATTTTATTTTAACAGCAGAGTAGAAGTAGGTTCGTGTGTTGGTGAGCAATATGAGTAAATATATCAAACGATATTTCTCTCCCCCAATCTTCCAGTTGACCTAACGTAAAGCTAGTTTTACATTTATTGCTAATCCTAAACATCGCCGCCACCTTGAAATAATTTAATTTTAAATTTTTAATTCAATTTCTCCCACTGTGCATACCCGCTACTAAAAATTACAACAGGAAAAAGGAAAAAACAAAGTGTGTACGGTGCTTAACTATATGCAAAACAATCTGTCAACTAATTTCCCTTTCTTCTTGACGTTTCTTCTACTGCTTTCCGTTGTTGGTGTCGCTGTCATCTCGTTCGGCATCAGGATTATTTCGTTCGCTGTTGTCTCCCGGAACGGTTTCGTCGTCGCCATCGTTGTAGGAAGGAAGCAGACAAATTTTTGTAATTGGCCGCTTGATGATACCACGGGAAGTCTTCAAGGTCACCACTCGCGTCAGCTGATCGTGGCCAGGATGGATACTTACGATGCAAGCTAGTGGCCATTTCACTGGATGTTGCTGTTCGTCGACAAGAATCACCATTCGACCGGGCAGAAAAGCGTCATTTGGCTTGTGATTTTTCACACACAGCTGCAGCTCTTGCAAATATTCGCGCCGCCATTGATGCCAAAATTGTTGGTACGTTCGCTGGGTAGCTTGAAGGCGGTCGAGCAGGCAGATGGAAACTCTGGTGAGATCTTGCTCTGGAATCGCTTGCATCGTTGATCCGATTAGGAAGTGAGCAGGAGTGAGGCACGATAAATCGTTCGGGTCTTCAGATAGAGGCACCAGTGGTCGACTGTTCATTGCCGCTTCGATTTGGGTTAGCAGTGTCGTCATCTCTTCGAAAGTCAGCCGAGAATTTCCCAGCTGTCGGTACAGGTGCGTTTTGGCGACTTTTACGGCCGCTTCCCATAGTCCACCAAAGTGCGGCGCTTTTGGTGGACACAGATGCCAGGTGATGGATTCATTCGCGCAGAAGGAGTGAATATTTTGGTTGCTATCCAAGAAGAAACGTTGAATGTGCTCCAGCTCGTTTTTTGCCCCCTCGAAATTTTTCCCGTTATCGGAGTAGACATCGGTAGGTCGTCCCCGACGAGACACAAATCTGCGGAATGCTGCCAGGAATGCTGATGTGGAGAGGTCTCCGACCAGCTCGATATGGACGGCTTTGGTGCTAAAACACACGAAGATGCAAATATAGGCCTTCGCTGGAGATGCTCGTTTGTGGATTGCTTTCAGGTACACTGGGCCGGCAAAGTCCATGCCGGTGATGCAGAAGGGACGGCTGGGTCGTATGCGATGAATCGGAAGTTGTCCTAGCTGCTGCGTTGCGGGAACGGGACTTGCTCGGGTGCAGCGGAAACAGGCATGTATGATGCTGCGCACTAATCGTCGTCCTCGGATGGGCCAGAAATATTCGCGCATGGAGGCCAATGTGACTCGGCCGCCACCGTGGATTAACCGTAGGTGATGTAACGTAGCGAGAAGGCGTGTATAGGGGTGAGGATTTGGAAGGAGGATAAGGTATTTCATTATATACGGTTGCTCTAACAAATTCAATCTCCCTCCCACTCTAATTATGCCTTCAGGGTCAAGTATGGGGCTTAGACGACGAAGCGGCGACTTTTTCGAAATTGCGTTACCACTGTGAAGCTCTTTTAGTTCGTCCTTGAATCCATCCGCCTGAGCTAGCTTGATGAGTACAGCTTGCGTAGCGTTGAGTTCGGCTGATGAAAGCATTCGGTTGGGCTGCAGGTTTACGTTGGAGGATTGTGTGCGAGCTTTTTCACGACAGTTGCGGAAAAACCGCAGACAATATGCGGTGATGCGGATCATTCCAGTGTACGACGAAAATCTGGCGAAGTAGGGGTTGACGATTGATTCACTTCTTGTTGCAGCTACAATGAGTTTTCGGCGTTCTTTCCCATCATTTGGATACTCTGCTACTTTTCCGCTAGGCCAGTTTCGTTCTGGTAGGGAAAGCCAATTCGGTCCGTGTTTCCATTCCTCGCAATTGATGAAATCGTTGACGTCCATGCCTCGGGAGACTAGGTCGGCCGGATTCTGCTTGCCAGCAACATGGTTCCAGAGTGCTCCTTGGGAAGCAGATTGAATTGAGGAGACACGATTGGCAACAAATGTCTTCCAGGTGTTGGGTGGCGCACAAATCCATTGGAGAGTTACGGTGGAATCGCACCAAAAATAGGAAGCAGATATTTCGATTTGGAGTGCGTCGACGATCTTGGTATGGAGTTTCGGTGCGAGATCAGCAGCACAAAGTTCCAGTCGTGGAAGTGTGATGCGTTTCAACGGTGCAACGCGGGATTTTGATGCCAGGAGATTAACAACAATGTGCCCATATGAATCGGTGGAACGAGCGTACGTGCATGCACCGTAAGCCGACTCGGATGCATCGGAGAATGTGTGCAGTTAAATCACAGCATGTGGTAATAAAGCGTGACGAGGCACACGAAAGTCGTTCAGCATTGGCAGTTGTTGGATGTAAATTTCCCACTTTTCGGCGATTGTGCTGGATACTTCATCGCTGCAACCGCAAGAGCTGCATTAGCATTTTGCTTGAACCAATACTGGTGACACTATTCCTAGCGGATCAAACAGCTGCGAAATTCCGGATAAGCTGACCGGTCGTGATCGGTCCGTGCGTTGGTCGTAACGTTGTCTCAAAACGAAACACATCGGCTTGGGGTCCCAGCTATCCCCAAGATCTTAATCGTTTGATCTTTAGCGAATTTGATTGTAGACTAAGTCCCGATCTGGTCAGCTTCTAGTCCTTGTAGCACTTCTAGCTTGTTCGAGGTCCATTTTCGTAAACAGAATCCGCCCTTTGCCATCAATTCTCCCAATTCGGTCCTCAGCTGGATTGCTTCTTCTACGGAATGAGCTCCGCCGATGAAGTCATCAACGTAAAATCCTTTTCGGAGTGCTGGTTCTCCTAGCGGGTATGCTTTTCCTTCATCATCGGCCAGTTGCAAGAGGGTACGAGTTGCTAGGAATGAAGACGGCCCCATGCCGTAGGTTACGGTAAGAAGACGATACGTTTGCACAGGATCAGATCTATTGAAGCGAAAAAGGATTTGCTGGAATGGTGTGTCGTCGGAATGATGTAAAACCTGGCGATACATTTTCGCCACATCAGCTACCAAAGCCACTGGAAATGTACGGAACCGGAGGCATATGGTGTGGATATCGTCCTGCACTACAGGTCCTACAAGAAGTGCCTCATTTAGGGAGTAGCCAGTAGATGTTTTGGCGGATGCGTCGAAGACGACACGTACTTTTGTCGTCGAACTGGACTCTTTCAGCACAGGGTGATGAGGTAGGAAACATTGTCTCGAACTTTCTTCTTCATCGGAGACCAACCGCATATGGTTCAAGTCCAAGTATTCTTGCATGAACTTATGGTACTCTTCTTTCAGGTGGGAATCGCGGTCGAGCCTACGCTCGAGCAGCTCAAATCGCCGTAGTGCGGCTGTTTTTGATTCTCCTACAAGCTCGTGGAAGTTGGTTTTCCTTGGAAGGCGAACGACATAACGCCCTTCGGAGTTCCGGTGGACCGTAGATGCGTATATTTCCTCACATTTCTTCTCGTCCAAAGAGTAGGAGGACCTAGTTGGAAGCTCTTCTATTTCCCAAAAACGTTCCAGACTTTCTTCGAGGGATACCAAGGACATCACTGTAATGGAACAGGCTGTGGCTTCACGGGAGTTTTTGGGATTGTTGACTATCCAACCGAAGGCGCTATCTACTAACAGCGGTAATGAATCAGACAGGTGGATCCTAGCAGCCGACTTGAAGCAAGAGAAGAAAAGTTCGTTGCCTATTATCATGTCGATTCCGGCGCTTTTGTTGAAGTTTGGATCGGCATAGAACAAATCTTGAGGCAAATTCCAATCGTCAACTGATACATCGTGTGTGGGAAGTTTTGGAATGACACTTTTAAGGACCAGAAAATCGACGTTGATAGCGAATTCTTCTTTTCGGGAGCGAATCTGAGTTTAAACCGAATTTCGAGCTAGTTGCGGTTTTTCACCCACCCCAGAATCAAAACATTCACCTTACTTCTTGGCAAACGTAATATCTGCGCCATGTTTTCGGAGATGATGTTCGGCTGCGATGCACAATCCAACAATGCTCTCGCCAGATGTTCCTGACCATAACAATCGACGACTTTCAGAACTACTGTCAGCATGAAGACGTTTCTTCCACAACCTTGCATCGGCACACTGCACACTTGATTTTCGGGTTCTGCTATCGTGGAAGCTGATACTAGAGGAACTGATTCGGTGGTAGCTACGTTGGTTTGCACAGAAGATGTGGAAGCGCTCGACGAAGACGGAGTAGCAGCATTGGATCTGTTGGAATGGTCTACATAGGCGGCGTGGATGAGCGAATGATGACGTTTCTGACAAACTTTACAACTGTACTTGGAATTGCAGTTTCGCGCGAGGTGATCGTTGCGGAAGCAATTGAGGCAAAGGCGTTTGGAATTAATGAGACTCATTTTCTCGGAGATCGGCAACTTGTCGAATTTGTAGCACTTGATTAACGGATGACGTTGATCGCAAGCATAGCATTTCAGGGAAGGACTTTCGACGGCAGCATGGGAAGAAACTTTCATCGGGAATGACCTTTTGGAGAAAGAGGCTGGGGGCTGCGCTGGCTCTGGTTGATGGTGCTGATTGACGGAAATCGATTCGAGGACCCGCATACGACGCTGTAGGAATTCGACAAGGTGCTTGTAGGTAACAGTATCCAAAGTGGACGCATAGTCTTCCCACGCTTTCAAAGTGTCATCATGCAACCGTGTACACAAGATGTGCTCCAGCATGGTGCTCCATGACTCCACCGGTTCACCTAGTTGACCAAGAATTTTCACATGCCTTTCAAAATCGTCAACTATTGCATGCAGGGCGGATGCAGACTCTCGCTTCATCGTCGGACAGTCCAACAAAGCTTGTACATGACGTTTCCTCAGCAGGTATTCGTTCGCATAACGGTTGACAAGAGCATCCCATGCCAGCTGGTAATTGGCCGCACTGATCCCAATCGACTCGATGAGCTGAGCGGCTTCACCCTTAACAGCAGCTCGTAAATAATGAAATTTTTGGATGTCTGCCACCTCCAAATTCGTATGAATTAGCGCCAAAAACGTATCGTGAAAAGCTAGCCAGTCTTTATAGTCCCCGGAAAACTCAGGCAATGAGATAGTAGGCAGTTTTAGACCCTTTAGAGTGGAAGGAGCCCCAGTAGCGGTAATTTGAGGGAGATTAGCTTGCATAGAAATAGGAGCCGGAAGTTTAGAGCGTAGAAAAGCTTTTATTTTGAAGAGTTGCGATTCGAAGTTAGAGCGGTACGTCAAATTTCTCACCATGCCTTCATTTTCCTCCTCTGTGTCCTCTAATTCGGTTTGAGCTTCTTCCAACCCCTGCCAGAGCACGTCCAGGTTTTCCAATCGCAAATCCACCTCGAGCTTGTCCCGTTCCTCCTGGTATTGCGTCATGAATTGCTCCGCACGACCTAGCGAGGCGAGCAACGTGGTGCGACGGGATATCAGCACCTGCTTCCGACGTTCGTCGGCCATCTTGAAGGAACGATGCACCGAAGAATAGAACCTGGCGAACGAAAAAGACCAAGAAGCACTGGCGCAAACAGGACTACCACTTGGAAAGGTTCTCACCTGACCAAGGCAAATTCAATGCCTTGTAAATTTATTTTGAGCAGCAACACAGCAGAAGGAGTATGGATGGATCACGATGCGGACTACGGCGTGGTCACAGCAAGGTAGTTGCCAATTTATCGGACGTCACGAGCGATTTTCCTCAAGCACGAACAATCACAGGCCTCACTGCTGGTACACAGTTCGTAGCTTTTCAAAAGGAACGGGACGATGCACCTACCACGGCGTGGTAGCGATCACAAGAAGCACGTTCGGGCACTAAAGTCGTTCGCAGCTCGGCGGGTCGGTGATTCACTTCACTGCTTCGATCACTCAGCGACGATTCGGCATGCACATGCAAAGCATAAAAATCTCAAAAGCACCAACAAAAACGAAATACATTAGTTGGACAGGCAATTACCTTCTGCCTGATCTCAACAGGCCTTGTATTTCATAAAATCCCAGGAACTGTTGCAGAAAGTCGAAGCACCAGATGACACGGTGGCCAAATATCAGTTGGCGTCACTCGGCAACAATAGGCTATTGAAGCATGCAGGTCAATGGCAGTAGATTGAATACCAGGACTACTGGGATGGCGTCGGATCGGTTCCAGGACAAAGGACTGAATAGCTGGTATTGTCCTTGGATCGGCGTCGAAAATGGCGAGTCAGTCCGGCTTCGTTGTCCGGCGGACGGATGCAAAGACGATCGGCGATGTCTTCGCGGAAGTTATTGCCACAATCCTGGTCACGGCACCAGTTTATGTTGCACCAACGGCTCGGGAGTGGCAGGATGTGGCCTCAGAGGACCCTACTCGAACGGCACTGACTCACTAGCACTTCCGGACACCAAGTTACACCCAATCAAATACGGCGAGCAAATAACAAGTCCACTTTATTGGCACTACTAGAATTTTAATCTTAAAGCGACTGTTTTATTTGGGCAACGATTATCAACTG
The DNA here is from genome assembly GCF_024139115.2 of Armigeres subalbatus. Classification (NCBI taxonomy): domain Eukaryota; kingdom Metazoa; phylum Arthropoda; class Insecta; order Diptera; family Culicidae; genus Armigeres; species Armigeres subalbatus. Next base: position 169,914,999 of record NC_085140.1, read on the forward strand.
ACTTTATTTTATTTTAACAGCAGAGTAGAAGTAGGTTCGTGTGTTGGTGAGCAATATGAGTAAATATATCAAACGATATTTCTCTCCCCCAATCTCCCAGTTGACCTAACGTAAAGCTAGTTTTACATTTATTGCTAATCCTAAACAGTCGGTTTCCGATGATGTTTTTGGTTAAATCAGTATCAGTTATCATATAGCTTAGACATAAACTTAACCATCTGTACACATGATTTGTGTTTTAATTCTGATATATACAAGTTATCGCAGTTTGAAAAGTTCAAAACAATTACCTCTCCATGTTTGTTGCAAATAAAATGGAACGCAACAATGTCTTTATCCTCTGCAGATGAGGACAAAGAGTTATCGCTATTCTCTTTTGTCGCTTATTTTTCAGCGACAATTACATTCCTTGAAGACTATACATCAAAATAGACTCTATGGTGAAAAGTCAAAATCCACAAAAACTAACATGGGACAACTATGCGTAGAAGGGCAGTCAGGTGCTAGAAAAAATATTAGCTCAAATCACCGACAATCAAGTTGCTCCACCGCTTGCAAAATACCAATCTGGATACCACAAAGGATACAGCACGACCACCAGGGCTAAAATCGTTTATGGTATTTATGGCGGTTTCGGTAGAAACCACTATAGATAGTAGAATCTATAGATGAGCGAAAGCATGACTGAGTCGATTTTTTTGACCGTGCACACGCGCATATGACGTTACAGCCCTTAACATTTCCATTGAAATCGTGACGTCATGCTCGTTTGGAGACACGTTTGACAGTTCGTTTGGAGACAGAGGATTTATCTTCGCTCATCTATATATTCCACTATCTATAGAAACCACCTAATTGACTTTTAGCTAGCATTCAATTACGTTTAGCACATTGTTTAACACCGAATTCTAAATGCAAAGATTTGTAATGAGTTTTGCTTTTTCCTAGCCATCTGTGACCTCTCATCTTTCGTTTCACAACGGAAACTGACTGACATCGTGTCTGATGATCGTGATGTCTCTGATGGTAGATCAAATGGATTTTGTTTAATCGTATTAATGGTCAATCAATACATCAACAGCCTAACAGCCAGTTTCCGAGGAAAGTTCAAACAATTTATCGAGAACAATTTCAAAGAATGTTTGGGGAAATTATAAAAAAAAACTGAGGAAATCCCAAAGAATTTCTTGAGGAAAATTCAAAGAAGTTCCCGTGGAAATTAAAAAAAAAAAAGAAATCTGAGGAAACTCCAAACAAAAAGACGATTTTTCAAAGCAAACAAAATACTGAGGAAACTCCAGAAAACTCCCAAAGAAATTCTAAAGAATTCCCAGAGAAAATTTCAAAGTATTTCCCGAGGGGATATTTCTCGCGTAAACCGTGATTACGGCTTATAGCCTAAAGATAGCTATTTCGGGATCAGAATCGTCGAAACAAAGCTTTTCTTGCGTTTGGCTTTTAACCCCCAATCATATGTTATAGAAGATTTGAAATAAATATTCCAAAAAATATACGCTCTAATATTTTTCAGCAAACCTAGCCCAACACTCGGGCGTTTACCCTATCTAGAAGGAAATCAAAGCGCAAAATAACTCACGTGGAAGCGGTTCTGGTTCGGCGCGTAATTATCGGCGATGGAAGCTGCAGATGCGACGGGCTCGATGGAATGCCGGTCATCGCTGGTTTGGTTGGTGTCGTTGCCATGCCTCCCACAAGAGTTGCTGACTTGTCGTCGGTCGTAATCTGGATATTGTTGGACATTATTTTTATTTTCTGTTGTTTTCCTTAGGTAGATTCCCTTAGAACGTGTTAATTAAAAATTCGCACCGAAATAATTATTTTTCTCACTGGGTAATCAATAGAATGAAGCTGAACGGAGCACGCAGTGCCTAGCCTATTATCGTTTAACACTCTATTCTTGGCTTATAGGATGTTGAATCGCACTAACAATAAAAACCGGAACGGGCACTTTCAGAAAGCGAACTTTTCTTTGTGCGGTAGGCTTCTTCTTGGCTTGTGTATTTCCCTACTCCGTTTTTTCCGTTCCGTCCTACTGAAGCCGGAACTTACAGCGATGTACACAGTAATAATTAGAATAATTCTAACTAAATTATTATTCAGGACCCCACGATCGGTATAATCAATAAAACACCCTCGATTGTAATATTTTATCTGCACTGTACTTCACTCCAGAGTAAAATCAGAAAGCCGGTTTGCGGACAAACTGAAAACAATAGAATCCGATGAAGGATGTTTCTTTTCTGCGTATCCTTGATAACGACCGTACCGAATACAAGACACCGCACCGAGCCGAAGTTCAACGAAGACTGAAGAAGGATTTTGGGGATGATTGTTTTCAAAGCTTATCCTCCGAAAGTTGCAATCGGAGCGTCAGAACAAGTGGTGCCAGAATTGTTTTGTGCTAAATCACTATGTAATTGATATCAATAGTTGACGCTCGATTCTATTAAATTCCTGATGAACCCCCACTTAAGTGGGGGATAAGGTTCCACTGCCCTTTAAACATAATTTAAATTTGTATGATTATTGCGTCGACTTTGTTGTTCTTCTTTTTGAGCAAAACTTTTCTCAATGGGAAGAACGACAAATCTAACCGTTCCGGAATACAATCGAAAGTTTACTTCCTCAATTCCATATTGAAGTACATTTTGCTAAAAATGAAATATGGTCAAAGTCAAATCGGTCAAAATTGATATAGGGGAGATGATGGCTTTGTCAGGTTTTGTTCTATTATTGTCAGGGGGATTTTCTATAACGATTCATGCTCAAATTTGGCTTAAACATTCTTTGCATATTAAATAATATTGTGGCCAAATTTCATAAAATTTGGTCAACAAAAGGCCCCTGACAGTAATAGCACAAAATCTGCCGAAGCCGTCATTTCCCCTATCTATAATACAGTCGCGATTCGCTGGTTGGGCCACGACCTCGGCCCAACTAACGAATTCGGTTTTTTAGTTGGGCCAACTGACAGCCATTTGAACACGTGTATTTCGACTTGAACATCACAAATGATGTCCAGTGACGCCCAATCCCGTTTTCCGTGTTTACATTGAATTTTGACGTACGGTTGCTTTTTAGTTGGGTCATGGCCCAACCAGCGGAGGCCCAACTAAAAAGTGACCCAAGTATTAAGATCCCAACCAGCGAATCCCGACTGTAATATATCTCGGGTACTTTTTCAAAACGGCGTATGTCGCAAATTGTAAACAAACCCGTTTTTAACAGCATATGGCATTAAATTCATCTAAAAATGTGTATATCTTCAAAGCTACATGAAAATGTGTTTTTAAAAATGTAAATCAATTTTTTTCAAAACGGTGTAACATCATTGTTGAAAATATTGCACATACACCGCTTAGCAGAAAATGTACTTTAAAAAGTTTTTTCGAACAACTAAATAGTTTAAAACATGCGTCTGCTTGTACTTTTTCATCACTGATTTCAAAATTAAACATGTTGTTTGAATATTCTGATTTTCGTTGAGAAAAACATTTTACGTTGTTTTTCTGCAGCAAATGTTGTTACGTCGTGTTGTAAGTGTTGCAATTTTTTTGTCGCATGTGCGTGAAACGTTTCAACTTGACGCAACATTTCGATGTATCAACAATGCAGCGTACGGAGCAGCGTAACATTTCGACGAAAGTAGCATGACCTCGGTCATGCTGACGTATCAAAACGACGTATGTGATTTATCTGTTGCAGAACGTTGTAACATATATTTTTATCAAAATAACTGAAATGTTCACACGCAGTGTAGATTTCAGGGTCAGTGACGATGAACCTTTTCATAATGTATCGTTGAGGTGTATTCAATTGCAATAAAAATGTTTAGTTTCTAAATAGGAATAAAAATAAATTCTGAAAACTTCCAAGCTCATTTTCTCAGCTTGATCAAAATGTTACATACGCCGATTTGAAAAAGTTCCCGAGATATGGCAAATAATGCTACGTTTAGACAAGGCAAGTGAATTGAGCAAGTCGCTTGAATCGAGCGCGAATGGAACGTGTAAACACCTTAATTCAACTCACTTGAACGAAAAGAAAGTTGAACATGTTCAACTTTTGGCAAGTCAATTGAATTCAACTGAGTTGTTCAATTCACTTGCCCTGTCAAAACGTAGCATAAAGGAGTAACTGTTTTATTTCACTTTTGACAAATTTTAACGATCCTGGTAGCTCTGCCTTGTAACCGAAGCTTTCGTCGCACAGCCCGTTTCGATGTTTTGTGATGAGCAAAATTTTCGATCTTTTTGAAATAGAGTTGGTTCCCATACTGCTCATCAGTTCAATTTAATTTCCCGCATAATCATGGACCATACTTAGACCGCATCTGTTATAATTGAAGAGAATATGCACACCAATTTCTTAAAAAGTTTTTCAGCAAAGTACTTTGCTGAAAAGCAACCAGCAACTTTGAAGTTTACTGAATGTCAGTCCTAATGTCAGTAATTTAATTTGTATTTACTAAAAATCAGCAAACTTTTCCAATTTACTGATTGCTCAGCATATCCGATCAACTGTCATTCTTGAAAAAGCACCCATTTTGAGTTTGGCTTTCAAAGATTTAATAATTGTTATGTCACCACCTATTCCGTATTTTCCAACATTATTTCTGTAAGTATAAGGTATTTTATGAGACGTTTCGCGGTGGCCCGTTTATTTACTTTCAATGTTTTGTTTTGGTATGATTCTACGTGAACATTCCATTAGGTCCGAACACAAAATATTGTTTGCAACGTTTTACTTTTCATTCATGTTTTCTTCAACATTTTATGCTCAGAATGCAATGGTATGAATAACCTAACGACACATTTCAAGAATCATTTGAAAAACTTTGATCTAAAGCCCCAGTAACCGAAAAGTAAAACATGTCGGTTTGATGATGGGACCCATCGGAATGTTCAGCGCGAAATTACCAAACAAACGGGCTCCCACTAATTGTCAAAGTAGATAAACACGAGAAAACCAGCTGATTCGATCTGTCTCATAAAATGCCTTATTGCATATTTCTAAATTAGTTTAAGCACATTGCATATAGGGGGAAAGACGGCTTTGGCAGGTTTTGTTCTATTATTGGCAGGGGGGTTTTTGTCGACCAAATTTTATGAAATTTGGCCACAATGTTCTTTGATATGCAAAGAATGTTCAGGCCAAATTTGAGCATAGTCAGACATAAAAAACCCCCTGCCAATAATAGAACAAAACCTGCCAAAGCCGTCATTCCCCCTATTTTAATTAGTGAAGCATATTATCATCAATCAAATAAAAAATCAATTTTAAATATTTTCCAGGCAATTAAAACAAATTGAAGAGGACGTCGCGTCATGCAATTTGGGCCATGCCAGAAAAAAAGTCATGCAGGGTCAGAAAATTTGTATTTATAATTATAAGATTATTAATTAAATTCAATTAGTTCCAACAAATAAATAATCATAAGAGAGGAAAAAACAAATTCTATTTTATAAACAATTCATGCGTGGTTAAAATACTGATGATATCAGCAATTTGATGCATTTTGCTGAATATTATCAGCATGATGCTGTCAAATCTTTCATTGGTCAAACCTACTGAATATTCAGTAAACTTTTCGAATTTGCTGAATATTCAGTAAAAAGTTGTCAAAAGTAATGACAGTTCACCTTGCTGAAATTTTCAGTAATTCGTTTTTGCTGAAACGTTTGCTGATCATTCAGCTCGGCAATATTCAGCAAAATTATGCTGATTTTCGGCGAAAAAAATTTGGTGTGTGTGTTACTGTATCGATGGTCTCACTAATAGTAGTTAACCATAAATGGACAGTCTCATATACTGTTTCAACAGTAGCTCAGATTGTAAACGGCCAAATGACCATTTGAGTAATAGGCGGTTAAGTATAATTAACATTTAAATCCGGTCGTTTTTCCGAACAAAATTTTCGATGTACCATACATCAGTTGGTAGATGTACAATTGAAGAACTATATAATTACACATCGACAGCATGGTACGTATTAACAGTAAGTGTTGATGTAGGGTTGGTATGGTAAATCAAGCTTAAAATTGTATGCTAACAATGAAGCGAATAGTGACAATATATCTTATAACGCATATGTAATTTTGACTGCATGGTATGTCGTTTTTCATTATGCGGGTTGCTAGTCAAAATTTTAAAATTCGGAGTGATTCTTTTTACCAAATTTTCAATATTATTTAAATAATTCACCGAAGTTCAGCGAAAACGGTTTCTTATAGCCTATTCAGATTACGAGTTTTATGACATGATAAAGAGTATCTTTATGTCAAAATGTACTCATCTTATTTTGATTTTATATGACTCTTTAGAAAAAAGTCTGAACAGGCTACATATTTCAATTGACCCTTTCCCGTCAAAAAGTGTATCTCGTTTTATTGTCTCAGTCAGGCTACTGACATCCTATTGTTTTGCCCATCGCCACATCGTAGCCAGGATGTCCTGGGCTATAATTTTTTTTCATACTGCGTTTCAATGATGACAGCGGTCTATGTCTATTGATGATGATGACACCGCGCTTGTCACCGGGTCGGTCTCAGTCGAATCTTTGGCTTATTTAAGGTCAACTTTCCCAAAGAACCCATATTTTCGAAAGCCTCTAACTATTTTCAAAATAGAAAACAAAAACCGAAAAAGTGCTGCACGTGTGAACCGTTCTGAAAAATTCACCGGATATCCGTTTAAAATCGGGCAGATGTTAGGCCAATCTTGAAAAACAGCACTTTTTCGATTTCTTGTTTCAAATTTTAAAAATACTTAGAGGCGTTAAAAAATATGGGTTCTTCGGGATAGTTAATAAAGGTTAGATAGGATAGGATAAAATAAAGAATCGATTGAGCAAATAAAAAGAAGGTTTTTCATGTTTGCAGACGATTTATTTGATTTATTCATTCATTTCATTTATTTAGTTAACATCTAAACAGATAACACTGAATCAACAATTTGACGCCACAATGCACGGTTCGAGGCCGCATCTCTCCATCCTCGGATACGCCCCACGCTCGCCAAGTCGTTCTGCACCTGGTCTGCCCATCTCGCTCGCTGCGCTCCACGCCGTCTCGTACCTGCCGGATCGGAAGCGAACACCATCTTTGCAGGGTTGCTGTCCGGCATTCTTGCAACATGTCCTGCCCATCGTACCCTTCCGGCTTTAGCTACCTTCTGGATACTGGGTTCGCCGTAGAGTTGGGCGAGCTCATGGTTCATTCTTCGCCGCCACACACCGTTTTCTTGCACACCGCCAAAGATGGTCCTAAGCACCCGTCTCTCGAATACTCCGAGTGCTTGCAAGTCCTCCTCGAGCATTGTCCATGTTTCATGTCCGTAGAGGACAACCGGTCTTATTAACGTCTTGTACATGACACATTTGGTGCGGTGGCGAATCTTTTTCGACCGCAGTTTCTTCTGGAGCCCGTAGTAGGCCCGACTTCCACAGATGATGCGCCTTCGTATTTCACGACTAACGTTGTTGTCAGCCGTTAGCAAGGATCCGAGGTAGACGAATTCCTCGACCACCTCGAAGGTATCCCCGTCTATCGTAACACTGCTTCCCAGGCGGGCCCTGTCGCGCTCGGTTCCGCCCACAAGCATGTACTTTGTCTTTGACGCATTCACCACCAGTCCAACTTTTGTTGCTTCACGTTTCAGGCGGGTGTACAGTTCTGCCCCCTTTGCAAATGTTCGGCCGACAATGTCCATGTCATCCGCGAAGCAAATAAATTGACTGGATCTGTTGAAAATCGTACCCCGGCTGTTACACCCGGCTCTCCGCATGACACCTCCTAGCGCAATGTTGAACAACAGGCACGAAAGTCCATCACCTTGTCTTAGTCCCCGGCGCGATTCGAACGAACTAGAGTGTTCGCCCGAAATCTTCACACAGTTTTGCACACCATCCACCGTTGCTTTGATCAGTCTGGTAAGCTTCCCAGGGAAGCTGTTCTCGTCCATAATTTTCCATAGCTCTACGCGGTCTATACTGTCGTATGCCGCCTTGAAATCAACGAACAGATGGTGCGTTGGGACCTGGTATTCACGGCATTTTTGAAGGATTTGCCGTACAGTAAAGATCTGGTCCGTTGTCGAGCGGCCGTCAACGAAGCCGGCTTGATAACTTCCCACAAACTCGTACACTAATAGTGACAGACGACGGAAGATGATCTGGGATATCACTTTGTAGGCGGCATTAAGGATGGTGATCGCTCGAAAGTTCTCACACTCCAGTTTGTCGCTTTTCTTGTAGATGGGGCATATAACCCCTTCCTTCCACTCCTCCGGTAGCTGTTCGGTTTCCCAGATTCTGACTATCAGTTTGTGCAGGCAAGTGGCCAGCTTTTCCGGGCCCATCTTGATGAGCTCAGCTCCGATACCATCCTTACCAGCGGCTTTGTTGGTCTTTAGCTGTTGAATGGCATCCTTAACTTCCCTCAAGGTGGGGGCTGGTTGGCTTCCATCGTCCGCTGAACTGACGTAGTCATCTCCTCCGCTGCCTTGACTTTCACTGCCTGTACTCTCAGCGCCATTCAGATGTTCCTCGTAGTGCTGCTTCCACCTTTCGATCACCACACGTTCGTCCGTCAAGATGCTCCCATCCTTATCCCGGCACATTTCGGCTCGCGGCACGAAGCCTTTGCGGGATGCGTTGAGCTTCTGATAGAATTTGCGTGTATCTTGAGAACGGCACAGCTGTTCCATCTCCTCGCACTCCGCTTCTTCCAGGCGGCGTTTCTTCTCCTGAAAAAGGCGGGTCTGCTGTCTCCGCTTCCGTCTATAACGTTCCACGTTCTGCCGGGTACCTTGCTGCAGCGCGACCGCCCGCGCTGCGTCCTTCTCCTCCAGAATCTGTCTGCACTCTTCGTCGAACCAATCGTTCCGTCGACCTCGACCCATATACCCGACGTTGTTCTCCGCTGCGTCGTTAATGGCTGCTTTGACTGTATTCCAGCAGTCCTCAAGAGGGCGACATCAGGTTGCTTCAGTCGCTCTAGGTCGTACCGCGGCGGTCGTCGGTACCGAACATTGTTGATGACGGATAGTTTTGGGCGCAGTTTAACCATCACCAGATAGTGGTCAGAGTCGATGTTAGCGCCACGATATGTCCTGACGTCGATAATGTCGGAGAAGTGCCGTCCATCAATCAGAACGTGGTCGATTTGTGATTCTGTCTGCAGTGGTGATCTCCAGGTGTACCGATACGGGAGGCTGTGTTGGAAGTAGGTGCTGCGAATGGCCATATTCTTGGAGGCGGCGAAATCAATTAGTCGTAGGCCGTTTTCGTTCGTCAGCCGGTGAGCGCTGAACTTTCCAATAGTCGGTCTAAACTCCTCCTCTTGGCCAACCTGAGCGTTCAAATCTCCTATGATGATTTTGACGTCGTGGCTTGGGCAGCTGTCGTACTCACGTTCCAGCTGCGCGTAGAATGCGTCCTTATCATCATCAGTGCTTCCGGAGTGTGGGCTATGGACGTTGATTATGCTGAAGTTGAAGAACCGGCCTTTGATCCTCAACCTGCACATTCTTTCATTGATCGGCCACCACCCGATCACGCGCCTTTGCATATCGCCCATCACTATGAAAGCTGTACCCAGCTCGTGTGTGTTGCCGCAGCTCTGGTAGATGGTATGATTACCTCTAAACGTTCGCACCATTGATCCCTTCCAACAAACCTCCTGCAGCGCTACGATGCCGAATCCACGGTCCTTGAGCACATCGGCGAGTATGCGTGTGCTCCCGATGAAGTTGAGAGATTTGCAGTTCCACGAACCGAGTTTCCAATCGCTAGTCCTTTTTCGTCGCAGTGGTCTTCGCCGATGGTTCCGGTCCGTACTCTCTTGTTGATTGTTCGTTGCTTATGATTTTTAAAGGCTGGCTTGCAGGGCCTGACACCAAACCCCCTAAATTTCCGGAGGACCATTCCTCCTTATTTCCGGTGGACCATGGTGCACAGTTTCACTTAGAGTCCCTCGCTGGCACTCGGACGATGATCAGCCGCCCCTAACATGGAGAACAGACGCTGTTGTGAGCCGATCCTGACATGGAGAACAGACGCTCAATAATATTTGCACCTCCGGAGAGGAGCAAATCCCCCTTCCCTGTCAGCATACGACCATAGTTCCCACCGGGGTTGGTTACCCGATCTTCCCTAAGGTTGCTCGTATCCCGGCCAGCACCGCGGGGAGGTAGGGATAGGAGTTGCTGGGTAAGAGGCTAAGGACCGCGAGATGGGGTCTATTTTATTCCTTCAGGTACGCGAAGTACCAATGGTACGCTTTACCCAGCATTTGCCGTGCCAGATTTATTCATAAATTACCTGAATTGACGAGGTAAACCGTACCTATTTTTTTGCTTTTCAAAGTTTTTTTTTGCTTGAATGCTTGAAAGCAAATAAAATAAAGAATCGATTGAGCGAATGAAAAGAATGTTTTCAAGTTTGATTTATTCATAAATTACCTGAATTAGCGTGGTTAGCCGTACCTATTTTTGCCTTTCAAAGTTTTTTTTATGCTTGCATCATCAACAGCAAAAAATGTTGCTGTCATGAGCCAGCGTCAAACGCGTCAAACTCTTTGTTTACGACTGTTTGCCAGCATAAATTTCTTCGCAGCTCAGGAGCGTGAATATTCGTGTGCAGCTGAGAAGTAACATCTAGTATCTAGTGCGTCTACAAAGTTTTCAAACAAAAACCTTTGCCACTGCAACCCCAAGGTAAGCAGGATTTCCTTTTGTGACAGAATTGTTAAAGTATCGTGCAATAAACTCTGACAGGGACCTGCTTCGCTGCGTTGATTTGTGATGCAGTCAGTGACCCGTTTTTTGTTTTTTTTTCTTTCAACAGCTAGCAGCTGATTCCTCGAACAACAAAACAGGGAAACAGTTTGTGCGTCTCTTGAATGAGTGCGTATTTGGATGGGGGTGCGGATCAACTGTTGGTATCCGCTGGTAACAACAATCCGAATTGCGTCTGTTTCAATTGAACAATTCAGTGGAACGGAACGCAATGGAAATTGCAGCAGAAGCTGATGCGGATACATCTGGAGGTTCATCAAATTTGTTCGAGGAAGACCCAGTAAGGCTTCATCCAACGAGTTCTGCCGAAGAAGTGGAGGATATCGATAATTTGAACGAGGGAGAAATTGAGGTGCTAGAAGAGGAAGTGTTGGAGGATGAGTATGTTCCAGCGGATTTGGTTCCAGTTGAAGAAGTGCAACAGGAAAATGCTGCTTCCCAGGATGATCCTGGGGGAGCAATGTTTATCAATCAACCAACGATTAATATGGAAATTGATTTGGCCCGCATCCATCAGCCTGGTTTCCTGTCACCTGTGGTGATATTGAACAGCAGTTTGATGGTGGAGCCCGTCCCGGAGGCTCAGGCAACTATCGAAATCCTCCAAGAGCAGGATGATGACCAGGGAGCAGAAGATGACGTGGATAGAGCAGCGTCGGCTGCAGCGACTGCTGCCATGATGGAAGGCCCGATAGTACTGATTGAAGATACCTTGCGGATGGGTGCTCATGCACAGGAACCTCAAGCTGGTCCGTCTAGTAATAGGTACCTGCCAGAAACGCCAATAAGTCGTGAGTACCGTATTAAGCTTATTATTTTTATTCGTATTGTTGCATATTTTTTAGCATTAGATGGCATTGACCATCTTTCTCAAAAGAGGGGCTCATCTTGTAATTATTGATGTAAAAGCAATTAGTTTTCAAATTGTTGAAGTTTATACTTTATTATTAGAAGAAACCTGGAAATGATCTATTAGGTTGTAATATAACAGCAGAATGTCTTCTGTTGGTGGCGTTTGGTGCTGCCTGAATAGGATACTAGTGCGGAGTCCGATTGTTTAACCCTCCTCCTTCCAATGAGGATTCCGACGATCGACCAAACGACCCACTCCGATTTCCCTAGATCTGATTAATTCGTTAGCGATTTTATTCACAATCTTCACTTGATCCGATATCGTCTAATAGTGATTCCCATTATCGATTAACTCACTTTACATTTGAGTTTTACTGGATGAATAGTCGCTTCAAATTACCGACCAAGCCACAGCAGATATCAATTTTTCATGATCTGATTAATGCCAACAGCTATTCCGAACATCGATCAACCCACTTTAGTTCTGGGTTTCATTGACCTAACTAGCCCCAGTAGTGTCTCCAAACCATCGAAAGACTCACTATAGCGTTGGATCTCAATAGTTCCGATGGCAAATAGTTCGGTCATCAACTAGGGTAGAACGGGGCAACATCGCCACCCGGGGTAAGAAAAGCACCCCTTTAAGTTTACCGCTATTATGCCTTTTTCTCTCTAAATTACCCCGCAAGCCCGCAGTCCACTGTTTGTCATATTGACAAATATTTGCCAAGTTTATCCGGACATCTATCAGATTGATTAGAAATCGACTTGGATTTCAGGCTAACTTATTTGCCATCACAAATATTTGTCATCTTGACAAACAGTGTACTGATGGCTTAATAAACTATAGTCCAACAAAAGACTTGACACTGAAAAAATATTATAAAAATAAAATGAATCTGAAATACAGATGAATTAGCAAAAGTTGGTGAAAACTTGGGTTTTCTTATATGAAATCAGCATTAGAAAATATAGTTTTAAAAAACAAACATTTTTAAATGAAAATCTTGACCAACCACACATTTTATATGACTTCAAAGAATATTTTAGGGTTATTTAAAATATTCACAGTGAAATGTTTGACCATGCTTAATAAAATTTGAATAATTTATCTCTAATGGGGCTAGATGAGCTCCCCATTTTGAAACGATCAAATTATACACAAAATATTAAAACTCTAATGGGCAACCTACAATTATGATTGAAGACGCGCTAAATCTGTTGAGTAACGTAAATTATCAAAATAACTAAAAATTTAAACTGATTTGGATTTTGACGGTATCAATGAAAAATAAAAACTCATCGATCCCGAAAGCAGTTTTATTGTTTTAATATGGCCAATGCGCATTGAAATTGATAGCTAAAAGAATTTTGATAGCGATTCTGCCCATCGACCACTTCTTCCCGGAGCGGGATTTTAATAACTCAACTTATTCAGTAGTGGTTCCAAACGACCGTCAGACCCACTTTGGAACCTTTTTGCCTTTCTCATACATCAAGGTGTAAGGAAAAGGCTAAATGTTCACTCTAACAACGAATTTGTGATAGAAAGCCCTGAGGGCCGACTGTCATATACCAATCAACTTGGCTCGAAGAATTGTGGTAATGTATGTCTGTGCGGACAAAACTCATTTACTTTTTTAGGCACTTTTTCTTGACCGATTTACTCGCAATAGGTTGCATTCAACGGGGAACTCTGTTTGTTTCCTTTCCTTTCCTGTATAATATTCTGTATTAATTTCTTAAAGATCTGAATGAGTATCATAGTTCTTCATCGTAAGTTGTGCCGTCCAACTGCAATTCACTGTTTTTTGATGTTTCTGCATACATTTTTGCATGTAAACTTCCAACGAGTTTAGCACCGCCCAAACGTTGACCTTACTTTTACTTACTTATGGATCCTGTACACCTCCGGTGGTGCAAAGGGCCGACTTGAAAGATCTCCATCCTGAGCGTTGCCCGGCTATCGCTTTAACCTGCTGCCAGGTTAGATTTCGGTCGACTTCTTTTATTTCTTTATTGAGGCTTCGCCGTCATGAGCCTCTGGGTCTGCCTCTGCTGCGATGTCTTGCTGGGTTCCAGTCTAATGCTTGTTTACAGATTTCGTTTCCGCCCCTACGTAGAGTGTGGCCGACCCAGCCCCACTTCCGATTCCGAATTTCTGTTGCTATCGGCCTCTGGTGACAACGACGATGGAGCTCGTTGTTTGAGATCCAGTTGTGAGGCCACCAGGCCCGAATTATATACCGCAGGCATCTGTTAATGAACACCTGCAGCCGTTGAGTGTTCTCCACTGATACACACCATGTTTCGCTAGCGTATAACAGCACAGATATCACGTTAGAGTTGAAAATTCGTATTTTGGTGCGTTCACTTATCTGCCTGTTTTTCCAGATATTTCTTAAACTCGCAAAGGCAGCCCTTGCTTTCTTTATCCGTGCGCCTATGTCGATTTTGGTACCGCCGTCTGACGCCATTTGGCTACCAAGATATTGGAAGCTTTCAAACGTTGACCGATTTGGCTGAAATTTTGTCCAGAGCATCAGGGCATCAAATAGAACCGAATAAGAAGGCGGCCCATCAAAAAAATTGAAAAAAGTTTTTCCCATACTAATTTGAGCCACCCTAGTGTCCATACTGCCCCATGGAGGTGTCCAATCTGCCCCGCTACCTTCCCGAGAGTAGTGAAAAATTAACTATTACAAAATCGTCCTTTGATTGAAATTGCCTTATTTTCAATACGATTCAAAACAGAACTGGTAGTTGACGAGTAATAGCATCATGTAATTGGGGGCCCTCCTTAGCCGTGCGGTGAAGAAGAAGAAGAATAAGCATCATGTAATTGCTAGAAATCCAAATTATATTCAATTTAAATCACCTTATTAAAACTTTAGGGTGTCCACTGTCCATATTGCTCCTTGTTCCCCTAAATCAAGCAAAAATAAAGATTTTGAACTTTTTTCCGCGTGCCATGTTTTGTGTTTTAAACCGCGATTTTTGTATGCCAATAATATTTCGATCTTTATCCAGATAAATAGATTCGAAGATTCAAACCTTTTTCAAAATCAGTTTCAATCATTCTCAAACCGAATGGTGGTGAATCCAGCCATGTTACATATTCGGAAATAACTTATTTTGTAAACAAAGACTGCTTTATGGATTCTATAGAATGCAAGCTTCTTGCTCAAAAACTAATTCTTTTATCTGATAGAATTGAACTAATTTTATCGGATACACACAATATATAAAAAAAACTTAGATTAATCCACCTAACGGTGATGGTGCCTTTCTCGTTTTTTCGAGTGACTTTTTGTATGAAAAAAATTGTCCATACCTTCTGAGCCCATAATCCGATCCGCCCAATTTCAGTAGGAAACAATGGGACAGTATTCTGCGTCGAACGCAATTTGTTGAGAGCAAATCGGTTGAGAATAAGTGCCAAAAAATGAATGAGAAATTTTCATGTAAAAAATATATTTTGACCATAACTCCTAAGCCCATAGTCCGATCCGCCCAATTTTCAATAGGAAACAATGGGACAGAATTCTGCGTCGAATGCAACTTGTTGCGAGCAAAGGATTAAGGATAAGTACCTTAAAAATGAGTGAGATTTATTTGTCCACAGACATACACACAAACATACATCACCTAAATTCGTTGAGCTGAGTCGATCGGTATATAACACTATGGGTCTCCGGGCCTCCTATAGAAAGTTCATTTTCGGAACGATCATATAGCCTTTACCGTATACTTAGTATACGAGAAAGGCAAAACTTGTTTAACAGGTATGTTTGCTTAAGAAATTATGTACGCTCAAATCGTAAATTGGTTCCGAATTACCTTCTGTAAAAAGAAAGCTTTGACTTATAATCAAACAACGCACGTGAAAAATCTGAAAGTTATCCTCGTGTTAAAACCGCTAGACATAGTGTTACGCCCGCAGGTGGTGAAATAGCCGAACCCTCTTCTTCTTCTTCTGCTTGTTCTAGTGAGAGGTGCTTTTCTTTTGCGCACCCCCACCTAACTGGACCGGCAACGCAGGCCATATGTCCAACCTATTCTTATTTATACTCCGTAGAGTTTACAACCCTGGTGCCCTCCTTAGCCGTGCGGTAACACGCACGGCTACAAAGCAAGATCATGCTGAGAGTGACTGGGTTCGATTCCCGGTGCCGGTCTAGGCAATTTTCGGATTGGAAATTGTCTCGACTTCCCTGGGCATAATGATGCTAGCCTCCTTCCGTGCTAGCCTCATGATCTTCTTCTTCTTATTGGCATTACATCCCCACACTGGGACAGAGCCGCCTCGCAGCTTCGTGTTCATTAAGCACTGCCACAGTTATTAACTGCGAGGTTTCTAAGCCAGGTTACCATTTTTGCATTTGTATATCATGAGGCTAGCACGATGATACTTTTATGCCCAGGGAAGTCGAGACAATTTCCAATCCGAAAATTGCCTAGACCGGCACCGGGAATCGAACCCAGCCACCCTCAGCATGGTCATGCTTTGTAGCCGCGTGTCTTACCGCACGGCTAAGGAGGGCCCCAATAGCCTCATGATATATGAATGCAAAAATGGTAACCTGGCTTAGAAACCTCGCAGTTAATAACTGTGGAAATGCTTAATGGACACTAAGCTGCGAGGCGACTCTGTCGCAGAAGAGTTTACAAGCAGAGTTGTTCTTCTTTATCGATTATACTCTGTAGAGTTTATAATAGGCCTTTTTATGTGACACTGCCGAGACTGCACTTGTTTACAATCGCTGAACAAGCCTGCAAGTCCGAAGCTGTCACTTTCATAGAAGAACTGTCAATTGACGATGAAATCAGCTGTTTTTAAAAGTCTCGTGAAAAGGCCCATCAGATGGGTTTTTCTTTATCGACCTTTTTGTATTTTTAAATGTGTCATAGACTTCATTATTGTTGTTATTTTTATATTTACGTCCGTAGACTTTTAACTTTCTTTTATAGTCTAATAGACTTACCCTATATTGAGGGTGGTGTGGTGGGGGTGGGGATCGAACCCATGGCCAGTACTAGAATTTCTCATTTTCAATGAGAGATGTCACGCGATGTTTACATATCTGCACCAATGAGCATATATAGAAGGTGAGGAAGAAGACCAAATGCAAGTGTATTAGTGGATGATAGAAAATGTAAACAGCAAATGGTGAAGTACATATTTGCACGGCTTCTTATGGGAGCTCGTTAGAATGTAGTAGTGAAAGATTTTTCGCCATACACGAAAGGCACGCACACAAAATATGAATTTCCATACCTTAGTATTTATTTTCATTGTATCTGCCCTGCCCCTTTCAGTATCTATAGAAACGCGAAGGATGAATGGCAACCTACAAAAACCTCAAAAAATATTTGTCCCGTGACAGGGCATGAAAGTGTGGAATATCTGCTTTGTTTTTGTGTTTATTACCACTTTCAACACGGTGAATTGAAGGTGATTAAGGTCACTCCTGACGGAATCCAAGTTTCAAAGTGCTCGCGTTTTCGAGGGCACCCCACTCGATACGGAAGCAACGCACAACTGTTTTTGTTGATTTAGCTTTGCTGCGTCGCAGCATGCGTAAAAAAATAAAAATGACAGTCAAGGGTTTCCTTGGGAAAAAACAATGATTTTTCAATAATTCCGAAATGCAATGTCCGATCAGGCCAATTTTCAATAGCAAACAATGGGACCGCATTCCCCGTCGAATGCGACTTGTTGCGAGTAAATCGGGTAATGCTAAGTTCCAAAAAATGTGTCTACAAAATTTGTACACATACACACATACACACACACACACACATACATACATACACACAAACAGACATCACCTCAATTCGTCGAGCTGAGTCGATTGGTATATAACACTATGGGTCTCCGAGCCTTCTATCAAAAGTTTGGTTTTGGAGTGAAATTATAGCCTTTACGTATACTTAGTATACGAGAAAGGCAAAACCCAGATCAAGCCACCTAGCGTTGGTGGTGCCTTTCTCGCGCATTAAAAAAATAAGAAAAACACAAGAGAGGTCAAAATAGCACTTTAGTGGGATAGATTTTACTTTTTCCATCAATTCATATCCATTTGCGGTCATTTGAATGCATTGCTGCAATATTTGAAAAAAAATGTTTTCCGTTTTTGAATTTTTTTCCCTTGGCAAAAAAACAATGTTTTTCTAATAACTTTGGAACGCAATGACCGATCGGGCCAATTTTCAATAGGAAACAACTAGACTGCAATCCGCGTCTATTGCAATTGTCGCGAGCAAATTGGATAATGCTAAGTACCAAAAAGTGTGTCTCACATTTTACACACACACATACAGACATCATCTCAATTCGTCGAGCTGAGACGATTGGTATATAACACTATGTGTCTCCGAGCTTTCTATAAAAAGTTCAGTTTTGGAGTGATCCTATAGCCTTTACGTATACTTTGTATACGAGAAAGGCAAAAAACCATTTCAGTTTTTGAGCTGCTACAAAGACCAGCTGCTACAAGAAGTTAATGGAACTTATTTAGTTCATCCGAACAAACTCAAAAATCTTATATCGAGTTTAGGGTACCCTTACCACTGTGAGCGACTTCAACATGAACTTCATCACGACACCCTGCAAAGCTTGTGGAGAATTCTCAATGCAGAACGAGGAGATGATCGGGTGTGACAACTGTGAGCATTGGTTCCACTTCCGTTGCGTGGAGTTTACGGCAGCGGCAAAGAAGGACAAGAAATGGTTCTATCCGGAAGGTGTCTGCCAAGCGGTTTCCCAAGCATACCAGAAGCAGAAGAAAAGGCCCCAGAAGATTCGGATCGGGCAAGAGTGAAATCCAACGAGCCCCTTTTTCGGGTTCTGCCTTCGTCCGTGGAAGAAAGAATCAGAGCCATGGTAGCGGAAAAGAAGCGCCTGGAACAGGAAATGGACGCAGAGCGTCTGTTACGCAAGAAGGAGTTGGAGATAGAGAATGCTTTAAAGAAACGGAGAATGGTCATGGAACGCGAGAAAAGGAGCTACAACAGGAACGAGAGCTTCGCGAGAAGGAGATTGAAGAACCTGCACTTCCAAAGAGAGCTGCCGGAGAAGAAGGAACATCTAATCCGCATTCAAAGGATGGAACAAGCCCGTCAGGAACAGATGTCTTCTGTGGAACGGAAGTTGAAGGAAGCGGAGAAAGACAATGACCGAAAGAAGAACGAAGTGGATACGCGAGAAGGTTTTTCTGGAGGATTCGGCCTAAAGGTGACGTCATTGCGTCAGCCGGCTATCGGCAAGCTAACGGAAGCAAACCTGAAGCTGTATGCCCAGAAAGCCGAAGCCGTCGAAGAAAATCATTCAGGTAGTAGTGAAGTGATGCGGAAATCGAAAGAGAAAGCAACGTGACAATACCAAACGGGCTGGGGCATAAGGATAAGGATCGCGATAAGGCTCGAGCAAGGCTCAATTGGCCGCTAGGAGTGATTTAACCAAGAAGCTTCCCAATTTCTCTGGGAAACCCGAAGAGTTGCCGCTCTTCTTCGGAGCATATCGGGTGTCCCACAAAGCTTGCGGATATTCAGACGTGGAGAATTTGGTGAGACTCCAAGGCTGCTTGAAGGGCCGGGGCTTGAATCGGTTCGTGGCCAACTTATCTTCCCAAAATCCGTTCCACGCATAATCGCAAAGCTTCGTCAGTTTTACGGACGTCCGGAGCAGGTATGGTAAATATTCCATTTTGGACCCCTAGAGGAAGTTCTTACCGATATCTGCTTATATGTATTAAATGGCTAGTTTGATATAGGTGGAAAGTACACCATTTCATAGATGGAAGTTTCATTTGATCTGGATTTCGGCAGTGAGTCCGCCGAATAATGGGAAGATGTAGCTGCAAATGGTTCACACAGTCGAGAAGCTGATTCTGCCTCATCAAGCCTTGAATGCTGAAGATTTGATGATGGAGTATGAACACACACGTCAGAGCGTCTGTTACGCAAGAATGAGATGGAGATAGAGAATGCTTTAAAGAAACGGAGAATGGTCATGGAACGCGAGAAAAGGAGCTACAACAGGATCGAGAGCTTCGCGAGAAGGAGAATGAGGAACCTGCACTTCCAAAGAGAGCTGCCGGAGAAGAAGGAACATCTAATCCGCATTCAAAGGATGGAACAAGCCCGTCAGGAACAGATGTCTTCTGTGGAACGGGAGTTGAAGGAAGCGGAGAAAGACAATGACCGAAAGAAGAACGAAGTGGATACGCGAGAAGGTTTTTCTGGAGGATTCGGCCTAAAGGTGACGTCATTGCGTCAGCCGGCTATCGGCAAGCTAACGGAAGCAAACCTGAAGCTATATGCCCAGAAAGCCTAAGCCGTCGAAGAAAATCATTCAGATAGTAGTGAAGTGATGCGGAAATCGAAAGAGAAAGCAACGTGACAATACCAAACGGGCTGGGGCATAAGGATAAGGATCGCGATAAGGCTCGAGCAAGGCTCAATTGGCCGCTAGGAGTGATTTAACCAAGAAGCTTCCCAATTTCTCTGGGAAACCCGAAGAGTTGCCGCTCTTCTTCGGAGCATATCGGGTGTCCCACAAAGCTTGCGGATATTCAGACGTGGAGAATTTGGTGAGACTCCAAGGCTGCTTGAAGGGCCGGGGCTTGAATCGGTTCGTGGCCAACTTATCTTCCCAAAATCCGTTCCACGCATAATCGCAAAGCTTCGTCAGTTTTACGGACGTCCGGAGCAGGTAGGGTAAATATTCCATTTTGGACCCCTAGAGGAAGTTCTTACCGATATCTGCTTATATGTATTAAATGGCTCGTTTGATATAGGCGGAAAGTACACCATTTCATAGATGGAAGTTTCATTTGATCTGGATTTCGGCAGTGAGTCCGCCGAATAATGGGAAGATGTAGCTGCAAATGGTTCACACAGTCGAGAAGCTGATTCTGCCTCATCAAGCCTTGAATGCTGAAGATTTGATGATGGAGTATGAACACACACGGGGCTTGGAAATCACATCGTACGACGGCCGTCCATGAATCCTAATAGGAGCAATTAACATCCACTCCTCCAAACTCCAATTAACATCCAACTCCATCCAAACCGACTCGGCGCTGTAGGGAGCTATTTGGGATATCACCAGACAGTGTCAAATGAGGAAATCCACGAGCTACTAAAGAACCACTATGCACTAGAGGAATTGGTAGTAAGCGTGCAGGAGGAGCCGCTTGGGCTCGGTCAATACTTGAGCGGACTGCAATACGAATTAGTGGTCGATTTGAGACGGGACTTCACTTCTCGGATAGTTATTCCATGGCCCTAGAACGAGCGAAACATTTGGAGAGAAGCCTGGAAGGAAGCCGGAATTATCCCAGTAGATTCGGAATCAGATCGTGGACTATTTGGATAAAGGCTATGCACATCTGGCGACGGAGGAGAAGTTCAATGTTGCTGAAAGGACCTGATTTACTTGTGCCCTTAGTGTCGGTGATTATCGGTTTCCGGGAACGAAGGAATGCTTTCAGCGGGACATCCGAGAGATGTATCACGTATGCGCTTTACCCAAATTTCAAATATAAATCGCCCACTTTGAGCGATTGATTGTTTATCCTAGCGTTGGATGAGCAATTGAAAAATCATTAAAGGTGTCGCGACCGGCCTGCTGTCGACCCTGGTTTAATTCGATAGCAATAGCGGGTGTATAGCGTTAGCGTTTTAGTCCAAATTAAAATAACAATCGTTTACTTTGAGCGATTGATTGTTTATTGCGATTGATATCACTTTTCAACACAACTCCCTTCCCGTGGTTATTGTGGAGATGTAGAGAAATTCTCGGTCTCTAGTAGCAACAATAACACTAACATTCTCTTCATTCCTCAACTGATTGTAAGGACTTGGCAGACGCCGTTATTGATCTACATTTGAAACACAGGAAAGCAGATGTCTCTCTCAACGCATGCTTCATCGATCAGTTTTTCAACGGTGAATTGAATTTTCTATAGGTGGTCGGTCGGCCACGGATGGCGCTTCCATCGATATTGCTTGTGTTTGACGTTTGCACACTATCACCATCTGGTTGCCGCTTGACCACATACAGTAAATTTGGCATTGGGCGATAACGTTTCGGTTACGATGATTTAGATTGCTTTTCGTGAGACGTCTGTTTCTCTGTGTTTGAGAGCTGCTGAAACGTGCACTTCGAGAATAGATGGTAAACCCCAAGTAAATAACTTGGATCGAAATTCAATTTGCACCAGCTCTCTGATCAATCACCGAGTAGCAACCATTGATATGTACAGTCAGTCTAAGCTAAGCTAGGCTAAAGCTAAAGTAACTAACTAGGCTAAAGCTTAACTATAGGGCCATAGATGCATTCTGAAAAGAGCATGAGCCAAGAGCGTGCCTTGGTGTTTTTAGTTTTGATTATGATGACACTTCTAAACTATATTGCCTACTTCTATTGTTCACAAGTCCAGAGAGCTGGAATCGACCGTCTGAATGACGTCACTCTTCATCCGATTGCACTGAAATTACTTTCTAAACATACATTATTATACGTCCGCAATGAAAAACCACTAAAACCACTTTGACTGAACTTCTTTAAATCTTCCAATACTCATGTTTGCTCAATATTTTCAGGTAAACGACGACGAACGGTGACCCCGCAGAAACCAGCTCCACCGCCACCCACAGTGGATCCGCAGTACGACGACGATGACGATGGAACAATCTGCTCGATTTGCCTGGACAGCTGGACCCTGACCGGTGAGCATCGATTGGTATCACTCAAGTGCGGACACTTGTTTGGGTACATGTGCATCAAACGCTGGCTGCAGGACAATCCGGTACAGAGCCGATCGTGTGCCACGTGCAAAACGAAGGCCCATCTCAGGGACATACGACATCTGTATGCCAAAGCGGTGAAAGCGGTGGACAATTCCGAGGAAATGAGACTGCGCCATCAAGTAGAGGAGGAGAAGATGAAAGTAAGTAAGCTGGCAGTTGAGCTGCAAGTGGCCAGTATGGAGTTGGAGTTGCAACGAACGCTGGCAAACGAGTTACGTTTAAAATTAAAAGACTACGAACAACGAGGTGAGCTCAGAACGAACGCTTCCTTGATGGGGGAAGTTGCTAGTGTTGCTAAGGGGCTGCGTAACTACAAAATTGCCTTGGACAAAACTATCGATCTATGCCGTGAACCGGGGTGTAGGGTAATGGCCTATGGAAGCAAACGTCACCACTTGTTGATCTCACAAAAGTCCACCCAGAATCTTTTTCCCGGCTATTCAATTAAGTTCGTAGATATACCAACATTCCAGCATTCGTCGGTGCTTCATATATCGGGTAAAATGATCCGAGACATCAGCATAGACGTCGAGGATGATCTGTTTACTGCCGCTACGAGCGAACGCTGTGTAAAGCTATTTTCGTTTAACAATCGCTCGGTTGTGACTTTCACACCATCGGATGCAAACGTGTGGTCCTGTGCCTTTGACCGGGAGAGAAGTAAGTTCCTGTACCTTGGTACTCAATCTGGAGCAGTGTACGTGTACGATATTCGAAACAGCAATCAGTTCGTGGAAGAGTTCCGCACGGAGGGCGATTGCTCGCCAATTATAAACATTTGTCCGGTTTCGTCGAGTAGTTCAATTCCTTTCGGTGGCTTCCTCGTTTGTAAACTCACATCCTGCTGGTTCTTCGAATACACAGCAGCCCAGAGGGTCGAGTCTACACGACTCAACGTAGATGGCCCGTTTACTGCCATGAATTATTGCGAAAACACTGGCTATATCATGATAACCACCCGACCTAGCAGTCGTCACTCGAGGGCTCGCTACATTCTTGCAAGCTTGGTAAAATTGGACTCGATATGTGCGCTGCATATCGTTCACACCATTTTCGGTTCCTCCGTTGAGCCTAACATGGTTCGCAGTGCCCAAATCAGTTTGGACAAAAATAATACTCTGGTGGCGGCCTACCTACAGGACGATCGCCAACTGGCTACCTGGAGCGCCAGCAAAGGGAGCGATCGAGTGCAGAGTCTTCCGGTTTCCGATGTACTGTGGGATCTCTGTCCGATTTACGATTCGAACCAGGTCTTCTTGGCAGCACTTTCGGACAGCAAGTGCCGCGTGTACCGGGCCTATTCTGAGTAGTTTTTATCCACTTGGAGAAACAGAGTAAGTACAAGAGCGCGATTGTGTTATTGAGTTTTCTAATGCAGTGCATGAAACGGTGAACTGTCGTACGGTTTTCCATTTTGTTCGCTTGTGATGATCCGCGTATTATACATAGTCTTCACAAAAAGCAAAGTACCAAATCAATAATGACCACTGTTTCTAGGTTAATTGAGTGAGTTTTTTTTATAACTGCATTCGTACAAATAAAAAGCCATTCATACGAATACGATTGCTTCGAGAGGGTTAGAGAATTTTAATGGATGACAGCAATAAAAATGTATACACATGAAAAATCAAAATGAACCATCTGGTGGTTTTGTTGTTAAGAAAAGTCATAAAAAGAATTATAAATATTACTATCAAAGGGTCATTTACCTTTAGGCTCTATCTTATTTGGAGAATTAAACTTAAAAGTGACAGTTCGAAAATTAGCAACTAACCCAATCATAAGAATGGTTGGTGCTATCCAGCAATTCCAATAAGACATCGATGCAAAATGATTCGATATATTCTGTCAAAAGTAATCTTGCTCTGCGAGCAGGATTATTTGATAATTATTGAAATGTCACTTTTAATTTTAATTTCAGTTTAATTATCCAAATGAGACAGACCCTAAATATATTCATAATTATTACCTTTTCTTTGAACAAACAACCGTTTTAGTATTTTTAATGTAAAAAATCAGTTATTTTTCCAAACTTTAAGCTATTTGTATATTATAGCTTGATAAGCAACGATAATAATATATTATTGGTACACTTTTTAACTTGAGTCTATTTTCGAAATCGACTTGCTTTAGTGTTTTTAGTGAAATGGTATTATATTGTCTGTAGTTTCAATTGAATTTTAAATATATAGAAGCAGGTTCTATTGTATTGCCGGATCTTTTATGTATGTAGTTTGTTGCCTTTGTTTATTTAGCTTTAATATGTGATCGGCTTCCCTCAAAATGCTCACGACCTCTCTCCGTCTGATGGATTTTTTGACAGCTTATTTTGCAGATTCTTTGACAATAATTGCCAATAATTGATAAGAATTATTATTGTTCTGTGTTCAGCGACAATTAACAGTAAACCAAAATAATTGTACTGCCGAACAGAGTTGTTGGTAAGTATCGTACGGGACCGAAATCCGTCCTAAGCACATTAAATCATTCGACCAACTGAAATGCCAAGTGACTAGTAACTATCTGGATACTCGATTTTACTAATAAATAGAGGTAGGGGAACCCGGGCAAGAAGGTCGCCTTAAGTATTTTTAACTATTACATCGTATAAATACTACTTATTCAAACATTTATCCTACGAAAAATGTATTTAAAAATGTTATGAAACAAATTCGATATTGATATTAAATCATATGATAAAAGTGGACAAAACATGAACATTTATTTTGGTTGTCTTTTTCATTGAAAAGAAAAACCCAGGGTAAAAGGTGTCGTGTAGGATGCTAAAGAAGAGGCTATAGAGGTGCTTCTCCATACAACATGTATGTATATCGTCTCCAATTTAGCTTCGTATATTGCACCATGTACGACTTTATGTTGACTGGGAAGCGCCGTGTGCCGCTCAAAGCGCACAAGCCCAACAACATGAGTGCCAACCGGCACATTAGGATTAATACCAGTGAAAGTAATGCAAGATAAACGAGTTGTAAAATAAACGTAAATTAACAAAATCTATCTGACTGAACATTCTTATTAAACCTCAAATAGAGATAAAATAAGGGTTGCTGATTGACATTAGCCTTCCGATTACTATCAATGTGGTTGAACAGCCGTAAATATTAGTACATTCAAAGTTAATTGCCTTTATGCCGGGTATTAAACCACCACCTCTCACCACTAATGTGGTCCTTAGTTGTAGACGATCTTCTAGGGAGCTTAGATGAAAAAGGTTTCGAGGTTGTAGGCTTCGAGGTTGCTGATAATATTGTCATCATAGTAAGGTGGAAATTCGACAATATCATTTCTGAAAGAATGCAATGGGCTCTAAATTTTACCCAATCGTGGTGTATTCAGGAAGACCTTAGCATTAATCCGTCAAAAATTGTATTTGTACCATTCACTAGGAAAAGGAAACTTGATCTAAAAGCTCTAAACCTTGGAGGACTAGAAATTGAGCTTAGTAAACAGGTCAAATACCTGGAAGTCATTCCGGATTCTAAACCGAAATGGAATGTTCATATTGAGTGTGCGATCGCAAAGGCAACTAATGCCTTCTGGATATGCTCTAAAACATTTGGAAGAAAATGGGGCTTAAGACCAAAAATGATAAAGTGGATCTATACTTGCATTATTCGTTCAAAACTGACATATGCTGCTCTTGTATGGTGGCCAAAAACAAAAAAAGGCTACTGCACAGAAGAAGCTGACAAAACTGCAAAGGTTAGTGTCCATTGCTATAACGGGAGCGATGCGTAGCACTCCTTCAAAATCGTTAGATGCAATTTTAAATCTGCTACCATTATATGAATTCGTGCAGTTAGAAGCGGAAAAGAATATGCAAAAACTTAAACGATTGAAGTTATTCAAGTCAGGCGATTTAGTGGGCCACTTGAGTACCGTCGTCGGGGGTGACAATGGGTCAAATGGGGGTGAGAATGTGTCACTGTTTAAACTACTTAGAATGCTTGTAGAATGGATTGAATGTATCTGAGGGAAAGAAGACTAAAATATAAGAGACCTTTTTGAACGGTTTTGCTCTACGACCTCCAGGCTGCCGGTGAGAGCGATGACCCATTCTCACCCCCAGACCCATTGTCACCCCCGATGGCGGTACCTCACAAAATTTTCAATATGGGCCAGTGATGAATATGAGTGGAGACTGGATGAAACCTGTGGAGAACTATGACATTCCTTACCATACGTGAGCCATCACGTATGGACTGGGAAGTTGGAGGTTCCACTGTTCGGGACGGTTCCATAAAATTCTACACAGATGGCTCAAAAATAGGAACAAAAACGGGAGCAGGAATCTTCGGCCCTGGGATATCGATCTCAGTGGCAATGGGAAACTATCCTGCACATGCTAATATCTGTGTAGAGAGAAAATATAGATATGCAAATATTTGTATCTTCACAGATAGTCAAGCAGCACTCAAAGCATTGAGTAGCTTCAAATGTACATCAAAACTTGTCTGGGAGTGCATTCTTTCATTGCGAAAAGTGTGCCAAGAGAACTCCATAAATCTGTACTGGGTTCCAGGACACTGTGGCATTGAAGGTAATGGAAAGGCAGACGAGCTTGCGAAACGAGGGTCAAATACACAGTTTATTGGCCCAGAACCTTTCTGCGGTATTATCATACTGTACTATAAAAATGGAATTGAAATCCTGGGAAGCACAAAGGTTGATGACCAACTGGTTGGTTGCCGAAAAGTGTGATCAATCAAAGAGATTTGTAATTCCCAATGTTAAAGTAACCAAAAAGCTCTTGGAGCTCAGCAAGAAAGCTCTTTGCACCTTCACTGGCCTAATAACCGGACACTACCCGCGCAGATATCACTTGAAAAATATTGGTCAGATTCAGAATGATATCTGTCGTTTCTGTAACATGGAACGTGAAACCTCGGAACATCTGCTTTGCAGTTGTGATGCATTGTACGAGGGTAGATCAAAATTTCTAAATAGTGGCTTTATGCAACCAGGAGATATTTGGACTGCAAATCCTGGAAAGGTAGTG
Source organism: Armigeres subalbatus (assembly GCF_024139115.2). NCBI lineage: Eukaryota > Metazoa > Arthropoda > Insecta > Diptera > Culicidae > Armigeres > Armigeres subalbatus. Next base: position 169,942,504 of record NC_085140.1, read on the forward strand.
GGCTTTATTAACTCAATTATACCGGACTGGGAAAAGACGTGTCTTAGGTTATTTACTTGACAAATGGTGATCAACCTACAAGATGCGAATACATAGTTAAGAGTAATCAGGGGTATATCACAAAAGTTCAACTCAATGGACGCAGTGGTTCTACGCCCCAACAAAAAAAAAACTGCTCGGAGTGGAAAATAATTACTATGTCTGAAACTCGATTATGCATATGCACAACATGTGATAGATTTAGTTCGGAAAAGGTATTGGAGGGTAACTGCCCCTTCGGTGGGCTTTGATCTCACGACCTCAGTACGCTAGACAGGCGCTTTCCCCACTAAGCTACGAAGGACCTCCGTCGTCCTCCGCAGCTTAGCGGGTACTGATGAAACCAAATTCCCAGCACCGTGTAACCAATCTTCATTGGCTTGTTGTGATTCGGTGTTCAACAGATGTTTAATTTTGTTCTCAACCGCCAGCTCATGAAGTCGCAGGGTGTAAATCCAAAGAGTCGTTGTTCCATGTTGATTAGGTATGTCCTGCACGAGCTCGTCCTCTAGCTGCGGTTTGAAGCGGTTCAAGCCATAAGCGGCTATTTTTCGATCTGGATGCATCAAATATTGCATCAGCGCTCGACGAGGAACACATTGTTACAGATCTTCCGGGGGACCTCCGCTGGCCACTTAGATTCATGAGTATGCCTCACAATAATTAATATTGCTCAGAATACAAAATTATTAAATTTACTCCTATAAACCGCGATCTTTTAGGATAAGTTTCATGAATTGATTACTTTTATAGATGCTCGGCGGATCTTCCGAAGGATCTCCGGTGGCCATTCAGATCAAACAAAATGAGTTTCATGAATTGATTATATTCACGGATTTTGCGGAAGGACACTGTATTGTCGATTAACCATTGAATGTGATAAGTAATGAAAATAGACATGAGCATGAGCATGATGACCGTGCATTTTGTAGTTGCTACTCCGTGGTAAGGTTACCACCCTTGAAGTCGATGTTGCGTTATAACGTCGAGTGCGTTAGCATAGGCGTGCGCGTTCTCAATAGTCCTCCTCTGATGTATTGCTTAATTGCGGGCCGGGGGATACGGACTGGCGAAAGGGTTTTGATTTTAGTGGGTCGGGTGATTCCATCCCCACACTACCTGAGTTAACCTCCTCAGGTGTCTGTTTGTAGATTTCCGTTTATCCTTGCTCAAGATAAAAAAAACCGTGATGGACCAGAACAATCGCAATTGCACAGGGTACCAATGGATGGAAGCATGGGATTTGCTCTCCAACATCAGATAGCTCTAGTATTTAAATGATCAATCGTTGGCCACGTCCTCATAAGGTCTATCGTCTAAAGGTCTAAAGGCCGACTAACATCAATTTCAAGAGAGTTCGTGGGGCAGTACCAGGCAATATTTATAAGTGAACGCTCTACCACAGACCAGGTGTTCGCCGTTCGTCAGGTATTGCAAAAATGCTGCGAATATAACGTGCCCACACATCATCTATTTATCGACTTCAAAGCCGCATATGATACAATCAATCGGGACCAGCTATGGCAACTAATGCACGAAAACGGATTTCCGGATAAACTGATACGGTTGATCAAGGCGACGATGGATCGGGTGATGTGCGTAGTTCGAGTTTCAGGGGCATTCTCGAGTCCCTTCGAAACGCGCAGCGTGTCTGCTATTCAACATCGCTTTGGAAGCGGTAAAACGAAGGTAAAACGCAGGGATTAACACGAGTGGTACAATTTTTAATAAGTCCGTCGAGCTATTTGTCTTCGCCGACGACATAGATATTATGGCACGTAACTTTGAGAAGATGGAGGAAGCCTACATCAGACTGAAGAGGGAAGCTAAGCGGATCGGACTTAGTCATCAACACGTCGAAGACGAAGTACATGATAGGAAAGGGTTCAAGAGAAGACTATGTGAGCCACCCACCTCGAGTTTGCATCGCTGGTGAAGAAATCGAGGTGGTGGAAGAATTTGTGTACTTGGGCTCACTGGTGACTGCAGAAAATGATACCAGCAGAGAAATTCGGAGACGCATAGTGGCTGGAAATCGTACGTACTTTGGACTCCGCTCCGATCGAATAGAGTTCGCCGCCGTACCAAACAAAAATCTACAAAACGCTCATTAGACCGGTAGTTCTCTACGGACACGAGGCCTGAACGATGCTCGTGGAGGACCAACGCGCACTTGGGGTTTTCGAAAGGAAAGTGCTGCGTACCATCTATGGTCGGGAGCAGTTGGCGGACGGTACGTGGAGGAGGCGAATGAACCACGAGTTGCGGTGAAAATGGTTCTCGACAATGATCCGGCGGCGGGTACAAGAAGACGAGGTGCGCAGCGGGCAAGGTGGATCGATCAGGTAGAAGATGACTTGCGGACCCTCCGTAGACTGCGTGGTTGGCGACGTGTAACCATGGACCGAGCCGAATGGAGAAGACTCTTATATACCGCACAGACCACTTCGGCCTTAGTCTGAATAAATAATAATAATGTCGTCCCCGTCTTTATACGTTTTGTTGCAAATCCGTTTCAGCACCGCAACCTTCGAGCAAAGGGAAGTTTTCTCGTGGTGTTTCTTAAGATTATCCTCCTTAGCCGTCTTCGTATCGCGTATCAGGGTATGTTGCTGATCATCAACTAACAGTGCTATGGTCGCTCTTGCTTTGCGATCTCCACCCTTCCATGCGTTTGTCACCGGCTCCGGAGCGGCATCTTCAAGGTACTTCCACAAGTCCTCTCGAGTCAGCAGCATTTCCGCCTTGAATTTCCATACGCAGTAAAAATCTTGCTTGCTTCCATGACTTCCAGTACTTTCCGAACCGATGGTAAAAGAAAACTTTTGTATCGCGCAAAGCCTATTGTAACTGGAACCCATAACCTATTGGAATAGGAACTAGGATAGGATGTGACAACTCATTTGAGACTGCCTTGCTGCTTTTTAGTCGGTTGCTCTGACGAGGTGGTCGCCAGTGCAGCCAAATTAATTTGGTACAAAATTTGGTCAGCAAATCGGTACGATTTTTACTGACTACTTGTCACATCCTATCCTAGGTTATCATCAGTGCTTCAGGAATTTGGGCTATGGACGTTGATTATGCTGAAGTTGAAGAACCGGCCTTTGATCCTCAACCTGCACATTCTTTCATTGATCGGTCACCACCCGATCACGCGCCTTTGCGTAACGTCCATCACTATGAAAGCTGTTCCCAGCTCGTGTGTGTTGCCGCAGCTCTGGTAGATGGTATGATTACCTCTAAATGTTCGCACCATTGATCCCTTCCAACAAACCTCCTCCAGCGCTACGATGCCAAAACTACGGTCCTTGAGCATATCGGCGAGTATGTGTGTGTTCCCGATGAAGTAGCGAAATTTGCAGTTCCACGAACCGAGTTTCCAATTGCTAGTCCCTTTTCGTCGCAGTGGTCTTCGCCGATGGTTACCGTACTCTCTTGCTGATTATTCGTTGCGTACGTTTTTTTTGGCTGGCTTGCAGGGCCTGACACCAAACCCCCTCAATTTCCGGAGGACCATTCCTCCTTATTTCCGGTGGACCATGGTGCACAGTTTCACTTTGAGTCCCTCGCTGGAACTCGGACGATGATCAGCCGCCCCTAACATGGAGAACAGACGCTGTTGTGAGCTGCTCCTAACACGGAGAAGGGACGCTCAGTAAGATTTGCACCTCCGGAAAGGAGCAAACCCCCCTTCCCTGTTAGCATACGACCATAGTTCCCACCGGGGTTGGTTACCCGATCTTCCCCAAGGTTGCTCGTATCCCAGCCAGCGCCACGATGAGGTAGGAATAGGAGTTGCTGGGTAAGAGGCTGAGGACCGCGAGATGGGGTCTATTGACATAGGAAGACAAACACAGTTCGACTGAACTGAATGACGGTTAACTAAATACTAATTTATTGGTTCCCTTCATTTCATATAGACTACATCATTAGATTATGGTTGCTACGATTCGTTAACTCTAACATTTATAACCTCTTTTGTACTGAGGTATGAAAAACAAGTAATACATTCGGAGACGAGCCAGCCTCGGGCTAACAGTCTCCCTAATAAAGACAAAAAAAATAATACATCTGGATCATTTAAGCGTACTTCTAACGAATAGAATGGAATATTATAGGCACTATTTAATATCTGTGCTCTTTTTGTTATGCCTGGCGTATTGTAGAGCTCCATAATCGTCGGTCTAGGGAGATGTTCCGCCAGTTGCCCCGAACGTTTAGAGTCCCCATGTCCGATTCCATCGTGCAGCCAGCGTGTTTGTGACTTTTTACGAAGTCGTCGGCATCTATCCGGTTCTCTATTGAATATTGTTTTGCTATTCTTTCTTCCGACATACACACTAAGTGGCCAGCCCACTGAAATCTGCCGGAGATCATACGATTGTTACGATATTTTCTTCTAGTGCATTTAATACAGATCGTGATTCACACGTCTGAGCCACGCGCCATTTTCTAGTTTCCCACCGAGTACTGTAAGCAGCACTTTTCACTCGAAAACCCTGAAAGCTTTCCGGTGAACTTCTTTTAACATACACGCGTCGTTGAGCTAGAAGCGCAATGCCATCAGTCAATTTAGCAAGTCGTTTGGGTGTCCAAGAGGTTTCCAGAGAAGCCCCTTTGTTTGGTTCACTATCAATCGCACCTACCAGAAATTCACTATCTATCGCACCTACCAGACCTCGGTTTTAGCATGAATTTCCCTGTGTCTCTGAGCGCTTTACATATTCTCGTAATTGAGACGGTGGAAAGCTTTATCGTAGTCAGTGAAAACCAAAAAAAAATGGACTCTTGAAGTTCGTTGACGTGCTCTCAGAATGATGCAGTTCAGTATCATGCGTGAAAATATAGTTCACATAGCATCTGGAGAGTCGATCTTCTTCTGAATCCGGATTCCTGGATCCTGGTGTGATGATGGCTGTTCAGAGCTCATTGAGCAAAGCATGTTAAAGTTTGCAATAAGTGAAAAACATTTTTTTCGGCATTGAATAATAACGCAAAAATGGTTTCTTACAATCCAAAAATGATGAATGTATATTTCTATTCTTTTCTTTCTGACCTCTTTACACATTTGCATTCCTTGTTTATTGTATTTCTTCATTCTTCATATTCTATATGGATTTTTTGTTGTATTCTTTCACACTAGCCCTATACAGATGTATACCCGTCCAGGGTGCCGGTGGAAAATTCTTTTGGAGGTTATTTCATTGAGCTGAGTATTTCGTTATGCACACAAAACAATATATGTACCAATGGCTATTGTTGCTGTTTGTTAAAGATTTGTAAGCTAATAAATTGTGTGGATGAGAAGGTCTGATAAACCCGACTGCTGATCAGTTGTACTTTTTCAATTTCCACCTTCTAATATAAAATTAATGAATAGGTATGTGAAATGCACTGAACGTATGTGTGATTGCGCCATTTTAAAACTATTGCCTTACCGCGTGACTACCAATCAGGAGGGACAAGTCTGAGGAGATGCCTTACTTAAAAAAAATCACTAAATTGTCATGGAACTAAACATGCGCGAAATAGTACACAATAATTACAAGTTACATTCATAAGTATAAATTACAACAATATGCGCTACGAACTAAACCGACGTTTTTTTCGCGTACCGACACTGCTCTTAGATAAACCGTTTCCGTCCATTTTTCGAGAGAGATTTTGTTTTCCTACTAACAGAAAATAATCCTCTTCTTTGGAGAATACTACCAACTGCCGTTATCTATTTCACTTTCTTCTCGCTTTGTTTTACTATAAATTAATGAGATTTGTTTAATATATTACGATTTTAATATGTCTCATAATTGTAATATTTAAAAGCTATAACTTTTTACAGCCATTGCATTGTATAAGCTTTTAATGCGTCGTAATTGTTCCATTCTGGGGACTAACTATCGTCGAAACATGCTGTTTATGGGGGATAATTCTAGTCTACTCGAAGATTATATATCAAGAAGATAGGCCACGCTGCTTTTTGTGAAATTCGTCTTTAGTCAGTGGAACGAGAATACCTGAATAGTCTTCAAAGCTACCAAATTCTTATTTAGCAGAATATTATCTACCGTGGAGGTACCATATTCTGCGCATTTAAGAAAATTTCGAAATAAAATTGTTGTTATCGAGAAATCATAATGATTTATGAATACATTTATGTAGAAGTTGTGTAACTATAATCCACAGAAGACTATGAGTCATGAAAATTTTGATTAAATTGACTAAGAACATATATTATTACCCGATTTGTAAATTGCCATATGGTTCCTAATTCTGCGCACATATTTTGAAATGTTCCATATTCTGCGCACAATGTTCCTAATTCGGCGCACAATAAAAACAACTCAGTTTGGGTAATTTTTTGTCTTATGAAATGGTTTTGAACATTTATACAAATATTTCATTTCTTTTGCCCTTTTTTAGTACCATGTATGTTTCCTAAAGTCTATCTGACTACAGCGTTTTACCTCGTTTTACCGTTCTTGTACGCTAAGTATACGAAAAAACGTCCGCTTCAAAACGAACTTTAATATATGTAAGACCTGGCGAACCCAATCGACTCAGCTGCGATGAATTGAGATGATGCCTGTGTGTGCGTGTATGTGTGTATGATGTATGTGTACAAAGATCTTATTCATTTTTAAAGTTCATTATCCGATTGCTCGCCATTGCCACAAGTTGCTTTCGACGATCCATTTTTCCGTTGGACAACTTTCCAGATCCGTTATTGTGTTCATGTCAATGGTCAAGTCACTGTTTTGCCTTGTTTACTAAAGTTCGCCTTTGGTGAAAAGGCAATTTTTTATTCCGTCAAATCGGATATTTATATGGAATGGAAATAAATGTAATCCAACGCGATTTTTCAGGGAAAATTATTCGTGCTAGTCACGTGATATACACATTTAGATTAGACAACGACAGTGGAGCTGTGTTGCGCAAGGCCAAGTAGCAGATATCCCTTGTTTCTTTCCGGATAATCTATTTTCGCATTTTTTTGCTCTTCTGGTTTTATTCCAGCATTTTGAAATATGTTTCCCCGCCAAAACAGTTGCTACGTCCAATTTGGCTTGACAAGCCAGTTTTATTGTACCTATCCATTCCGCGCGCACAATTAGGAACAGAAAGTAAATTTTGTGCCATATTCTGCGCAACATAAATTGCTTTCTATAAGATAGAGCATACACTCTGAAAGCCGATTTTCATCATATTGAAGCAACAAATAATCTGCTTTTGCACTTCGCTTAAAAAAAATAAGTCCAATTCTCTTTTTTTGCTCAAATTCGAGAAAAATTGTTTACGTGCGTTTTAGCGCTGCTGCTAAGGAGGCTATTTTTTGACATTTTTCGATTTTACCGATTTTGTTTTTCTTCATATTCCCGTTATCAACGCTAATTTATTGCTTTATTATCTGCCCATGACAACAATAAATTCCCAACTTTTTGATGACATGTGAGTAAATATAATAATAACAGTAAAGAAAATTTAAAAAAATATTTTAGTGTCAAAGTGCGCAGAATTAGGAGCCGCGCAGAATATGGAACGCTCACGGTACTCGTTTTCTCTTGAGACAAAATGAGTATCAGAAATAAGGAAGGTTGGTGTCTGGGGTTCGTCGTCTGAGTGTCAATTTATAAAAAACTGAGTCATTACGTTTGTCTATCTTCTTGATATACTTTCCGTTGTTTTATCATACTTTACTTTAATGAATTCTGTAGCGAAGGAAAGGCTCCAATATTGTTCAAAAATTGTCCTAAATGTGTTCGAGTATGCGTATCAATTAATTGTGTGAAATCTACTCGTGTTTATTTTTGGTCAATATGTTGTCGTTCTGAAACGAACCGAATTTTTTAGTATATTAGATAATATTTCGCTAATACTGGATTTTAAGAGGAGGAAAAGTTCAGCCCGTAAAAAATGGGCAGCTGTAAATATCTGTTCGTATCAAAAGCTTTCCTTCACGCAGGAAGCAGCAAAAACAGTCCAGTATTTGGCCTGGGTCTATGGTTTCCATGCAATGGTCCCGCTCTATGATGCAGTTCGAAAATAAAAACGAGATACAGGGAGCGATACATTAAATAACTGGTTCTGTTGGGCGTTACGCCCGTTTAGAACAACTCACTACACGTTTGTCATAACTTAGTCTAGCCGCGCGTAACGTGGAACGACGTCGTTTTTGATCCAGAAATCGCAATTCTCACTGTTGTATGTTGGCAGTGCGTCTTGCCCGATATCGAGCAGTTTCCGTCGGAGTTCTGATTTAATCTCACCGTGCGAAACGTAGTGGTAGAACAGCTGCTGAATAGCGGAGACATACCGTCTCTGTTCCGGCGTTTTTGGCTCATAACGGCCGAGGATAGCCTGGACGTCTGAATCAACGTTGGCAATACCAAGCTCGCCGCCGGTTTGCGTTACGACGTAGAACTGAGACGTCAGTAGTTTCTGAGAGATTGTCAATAACGGACAGACCGTTCGGATGTCAGAGATCATGGAAACTAGTCCTTGGTAGGTGGCATTGTATCGCTTGAGGGCTTCCTCGGTTAGTCCGAGCTCGCCAATTTTACTCTCATTGACGTGTTTTGTAACCAGTTCTGGTGTCCATTCGGTGTATTTCAGATGCAATTTATCTGAGTGACTTTCGTGAGATGTTGTTCCGATCACGTACTTCAGCTTTCCAGTTTCCGCGCTCCATACGTCAGCCGGGTGCTGTTGGAGAATGTGTCCGTCCAAAACGAGCCATTCGTGATTTGCGGTAGCGTTCTCTTCAACGGACGGCAGGTCTGGGAAGATTCTTCTCCATGTGTCAGGAACAGCATCGAGGACGTCTTCATCTTCTTTATCCCGAAGGCATTCAGCATCTTCACACTTGATGCGACCCAAATAAGCAGTGTTAGCTTTCTCTGACTCGGGTAGAGGGTTTCCAGGATAGATAGAGGCTGCCGAGGAAATCCAAGATCTGGCGAACAGTTTGGAGGTCTTGTTGGATGAAGCTAGAGCGGCAACGATCGTTCCACCAGCACGATGTCCGAATAGGGTGACGGATTCCGGATTGCCACCGAAATGGATGATGTTGAGCTGGATCCATTTGAGAGCCGCAATCACGTCCGAGAGACCATAGTTACCCGAGGTTGGTGGATGAGACGATTTTGTGAGTTGTTCAAGAGCAAGGAAGCCGAACACGTTCATACGGAAGTTTGGACGCACGAAGATCACGTCACGAGCGCGAGCGTAACGCGTGGACGGACGCAACTTTCCTGGCGAATCTCCGGTGAACGATTCTGCTCCAATCAGTACAACCACTGGCAGTGGATTATCGTATCGGACATGGGGAGTGATTACGTCAAGAGTGAGACAATCTTCGGCACCATCAACCTTTCCGTCAGCGTAGAACTGCCAGCAAACCGGTGTAGCGTTGTGAGCCTTAAGCGTTTCATTCCAGCAGTAGTTAATATTGTCGATGGGTTGAGCGGCTTTCCAACGGAGCGGGCCTACCGGCGGTATGGCGTATGGGATTCCTCGGAATGCAAATGCGCCATCCTCTAGCACGCCTTCAACTTTTCCACACGACGTTACCGTTTCGATGTACTTTCCGTCCCGAACTGGAGCGGTGATTGGTTCGCTTTTACCGATGAATGTGAAGGCAATGATTAAGGCGAGCAGGAGCAGGAATACAACAATTCCAGTGATGATGGCAATGTCGTCTGGAAGTAGAGGAGGTGGTTTGAGATATTTATTTATGCTTATGAAATGCTTATGACTATTAACTTACCAACTGTGCATCTATAATTCCGGATGCGATCAAAACAGGGATACTTGGACGGAGTCGGTTCGTCGGCCTCATCCTTCTCAGCGTCTTTCTTTTCCTCGGGCTTTACCAGCGCTTCTGAGTCGGTTCCATTGGCACCCGGTTTGCTATCTACGGTGTCTTTCGTTTCGGTGTCTTTCAGTGAGTCATCAAGCGTCTCCATCGATGCCAGGCCGGCGCGATTCTTCGGTCTCTTACCAAGTTCCAGATCATCTTCTCCTTCGCCGTTTCCGGATTTAAACCTTTTCGGAATTATACTGGCCAGTGGAACCTTTAGTGCATCCAACAGTCCTTTCTTAGGTGCTTGTTCCGCTTCTTCCTCCTTCTTTTCGACTGCATTTTCCTCTTCGGGCTTTTTGTCAGTGGCCTCAGCCGTCACTTCATCATTCTCTTCCTCGTCGGGCTTTGTCTTGGTGTCATCGGTTGGGACCGGTTCGGCTTGTTTCTTTGCGAAGGGATTGCGCAGCCTTAAGTTTGCGAAAAATCCCGCCCGTTTGGGCTTTTCTTCAGCTTCCGCTGCCTTTGCGTCCTTATCGGCTTCTTGTTTCTCCAGTAGTTCGTTATCGGCACCGTCGGCTTCCTTGGCTTTGCCCTTGTTGAAGAAACCTGGCAGTTTGAAAGCCCCAGCTGGAACTTTTTTCGGCTTGACTTCCCGCTCTTCTGCCTGCACCTTGTTCGGTTTGTCCGCTTTGGCTTTCTCGTCTTCCACTTTGACTGTTTCGGTTGAAGCCTCTTCCGGGATGTTGATGATCTCTTCGTTACCGTTCACGTTTTCACTGCTTTTCTTTTTATCGTCGGCTGGTTTTTCCGTTTCTTTGCCATCGGTTTTTTCCTCGCGGTTGGCCAGTAGCTTCTCGGTTTCCTTCGGATCAGCTTCCGATTCTGGGTGGGGTTCGGAGACAACAGGCGTTTCGGTCGTGGACTTTTCCGTTGGTGCCGTTGGCGGCGCAGTATCCTTCTCGTCTGTTTCACCCATTGTTATCGATAACTCCTAACGGGTTTGTGAAATCTGGAAATGGCAAAAGAAAATGGAAAAAGTTTATTGAATATAGCTGTTCTGTCGACGATGGTTTTGTTATGAATTAAATGGATTTGGAGAGTAGTTCATTTCAATAGATTCCGCCGTGTAAGGCAGTTCGATACACGGGTAGTCAAGGAGCAAGAAAGATAGCGAGGGCAAAAATCAAGGCTGATAACTGTTATTCCAGATTACCCTGCAAGATGCAATGCACGTAAATTGATGGCCTTTTCTAGCATGCTCCCATTTCCGAGCTCTTGTAAGTTGCAAGTTGTTAAATATAAAGAAGAGCCAGGAATAAACCAAGCAATCAGTAGCAAGCGATACTTAAGTGCAACTCTTTCTGTTTCTCTTTCTCCATTTATCGCCAGAATCGGGTGACCAGATCACCATATAGTTTGAATTATCTCAATCTTTTTATTAACTAAAGTACTGATGCAGTTGTTATTCATTTCCAACGACTACAAAATTAATTAATATAGATCAACTTCACTGGTAACCCTAATTACCGTCCTCCACCAAGCTGGCGGTTGAAGTTCAATTTAATATTTATCTCAAGCTTGCTCTTGACGCCTCGAACTTCTAAATTGAGTACCCTTTACCGGTTCCGCAGGCAATTGGCAACCGGTACACTGGCGCATAAAATCTCTTCTATGATGCGAACTTAGTCATAAGGTTCCATCATAATATCGTGACTATTTTCATAAATGAAACAACAGAAACCTTCCGCACGTGCTTTATAGAATGCAATAGCTGATGGTAGTTGGTTAATGTTTCTCAACTCAATGATTATGGCGAACATTAATCCAATCGGATTCGTGGCGGAATCGATTATCATGACATTGTTGAAAACCTCTGGACTGTTTACGTCGGATATCTAGGCCACGGGTATAGCCAAGTTGTGCCGAATGATCCATATATTTTAAACCCAAAACTGAATTCAATTGCAATTTCCATTAGTAAATGCGATCATTCATGAACTCCTTGAATACCATGTTTAAGTTCATTGACCTTGTCCTCTGCGTGTTCCTACGAACATAGATCATCAATGTCCGTAAATAGATGAGAAATGAAAGCATTGCCATGTTCACTGGTGACAGCTTGTCCTATCTTCATTCGAAATTTCGACATACGAACTTCATCTACCGCATATCTCACACCTTTTGTCCGTTCCCGAATAGGCACAAAGGGCAATCACCACCATCTATTGTGCGGCCCTACAAGACAACGAGTTAATTTACATACAAGAATGAAAACGGAGCCAGCATTCCTCCAATAATGCATTGCATGGCGGCGTTAATTTCAGCACAAGCCCCTTCCTGGTCCCCTTCACACGTGCATTGTTACCATTGTCATTGTCGGCGGGGAAAGCACCACCCCCCCATAAGGAAGAGAGCATCGACGCCAAGGAATGACTAACTACCCACCTACTTTACTTTTACATGCGAGGTGACACCCACTCACCTATGCTAACCGACTTTTGTAGAGAGCGCGTTTCGCCGCTAATAAGGTGAAGTGTGAATGGATCATCTGCTAAATAGGAAGAGGTAACATTTTTCTCACTCGACGTGAGTGAATAGGGGCCATATGTTCGGAGGAAAGCATTTTTATGCGGAGGTACGAACGACGGCGATGTATTTTAAACGATTGAGATGTCTTTTTCGTCGTTTATTTATGGCATAGGCATGTTCCTCCAGCACGCCGACGGTTTTTTTTTGTTTCTATAGAACCGAATAAACCATTTCAAGTGGTTGTTTATGGCCAATGAATGGCTGGGAAAAACTACGGAGAAAAACAAATCCGAGAAAGGCGAAAGGCAGTTTGTCTCGAAGGCGGTAATGACTGTCGGTCGGGTCGGCCGTATTGGGCTCCTTGAAATGAAAAGGAACTTGCTTCTACGATGCACGATGTAGGGGATAGTAACGGGTCATGTCACTAACAATTTGTATTTCAAATTCATTTGTTAAATCAGAAGTTTTAATTGTGTGTACAACACACATTTTCGTATGTAATGAATTTCATACATAATTATCACAAACTAACAAAACGATAATTTTATAAGTTTACGAAGGATCATTTTTTTTTAACAATCAGGACTTATTGATTAATTTTGGGAAAACTTCTTCGATCGAGACATTTTCTCAATTGCTCGATTTGGATTAAACATTCCATTTCGTTTTGTTAATAGTTTTTTCTGGAAGGTTTGAGAAATTCAATAGTCTACTATCGAAGTATCTATTCATTCAACGATCCCATTCTTGACCATGATCCCCTAATTAAACCGACAAGCAGGGCAAACTGTTATGCTTCGTTCACACTTTCTCACTAGATGCCACAGAATGTGTTCTTTGTATGTTTACCTAGATATGAGAATCGAAAATAAACACACATGGAATTGTAGTGGCTTCGAGATTTAGTTGGGGTCATCCGGGTCATTGGACAGCGGACCATGGACAGGGTATATGGAAGATGATAACAGCAGAGTTATGTGAAAATGCATTAGTTTAAAAGCACTAATTCCAGAATACGAAGTTCATTTTACTAAATGCGTTGACCTTCTCATCTTAGCTCAATGATTGTATGACTCACAGCTGACGAATTGGTCTGATCGTTTTATGATATTACAAAATTAGATGCATGAGGTTTTACTGGAATTTTAAGATTTTTGTCGAAGTTTGACCAGGAACCTAATTCGGTTCGTTGGACTTGTTCATTTGAACAGTCTAATAAAAATGTAAAAATCCATTGAGTATCCAATGACATGGAATTTCATGCGTCAAAGATTTTCATAAAAAGTACAACTGATTCAAATCGTTAGTTAGAAGAAAACGTAAGTGAAGTGTGGGTTGCTCTCGTATTACCGACTTATGTATGTGATGCATCAGCTTATTACACAATCTAACCACTTTTATCACCTACAGAATGACGTAATTCATGAGTGGAACCCGACATTTTTATAATAGATTCAATTTTTCACATTATGACCATTTCGCATAAGCGAAAAAAACTTCGTATTATTTTTAATTTTTGTTTTTATACCAAAAACATGTAGAACTGGTTTTGTTTTGGAATTTTTGTAGAAAAAAGCTCTGTTATTACTTCAGCTTAACGAATTTATGTAAGGCTGTGTGGGTATTTGTATGTACGAGAAAAAAATTCACCAATTCTTGAAGCACTGCACTATGGTCCAGGATACAGATTTACGCGCAAAGATGAATTTTACGCCAAAATTATATTTTTTTTAGAAAAAACTGAAAGAAACTACAAAATTGTTCGAAATAGTAAGGCCATCATAAGGCTACCAAAAATCCCCATTTTTTGGCATAATAAAGAATATGAATTTCTCTTTCAAATGCCGTGTAAATAAATTTTTTTTGGTCTGCCCTAATTGGAGGTATCAACTTATGAAAAACATGTAATTTTGACAGAAAAACGATTATAACTTTTGATCGGAAAAAGATATTGAACATGTTTACCCATCAAAAGTTGCATTTTTTGAGCTATAAAAGCCACCTGAAGACGACTTTTTCAAGAAATCTAAAACAAAAAAAGTAGATTAAAAATACCGTTTTTTGGAGGTACACTTTAATCCAATTAGGTAAAATTTCTCTAAAGCAGCCAACTTAAGAGCTGCCGAAAAAGTTTTTTAGCAGAATTGATTGGTATAAGCTGCGCTACAACTTTGTAGAACACAACATGTCAGTATTCAGGTACAGAATGACTTGCCGAGCGTGGAGCGCAAACAGCTGTATACCTTTTAATAATCTTTCGTTTATTTGGTGAGTTTTTTAAATACAATTTTTTTATGACACTTATTCAGTACACGTTCGCTAGATGGTTTTTTTTTCGTTAGGGGTTAGGTAATTGGGGCGAAACCCAATTAAAAAGCAGCTAAACGTCAACATATGATATCAAAACCACGTTCGTCCGGGAATTCCTCCGGAAGTTCGTCCGGGAAATCCTCCAGAATTTCCTCCGGGAATTCCTCCGGAAGTTCTTCCGGGAATTCCTTCGGAAGTTCTTCCGGGAATTCCTCCGGAAGTTCTTCCGGGAATTCCTCCGGAAGTTCTTCCGGGAATTCCTCCGGAAGTTCTTCCGGGAATTCCTCCGGAAGTTCTTCCGGGAATTCCTCCGGAAGTTCCTCCGGGAATTCCTCCGGAAGTTCCTCCGAAAATTCCTCCGGAAGTTCCTCCGGGAATTCCTCCGGAAGTTCCTCCGGGAATTCCTCCGGAAGTTCCTCCGGAAGTTCCTCCGGAAGTTCCTCCGGAAGTTCCTCCGGAAGTTCCTCCGGAAGTTCCTCCGGAAATCCCCCCGGAATTCCTCCGGAAGTTCCTCCGGGAATTCCTCCGGAAGTTCCTTCGGGAATTCCTCCGGTAGATCCTCCGGGAATTCCTCCGGAAGTTCCTCCGGGAATTCCTCCGGAAGTTCCTCCGGGAATTCCTCCGGAAGTTCCTCCGGGAATTCCTCCGGAAGTTCCTCCGGGAATTCCTCCGGAAGTTCTTTCGGGAATTCCTCCGGGAATTCATTCGGAGGTTCCTCCGGGAATTCCTCCGAAGTTCCTGGGAATTCCTCCGGAAGTTCCCAGGAATTCCTTCGGAAGTTCCCTGGAATTCCTTCGGAAGTTCCTCCGGGAATTCCTCCGGAAGTTCCTCCAGGAATTCCTCCAGAAGTTCTCTGGAATTCCTCCGGAAGTTCCTCCGAATTCCTCCGGAAGTTCCTCCGGAATTCCTCCGGAAGTTCCTCCGGGAATTCCTCCGGAAGTTCCTCCGAATTCCTCCGAAGTTCCTCCGAATTCCTCCGGAAGTTCCTCCGGGAATTCCTCCGGAAGTTCCTCCGGGAATTCCTCCGGAAGTTCCTCCGAATTCCTCCGGAAGTTCCTCCGGAATTCCTCCGGAAGTTCCTCCGGGAATTCCTCCGAAGTTCCTCCGGAATTCCTCCGAAGTTCCTCCGGGAATTCCTCCGGAAGTTCCTCCGGGAATTCCTCCGGAAGTTCCTCCGGGAATTCCTCCGGAAGTTCCTCCGGGAATTCCTCCGGAAGTTCCTCCGGGAATTCCTCCGGAAGTTCCTCCGGAAGTTCCTCCGGAAGTTCCTCCGGGAATTCCTCCGGAAGTTCCTCCGGAAGTTCCTCCGGAAGTTCCTCCGGAAGTTGATCCGGAATTCCTCCGGAAGTTCCTCCGGGAATTCCTCCGGAAGTTCCTCCGGGAATTCCTCCGGAAGTTCCTCCGGGAATTCCTCCGGAAGTTCCTCCGGGAATTCCTCCGGAAGTTCCTCCGGGAATTCTTCCGGAAGTTCCTCCGGGAATTCCTCCGGAAGTTCCTCCGGAAGTTCCTCCGGGAATTCCTCCGGAAGTTCCTCCGGGAATTCCTCCGGAAGTTCCTCCTGGAATTCCTCCGGAAGTTCCTCCTGGAATTCCTCCGGAAGTTCCTCCTGGAATTCCTCCGGAAGTTCCTCCGGAAATTCCTCCGGAAGCTCCTCCGGGAATTCCTCCGGAAGTTCCTCCGGGAATTCCTCCGGAAGTTCCTCCGGGAATTCCTCCGGAAGTTTCTCCGGAATTCCTCCGGCAGTTCCTCCGGAATTCCTCCGGAAGTTCCTCCGGAATTCCTCCGGAAGTTCCTCCGGAATTCCTCCGGAAGTTCCTCCGAATTCCTCCGGAAGTTCCTCCGGGAATTCCTCCGGAAGTTCCTCCGGGAATTCCTCCGGAAGTTCCTCCGGGAATTCCTCCGGAAGTTCCTCCGGGAATTCCTCCGGAAGTTCCTCCGGGAATTCCTCCGGAAGTTCCCCCGGGAATTCCTCCGGCAGTTCCCCCCGGAATGCCTCCGAAGGTTCCTCCGGGAATTCCTCCGGAAGTTCCTCCGGAAATTCCTCCGGAAGTTCCTCCGGGAATTCCTCCGGAAGTTCCTCCGGGAATTCTTCCGGAAGTTCCTCCGGGAATTCCTCCGGAAGTGCCTCCGGGAATTCCTCCGGAAGCTCCTCCAGGAATTCCTCCGGAAGTTCCTTCGGGAATTCCTCCGGAAGTTCCTTCGGGAATTCCTCCGGAGGTTCCTTCGGGAATTCCTCCGGAGGTTCCTTCGGGAATTCCTCCGGAGGTTCCTTCGGGAATTCCTCCGGAGGTTCCTTCGGGAATTCCTCCGGAGGTTCCTTCGGGAATTCCTCCGGAGGTTCCTTCGGGAATTCCTCCGGAGGTTCCTTCGGGAATTCCTCCGGAAGTTCCTCCGGGTATTCCTCTGAAAGTTCCTCTGGAACAGAAGATTGTTCATATACTAGGAGTGTCCATCGACAGGGGCCGAACTTTCTTGTCTCACTTCAGGTGTGTGAATGAAAGTTGTCGTAGGATTAGGGTCGGTCAAGCAATCATCGACAGCAGATTACTGTACGGTCTGGAGCTTACCTGTATAGCTCTACCGGTCGCTACTTTCGCCGTATCCATATCCGGGGAAAACAGAGTACCTTTCCTTCTTTATGGGGATCGGATTCTGCACACTGTGGTCGGCGTTGATTTCCTCTCTGTGGCTCGTGTACACTGGCAAGGAGCGAGGCACTTCTCCATAGCCAACATAAATCACTTAATTGCATTGTGAGACGTTTTAGGAGAGAAGTAGCTCCAAAGGGATCACCCGAGGCAACCCTGGATTCAGGCCATCCTTACCAACGCGAACCAGTCGACAACCAGGATCCCGGGGCATTGTGGAATACCGGGGAACGCTTCAACACTTCGGTTCCCCTAACTGAGCAGATCCTGGAGTCCTGGTCAGCCAGGACCGGGACGATCAGTGGATTTTTTCCAAACAAACGCAATTTGCAAAGTAAAGGGTAAACAGTACCTTGGTACGTTATCCATAGCAATTTCCTTCTCCGTACCGGCCAAATCCGCTTTTTCACACAACTTCGGCGGTGGTCAATTCCGGATCGTTTGTGAAATCTGGGGAGTGTTAAACTCCGTTGAACACGTATTTCCGAACTACGGCGTCCTTTGATCAAAATATGGGATTTCCTCTGACGCTCTGGCTGATGACGCCAACAGCCCTCGTCTTCTTATTTCAGGACGGGAGGCTGTTCCTCTAAATTTAATTGCCAACATGTGCTTTCCGTGCACCCCAATCCGGATGTAAGTCCCACCACTGGATGTGAATGGGGCCCCTGGCCTCCATCAGGGGTTCTAAGAACCACCCTTTCAGTGATCGGAAAATGTGTCCAACTCCAGTTCCACGGTCAGGGAGGAGAAGGGCCCCATTTTTTCGCCCCCCTAAAAAGGTAAATATAGTCTCTCTTTTCGCAAGATTCCACTTCTGCCATCCAATCGAATTTTTATTTAAAGTATTTGAAAATATTTGGATTATTCGGGAAGCGGTCTGTTATTCGCTTCACGCTTCCGAACACTAGTCCAGACATGTGTGATTTTAAGTGAATTTTTCATGATCAACCAAACCAAGAACGATTAAAACAAGGCAGTTGAAGGCCAGCTTGTACTCAAATTAGCGTTGCCCAAACCTCCGGAAAACAGCGCTCAAATAGTCGTCAGGCCCAGAGTCAGCGTATCAATCCATGGATTGCTGGAATATGGATTCTGCAGGAATATTCCCCAACGGTAACCAGGTCATTTTATCTCTACAAATTGTCCATGTTGGGGGGGGTCCCGTAGCGTAGTTGGCTACACGTTCGCCTCATAAGCGAATGGTCATGGGTTCGATTCCCAGCCCCTCCACCAAACCCTTGTCAGTTGTCAGAAGCGCAGTCCATACGGTGGCGTTTTGGGGAACGCGCCTCACCAAAACGACTGCCTGATGACGACTGACAAAACTGTTCTTCTCGGAGGCATTCCTCCAACGTTCTTCGATTAATGGCAACCGAACAAAGCAACGATCACTGGATTCACCACATGGACAAATGAACATAATGGACTCACGATGATATGGACTGGCAACGACAACAACAACGAATTATGGACATCTAAAAATAGATTCTGTGTGGACTCTGTACAGCAGAGTACCACAGTAGATCACGGCACAGTAGCGGTTAAGAACACAGAGTGCCTACCAAACAAATATACGAATAAAAAAAAATTGTCCATGTCTTTTAGCTTTTATTATCTTTTAAATATCTTGAACAATTTTAAGTGTTAATGCTAAGCTGCTGATTTTGTTGATTTCCTTCCCGACTAGAAGAGCATAACAGAAACTGAACATAATATTAACATATTGTGATATTTATAACTTATTTTGATACAATTTTGTTCTTAGTAGCCATTATCTTACAAATGTTGTAACAGAATTTTATCATAATATGATTTAAAAATGCTCAACACCGAATTGCCCAACAGTAGGCAATTAAAATAGATGAAGCAAAGTCTCCCAGCCATATAGATATCATAACGCTGATATAATTTGAAAAGATTAATCTTTTGCCTTATTTGAAATCTTGTTAGTTTCAATTTCTCGAAAAATATTCTTGTACAGACAAAAACAAAAATTTCTGATTGTTGATCACAATCTGGAGACGTATCACGAACTGTAAAAATTTGCCACTGCACAGAAACAATATATTTTGTATCTAATTCTGTTATAAATTTCTAACAAAATATGTTATTTTTATGACATAATTGTAACAAAATTTGATAGTTTTTTGTTTCCAGTAGTGTAATTTTTGTTAGAAATTTAGATATTTTAACAACATCCTGCACCATGTTTCTAACAAATTTTGTTATAAAAATTTAGTATAACATGATAACATAGGTTGATATAATTTTGATATGACCTTCTAGTCGGGTTTAATTTAAATAGCTATAATTGTCTTATTATCAAGGAATGTAAAATAACAACATTGCCAATGACAACGACATTATCCCGTCTTGTAAATGTTGGGACAAACTCAACTCGCAATAAGCGTTTGTCCCAAACCGAACAGAATAGGACAATTATCGCCTGCCACGCATTTTGAGAAGTAGTCGGTTTCCGATGATGTTTTTGTTTAAATTAGTATCAGTTATCATAGATTAGACATAAACTTAACCATCTGTTGACATGATTTGCGTTTTACTTCTAAAATAAACATGTTATCGCAGTTTGAAAAGTTCACAACAATTACCTCTTCATGTTTGTTGCAAATAAAATGGAACGCAACAATGTCTTTATCCTCTGCAGATGGGGACAAAGAGTTATCGTTATTCTCTTTTGTCGCTTGTTTTTTGCATTTTTCAGCGACAATTACATTCCTTGCTTATTATACATACATACATTGTATTCGGGGATCACAAGTTTGATTTTAGCGTGTACGGGCCCCTCCCCGTCTAGCTTTCCAGACGGATGAAGAACTGGTTGTAAAAACCAAATTTCACATCAATAAAGTAAAAAATGTAAATAGTAAACTAGGGGAATGAAGGGGACCTGACGTTGCTCAATTACGATTTGGGTTTGGTTAACCATTGTTAAGTTGCATCAGCTGTTGGGAGAACCATCCATCGTTCACACCGCGAAAATCGGACGACTGCGGTGGGCCGGGCACGTAGCCAGAATGTCGGACAATAACCCGGTGAAAATGGTTTTCGACAACGATCCGACGGGCACAAGAAGGCGAGGTGCGCAGCGGGCAAGGTGGATCGATCAGGTGGAAGCTGACTTGCGGACTCTCCGTAGACTGCGTGGTTGGCGACGTGTAGCCATGGACCGAGTCGAATGGAGAAGACTCTTATATACCGCACAAGCCACTTCGGCCTTAGTCTGAATAAATAATAATAATAACCATCAGTGGCGTAGCCAGAAAATTGGTCTGGGGTGGTTTTCCAAACATTTTTTTTTTCGGAAAAAAAATTTCTTCTGAAAATTTTGTCTCTGGGGGGGGTTTTATGCCCAAAACCACCCCCCTGGCTACGCCACTGATAACCATTGTTAAGCCCGTTTTAAAACTCCGATGTACCTACTTGTTTTTATATTTTATGAAAACGTTGACATCTTGTTATAAAACGATTAAGTACCTTCCCATTTAAATCCACCACTTGATTGTAACATTACAGAAACGTGTATCGACTTCAAATGAAGGTTGCTCGTGTCTGCTGAGGTTGAAATACGCATTTGAAACATTTTAATAAGGAATTAAAAATAAAATAATTTTCTATACAACAAATTTATAATTTATTGGTTGGAATTTGGGTTAGTATTACATATTTCTATTTTGAAAATCCTGTTATGATAGATTGCTTAAGAGCCAGTTCGCGAGAAGCGCGACCCCCTTTCCAAGGGAGGTTGCAACGATGTTCTCCGATTTGGATGAAATTTTCAGGGTTTGTTCATATATGTAAAAGAAGGCATTTTGCAAATTTTCAGATTTTTTCATTGAGGGGAAGTGGGGTAAAACGGCTCTTCAAAAATTATTGTTCAAAAATCGCCAAAACCAAAAAAATGCAATAACTTTGGCAATGAGTGACCGATTTTGTTTAAATTTTGCACGTTTTTTCTACTCAATTAGTACTTTATACCAAGTGGTTAATAGGGTTATAAAGTTGTTTACTTTAGGAGAAAATTGACTTTTTCGATAAAAAATGGTCGTTTTTCTAAAAGGAATATTTTTCACCAACAGATCTAGGATAAAAAACTGAACCCGTAAGGCAATTAAGGAACTAAAGAGCTTTCATCTCATATATAATGTAGAAGCGCCAACTCAAGAATTTCTTAGAAAATCGCAATTTTCTGCAACACTGTTTATTCTTGAGAAAGTTCGCACAAATTTCGACCCTACTTATGTTGATGTTTTCCGATCTGGTGAAAACTGTCCAAACTTTTTTGTCTCAGTTGAAATAAAAAATCAGAATTTTCTATTAGGGGAGTGTAGGGTAAAATAGTCCTTCAAAAATAAATGTCAAAAAATACATCATTTTTTTATGTGAGCAGAAAATACATAAGTTTAAAAAAACTGTTTCTTCTTCCTTTCAATTCATCTATACTTTTCGTCTCAATAGATTCGTATATCCTTCGCTGATCTATATTCGATAGCAAACTATTTGCAGAACAATTTTCAAAAGAAGTAAAATAGGACCAAAATAAGTGCCTTAAACATTAGCACGTCTTTCGCAAACTGAAACAAAAATGAACGAATTCGGCGAACGTGCTTGTTGATATTTTTTTTGAATAAGCTACAATTAATGTGGGTACCGGTAGTGATGTTGCTTTTACATCTATGCGAACAAAAAACAATTATTCTTAACGACAAATGAGCAATTCCGGTAAATTGGGTAAAATAGCCTTGTAAAAATAAAATGTCAAAAATTCATAAATTTTTATATGTGAGCTCAAGCAGAATATACATCAAACTTATTGAAACTTATTTCAGTGCGCCGACTTAAGAATAATCAATCAAATTATGAATTTCTGCATATTGCACTTTTTGTTTGCAAGCCAGTTTGTGAGAATCGCAACTCCATTTTATCGATGTTTCAGCATCTGGCTGAAACTCACAAGGTTTATTTCTATATGTAGATGAAACTATTTGGCAAAATATTGGGATGGGGAGAGAGGGGTAAAATAGATCTCAAAATATAAATAATGTTACGAAAAAAGATACAAGAATTTGATTATTCCGACCCAACTGGCAACTAATCTAGTGATTTTGCTAGTATGCTTCGAAATTCTTCCAAGCTTAGTGTTTTTATGGTTTTCTATCTGTCAACAATTAAATCCTTCACAATCTCTCAATCTCAAAAAATAACGTGAACTAGTCATGTCATTTCTATAATATTCCGGCGGAGGTATTGTAAACTTTGCTCCGTCTTAAAATTATTGTTCCACCAAAATATATTCCCACCAGTTCCTCCATGGTGACGTCTTAATTGCAAGAACGATGCATGCTTCAAGAACGACGAAAAGCAAAATCCAATGCTTTAGCTAGTTTCCATCCATTCGGAAGTGAGAACATTTCTTTTGGTACTTTGTTTGTTACATTGGTACTTCAACACGGTAGTCTATTCCTCGGTGAAAAAAGCAATAGATAGATTTCTCAAAAAGTATTGCAAGCTGTTACTACCCAAGTACTACTTCTTAGCAAACCACACCTTATGGTTGGTTGGAAATATGTTCATATAAGGTTAGCAAAGATTTCAAGTGAAAAAGGCTGATATTTAAGGAATCCTTTTTACAATCAACTACATAGTTTTGTTGAGGTACTCAAGCACTTTCAGGTGGTGTAAATTAAGCCGAGAATAAAACAGTTTTGCTTGGTAATCTTTTAATTAATTGATTAAGCGATCAACAATTTACATACTTTATCTATGAGTGTAGAAACGTGTATTCTAAAATTTGAAGTATTTTCATGAAGGGTGTGTTTTCAAATCGTCAGACAATTGATACTCTATCCCTCTATCAGCTCTATCCTATTCAATAGTATACACATTACATTATTTCGCTCTCCTTGTGAAAAATCAGCTCGTTGTCGAAAAAAAAGGTTTCTCCCGTATTGTGCAAAATGAATGCAACATTGTTAAACTTTGGAGGGTTTTTTACACAGTTGTGTAAACATAGAATCGAGGGTATTCCATTACCTTCTTCTTCTTTTTCTATGGCTCTACATTCCAACTGGAACTTGGCCAAGCTTTTCAAATTAGTATTCTATTAGCATTTCCTCAGTTATTAATTGAAAGCTTTTCTATGCCCGCCATTGCATGAGTATGTATCTTGTGTGGCAAGTACAATGGATACACTATGCCCAGGGAATCGAGAGTTTCGAGTTTCCAACCCGAAAACACCTTAGACCGGACTGAGAATCGAACTCGCCACCTCCGGATTGGCAATCCTACGCCTTTGCTCACAAGGCTACTGGAGACCCCTATTTCATTACCTATGAGATAAAATTGTCCAACTCTTGAAAATATATACACCCGATTAGAACTGGTATAGTCCATTCAGCCAAACATTTTGTTGAGATTGTATCTCTGTAATATTAGCTAGCAGTTTGAAGGTTAGTAATTCAAAATGTATGAATGGTACACGGTTTGACGTTTTTGCACAATAAACAGAATTTGGTTTAAATTGATAATGATGGAGGATGAAAGAGAGTTATGAATACCACACAATCGTTACAAGCTACAAAAACAAGCCTATGGTAACCTGATGCAAGTAGGTACAAAAGAAAAATATAATCTGAGAAGCAGCTCCACCAACAAGCTATGTTTAAACGTTACGAAATTGCTCATTTGCCGTTTAGAATCATTGTTTTTTTTCGCATAGCTGTAAAAGCAACATCAGTACCGGTACCCACAGTAATTGTAGCTGATTCAAAAAAAATATCAACAAGCACTTTCGTCGAATCCGTTCATTTTTGTTTCAGTTTGCGAAAGACGTGCTAATGTTTAAGGCACTTATTTTGGTCCTATTTTACTTCTGTTGAAAATTGTTCTGCAAATAGTTTGCTATCTAATATAGATCAGCGAAGGATATACGTATCTATTGAGACGAAAAATATAGATGAATTGAAAGGAAGAAGAAACAGTTTTTTAAACTTATGTATTTTCTGCTAGAACTCACATAAAAAATGATGTATTTTTTGACATTTATTTTTAAAGGACTATTTTACCCTACACTCCCCTAATGAAAAATTCTGATTTTTAATTTCAACTTAGACAAAAAAGTTTGGACAGTTTTCCCCAGATCGGAAAACATCAACTTAAGTAGGGTCAAAATTTGTGCGAACTTTCTCAAGAATAAACAGTGTTGCAGAAAATTGCGATTTTCTTAGAAATTCTTGAGTTGGCGCTTCTACATTATATATGAGATGAAAGCTCTTTAGTTCCTTAATTGCCTTACGGGTTTAGTTTTTTATCCTAGATCTGTTGGTGAAAAATATTCCCTTTAGAAAAACGACCATTTTTTATCGAAAAAGTCAATTTTCTCCCAAAGTAAACAACTTTATAACCCTATTAACCACTTGGTATAAAGTACTAATTGAGTAGAAAAAACGTGCAAAATTTAAACAAAATCGGTCACTCATTGCCAAAGTTATTGCATTTTTTTGGTTTTGGCGATTTTTGAACAATAATTTTTGAAGGGCCGTTTTACCCCACTTCCCCTCAATGAAAAATCTGAAAATTTGCTAAATGTCTTCTCTTACATATATGAACAAACCCTGAAAATTTCATCCAAATCGGAGAATATCGATACAAGAGGGGGTCGCGCTTCTCGCGAACTGGCTCTTAACATGTGGGTACATTATATCGTATAGTTCACACACATACATTAAAGTGATTCTTTAAACATTTCAGAATCACTTTATTATTTTTGTTACTTTTGCCTTATTGAACCGTTTAGGCGTTAGTTTTACTACAACTATATACATAGTGCGTCATCAAAACTACATAAAACTATCGTCATTGCTCTCAAATTTGTTCATTGCTTGATCCGACCAGGTTCATCACAAGTTGTGATCTATCAGCTATTGATTGATTCAATTAAGATCACCCGCATAGTCGGCTTTCTGTACATCGCATTCTGAATCATAACTTCTATGGACCTAGTATTCAATCGTATCATCGCCTGTAGCACTTTTCATGAGCACATGTGTTCTGCCTCCAGAGTGATGAGGCACTGATTGAATAAAAAACAGATTAATCAATCCAACGACAGCGCCCTTAGTCATCATCTTTGACTGCTTATCAGTCCCGGCTGCGTCATATAGCCCACCAAATTTCAATGATAAAAACCTTTCAATGATCAGTTGGGTCATAAAACTAATAATTCAACCTGCACAGCAACCATGATACCAGCGCACTCCACCCAGCTGGACCGCTCCGTTACTGGTCAACTGGTACGGATCAAGAACTTTGACTCCCCAAAAATACGACCCATTGTGATTCAATTATCTTCAAGAGCTCGTCCGATTCCCATGAACTTCATCGCCCAGTCGGCACGTTTCAATTGGATTACAATCGACAGCTCTCTGAGTCCGGCTGCTGGGGACTCGGCACCCTCTAACGAACGATGCCTTCGCACGAGGAGGAGAGCTGTCATGAGAAACTGTCGCCACACCGGATGCATATACGTTGGTCAATACATGCGGTTGGAACGATTCATGGTTGCATAGATGCATTGTACTACATAACAGCAAACTGCAGCTTTGTGGTTGGTCTTTTTGTTGTAATTTCAAATGTCTTCGGATCGTGTGAAGAATGACAAAAATCTTGTTGCACAGACGTTAAAAGCTTTTTATTCCACCATCAAGCTGTGTGATATCGTGTTCAGAAATTGCGCTCGTTAGCACATTCATAGAGTATTTCGAGTAGCATTTAGCATTGAATGTTTCCAGTGTGAATGCTGCTGCTTATCCTATTCGCGATGAATGCATTAATGCTTCATTTGAGTAAAAGGGAAGGTGTAAAATCGCTTGGCTAATTAACACATCGTCAGCATGATAGGGGGTGACTTCGGTAATAATTGTTTCACATTTATCTGTCAACTGTAGAAAAATCCTAAAGCCATGCATGTAATTGGATTACGAGTAATAAAAGTTAAGTAACCTTCGTTGCGTACTTCCTCAGCCGTAAACCGTACTCAATTGTATTCTGAGCCATTCCAACATCCCATTCAATTCGAAAACTAATCAAACAACCAGTGCTTGCTGCAGTCGACATGGAGTATTTCAATCGAGCATCGTAAATGTCGCAACATCACCCAACATTACTGTCTATAAAAATCGACCATAACTCAATCGATTACCTCGACTACGGAGCCCTGCGTCTTCCCTACGAACGTGCTTGGAAATTGGAGTCTGAGATAGGAATTCAACGTTTCATACCAAGCATCCATTAGGAGCCGCACAAAGCGCGCATACCTCAAATCGAGTCGTAATTTATACGTTTCTCCCCGTTAAAGACTTCGTTCTTATTAGTTTTCCCTCTTTTCATGTTCTTCAAGATCGTCCACCCTCGCACGAAGAGTGCGTGGGTTCCACTGAATTCCTCGAGTTAGTGTACCAGCTTCAATCGTACCTTCGTGCAGAAGAGAAGAGCTCGCCGTCGTCGTTGTGGGCTTGCTTGACAAAGTACAGAACATTTAAGAGAGTGTGTCAGATGAAGGGTTTCTTGCTTGCTAAGCGGGTCGTGTAACCTTAATTACCCCATAGAGGCAAGGCGGGCCATATAGTGTCATTGTTGGTTTTGCACCCTGTAACCTCTTTTTTGGATATGGGATTTCTCTTAATTGTTGGGTGATGAACACTTTCTACACTTAGTGACTGTTCGGCGGTAAAAAGCATCAGAACTGAACTAGATTCATTCGATTGATGCTTTATGCATATTAGGGTGCCAATGAAAATGACATGAATTTCAAAAAACGACATTGCTCACAAGTTTCATTACCCAAAAATATGACCCCATGCAAAATTTGAGCTCAATCGGACATGATTTAGGGGTGCCTAAAATTCATCAAAGTTTTGAAATTTTTACACATGAAAATTTTCCCAAGGGAGGGGGAGTTGTAAGGAAAAGTCGAAAATCGATTTTTTGGGTAATGCATGTGGGGGGAAGGCTCTTCAGTTTACAAGGTTTTGAAATTGTATTTAACATTATGTTCCAATGTTCCAATTCCTATCCTATATATTTTTGTGCTTTCTATGTACTTCCAAAAATCTGTACAGACTTCATGATCCATCATTTTTCTAATATAGTTAATTATACATTTTATGCTCTCAAAATTACATTAAAAAAATGATAATTCGCAATCGATTTTAATGATTCACAAACCAAATGAATCGATTAGGTTTTAGTTTTCAAATCTAATTCCCGAAAAGCCGCGAAATATGCCCGACTTCAGCTAAGAACCTTGAGATAAGGTCTGTTGTTGCCTTTATCTTCAATTTACAAATAATCTCCTTAGTGTCGTAGGTGTTCATTTATAACTTGGATGTATTTTAAAGAACAGAAATCCAGAATCCGTAATTATGTTGAATTTCAAATCATAGAACCAATTATCTGAAAAACTAATATTAGAATGCATCGTTGATTCTACTCCACTACCCCGAATGCCAGTATTCCGAATGGGTCAAATTCTGAACATGACTCATATTCCGAAGACTAGCGTTTTAGCGTCTTAAAACTAAAATTTTAAAACTAAAAACTAAAACTACCGCCCAATATCACATAGTATACAATTTCATTTCGTGGACTCTTTTCCACACTATACCCTTCTGTGGAATTTATCATAGAATTATATTTCAAAATTTCGCATAAACCCACTATCTTTCTTATACGAAAGTTTTGCGAATGAGATGGAAGGCGAACAAAAAACAATCAGGATAAAATGTCATAATTTGCGTGATTCCCGAAACGAGGTCTGAAACGAGGACTGAAAGTCTCGTAAACAAAGACATAAAAAAAGTTGCGTGACGTTAGCCATAATAAGGCTATCTGACTTTTATCATCTTTCTCTTGCACGCGTGCAGACGGGATAGGGTTTGTTTTCATACGGAAACGCTTCCGAAGCCTTATGCACGTTAGGGGTCGTACACTAATTGAATAAGCATTTCGAATAACTTCAAAGGGGGCTGGCAGAAAGAAGAATTCCGAGCCCCTCGAAAGAAGGTTTCCTAGTCACTTAAAAGGGGGCTTCCGAGCCTTTTGAAAAGGTTTCCAAGTCTCTTAAAAGGAGGCTTTCAAGCCTCATGAAAGGGGTCTTTCGAGCCTCTTGAAAAGAGGCTTTGAGCATCTTGAAATGACGTTGCTGAGCGTTTTGAAAGAGGGCTTCCGAGCCTCTAGGAAGGAGTCTTCAGAGTCTTTCAAAAGCAGGCCTACGACTTGGAAGGAGGCATTCGAACCGCGTAGAAAAGGCTTTCAAGAGTTTTTTTTTAAGGCTTTATGCATCAAAACAAAGTCTTGGAATATAAATTTATACAATTATTAATACTTTACCAATAAGTTTTTATTGGAATTGTAATACCGTTAACCCCCGATAATTTGAACGGTACCTCCACAGACAAACAGACATAACACATTGAACATTTACTCATTAAATTCATCGTCGTATACACACTATCTGTTGTTTTCACTAAGCTAGGCAAATCATGAACTAGATGGCGGTAGTGAGCATACGTCAAATTCGAGCAAATCTGATGAGTGCGCCACGAGTTATCGATTGGCCAACTAATTATTAAAAAAATTGACCAGTAATTTAGTGAACGATGAGAATTTCACAAGTGTTACGTCTGTTTATCTGTGGTACCTCATTCAAATTAACGGGGTTCATTTTAAATTTGAACTTCTGGTTACTCTATTTGCATCAGAAAATCTGGTTTCTGGCTACTCTCTTTCCTGGTTTGTTTTGATTCTGCGTTCCTATTCCCGAGGTTCCATTTTTCTTTTCTCGATTCCACGTGCTAAATGACGTTTGAACCATTTTTAATTTGAACGACGTTCAAACGAACGGGGTTCGAATTAAAAAGTGTTCAGATTCAAAACGGTCATATTACCGGGAGTCCACGGTACGTCCGCCATTACGCATTTTCGTCCGAGGTACCCCCTGGGGTCAGCGAAGGTAACCCAGGGGGTACATGTACTCCAGGTTGAGAACCGCTGGTCTATAGACCATATATCTATAGATACGGCACGGCAAATGCTGGGTAAAGCGTACCATTGGTACTTCGCGTACCTGAAGGAATAAAATAGACCCCATCTCGCGGTCCTTAGCCTCTTACCCAGCAACTCCTATCCCTACCTCCCCGCGGTGCTGGCCGGGATACGAGCAACCTTAGGGAAGATCGGGTAACCAACCCCGGTGGGAACTATGGTCGTATGCTGACAGGGAAGGGGGGGTTTGCTCCTCTTCGGAGGTGCAAATCTTATTGAGCGTCTGTTCTCCATGTCAGGATCGGCTCACAACAGCGTCTGTTCTCCATGTTAGGGGCGGCTGATCATCGTCCGAGTGCCAGCGAGGGACTCTAAGTGAAACTGTGCACCATGGTCCACCGGAAATAAGGAGGAATGGTCCTCCGGAAATTTAGGGGGTTTGGTGTCAGGCCCTGCAAGCCAGCCTTTAAAAAATCATAAGCAACGAACAATCAACAAGAGAGTACGGATCTATAGATACATGTGCTAGGGAGTGTGGACTCGATTCCCACCCCGGAAAGGTGGAAGCTTTTCGTGATCGAAAAACGGACCGGGTGTTGAATGTCTTGTACCTTGTCTCATTACATTAGTAGGTGTTAAGAATACAGTCTGTACGACCTCTGGTTGAAGACGGTGCTCCTGTCTTTAAAAAGAATTGAAAATTTCCTAGAAAATATATCGTGTCCCCGAAAATAACATTTCCCGAAAGAAAATTACATTTCTCCGAAAATAACCTTTGCCTGAAAATAACATTTCCCCTAAAATATCATTTGCCCGAAAACTACATTTCATCGAAAATAAATTTGCCAAGAATTTTCGGAGAGTATCATTTTTCAAAAAAAAATACATTTACACCCGATTCTTTTTTTACACGGGGGATGCGTTCCGTGTAAAAAAAGTTTTCAGTTCGAAAATCCGTGTAAAAAAAGTTTTATGATTTCTCGACGAATCATGCAAAATGGAGCAACTTTGCAAACATTTTGTATAGGATTTTTTTTACACGGCCGTGTAAAAACAGAATCGGGAGTATTCACAAATAACTTGTCCAGCACAAAAAAGGGACCCGGTATAAAACACTATAAAGCCACTAGAGGAGATAATAACTTCTTTGAATGAATTGTGAATAGTTTACATCAGCGATTCTTAACCTTTCGAACTTTTTCATTAATGGAGGTACCCCCTATTGTTTTTTGCTGAAAAGCATAACTCATAACATGTGCGAAAAATGGATCTGAAACCTAACGGGATTTATGGTTCTCCAAAGGGTTGCGTAAAATTTTTATTACTCCGTAAGTTTATAGATTAAGCTTTCCTCAGGACTCTCATGACTATTGGAACATTCCGAGCCTCTTGAATGGAGGCTTCCCAGCCTATTGAAAGAAGGCTTCCGATCCTCCTAAATAACGGCTTTCGAGCTTTCGAGGCTTCAGAGCATCTTAAAAGAATGTTTCAGAGCCTGTTAAAACGAGGCTTTCGAACCTTTAGAAAGTAGGCTTACAAGCGTTTTGTAAGGAAGCCTTCCGGCCTCTAGTAAGGGGCTTTTCGGGCCTCTTGGGAGGAGGCTTCCGGGCCATTTGAAAGGACGCTTCCGAGCTTTTTGAAAGGTGCCTTCCGGGCCTCTTGAAAAGAGCTATTCGGGCCTCTTGAAAGTAGACTTCCGGGCCTCTTGGAAGGAGGCTTCGAGCCTTTTTAAAGGAGGGTTCCGGGCCTCTTGAAAGGAGGCTTCCGGACCTCTTGAAAGGACCCGACTAGAAGGTCATATCAAAATTATATCAATATCTGTTATTATGTTATACAACATTTTTTTTTCTTCTTTATTAAAGAGGCTTTCAGCTCTTGACTGGTTCACCTCTGCGTTATACAACATTTTTATAACACAATTTGTTAGAAACATTGTGCAGGATGTTGTTAAAATATCTAAATTTCTATCAAAAATTACACAACTTGTAACAAAAAACTATCAAATTTTGTTACAATTTTATCATAAAAATAACTTATTTTGTTAGAAATTTATAACAGAATCAGATACAACATATATTGTTTAGAAACAAACAACATTACAAATTTAAAAGTTATATTAGCGTTGTAATATTGTATGATGGGGAGACTTTGCTACATCTATTTTAATTGTATTTTTTATTAAATCATATTACGATAAAATCCTGTTACAACATTTGAAACATAATGGCTACTAAAAACAAAATTGTATAAAAATAAGTTATAAATATCACAATATGCTAAAATTGTGTTATGTTTTTGTTATGCTCTTCAATCAAGTAGATAGCATTGAACTTTTTTTTTTAATTTGTTCTTTCTACGTTTTGTGCTTTTGATATGTTGTCCACAGTCCTTCATCCACTGAGCGTGTTGTAGTGGGCAGGATTCAATAGGCTTTGATTTATTGATCGTCATGCATATTATGTTCAAGCCAATGTTTTGAAATTAAAAACATTACACTTTATCGATCAATTTTGATTGGAATTGTAATACATCCGCCATTACGCATTTTTGTCCGAGGTACCCCCTATGACCAGCGAAGGTACCCCCAGGGGTACATGTACACCAGGTTGTGAACCGCTGGTTTACATGTTTAATTTAATTTCTAATGCCTTTTTTTGAAAGCAATCGCCAAAGCCAGCTACTTTTATTAGCGCTCTTATTTCTAACAATAAACCTTTTATAAATGTACTGGAAAAGCTTCAAAAACCAAAAGCCTATTGCTCAGTTATCAAGATTGAAACGTCGATTTGACCTATCTGCTAGCACTCCCACGCAAACCATCACCACAGATGGGTTTGAATCCAAAGAAGAATGAGAAAATCTCTCACTTATCATGGCTGTATACACTATCGATAGGTAGCATACCGTGAGAGACGTTTTTCGGTAGCTGTTATGCAACGTACACACCAGTCAAGCAGTTTGACGAACATTGACTCCGCCCCCAAGAAAACGTTTCGGTTGCTGCTTTGTTCGAACGTGTGTGAAGTTGTTCGAACAACCATTTGACAGTTGGCGGCTCGGTTGGAAAAAATTAAAACGGTTTGATTTTGGTTTGAGTTGTTGGGGGCGGAGTCAAAGTTCGCCGAACTTGTTTGAGCATTTGTAGTGAAGTTGCACAAACCCCCATATATTTTTTGATGGTTGGTGCTCAAGTTGGCGCTTCGGTTGTTCGTGTGTGATATTGTTGGTCGAATAAATTGAATGTTCGTGCCGCTGTTGGTAAAACTTGATGCATGTTTGAACAAAAAACGAGAGGTGGAGTCAATGTTGGTCAAACTGCTTGACTGTGTGTATGTTCCATTACGATAATGAACTGATTCGGGGGGCTACAACCCATGAAACATTTCTTAATCCCAAATTGCGGGGGCACCGGTTCTGATGATGCATTGACACTTGTTTTACATAGCTATGCAAAAAAATATGGTCCCCAACATAGAATGAGCGAGAAATACGTGTTTTATCGTAGGGCCGCCTATCCGAATCAGTTTTTTTTTTCAACTTGTATTCAAGTGCGATAGTTTTGTTTTCATGGCTTGTTATGATTCGAAGAGGTTTTTGCCTCTCTTTTAAGCAGACCCCACACGAGGCATATATTGACAATACTTTTTTCGTCAAACTTTTCATCAAACTTTTCTTCAATATTTTCACTGATTAGCCGGCATGGCCGTAGCTGAAGAAAAACTCAATTTTTTCTTGAACTAATACAAATCAAATAGCGGTATAACGCACAAAACACGCACACACTCAACCGTCATCGACTCCTGTGGGCAAACTGCGGGGGGAGATGAGGGGAAATATTGAAAGGAATATCAAACTTTTCTGATTTCCCTCAATATTTACTTCAATATTTTGGGTTCGCACTCACACCATCAATCTTTTTCTTCAATAATCAAGAGTTTGTCAAACTTTTTCCGTCGTGTGGGGTCTGCTTTATCGTTGTTCGTTATCTATCGAGAGCAATTTCTGCAAACCCTGCCACAGACAGATAAGGGGAGGCTTTAGCTACCTGTTGGTGATGCTGGTTTGCGTGGGAGTGCTGTCAGCCTGGACGTTTGAATCTTTGTTAACAAAATCACATTTACGTCCTTTTGAATAAGTAACCGAGAATTGGAGCTCGAATGCTGAGCTCCATCGACGATGCTTTCAGAATCCGACATCAACATAAATTCGAGAGTATACATACAGGGGATGGACAAAATAATTAGGATAGGCAAATTTTAGGTAAAATTAGATGTGTTGTAACTACCTTAGTTATCATCCGATTTTGACAATTCAGGCATGCCTGAACTAGAAAATTAATGCAGTTTGACGGTATGTCCATGGAACCGACTATGGCCACCGGATTCCGGAGATATTCCGGGTTTTTCGGAGGTAGGGTCAAAACCGTAAATTGGAGGTGGATATTAGGAGAAGTTGTAGTTAAAAATTGAATAATTTTAGTAACCACAAATGAAATAGGGCTCTTGCTGATTGGAACCATATATTTAGATTTGGAATCGGACCAGAATCAAAGGAGATATGGCCATTTCATTAAAATCGATTCCGATCGATACTTATCAAAGGGATCAGGCCACAACTTCATTTGAATCTCGCTTTTTGATAGATCGTCCACAATGATTTTATTCTAGAAGGCCTCTAATGTGTCCAGAATGAAAAACCAATTGAATAAACGAATCCTGGAGTCGCTGGGATGTCCCCGGGGAACCTGTGAATAAGGACATTTTAGTTTTAGCACCAAAATCAGTCATTCGACGGCTCTTTTTTCATGGTTTTCGATCAGGAAGCGAAATATTACTATAAAATGGTCCATTGACGGCTCTGACCGCTTCCAGGATCTACGGATTGGCCCCGGGGAACCTGTGGAAGGGGACATTTTAGTTTTACCAAAAAACCAGTCATTCGAAGGCTCTTTTTTCAAGGTTTTCGATCAGGAAGCGAAGGATGAATATAAAATAATCCATTGACGGCTCTGACCCCTTTCAAGACCTACGGATTGACCCCGGGGAACCTGTGGAAGGGGACATTTTAGTTTTACCACCAAAACCAGTCATTCGACGGCTCTTTTTTTATTGTTTTTCGATCAGGAAGCAAAGTATGAATATAAAATGGTCCATTGTCTGCTCTGACCTCTTCCAGGACCTACGGATTGCACCCCGGGGAACCTGTTGAAGGGGACATTTTAGTTTTAGCATCAAACCCAGTCATTCGAAGGCTCTTTTTTCATGGATTTCGACCAGGAAGCGAAATATGAATTAAAAATTACCATTATGCTAAAACTAAAATGTCCCCTTCCACAGTTCTCCGGGGGCAATCCGTAAGTCCTGGAAGCGGTCAGATCCATTAATGGTCCAATTTATACTCATACTTCGCTTTCTGACCAAAAATCACGAAAAAAAAGCCGTCGAGATATTGGTTTTGGTGCTGCAACTTAAATGTTCCTTTCCACTGGTTTCCGGGGGGAATCTGTAGGTCCTAAGAGCGGTCAGAGTCATCAATGGCCAATTTTATATTAATACTTTGCCTATATTAAAGAAGAGCTGTCGAATGATTGATTTTGGTGTAAAAACTAAAATGTCCCCTTCCACAGGTTCCTCGGGGCCAATCCGTAGATCCTGGAATCGGTCAGAGCCGTCAATGGACCATTTTATATTCATACTTCGCTTCCTGATCGAAAACCATGAAAAAAGAGCCATCGAACGACCGGTTTTGGTGCTAAAACTAAAATGTCCCCTTCCACAGGTTCCCCGGGAGCAATCCTTGGGTCCTGGAAGCGGTCAGAACCGTCAATGATCCATTTTATTTTCGTACTTCGCTTACTGATCGATAACCATGAATAAAGATCTGTAGAATGGCTGGTTTTGGTGCTAAAACTAAAATGTCCCCTTCCACTGGTTCCTCGGGGCCAATCCGCAGATCCTGGAATCGGTCAGAGCCGTCAATGGACCATTTTATATTCATACTTCGCTTCCTGATCGAAAACCATGAAAAAGAACCGACGAACGACTGGTTTTGGTGGTAAAACTAAAATGTCCCCTTCCACAGGTTCCCCGGGGCCAATCCGTAGGTCCTGGAAGCGGTCAGAACCGTAAATTGAACATTTTATATTCATACTTCGCTTCCTGATCGAAAACCATGAAAAAAGAGCCGTCGAACGACTGGTTTTGGTGGTAAAACTAAAATGTCCCCTTCAACAGGTTCCCCGGGGACATCCCAGCGACTCCAGGATTCGTTTATTCAATTGGTTTTTCATTCTGGACACATTAAAGGCCTTCTAGAATAAAATCATAGTAGACGATCTATCAAAAAGCGAAATTCAAATGAAGTTGTGGCCTGACCCCTTTGATAAGTATCGATCGGAACCGATTTTAAAGAAATGGCCATATCTCACTTGATTCTGGTCCGATTCCAAATCTTAATATATGATTCCAATCAGCAAGAGCTCTACTTCATTTGTGGTTACTAATATTATTCAATTTTTAACCACAACTTCTGCTAATATCCACCTCAAATTTACGGTTTTGAACCTACCTCCGAAAAACCCGGAATATTTCCGGAATCCGGTGGCCATAGTCGGTTCCATGGACATACCGTCAAACTGCATTAATTTTCTAGTTCAGGCATGCCTGAATTGTCAAAATCGGATGATAACTAAGATAGTTACAACACATCTAATTTTACCCTAAATTTGCCTATCCTAATTATTTTGTCCATCCCCTGTATATGGACGTGACTCGGCCATACATACGAAAGAGTGGCGACGAAATCTGTAGGCAATCGCTGGATTGGAATCCGCCAGGACATAGCAGTAGAGGTTGACCCAGTGGCTGCAGTCCAATTTTGTTCTATTATTACTTTTCTCACCGAAAAATAGACTACCGTGTAAATTTGTCAAAGTACCAAAACAAATGCTCACACGTCCAATTGTATAGAAATTAGCAAAAGCACAATCCAAAACATTATTCTTGCACCTTTTTCACACCCCAAAAAGCTCTTTCTTGCAGTTCAGACGTCATCCATTTATGGAGAAACTGATGCGAACATATTTTGGCACAAAACTTGCAATATAAAATATAAATTAATTTAGGTACGCGTTCAATTGTCTTTCTGCTTAGCACACAAACAGCTCACATGGATCCATTATACTCTGTTTGTAAATTAATTAGTGCGCAATTGATCGTGTTTCTGATTAGTGCGCCGATAGCTCGCGCGATCGATACGATTTTGTCCTGCTAAAACGGTATGAAAGAGCAGCAATCAAAATACAAATATTTATGAATACTCGCTTAACTTTTCAAAAGGACCTAAGTAACATTTTTTACATGAATTAATTTGAATAGTGCAATCAACAGAACAACATGAAAGCTTTTAATTGCAGTACTCAAATTAATTCATGAAAAAAATGTTACTTAGGTCCTTTTGAAAAGTTAAGCGAGAATATAATATTTTTAACAACAAAATACGCGCCAGGATCAAAAGGATTCAAAGAAATGGTCATTTGATTTATGACGATACCAATCATAAATTTCCCAATTGTCGCTCGTGGAGTTATCAAATCTACTATATTTTCGCTTTTAATATTCTATTTCTATCATAGTAGGTAATGAAATTTTCAAAATGATATTAGAATTTCCATAACTATAAATGCATTACCGTCACGTCAGAAGCACAGCTTATTTGTTAAATAATAACTAATGCTTACTGTGTTTCTGGAACCTTTATTTTGAAAAAGTTGCTAATCAATACCGTATTTGAAACGTTTTTAATAACACAGAAAAAAATAATGAAAAGTAAACAGCACGTAAAACTTGAGACGCATAAATTTACACTATTCGACGTGGAAATGGTCCTCTTCCTAACAAGTTTGCTTACAACTTGCAAGCAATATTGACGATTCACGTCAAATATTGTATACATTTAGGCTATAGCACGCGTGGAATTACGCTAATAATGGCGTTCCATTTATGTGCATGATCTTTAGCGTAAATTTCAGTGGATTTTTCTATCTGTGAAGTACGGATATTTGTGTACCTATCCAACATTTACAGTTATCAAAGGGAACAATTTTGGTTTATAAGGTACAAACCAAACGAATTATCAAACCGAAGGGAATCGTTCAAATATCCGTTCGAAAATAAATAGAAAACGAATTAAAATTATTTGGGTATCATGATATTGATCACCAAAGCGATAAGTGTTTATTAAGATTTTTCCTACAATGCTTGCTGGATTTTTTTTCAAGCGTTTTTTATATAAATTACTCAATAGTTTCAAGAAGCATTAATTGCATCTTTTGCTTGAATTTGTTCCAATTTCTCATGGTATCGCACTAAATTCGGGCAACACCCGGACGACGCCTTATCATGAACAACGATCTACCGTAGTATCAATCTCTATATTACGGAAGCGCATCCAAGCGAAGGAAAACCCGATCATTCGAACTTCTGGATCTACTCACGTCTCCATGCGGCTAATCGTGGCGTTAACGATTAAGCTCGCCCGAGGGGACTAGTTCCCTTATTTTGAAAGGAAGGAAGGAGTATGTAAAATAAGGTAAAAGAAAGTCCAATGTCAAAACGCGATCGCATTATATAGGAATGTTTACAATGGAGTGGAAGCAATTTTGTCTAATTTAATAGGCTCTCGGATGACTAAACATCGATCGGTCCACATGATCGCAGTGGACCGAAACGGTGGATGGCAGCGCGAATGAAAAGAGGAATTATACGTGGAATGGTATGTTATGTGATTAAATTTATGATTTAAGAACATGTCTACGACGACACATGTGGATGTGTTTTTTTTTCTGGGGATCGTCGTTAGATAATGATAGTTTACGAAGAATAATGGTTCACGGAAGTGACAAATAAATGTACCCAGAACGTAGGTGGGCTTTGGTATCGCGGGGTGGTCACTGAATGGCATTCGAACATGCCACGTACTGTGTACTACAAGCTCTGGCTAAAGTGGAATTTAACTTGAGCGATGTCCAGTCTGACCTCGTGACGAGAGGGACGTTAAAATTTCATTAAACTGTGCTCGTGACCTATTCATATGTATGAATAGATATTAGAAGGAGACAGTCGTTTCGAATTCTTTGCAGCCATAGTCATCATACGATGCAATGGTTCAACTGTTTCAATTCGTCATCATCTATTGTATGAATGGGACGCGCTTTTTAACCGCCACTAATGAGCATTGATTTGTCACTGAAACATTATGCGTTTCGGTGTCGGCTTGTCTTTGTAGTTTCCCTCTTTTATGCGGTTTTGTTACAATGCCAATAAGGCATCGATCATACAATACGGGGGAAGCAGGTTCTAGTTTTATAGCTAGTCAGTCAGTCAGTCAGTAGAGCGAAATACAGCGGTGTAGTTGGGTAGTGCTCATTGGCGTGACTTAGGGAGTTATCCAGCATCCATGGGCAGTACGATGTACATTCGACGCACGTTTATGAATCAGCTAAGGATTAATTACTCTACTCGCGAATTATTCAGCGTCCGAGGTTCACGTCCGCCTGTTGAGTTGAAATGCATCAATTTTAGGTAGGAATTCGGCTCCGAAAGTAGGTTCTTATTGAAGGCATACGATTCTTTGCAATTTCTGTATCATAATTCTTTGCGTTGTGGGCTTCAACATCTGATGGATCTCCAAATGAAAATATCCAATTAAA
Organism: Armigeres subalbatus; assembly: GCF_024139115.2. NCBI lineage: Eukaryota > Metazoa > Arthropoda > Insecta > Diptera > Culicidae > Armigeres > Armigeres subalbatus. Next base: position 169,981,601 of record NC_085140.1, read on the forward strand.
TTACAAATCTTTGATTTCGCCAGTCTGAGCTCAGGATTAAACATAATGCTACGTGATTTTTGAACAAAGAAATCATTAATTATTTGAGGTATTATTTTCCTTTCAATTTCTGAGGAAGGAAATACCTAGCTACGTAAATGACTCAACACCGTGTCTGAGCCAGAAGCTTGGCGATTCCTGGAGAGCTCGGTACATCGAACGGAAAATGAAACGTGTTCCACTCGTTTGGGATCGAATTTCATCTGTGGGTTAAAGGAATAGGAAAAGAACTACAATTTTACGACGAGTTTGTCGTCTTCAGTACTTACACCCCAAGGTAAACATCTAGGACACTTGCTGTACTGAAATCTACTCCCGCCGTCGATCGTCAGTGCTTCGCAACGTTGTTGCCGGTATATCATATTTCCGATGTTGTGCTACACTGATCCAACGGAGGAACGATTTCCCGCTAATGGTACGCCGTTGCCGGCGTTCATAAACTATCGTACACCTGTCGAGGTGACTGTTATGGCTTTTTCACCGCGTTCTTTTATCCATGCGATCCATCCTGCCGGGCACATGCATGGTAATGAATACTAATAACAACTGAAATCCCTTTTTTGCGCGTTACGTACTTCCATCATCCAGAGATCTGAGACCTGTCCTGCAATAACGGGTCGGTGGGGACGGGTGTGAAAACTATCATTAACGATCAACGCTCAATGTTTCACTTGAGCGCGTGCCGTCATCCATCAAGCCGACGATGCCATGGATGCATATGGCGGTTGTTGGTGATGCGCCGTTCATTGAGTACGTATTCAACAAACAGCGCAAGACAAGAGGACGACTCGAGTGAGATGGTGCGATCATTCATGGTGGTATGGTAATTCGATAGGTTTTTGACTCGTCCGGGCGATGCTTATGCTGCAGTTACCGTATTCTATACAGTGCCAAACGAGCGGTACTTTCAGTTCTTTTGAGTGGAAAGAGCAAAAGGTTATGCATGAAAGTGATGAGTTGACAATGATGGGGTTTTGTTGTCAGCATAGGGGGCTTACATAAAGAAACTTTGAATGTAATTGATTTTTTAAACAATAAGAAGTTCAACGTTTCAGAATCGCCACCAAAATCAAAGATTCAAAAGCAGGCTTTCGTTAAAAATTTGAAAAGTTGCTGTTTTTAAATCAGTCATCACTCTATATGCATTTTATATAAAAAAAAGCACTAACAACACCGGTTATTCTTTTTTAAACCTTTGATTAATTAACTGCAGTGAAAAGGCAGAAAGCATAAAAAATAAAAAATGTTTGGATTCTGTTTTTACACGATTAACATTTTCTGAATTTTGCACTCTTCCTAAATGTTTAACGCATATTAATTATCGTGTGATTTTTCTTTGATTTATTCAGGGTTTTTTGAAACATGCTGTCTTGGTGGTAAATTGAAGTCACACAATTAAAAATATGAGCGAAAAAAAAATCGTGTAAAAACAGAATCCTCTGTACTGTTTTTACATTTACACCTAACTATCGCATGTTATCTGTGTAACAAAATGTGAGTTTAAGTAAATTTTATGTATTTTCCAGCACAGGGAGAAATCAAAGCCCGCACAGAAAACACATTAACGCTGAGATTTTCCATTTGAATCAAATAACAAACATCGTTTCATTGCTTGCTTCTATACATAGAGACCGCCAAGAATAGCTCATAATTATGGGCAATCATAAATGAATTACGATTATTTATTACCCACCGACCCAGAATTTCGGCCTTCTACTACAATCGAGAAACATGAAACCTACATCCTAGAGGAGATGGCATTTTGGACCCCTTTCTGGGCATGGGATCCGGAGGAAAAAACGTTGCCGTTCTCCCATTCACAATTTAGTCACATTAATTCATACACTTTGTGTTGTGTACACTCGATCCGCTCGTCTCATAACCGTTCGACGAACCCGGTCCGGCACTTGGATTTATTCCAGCATGTCGTCTTGTCGCTCTCGGCTAAGTGGAAAAGATTTTGTAACATAATGTTGCCGGTTGATGCCGATCGGAGCTCCACGCACCGTCCATGACACATCCACTAGTCGCGGCCCGCAGTCAGCCTTGTAATTTAGTCGCGATGATTCGTGTGCATCTCTCGTGTGCATTCAATGCAATTATCGTCTCAATTGGGCCTCTTGAACCGGGTATGGAATGGTTGAAGTTCCTGAAGGAGGAGAAACTGAGGAGAAGGCACTTTCTGCTCCCGGGAATTGTGTCGAGAAACTCCAGCACGCAACGAGAACACGACGACGGACGTGCTGACTTTGACACTCACTTCAAGCTAGAGATGTGTAATGAATCACCGATGCTGCATTGAAACATAATATGAAACAAAGAAATGCCAATCATAATCCGGAGGCAAATTGAGCAGCAAAGTAAAATTGATCATTGTGGGTTCACTCCAACATCATTTCACACTATATAGGGTACTGAATTGGATTCATAGAAACCTTGTTACATATTTTATGATTTACAAGTTTTTTTTAGTGGAATTAAATGGGATTGTACTCATCTTATGACAGTAAAGACATTCCACTTAAAAGCTCAACATAATTTTTCTTAAGTACTAAGTACTTTTTTTTCAGGAGTTGTTCAGAAAATTCCGCGAATATAAAATTGTATGTCAAGGTCTCCTTCGAAGGCAGGAAAGACATTCAATGGAATTTTCTTGAAAAAATATCCAAAAGTTTTACAGAGTTTCATCCAAGAAATCTTGCTCACGTGGGTCTTTCGTGGGTGACATACTGAAAGTCAAATCGACAATATCATTAGTCAAAAATGGAGACGGAATCTTAGAGACGGAATCTATATACATAAAAATGAATTTCTGTCTGTCTGAACCTTATAGACTCCGAAACTACTGAACCGATCGGCGTGAAAATTTGTATGCAGAGGTTTTTGGAGCCGGGGAAGGTTCTTGAGATGGTTCGAGACCCTTCCCCCCTTTGGAAAGGGGGGCTCCCATACAAATGAAACTGAAATTTCTGCATAACTTGAGAACTAATCAGAGAATAAATCTATTTTAGGCGAAACGAAGTTCGTCGGGTCTGCTAGTATTAAATGAAACTACTTAAAGGTCATCCTGGGTGAATGTGGAAAGAGTGGATTACTAATGCAACCAGTGTTGGTAAAATCATTCACAAATCTCAATCATCAAGTCCTCCCGCGAGAACAAACTCGTTTGCGCAAATTTAAAGAGTACATCGCGCCTTAGTTTTTCATGCTAAAACGGTTAATTTCACTCTGCCAAAAAAGTCATTTCGCTCCAGAAAGCGTTTAAAATAAATTTGGTGGCAATTTATTGTTTATAAACGCAATAGTATCCATTGTTATATCTATATGAGACGAACGCCAGCTTACTGTTTTCTAACGAAGGAGAACAAAAGAAAACCTACGATGATTCGAATGGGTTATTCAACTTAGGTATAAACTTTGAGGTGCTGATTCGGGTGCGTTTCTATTTAACTCACGATTGATTTAAATCGTTTTTGAATTTTTTCCAACACTGGATAAAGCGAGCAAGAGTTAGAGATGTAATGTTCGAATCCCATCAAAGGTATTTAGTTCAAGAAAAGAAAGTTATACGCTACTACGCTCCATGAGCTTCTCGAACCCGTCGTAAGCGGCACACACAGACTGCATGCACATTTCGCCCAAGATTTTGAGAGTCTTCGTCTTGAACTTCGAGATCTAATAGGATTAAACAAAAAAGTGGAAAGGATTCATATTCGGGGAGATAGGAGGCCACAAAGTTTTGTCCAGCAAGTAAGTTATATTTTAATGACATGAGGCTTGGAACAGGTTTGCCGTTAGGGATGGATCACGTAGTACTCATCTCCGTTGCGGCTTCGGAGACTGAGGGCAACAACCTTTTCTAAAACCTCAATATACACTCAAATTATTTTGCCGACCTCAGCAAATTTTCGCCAAGATTCCAACAGCCGAGATCTTGGTATTTTTTTGACCGAAATTCAGCGATTCTTGCTTCCTCAGTCCTTCAGAGACTTCATTCGATTATTATCTATGATTTGTTTTGCAGTGGGTAATTTTATTTCCCATGAGTTCTCTTCAAAGTTTTTTATTCGCTTTAAAAATATCTTCGAAGGTTATTATAAAAAGTTTTATATTCATTATTAACCTTTGCATCCACAACCTCTTTGTGCATCCAAATGTTGGTGATGTTTTTGATCTAAATCATTCAATATTTGACCGATTTTAATGAACTTTTCAGACGTAAACCAAACATTATTACAGTTTTAGAGGACATGGACATGTTGGTCTAACGGTTCCGTATTAATACGGAATGCCAGTGGAGTCTGTCGGTGGCTATTTAGGAAATTTTTGACTTTTTTTGTTTATCTTTGTTGCCAACATCGTCCTTTGAATTTGTAAGTTTAATGATCAGGTTTGTGCACTCTGGAACCAATTCTGGGGCTATATCTAGGGGGACATATAAAGAATATCTTCAAATATAGCATAAGTCATATGATTCATCGGCATTTTTGGCGAAGGTCAAACTGAAACTAAGAGTTTATCAATTTGGATATCTTTGGAATTATGGGAAACATTCCGGGACCAATTCTTGAGAGACCATGTGAAAGACCTGTATACAGTTTTTCTAAAGAACATAGCATGCGAAATATCAAACTTCATGAAAAAAATGTAGGATTATATTTTTTTTGTGTCGAGACTTCCTCTGGCCACTTCCGGAATATTCCGGAACTCTAAGGACGTTGTTTCTGACATTTGTTTTATGAGTCTTTTGTCCAACATCACCAATGGTATTAGTTGTACGCACAGTTCGACTTAAAAAAACATATCGAGAAAAATACAAGCACATGTTTGCCCTTGTGTTTGCCTTTCATTTTATTTTGAGCCTTGTTGGTCAGTTTTAGGCACCCGAACTGGTTCAGGATTACTAGCTGGGGACATATATCTGGATACCTAAGCCATATCTCCATCTTTTTTTTACGAAATACATATGAAGGAATGTTCGTTTGACAGAAAGTCATTCGGCCGAATGCCACTTGGCCAAATAACACGTTACGCCGAAAGTCATCTTAAAAACTTAATCGAAAGAGAGGTTTGTGTCGTTTGATTGAAAATTACTTTTTGGTTGAATATGTCTTTTTGCTGAACAGATGATTCGGCCAAACATGCCGCTTAGCTGTTAAGGTAAGTAGGAGGTTGGTACAAAATGCGGCTCATATGCAGGGTTGTTACGACTACGCGGATTTCGCGATTTTCGCGGATTTCGTGGTTTTCGCGGATTTGGCGCGGATTTACATAACGATTTTAGGGTTTCGCGCGGATTTGGCGCGGATTTAGTTTTAGGTGAAAATTTCTAAGAAAAAATCTAAGGAAGTTTATTTGAAAATTAGTTTTATCATAAAAACGTTTATGCCTATCTAGATGGGCTTTATTTTCATTACCAAATGTTGTTGAGAACAAATTTACGTTTCAAGTTTATTAACATTATTTTTTGGATATGTCCAAGTCCTTATTTAATGGCATGCATTACACTCTCAAGCATCATTTAAACAAATGTTATGAGGAGAGATACGCCACTTGTTGTCATTTTAATCCATTCTAAAACACGACGCACATAAACCATGTCTATTGAAGGACATGAGCACCCATTTTCATCTTGTCAATTTCTTCGTAATTCCAAGATATTTGTCAGTTTCTGATTGGTTGTTTATTTTACGATGAACCACTCAGCATATCATTTTTCAAAAGTCGTCAGGAATTCTTTCATAATATTGGAATATTTTATATTTCCTTTATAACATTCATCTAGTACGAATGAAGGTTTATACAACAATTGAAAACATAAAAATGTTCTGTGATTTAATGCTGATGCTTCATTTTAATAATTTCTTCCGCAGAAAGTCGATCAAAAATTAGAAGATGATTCTCAAAAGTTATTTCTGGGCTCTGGCGGTTTTTTTTATGATATTTTCGGTTAACTCCGGTGGTATTTTACAGAATTGCCAAAAGAAAACGAAGAAACTTCCTAAAGAAATTTCCACAAGGACCCTATGATGATCCTTGTATATATTCCTTGCAAATAAATTTCCACAGCGTAAAGAGGATTTCTGCAGCATTAAAAACCCGAAAAATTATAAAGATTATATATATGGAGGAGGTTCCTGGAGCGGTGACCGCAGGAATGACTATAGAAAATCGAAAAGAATACCGTCTTGAATTTACAAGAGTTATAGCGATGGTCACAGATATTTCTTTAATAAGTGCTCAAAAATTGAACTGGAGTTTTCCGCAGGAAATCACTAATCAATTTCTGCAAGAATTTCTAAAGCGATTTCCGTAGGAATCATGAAGGATTTCTGCAAGTAAGCTCTGAAGATATTCCGCAGGTTATTTGTGGAGAATTTACTTGAACTCACGCCAAATTTCCCAAATGAATTACAAAATAGTTTCCCAGGGAATTTTTGTAAGAATACTCGGAGAAATTCCCACAGATGTTCTCGGAAGAATATCCACAGACAATTTGGAGCAACTTCTGCACTTCAGATAAAGATCCAAGGGCAGTTGGAATTCGGCAAACATTCCCATGAAAATTTCCGGAGGATGACCCGCAGAAATCTTTGGGATGAATCGGCGCACGAAAAATGAATTTCTACAGGAGTTCTCGGAGTTTTTAAATGAAATTCCAGTAAGAATGGTAAAAAAAACTGCGTGAATTTTTAGAAAAGCTTGTTACAAGAATTGAAGGAGAAATAACGGACTAATTTCTGTTGGACTTTACGCAAATTATTCTGCCGTATTTCAAAAGAAATTTCTTCTGAAATTTCTAAAAATATTCCTCTGGAAGAAATTTAAACTTGATTCTGACTTAAAAATCAACGGAGCTTGAGCAACTATGTTAGATTTTGTATTATTTGTTTCTTGATATGAATTCAAATATTTGTTTCACAGAAGTTTTGTTTAAAAACGGAGCTTCATTGTCTAATTCCTTAATATCTAAGCAAGTTTGTCTTGTGATCAATAACTACAACAAAGCTGCCTAATTAATTACTTTAAAGAAAATTGCGGTTTTGCCAGATATTTTAATATTTGGCACGTTTATCTTTAATCAATTATGATCAAATCTGGCCTTAACATTCATTTGTAATAAACGTACCTTGTGCAGAATTTTATAAAGTTCTATCAACAAAAAAAAAAACTGATAATAACGGTACAAATTATGCCAAAGCCATCATCTAATCCAAAAAGCGGTGCTTATGCAAATAGTTTTGACTGTTTAGTTCTTGTTCTCTTGGATTCAGTACTTCTAGTGGCGAATAAGGCCATTCAGAAGGGTTGTAATATTTACTGCCGGTTTATTAGTCCTATTAGCATTTTGAAACAAACATATGCTGCAGTTTTAAATCATATTTAAAATCAGTAATAATTGTAAAAAAAGAAATTTTTGAGAATACGCTCAGAAGACAGAAGACATTTAACGTGTATTTGCTTAGAATTTTGATCTGGATCGTGCGGATTTGGCGCGGAATGGGTTTCATGTCGCGCGAAAATGGCGCGGATTTGATTTTAGTCGGCGCGGATTTGGCGCGGAAAATATTTCAGGATCTCCGTAACAACCCTGCATATGTCATATGACTTAACAGGTCATTTGGTCGACACCCGAGTAGACGAAAATAGCTTAATAATATCAAATCTTGATCAGTGTTGGTAAAAACTCAAAATCTCAAAACTCATGGATGATTCAAATCAAGCGTGAGTTGAAACGCACCCAACTCAGCACCTAAAAATTCATGGATGAGTTGAATCATCCATTTGAATCATCGTAGGTTTTCTTTTGTTCTTCTTCGTTAATAACAGTGAACTGACGTTTGTCACATAAAATATTAGACACTCTTTTATGTATAAGCAATAAATTGCCCCTAAATTGATTTCAAATGCGTTTTTAAACCAAAATGATTTTTTAGCAAATGAGTGAAATGATGCGTTCTAGCATGAAAAATTCAAGCGTGATGCATTCCTTTAAAATCGCAGACGATTTCGTTCGCACGGGAGCGCTCGTTGATTGAGATTTATGAGCGATTTTACCAACACTGATCTTGATAAGATAGCAAAATAAGATATGGACATGATTGATATAAGAGATAAATATCAATATTTTGCACTAAAATATCATAAGGAAATCAACATGACATAATTTGTAAGAAGGGATCAATATCAAATGCAATTGGCTTGTTCTTATCCATAGCATATCTTGATATATAAATGATTTTTCGGTTCAAATTTTTGATATTGTTGCCTGTTCTTTTATCTCTTATATCAATCAAATCCATATCATGTTTTGTTATTCTGTTCATGGCTTCTGCCCGGGAATGGTCGCAGGGCCATACATATTTGGTCGCACGAATCATACCCGGAGAAAGCCATTTTACCAAAAGGCTAGCTGGCCGAACGGTCCATATAGCCGAAAATGTAATTTGGCCGAAAACAAATGTATAGCCTTGACCATAAATTCGACTAAATAGGTCGATTGACAGCATAATCTATTTCAACTCAAGCCGTTCAGTTTTTTTTTCGAAAATAAGCCGATTTAGTCCAGACCAGATGAAAACAAACATATTACAAAACAAGTTGTGCAAACATCGCAGAGAACAAATGGTCGGGGTTCAGCCAAACCACACCAAGCGCCAATAAAAAAATTCCAATTTTTTTGCCAAACTTTTCGTGTAACAAATTCACTTAATCACAAATCACGTCGGACATCGTTCAACGCCAAAACTGAGGATCCCCTATAACAAATTTACGCATGAATTGACTTGAAATGCTTTCCGTTCTCCTTTTGTGAACAAAATATCACAATTCAGTCAAAAAGCCGCTTGGTGCGGTTTGGCTGAACCCCGACCCCGATAATCTTGTGTTCTTTGCACTGGTCATTTTGAAGTACATATGTCTTCTTATTCCCGTGATCCAGTGCTAATTTGCTGATAAATTTGGCCGAATGCGGTTTCTTATATAATTGGTAAATGAGAAGTGAGCAGTCTTACATCTCAATTCTCAGTTCTAACTTCTCACTCAGTTCACTTCACTTCACTACTTCCATCTGCTCACTTCTCATTATTTAACTCTCACTTCTCATTTGTGCAAAATTATATCACAATGTGAAATTTTTTTTCAACTATTCGGTGAACTGGCATCATTAACAAGATCGTTACACGAACAAACGCTCCAACATTAATACGGTAGTCGGCAAGCAGTGAAGAAGGTCGATAACTATCAATAAGATCTGGTCCAAATTAGTCAACGCATCATATTATCGCATCACCCATGAGACTAGTGCCAAACGTAAAATGTGACAAATTTCTATCAATTTTTTAGCACACTAGCACTACGTTACAGGGATGTAACGACATACTTCAAAATTATCAGTACAAAGTTCACAAAACTTCTTGTCTTGACTTGTTTAGCCTATTTAGTGTAGTCTGCTCTATATGAGTTTACATCATTTGTAAAGGGTTTGTTTTTATTTGTTATGTCTAACAGATTTTTTCGACAAAACATCTCTTGCTCTCTCTTCGCCTAGTTTTTCGTCCAAACAATATTTTTGGCCATATGAACTGGTCGTTTAAACTGACATATAGGTTAAATGGGATTTTCAGCGGTAGATCTGTGCAAAATGATATTTCCGACCGTATTACCTTGTGACCTGTTCGGCCAAATGACCTTTTCAACTATAGGACCAGTTCGGCATTATATTTTAGACGAAATAATATTTTCGCCCGAATGACATATTTGGTCTTATGACCTTTTCGGCTGAATTTCATTTTGGCCCGGCAAAGTTTCATTTTGGCCGAATAACATGTTTGGTGACAAGACATTTTCATTCGTATGTCTCATTTGGCTAGAAGTCATTTGCGACTAAATAGCATTTTGGGTCGAATACTTTGTGAGCATGAGCATGAGCATGATGATCGTGCATTTCGTAGTTGCCACTCCGTGATTGACCAGAACAATCGCAATTGCACAGGGAACCAACGGATGGAAGCATGGGATTTGCTCTCCAACCTCAATGTGCACAATCCGAGAGCTCTAGTATTTTATATGATCGATAACGGCGCTGGCCACGTCCTCGCGATCTATCGGGGGTGGGAAGGAATTGATGATGCAATCACTCGTCCACTGCAAGCCGAGAACACCTCTGCACTCGCCACGAGTTTATGTGGGATTTTATTGGAATCTGGGGGTTACGTTTTATGGCAGAGGTTTGTCTTGGTTAACGGGTTGCCAATGGATAGTAATGAAAGGGTGGTATATTCTAATTGGATGCCGCAACGAGCTTTTTCGCTCATTTCGAATTCTAACAGTTACCTGCTAGAACTAATTAAGTTGTAGTTATAGGGACAGAAGATGGGAACGGTATGCACGCCAATTTCCAGTTCTAGCGATTGCCAGAACATGAGAAATATGTATATGGTATGATACAAACTAGGAGGAATGGAACGGGCAACAACAATTTTTATGGTTTGTTCATAACGTAAGAACGACACGACACTCATAAAAAACGCGACGCGAGACAAGACATAACACTTATAGTTCTTACAATCGTCAACAAGTTAAAATTTACCTTATCTGTCGACCGGTTGACCGGTAAATTTTAACTTGTTGACGATTGTAAGAACTATAAGTGTTATGTCTTGTCTCGCTCGCGTCGCGTTTCTTATGAATGGAACGGGCCAGGGATTGAACCCACGATTTCCTGCGTATGAAGCAGAAGTGACAGCCATATGACCACCAAGCCCGTCATAGCATTTTGGGTCGAATACTTTGTTTCGCCAAACCTCTCTTTCGGCAAAATGACTTGCTCCACAACTGAGAGTGTCTATAGAAGGAAGAAGTTGAACACTCTCATTTATCACATTTTGTTTCTCACTACTCACATCTCACTTATCTTTTCTAGCACGTCACGATGAAAAATCAGAAGTAAGAACTGAGAAGTGATATGTACTTAAGACGTTTCGACTAAACGAGTTTTCCGATCGAATCGGATAAATGTAATTTTTGTTAAATCCTTTTCGGGGTACTATCTGTTCGGTTAAATGACATTTTCGACTGTATGACCTTGTGACTCGTTTGACCAAATCCGCTGTTCACTGCTCAACGACCCTTTCGACTGTAGGCCAAATAAATTTTTCGGTGGTATGGCCCGGTCATTTTCAGCGAAACGACCCGTTCGGTTCGGCAGTAACGGCCTAACGTTTTATTCCTTTGAAAACTTCTCCAGTAATTCATTCTGAAAGCCCTTCCAAAATTTTTTGGATGATTATTCTATGAATTTCTTCGTAACATCCTTCGGAAATGAATCCGGTAATTCCTTCGAAAATTCGAAAAATCAGTTTAAAACTTCCACAACAAATTCCTTCGGGAGATTCTTTATGAAAACCATCGGCAATTCGTTCAGGAATAGGGTTTCTTACCCCATTCCCGGCCTAACATGCGTACGACTGCATTATTTAATTGATATTTATGACAGGAAGCAACTTTTTCTGAAATTTGTAGGCTGTATAATACTGCATTGGGGTTCACTTCTGCTTAAAAAATAGCTATTCGTGCTAAATATCGTTCAAAGAAGCTTTTATTTGATTTAAATTAACGAGATGCAGCACTCATTTCAGTCATAGCGATTCCCAATCCGGCATACAAAAAACCAGTTCCCGGCCTAAGCAAAATTTCACTCAATCTCTCAACATTTTACTCTCATTCTCTCTCGGGACGGTAGAAAATGCGATGTAAACAAAAATATGCACGTTCCACGACAACAAGATGCCAGATGGTATTATTCATAATCATTTTTATTTGGTTGCGAAGATATATACACTCATCCAGATTTCTTCCAAATACTTTAAAACAATATTTATTTCACCTTTTAAAATCGAGAGAACTATAAATAACATGATAACGTCAACATATTAGACAATTTTCCTATTAACGATGAAGGCCTTTTGGCAGCACGGTGCGGCTAGAAGTTCTTGGGCCGAGGTGAATTTTTGTTCGGTTTGTGAATACATTTTAAAATGTATTCTAGTATGTTTAAATAAGTTCTAGTGAAACGAACAAATAAGAATAATTGAAGTGCGGGTGTAATGGCACATAAATGGAACGTCATTACTAGCGTAATTCCACACGGGATATAGCCTAAATGTATACAATATTTGACGTGAATCGTCTATCTTGCATGCAAGTTGTAAGAAATTTTGTTAGGAAGAGGACCCTTTCAACGTAAGTAAGTAAGTAAGAATAGCGTAAGTTTCCATATGACAAATTTTACGCGCTGTTTACCTCTCATTTTTTTTCGGTGTGTACATTTAAGGAAATACCTTCCGAAATTCCTTTAGAACCTACGGAAAATATTTTGGGATTTCATTCGGAAGTTCCTTCGAGAATTAGAAATTTATTCGGATTTTTTTAGGTTTAGATTTTTTTGGGTTTAGAAATTTCATTAGATTTGTTTTATGTATGGGATTTTTTTTAAGAAATACATACCTTTTGAAATTGTATTAGAAATTCACAAAAAAATCCTCTAGTAAATCTTTCATATTCGGCCAAATGAGCTTTTTGGTGGTATCACTAAATGCCATTTTTGGCCAAATGACTTGTTTAGCGAAACGTAATTTTTAGCCGAATGACTCGTTCGGTTCGGCCAAGCGACATTTAAGGTGATTATACAATTAAGCCAAGAGGTGAATTTCCAATTCACCACACGGTTTCTACTCATATAATGAAAAGTTCAAATCTAGCGTAATAATGTTCGTACAATGCTGAAATTAAAGTCGATTGTTTAGCATAAGTAAGCAAACGATCCACGGATGTTTCATCTCCATGGGCGTTGTGGTTCTCTCAATTCATGCTCTTGAAAAATCACTAGAAAAAGCACGTGGTTTCCAAGATGGCCGATTTGTGGCTTTGTTGTATTACCACCTTAAGGTCGACTGATCTCTATATAGTACCTATTAGGGAAGCAACTGTACTAATAGTAGAAAGTCTCATATGAAATCAATGGATTGCACGATTATGGGAACCAAATTTATTCTTCTTCTTCTTTGACTCTACTTTCCAACTGGAACTTTGCCTGCTATTCAATTTAGTATGTATTCTATTAGCATTTCCTCAGTTATTAGTTGAAATCTTTTTTATGCCTTTTCTATGCCTGTCAATTGTAATCTTGTGTGGTAAGTACAATGGATAAACATGCTAGACCGGACCGAGAATCGAACTCGCCATCTCTGGATTGGTAATCCTACGCCTTATTTGCTCGCAGGGCTACTGGAGACCCTCAAAATTAATTTTTACCACCACTAAAAGAACAGTGTACCCATTAGTGGTGCAAGCAATTTTTGGTAGTTGGTGATGTTAAACAACATCAATTTCATTTTTTTAACAAATTAGTTAATTATCAAAAATCGGCAAATTTCGCATAATTAACGATTTAAAAAAATCCCTTTGTGAATCTACTAAACCTTCCACTATTGATACCGTAATTGTATGCAGTACTGTGAATCCCGTCTTGTGAGTGATCTTTGAAGTTTTCAGTGCAGCTTGTGTGACGATGGCAACTTTTTGTTGTGTTTCTTATAGGAAAAAATAAAAAAAGATTATCTCTTCGAACTGGTATCTGTTTCCATAAACAGTACAGAAATGTGCCACATTATGTCGCACCCAATGTAGATCAATTATTGGAACTACCCGATTCGGGTAGTTTTAACATGTGTAGCAACATTGTTTGGTGCACATTAATATTCGCGAACCATTCATACATACATATATATCATAAATTGCCCAACATCGTCGTCGTCGACGACGACGAAGACGACATCCATAAAAGGAGATCAAAATTATTCCCAAAAGGCCACCGTCACCCGACTGACAAGATTACCCCAGAGCAATGCGTTTTATTTTTGGATGTGGCGGGTTTTTTTTCTGTTTGTATATTTATTGTATCACGTCTGTCACTTCTGAGTCCTTTTATGGATTCCAGAGCACGCTGCTGCAGGCAGTGCAATTTCTGCCAGTTTTGGAATACCGGGACAATTTTGAAGCATATTTTGCGAACCAATGCAATGCCGAGGCACGTGGGGATGTTTGTTGCTGCGGGAGAGCATAATCTCGAAAAAGGTTACTTAAAAGTCGACACTCGTATCTTTTTCTTCTCTGACCTAACCTGGTTCCTTGTTTTGCCACATGGGGATCGGTAGTAGTACTGTGATGGCCCTAAGTTTGTAATCACCACACTTTTGTATGATTGTAATTATCTGGTTAATCAATTAAGACATACCTTGGTTGAACTAATTTCGAAGAACTTATTTCGTTGATTCGTAATATTGTTCGTCTGCCCAAACCTTGGATCACTATCAACGGTAAATTATGTATTGTACGATATTACTACAGTTGGATAGACTCCTCTTAGTATGACCGCAGTCTTATGATCAGGAGTGTTTCCACATACCTATGCAACGCCACTCAAATCGGATTCGCGCGACATAATAAAGGCAATAAACGGAGCAGCACTAACAACGACAGCGCAACCGGGACCGGGATCATACCTCCAACATGCAAATATTTTTTTTTGCTGAATGGTTGAAAGGAATGTATCAAATGGGTATGCATGAACGTTGAAAGAGAAAAAAAAAGAACTCCCAGTGCACAAAGAACTGCCAGACAACACAGTCAAGGAGGAAATGGTTATTTAAAGAAAACGGGTTAAGACGACACCGTGCAATCAAAATCAATTGAGACTGGTTTCCGAAGCGGCAGCGCGGCATCCCGACAGAAGGATTGGAAGGAAGCGCAGAGAGAAAGAGCTCTACTTTAAAGGAAGTTTGGGATGTACGTCAGGTGGTGCAGCGGAACGGGAAGGGCTTTGTTGTTGACTATGTTGTGAAGCTGTTCCCTTGCCGCCGCGGATGGCGAGGTTATTAATCTGGAATTCTTGACAAAACCGGAATCGGTAGAAGCGGATGGGGCGTGGATGATTCATTCATAAGTTCGAAGAAAGTAATCAATGATGTTTGAGCATAATTTTCTAGAAGAAAATTTTATAATGTTTTCCAGAAATAAATTAGGATTATTAACATTGAGACAAAACACAAAAAGAAAAGGGTGAGCTAGATGACAAATTTTGCCAGTTTTTTTTCGAATGGTTGACATAATTGGTTAATCATCAATCAATCTAATTATAAATTCTAAGATTAATTGACTGACCTATTATTTTTTTGAATTATACAGCTATAAAATTTGAAAATAAGTTGTTGTGTGTAGTTGGCTGATTTATTTGATTTTAACAATTGAACAATTTATTTAATTTAAACAATTTCTTAGATCTTATCTAAATCGCTCAATTTGTCCAGTTTTAATGTTAAATGTAATCTCATAGACGTAATGAACTAAAAAATCTACATTTTGTTTAGCTTATTTCATTAGATTGCAATATCAGTTCCAGGTAATGAGTACGGTGTAATGCTATGTCATGAAAAAGAAAAACAAATTTTCCTAATGCCTACATAGCTTTCTTATGACAGCACCAGAAGTCGCATACCACGCGTGCAAAGCAATGACCTCACATATCAACGTAAACACTGGAAATTACACGCTCCCTAAAGAAGAAAAAAGTCCGTTAAGAAATTCCACCGCATAAACAAATCCCCATTTCATCAAAGTGACACTGATACCGTCCAGGCTGGCTGATGGAGGTAGGATGAGGTACCTACTTCATGCAAAGGCCCCGCAGTCCATGTGTGTGGTATATTCCGGACAACCTCAAACAGATTGCGATCCAAATCGTTTCCCAGTAACGTTTTGTATTTCGCTGAAATCGCGAAAAGCAGAATCTAAAAGTACGACGACGCTGGCTTGCTTGACTATCGTGTTGTACACCCGTGCCCGTCGTCTACCGTTGTTGGATAGTGGGTATCTGAATGATATACGGACATGAGTAGGGGGGCATGTTTGTCTTGGGAGCCATTAGAAGCATGGCGTGATTATGATGATTTTGTAAAAGAAAGGCAAAAAACTTGTCGCTATATTGTACTGAAATTGGAGTGTTCCGAAAGTTTCAGTTGTGCCTCGAGGATGGCGGACTGAGGAATCAACAACTGGCGACAACTTGTAGTGTAACTTTACGGTAATAGTAGTATGCACGACGATGTAGATTGTATGGAGTAAGAACTCCCTCGAGTTTGTCTCGCACATGGAGGCCATCAGCATGTGCTCAAGTACGGCGCGGCTCGCTTCCAACCATGCCGCGGCCAACACCTAGTGCCGTGAATAAATCATTACAATTATGCTTTAATAGTCTCTGAGGGACGTGAACTGGGTTTCCTACTAGGCTGGCTGTGGTGCTTTCTCCTCCTATGCGTACATCATCACGCAGGGCTGTCGCTTGAAGTGGATGCATCATGGTTGAGAGTTCTACAGTTAGTCGAATTACTTGGAAGTTGTTTCATAAGAAATGCGTGTTACAAACCACCTTCTTGGCACATAAGCTGCCGCACCAGAGTCGGTGTTAGCTCTTTAATTGCTTTTTATATGCCATTAAGTAACCCTCACTCTATGTAAATCTGCCTTGACGCACGAGAACATGCATATTACACACAGATCGTTTATGTTTGATAGATTTTCCCTTTTTTACCCTTCGACTCAATCTAGGTGTGAAACATCATCATGACTTGAGAAATTTTCATGTACCTCAACACAGATAGCTAACATAAAACACTACAATTCTTGATACGCTTCCCGCAGTTCCTGGCAGTAGGTACCCGTTTGGCCATCAAGGCATCATTATTAGGGCAGTAGCTGACGCGTCGTCGACCGTAAAATACTCCCCCCTTGCCCTCGCGGTGTTCGTTGACGCAAAACAGATGTTCACTTTTTTTGGGTCATTGTTCGGAAGAAACGACTGGAATAAACTTCAAATCGGTTACTTTCTGTCAACAAGTTTCGAGCGAGCCCTAGTTGGGCTGGCTGCGGGGTTACCACATCATCGTGGTCAACCCAGTGCGTGCAGTTATGGCTGTTTCACCGATAGATGTTATCTAGGTTGTGGGTCTAGCAGAAAGGAACGATATTCAAATTCCGGACCTGTGAAATGGGTGGCAATAAAAAATAACCGTCGAACGTTAATGAATTTACCCAAAAACTGGGCCCCTTTCACAACAACTATCAATTATTTGGATTTCGATGCTATTGTGGGTGGAGAAGGGTTTGTGGTTGGCACTAACCTTCCAGTGCGATGAATATAATAATGGGGTTTCTTACCATTTAAAAACGAATGAAAATTTGGCTATAACGTACCTTTTTAGTTTTCAAGACTGTGCGTGTGCACGGTATCGGAAACGCACGGAATCGACACACGTAGAGCCGTTACAACCTGGAATATACGATGAGAAAAAGGTAAATTAATAGATTGTTTCGTTTTGGAATACTTTTTAAGTTTTGAATGTTGCAGGTACGGAAAAATAATGATACGAAAATGATTAAAATCCGATGTAGACAAACACTCATTAGCGGGAACCCTTACTGACAATACATTTATGAAGAAAGGCCTTCGAGAGCACCCCACTACCATGTGAGCCAGAAGGTAAGCAAATTTGGCAGTGGGAACGGTTTAAAATGCACCAATGGCATTAGAGTGGGAACAAAGTCTCGAGTAGCACAAGTTTGACCGATTTGGTTGTAGCAACTCATATACGACTGAATTCAGTCGTACATAGGTCACAGTAGCTCATTAACAACAAGTATGCTGCTTGGGGCGTTTTATCATAACATGACGGTGCTTCTCAGACTTTCCACACTTATATCAGGCTTTGATCTGTAAGACAACTTACTGACCCTTCTTGAAACCATTTGTGTGTCATGAAAGGTCGATATTTTGTTATTACTTTCGTGGTGTTACTGGTAGACCCGTGCGCTGATGTAAATTATATCGGCGATGGCGTGATAGTTCTTTTTCTGCCAGCGGCGGTGGCATGGGTCGGCGTAAACTTATTTCATGCTCTAAAAATTCTCCGAAATTTCTTCGTAAGTTCCTCCAAAAATTTAGTGATTAACTCAAAATTTTAGAAAAAAAACACTCTAACAAAGAATAATAAAAATCCTCCAAGAATTTCTCCAAAAGTCCCCGAAAGAATTCATCAGAAAGTTCGTCCTGGAATTTCTTCGGAAGTTTCTCCAGCAATTCCCTCCGGAAGTTCTTCAAGGAATTCCCTTCGGAAGTTCCTCCAGGAATTCCTCCGGAATTTCCGCCAAGAATTCCTTCGGAAGTTTCGTCAGGAATTTCTCCGAAAGTATCGAGAAAGTATCCTCCGGAACTTTATCCAGCAATTCCTCCAGAAGTTACGCCAGTAGTTCTTCCGGAAGTTCCTCTCCGGAAGTTCCGCCAGGAATTTCTCCGAAAGTTCCGCTAGGAATTTCTCCGAAAGTTCCCCTAAGAATTTTTCCGAAAGTTCCGCTAGGAATTTCTCTAGAAGTTCCTCCAAGGATTCCTCCGGAAGTTCCATCAGTAGTTCTCCCGGAAGTTTCGCCAAGAATTCCTTCGGGACGAATTACTTTTCCAGTTGTCACGGTGGATTTTGTTGTGCGAATATCCAAAGGAATTTCTGATAGATTTAGATAAGCAATTCCTGGAAAAGTTCTTGTAGAAATTCCTCAAGAAATTAGCGAAAGAATTACTGGTTTAAATCTCTTGAGCAATCTTTAGATAAATTCTTGAAAGATTTTCTGGTGGATTTCCCGATGGACTTACAGGAAAAGTTTTGGAAGATTTTCCTAATAAAACAACTCATGTAGAAATTCAGAAGAATTTTTAGAAGTAGAAGTATTTTCATAGGAATGTCTTAGGCAATTAAAATGTAGATTTTCCACACAAACCTACAAATGAGACTTTGAAATACTTTCAAACTGAAATATCGACGGAAGTAAGATTTTTTTTAGGTTTTCTAAGAGCAGTTCATTCAATTACTGAAAATTGTTTCCTGACCTCTGGGTCAGTTTGTAACAATAATAAGTCACTCCACTTTGCATGTAGGTCAAATGAAAATGATTTATATTAGTGTGACAGTAGATGCATAAGTATTAGAATATTATGCCTTGCAACAAAATGACAACTTTCGTGATCATTTTCCAAGGCTCTCATAGATGTGTAAAATTTATCCGCAGTACAAATAGCACGTGCTATCAAAGCATTCACCGTCAGAATCCACCACGTGGCGGCCAAATTTTCAAAAATATCAAAGTAGCTTTTTTCTGGAGGTATGTTTTTCTTGGGCGACTATCTTGCGCTCATTTTCCGTTGCGACTAAAAATAAGCGTAGGAGTAGATTTTATTATGAGCGGTACAATACTAGAGGTGTTCCCAAGTAACATTTTAAGTTTTATAACGCTCTTGGAAACCAAAATTTACTCTACAAGAGTGTTATAAAACCAGTATAAAACCAATATGTTACTAGGGTTGTTATCCCATACTGAATTTGTGATCAACATGATTTAACCATAGTAACCCGGATTTTGCATAAAAGGTTTGGTCGGTACCTTGAATGTCAAATTTATTGTTTTAGTTTTTAGCTACTGGGATGAAAACAAGAACATATGACACATAAAGTACCGTCTTCAACAAAACCTTTTAAGAGGCTCAGAACTCTCTTTTCAAGAGACCCGAAGCCTTTTCCAAGAGGCTCAGAGGCCTTCTTTCAAGTGGTTTGGAAGCATTCTTTCAAGAGGCTCGGAAGCCTCCTTTCAAGAGGCTCGGAAGCCTCCTTTCAAGAGGCTCGGAAGCCTCCTTTCAAGAGGCTCGGAAGCCTCCTTTCAAGAGGCTCGGAAGCCTCCTTTCAAGAGGCTCGGAAGCCTCCTTTCAAGAGGCTCAGAAGCCTCCTTTCAAGAGGCTCAGAAGCCTCCTTTCAAGAGGCTCAGAAGCCTCCTTTCAAGAGGCTCGGAAGCCTCCTTTCAAGAGGCTCGCCAGCCTCCTTTCAAGAGGCTCGGAAGCCTCCTTTCAAGAGGCTCGGAAGCCTCCTTTCAAGAGGCTCGGAAGCCTCCTTTCAAGAGGCTCGGAAGCCTCCTTTCAAGAGGCTCGGAAGCCTCCTTTCAAGAGGCTCGGAAGCCTCCTTTCAAGAGGCTCGGAAGCCTCCTTTCAAGAGGCGCGGAGCCTCCTTTCAAGAGGCTCGGAGCCTCCTTTCAAGAGGCTCGGAGCCTCCTTTCAAGAGGCTCGGAGCCTCCTTTCAAGAGGCTCGGAAGCCTCCTTTCAAGAGGCTCGGAAGCCTCCTTTCAAGAGGCTCGGAAGCCTCCTTTCAAGAGGCTCAGAACGCCTTCTTTCAAGAGGCTCAGAACGCCTTCTTTCAAGAGGCTCGGAAGCCTCCTTTCAAGAGGCTCGGAAGCCTCCTTTCAAGAGGCTCGGAAGCCTCCTTTCAAGAGGCTCGGAAGCCTCCTTTCAAGAGGCTCGGAAGCCTCCTTTCAAGAGGCTCGGAAGCCTCCTTTCAAGAGGCCTGGAAGCCTCCTTTCAAGAGGCTCGGAAGCCTCCTTTCAAGAGGCTCAAGCCTCCTTTCAAGAGGCTCAGGAAGCCTCCTTCAAGAGGCTCGGAAGCCTCCTTTCAAGAGGCCTGGAAGCCTCCTTTCAAGAGGCTCAGAAGCCTCCTTTCAAGAGGCCTGGAAGCCTCCTTTCAAGAGGCTCAGAAGCCTCCTTTCAAGAGGCCTGGAAGCCTCCTTTCAAGAGGCTCAGAAGCCTCCTTTCAAGAGGCCTGGAAGCCTCCTTTCAAGAGGCTCAGAAGCCTCCTTTCAAGAGGCTCGGAAGCCTCTTTTCAAGAGGCCTGGAAGCCTCCTTTCAAGAGGCTCGGAAGCCTCCTTTCAAGAGGCTCGGAAGCCTCCTTTCAAGAGGCTCGGAAGCCTCCTTTCAAGAGGCTCGGAAGCCTCCTTTCAAGAGGCTCGGAAGCCTCCTTTCAAGAGGCTCGGAAGCCTCCTTTCACTTGAATTCTCGAATTCGAGGCTGTATATTTGAAATGAATTATGAGAAAAAAGCATCTACAAACCAAGACAGATTTGCGATTTGGGCGTAACTTATTTTGTAAACAAACCTTGGAAGGCAAACAATGTTGTCCTACATTTTGTGCAAAAAGTTCTGCTCTTTGATTTTACACCATCTAAACGATTATATATTCTTAATTCATTCAGTGCAACTAATAGAGGGAGAAGAAGAAGAATAGAGGGATATTTGAATTTTAATATTCAAGGTCATACCAATCTGTCAAATAGAAGCACGCCAGAGCCGCAGGAGCGCTGGAGTATTTTCACTCTAAAGCGAGCATTTTCTGAGAAATTAACGATATGTAGGGGAAACGTTTGCATTCTACAGAATCGAATCGCAAATCAGTCCCGAAACAATGCTTTGATTAAGTAAATATTGATTTGATTAAATGTTTAGTAGTATAATTTCATTAGAATTCCTTTAATTATGTACCGTCGTCGGGGGTGACAATGGGTCAAACGGGGGTGAGAATGGGTCACTATTTCAACTACTTAGAATGCTTGTAGTATGGATTAAATGTATCTGAGGGCAAGAAGACTAAAATATAAGAGACCTTTTTGAACGATTTTGCTCTACGACCTCCAGGCTGCCGGTGAGAGCGATGACCCATTCTCACCCCCAGACCCATTGTCACCCCCGATGGCGGTACTTTCTTATAAGTTTTCACCAACATTTAGCCTCTTTGGAATTTGGTAATGACTTACGGTAATGCTAGGTCTTCAATCGCTATAAAAAGTTTAATTGCTTTTTTTCAAATTCCTGCTTATTTTCAAGTGTTTGTTCAAAAAAGTCTTACGAGCTTTAAATAATTTTCTTTAATTTTATCAGCAAACCTTACTGCTTTTACAATAAATATCCTGATAAAATTGCGAAAATTCCAGACTTTTCCAGGCTTTCATATTTTAGGAACTTTTATGAAGTCTATTCGAATTTTTGGAATTCCTTGGGAGCCTCCCGCATTTACGCAGATTTCCAGGTACCAATAAAGTCTTAGCTTGCCTTTTACACCAAAAGACTGTTAGATCGAACAGGCTGTTGGTGCTGTTAGACATGGTTAGACTTTCAATGCGAGAAAGTAGAGAAAACATTAAACATATGAACATTCTTAGGTATTTTTTTAATGGCTCATCAATGAACCATTTTGTAATTGTTTGAATATATTTTCCAGCACAACTCCGGCACAACTCGAAATCTGAGAATGTTCAGAAACAACGTTAAAAATTTTCAATAAAAAAAACTTTTATTTTTTTGTAAATATTTCGAATTCCATGGATATTTTTGCATGTGTTGATACATTAGGATTACTTTTATGTGTTTCAATAAGAAAAACTTGAAAAAGGCAATAAATTTGAGGTATAGGTACATTTTTTTAGAAATCGTCAAATTTCAAAATAAGCAACTTTTGATGCATTGTGAATTGCGACCTGGGTCTTTGTCAGGTGAAACTTTATACTGTTTTCTGTGCTTTGCAATCAAAATGTCAAAAATTAAGTATTTTGAGTTGTGGCAGTATTGCACGAAACCGTTGTGTGCGCTTTTCATTATTTTCTTGCCACATAGTTTCTAGAGTGCAATCAATATCTCAAAAGTTTTTCGGACAAAACAGCAGTTGGAACTTGAAGTCTTTACAGCAAGTCAAGAGCCTGTTAGAATGTTAGAATTCAATGCTTATTATTAAATAACTGAATTGATACTTAAACATAATGTTGTACATTTTATACACTGTTTTACATAATCAAAACCCTCTCAGGAACTTTTAAAAATTTCCGGGAAAATTTTGAAAAGCCTACCGGGAAAACCGGGAAAACCCCGGGAATTTATTTTGTCGACTAGAGTGGTCACCCTGGACTCGGAAGCCTCCTTTCAAGAGGCTCGGAAGCCTCCTTTCAAGAGGCTCGGAAGGTTGATTTTGGTACATAGGGTTACGTGGTGGCCTTGAGGGAAAGCCATATGCCGTTAGTTTTCTGGTTCGTTTTTTATATATCTTGTTAGTTACGCTAATTTTCATTACGGCGGTAGAAATAGGGGGTTTCTCAATGAATGCAAAAGTTCGAAGGGGTACCTCTCAAGGAAAAGGTTGGGTGCCGCTCACTAGGTATACTAAATCTAAAAAAATAGTGGATAGATATCTCAAAAAATAGTTTGAATCACCCCCTACTTGTGTGACCCATGATTGTGGGTCAGTGTAAATGTCAGGTGGATTTGTTATGACACATTATGTTGAAGTTTTGTCTGAGCAAGGAATCTAGTGGCCAAGCTGGCCAACACTAAGTAGAGAGGCGGCAATGTCCCAGTAGGGGATGCAATGCCAATAATAATAAGAAGAATTGGCATTATGGTCTGCATACAACATTCATTAAGCCTGCATGATCTATTCAAATAAACCCGTAACATAGAAAACATCAATACGGCATTAATGCCCATTCGGTATAATTAGGTCATTCCGGAATAATGGCAAACTCGACTAACTCGTCTACCTTTTTAGGAAATTAGAGAAAAAAAAATCAACCGAGATAATCTTCGCAAATTAACCAGAGAAGAAAGATAACCAAGATAGATCACTAGCAGCTCCCTCATGCTGTGCCACCACTCCACCAGCCAGCCGCCACGTGAAAGCGCTCGATTTCGAAGACAACAAACAATCCACAAGATCCGGTCAATAAACCCGGAGCAAAAACAGGAACACCATTAGCTGCTGCAGCACGAACTGCAAATATGGTTTGGTTCTCTTTCTGATGGCGGTCGGTGGAGTGCTGCTGCTGCCCTCATGCTACTGCTACTGCTATTTGTGCCATTTCGGTCCAAAAGATAACAACAACCTCGGCTCTGTAGCAACCTGGCAATCGTCGCGCGGTTATGGTTCGAGGAAGCATGTTGTTTCCCGGGTTCAGCTGTTGAAGTAGTTTATTTTTCCTCCGTTCCCGGTCACTACCAGGGGGGAACGGGGAGGGCAGAGGCTGGCTCAGTTTGTCTGACAACGACGGTTTGTATCCCAGCCAGTAGAAAAAAGTATAGTTTATGATTGTATGCCACGGCTCCAACTGCTACTGACTGTTTGCTGCTGGCATGTCAGCTCCAGATGTGGTAGACAAGAGGGACAGTGTTGCACAATCTGTGAATTATGGACACTTGGATTTGTTGGTGTTGGGAATAAGCGGGAGTCTATGTGATTATATATTTGCATATTTGTGGTATATTTCAATACTGCACTGCACTTGGAATAGTGTAACAAGTTTCAATTGTTTGAGAACCGCTGTTCTTGTAGCATAGAGAAGTGAAAACTTTGCGTTTTTATTCCAATCCGTGGCGGTGGAAACTTCTCCCATTATTTGTTCATCATGGTTCAGATGGAAAGTAATATTAAAGGATGAAAGGAGCAACGTGAGTGGTGCAACACGAGAACGAATATTTTCAACTGAATACGGTAGGAAAATCCAGTAGGTAAATCGTTCCATCTATTGATAAATCTGGAACATATCCATCCGGTTATGTGAATATGACACAACGGAGAATCGATTTAAACTGTTCTCGTGAAGACCTACAATAAAAATTAACTTGTAGAGCCTATCGCCTATCATGTTCGCTTATCCCGCATTTTTTTAATTAAAAATTGAACAGGCAAAACCAAGAATAACTCGTTTCTTGTTAATTGAGTACTACATCAATACTTCATTCCTTGCAAATATTACGGCAAAAATAGGTTTAACCGGTATCAATCATTTTTAGTTTTTGTGTTAGACTGGAATCCACTACAATACTAAAATACGATTCGATACTTGACTTTATATCTCGCGCTTAGTTTCATAGGGGCTAGATCGATTTCTCTTCGTCGATGTTTTCTTTTAATTATTGTGCCAAATTGCGCTAGTTTGTAGATGATTTAATGGTTTGGTGTGATAAAGGATGATTATATCTTGCACCAGAATCAATAATCACGGTTGTAGCTTTTGAAACTATTGAGTTATTAACAAAATATAAAATCGATTAAGAGAAATCGATCAATACAGTTACGCCCCTATGAAACTAAGCGCGAGATATGTAGTTTCACTGCGCTATTTCCTGCACTCCAACGCCAAAAGTATACTATGAATTCCGCCTGCTTAGTGAAAACGTTTACTATACTGCGTCACGTGATTTATTGTGGTGGGGTCATGCTGAGGGCCTGTTGCAAAGTTCCAGTGAATGGACCATTGTGTTTCATTGAAGCCAACTAATAGATTCAAATATACAATAGGCCACGAAAAATATATATCGGGTTGAGCAAACATTTGCTGCAATAGCGCCAGAAATTATGTTAAGTACGATATAATTTTTTTAATTCATTTACTGGAATGCTACATTTTATATTTGGATTCCTAAGGAGAAGTGAATGTTCCAAATTTAAGGAAATATTGTTGACACAACATGATTTTAGATCTGAAGACTCACTAAATTCCATCATTATAAACAATCAAACCAGCTTGATGTCGGCGATTCCTATTATCGTTCCATAAACAAAAAAAAGTAATTTGCCCCGGAAACCGACCCACACTGTACGGAGAAATTTGATCTAGTTTGGGGATTGATTTATCTACTAGCAGGTACGTCGTTGTTGGTTTCTAACCGTACCGCGCTCCGATGAAAAACAATTAACACCGAATTTTCAACGCCTCCCTGCCGTGATTTATGAGCGGAGATTGCATCAAGCCAACCCCGATAGACTTATGAATCATATTATGATAGTAAGGAATCTCCTCCGGGAAATTGTTGGAACTTCCTCCGGGTAATTCTTTGGAAATTCTTTAGAATTTCCTCCGGAAAATTCTTTGGAATTTCCGTCGGGAGATTTCTTGGAATTTTCATCAAAAAATTCTTTAGAATCAAATTTCCATCTGGAAATTCTTTGAAATTTCCACTGGGAAATTCTTTGGAATTTACTCCGGGAAATTCTTTGGAATTTCCTCCGGGAAATTCTTCGGAATTTCCTCCGGGAAATTCTTTGGAATTTCCTCAGGATTTTTTTGAAATTTCCGTTGGGAAATTCATTGGAATTTCCTGCAGGAATTTTCTTTGGGAAATTTTCGGAATTTTCTTTGGGAAATTTTCGGAATTTCCTCCGGGAAATTCTTTGGAATTTCATCAGGATTTTTTTTTTAAATTTCCGTTGGGAAATTCATTGGAATTTCCTGCAGGAATTTTCTTTGGGAAATTTTTGGAATTTCCTCCGGGAAATTCTTTGGGATTTCCTCCGGGAAATTCTTTGGAATTTCATCCGGCAAATTCTTTGGAATTTCCTCCGGGAAATTCTTTGGAATTTCATCTGGGAAATTCTTTGGAATTTCCGTCGGAAAATTCTTTGGAATTTCCTCCGGGAAATTCTTTCAAATTTTTATCGGGAAATTCATTGGAATTTCCTCTATGAAATTGTTTGGAATTCCCTCCATGTAATTCTTTGGAATCTCCCCAGGATTTTTTTTTGAAATTTCCGTTGGGAAATTCATTGGAATTTCCTGCGGGAATTTCCTCTGGGAAATTGTTAGGAATTTCTTCCGGGAAATTGTTGGAATTTCCTCCGGAAAAATTCTTTGGAATTTCCTCCGGGATGGAATTTCCTTCGAGAAATTCTTTTCAATTTCCTCCGGGAAATTCTTTGGATTTTTTTCCGGAAAATTCTTTGTAATTTCTGTGGGGTTTGAATAAGTTACCATCAGCGTGTGATTATATATTACCACCTCAGCGTGTCAATCGGTGATCAGCAAGCCATGACAAGCCTCTTCTCGTCCGATCTCGGTGGCGTGCACATGCACCGATGTAGGGCTGCTGTCATCTCTTCGCTGCAGCCATTTGGAGCCACACATTTTGGCGATCCTACCAGGTTGTTTTTTTTTCGTATCCTGACGCTGATTTCAAAAGGTGAGTTGAATTCAAGTGGCTAATATGCGAAAAGATACAGTATTTAATTTTGTTAAACTTCAACACAGTTTTTGGTTTGGTTTGTGGATAACATTAGTGTATTTCTAAAGCCAGGTCATTACATTCGTTCATAGTGTAATAGCGATTTATATTAATTCATATTGACTACTAGATAAATAATTTCAATAGTATAACTGGGAACACTGTATTTCAAATCGCAATGAAATATTCCATGTAAGCATTTATAGCGCTTCTCATCCATACTTGTATACAAGTCGTAGTGGCTCACGTTGGTCGTTGATAGAAACAATGGCGAGTTGTCAAACCTGACAGACGTCACCAATCCTTCAATGACGGATTGTTATTGTTTTGATCGCGATCTCGACGGTTCGTTGCGATTTCCTCGCGAGTGAAAACTACGCCGTATTTCAACAAATTTTAATGGTTTGAAAGCAATCACAACCATTTCAACTAAGCGCGTCTGGGAGACCGCTGGAAAATGGATTGTGGTTTGGAAAATCACAAAGCGCGTCTGGGAGACCGCTGGAAAATGGATTGTTGTTTGAAAAATCTCAAAGCGTGTCGGGACGACCGCTGGAAAATGGTTTGTGGTTTAGAAAATCACAAAGCGTTTGTAAAATCACAAAGCGCGTCGGGATGACCGCTGGAAAATGGATTGTGGTTTGTAAAATCACAAAGCGAGTCGGGATGACCGCTGGAAAATGGATTGTGATTTGTAAAATCACAAAGCGAGTCGGGATGACCGCTGGAAAATGGATTGTGGTTTGGAAAATCACAAAGCGCGTCTGGGAGACCGCTGGAAAATGGATTGTGGTTTGAAAAATCACAAAGCGTGTTTGAGAGACCGCTGGAAAATGGATTGTGGTTTGAAAAATCACAAAGCGTGTTTGAGAGACTGCTGAAAAATGGATTGTGGTTTGGAAAATCACAAAGCGCGTCTGGGAGACCGCTGGAAAATGGATTGTGGTTTGAAAAATCACAAAGCGTGATAGAGAGACCGCTTGAAAATGGATTGTGGTTTGAAAAATCACAAAGCGTGTTAGAGTGACCGCTGGAAAATGGATTGTGGTTTGGAAAATCACAAAGCGCGTCTGGGAGACCGCTGGAAAATGGATTGTGGTTTGAAAAATCACAAAGCGTGTTAGAGAGACCGCGGGAAAATGGATTGTGGTTTGAAAAATCACAAAGCGTGTTTGAGAGATCGCTGGAAAATGGATTGTGGTTTGGAAAATCACAAAGCGCGTCGGGATGACCGCTGGAAAATGGATTGTGGTTTGTAAA
The DNA here is from genome assembly GCF_024139115.2 of Armigeres subalbatus. Classification (NCBI taxonomy): domain Eukaryota; kingdom Metazoa; phylum Arthropoda; class Insecta; order Diptera; family Culicidae; genus Armigeres; species Armigeres subalbatus. The sequence goes on from NC_085140.1 coordinate 170,009,861, forward strand.
ATCACAAAGCGAGTCGGGATGACCGCTGGTAAATGGATTGTGGTTTGGAAAATCACAAAGCGCGTCTGGGAGACCGCTGGAAAATGGTTTGGAAAATCACTAAGCGCGTCTGGGAGACCGCTGGAAAATGGATTGTGGCTTGGAAAACCGTAAAGCGCGCCTGAGAGACTGCCGAAAAAAAGGGTTGACAATCTAGAAAATCCCAGGGTGAGTCCGGGAAGTATAGATTTTGGTTAACATAAATTTATACAATTGACAATGTACATAAGACCACAAGTTTAGCTTATTCTAACGAAATCTGAGAGATATGGAGAACTATAATATGCGACAAAGATGTTTAGAAAGCGAAATGGATTATATATCTTGAAGTTTATTTTGAGATTCACTGACTTAGTAGTCATAGCAGAATTGCCCGTTGAATCAGATATCCGAAATTCACGAAGTTAAAATAACGTTGCCAGCTTTCACAAAGCTATTAGTTTGGAGTTGTTGGATAATAGTACTTGTTACCAAAAATCTAAAATTGAGGTATCGCTATCTTTTTTAAATAAATATCATTTTCTAGGCGGTTGTTCGGAAGTTTAACATCGACATGTTTGAGGTCAGCTTGGTGGTGTTACTATACACGAGGCTGATAGTTGGACTAATTGGGCAGAATAAGTTATTTGGATTATTGCTGCAATCTATTACGTGTCTTGAGAGATCAATATCATAACAACGTTGTCCTGCAATTTAAAATCGTAATTAAGTCAAGTTTATTTTGGAGTTCAGTTTTCAAATGAAACATGTTCAACGTTCAACTTCGTCTTACGAAAATTACTTAAAAAAACACTTTTCCTATGCTAAAGGATTTTTTGTTCCTTTTTTTGAGAGAGAAGAAGGGGAATGTGGGGTTTGAGTAAGTTACCATCGTGTGATTATATATTACCACCTCAGCGTGTCAATCGGTGAGAAACAAGCCATGACTCGTCCTCTTCTCGTCCGATCTCGGTGGCGTGCACACGCACCGATGGAGGGCTGCTGTCATCGCATTTTCGCTGCAGCCATTTGGAGCCACACAATTTCCTCCGGGAAGTTCTTTGGAATTTCCTCCGGGAAATTCTTTGGAATTTCCTCCGGGAAATCCTTTGTAATTTCCACCAGGAAATTCTTTGGAATGTCCGTCGGGAAATTCTTTGGAATTTCCGAAGGATTTTTTTTGAAATTTCCGTTGGGAAATTCATTGGAATTTCCTGCTGGAATTTTCTTTGGGAAATTGTTAGGAATTTCCTCCGGGAAATTGTTGGAATTTCCTCCGAAAAAAATCTTTGGAATTTCCTCCGGGAAGTTCTTTAGAATTTCCTCCGAGAAATTCTTTGGAATTTCCTCCGGGAAATACTTTGGAAATTTTTCCGGAAAATTCTTTGGAATTTCCTCCGAGACATTCTCTGGAGTTTCCGTCCGGAAATTCTTTGGAATTTACTTTGGGAAATTCTTTGAGATTTCCTCCGGGAATTCTTTGGGATTTCCTCCGGGAAATTCTTTGGGATTTCCTCCGGGAAATTCTTTGGAATTTCCTGTGGGAAATTCTTTGGAATTTTCTCCGGGAAATTCTTTGGAACATCTTCCGGGAAATTCTTTGGAATTGTTTCCGGGAAATTCTTTGGAATTTCCTTCGGGAAATTCTTTGGAATTTCCTCCGGGTAATTCTTTGGAAGTTCCTCTGGGAAATTCTTTGGAATTTTCTCCGGGAAATTCTTTGGAATTTCCTCCGGGAAATTGTCTGGAATTTCCGTGGGGAAATTCTTTGGAAATTCTTTGGAAATTTTACCGGATTTTTTTTTTTAGAATTTCCGTTGGATTTTTTTTTTTGAATTTCCTCCCGAAAATTCTTTGGAATTTCCTCCGGGAAATTCTTTTAAATTTCCTGAAAATTCTTCGAAATTTCCTCAGGACATTCTTTGGAATTTCCTCAGGAATTTTATTTGAAATTTCCGTTGGGAAATTCATTGCAATTTCCTGCGGGAAATTCTTTGAATTTTCCTCTGGGAAATTCTTTGGAATTTCCTCCGAGAAGGTCTTTTGGAGCTCCTTCGGGAAGTTTTTTTTTTGAATTTCCTCCGGAAAGTTCTTTAGAATCTGCTCCGGGAATTTTTTTTGAATTGCCTCCAGGAAATTCTTTGGATTTTCCTCCTGATTTTTTGAACTTCAATGGGATTTTTTTTTAATTTCCACGGAAAACTCTATGGAATTTCGACGGAAATTTGTTTGGACTCTCATTCTGGGCATTTGATTCAGCAAATTCTTTGGCATTTGTTCGGGAAATTATTCCTCCGGGAAATGGAACTTATGCCGGTGAATGCTTTGGGATTTCTTCGGTTTTTTTTTAATTACTTTGAGAACTTCTTTGGAATTTCCTCAGAAAAATCTGTCTCTAATTTTTTTTTTCGGAATTTCTCTCAAGAAATTCCTTTGATTTTCTTTCGGGGTTTCCTCCGGTGAAAAAACTAGTTTTGTCTCGAAACGATTCTTGATTGAACAAATATGCAGCATTCGATTTTGATTTCGATTGTGATTTCTTTTTGAATAATCGTGCCTAAATTAACGAACACCCGGCCGGAAATAACTAATACCTAATAAGCGGTAGCAATTTTTTTTGCGATATTCTATGCGAAATAATAATTGATGAGTTTCTATGCAATGAAAAACTAGTTGAACTGAGAATAATTTCCTCGCAATTCAGCATTGTTGCCATGCTCACCTTGATCAAACGATATCATGTCGAATCGGTAAATTTGCTTCCGTACCTGATGCACTTACTGCCACCAACGTTGACGATAAACACGATGCCGATCATCCAATGTGTTTTCTTACTTCTCCTTCTTTTTAATGACGACCCAACAAGGAGATTCCCGTACCGTAGCTTTTACACTTTATTAAACACTCATAGTTCTTGATTGTGAACTTTCTGAGCCATTAACTTCCGAAAATTCTCTGGACCGGTCCGGAATTCAGACCCAGATGGCTTCAGTAAGACCATCTTGTGAATCGCACGTTTTACCGCTGAACTACGGAAGACCCCGACCAGCCAACCAACAGTTGGAGCGATAAAAACAAACGTGTTTGTTGCTCGGATTAGATGTCATCACGAAAAATCACTGCGCGACTCTGAATAACATCCACCGCTACTACGTATACCCCCTCATTTCCACAATCCCCATTCAATCCGTAGGTCGCAGTCATTGCCGCCCCATCGCAATCGAACTAATTCAAGTTCGATGTCAACCATGCCAACACAATACACGACGACGCGACGCGGCTCGGTACCTACATAGCTTTGCAAATTCGCCTCCTACGCGACCCACCGATATCACTATGGGGGATCCCCTTACAAGCGAGCGGTCAAAAATAAAATTGGACTTTTCAAGTGATTTTCCACTTTGCTTTAGCTGTGTATGGTCGAAATAGCATGAATATATAATTTCTAACACCCCCCCCCCCTTTAGGGATCGTCTATGAATTACGTAATATTTTTTTTCATAAATTCGATTAACGTGACAAAGCAATCCAATTTAGGAAGTTTAATTTTATATGTTTTCTTGAGGAGAAGGAAGGGGTTGTACAAAAACTAAGTACAGCAATTTATGGACATCATGAACCCTCCCCCTTCTCCATCCTCATTTGTGGACTGTCGTCTATATATTTTGTATATTTTTGCGGAAGGTAATCATTTTTGTGGGAAGAAAGTAACAAAACGCCTCCCCTACCAATAAATCTAATAACTTTTCATTGCTCTAAATCTGAAGTTGGCGGCGAGAGAACCGAATTAATGTTAAAAGACATTAATTTCATGACATTCGGTGATATTTTTTTGTTCTTACTCTCATGCCTCACAATTTGTATTTAGAACAATCTGTTTGACAAAGTACTAGGTTCTGAAGGATCCTAAAGCATTAAATGTTAATCAAAGAATCAGAAGTCAAGAACGAGTAAAGTACGAGACACTGAAGACGTCCTAACAGGTCGAAATACGTATATGTAGAACTAATACGAGTTGGTGGAATAAAATGGAATTTTACTAAACTCGTCTTATGACAGTGAAAACATTCCACTAAAAAATAGTTAAACAATTTTCTTAAAGAATCAGAATTGGAAATAACTTTTGAAAAAGGGTATTAGCAAATTAGAAATCGCAATCCCATGACATTTGTACAAGTTATTCAAAAATAAATGAGAATAATATATTCTCAAAAATGTGAACATTCATTCATTCCACAATGCTCCATTGTTCAGAAAAGCAAATTTCTTTCAATTTGAATAACAACACTATTTAAATTATTTTTGATTTGTTTTCATGATTTCTACAAGTTATATATAGCATCATTCTTTTCTGTGTGAAGGTTTAAATCTTTAATGATATTTTCTTCAATTCCATCAACGATGGAAGATGACATGAATTCATCTAAAGTATCAGAGGATAAAGAACTTTTAAAAATCTTCAAATATTACAAAATTACGCATGGCATAAGAATAACTAAGTGAATTTTTTTCCAATGTCTCCTCGTTATCCAAATCGAGCTTAAAATAGATCTGATTCATGTAAGGCACGAAGAAAAATGTCAACATTTGCCTCTCTTGATCATTTTCTTGCATTATGAGTTCTAAATTTCTTCTTTTTTATATTGACTTTCCGCTGGTTGTTCAGCCAGTGAACCTCAAAGTGTAGATGAGTGAATAAATATTTCCCTACCTTTAGCCAGACATTCATGAACACTAGCAAGAATTTCATACTCTCCGTACTAACTAAGATATTGTTCGTCTTTACTTTTGCAATAAACATGTCGGGAATTATTGATTCCATGAGATTTATAAATATTTACATACTATGAAACCTCATATTTAGTTCTCCATCAGTAGCTAATGAATAGCTCAGAAAAATAGGTTTAGGAAATGACTCAAACCACTCAAGCCCCAAACGCAATTCAGCGGAATGGCGACGGAACCAGTAAAATTTGACAGGAAATATATAAATTCCGTTACCGTTACCGTTGTGCTGCATTGTATTGGGGGTTTTATTCATTCACTCCTTTGAAAAGTTAAAAAATTGTTATAAATAAAGTCGAAGTTATTACCAATACATGTATTTTGACCATACCCTTTGAGCCCATAGTTCAGTCTGGCCCATTTTCAATAGGAAACGATGGGACTAGATTTCCCGTCGAATGAAACTTGTTGCGAGAAAATCGTACACAAATAAGCGTCTAAATGGCGATTTGCGCACATACATACAGACGCGCATGCACACACATACAGACATCACCTCAATTCTTCGAGCTGAGTTAGTTGATATATACCACTACGGATCTCCGGGCCTTCTATCAAACATTCGTTTTTGGAATGAGCATTAACCTTGGAGTACGAGAGAGGCAAAACAAAGTTAAAAAAATAAATGAAAAAAAATCAAAGTGATTTAACTCTGTTAATTGCAAATACTGGCAAGAAATTATTTCGGGAAATTTTAGTCGAAGCTTCGTCCTTGATGTGCATCATAAAAGAACCCGGGGATTTCTGAGGAAAAAAAAGTTCTTCACTATCAAAGTTGAAAATAGCGTGGTTTTGGGAAAAAATTTTTGTTTCCGCTTTTTTTTATTTTTTTTTTCACAATGTAACCATTAGTTTTTGCATACCATTTTAAAGCTTATACAATTACCTTTGTAATGATGTATTAACATTAAAGAAAAACATTAAGAAAATATTTCAATAAATAGTTGAAAGTAAAATATTTTTCAGGAAATTTGTTAACTTTTTTACCCATTTCTGACTTTGACACCTTATATCTTTGGAACTAGTGCACCTAGAGACTTCAAATTCAGAATTTCTCTTAATTAGAGTATTGACAATGGAGAGAAAATATTTTAAAATAATTCGGAAGACATGACATTTTCGATTAATGACCGCCCGAAATCCTATAGTGCGATAACCCATTCTATCGTTTCATCGCGCCATCATCATTCTTTCGCCGTGGCTGAACCATTTTCGCTTTTTTTTGTATCTGTGTTGAACTTGGCCATTAGTTTTCCACCTTTTTCCGGTCCCGTCAGAATAATTACGTTTGCCGCATGCCGGGTTGCATGTGTGGCTGTAGACTTTTAGACTGGGGGTGGGTGGTCCAATAGGCGTCTACCATATTTTGAAATAATGTCAAAAAATGTTTGATTTAAACAAGTGAAAATTTGGTTGAATTGTAATGGCAGAGGACAATGGTTTATGAGTACTAAAAAATGCAGATGTCGATCAATTTTTTGCTTACGATTGGTTTGTTGTAAAATTCATAAAATTCTGGTTTCCAAATTTGTTGACCGACAGAAATGAAGAAATCCACCATCAAGCAGACAAACTGAAGTAGAGTTGGGCTAGATGGCTTCGTTTTTGGATTATATTATATGTGAATTTTATTTCAGAGGTTTAGTTTCTAACCATGTGCTATTACAATTGTATTATGTTAGTGATAATTCTATGAAAAATCGCGATTGTCATACAGATATCCGGAAGCCCGACGATTTGTGGTCATGCAATGCATTTTAGACCAGCATCCATCAGGTGCACTGGAGAATCGCCGTTTGCACTTGCCGGTATTGTGTTTTTCCCTTGTTGCTGCTGACTTTGCCGGTTGAAGATGGACACGCGCGATATGGTTGGTGGGGTGTGATTTTACTCCTGTGCATAACCCACGGGGCAATGCAATAAAGCCGTTCACGATCGATGTTGTTTATCAGGCAATGTTTTGCTGTCACTTTCCCTCCGGTCGTAGCTCGTGTCTGGAAATCTCATTTCCCTGCTAATGAAGACTTGCATGTTCGACGGTGCTCAATGAACTTTTTGAACGGAACTGAATGCGGGGCTGTGTACAATTTCGTAATGTTAGACAGATGGCAAATGCAACTTTCCTGGTTACATAGTATAAGGCCAATTGCTCGTATCCTCAACTGAAAGTGTTTCTTGAATCTTCAATACTTTATGAATGCCTTGTAGTGCAAATCATTTCAATAGTTGGAGTTTAATTAATTTATTTTCCAATGGACATGGGAGCTTGTATTATAAACTTTCAGGAGATTCATTATTCAACTAAAAAATCCACTATTGGTATTTTACTCTACTTGTTCTGCGTTCTTGTAGCAATATGCGATTTGATTGTCAACCCTTTTCACACTATAAATTAAAGTTTCAATTATTTTTACTTACCACTATTGAAGACAATTGTTGAGGTTCTGAAAAGACACATAAAAAGAAATTATTAGCTGAATTTTATATTTGCCAACACACACTACAAAATGTGTGTTTTATTAAATGCCAGAAATGCCATTGTGTAAACATGAAATTATGGTGGAAATTTTAATGTTCGTTAAGCTAGATACCCAATAATTTGTGACATGTTTTTTGCAGTAATTTTGCAGAAGACAATACGCAATAAACGATGAAAAAGACATTTTGCTATTTTTCATACGATCTATCGACAAATGCCTGTAGTTTGCAAACTTTTTATTCTAAATATTTATACTTTTTATACTAGTTACTAAATACATGATTATTATTTGAATTGTTGTTAAATATCAGAGAAGTCAGATACAAAACAACTAGAACAAAAAAAAAGTTCTTTTTAAATATAATTCTGTAAAGCAATCCATATTTTCAAGATTTTTTATATGAATGTGCAAATTTATGTATTACAAAATCCAGATGCTAAACAATGGATTGCACCGGTTTACAATATTGAATAGCTTTTGCATCTAACTAAATGTTCCTGATGCATTTCCGGCAAACATTATTCTGCAGACGACGGTTTGCGACGCTTTCTTTATGTTCATTGCACTGTTCGAATCCGATCGAACCATACTGGTTCCATTATTGCAGCTAAGCGGAGAAGGGTTCCTTGTTCACGTCTGAACTTCAGGTTCAGTGCCTTCCTGGTTTCTAGCATAGTGAAACCTATTGAATCGTTTCAAAGTGGGGGAAGGCCCGCCCGCTATCCGATAACATAATAGTGAACCGTCGGAATCGTGTGGTTCCTTTATATGCTTATGATATGACGACTATTCGCCTGAGTGATTCCATCCACCTTCTTCCCAGTCAGCGCCGCAAGCCACCACCGCCGCGTCGCGTCGGGTATATTGCATCAGGTTCAGGCTGCGACCATCAAGAACCCGGTAAACGGGGGACGCTGCCGTTGTTTCGTTGCTAGGTTAGGGGGGACCCCAAAACTTTTCTTTCGTTTTTTTTTCGTTTCTGTCTATACGAGGGGGGGAAGTCTAACAGGAAGCGTCTTGCACCAGTAATGAGGAAATTCAATTTATTTACGCTCGCTTATTGGGGGATTGGTATGCGTGTTCCCGTGGACGACCGAGAACGGAAGTTGTTTGCCAAACGAGAACTTTCTTCTTTTATGTCGTTATTGGTTTTTTTTCGACTGCCGATTGGGAATGAAGGAGGTCGGATATAGGGAAGCTTTGGAAGACTACGTACGGTGGAAACCGCCCGTCCCGCATAGTAACGCACCTTATTCGATGGAACTAATCGATTCGCTATCGGCAGACCGTCGGGCAACATTAGGAACCAACAGTAGTTTCGAATTTAAAGTTAAGTGGGTTGCGGTGGATGAGGAAGTGCGTGCGAATAAGTCCGAGATACTCTATCAAGTTGTTAAATGGAATTCCCTGTGGCTGGTATAAGTTAATCCATAATTACTGATTCAAGTATTGTTAGGATAGATTGGTTTTGATTGGCAACAGTACATAGAGCCGTGATTTTTTTTGGCGAATGGAAGTGTTTATTTTTGAAAGTTTTATGTTTGTTAATTCTAATAGATTACCATTGTCAATTATAGAAACATGTTCACTTTTTGGTAAATAATATTCTAATGTTTTTTTGAATTCAAACATTCAAATTTGACATTTGGTGAAGTTACATGAATCCAACATTCGAAAAATATGCCTCAATAGTGTCATTAGATTAATTGGATATGTTTCAGTTAAATTATTACTAACTGCATAAGGCTAATACACCTAGGTTTTTTTTACGCGGTTGGAATTCATTAATTTCTCGTTAATACCCCTTGAATTTTCTTCGTATTTTTGTGATTTTTTTCGTGGGGTTAACTCATTGTTTCATTGACGCTGAAGGTCTTAAACGACTAAAACCAAACCGTGTAAAAAAAAACTGGGTGTAATTGCAAATAGGAGAACTGTTCTCAATTCCATCTCACTGAACATATGTTCGTCTCATTGCGAATGAGAAAAATACAGCACCAATCTTGACACTTCGTTTTACCAACATGCAAAAAAAACACACACAATATGAAAACAAATCATATTCCTTTTAATTGTTTTGTTTTTGATGGGATGAACAATGAACATAGGAGCTTTTAGACGAAGTCCAGGAGCAGTAAACTAAGTAAATGATTACTAATAATAAAATTCTTTGAAATCAGTTCAGATATTTCGCTTTCTTTTAGTTTGTGTTTATTTTTCGTCGGTCTAAGTATTTCTTTATAAGTGATAAGATCAGAAGAATCCAACACCTCGATCCTCTATACATTACACATCAACTTATGGACTTGGACTTAGGGCTTTACTTTCTATCAATGGTGGTTATTTTTTCTATTTACTCAGACTAACCAGTAAAAAGAAAAGGGATAATGCCTTTTTCAAATGAAAACGTCTGCCCGGTATAATGCGTAGTAGAAGAAAGCATGGCCGGCATTAGTGAAAGGGGAGTGGTAATACCGCCTTCAAATGCACATGTCTGCCGGGTATAACACCATCCTTTTGGAATGAAGGAATTATAATTTAAAAAAGCTGCTATTCTACACCATACTTATCTGAGAGAAGATAGTTGGGTTGTCACTTTCTTCAGCAAAATTGTTCATTAGGATGTCGGCTTCAAAGGAAAAACATCGAAGTTCAAGTTTGACTATACCCTGGATCCCCAGATACGCGAAATCTTGGGAAGATTTTGCTCATGAGAGCATGCTGAAATATTTGGATCTTGTTTGGTAATTTTAAATTCAGTTTTAGTCATCCTGAACGTTAAGCCAGTGACCATTTTTTAGGAATACGAGACGCTTAAAGTTCTACACAATGTTCTCGAGTTCAGCCCACAGTATCTATCAGATCAACCAAGCCTCATGCAGTTTCCTCATCATCGGCATATACCCAGACCAGTTCAATAAGCTTATGCGCAATGTTCAAGATACTCAAAAGCATTCTCGAGTTTAGCTCAAGGTACTTACTAGATCAGAATATACCCAATCCAGTCCCATAGGCATATGCGTAACATGTAAACCCAATTTTCTTGATTACGATATGTTCAAGGTACTCAAAAGATTTATCGATTTATGTTCTCTTCATCGGCATAAACACAATCCGGTCCAATAAGAATGTGAGTATCATGTTGTTTACCCAATTTTCTTGAATACGAGATGTTCATGGTACTCCAAAACGTTCTCAAGCTCAACATAAAGTGTCTCTCGCACCAACCAACGCTTTTGTCATGTGCTCATCATCGATTTACCGAATCGGGGGTTTAATCAGCGAATGTCCATAACGTAAACCCATTTGTTTTTAATACGAGATGGCGATTGAGCAAATCAGCCAAGGCTATTGCAATAATCTCATCATCGGCATATGCCCCATCCGGAACAATAAAAAGTGAGTAAAGATCATGATATCTACCAGATGCACAATGACTAAGGAGGTGTTTGAGTCGAGCAATGTCCATTTGAATGTAGATGCGGAATTTTTTGGCATAAAACCACTGTCTTCACGGACTTGGATAATTACATCCAACATAACGAATTCCAGGATGTTTTAGCGAACCAAAACGGCCTACAGTAGCTTGTACAAGTAATGATTGAAGTCATGTAAACTCAATGGATACAACCCCGGAAATAATTATAAAGCGTTCGCTGTTTTTCGTACAAAATGTTCATGTTTGAGGATCAAAATCTCGATTTCAAAATCCCAAATTTTTAATTAATGATGATTTTTTGTATGCACATTTACTGAAAAGGCACGTTTCAGTTGGAAATAATTGTAAAACCACTCAACTTCTATGGAGTTTCATATAAAAGTGGTGGTTAATTCAAGGACGTTTTGAAGAACCAAAAATGACGACCCTCGACCCCCCAGTCGCTAATGAAAGGATTATTCACTTAAGCATATATCGAGATATAAAACAGAAGTTCCTCAGAAAATAGTTAAGAGGTACCAGCAGCGAAAGCGAGAAAATATGTTTGTTTATTGGAAGGGTGTGTTTTGACTGGATAAGATGTAATACAAGGAAGTTGGCTTTCTTAGTCTGGAGAAACAGGGCGATGGTTTTTTACTTGCCCGACGTTTCGACCGACGTGGGTTGTGGTTTTTTCTGGACAATACGACTCTTGATTCTCCAGACTGAGAAAGCAAACTTCCGTGTATTTTTGTTTATAGTTTGCTCCCACGACTCGATATCGGCCCTCCATAAGCCGACCCACTGTAGCTTGTAAAAGCAACGATTAAAATCCTATCGGATCAATGGACTTGCTGGAATGTTTAACGATGCACGAATACATCGTTTCGGACTTGGTTGTTCCGGTAGGTCACATGTTCTAAACTACCAGTCGTAGCACCTACTTCCAACACAGCCTCCCGTATCGGTACACCTGGAGATCACCACTGCAGACACAATCACAAATCGACCACGTTCTGATTGATGGACGGCACTTCTCCGACATTATCGACGTCAGGACATATCGTGGCGCTAACATCGACTCTGACCACTATCTGGTGATGGTTAAACTGCGCCCAAAACTATCCGTCATTAACAATGTTCGGTACCGACGACCGCCGCGGTACGACCTAGAGCGACTGAAGCAACCTGATGTGGAACGTGGAACGTTATAGACGGAAGCGGAGACAGCAGACCCGCCTTTTTCAGGAGAAGAAACGCCGCCTGGAAGAAGCGGAGTGCGAGGAGATGGAACAGCTGTGCCGTTCTCAAGATACACGCAAGTTCTATCAGAAGCTCAACGCATCCCGCAAAGGCTTCGTGCCGCGAGCCGAAATGTGCCGGGATAAGGATGGGAGCATCTTGACGGACGAACGTGTGGTGATCGAAAGGTGGAAGCAGCACTACGAGGAACATCTGAATGGCGCTGAGAGTACAGGCAGTGAAAGTCAAGGCAGCGGAGGAGATGACTACGTCAGTTCAGCGGACGATGGAAGCCAACCAGCCCCCACCTTGAGGGAAGTTAAGGATGCCATTCAACAGCTAAAGACCAATAAAGCAGCTGGTAAGGATGGTATCGGAGCTGAGCTCATCAAGATGGGCCCGGAAAAGCTGGCCACTTGCCTGCACAAACTGATAGTCAGAATCTGGGAAACCGAACAGCTACCGGAGGAGTGGAAGGAAGGGGTTCTATGCCCCATCTACAAGAAAGGCGACAAACTGGAGAACTTTCGAGCCATCACCATCCTTAATGCCGCCTATAAAGTGATATCCCAGATCATCTTCCGTCGTCTGTCACCATTAGTGAACGAGTTCGTGGGAAGTTATCAAGCCGGCTTCGTTGACGGCCGCTCGACAACGGACCAGATCTTTACTGTACGACAAATCCTTCAAAAATGCCGTGAATACCAGGTCCCAACGCACCATCTGTTCGTTGATTTCAAGGCGGCATACGACAGTATAGACCGCGTAGAGCTATGGAAAATTATGGACGAGAACAGCTTCCCTGGGAAGCTTACCAGACTGATCAAAGCAACGGTGGATGGTGTGCAAAACTGTGTGAAGATTTCGGGCGAACACTCCAGTTCGTTCGAATCGCGCCGGGGACTAAGACAAGTTGATGGACTTTCGTGCCTGTTGTTCAACATTGTGCTAGAAGGTGTCATGCGGAGAGCCGGGTGTAACAGCCGGGGTACGATTTTCAACAGATCCAGTCAATTTATTTGCTTCGCGGATGACATGGACATTGTCGGCCGAACATTTGCAAAGGTGGCAGAACTGTACACCCGCCTGAAACGTGAAGCAACAAAAGTTGGACTGGTGGTGAATGCGTCAAAGACAAAGTACATGCTTGTGGGCGGAACCGAGCGCGACAGGGCCCGCCTGGGAAGCAGTGTTACGATAGACGGGGATACCTTCGAGGTGGTCGAGGAATTCGTCTACCTCGGATCCTTGCTAACGGCTGACAACAACGTTAGTCGTGAAATACGAAGGCGCATCATCTGTGGAAGTCGGGCCTACTACGGGCTCCAGAAGAAACTGCGGTCGAAAAAGATTCGCCACCGCACCAAATGTGTCATGTACAAGACGCTAATAAGACCGGTTGTCCTCTACGAACATGAAACATGGACAATGCTCGAGGAGGACTTGCAAGCACTCGGAGTATTCGAGAGACGGGTGCTTAGGACCATCTTTGGCGGTGTGCAAGAAGACGGTGTGTGGCGGCGAAGAATGAACCATGAGCTCGCCCAACTCTACGGCGAACCCAGTATCCAGAAGGTAGCTAAAGCCGGAAGGGTACGATGGGCAGGACATGTTGCAAGAATGCCGGACAGCAACCCTGCAAAGATGGTGTTCGCTTCCGATCCGGCAGGTACGAGACGGCGTGGAGCGCAGCGAGCGAGATGGGCAGACCAGGTGCAGAACGACTTGGCGAGCGTGGGGCGTATCCGAGGATGGAGAGATGCGGCCTCGAACCGTGCATTGTGGCGTCAAATTGTTGATTCAGTGTTATCTGTTTAGATGTTAACTAAATAAATGAATGAAATGTTCTAAACTACAGGACGTTTTGGAGAACCAAAAAGGTCTGTAGTAGTTTGTGAAAGAAATGAGTGAAATACTGTCGGCTCAATGTACCTGCCGGAATGCTTAGCGCTGAACGGATATATCGTACATGACTTGGTTGATCGGATAGATCACATCTTCTAAACTCCAGGACGATTTGGTGAACCGAAAAGGTCTGTAGTAGTTTTTAACACTTATAAGTGAAATCTTATCAACTCAATGGACCTGCTGGTATGTTTAGCGATGCACTGATACATCGTTCAGGGCTTGAATGCACTGGTAGATTGCAAGTTCTGTACTCCAGGACGTTCTGGAGACCTTGAAATAATTTTTTTCGTTTATTCGAAACTCGATTAATTTGTGTTACCTAGGATCTCCTAGATATGCATTTTTGGAAAAATATCTCAGCTTAGGTCATTTTGATTCTAGATATATTTTCTGAAACATTCAAGGATTTGTTTGAAAGACCTAAAACATCCGAACAAAAATAGTTTTGGCCGGATCCAGTGAAAAAATGCAAATTTATAAATTATATCTACGGAAAAAAAATCTTCATGAGAGGATTAAGGCATCACAACCTCGTCATATTTCGATAAATATACAGAAGGAATAACATCTTTAAACAGATTTTACGACCGTGATTATGATGATGATAATTTGTTTATCGGATTTGAGCAGTCTTATAACCATTGCTGGCAAGCGGGAGCCACTTGGAACACCTTATGCCATTTATTTCTCACTACATGTGTTTTGTCGGCACATTGCCTGATTGTTAATTGCTTTGATTGTTGATAATGTCTGTCAGTTGTGGTTAGCATTGGGCTTTCTTCGATGGTTTAGAAGCAATTGAATATTTTCTTCATACACCCAGTTCTTTTCGACGTAGAATTGCGTCTTTCGGTACGATAGGGGGGTCATTCCAAAGTTTTAAATTTGGGAGGGTAACGAAAAGAGGTCAGGAGGTACGAGCCAGCAGTTTTTCAACGGATTTCGGAGATTTTGATATGAATCGATTAGTAAACTCTATGAGATTATATACAACTATTGTAAACAATTGATTTAATGCATTTAACTATTGGAAAATTTAATTTCGCCAGTTAATGTTGAAATTGCACTTTAACAGTAATTTGCCTACATTTCGGGTATTAGCCATCCGGCATGAACATGCATAAATTGTTGATGATCAAATCGCACTACACCCAGGTTTTTTTTACACGGTTTGGTTTTAGTCGATTAAGACCCTCAGCGTCAATAAAACAATGAGTTAACCCCACGAAAAAAATCACAAAAAATCAAAGAAAATTCAGGTGGTTTTTCAAAAGCTGGGAAAGTTTAGGTTTACCGAGAAATTAAAGAATACAATCCGAGTAAACGCCAAATGCTGTTTCACTGCCATGCATTTCTCCTCTTCTCAGGATTATTTGTAAAAAAATATTATTTTAATTGGTTTTTTATGAACAAAAAAGGCATGAGTACTTCGTCGATCTACAATGCTCTATTTTTGCCTATTAAGGAACCAAAGTATTGGCCCGTTAACTTTGGTTGAAACCGCACCATACTCACTTCACTACAGTGACTAGTGAGACGAAGTACTCTGTTAGAAAAAGTTAAAATTTGACCGCTTTGGTCAAACACTTAACGAAATCCGTTTGAGCTGCGGACTTTGTTTGTGGAGATGAAACATTTGAGCACTACCCGAAATTCGATGGAGTTCAGTGCGTGATTTATCTTGTTTCGGACAGCAAAACGATCGCGCGATCGGCAGAAATATTGTGTTCTGCATTGCGCGGCCGGTAATAAGAATAGCCAATGAACAAGTAAGTGCAGTGCGTGTTTTAGTCGTCGGGAAAGAAATAAAATATATATCTTGTGTTCGGTGGCTCATGCGCATGTCGCGCGCGGTCAAAAAAGCGCGTTCTTCAATAGTTTGCTGTAGGTAACGAGCAAGTGAGTACAGAGTGCTGCGCTTCCGTGCGGCCGTCCAAAACGCGAATCTCCTCAGTTTTCATATGCCACCGGGCGTGCATGTTTTAGCTTTTAACTCGTATTAGTGTTATTTCCCATCCCATAGATCGCATCGCTTACCAAAGTGAATCCAGATAAATTATCCTTTGTAACTAAAACGATATCCTATCCCAAGACAATCGTGGAGATGCATAGGTATACTCGGCATCTAGTAGCAACGAGAGTCGGACTAACAATCCTTCCATTCCTATATGACCGTAAAGACGTGGCCGGCGTTGTTTTTGACTTTAAATATTTGTGCTCCCGAAACGTGTACATTGAGAATGGGTAGCTAATCCCAAGCCCCATTAATTGTGTTCTCTGTACAATTTCGCAAGTTCAGTCAATCACGGAGTAGCAACTACGAATTGTGCGGTCATAATGCTCATGCTACCCGTTTTTGAAATTCGATGGTCAAAGTTTTCCCATACATTCCATTGGCACCCTAGTACTCACATCACTCACTGATTTTGGTCAAGCAATCATGGATAGAGCTTACCAGGGCCCACAACATCAATTCTGCATCAAAACCATATCGAAAATCTTTTCTGTAGGAGCCACTTGGAAAATAAAATGCACTGATTGTTCACTGCATGTGTTTTGTCCGATTGCTTTGATTGCTAATGATGTGACTGCCAGTAGTTTTTTTTTAATTGAGCCTACTTTGATGGTTTTGAAGCAATTGGATATTTTCTTTATAGTAAACGGCAAGTGCTGTTTCACTGCCACACATTACCGATAAAGCCGATAAACAAATGAATCGTCACAAGGAATAACATTTACTGTGTCATTATTCTGGGGAGACACCTATTTATAAAGAACGGATCACATTTATCATTGCATTATTCTGGGCAGATGCATTATTTCTAAAGAAGGAATCACATTCGGACGCACATTAGTCAATCGCAATGATTGACAAAAGATAACTTTTTGGGGAATTGTTTAATTCGGGGAAATTGCATTCGGACAATTGTTACATTAGGGGAGTTGGGGATTTTGGTTCTGGGGAATTGTTGGATCTGAAAACATGTAGGGGTACTGTATCGGTTTTGGCCATGTTCCTAATTTGGCCAATTTTGCAATTTTTTGTTTTGTTTATTAACGATCTATGTTTTCGACTAAAAATTGGAAAGTTGCTATACGCCGATGACTTACAAATTTTCCGAATCATAAGGTCTCACCTAGACTGCTGCGCGCTGCAAGCTGACATTGAAGAGTTAAGGTTGAGGTGTATCGATAACGGGATGGAATTGAACATCAAAAAGTGTGAGTCAATCACATCTACTCGTCGACAGTCTCGAGTGGATTTTGTATATTCGGTAGGATTGGATAGTTTGGAACGCGTCGAGACTATTCATGACCTTGGGGTAATGATTGACAGCAAGCTTCGGTTTAATACACATGTAAGTACTACTATCGCAAAGGCTTTCGCAGCTCTTGGGTTTGTTCGACGCATTACCAGTAGCTTTAATGATATCTATGCAGTTAAAGCGCTGTATTGTTCATATGTACGCAGCATCTTGGAGTATGCAGCATGCGTGTAGTCCCCATATCACACAACGCATATTATTCGGATTGAGAGAGTGCAACGTAGCTTTATCCGATACGCCCTTCGTAAACTACCATGGTCGAACCCAGATAATTTGCCCGACTACACGGCCCGCTGCAAACTCATTGCATTGGAGACGCTATCTGCAAGGCTAACCAACATGCAACGAGTTTTCATCTACTACTTGTTGAACGGAAATCTCGACTGCATTCAATTATTGGATAACGTAGCTATTTATGCTCCTTCTCGACAACTGCGAGAGCGAGAGCTATTATTCGTTAGACGCCGCAGAACCATGTATAGTAGAGTGGGGCGCAGTTGTATGGGAAAACGCAAACTTCGTCCGAAGTTCAAGTGAGATCAAGGTTTTTCTGAATCGTTTTGGGACCCCAATCAACTGTGCAAAATATGGGCTCGATTGGTTGCGACCTCGCATGCCGCATCGCGTTTTAAGTTTACATGGAGATTAGTATGGGAAAACGTTCTTTTTTACATTTTTTCTCTTAGCGGCTTCAATTTATCGTCAATCACGCTACCCAATACGTTAGCATATAGCCTGAAAGATGCCGAAAGACTTTGCCGAAGAGGGTACGCAGCTGGAAGGTCTACAAAAATGTTATTACGTTTCGAAAATTGATTGTTTAAACCATATGCAAGAAATCAATGTTTCTGCCAGCACTACCGGACGACCTGTAATTGTCAGAGGGCAAAACCCATTTTCGTTCTAGTCGGAGTTTTTACTTTGTGAATTCATTCCGAATATCTCCCATTAGCTCCAAAGTCCTATAAAATCAATAATTTTGAAATAACACTCAGTTAAATTATTGCTCCACGTAGTTCGGCAGTGCTGGCAGAATAAATGATTTTTTGCATATGGTTTGAACACTCAATCTTCGAAGCGTTTTAACTTTTTTCGTGGACGTTCCAGCAACGTGCCTTCTTCAGCAAAGTTTTTCGGCATCCTTTGGGTTATACTTTAACGTAATGTGCCACTTGGTTTACGATGAACTGAAACCTCTAGTAGTAGAAATGCAAAAATATACGTTCTCCCATACTAATTTCCATACAAACTTCAAACGCGATGCGGAAAGCGAGGAAGCAACCAATCGGTCCCAAATTCTGCACAGTTGTTCAGGACCCAGAATGGCTTCGAAAAACCATTGATTTGAAAAAATGACCATGACGCCCCACTCTAATGTATAGTTACAACAACCCATTTGATCAATGTCTTCGTTTGTTCAACAGTGTTAGTGATGTTTTTGATTTTAATATGTCAAAAAATGTGTTCAAAAATATGATTAGGGCTCTAGCACAAAACAGATAGGCATGATAGAACAAACAGCAAGTTTCGAAGTGGGCTCTTTGTGTATCAACAATCGACGAACGGCACTCCCGTATATCCAAGGCGAAAGAAAGAGACAGCAAAGCATGCGATGCTGCTCTGTCTAATGCGCGTTGTTCAGTAAAGCTTGACTTCCACCGCTAGGTTCGCTAGCGTTTCAAAATTATGGAAGGACCACATTCCACGGCAAAGATGCCTATATGTTATGTGGCTCTAGGTTAAGCTGCAGTCTGTAGAATAGTTTTTAATACTTTCGAGACGGTGGTAACAAATAATAATAATAAATAACTCTAAAAATAAAGCAATTCGCGAGGGTTTCATTAGTTTCATCAAAAGATATATCCCTCACGGTTCAACGCTGCTTTCAACTGATCGATTATTTTTAAAAATATGTATTTTCCAGGGTTGGCCAAATTAGGCACTAAGTTGGCCAAAACCGGTGCACTGCCCCTATAATGAACAGGATGGCTAAAAAAATACTATTTCATTTTTTTTGTGGGACGTCCTCTTGTTGCTATGTTCAAAACTTATCTTAATCAGTTAACGTTTGAGTATTGATTGACTCATTTGAAGTGTATACGCAAAAAGCCAGTAAATATAGCGTGAATCGTTATTTTGAAACTTCCTAGCGTTATTTGTAAATAAGAACTATAAAGCATACCCAGCTTATACAAAATTCTAACATATTCGTATGCTGAAAGCAGCTTGTAGAAGATTGTAGTTTATCCGGCGAAGTTATTTGCATTCTACTGGAAAGAGTCATGTCATGACAAACCTCTAATTTTTCGCCGCTTTCAACATACAAACTGGCATCACATTTTGTAGGAGCTGGGCGTGCTTGATAGTTCTTATTCGTAAATAACCAGGGGTCTGCGAAGCGGCCATGTTTCTGATGCCAGCATCAAAATCATCGACTAATTTAATACGAAGGCGTAATCATAATCGTTGAAACCTGCCATTGAAAATGTATTTTGAGTATCGTGATATTTTGGCGAAGTAGAGCGCTTGATGCCCATTGAAATATGAAAATTTATTAAAGGCGTCAATATTCTTGTTAAAATAGCATTCATACTTTCGCACAAGTTCTTGAAAAATTATGAAAAATAATTACGTCTATTTGGAAAAAATCACTTCGGAATAGTGGTTTGTTTACAAAATAGGATTGGCAGTGGGAAACCCAATTTCAATAGAACAATGGGAAACTCAAAGATGTTGGCTATTGTCAAACGTAGTGGGTAGGATTGGGGTTGCCAGATACCTGTAAATAACACATTTTGCCTATATTGACTGTTATAGTAACTATTAGCAAACTATCAAATAGTCGGCTAATTGAATTGCATGTAATGTTCCCAAAAGTTGTTTTTCCCTTACTACTCACCATAATGATGATATTGAGTAAAGCATGGATGTGAGCTGATTCGGCTAGTTCATACACAGATAGAAAAATCCACTGAAATTTACGTCAAAAATCATGCACATAAATGGAACGTCATTATTAGCGTAATTCCACACGGGATATAGCCTAAATGTATACAATATTTAACGTGAATAGTCTATATTGCATGCAAGTTGTAAGCAATCTTTTTAGGAAGAAGACCATTTCAGCGAAGAATGGCGTAAATTACCGCATGGCAAATGTTACGCGCTGTTTACTTTTCATATTTTTTTTCTGTGTAGCAATTTTCAAGCAATCGATTAACATTACTTGAATGGTCTCTGTGCTATTTGAATGTGCCAGATAGCTGAAATAGACGTAAATTGCTACTCAAATTCTGACATCGTTTTCATTGTTATTCTTATTCTGGTTATCTGTTTTTGTTATTCTAACGGTACGGTGCATATTGCTTTTCCCTTAATCAAGCACTATGTTTTATATCGCTTTTAATGAAAAGTCACGAATGGTAATAGCTAGCCATTATTTAATCTAACGTGACGGTTCATCCAAAACATATTGCACTCGTTGTGCAACAATCAATCAGTTTCTCGCCATCATTCGCCCCACAAGGATACGTCAGAACAAAACCGACTTACAAAATCCCCATTCCATCCAAACATCATCGAACGGATCGGCGGCGGGCGGATGATGGTCGAGTTAGCCCATAAGCCGACAGTTAATGCTGGGCGCGCACAGGTTTGGTCATAAACGGCGGGCACACGCTCTTTCAGCCCAACGGAACAGTTCGTGCACAGCGGACCATGAACCGTGACAAATGTAAGCTCCATCTGTGACTCATTAGTGTAGGTATGCTCTCCCCAACTGATCTGCTTGCCGGCACCGCACCGGCACTCGGAACATACCGAAAATGTTTGGTTCTTGTTGTTGCCCATTTACCCGTTCCAATCCGGGAGCACGTAAAAAGCCGGGCTGTCAGAGTTGGCACGAATTACGATTTTTTCTGAACCGAGGCGTGCTTTTGTGTGAGTGATGGTCGTGAGCGGTGATTTGGGAAGGCGAAAACTCCACTGGAGTCCCATGTTTGGAAATAATGATCGTTGTTTACTCAACAACGTACGGTGGAGGTTCGTTCGCTGAATGCCATGTGTCTAATATCGGGTCCGCGAAGGTATGATCGGTGTAGAATTAGAACTTGCTGTTGGGTACATTTTGGTAGTTTATAGTGCAATAAATTATACAATGCACTATTAGCTTACTTACGTAACATGTGGGTTTGTTCATGCTGTGGAGCAATAATTTCGTTACATGTATTACTTGGAATAGTTTGAAAATTTCAGTTTGATTGAATAAAACATTTACGTTTAGAATTGATTGATGGATTCAGCATCAATTTGGATGAAAAACACCGATTCTAAGGCGGTCCGAGAATCGATCTCGTTGCCGCCGGACCTTCAGTCCAATACCTTTGCTCACTCTAGACCTCACTATTTCCTACCGCATTAAACATTCATACAAACTGAGCGTTCTGAGCACTCACGGAGTAACCAGAGCGTTTCAAGTTCACTCCAGGCAGATGTATAGATTTGTTTTCATATCTTTTTTTCAGGTTGCAGGTAAAACAAAAAATAAACTGCTCAACAATGAGCCTCCTTACCATCGAGCACGGGATCTGACGGTGGACACGACCTTCGGGTTATCATTCCATCAAAGGCAGTGCGATGATGATCATGGCGGTACTGCGAGGCAGCTGCAATAAAATCCAGTTCAGGTCGTAAACGGGGTGGAATTGTTAAATTACATAGCTTGTGTGTTCTGTATCCACTGGATTTCTTAGCCTACCTGTATTTTTTTTTTGCTACATATACCTCTCGGTACATTGAGCGTCACGATTCGGTTTTAAAGAGCCCACCAGTCCGTATTTTGGAATTGCTTAAAAGAACTCTGTGTTGCATAACAGCACATAACATATGTACGTCTGAACATCCGATGGATATGTCGGCAATGCTGCACGTTCTCCGTTTCTTTTTGTTCGCTTAGCGTATTGTTGTGCCATTATTTTCGTTTTGTTTTTATGCTTCATTTTTGGTCCATCTCATACATGAAACTGAAGTGAAAAGGCCTAAGTTCATTCAATGAAAATCGAATTTTAGACAGAAGGTTTGAATATAGGACCATTTTAGCTAAAAACCAGATTAGGTACGGTTCTTGAGCAATTCAGTAACGTAGTGCATATTTTATTCTTCCGGATGTTCCAGAGAATGATTTCAGTCGACTATTTTTTTAAATTATTTTCATTGTTTTTAATTAAAAATGCTTTCTGTGTTAATCCTTGAGTAGAATTGATTTTGAAACAAAACGCCTTTGAATAAGAGACTGTGATACAATGAAACCATAGTGAGTAGTAAATCAGGATAAGAAAACCATCACTACATCCCTGTAGGTGAATTAATTTTTCTTTTCTTATGTTCACTCTCATGTGTGCTGGAAGCCGGGGGATCAACGTGAAATTATTTGAGATAATAATTCACCATCTCCTTTTTTCACTTCTACTGGGCTCTTTTCTTCGCACTATGTACCTACCACCAACTTACTTATTCCTAATACCAGCTGATGATCCAGAAATTAAGTCGAACATAAAAAGAGAAAAAGTAAGTTGTGTAGTGAATTATCGAGAAAAAAAAACCCAAGAAACGCTTCTCGTTTCTATTTCTTCTCAATATCATCTTCTCATTCGATTGCACAGACATTAGTCTCGAAAGAGTTTGCCTTTTTTTCGTTGCGTAAATTAACCCTTGAATACTCGTTGGTCATGCACTTGATTAAAAATATTTCAACCTAGTTTTTTGTTCCAATGAAATCCGAAATCTAACAAAAAATGACGTTGACGTCAGAAACCAAATTTAAAGCTTTTGGTTTATCTGCTAAAATTTTAAAAATTTGCCTGACATTCATTGGCTATACTGAGCCCCGAAATTCTTAAGTTCGTCGCAAAAGGGTTAACTCCTCCGGGCACGTTCGTCGTCTTGTACCTTGGATCATAAACACATCATTAATCATATTTTAATAATTCGTTTAAAATTACCAGTCGAGAAAAGACATGAGCACGATCTGTGCTTCTCGGGTTTGAACGAGGAAAACGATTCTTGGGTTATTTGCTCAACTGTAATATCGATTAAAGTCCCGTTCGTTCTGACAGGCGTGCATCACACGCTGATTGGAATTGATATATGCTGGGAGTAGCGAGAGCACACGGTTGATTCAATTTTACGATTGAATTCTATCGAGCCTATACAGCAGCGGGTTTCCGAGCGGTTTCCATTTCGTTTTGCCTGCTGAAAGCCTAACAGAAAACCGAGCAGTCTGGTGTGGTAATTGTTTAATGAGAAGTTACTTTACCTGATCCGTTGAAATTTGGAATACCCGATATGTAAGTGCGTTTGAAAATGAGGGGCCACGAACCGGGTTTATTGTTTGGAGATATGAATTGGATTGACTACAATCGCAATATTTCTTTTTGCTTACTAAAACATAGGGGTAGATTGAATTATCTTTTGATCTATTCTAATATGATATCGATATATCCATCCATATTATATGTTAAAAATAGTGTTTCTGCCATAACTTTCGAACGCGAAGGTAGAGTGAAAGTAATTTCATGTAAATTATTGTTGTTTGCAGAATTACTTTCAAAAATAAGAAGAACGAGTTAATTTTCAATTTTTTGAGTGACAAGGTCGGGTCAAAAACATTATAAAATCGGATCGAAAACGTGATAAAACCGTTTTTTATCGACCTTACTGTATAAACCTTTGTTTGATAAAAACACATATTGACGTCACCTTCACTTTTCGAACTTGTGAAATTATTTATTTTAAATTTTAATTAATTGAATTGATACTGTTTTGTGAAATTAATTTTTATTTAAAGTTCAAGTGATTGTTATTCGAAATATACTGGCTCCTTTTTAACATGCCACGCTTTCTCCTCAGTACGACATTGGCCACAATGCGTTGAAATTGTGTAAAATTAATTAATTTTTATCTCATTTTTTCAACACTTTGATTATATTCCGCCTTAAATTTACTCAAACATGTTTCCATCGAACAAAATAATTTTCTAAAAAACACTCTGGTGCGTGACCCCTTTTCGTCACGTGTCATTTAACTTTTTAGCGGGAATCTTGCCATCTCGGGAGATAGAACAAGAATTATCGCTGCTCCCGGCAAGTGTTCTGATTCTGGTAGCACAGCGGATGAGGATTGTCAAAATAGAGATGCATTCGATCCTATAGTCATTTTGGAGTAGGGCCGGCCTATTGAAGTTTGGCTCACACATGGCTATGGGAAGTCTATTTGCAGCGGGCCAAGTGACGATTGTTTGTTATTCTTCCATCAAACCTAGTAGCGATCGGGTTTCGGCTGGCTCCGAATATTGTAGATAAACATACAATAAGAATGCGGCATGATCTGGGTCATATTTTTCCTTTAACGATGCATATGCAAGATGGTGATGGATGGCGCAAGCAGCCACGTGTTGAGAATTTTCGGGAATTATTTTTGGATTGTTTTGGTTTTGCAATGCATTTTACAGTAAGACATTTATGAAAATTCTTCATGAAAATCATATCAATTTCTGATGGGATGCGCAATTCATCTGTTTTTCTTTCGATATAGTCAACTCATCCGACAGATGACGGTAGTTTTACGATCTGTTTTTATCGGTAGCACTTCATATACCCGGAAGCAAAGGTCATAAAATATCAGATTACGATGCTAATTCCAATTTGACTAAGTGTAGCGTAAAGCAAAAACCTCCTCGAACAACCCAGTAACTACCGTCGCGTCCTCCGTTGGGAGCCCCTTCGCTTATCGTAAACTTTCAGGTTCAGCCTTTTGAAGGCAATTATGGATTTCGGAACAGCCGAGGATTGGACGCGAGGGTCGCACATCGTAAAATTAATCATTCTTGATTGACCGTTCCTTTCGCTCGTTAAAGAATGATGGTGAGTTTTCTCGCGCCTAGGCGTGCCAACTTGGTATATATTTTTTTCATAGACGTTGTCTGGGTCATTACATGTATGGGTATGGAGATGTCGGTCGTTGAACCCTTTCGCTTTTAGAAAATCTGTTATATGTCTAGATAGTTGATCATATTTATAACGACGAATGTAACATTTAAATGCTACCGACTGAGCATCGTCAGATTGAGAACTATTGTGTAACTGTTCCGGTTCTTCATCTTATTTCATCATTCATATTGAACCTAAGTTACAATAAAGTGCACAGATGAAAATATGTTGTGAATTGTGAAAATGTAATGTATTCAAATGTATTTTCATGCACATATTTGAAGCATGCAATTATACGTAATATTCAATCAAACTTAAAATCGAAATAAATTTAAAATGTACTTGATTGTAAAATTCAGTAAAATGTAATGGCATATCGAATGCTAATTAGTTTGTTGCAGGTTTCGGAATTCTCAATCATATGAATATAAACCTACGATTAATCCCTTGAGTGGAGTGCGATTTTGCATGTTCCCCTGTGAGGAAGTATTCTCACACAACATTTTTATCCCGATAAAATGACGGGTGATAAGTTCGTGAGCGCCGGCTTGCCGGATAATTTAATTTTGATCCACTAAATTTTCCCCGTCGTCGCTTCTCTAAATAAATTTTATAAGCATGTTCCCAAAATTAAGGACCGCCACGGGATCCCAAAACAATTTTGAAATGTTTAGAGCGCCCACTATAACCACGCCACCATCGGGATCGATGAATAGAACTCAAAAGTCGATATATGACGCTATATTGTAATCCAAAATTCAAGTTTGGAACAGTTTCGCAGTGATCTCAACAATGAAACCATGCAATATGGGTGTCTACCGATTTATGAATAGATTTCAAAAATTGTTATTCGACGTTATTTTGGAATCCAAGACGGCCGAACAAAAAAAATTGTGGCAATTTCGTAGGGAATTCAGCAATAAAATCATGCAATATGGATGTTTAGCAATCGAGATCAATGAATTGAATTTGAAAATCGATATTTGACGCTATTTTGGAATCCAAGATTGCAGACGAAATTCAAGGTAATTTTTGTGGACGTGAAATGAAACCATGCAATATACAAAGGGCTGTCCCTAAGCCACGTAGACTCTTTAGGGGGGGAGGGCGGTTGGAGGTGTTGCAAAAAAGTCGTTTGGATTCTCTACAGGAAACGGTTCGGAATTTCCGTAAGAAACTATTCAAAATTTTCTGAATTTCTTCGGATTTTTCATAGCATTTTTTTTTTGCTTATATTGCAAAGAGTTCGGAATTTCTTTGAATTTCAATAAAAAAAATCTTCGGGTTTCCCGCGGGTAAACCTTTGTAGCTTTCGTGAAAAATTATCCAAAGTCTTCATGAGAAGATCACTGGAATTTCCTAAGATTTCTTTTATATTGAAACGAGTTTTTTTTTTAATTGCGCAGAAATTTATATTTTGGATTTTAACGGATGATTCTTCAGAATTTTCACGAGATTTTTTTTTCATATTTTACTGAAAGTTCTTCGAAATTTCAACGAGATATTGCATGAAATTTTCAAGGAAAGCATCAAAATATTCACGGATTATCATTAGGAGAATTCAACGAAATTTCTCTGGAATTTCGAATTGATATTTTTCGGAATTTATTCTTGCATTTCATCGAACTTCTACACATTTGAATTTGTCAGTGACGTGACAGATTTTGAACAATGCTAACATATCGGCGTCGGTGGCGCGCACCTCTAGGCGGAATCGAATCAACCGGATATTCCATTAGTTGACTTAGAGATCTGGTTTCAGCAGCCGTGGACAGAGGATTCAATTCAATTTGGTCATGGGTCCGATTCCCAACATCCTCACTAATCTTCGTCCGTCCAGTCATTGGAAGACGTGCTCAACGTTTGGTGTTACGGGGGACGTCTGTCCAACGCTCGACCATCAATCAGTAGCTGCGACATATGGCCCTCCTCAGATGTAGTCATCTTAAGATCCTAATAACGGAAACTGAACTGGCTTTACACAATGGACTCCAGTTGTTGACAACTGGACTGTGGCAGCGTAAGCAGAAGCGATGTTCACTTCGACGTTGCCGATAAAGTATTATTTAGTGAATTAATCAGCATGACGATAGCACCTTAAAGCACAGGGGTTAGACAATAATGTTGAAATAGGCAAAAAATCGAAGAATTTTATATTAGCATAACTTTGCATGGAATTATTTGATTTTGATAAAACCAGAACCAGCGGACGCAGGAACTCTTCTAGTTTTCTGTCCTTATTCTAAATCCCAGATCGATTCACCGGTACCACAGATGTTCCGTTTTTTTCGGGGGTTTGTTGAAAATGCTTTTTTTGTCTACTACTTGCCATTTTATGTGACGTTTACTTTCGTTATGTGTTTAATGCTTTCCTCATAAACTAGAACTCGTTTGCTAACCAATTCTGGCTGCAGATCAAGAAACCCTAGAAAGAAACCGTGCATAGAATAAAAATATTTGTGCCATTTAGAGTTAATACCACATTTAAAACAAATCGATGGATCTGGAGGCCTTACTCCGCGTGTAGATTGCGTGTAGGCCTTACTCCAGGATTTTCTTGGATGACCAAGAAGTTAAACTATGAACATATTTTATTCTTTGCATCTGGGCTAGAGCTGTGCGCCGCCGCCGACAGTTTTTAACGCCGCTGATCTATAATTTTGGAAGACCCGATTCAAATTGAATTACCGCAGAATTGCCAAAGGAAATTCCGAAGATTCTGTGGAATTGCCATACAATTTCCTGATTGATCCCTACATCATGAAATTTAAACTATAGAGAATTTTTTGTGTAGATTCCAATTTCTTGAAAATTTCATACAATTTCTTATTCAACTTTCAAAAAGCTCTCCGTAAAAACTAAAAAAACTCGTCTGGAAATTGCGAAGGATTTATCGTTTCTTCTTATTGGCATGACATCGCCACACTGAACAGAGCCGCCTCACAGCTTAGTGTTCATTAAGCACTTCCACAGTTATTAACTGCGTGGTTTCTATGCAAGGTTACCATTTTTGCATTCGTATATCATGAGGCTAACACGATGATACATTTGATGCCCAGGGAAGTCGAGACAATTTCCAATCCGGAAACGTAGACTCTGCTCGATTTTTTTAAAGGATTTACTTTGGATTTGTACAGTAAATTATTTGCATTGTCCATAAGAAATTCTTGGGAAATTCGATTTGCCGAAAGCACCAGATGACCGAACTAATAATTTGGCCGAAAAAGCCGTTTGCCCTAACAAGACGAAACGATCGTTTGGCCACAGAAGTCATTAGGCGACAATGCCTTTTGGCCATTTGGCCGAAAATGTTATAAGGCATACGGCTAAATGTAATTTACTGAACGAATAATATGTAAATACACTTTTTTGTCAAATGAGAATTGAACAACATTTTTTAACCTTTTTTATTATTTCTTTATTATTGAGATTTTCGACCCTGGGCTGCATCACCTCAGGCTTATCTGAAACTATTGTTAGGTCGAAAATGGTTTGACCAAAAATATAGTATGGCTGACAGGGACATACAGCCGAAAGGAACATTCGGCCAAAATGGTAATTTGATTGTTTGTTGTTTGCCCTAACAGGTAATTTGCCAGAAAATGCCCTTTCTGCCAAATGACCATTCCATCCAAACGGCATTTTTGATCAATTGAACTATTCGGTCTAAAGATTTTTTTCAGCCGAATTAACAGTTCGGTTGAATGGCCCTTTCGGCTATATGTCGCTTTTGGCCAAATTACATTTACGGACAAACTATTTTCGTCCTAATAAAAATGTGAATATACGGTCAATTCGGCTTAATGGGATTTGGTTAGAAGACTTTTGGCTTAAATCGACTTACACAGTAGAGAAGTTACGAAATTTCGTTCAATGATATTTTGACAATAAGGTGGACATTTTTGACCGTATTAACCGTTCAGTAATTGACATTTGGCGATATGATCCGTTGAGCCATACAAAATTTTTTGCCAAATGGCCCATTCTGTCAAACGACCATTTAGGCGAAACGGCATTTTCTTTTCGGCCAAATGACCATTTCGGCCAACGGAGGTGTTTGGAAAAACGACTTTTTCGGCCAAACTACCAGTTCGGCCGTATTTTGCTTTCAGCCATTGGAATTTCCCAAGAATTTCTTATTCACAATACCATAGTGGTTAGTTAACTGCAACATGTTTACGTTTCAGTTATTTAGTGCCGTTCAATAACTGCAACGCATTCTAGACATCAAACGGTTGTCAGTCGATGTCAGCTGCAATAGAAGTGCACCTGATTTTGCAGCATCGACTTTGACAATGTTTTGAAGTGCACCGGTCCGATAGCTGCAAAAATGTTACAACTATGGAATTACAGTTAATTGACTTGCGGTTTTCGTGAAAATATCAGAGAATTTCTTTTGAAAACTTCATAGAGTCTCCGGCGGATATTCTGAAGAACTTTCTGTTTTAACGATGGCCATGCCAAACTAGCCGACTTAATTATTCTAGACTGAGCAAGCCAACGTTAGAACACCCATTCTACTTGCCGCATTCTACTACAATTATGAATAATTTTCTGTGTAATTTTCGAAAAAATATTCAACAGAAACTCAACAGGAACCTTTTGTGAATATTCCGAACATTTTGCTGTAGAAATTTGGAACAATTTCTCATGTAAATTCCAAAGAATCTCTTGCCGAAAATAATTTCCAAATTAATGTTTTGGTAAAACTTAAAGGCTCAATTTGAAAGATTTGTCCGTTAATGTATTGAAAATACACCGGAAAAATGCAAAATGGGCTGGGTGGTTATATGACTACCATTTGGTCGGGGTTCAACCAAACCGCACCAAGCGGCTTTTCGACTGACTTGTAATATTTTGTTCGTAAAAAGACAACGGAAATAGTTTCATATCAATTCAAGTGTACATTTGCAGTAGAATATCCTTAGTTATGGGGTTGAGGGATATCTTATACGATTTGCGATCAACTAAATCTGCTAAAAGAAAGTTTGGACAGAAAAATCGGTGATTTTTCATTGGCGCTTGGTGTGTTTTGGCTGAAGCCCGACCATTTCTGTCTCATACGCAGGAGGTCTTGGGTTCAATACCAGGCACGTTCCATTCCTTCTACTTTGTATCTTTCCATATATTTCTCATGTTCTAGCAATCTTCTATCCTATACCTACAAACTTGACTTGTTCTAGCAGGCAACTGGTGGAATTCGAAATGAGCTAAAAAGTAAAAGCATATACACCACCACCTACACTCTTTCATTATTATCACATTGGCAATCCGGTAACCAAGACGAACCTCTGCCATAGAACCCCTAACCCAAAATTCCAATAAAATTCCGCATGAACTAGTGGCGAACTATGTGTTCTCGGCTTGCAGTGTGCGAGTGATTGCATCATCTATTCCTTCACATCCCCGATAAACCGTAAGCACGTGGCCAGCGCCGTTATCGGCCCTTTTAAAATACTATTGTGTCGCCGGTACTAAATTGTATTCCGACTTCCAACGTTTTACTTCCGAACTTACTTCCGACATCATGAACGCCAGAACAAAATTTGAATTTGCTACCAACACATTGTCGGAACAGCGTTCGGAAGTGTGGAAATCGACTTCCGAACTTCAATTTGGTGCTAGTGCCTTTGTCAGCGACAAACCAAGCTCGATTTTGTGACAGATAACACCGTGCAGTGTTGCATATTTTTTCATTTTTCCGTGTGAATCTCGTCGGAAATGGTCCCTTGCTGCCAGTTCATCAGCGTCATACACACAGTTTTGGTCTAAATGCACAATAGAGCTCACGGACTGAGCACATTGAGGTTGGATAACAAATTCCATGCTTCCATCAATTGGTGCCTTGTGCAATCACGATTATTCTGATCAATCACGAAGTAGCAACTACGACATGCACGGACATCATACAAATGCTCATGTTCATGAAAATATACCGAAAAAAAGCAAAAAAAAATCTTAAAGAAACTTAATAAAAAAATCGCTACGCCGATTCACGCCGCCGCCACCGCCGGCTAAAATGGCTTTCGACGTGACGCCGAAAACGCCGCCGCTGCCGACCAAAATTCTGACCAACGCACTGCCACCAATTAAGCCCAATGTACATATTTTGTATAAGTATTGGTGTCAGCGTTAACGGTATATATACGCTATCGGATGTGTGTGGTGTTGACATTCTGTCACTTGTTGTTTGTTTATTATGCGCGTTGAAAATGGATTGGGGCATCATAAATAGCCGTTTTTGAAGGCCAAAATCATTGAGGCGTACTACAAAACTGAGGTTTTGGGGACGATTGATGCCCCCAGTGACCCGGTAATAAGACGGAGATGAGCCCTACGTGTTCCAATAGGACGATAACCCTTTATACACGGAAATTGCGATTTTAGCCTAATATGGGGACAATTTCATCGACTTTTTGGACAAAACATTGCGACCTCCCAGCTTCCCGGATTTGAACCCTCGTAACTTTTTTGTTTGGTCCTTTATTATGTTAAAGCTGTACGAATACAAGGTCAGTAACTTGGGCCAGTTCAAGACGTAATTCTCAAAATCTGGAACGAAATGCCCATGCAGACCCGAGTAGATGAAAATAGCTCTATAATATCAAATGTTGATAAGATAGCAAAATGAGATATGGACATGATTGATATAAGAGATAAAATATCAGACGATAATATCAAAATTTTGCACCAAAATATCATGGGAAGATCAAGTTATGCTATTTGTAATAAGTGATCAATATCATTTGCCATTAGTTTGTTCTTAACAATAGCATATATTGATATTTAAATGATATTTCGGTGCAAATTTTTGATATTGTTGCCTGTTCTTTTATCTCTTATATCAATCAAGTCCATATCATGTTTTGTTATTCTGTTCATGGCTTCTACCCGGGGACCGTGCGTGCCGCTTGCGATGGGTTTTAGAAACGTTTGAAGCTCGTAAAGAAGTACAAAATAGAGGTCATTCCAAAAGAAATGTTACAAACGTTCCTTATAAACAATACTTCCAATGAAATGCAATCGGAAAAAGAAATAATTTAATCTCAATTTTTAAACATTTTTTGAAAGTGTATTCGAACTTATTGAACACCCTGTATAAGAAATGCTATGAATTTTTCCGGGATAGATTGAAAATCAGGGTAGCCCAAATCGATTTTGTGTTTTTGAGCTTATTATTATCATGTTTCGAAAAAATCTAACAAGAGATATAAACGCCAAAAAATATTGCAACAATCTGTGAACGAAAGCTTTTTATGAGTCTTATGAACATTGCGTTTCATTTTGTTTAGGTTCAATTGATTTTTAAGCTTTGAAGTGCTTAAGAATACTATTTTCCTCAATAGTCGGTTTTACAAAACTCTAGAATTTATTATGAATCAACGCAAATTGATTATATTAGTATTCCTTGTTCTTATCTAGACAATTTGAAATGGAATTGCTGAGTACTGTTCAATTCTTAAAAAATAGAAGCTAAGCATATGTATTAGGATGGCTCAAAAAACACTTTTCCAAATTTTTTGATAGGCCGCCGTCTTATTCAGTTCTTGTTGATGCCCTGATGCTCTGGACAAAATTTCAGCCAAATCGGTCAACGTTTGGGCGGTGCTAAACTCGTTGGAAGGTTATATGGAAAAATGTATGCAGAAACATCCAAAAACAGTGATTTGCAGTTAGACGGCACAATTTAAGATCAAGAACCGTGATACTCATTTAGTTCTTG
Organism: Armigeres subalbatus; assembly: GCF_024139115.2. Lineage (NCBI taxonomy): Eukaryota > Metazoa > Arthropoda > Insecta > Diptera > Culicidae > Armigeres > Armigeres subalbatus. The sequence goes on from NC_085140.1 coordinate 170,042,746, forward strand.
TAGAATTAAATACAGAATGTTATGCTGAAAACCGCGAGAAGATTAGAGTTTATTACGCAAAGATATTAGCATTTTACTGGAATGTGATTTTTTTTTTAATGTTAAAAGAAACGAAATTTGCTCAAACCCCACTTCAGAGAAATGCTAATAACTTAGCAGGGCAAACTCTAATCTTCTCGCGGTTTTCTGCATAATATTTTGTATTTAATTCTTCAAGATCTAAATGAGTATCATAGTTCTGCATAGTAAGCTGTGCCGTCCAACTGCAATTCACTGTTTTTGGATGTTTCTGCATACATTTTTCCATATAAACTTCCAACAAGTTTAGCACCGTCCGAACGTTGGCCGATTTGGCTAAAATTTTGTCCAGAGCATCAGGGCATCAAATAGAACCGAATAATAGGGCGGCCCATCAAAAAAATTGAAAAAAGTTTTGTCCATACACCCAACCGGCGGTTGTTAGATTTTCCAACAATTATGTATAAGAATCTACCAAAACCTGTATAAGATCTGGGCATATGCAAAATTGCTATATGAATCTAATATTGTATAAGAATCTAACAATTTTGTAAGCTTTTCTTACATTTTTTTGTATAAGAATCTAACAATTTCGCATATGCCCAATTCTTATACAGGTTTTGGTAGATTCTTATACAGAATTGTTAGAAAATCTAACAACCGCCGGTTGGGTGTACTAATTTGAGCCACCCTAATATGTATATCATACATGTTGAAAATCACTAAAACATGATCCAAACCTTTCTGTACAGATTTAGCAAACGTGATTCTTAAAAACTTGAGGAGTTCGCCAAAAGCTTTCATTAACAGGTTGAGATAATTTTCAGCATTTATATCTCTTGTTGTCAAACTTGAAATAGTCCCACTCATTTAGTTCTCATTACTCATTTAGTTCTTGTAGAATTAAATACAGAATGTTATGCTGAAAACCGCGAGAAGATTAGAGTTTATTACTCAAAGATATTAGCATTTTACTGGAATGTGATTTTTTTAATGTTAAAAGAAACGAAATTTGCTCAAACCCCACTTCAGAGAAATGCTAATAACTTAGCAGGGCAAACTCTAATCTTCTCGCGGTTTTCTGCATAATATTTTGTATTTAATTCTTCAAGATCTAAATGAGTATCATAGTTCTGCATAGTAAGCTGTGCCGTCCAACTGCAATTCACTGTTTTTGGATGTTTCTGCATACATTTTTCCATATAAACTTCCAACAAGTTTAGCACCGTCCGAACGTTGGCCGATTTGGCTAAAATTTTGTCCAGAGCATCAGGGCATCAAATAGAACCGAATAATAGGGCGGCCCATCAAAAAAAATGAAAAAAGTTTTGTCCATACACCCAACCGGCGGTTGTTAGATTTTCCAACAATTATGTATAAGAATCTACCAAAACCTGTATAAGATCTGGGCATATGCAAAATTGCTATATGAATCTAATATTGTATAAGAATCTAACAATTTTGTAAGCTTTTCTTACATTTTTTTGTATAAGAATCTAACAATTTCGCATATGCCCAATTCTTATACAGGTTTTGGTAGATTCTTATACAGAATTGTTAGAAAATCTAACAACCGCCGGTTGGGTGTACTAATTTGAGCCACCCTAATATGTATATTATACATGTTGAAAATCACTCAAAAATGATCCTAACCTTTCTGTATAGGTTAAGCAAACGTGATTCTTCAAAACTTCAAGAGTTCACCAAAAGCTTTCATTTACAGGTTGTGATAATTTTAGGCATCTATATCTCTTGTTGTCAAACTTGAAATAGTCCCACATCACTAAATTGACTTGAGCGTTTATCTACTTGACTTGAAATTTTATCCAAATTATCAGGCTGAACAATAGGCTTATTTCGGCATATAGATAGTATTTAATAGACGGACCTGTTTTATAACTGATACCTTTCTTTTCCTTTGCTTTTATCTTAATTTACTGATATTTTCCGAAAACCTGGTGAGGTCTTATATTTATGCCTCGTCCAGCATCACCCAAGAACCTTTTATTGATTCTATTGAGCAGATTTCCCGATACCATCATCGGGGGTGACAATGTGCCTAGAGGGTGAGAATGGATCATCGCTCATCGATGGATCAGATCATCGACAATCTGGAGGTCGGAGAGCAAAATTCTCCAAAAAGGTTTCTTATAATTTATTAATTTTTTGTCTTCAAATACATTCTATCTGCTCTACAAGCATTCTAAGTAGTTGAACGAGTCACCCATTCTCACATTCTTGAATCATATTGAAGCGACTCTGGCAAAAGTATTTGACGGAAGAAAAATGCTGTTTTCATCCATCTTACATTTCACCATTTACTACGCGGAGACTTCAATAATTATTGATGATCGATAGTTTGACAAAATAGACCGAAAACTTTGATTTTTATCCTTGGAAAAAATATATTATTAGGCTCTACGAAATATTTGCTATCACCAACCTTAGAGGCAAATGTGATTCAATCCAGTCGAATAAACATATACAGATCTAAGAAAGGTTATCTTAATTTTCGAAGCGATCAAATGAAATTGAGTGTTACAAAGGAAACCCTGATTGGCTAGAATGCCAATCGGCTGTATTTTCCCTTTGAAATTGATGTGCTTCCGCACTGAATTGATGCACAGCACTGCACACATCTCATCCCAGCAATTGCTGAGACTTTGTTTGTTTTGAATAGAAGCCAAGTGGTTTAGCCTAGACTTTAAATAATGTCAGCTTTCACCACCTCTTGAGAGCCCTTCTATGTACGAGACGCTATCCTCTCGAGGAAGGCTTTCAATGCCAGAAGGTTGAACTCTTTCCGGTAGCCACAGCCCCATACTCACTCACCCGGTAGATGATACCATAGATATGCTACTGAGACTGACACTGTGGCATATCGGACGCATTCTATGCAGCAAGCAAGGATGTCAAAGGTAAAGCACTATTCGGATCCGACCCTGATTGTGCTCGATAAACTCGTTCAGGCTTCTGGAAAATGGAAAACGTTCGGAACGATTATTTCCAAATGATTGAGCCAACTACAAAATGCATATCCCTTCTGCGCTGCAGAAGAGCTCTTGTATCGTTGGGTAAGCGAACGTAGCGAGCGCCCTAATCACCGGGAAGGGTGTTTTTGTCTCTCCACACAAAAGTGTGTTGGTGAGCAATGAGACTATTATGATCGGTTGCATGTATAAGGATTGGGGTGAATTCTTGTTCTCGTTATCCATTGCACCGGACGGGACGAATTCGGCGCTGTGCTACCAAACGGTATTTCTGAATGTGAAGATATTTGAAGTTCATTTTTGACTAAGAGTATGGCTGAAAAATGAGTAATGATCTAAAAAAATTAAAACTAGTTTGTAAATATGTTTTGGTTTTTCATTTTAGGTTGATAAACAATTTGCGTGGATGGGCTACATTATATACGGAGAACTCAATGCGCTTAGTTAAACTACCTTATGAAAATTGTGAAAATGTGTACGAATCTAACAAACATTGACATTTGCTAAAACAACAATGAAGACTAATTTGGTGAGATCTTTCAGATTTTTCAATATTCATATTATATAGGGCTATTAGTCTTACTACATCTAAGGCAACTATTGCGATTCCGAGACCTTTATTTAGTAGATGATATAAATATACATCAACCATCAGATGTTTGATTTCCTTATAACTCTGTAATAGAACCTCTTATACAAATAATGTAAGGTCTTACACAGGTAACGTAAGAAAAGTTAGGTAAAAAGATGAGGTATCATACAATATTTGTATGAGAATCTAGCAGTTTCGCATATGCCCGATTCATATACAGATTTTGGAATGTTGTTCTACAGAATTGTGAAAAATCTTATAAACGATGGTTGGGTGTAATAACACAAATGCCATTCACACTATAATTGCTGGTTCCGCCAGTATGCGGCTCTGCGTTACTTCACGAGATTAATATTATTTTGGCAGTCGAACAATAATAACACAAACAGACGCGTATTATTACATTTAAAACACTCTAAAATATATAGGGAAACTGTTCCATTTTCCATCTCACTGAACATATATTCATCTCATCGCGAAACAAAGAAAGACGACACCAATTTCGTCGCTTCTTTTTAACAACATGCGTGCTCACTACTGAAAAAAATCACAAAAATAATAAACAAACCAAATACCTTTCCATTGCTTCGTTTTTTGTGAGACCAATATCGGAGCTATGAGATGAAGTCCAGGAGCAGTAGCCCTATTTTCAATGGTTTTAACAAACCACAATATTCGAAATATCCCACCAAAATTTTTGTTTTTCTTATGCCAACAACGATAAATATTGCTCTTTATTGCGTGATTTTTGTATCTAAATATTATTCTTGATCTTATCTTTAGAGTAGGGTAAGTTCTATCTAATCTAATCACATGCACTCATCTAGTCTAAACTAGATGGAGATTGGGATCTACAATATTAGTACAAATATCTGCTATCAAACGCAGCGAGCATTGCTCTACCATCCAAGAACGGCACCCCACATCAAACGACCGTTGCTCGTACAAGGGGTAACTTTTTGGGAAATACATTTTTAATCAAAGGGATTCCCTGCCGCTGCTGAATCCTTATCGTGGTCGTCCTGGACTAGAACTAGCATAAAAGGCACCCGAGAGTTGAATTGAAATCCAACGATTATTACATGCTGCAATATTTAAAGAGCATTCTTTACGGTGGATTTTCCCACCGCCATAAATTTTGAGAAACCCTACACTGCATTGCTGGGCGCTTCTCGTTGGAAGATCGTGTTCCCGCCAAATTTCCCAATGCCATGATGGCAGGACACAGCACCAAAGGATTTGCAAGCACTCGTGTTCGGTATCAAAGTGGATCAGGCGCGGTGAAAATCTCTGTCAAGGATACACAAATATAAAATAGTGGTCCGGCACGGGGTGGAGGTGGCGAAAAGCGTGTCATGATGGATTCTAAAACAACTCCCTCGAGCACGGTTGATACCTAATGAAATTACAATTTGAAAATGTGAGCAATGACAACTTTTGGAAGGCGGAACCCGGGATCAAGGTGAGGAAGTGAAAGTGCTGTTTTTGTCAATTTTGAATAAACTACCTGCACGTGACCGGAGAGAGCAATTTGTACAAAAGAAAGTGAAATTCGGGATGGCATTTTTACAAGTGACCTTTTGGGAGCTTGTTACTTGGTTACAGTCACCCTTTTTTACGATTGTGCTCGAGAGAAACAAACCGACATTTAAAATTTGACGTTTGCTTTTTTGCTCATGGAACTTTCTTTTGTAGCTTTCTGTCTTCTGTTTTCGGCCGGTTCTCCGTGTGATATTTTTTGGTAGATAATATGCATCACACCACACCTACCACAACTTTTGGAGTTCAACTGAAATCATGAAACCCGTCTCTTAGAAGAATTAAATTTCATCTTCTAGACCACAGCATGTGAGAGATTTAATTCGAAGAACCTACACCCGACCAGTGGATGGCAGATATCATTACATACATTATTGCATAAGAAACTTACGGAAACTGTGTACAATTTTTGTATTGAAATCTTACAATTTAATATTGTTTTAATATAGTATCTGTATAAAAAGATTAAATTCTTATATTTCGTAGCACTATTGATTACACTAGGGTCACTTTTCAGGCGGATAGATTTAATCAATCTCTCAGTCTACTTCAAGTTCTACAACTTTTTAAATATCATGTGATTTTGCTTTGATTTTTTGTGGATTTTCCGTAGGGTAAACTGAATGTTTTTATTAAATGCAAAAGCAAAAACGAAGCGCGTTAAAGACGGTTCCAGTGTAATCTTTAATTTCAATTAAATCTACATTGTCAAACATTTTAAAATGTGTATTAACCATATCACCCTGTTCGTTCAATTACAATCACAATCACGAAAAAAGTAATATTGATTTATTGTTTTATCTGCTCATAGAAAACTTGGTAACAAAACGCAAATTGTGCCACAAGCTAGTTCATCAAACTACTAAAAAAATTTGATTGAAGAACTTTGTATTATGTCCATCTAAACATTATTTTTGACTCATATTAAAGTCGCCTTGTCTTTATCGAATCTAGTTCGTTTTCATTTTCAACATTGCTCGTTCTATCTGATCCAGACCTTAACATATTCAACTTAATAAATCTACTCCGGTGCGATTTTTTAAAAACATCGGATGTTTATTCTAAACATAGAATGACTCAATCAGACTACTACTCCATCGACTCATTAATTCGACTATTACTGAGAATGCTTACTCTGTGCAGAGAAAACAATTACATATTAGCCTCGTTTCTATTGTCGTCTACCGCTGGAAGTGCCTCTGTGTTGAAAATCGGATACAGTTCTACATTACTATACTCGTTCAAATCGTGTTTAGTTTTGAAATAGTTTATTAATTTGCAGAATGTTCATAAATCTTCGAATATTGACAGCCCAGAGCCGACTATGAATGTGTCTGGAAGTGAGCTGACAAGTGAAGAAAGGTGGACTTCACCAAACATTTTCGATTATTTCAAACTCTGAATTCTGGTCCATGTATTTAATTTGATTTTTTCCTCTCACCTAGTTCATTCCCTTCCATGTTTATAGCCTTGATCCTGACCGAAGCCGGATAGTATCCCCTCGCACCACATTTTTCTTGTGGCAACAGTTTTCAGCAGCCTCTATGCTGGATCTCTCTGCTCTGCTGCCATGCATAGGCCATGGTAGGCATCCCACAAATAGGCAGGCAGACTGTTGAGGCATTAAATTTTATTAGGCTTTCTGTCACACACCATTTCACATCAAATTCGGGAGTATGTGTGTGTATGTGAGCGTTGCACCAACAAAAAAAATGGGTGAACGCATTAGTATGTGGCATTAGGGTTCCATTCGGACAGAATCCTCAGTTCGATGTCGGTCGATCTGATACTGATTGTTTGTGTTGGGTTCATGGTCGTGTCTCTAACAAGGATAAGCAAAGGTAACATATCTAAGCATAATGCAGAAACGTGATGTAGTTGGAGAAATTTAATTCGATACGAGGTCTGAGATGCTGTTTACCTGTATTATTTTTCTAAATTCAGGTAACAGCAACAGTAGGAAAGTTTACGGATCCAAAGTGTAAACTTTCTTCGATTGTGCCTAGTTTAGTTAAAAAAAATCATTCAATTTTAATTTACACATAGAAATAGAAATGCAACTATCTGGCTTAATATGAATGATCAATTTTAATTTATACCAAATTTTACAATTCATTCTAAAATTTATGATCCTCAACGAATTGAAGTCTGCAACAATTGCATGGTCTTACGCAAGGCATGTAGTTGGATATTTGGGTATAAGATCACGTGTAGATCAGTGTTAAGATACTTCAACATACGATCATCAAATTTCACATTAAAACTGCCCACGACAGTTACATCGTAGTAAACATTAAAAGCAATGCAGCCCGCTGAAAAACTTTTCACAAAACTGTACCTGATTTCGATCTATTCTTCTTTAGACGGACATAGTTAACGCACAACGATTAACTTTGAAAGATAAGCAAAACAAAATCACAAACATTATCCTACTCATTATTTGGACAACTTTTGACATAGTTTTGTCCGAGATTGTAGTTGATTGTATCATTAGACTACGGCTGTTGCCGCTGTTCCCAAAATGCTGTTGATTAGGTGTAGAAAGAGCTCCAAGACACCCAACTGGGCTCGGTAATTATTTGAAACTTCACAGGCCCGAGCTAGCTCTAACGAATTTCTTCTCCCCCATTCTTGTTGCTTTGCTCGGGAAATGCGGACGCCGCACTGGAATGAAAGATGACTTCCCCCGATCTTAGCAGCTCCAGCGACTAACTGACTGATGTTATCACTGGCTAGGAATCTCCGTTTCTATTATCCCGGAGGCTACATCGCGTCGCCCCGCACCATCCGGCCGCCACCATCGGAAATATCCAGTGCCAGTGGATGATGTAATGCGAGTAAGTAAGTATCCCCTCGTTCGTCGTTTCAGGAGTTGTGCCTCCCCTTTTGCGCAAATTTTACTTCTTTTTTTTCTCTCACGTAGACGGACAGGGGAGGCTGTACTCATTATTCAGTAACCGACCGACATAAAACGGTTGGGGGTTCAACGAACTTTGTCACAAATAAAGCTGAATTTGGAACAATCATGGATGAATTAAAGGATTTGTATACCTATCATATGATAAACTTTAATCTTAATAAGCACAGATGCTATCTATCTCTAACTAAATACATTTTTAATTGAATCTTTCACAATAGGGTATATGGGTCAATCCTTAGCCTAATATGCTATGCATGTGCATATTTATCGTTGTGAATCTTCATATATTGAAGATATAACCAAAATTACGCCACCAGATGGCTAGCTTACCTTTGGTTATTACGCCAAGTAGTCAAAACAACATAATTGTGCACAATTTCTTATTTAAGCTATCAAAAGTTTCTAGCGAAATGGACTTTATGTTCTGCAAATTTTCCTAATATTAGCTCTGGTGGTGGATGCTTTTTCAGCCCATGGAAGGTCGGTGTATTTTTCGGATCCGCGACGTTAGGCATAAGGACGTTAGGCATAAGTACGATATGCATAATGGACGTTAGGCATAACAAGCGTTAGGCATAATGGACGTTTGGCATAATTCTGCCTTCCTTATGTCATAAGCTGTTCTTTGGGTCATTTTATGCCTAACGTCCATTATGCTTAACGTACTTATGCCTAACGGGGTTACCCGTATTTTCACTTTAAATCGATTGTAAATAATGAATGCTAAAATAGTATGATTTTTATCCGTTCATCTAAGTAATGTGCGAAAATTGGTAAGGCCGTTCAGAAAAAATGATTGCACAGTCAAAGTGATTTTCTACGCAAGTTTATTGGGCTTATCAGAAAAAGTGCATGAATCTAGCGTAAAGCAACTGCAATATGCTTGACGCACTTTTTTTCAAAGAAGCAGTGATAAATATTTCTACAAAACAATGTTATCGCTGAATTATTGATAAATTTGCATGACGAACCAGCGTTACATCCAAAAACTTAGCTCAAGTAAAGATAATTTGGCTTATGAAAGCATTTATCTTGTGTGGTAAGTTCAATGGTTTCTCAGGGAGTCGAAAATGTTTCCATTCGAAAACACGTTAGTGAGAGTTCAATCAAAGTTAATTGCCTATTTCCGGGGATTAAACCACCCGACTTGGACGTTAATTTACAATGTTATGAAACTCATATGTGAATATGTACGTTATGTGGAAGATATTGATTTGGAAAATGTATTGGAGGTAACCACGTTAGTGAGAATCAAACTCGCTAATATCAGGATTAGAAATTCTACACTTTTACTCGTAAGGCGAATTGGAAGTCATTAGAAGTTTATATTTATCACTAATACAGTCTAGTCCTGGTGTTGGGTGGAACTTTAAACAAATTTTGACCTGACTGATCGACCGTCTGTTCCAACGGCTGAGTACGAAATGCTTTTCCCCGAAAGCTATATCTAAGATGGCAGCCCCATTCCGGTGGATAGGGACCTTAGGCTAACAACCTACTGCTCCCGAAACTTAACAAACCGTTCGAGAAACCAACGAAGAAAGATCGAGAACTGATATAACGGCGACTACTTTTGGCATGAAACAAAGAACACGCGTTGGAACATGGAATGTTTTAACGTTAGCTCAGCAAGGTAAGCTGGCACAACTCGCCAGCGAGGCACGGCGCATGAAGCTCGGAATCCTGGGACTGAGTGAAGTCCGTTGGCCAAACTTTGGAGATCACAAGCTACCATCGGGACAGGTATTGTTATATTCCGGTTTTCGAGGGAACAACGCTCCCCGGCACCGAGGAATTGGTTTCTTGCTTAATGCCCATGCACAGGCGGCGCTCATCAAGTGGGAACCAATTAATGAGAGAATAATCATTGCCAGATTCAGAACACGGATAAGGAACCTCACGATAATCCAATGTTATGCGCCGACCAATGTTGCCGAGTTACGGGACAAGGAGAATTTCTACAGTGAACTGAATGCCGTCGTGGATAAAGTTTCGAATGGTGACATCAAAATCTACATGGGCGACTTCAATGCGAAGATCGGCTCCGACAACACGGACTATGAGCGTGTCATGGGACGCCATGGTCTTGGAGAAATGAATGAGAACGGTGAGCTGTTGGCAGAATTCTGTGGCAATAACGACATGGTGATTGGAGGGTCGCTCTTTCTCCATCAACTAGTGGACAAAGTCACATCAAATTGACCACATCTGAATTAGCCGAAAATGGAGACGGAGCCTTCTTGATGTCCGGAATAAACGCAGCGCTGACATCGCATCTGGTTATCTGTATATATAAAAACCAATCTATGTATGTATGTTCGCTAACTACTTCTGAACCACTTGGCCAATTTCAACCAAATTTGGTACACGCATTCTATATCCTCAGGAGAAGTTAACAAAGGGGTGGGATGGTCATTTGGAAAAGGGGGAGGGGTGGTGGGAGGGGTTTTGTTCAGAAAACGAACAATTCTGTGTAACTTTCAACTCCCAGGACCGATTTCAACCAAATTTTGTACACATATTCACTACGAGGAGGCGATCATATGAGAGGGGATTTGGGAAAGGAGGAGGGGTCTGGAGGGAGGGGGTTTTGTTCAGAAAACGGGCAATTCAAAGTAAATTATGAACCCCTGTACCGATTTCAACCAAATTTGGTACACACATTCTGTATCATAAGGAAAATTTAACAAAGGGGGTGGGATGGTCATTGGGAAAAAGGGGAGGGTATAGGGGGAGGTGTTGTCTTTGGAAAACGAGCAACTCAGTGTGTGGGAGAATAATTTGGACAAAGGGAGGGGGGAGTCTGGAGGGAGGGGTATTGTTCAGAAAACGGGCAATTTAGTTTAACTTCTGAACCCCTGTACCGATTTCAACCAAATTTGTTACACACATTCTCTATCCCAAGGAGAAGATAACAAAGGGGGTGAAATGGTCATTGAGAAAAGAGGGAGGGTAAGGGGGAAGGGGTTGTCTTTAGAAAACGAGCAATTCAGTGTAACTCCTAACCCCCAGGACCAATTCCAACCAGATTAAATGATTAAATCATTCAACTCTATGATTAAAGATTATGATTAATGATTTATTCATTTTTGACAATGATGACTGATAATGATTAACGATTAAATTCATTTTTGACAATGATTAACGATTGTGAATAATGACCAAAAAAACCGTTGGAGTATGATTAACGATTACCGATCGTGATCAAATGTTGACACACTATGTGTATGATTAATGATTAACGATCGATATGATTAATGATTATGAATGATCAAATTGAATGAATGAAAACCTTTATTCCAAATTTTAAAAGGTATAAAAATTATATGATTATGATTAAAGATTAATGAATAAAAGCAAGGTATGCAATGATCCAATGTTCAACATAACTTCTGTACCCCTTGCCCGATTTCAACCAAATTTGGAACAAACATTATTGATATGATATTTAGAAAACGGGAAGGTTGTGGAGGGACTGGCATTGTTCAGCTATCAATCACCTTAGTGTAACTTCTGATCTCCCCTTAGCCGATTTCAGTCAAATTTGGAACACACATTCTTCATATTAAGAAGACGACGATGATGGGTTAATAGACGTTTGCCCGGAATAAGGCGATTTTGGGTTTGATCCCTTTTTCAAAATCAGTCAATGTTTTCAAATGAAATTTGCCTTCTTTTTATCAAATAATGAAGTATCAATGAGAAAACACAATTATCCTTTTGACCAATTGGTTTATTCATTTTACGATTGTGAAAAAACTGCGAATCAAACTGGCAATTCCGAGCAAGGCCGGGTACATACAGCTAGTCATCTTCTAATTGGCGAGATCCGATTACGCATTGCTCGGATTCAGCGGCGGGAGGAGAGACTCGGACGGCGATTCAACACACGCCGACTAGAAGATCCAGCTGTGAAGAGATCGTTATTGAAGAACTTGGATCTCGGGCCGCGGATGTTCCGGAAGGTGGCTGCGTAGAGGAGCAGTGGACGGCCATCAAGAATGCCTTTATTGAAACAAACGAAAACAACCTGGGTGAGCTGCGCACTCAGCGGAAGGAGTGGATTACGGATGCAAACTGGCGGAAAATCGAGGAGCGCAGAGAAGCAAAGGCCGCGATAGAGCAGCCAAGTACGAGTCCCGTCAATGGTATTCGGCTCTACAGAAGGAAGTTAAACGCTGGTGCAGACGGGACAATCGAGCGTTGGTGGATGCCCTGGCCGACGCGACGAAGGGGAGAAAGCTGCAACAACTAGCGATATTCCAGACCGCATCGTGCTTTCGTGCTGTGCGGTTCTTTCTCTCTTTGCGGAAGGAAGTTTTTAATACTACCCGAAGCTATTTTAATTTCAACGGTGCTTCTTAGCGCTATTTGTACCCACTGATCCCGTTACGATCTTTGCAAGGACCCGTGCCTTCGTTTTGCGTTGGACCCGTTTGCGGAAGTAAAATTCCGACAAGCGGTGGTAATCCTGCAGGGACACCGTTCTGGGAAAAAACCTCTTAGAAGGTCACGTCTCCACGCTCAGCAATGAGTATTAACAAAAACAAGAGGAAGGGGGAGTCTCTGAATTCTCCGCTTCTTCCAAAGAAACAAGGTTTCAAGACCGTCCTGCCCAAGCGCGGAAAAAATAGAAGGAAGCTGGAGAATTCAGATATTCCTTCTAACTCTAATATCGGAAATAATTCTTCTCCAATCGAACTGAGCAATCAGTTCGATTTGATTAATGATGAAATTGAGCAAATCGAATCTACCTCTAGCCCAGGTGATTCGATTCATGCGAAAAAGCAAAGGATTCCGCCAATTGTGGTATCTGTTGCCGAGTTTTCTGGCTTCCGGAATGAGATTTTGAGTAACCTTCAGGGGATCAAGGTTTCATTTCAGATTGCTAGGAAGGGTGACTGCCGCGTTTTGCCGGGATCCTTTGACGATCGCAAACGTCTTCTTCACTATTTAACTGAGAAGCGCCATAAATTCTTCACATACGACGACAAAACTGAGCGATTGTTCAAAGTCGTCTTGAAGGTCTCCCCAGTGATGATAAATCACTGGATGAGATTAAAATTGAAATTTCTCAATTACTTGGATTTTCACCAGTCCAAGTAATTAAGATGAAAAAGAAATCCCACTCTGGTACTTCCCAGAGGGGCATTTCTCAAGAATTTTATTTAGTTCATTTTAACAAAAGTGAACTAAATAATATGAAAAGTTTGGAAAAGGCCTGTATTATGTCTCATGTCCGTGTTACATGGGAACATTTCCGCAGGTCTGGGGAAATTTCCAAAACCCTACCCAGTGCCGTAAGTGCCAAAAGTGGGGTCATGGAACCAAACATTGTCACATGGATGCTAAATGCATGATTTGTGGTGGAACCTCTCACGCCAAGGACGCATGTCCTGTGAGAGAAGATTCCAATAAATTTAAGTGCGCAAACTGTGGGGGCAATCATAAATCCAATTTCTGGGAATGCCCTTCACGCAAAAAAGTTTTGAATTCCCGTGTAGAGATGTCGTAAAATCCCGATTAATCGATTAGTTACTAATCGATTACTCTTGATTCTTGTCGATTATTGAATCGATTAATCATTGTATAGTAATCGATTCAAAATTAATCGATTATCACAACGATGAATCGATTAATCGAAATAATCAATTAATTTTCGACATCCTTATGATGTCTTAAAATTCTGATTAATCGATTAGTAACTAATCGATTACTCACGATTCATCTCGATTATTGAATCGATTAATCGTTGGTTAATAATCGATTCAAAATTAATCGATTATCACAACGATGAATCGATTAATCGAAGTAATCGATTAATTTGCGACATCTCTATTCCCGTGCAAAATTGATGACGGAAATTCCAATCGGATCCCAGATTCGACGGGTAGAAATTTTTCAAACGCTCAAATTTCGAAACCGGTTACCGGTCGAGCAATTCATACCCACCACAATTCACAAACAAATTTTGCCGCTCGTCATCGGGTAGCAAGCACTTCAGTAAATTCCAATTTTTCCAATGTACCTACGTATGCAAACATCGCTGCTGGTAGACCAAATTTCTCTTCTCAAAATGAGGTTTATACCCATGTCCCAACGGAAAATAACGGTCATGTTGCCGATTCAGGTAGCATGACTGCTTCCGATTTTGATTTTTTAACTGAACAACTGCATCACATGATTGATGCAATGTTCAAAGCAAATACCATTCCTGAAGCTGTTCAGGTTGGTATAAAGTACACACAAAAAATTGTTATCGGACTCCGTTTCAATGGATCCAAATAATTGTGTGAAAGTTCTAAATTGGAATGCCCGCTCTCTAAAGGGTAAGGAAGATGAATTATTCAACTTCCTTTCAGTTCATAATGTGCATATTGCCATTATAACTGAAAAGTATTTAAAACCAGGACTCTCCATTAAAAGAGATCCAAACTATTTTATCTACAGAAATGATCGTCTTGACAGCGCCTGTGGTGGGGTCGCCATTGTCATTAATAGACGTATCAAACATAAATTATTTTCTTCGTTTGAAACCAAAGTTTTTGAAACCTTGGGAGTTTCTGTTGAAACAAATTTTGGACAATTTTCCTTCATTGCAGCCTACTTGCCTTTTCAATGCAATGGGCAGCAAAAGAATTTGTTGAAAGCTGATCTTCAAATTCTGACTCGCAACAAATCAAAATTCTTTGTAATTGGTGACTTCAATGCCAAACACCGTTCATGGAATAATGCTCAAAGCAATTCCAATGGTAAAATTTTATTTGAAGATTGTTCTGCGGGATATTATACTATTCAATATCCCAATGGACCAACTTGTTTTTCTTCCAGTCGAAAGCCTTCTACAATTGATTTAGTTTTAACGGATTCAAGTCAGCTGTGTGGCCAATTGGTAACTCATGCTGACTTTGACTCTGATCACCTTCATGTGACATTTGAAATCTCACAAGAAGCCATTTATAATCCAATCAGCTCTACTTTTAATTATCATAGAGCTGATTGGGATTTATATAAAACGTATATCGATAGGAATTTTGATGTTGATATTCCTCTCGATACCAAAAGTGATATTGATAATGCTCTTGTATCTTTGACAAATTTAATTGTCGAAGCCAGAGGCATTGCAATTCCGAAATGTGAAGTTAAATTCAACTCCATTATTATTGACGACGATCTTCAGCTACTGATCCGTCTTAAAAATGTGAGAAGAAGGCAATACCAAAGAACTCGCGATCCCGCCTTGAAAGTTATTTGGCGAGATTTGCAAAATGAAATTAAAAAACGTTTCGCTATTCTGAGAAATACCAACTTTGAGAATAATGTCTCGAAGTTGGATCCCAGTTCGAAACCCTTTTGGAAAATAACAAAAATTCTTAAAAAACCTCAAAAGCCAATTCCAGCGCTTAAAGAGGGAAATAAAATTTTATTAAAAAATGGCGAAAAGGCTCAAAAACTTGCTCAGCAGTTCGAGAGTGCCCATAATTTTAGTCTAGGTCTCACTAGTCCAATTGAGGATCAGGTTACACGGAGCTTCGAAGACATTCTCAATCAAGAGAATGTTTTTGACCCTTCGTTGGGAACCAATTTGGATGAAGTGAGATCTATTACTAGAAAATTTAAAAATAAGAAAGCCCCGGGTGATGATGGTATTTTCTACATACTTATCAAAAAACTTCCTGAGAGCTCTTTATCCTTTTTGGTTAATTTATTTAACAAATGTTTTCAATTGGCATACTTTCCAGATAAATGGAAAAACGCCAAAGTTGTTCCAATTTTGAAGCCGGACAAAAATCCAGCTGAGGCTTCTAGTTATCTCCCAATCAGTTTGCTTTCTTCAATAAGCAAACTGTTTGAAAAGATTATTTTAAATAGAATGATGGTTCATATTAATGACAATTCTATTTTTGCTGATGAGCAATTTGGTTTTCGCCATGGGCATGCAACCACTCATCAGTTATTAAGAGTTACAAACATAATTCGGCTCAACAAATCTGAAGAATATTCGACTGGAGTTGCTCTTCTTGATATAGAGAAAGCATTTGACAGTGTTTGGCATGAAGGTTTGATTGTAAAATTGATGAATTTTAATTTTCCTCTGTACATCATTAAACTGATCCAAAATTATTTATCAGATCGCTCGCTGCAGGTAAACTATCAGAATACTAAATCTGATAGATTACCTGTAAGGGCTGGTGTCCCCAAGGCAGCATACTGGGGCCCATATTGTATAACATTTTTACTTCTGACTTACCTGTTTTACCACCAGGGTGTCAAAAATCTTTGTTTGCAGATGACACGGGCCTTTCAGCCAAAGGGCGAAGCCTTCGTGTCATTTGTAGTAGATTGCAAAAAAGTTTGGATATTTTCTCCACTTACTTGCAAAAATGGAAAATTTCCCCGAATGCTTCCAAAACTCAGCTTATAATTTTCCCACATAAGCCGAGAGCTTCTTATTTGAAACCTTCTAACAGACATATTGTCACTATGAATGGGGTTCCAATTAATTGGTCTAGCGAAGCTAAATATTTAGGACTTCTGCTAGATCAAAAATTAACTTTTAAAAATCACATTGAAGGCCTTCAAACCAAATGTAACAAATATGTTAAGTGCCTAGGCACTTATAAACCGAAAATCAAAACTTTGTCTTAAGAACAAACTTTTGATTTACAAACAAATTTTTAGACCTGCCATGTTGTATGCTGTGCCAATATGGACTAGTTGCTGCAATACCAGAAAGAAGGCACTCCAGAGGATTCAAAATAAAATTTTGAAAATGATTCTGAAGTTGCCTCCGTGGTATAGTACCAATGAACTTCATAGAATTTCTAATATTGAGACATTGCAACAAATGTCCAACAAAATAACTTCCAATTTTAGATAAAAATCGTTGCAATCTTCTATTGCAACGATTAACTCCTTGTACCCTTAGTATAAAATAGGTTAAGTTTAGTTTAAGTTGAAAACATTGTAATTCCTACATGGTTCAATTCAACCAGAGGAAAAAATTCTAACTGCCAGAGGCAATTGAAATGTATTAATAATAACTAAAAGCGTAACATAGCAAATAAGGATGATAGTGTTAAGAAAACACGGAACACCTAGTCTAAGAGATGAATGCCTGTATTAGATAATTAGCAAATAAAATTAGTTAAAAAAAAAAAAAAAAAAAACTAGCGATATTCGCCTCCTCTACAATATCTCACGACACATGAGTGGAGCAAGGATGAATCCCAGGATACCGGTAAAAGACGCGACCCAACTGATCAGCTGAAACGTTGGTTCGAGCACTTCGAACAACTTCTTCAAGTTTCGACGCCCGACCAACCATCAACATCTCGGCATGAGCCGCCAAGGGTGCGACGCATTACCCGCGTCAACTCCGAAGCTCCATCATTGCAGGAGATTGAAGCAGCCATCCGAAGCATGAAATCCAACAAAGCTCCCGGGGTCGATCGCATTTCAGCAGAGATGCTCAAAGCTGACCCCATGCTATCTGCGCAAATGTTGCACAAACTATTCTGCAATATCTGCGAAACCGCAACTTTTCCGGCTGGCTGGACGTAGGGCGTCTTAATGAAGGTTCCAAAAAAGGGGGATCGTTCTGTGTGCGACAATTGGCGAGGAATCATGTTACTGTGCATTGTTCTCAAAGTTCTGTGCAAAGTTATACTACGAGTTATCCGACGGCAGCAGGCAGGATTCCGCCTAGGAAGATCATGTGTGGACCATATTGTCACGCTCCGAATCATTCTGGAGCAAGTCAACGAATTCCAAGAGTCCCTCTACCTGGTATTCATTGACTATGAAAAAGCATTCGATCGTCTGAACCACGAAAATCTGTGGGGCGCCCTTAGACGCAAGGGAGTTCCGGATAAAATCGTCGGCCTCATCGAAGCGCAATACGAAGCTTTTACGTGCAGAGTCCTGCATAACGGAGCTTTGTCTGACCCCATCCGGGTAGTCGCTGGAGTGAGGCAAGGATGTATTCTATCTCCGCTACTGTTCCTCATCGTAATCGACGATATCATGGTGGGTGCGATTGACCGTGTACCAAACTGTGGACTGCTCTGGCAGCCTATTACTATGGAGCATCTAAACGACTTCGATTTGGCTGATGATATTGCTCTACTAGCACATCGCTCAAATTGAAGTTGTTTAGATGGCGCTCTGATATGCAGAATAAGCTGAACGACCCGCCCGAACGGAATGTAAACACAAACAACCCCTCCAACTTCACGGTAGCCGGGCAAGCAGCGGAGAAGGAAGTGGAACCAAGATCGACATAGGAGCACGGATCAAGAAGGCTAGGGCTGCTTTTGCGAGTTTAAGAAATGTATAGAGATCCAATCAGATTAGTCAACGCACCAAATTTCGAATGCCATCGAAAAACATTACGAAAGAGCGGAGATGAAATCTGCAAGTAAGCGCTGGACTGGAAGCTAGCAGGACATCGCAGCAGAGGCAGACCCAGGGGCTTGGGCGGCGTAGCCTCAACTTGGAAATAAAGGAAGTCGACAGGAATCTGACCTGGGCCCAGGCCAAGGCTGAAGCGAGCAGCCGGCCAGGATGGAGATCTTTTACGTTGGCCCTATGTACCCCTAGGGGGTGCTGAGGATACATGAGTGAGTGAGAGTTCCGAGAATCGTATGGTCCTGGATCTCTCACGCAGTCCCGTCGCTTCGGTTGCAGAAGCGTACTTTTTTCGAAGGTGTTGTACTGTTGGTGACCATCTGCCGTAAAGCAACCTCCATTGCTATTGAAGACGAGCTTATGCACACAGTGGCCTTCACCTGTCTCTTTCTAGTGACCAATGTGCATTGTTATGGGGCGAGGAGCTGGCACTCCTTCCTTCGCGAGACGTTTCAAGATAGGTGACAACTCGGAAGCCCTATGTAGCTGAGTTGCGAATCGAAGTACTCCGATCGTTCAATCATAGCTGATAACGCTGGCACTATAGTACTATTGGCGAATGCCAATAAAGGAAGGACTTTCAATTTTATTTGCTTGTCCTATCGTCATGATGTCTTCGACCCCATGCCCACCTGTTTTAACTTCAAACAATATATTAAATTGTTAATTGTCGACTGGAATTAAAGTTGCTTATGGATGTGGCTTTCTCAGTCTGAGGATAATCCAAACGGCTAGATTTTGAAATTACCCGACGTTTCGGCCGAATGTATTTGGCCTTTTTCAAGGGAAATTATTTGTCAACCCTTTTTTCGTTCTCGATTGACAAATAATTTCCCTTGAAAAAGGCCAAATACATTCGGCCGAAACGTCGGGTAATTTCAAAATCTAGCCGTTTTGATTATCCTCAGACTGAGAAAGCCACATCCATAAGCAACCATATATTAAATTTTAAATTATTTTCAAGTGCAAGTCACTTTTTTGGATATTTTTGTGGTAAGGTTAAGACATAACATGTATTTGGTATTCCCTGTGGTTAGGCCTTGGTTCATTTTTCTGGCACTGCCCTGGTGGTTAATGCCCCTGTTTGGATCTCGGAAATACTGGCTAAATATCAAAATTCTCGTTAATGAAGATTTAAAAAATAATAACTTTTCCAAACATTGACCAAATACTATCATTTTTTTACAATACAAAGCCGTAAATATACAAAACTGATAAAAATGCTTCCAAATTTAAGAATACTTAGGTTTCAAGTTGTTAGCTAAGTATGAATGGATATCATTACTTAGGATCAAGTCTACCTTAAATTAAAATATTGCATGTACTGTCGAATTCCATAACAAAACATGCTCATTGATACGCACAGTGAGTCGGAAAATCTACATGTATTGAAGAAAAACTGTTCAAAATAGTGAGCACCTTTCTACTAGTATCAGGCAAGTTCCTACTAGGCTAGGAGAGAGATCAGGAATCGATTTTGTGCAAATAAGAACAACTATTCACAGACTATCGTTTTCCAGAGAGTTTGTGCAATCAATTTATTTATTTTTGTCTGTAATACATCGTAAATGAAACAGGGTTTTAAGTCTCCTGAGTCTTCCCTACTATGATGAAGCATCTGAACGATTTTGATTCGATGGTTAAATTATTCTTGTGATTCCGATTCGGTTGAGTATGGTACCCTACTAGCGCAACTGATGTGGATAGTAAGTTCAAAGACCAGGCTGAACCTCTGTGGCATGTTTACATTCAACGTCATCAGAAAAGCTTACTTGTTGGATTTTATCAGGTATTACTACTCCAATTCTACAGTGGCCAAGCAAGCAGTGGAGAATGTCGAATAAACTTTCACTATGTTGGCACCCAGCTAGCAACAGATGATGGAACTAAGATCGGCATAGTATCACGGATCAGGAAAGCAACGACTGCTTTTGCGAGTTTATGATGCATTTGGAGCTCCAATAACATTAGTTAACGTACCAATATTCGATACAATGTCTATGGTCTATACAGGTTTACCTCGATTATATGGACCCTCGATTATATGGACCCTCGATTATATGGACTTCGATTATATGGACTTTTAACCTCGATTTTATGGACATTTTTTTTCGCCCAATTTTTTTTTGTGTTTTGGGGTTTTAAAAAGATGTTGAATATTGTAAGTCATATTTCACATTGATTCTATATTTATTATGGTACATTGGGACAAATAAAGGCCCGTAAGGCATGTTATGATGTTATATATGGAGATGCACTCTGAGTCATATGTTTGATTGACTTGATTGATTCACCATTTTCGCGTTGGAAAATTTCATTGTATATAATGATAAATATACAATTCTTTAATCTGCAACAGCCACGGCCACGTCCTTACAAAAAGGTGGTGAAAAATAATGCGTATTTTTGGTGATCTCTGCCATACGAAAACGTGAAGTGAATTGTCAGACTGACAGTATGCGGAGCAAGTGATAAGATGAGATTGTCATATTTAGCTGTTAGATCTTTGCTTCCAACCTTTTGCTTTTGGTGCATGGAATTAAGTATAGAAGGATGATGCTTCATCATCCAGCAAGTCGAACCCACTGGGACTGATTTTTTTAGGTATATCCACGAAACTGGAAGAGTTTATTTTAATATGTGATACATAAAGTTCCAAATGGTTTTCAAACCTGGTATTATTTCTTCTGGACGAACTTATTTATTATTTGAATGTAAAAACTGAAACTTTTCGAGCAGTCTTTATGTTTAAATAAATGTTGTCGAATATCCTGGTATTCACATTTGTTCAGCACAAGGCTTAAGGATTATACTGACGCTCAACGGTAGGAAAAGAAATTGAATATCTTTAGAATGTTCTTGTTAGCAGTTCTTAAATCAATTGCTGCTAAACCGTTCAGCAAAAGCGTGATCCTGAAACGCTCATGCAAACTCGTTCATGCTGTGTAATGTGAGCGATGTATTTTCGTTAGTGTTGTACAAAAGTACAACAGCGCGATAGTGGTGAAATTTTGAATGCAATCTCAAGTTTTGTCCGGGATTTTTATGAGGGTCCGCTACTGTGCGTCGTTTTGAATTTTAAAACCCGTTGCAAAATACAGCCCTGCTTTAATATACGAACATAGTCCAAAATAGCCCTAACAATTTATCCTTTAATATTCCACTTAGCAGGTGTAGGTGCACTGTGCAATTGACCTTTCCCATCAACCATTTTTATTCGCTCAATCGATTCTTCAATTTTCAATTTTCAATTGACAACTTTCCCGAAGAACCCATACTTTTTGACGAATAGTACTGGTTTCCAAGCTTGGCTAACATTCGCCCGATTTTGAATTAAAAGAAGGCCAATTCCAATTCATCAAACGCGGCACTTTTCCGATTTTTATTCTAAAATATGAGTTTAAATAAGTCAAAGAATTGACTGAGACAATAAAACGAGATACATTTTTGGCGGGAAATGTCTATTGGTTCTGCAAAAATGACACTACTGATACGTGGATAGGGCCCTTATTTACATTGATTTAAATTCTTTTAAGAATATCAATCAAACGCAACTTGTTGCAAGGAGATCTTTAAAGATAAGTGTCAGAAAAGTGAAACTGTTTCTACGCGATTTTTGCATAAATAAATGCATTTTGACGATATCTTCTGAGCCCATAATCCAATCCGGCCAATTTTCAATAGGAGACAATAGGACAAAATTTTCCATCGGTTTCAATTTGCTGCGATCAAATCAAAAGAGGACAAGTGTCAGTCCTTCTATATAAAGCCAGTTTTTGAATCTAACATATACCTTTCTCGACCACCCAGTGTTTGCTTTGTTGCTGAAACAGGAAGGCACTGTAGTTAGAATTCGTGAATAAGTATATTAGTGTGCTCACATGGAGCTGCGTGAAGTCTTCATTACTAACGTAATCTTAGAAACCAGCGGCTGGAAAAAGGTTACGTTCTTATAGAAAATCATAATCTACTGAGTTATCATAAAATGAGCCCAAACATGCGGATTAGACTGTAAGGCAATATATGGATATTTTCTTTCAACTTTTAAGACTTATTTCATCGTGTAAAACAAATTTCGAGAAAAAAAAATTTGCTTCGATTATATGGAAAATTCGATTATATGGACTTTTTTGCATCGAAAAAGTCCATATAATCGAGGTATACCTGTAATTGTGGCATTGTTGGCCCACAACTGGATATCGAATACTGAGCTCCGTTGACGATGGCACTCTGAACTGAACCAATAATAACTAAGAAGAACCAAAAAATATATCGCGGAGTGGTAAATACGAAGTGTACGGTCATATCATGATCAAGCTACAACTACTTTTTCAAGGACATGATTTTAGATGACTTTTGTAATTGAGTTTTACTTAGTGCCTTTGCAAATGCCAATAACAATATCTCCTAATCAGCGAATATAAAACCGAGTGATTGCCTATGACAACAACATTGTCCTCTCTTGTAAATTGTTGAGTGGTTCGTTCCATGTTTGGAACAGGGCAGCCCGAGGCTCAGTTTTAATCAGTTATCTTATGTTGGGAATGCGATTTAACCACGACCATTTTTCGAGGGTAACTAAGGTATGGTATGATAATTTCGTGAAAAACTAAACTCAGTGGTGTTAAAATAAAGACTGCTTCTATGCACTTTTTACAGCCTCCCAATTGCACTAGTGTTCTATTTTCCACTCTGACTACGACTCCACCGTCTGCAGCTTTTCCTTCGCCAGTTTATTTATCTTCGTTCCCAAACGCATGATCAACAGTGCACTAACTAAATCTCATGAAAATATTTAATTTCGAGCATTATTGTGTTGAATAGTAGGATAGAGGGAATCCGAGAGTAGGGAAATCCCAGAAGCATGATTGGTTTTTGCCAAGGCACGGTACATATCGTGAAAAATGAACGATTTCTTTGGTGTGGTGCTGTTATTTATAGCAGCCAATATGTGTATCTAGGCTTAGAAGATATGTTGGAAATGGTTCAATCTTAGTATTGAATAGTTCGACACGCGCAACAATTGGTTCTTGGGGTGCTTTCCGGCGCGAACGAATGATTTGCCGCTCGTTTGCATATCCCAAACAGAGCTCGATGATTCATGAGTTTTTCTATTCCTCCAGGAAAACGATGAGAGCGGACAGCAGCCGAACGTTCCACGGAAACCTGTACAAATATGTACAGTAATTTATCGAACAATGTGGTAGGACGAAATGCGTTTTCTGATAATCTACACTCGCTAATTTATAAAGTAACTTATCAGTTAGTTGAGAAAATCTTAAATAAATAAGCAATGGTCTTAGTTTTTTTTGTCGTTTATTTGGACAATAAAATTTTGAATATGTGGAAAATCAAACTTACAAAAAAAAACAACAAATATACATACACTCAGCTTTTTTACGCTGTTGGAATCCATTAGTTTCTCGGTTAACCTGAACTTTCACAGCTTTTTAAATACCACCTGAAGTTTCTTTGATTTTTTTCGTGGGGTTAGTATATGAGTTTTGCCAGTTTTTACATACAATATGTAAATATGCAAACACCCAACCAAAGATTTTCTTACAATTCTGTATAAGAGCTTATCAAAATTTATTTAATAATTAGACAAGGAATGTGGAATTGCTAGATTCTTATGCAAACAATCTTAGCTTCTTTTACAGGTATCAGAAAAGCTTGCAAACAGGTAAGGTCTATTACACAGAACTGTAAGGAAACCTGACATCCGCTGGTTGGTTGATGAATTGGTTAATTTCAAGCTCTTAAAAGGTTACTAAATTTTTTTTACTTATAATTTTAGTATGGGATTTAAGGTTTCATTTAGAATATAACATTTCTGAAGGTTGTTTGTTAGTTAAGCGCATCAAAGTTTTTTTTTTATCTCAGAAATGAAACTTGAATATTATTTTCCTAAAGCTTGACAAATTATCAAAATGACAATACGGACTTCATCTTAGGAGTATGATTGTTGAAGATCTTAAACTCCAGGTTCACTGTTTCCCACAATAGCTTCCACAGATTCGTGCTATTGGAGTAATTATTCTATACGAACAAGCAGTAAATACGTGAGGGAAAAATGTCAGAGGGAAATCTTTGGCACTCAAATCGATCGATAAGTGCACTTTTTCCATGTCTTGATTCTCTCTCCGTTCCTCGCAATATAGGTACATTCCTTTTTTCTTTTTCCCTGACCGAAAGATGCAACGCTCGGGGAAGCTCGATGTAATCATACCCCGTGCGCGCGCCTTTTGCGCATAATGCACCTCAAATTGCACCATCGTCAAAATATTGTAGATTTTTCAGTGCGCTCTCGTTCTTACATTTCATTCCTTTCGGTAAATAGTAACCATGGTGAAACAGCGTACCCGGCATTCTAATATTTCATAACTATTTTCCATGGCAATGGCACCCAAGCTTGGATCAGCTTTCTCTTTGTTCTGTACTTACCGGCCGGAAAATCGGTTCTTGTGCTGAGTAATCCCTTACGAGTGGAAGTATCCGAATGAACGAATGGTGCCAGATGGTGAATCGTACTACGCACTACCTTTTTCGCAAATCGTTCAGCATGGAGTATAAAATATTCTTCACAACGAGCTGTATCAGCAAAATTCACTTGAATGGTAATCACTTTGCTTCTTATCACACTTTGTAATTGATCAGTGATAGATGTAAAAGCAATTCAATACTGGTTTTCCACGTAAAAGGTGAATTCTTAAAACGAAATCGTAAGAAAACTGTGAAACAAGCGGATTTTTCACACACGCACACTTTCCATCACTGTACCAATCCAGAGATCCTTTTCTCCCTTTTCACCCCCCTTTCATCTAAAACACACACAAATCTAGCTGTTCTCACGATTTGCCGAAAACGGCGGAATCCTTAAGAACATAAGTATTCCTCCGGCTTTGCCACCAAATCCCGAAAAAAAGGGAAGCGACGCTCGTCCCGAAAATTAGACCCCTTCTCTAGCGATTGCCGTCGAAGTTTTTCCTCCACTGCACTCACGCTGTGCACACTCTACAGTGTCGAAGCATATACAGACAGGAAGATATATTTGGGGAAGAGCACAGCACAGCGAGCAAGTTTCACCGCGGGAGAATCGTGTTCCTCAGTAAACAACGTTCAAACATAAACTAAACCGCTTGAAACCGACGCCGCCCGTTGTCTATGCTGCGGCGGATGGGTGTTTGATGGTAGTAATGTATAGCGTGAGCATTGAGCAGTGCATGCGTTGGGCATAGCTGTTGCTGCCTGCTGGATCGATATGCTTGGTTCTCACTCTCTCTATGTTCAGTGAAAATGGGAGGATTGCTCTTTTTATGCTCCGACTATGCTTTGAAGCTTTTCATTGTAAAGACGAAAGGATGCCTCGAAAGCTTCGTCATAAATGCAGGGTTGAACTTTGGACGGCATAAGTTTATTATAAGTTGCTTGTATTTAGTATACTAGAGCAAAGGTTCCAAAACTATATGGGACACACCTAGCAGAAACCCATATTGCTTGCGGCCCACTAGGTACAAAATTCATACTTTTTATAAAAAAATGTTTGCGTTCGGTTGAGCAAATCATAAAAAACTGCTTTACACCCTTTCGAAAATACCAAAAAAGCAATTTTCGATTCTATATCTGAGGTAAACGCCAAGCATTCATATTATTGCCAAAGTTCTATTGGAAGCTTGTATTTTCCTCCAAAAGTCATTTTTTTTTTCTTTTGTTTTGAGAAGGAAATTATTGAATTTTGGCTAATGCTGTGATTTTTTTAAAGCAGAGATTAAACTAGAAAGGCAACTAGGTGGAAAACATGGGGTTTTGGGGCATAATATGAAGAACGTAGGCACGACAAATGCTGGGTAAAGCGTAGGGTGGTGGGGGTAAATTGGACACCCTAAGAACTGCTGCTGATTATCAAGTGGCTATCAAGAATTTGTATTGTTCAATGCAGGTGTATCCAAGTTTATCTTATTGGTTAACAAAGCCTGTTGTTAAAAAAATTTGAAAAAAAAATCAATATTTTATTTTGATCATTTAAAATTAGTCCAAAATAGTTCAATTTTATTTTGGGCGGGGTAAAATGGTCAGACGGTGGGGTAAAGTGAACAATATTGTAAATAAAGCAAATAAGTCGATCAAAATATTTCAAACTAGATACATATTCTTAATAATATTCTAAATGTTCCCTGACAGGTATAAACCCTTCGTTTTATCACAGACAAACAGACGTACCGGGCTTGGTCAAAATTATAGGGCGGGAATTTTTTTAATATTCAATTGACGATTGTTCAGTGAAATATTACCAGGTTCCTTTGGTTTTGACATGGTTTGGCAGGAAATTCATCTAGTTTTGAAAAATGGGTGAAAAATCATGTTCTGGCTGCAGGAGAAGTTCTGGACTATTTTAGGGCAATTAAAAAATGCTAGATTTTGTGCGCGTATATTATTCAAATGAATGGAATGTTTACCCTTGTTATACTCTTTTACAGAAACTAGAGCTTTTACTGAGTTTATTGATATATGGATATCACAGATCGGATGACAAACATCTGAGATATGGATGTTTCCATGAACGAGGTGCGTCGTATGGAAATATTCGCTCAGGAATGTAGAAGTTGTACGAAAATGTGTATGTGTAGCGTAAATTAACAGATCCCCCTTTTCTTAACCCCCTGATTGATGATCCCACTGTCAATCGAACCAATTAAGGTTGAAAATTGAGCTAGTTTGTATCCATTTCTCTGTCATAACATTGCTCACTTTACCCCCAGGCGACATGACCAATTTACCCCATAGCTACATATTTTTCAAATAACACCTAAACACCTAAATTATCTTCCGTCAACCAGTTCTGATTCATAACAAGCAAAATGAACGATGTGAACGATATTTTGGTTTAGAAATACTAAGTCAGAGTTTTCATGGCTTAAATGCAACAGTGCCGAAATTACATCAAACTAGCATTTTGCGAAAGCGCGCAGAATTTTGCTAAAATCTAGCTGCTAAATAGATATTTCATGATTTGAAATAGCTCGGAGAGCATGAAATGCTTAATTTATGGTGTAGCATGGAAAATAATACGATAAATTCATAAACAGGGGATAAACAAGCCGTTACCCACTTTACCCCGCCTGTTCACTTTACCCCCGCTACCCCTACCATTGGTACTTCGCGTACCTGAAAGAATAAAATAGACCCCATCTCGCAGTCCTTAGCCTCCTACCCAGCATCTCCTATTCCTACCTCAACGTGGCGCTGGCCGGGATACGAGCAACCTTAGGGAATATCGGGTAACCAACTACGGTGGGAACTATGGTTGTATGCTGACAGGGAAGGGAGGGGGGTTCTCCTCTCCGGAGGTGCAAATCTTACAGGGATGTTATCCCTGTTAGGATCGGCTGACAACAGAGTCTGTTCTCCATGTGGCTGATCATCGTTCGAGTGCCAGCGATGGTCTCTAAGTAAAACTGTGCACCATGGTCCACCGGAAATAAGGAGGAATAGTTTAGCATAATGGGGGCCTCCTTAGCCGTGCTGTAAAACGCGCGGCTACAAAGCAAGACCATGCTGAGGGTGGCTGGGTTCGATTCCCGGTGCCGGTCTAGTCAATTTTCGGATAGGAAATTGTCCCGACTTCCCTGGTCATAAAAGTATCATCATGTTAGCCTCATGATATACGAATGCAAAAAATGGTAACCTAGCTAAGGGAAGATCCATAAAGTACGTCACGCAAAAATTGACGATTTTCGACCTCCCCTCCCCCCTTCGTCACACTTTTTGTATTGAACCTCTAAAATTTTTGTATGAGTTGTCACGCTGATCGGAGCCCTCCCTCCCCCCTAAGAGCGTGACTTACTTTGAGAATGGCCCCTAAGTGCGTAACGGTGTAAATCCGGTCATATCGCCAGGCTCGGTATAACACTGAAGCTGACAATATGACGTCCCTAACCCCGAATCCTAAGGTGTCAGGCGACCCGTGCTGAGGGGATGAATGGCCGGGGGGGTAAAACAATTAGCCAGACAGTTAACGGAGCCTGTAATGCTGGGTAGACACTTTTCGTGGTGCATTACGGAGTAAGATCTACCACACTATGCTCTAGTTCTAAGTATTCTTGTTAATACTTATGAGTGATGGTCGGAAGAGTATGGAACGACTATAATTTGCTTTTAGATGATCCATTTTTTGCACAGTTTTGGATGGAGTCAATGAAGTAAATTATAAAAACGTAACTCAATCTTGAACTTTGAAATTCAGTACCGATGCATGGTCAAAATCAGTATTATCCCGCTTGTTGTTGAGCCGAAACTGATTGAGGGGCGCGCCTTTGAGAGTTGGTGTAAGCCATTTTTCGAAGGGTATAACCTTAATCTAAAGAGGCCTTACATTAAGCTTGAGAAATATATGAATAAAAAACGTCTACTTCATTTCTTCTCAATAGAAATGGAGCAGAAAGGCATGCACAAAGGCAACAAATGACACGGGTATACTACAAAAGTTCAATGAAATGGACGCAGTGGTTCAACCTGGTCAAAAAAAAAGTATACGTAAAGGCTATATAATCGCTTCAAAAACAAACTTTTTACAGAAGGCTCGAAGACCCATAATGTTATATACCAATCGACCCAGTTCGACGAGTTAAGGTGATGTCTGTGTGTGTGTTTGTGTGTGTGTGTATATGTGTATGTGTGTGTGCGCACCAAAAGTGCAAAAAGTCTAGCTGATTTTTGTGTACTTGCCCTTAATCGATTTACTTGCAGGTTGCATTCGACGGGGAATTCTGTCCCATTGTTTCCTATTGAAAATTGGCCGGATCGGACTGTGGGCTTAGAAGTTATGGCCAAAATACTTTTTCTCATAAAAAAGCGCGTAAAAAGGTCTAGCTCACTTTTTTTGCACTTACCCTCAACCGATTTCTTCGCAACAGGTTGCTTTCAAGCAGTATCCTGCCCCATTGTTTCTTATTGAAAATTGGTCGGATCGGACAGGTCGGACAATAGGCAGAATCCTGCCCTCTTGTTTCCTATTAAAAATTGGCCAGATCGGACTATGCGTTCAGAAGTTATGACCAAAACACATTTTTTTAACGCACGAGGAAGGCACTATCACCGCTAGATGGATTAATCTGGGTTTATTAGCCTTCTGAAATGTCAACTATTTCATGTAAATGATCCTCTAGCTGTATTCTTTCTTTCTTTTTTTTTGCAAATATATCCAGCATTGCAATCCAAAACCAATAGAACTCGACCCAGCAGACCATATCCAATACAATTTGATGGCCTTCCAATGGGAAAGTCAAAACAATATCAGGGGCTATCCAAACTAATCAGCCAATCAGTCCGGCACTCTCACACAACACATTTGAAATTCAAATTTGAATAGTTGCATTCTGCTGGTCCACCGTATTAACGTCTCTTTGACGCGAACAATCCGCCCCTCTTCGACACAACCTTCACCATCAAAAGCTGCAACAATCCGATAATCTAATAAGAAAACAAATAATGTTAAGTCGAAACCGATAAGAACAACAAACCTTTCAATCTGGCACCTTCGACATTACAAGTGGAAACCGGTGAGAAAACGAATCATTTGCTTCGGCGCTTCTCCAGAGTTCTTTCGACACTTTAACTCGTTTAAGTCAAACTAATGAGCAAACAAATAACTTATATCGACGGTCTTCTAGAGAATCTTCGACTTTGTAAGTCGAAACCGACGAGAAACACCATATTTTTCATTCCAGCGCCTTCGACATCACAAACCAAAAACGATGAGCAAATCATTTAATCCGATGCTCTTCCAGTGCGTCTTTGACATCACAAGTCGAAACCGAAGGAAAAATCATTCAATCCGACGCTCTTCCAGAGCGTCATCGACATCACGAGTCGAAACCGATGAGCAAATCATTTAATACGACGCTCTTCCATAGCGTCTTCTACATCACAAGTCGAAACCGATGAGCACATCATCCAATCCGACGCTCTTCCAGAGCGTCTTCGACAATACAAGTCGAAACCGATGAGCAAATCATTCAATCCGACGCTCTTCTAGAGCGTCTTCGACATTCGAAGTCGAAACCGATGAAAAAAATTCCCAATTACGCCCACAGGATAGGGGAAATGACGGCTTTGGCAGGTTTTCTTCTATTATTGGCAGGGGGGGTTTCTATAACCAATTATGCTCAAAATTGGTCTAAACATTATTTGCATATCAAAGAATATTGTGGCCAAATTTCATAAAATTTGGTCAACAAAAACCCCCTGACAATAATAAAACAAAACCTGCCAAAGCCGTAATTTCCCCTACTTACAAAATAATAATTTTCAACCAGCAACAACCTGGCTGGATTGCCAAATGTGCGGCCTAATTCCCCACTGTGTGCTGTCCTACCGAGCGTGCAACTCCGTTCGTGTCCGACGAGGAGAAAGAGAAAGTCATGGCCTGCTATTCACTAGTCAATGTTGGCTACCGAATCGTTATATGAATGGTATTTGCATATCTGTCATCAACGCACGCTGGAAGTGGATTGCCCAATTTCTAATATTTCTTACCCTATTACAATCCAACAGCTAAAGATCAATAAAGCAGCTGGTAAGGATGGTATCGGAGCTAAGCTCATCAAGGTGGGCCTGGAAAAGCTGGCCACTTGCCTGCACAAATTGATAGTCAGAATCTGGGAAACTGAGTAGCTACCGGAGGAGTGGAAGAAAGTGGTTATATGCCCCATCTACAAGAAAGGCGACAAGCTGGAGTGTGAGAACTTTCGAGCGATCACCATCCTTAATGCCGCCTACAAAGTAATATCCCAGATCATCTTCCGTCGTCTGTCACCATTAGTGAATGAGTCCAAGCCGTCTTCGTTTACGGCCGCTCGACCAGATCAGATCTGTACTGTACGGCAAATCCTTAAAAAATGCCGTGAATACCAGATCCCATCGCACCATCTGTTAATAGATTTCAAGGCGGCATACTACAGTATAGACCGTGTAGAGCAGCGGTTCTCAACCTTTTTCTTGAGAGGTACCCCTTCGAACTTTTGCATGATTTGAGGTATCCCCTCTAGAAAGTAGGCTTCCAATCTTCTTGAAAACATAATTCCGAGCCCTTTTGAAGGGAAGCTCCTTTAAGCTTTTGAGTATCTTTAGAGTAGGCTTTCGCGCCTCTTTATTAGAGGCTTCCGAGCCTCTTGAAGGCGGTTTTCAAACCACTAAAAAGAAAGCTTCCGTTGCATCTTGAAAGAACGCTCCTGAGCCGCTTGATAGTATGCTTCCAAGCCTATTGAAAGAAGAATTCTGATCTTCTTGACGCGAGGCTCCGAGTCTCTTGAAAGGAGGATGCTGAGCCTCTTGAAAGAAGGCTTCCGAACCACTTGAAAGTAGATTTCCGAGCCTCTTGAAAGGAGGCTTACAAGCAACATAGAAGGCAACCTAACCATTTGAAAGAAGGCTTCCGAACCTCTTGAAAAGAGGCTTCCGAGCCTCTCGAAAGGAGCCTTCCGATTCTCTTGGAAAAGGCTTCAGAGCCTCTTGAAAGGAGGCTTTTGAGCCTCTTGAAAGAAGGCTTCCGAGCCTCTTGAAAGAAGGCTTCCGAGCATCTTGAAAGGAGGTTTTTGAGACTCTAGAAAAAGAGGCTTTTGAGCCTCTAGAAAAGAAGGCTTTTGAGCTTCTTGAAAGGAGGCTTCCGAGCCTCTTGAAAGAAGGCTTCCGAGCCTATTGGAAGGAGGCTTCCGAGCCTCTTGAAAGGATCCTTCCAAGCCTCTTTGAACGAGGCTTCGGGGCCTCTTGAAAGGAGGCTTTTAAGCATCTTGAAAGGAGGCTTTTGAGCATCTTGAAAAAAGGCTTTCGAGCATCTAGAAATGCACTTGAGAGGATGCTTCCGAGCCTCTTGAGAGAAGGCTTCCGAGCCTCTTGAGAGGAGGCTTCCGAGCCTCTTGAGAGGAGGCTTCCGAGCCTCTTGAGAGGAGGCTTCCGAGCCTCTTGAGAGGAGGCTTGCGAGCCTCTTGAGAGGAGGATTGCGAGCCTCTTGAGAGGAGGCTTCCGAGCCTCTTGAGAGGAGGCTTCCGAGTCTTTTGAGAGGAGGCTTCCGAGTCTCTTGAGAGGAGGCCTCTGAGTCTCTTGAGAGGAGGCTTCCGAACCTCTTGAAAGGAAGCTTCCGAACCTCTTGAAAGGAGGCTTCCGAACCTCTTGAAAGGAGCCATCCGAGCCTTTTGAAAGAAAGCAGCCTAACCACTTGAAAGGAGGCTTCCGAGCCTCTTGAAAGGAAGCCTTCGAGCTGCTTAGAAGAAGGCTTCCGAGATGCGTAAAAGGATGTTTCTAACCCTTTTGCAACGAAGCAACCGAGTTATAGTGAAAAAAAAAATCATTTTGTTCATTCGACTTTTTGTTCGTTTGATCTTTTGTTCCGCAGCCCTTCATACATTGTGCTGGTTGTGTCAATTGGGATTTAGGTGCCGGCCAGAGTAGACGCTTCTACGCGACGACGTCGCGCGAAAACTACACGCGAAGGAATAACAACCAATAATAAGGAGCTGTCAAATCGCATTACATATTATGTACAATATAAATTTTTGAAATAGAAAATACACAATTATCAAAACTTTATCAATGAATTTTGAATGAAATTGTAATATGTCCGCCATTACGCATTTTTGTCCGAGGTACCCCCTAGGGCCAGCGAAGGTACCCCAGGGGTACATGTACCCCAGGTTGGGAACCGCTGGTGTAGAGCTATGGAAAATTATGAACGAGAACAGTTTCCCCGGGAAGCTGTCCAGGCTGATCAAAGCAACGGTGGATGGTGTGCAAAACTGTGTGATGATTTCGGGCGAGTTGGTTCGAAATTCTCACTAAGACAAGGTGATGGACTTTCCTGACTGTTGTTCAACGTTGCGCTAGAAGGTGTCATGCGGAGAGCCGGATGTAAAGCCGGGGTACGATTTTGAACAGATCCAGTCAATTTATTTATTTCGCGGATGACATGGACATTGTCGGCCGAACATTTGCAAAGGAGACAGAACTGTACAACCCGCCTGAAACGTGAAACAATAAAAGTTGGACTGGTGGTGAATGCGTCGAAGACAAAGTACATGCTTGTGGGCGGAACCGCGCGCGACAGAGCCCGCCTGGGAAGCAGTGTTACGATAGACGGGGATACCTTCGAGATGGTCGATGATTTAGTCCTTGGATCCTTGCTAACGGCTGATAATAATGTTAGTCGTGAATTACGAAGGCGCATCATCTGTGGAAGTCGGGCCTACTACGGGCTCCAGAAGTAACTGCAGTCAAAAAAGATTCAACACCGCACCAAATGTGTCATGTACAAAACGTTGATAAGACCGGTAGTCCGGACACGAAACATGGACTATGCTCGAAGAGGATTTGCAAGCACTCGGAGTATTCGAGTCGGGTTTATATGACCATCTTTGGCGGTATGCAAGAAGACGATGTGTGGCGACGAAGAATGAACCACGAGTTCATTCAGTTCTACGGCGAACCAAGTATCCAGAAGGTAGCTAAAGCCGGAAAGGGGAAATGGTACGATGGGCAGGGTATTTTGCAAGAATGCCGGACAGCAACCCTGCAAAGATGATGTTGACTTCCGATCCGGCAGGTACGAGACGGCCTGGAGCACAGCGAGCGAGGTGGGCAGACCAGGTGCAAAACGACTTGGCGAGCGTGGGGCGCATTCGAGGATGGAGAGATGCGGCCTCGAACCGTGTATTGTGGTGTCGAATTGTTGATCTGTTACAGTTATCTGTTTAGATGTAAGCTGAATAAATGAAATGAAAGTAGGGGAGAACCCCTTAAGCTTTTTCGCTGTTTTCACCAATATAAACAAGAATATCTAGCCATTTCAACGTGTAGATGCAAGATGTGCAAAATAAGCTACATTTCACAATGATCTTCTTTTCAAAACAACAAGGTTTTTATGACTTAAAAAACCATTTAAAATAGGCTTAAAAAATGGGCCCGGGGCAAAACGCCCGAATGGTGGTGCAAAATGACTCAATTGCATGTAAAATAATGGTGAACGCATGGTTGTTTGTTTTGTTTAATTGAACGACAATCTGGCGGGTGAAGTGAAAATTTCTACAAATCGTTAAATTTGAGTGAAAATGAAAGGATTTTGTTCTTTTTTTTATTCCAGCTCAATAATGAATAACTACCTAATATTGAATTGTAATGGTAATATTTGTTAATAAATGTCCTACAAAATATTATATGAGTAATTTTATGAATGAGGCCATTTTGCTCCTCTCAACTATACGTGAGGGAGTAGCGAACATTGTTAGGCAACTTGATATGTTGTCAATGAATGTTCAGTTAACATGCATGAGCCAAGAGTTGCACAGTTGAAGTAAATAAAACTAAAAAACATTTGATCCATTTATGGAAAAAGGTTTTTTTTATAACGAACTTTGATAAAAAAGAAACTACATTTCCTTTGAAGCAATTATAAATAAACAGTGTTAGGCTCTGCCGCATAAACAAATATTCACTGTACGTACATCACACCTTCAAACTGTACTCAAAACATTGAAAGCTTCGATGCTAAATGAATTTCCATGTGCTTCGTTTCTCTCGCGCTTGCCACAGCATGTCGCAGAGCATAAGATCAGGTATAGGAACTCGCGACCATAGCACATGAAAGTACAACCGACATCTATTCAACACAAGCCACTCTGGGGCGGTAGTCGTGGTGAGATGCGTTTGTTTTGCGCTTTTGTTGCAGCATAACGAACTGTCAGGACTCACCACCACCACTTGGATCGTCCTGTAGCATAATGCTGTGCCAGCAATAATGTTTATCGAAGTGGAAGATTGTCCGCTGGAGAAAGAGCAGAACGGAGGAAAAGAGCATAATGTACCAATACTTACAACGTGGTTTTCTATTTGGATAATAAGCAAAGGAAAAAAATTGGAAAAGAATAGCGTAAAACGCACGAGATGGAAGGTAACTTCATAGGAACATAAAAATTGTTTTATTTCTGAACGATCAAACACCGGGTCTTTTGGTGTGCTATGAACGAGTCACGAGATATACAATTTCCCCCATGTGTGGATGGGACACTATGAGTGAACGATTTCGGACAGGGTGACTCGCCGCAGTAAGAAAAACTGTGACCCGTATGGGCTTCTAATAATTTCAATCACATCACTATGTGGCATGTGAATGAGATATGATTTAAAACTTGCTTTCATCTAAGATAAAATTACACGATCATAGATTCAATATCAAGAGAACCTGGTATGTGGGACTATTAATGTTAATGTTCGGCAGATTCTATCCACAAGCCACAACATCGCATTTATTATGTTTTTTTTTACACGAGAAAGAAAAACAAACCCACGCTTTATTTTGGTGTTGGCTTTATGGTTTGATAAAATGTTCAATGTTCATACCGACGCGCAGTACATCTACGTTAGGGCATGTCAGTACAAGAGGTATTGCGTACCTTTAATCGAAAACTTTCAAATTATTGGGGACATTGAAAATATATTTTGTATTTAGAGGCTAGAAAGCCAAAAGGTCACTGGGATAAAAGGTCGAAGAGTTGACATTTTGTAAAGCTCAAACCGTGTGCAAGAAATCAATGTTTATGCCAGCACTACCAGGCAGCCTATGGTTGTTAGAGGGAAAAACCCTTCTTCCTTCTTGTCCGGATTTTTGCTTCGAGAAATGATTCGGAATAACTCCATTTAATTCCCCAGCCCCATAAGATCAATAATTTTAAAATAACAATCAGTAAAATTATTGGTCCACGCAGTTCTGGCAGAATGAACGTTTTTTTTTGCATATGGTTTGAACATTCAAACTTCGAAGCGTTATAATTTTTTTTTGCGGACTTTCCAGAAACGTATCTTCTTAAGCAAAATCCTTCGGCATTATTTTGTTATACTTTAACACAATGTGCCACTTGGTTTATGATGAACTGAGAACTCTAGGATTCGCCTAAATTCGCCTAAATTCTGGACCCCGAATGACTACGAAACACCATTAATTTGAACCGCGATTCCCCACTCTACTAAATATACCTGGGGTTTAAAAAAATAAAAAAAAACTGTAAATTAAAGAATTGTAAAAAATTGAATTATATAAAAAGAAATAAATTAAATTGAAGATTTTGACATTTTGTCCTACAGTCGAAATGAGCAAAAACATTCAGAAAAAAACAAAATTAAAGCTCATAATTATTTGTTTTACCTTTACTGTTGGGAAGTTTTTGAGGGAGAATGACAACCACCTATTTTATTTTTTAATAACATTTAAACATTTTAAGTAATCTTCAAAATAAATTGTTTAAAGTGCTTTAGTTTGTCACGTGAGAAATTTGTTTTCCAATATAATGTATTTTCAGTACACCTTATTCTGCCATGTACTGGCCCACTAGCCGATGATACTCGGGCATGGGGTGTTCATTTCATGCAAAGTGGCAGTTGGGTTTCTGGCTCTGTGTGAATCATCCTCGCACCACCGCAGCAAAGCGAAAATGCTTAAGAAACGGGGTTTTTCGGATCGAATAGCCTGGCTGGAAAGCACATGCAGAACACACCGCACCGGCTGCGTCGCAGTAATATCGATTTCCCACTGTTTTCGTTTGTTTTCGGAAGCATTAACTTGAATTTAAATTTTAAAGAGCCCCGTTGGATGGTTCACCAGCTGGGGATACCGTTCGGCGTGCAATTTGTGGGAGTGAAGCATGGGCGTAGCCAAGGGGGGGCAGGGGGGGGCCGTCGCCCCCCCCTAAATTGTGGAAAGAATAAAGTTTTTAATGCCGAGATCTAGGACGGCATACTACTCGCGTTCTTTTTTTGTCAGAAGTATTTATAATTGGAACAGTTTACAATCAAGTGTACAAAATCTCGTTTCGATATCAGCATTCAAGAAAGCAGTTTATCAGCTAGTGAATTGATCCTGTTAAGATCAATGTAGAAGTCAATCAAAGAAGTAACTTATTTTCAAATCTTCTAAACGACGCACTTCATGTTATCATCATAAATCTTAAACATAAAAGACATTGTCTTAAGTTAATGGAAAGCAATAAAAATGAAAATGAAATGAAAATGAAATGAATTCCCTCAAACATGTGCACTTTACGATCCAATCATATACAGAAATAGGTGGTAGAAATTCAAAAAAATCCCAAAACTTATTAAGGTATCCAGGATCCATAATATATGAAAGTTCAAAACAACTCGAAACATTTCGGGCTCAAAAATTCTCCTTGAAATCCTTCTAGAAGCTCCCCTGGGAACTTCTAAATTCCTCCAGAAAGTTATTCCCAAATTCCTCTGAAAATCGTTTGAAAATCCTTCTCACGTAGGGTCATTCGCCAAATGTTGAACGGCCAATTTCTTCGCCTATTGTTGAACGCACGAGCATTTCTTATGGGAGTTCAACAATAGGCGACAAAATTAGCCGTTCAACATTTGGCGGTTTCCCCTAATTGTAATTCCTCCTTATCTAGAAACCTCCAACTATTTTTTTAGGAAATTCACGAGGAAATTCCTTGAAGATATCTTTTCTTCTCTCCAAGATTTACTTCTAGATATTTCTTCGGCTATTCTCTCGTCAGGAAGAATCCGGCATTTCCTTCAGGCATGCATTCGAGAGTTCCGTCAAGAATACATGTTACATTTCGCACCTCATTGCATAATACTCACCCCTAGCTATAAATCAACCAATTTAGATGTGTAAGGAATGACAACAAAACCTCTTGTTTAGCGAGTGTGGAGGTTCTGTTGGAAAGGAGGCAATCGGCTTCAGACAAATCACCGAAATTGTGAGTTTACATTATTTCTAATTATGTAAATAACTATCAATAAATATATTATTTCAGCTTTTTAGCTAATGAATTACAAATATGTATTTTATTTGCTGTAAGCATCGGTTCGAAGCCACCAGCCAATAGCTCCCGCAACAATACATACGGAATTTCTTCCCAAAATTCTACCAGAAGTTTCTTCAAAAATTTCTGACGGAAATCCTCCGATTTAGCTCCATAATTTCACTTGTAAATCTATATGAAATTCCTTCGGAAATTCTTCTAGGAACTTCTCCGGGAATTCCTCTCGGAACTCTTCCTTTAATTCCTACGGGATAACTTCCAGGAAATTTTCCGGGAATACCTCCAAACATTCAATAGCAAAATCATCTAGCATTCCAGTCTGGAATTCTTTTGGCAATTACTTCAGAATATCCTTCAAGAAATCCTCTAGAAATATCTTCATGAATTTCTCCTGGAATTCGTCCAAGTATTTCCCCAGAAATTCTTACAAGTATTTTTTTTCGGGAGTTTCTTCAGGTACTTCTCCAGGAATTCCTTCAGGAATTTCTCCGGGAGATTTTCCGCGGAAGTGTACTAGAATTCCTTCCGGACTTCACTCGGAATTTTCTCGGATATCTGCCAAGAGTTCTTCCAGAAATTTCTTCGGAACAATCCGCAAAGATTTTCTTCAGCAATTAATCTAGGAATACTAGGATTTCATCTGGAAATTTCTGCATTAATTCCTCCTGGTATTTTTCTGGGAATTCCTTCAGATATTTTTTTCGGAAATTCCTTTAGGAACTTCTCTAAGAATTATTTCAGGACTTCCATGTGGGAATTCCTCCGGAAGTGCTTATGGGAGTTCCTCCGGGAGTTCTTCCAGGAGTTTTTCCAAGAAATTCTCCGGTAATACCTCCAGGAACTTTACAGGGAATTCCTGGACGATATTTGACAGGAATTGCACGGGAAATGGGATTTTGGAAGTTCCTTCAGAAATATTTTTTCTCTTCCTCTAGGGTATTCCACCGGATGTTCCTCTGAAGTTCCACCAGTAGTTCCTTCGGGAATTCAATCAGGCTTTCTTCCAGGAATTCATTTAGCATTTCTTTAGGCATTTATCTACAAATTCCTCCAGAAGTTCCTCGGAGAATTTCTCTGGGAGTTCTTACGGGAATTCCTCCGGGAGGTTCTTTTAAGAATTCTTCCAGGAGTTCCTCCTGGAATTCTTACGGAAGTTCCTTTGGGAGTTCATCCTAGAATTCTTACGAGAGTTCCTCCAGGATTTCCTCCGGAAATTCTTCCTGTAGTTCCTCCGAGAATTTCTCTAATAATTTCTCCGGAGATTCCTATAGAAAATCCCCCGGGAGTTCCTCCGGAAATTACTCTGGGAGTTCCTCCGGGAGTTCCTTTTCAGAGAAACACCCGGAGAAACTGCAGGTGAAACTCCCGGAGGGATTCTCGTAGAAACTGCTGGTGGATCTCCCGGAGGAATTCCCGAAGGAACTGCCGGAGGAGCTCCCGTAAGATCTCCTGTAAGAACTCCCGGAGGAATTTCAGGAGAAACTCCTAGAAGAATTCCTAGAGGACCTCCCGGATGAGCTCCCAGAGAAACTATCGGAAGAACTTCGGGAGGAATTTCCAGCTTAATTTCTGAAGAAAGCCTAAATGATTTCCTGAAAAAAGCCTGAATAATTTCCTGGAATAGCTTCTGGTGGAACTCCCGGAGGAATTTCCGGAGAAACTCCCGGATGAAAAGCTGGCAGAATTCTTGGAGGAACTCTCGAAGGAATTTTCTGGAAGAATTTCTGAAGAAACTCCCGGGAGAATTTTCAAAGGAACCCCAAGGAAACTACCAGAAGCATTCTCGGAAACAAGAGAATTCATCTTATAGACAAATCTCGTCTAGCTGAAACCTTTGTTGGGATTTGTAGCTGGGCCATCATCATCATCAGAGGACCTCCCAGAGAATTCCCTGAGGAGCTCGCAGAGAAATTCTCGGAGGAGCTTCTGGTGGAAAATGTATATAAATTCCTGAAGAAGCCTAAATAAATTCCAATTTTGCCGAAAATCGCGGAAGAATTTTCAGAGGAACTGCCGATAGAACTACCGGAATAATTCTCGAAGGAAATCCTAGAGAAATTCTTGGTGGAAATGCCGGTGGAACTCCTGGAAGAATTCCAGGAGAAATTTTCGGAGAAACTCCTGGAGGATCTCCCAGTGGAAATCTTGAAGTTTCCACCGGAATTCTTTCAGGATTTCATTGCGAATTAATCTAGGAACTCCTCCGAAAATTCCATTGTTGATTTCATTTTCGGTATAATTTCTGTATAAATTTCCGGTAGAATTTCTGGATAAATTCTTTGAAATTTTCACAAGAAATTATTCGAAACAATTCACGGAAAATTTTATGGAATTTACACAAGAAATTCGAAGATTTTTCGTGAATTTCTTAGGAATGTTTTCTGCGGAATTTCCACGGAATATTCTTATTCTTAAAAATTATGGGAAACAGCACGAAATT
The DNA here is from genome assembly GCF_024139115.2 of Armigeres subalbatus. Lineage (NCBI taxonomy): Eukaryota > Metazoa > Arthropoda > Insecta > Diptera > Culicidae > Armigeres > Armigeres subalbatus. The sequence continues at coordinate 170,083,487 of NC_085140.1, forward strand.
ATTTGAATTATTGCAGGGAATTCTGCAGAACTTAAAAAGAAGTTCGTGAAGATTTTCTTGGAGTAAATAATGGTGGAATTTTCGGATCAATTCCCGGCAAAATTTATGGTGGAATTCCTGAAGACACTGCCGAAGAAGTTACTGGAGGCATTCCTAAAGAATCCCTGATAGAATTTCGAATAGAATGCCAGGAGCAATTGTCGAAGGTATTCCTGGATAAAGCTTGCATATTGATTTTTCTGCCTATTTTATAATAAATATTATTTCAGAGAGGATTTGTTTAGAAATTCAGATGTATGGTTCTAGTTTTGTTAAGCTTATGGAAGAATGCAGGATTTTTATAATAATTGTTATAGCCGATTTTATATTCTTTCTGAATACTAAGTTCGTTAATATTTTTCTAACTTTATTTAAAAATATCTGATGAGCAATAAATCACGCATTTTTAAATCCATTATTGTTTTAATCATTATTGTTTCGATTTGGTTTGGATTTGGTTTCATGTGTTAATATTCATGTGTTTTTATAAAACTACTATAAAACTACGATTTGGAAGACCAAAAAAGTTGCCCCCCCCCTTCTCGAAATCCTGGCTACGCCCATGGAGTGAAGTAGGTATCGCTCACTGCAACTGTGTCTTGACCGATGCGAGAACAAGCGAGGTAGGTATATGGAATTGGATAATCATGATCATAACTTCATTGGTGCGAACTGAAAGTAGATATTTGATGCGAGTCTGTCATGCCTGGTAAGTGATCTTTTTCTAGTCCAAGCAAGTATCAGAATAGCGAAGAAAGTTAACCACCGTGGTTGGATACGTATCTTCAAAAATACATTTCATTTTTTCATTTATTTAGTCTACATCTAAACAGATAACACTGAATCAACATTCTTGCAACATGTCCTGCCCATCGTACCCTTCCGGCTTTAGCTACCTTCTGGATACTGGGTTCGCCGTAGAGTTGGGCGAGCTCATGGTTCATTTTTCGCCGCCACACACCGTCTTCTTGCACACCGCCAAAGATGGTCCTAAGCACCCGTCTCTCGAATACTCCGAGTGCTTGCAAGTCCTCCTCGAGCATTGTCCATGTTTCATGTCCGTAAATGACAACTGGTCTTATAAGCGTCTTGTACATGACACATTTGGTGCGGTGGCGAATCTTTTTTGACCGCAGTTTCTTCTGGAGCCCGTGGTAGGCCCGACTTCCACAGATGATGCGCCTTTGTATTTCACGAATAACATTGTTATCAGCCGTTAGCAAGGATCCGAGGTAGACGAATTCCTCGACCACCTCGAAGGTATCCCCGTCTATCGTAACACTGCTTCCCAGACGGGCCCTGTCACGCTCTGTTCCGCCCACAAGCATGTACTTTGTCTTTGAGGCATTTACCACCAGTCCAACTTTTGTTGCTTCACGTTTCAGTCGGGTGTACAGTTCTGCCACCTTTGCAAATGTTCGGCCGACAATGTCCATGTCATCCGCGAAACAAATAAATCAACTGAATCTGTTGAAAATCGTACCCCGGCTGTTACACCCGGCTCTCCGCATGACACCTTCTAGCGCAATGTTGAACAACAGGCACGAAAGTCCATCACCTTGTCTTAGTCCCCGGCGCGATTCGAACGATCTGGAGTGTTCGCCCGAAATCTTCACACAGTTTTGCACACCATCCACCGTTGCTTTGATCTGGTAAGCTTCCCAGAGAAGCTGTTCTCGTCGATAATTTTCCATAGCTCTACGCGGTCTATACTGTCGTATGCCGCCTTGAAATCAACGAACAGATAATGCGTTGGGACCTGGTATTCACGGCATTTTTGAAGGATTTGCCGTACAGTAAAGCTCTGGTCTGCCGTACAGTAAAGATCTGGTCCAGAGGCTCATGGCGGCGAAGCCTCAATAAAGATATAAAAGAAGTCGTCCAAAATCTAACCTGGCAACAGGTTAAAGCGATAGCCGGGCAACGCTCAGAATGGAGATCTTTCAAGTCAGCCCTTTGCACCACCGGAGGTGTACAGGATCCATAAGTAAGTAAGTAAGTAAAGATCTGGTCCGTTGTCGAGCGGCCGTCAACGAAGCCGGCTTAATAACTTCCCACGAACTCATTCACTTATGGTGACAGACGACGGAAGATTATCTGGGGTATCACTTTGTAGGCGGCATTGAGGATGGTGATCGCTCGAAAGTTCTCACACTCCAGCTTGTCGCCTTTCTTGTAGATGGGGCATATAACCCCTTCCTTCCACTCCTCCGGTAGCTGTTCAGTTTCCCAGATTCTGACTATCAATTTGTGCAAGCAAGTGGCTAGCTTTTCCGGGCCCATCTTGATGAGCTCAGCTCCGATACCATCCTTACCAGCTGCTTTATTGGTCTTTAGCTGTTGGATGGCATCCTTAACTTCTCTCAAGGTGGGGGCTGGTTGGCTTCCATCGTCTGCTGAATTGACGTAGTCATCTCCTTGACTTTCACTACCTGTACTCTCAGCGCCATTCAAATGTTCCTCGTAGTGCTGCTTCCACCTTTCGATCACCACACGTTCGTCCGTCAAGATGCTCCCATCCTTATCCCGGCACAATTCGGCTCGCGGCACGAAGCCTTTACAGGATGCGTTGAGCTCCTGGTAGAACATGCGTGTTTCTTGAGAACGGCACAGCTGTTCCCTTTCCTTGCACTCCGCTTCTTCCAGGCGGCGTTTTTTCTCCTGAAAAAGGCGGGTCAGAGTCGATGTTAGCGCCACGATATGTCCTGACGTCGATAATGTCGGAGAAATGCTGCCCATCAATCAGAACGTGGTCGATTTGTGATTCTGTCTGCAGTGGTGATCTCCAGGTGTACCGATACGGAAGGCTGTGTTGGAAGTGGGTGCTGCGAATGGTCATATTCTTGGAGGCGGCGAAATCAATTAGTCGTAGGCCGTTTTCGTTCGTCAGCCAGTGAGCGCTGAACTTCCCAATAGTCGGTCTAAACTCCTCCTCTTGGCCAACCTGAGCGTTCAAATCTCCTATGATGATTTTGACGTCGTGGCTTGGGCAGCTGTCGTACTCACGTTCCAGCTGCGTGTAGAATGCGTCCTTATCATCGTCAGTGCTTCCGGAGTGTGGGCTATGGACGTTGATTATGCTGAAGTTGAAGAACCGGCCTTTGATCCTCAACCTGCACATTCTTTCATTGATCGGCCACCACCCGATCACGCGCCTTTGCATATCGCCCATCACTATGAAAGCTGTTCCAAGCTCGTGTGTGTTGCCGCAGCTCTGGTAGATGGTATGGTTACCTCTAAACGTTCGCAACATCGATTCCTTCCAACGAACCTCCTGCAGCGCTACGATGCCAAAACCACGGTCCTTGAGCCCATCGGCGAGTATGCGTGTGCTCCCGATGAAGTTGAGACATTTGCAGTTCCACGAACCGAGTTTCCAATCGCTAGTCCCTTTTCGTCGCGGTGGTCTTCGCCGATCCGTACTCTCTTGTTGATTGTTCGTTGCTTATGTTTTTTGGCTGGCTTGCAGGGCCTGACATCAAACCCCCTAAATTTCCGGAGGACCATTCCTCCTTATTCCCGGTGGACCATGGTGCACAGTTTCACTTGGAGTCCCTCGCTGGCACCCGGACGATGATCAGCCGCCCCTAACATGGAGAATAGACGCTGTTGTGAGCCGATCCTGACATGGAGAACAGACGCTCAGTAAGATTTGCACTTCCGGAGAGGAGCAACCCCCCTCTTCCCTGTCAGCATACGACCATAGCTCCCACCGGGGTTGGTTACCCGATCTTCCTTAAGATTGCTCGTATTCTGGCCAGCACCACGAGGACATAGGGATAGGAGTTGCTGGATAAGAGGCTAAGGACCAAGAGATGGGGTCTATTTTGTTCCTTCAGGTACGCGAAGTTCCAATGGTACGCTTTACCCAGCATTTGCCGTGCCAATACGACTCGATATTGTTCTTTTCAATATCAGTAGAGTTTTGTTTGATCCCAAATAACAATACACTTGGATAATTCTTAATGGACCTATTGAAAGTATTGTTGAAAACATATTCCACTCTTGTCAAATGCTTATCCCATTTCATAAAGTTATCTTGACACATTTTCGCTAACATAGGCGAAAGAGTTTTATTAATTCGTTCAACCTGCCCATTTGCTTCTGGTGTCCTAACTGCAGTTTTCACGTGTTCAATACAATTTTGTTTAACATAGGCATTAAATTTTACAGAAGTAAAACAAGTACCTCTATCTGTTATTACACGATTTTGTTTACTGTTAAATTGAATATACTGAGTTAAATGATAAATGACTTCATCCAAATTTGTGGTTTCCGTTGCTATTTTTTTGCCTTTCTCGTACAACAAAGTTGTACCGAAAGGCTATCATTTCACTCCAAAATCGAACTTTTTATAGCAGCCTCGGAGATCCATGATGTTAAATACCAATCGACTCAGCTTGTCGAACTGAACAAATGTCTGTCTGTCCGTGTGTATGTGTGTGTGTGCAACGAAACCCGAAAAACATTAGCTACATTTTCATATAGTAATTCTTAATCGATTTTCTCGAAATAAGTTGCATTCGACAGGGGACAAAGCCTTGTTGATCACTATTGAATCGATATACGATACGATTGAAATGATAACGATCGACCATTGCATTTAAAAGTTATTGAGAAAATGGAATCGAACTGTATAAGCGCCATATAAAGTTGGTGTCTTGGCTAAATGCGAGAAAGGCAGTCTCACCACTCGGTGAATTAAGTTGTTTTTGCCTTTCTCGTACAACTAAGTTGTACCGAAAGGCTATCATTTCACTCCGAAAACGAACTTTTTATAGAAGCCTCTGAGACCCATAGTATTATATATCAATCGACTCAGCTCGACATATAAACCCCATATAAGGTTGGTGTCTTAACTAAATGCGAGAAAGGCACCACCAACGCTAGGTGGATTAATCTGGGTTTTTTTTTGTAAATATGGTGACTTCACTGGACCATAATGGTCTATCTGCAAAGTTTCGAAAGGCTGTTTCCCTTTATCCCTATTTATAATTTTTTATCAGAAGGATTATAAAAAAACCCAGAATAATCCACCTAGCGGTGATGGTGCCTTTCTCGTTCGTTCAAAAGGTTTGGAAAAATCTAAATTTATTTATTTATTTATTTCGTCAACCGACGTAGACTAGTACAAATATATATTAGGGTGGCTCAAAAAACACTTTTTCAAATTCTTTGATGGGCCGCCTTCTTATTCGGTTCTATTTGATGCCCTGATGCTCCGGACAAAATTTCAGCCAAATCGGTCAACGTTTGGATAGTGCTAAACTCGTTGGAAGTTTATATGGAAAAATGTATGCAGAAACATCCAAAAACAGTGATTTGCAGTTGGACGGTACAATTTACGATCAAGAACCATGATACTTATTTAGTTCTTGTAAAATAAAATACAGAATGTTATGCTGAAAACCGCGAGAAGATTAGAGTTTATTACGCAAAGATATTAGCATTTTACTGGAGTGTTGAAGGGGTGAATTTATTTCTTTTCAAAGGTAAAAGAAACGAAATTTGCTCAAACCCCACTGCATAGAAATGCTAATAACTTAGCCGGGCAAACTCGAATCTTCTCGCGGTTTTCTGCATCACGTTATGTATTGAATCCTCCAAGATTTGAATGAGTATCATAGTTCTTCATAGTAATTTGTGTAGTCCAGCTGCAATTTACTGTTTTTGGATGTTTCTGCATACATTTTTCCATATAAACTTCCAACGAGTTTAGCACCGCCCAAACGTTGACCGATTTGGCTGAAATTTTGTCTAGAGCATCAGGGCATCAAATAGAACCGAATAAGACGGCGGCCCATCAAAAAAATTGAACAAAGTTTTTCCCATACTAATTTGAGCCACCCTAATATATATACAAGGTTTTTTTTTCTGTATTGTATATATTTCTTTTTATTTTGAAGTTTTAAAATTAGTATATTTCGCCATAACTTTTGACCCAATTGTACGATCCGGCCAAGTTTCTATAGGAAACAATGGGACAAGATTCTGCGTCGAATGCAATCTGTTGCGAGCGACCTGAGAAGCACACATATTGCACATCAATCACAGTAACTTATATATGACCGGATTCAGTCACAATATGGTTACTGCAACCAGATTTGTTGAACTTGTGTTGCTTGGGGAATACATGAGGTCTTAGTGCCAAAAAAGTGAGCTAGGCTTTTTTGAACTCTTTTTGATAATAAATAGTAATTTGACCATAACTTCTAAGCCCATAGTTCGATCTGGCCAATTTTCAATAAGAAAATATGAGATATTCTGCCTCGAATGCAATTTAATGCGAGCAAATCGATTGAGGAAAAGTGCCTGGAAAATGAGTGACATTTTTTAGCGATTTTCCATAAAAAACCCAGATTAATGAGTGACATTTTTACGTGATTTTTTCGTATGAATTTGTATTTTGGCCATAACTTTCGATCCCATAGTCCGATCTGGCCAATTTCAAATAGGAAACAATGGGACAGGATTCTGCGGCAAAACATGCTTTTGCATATAAACGATAAAGACGGATCCTTAAAAAACTGGAAAACGATCCATAAATAACATCTGAATGTTCCTTAAAATGCTACCCTAAATCCATAAAATAGTTAATGAGATTCCATAAAGAATAATTTTTCGATCCATAACTAATCTAAAATTTAGCAATTAATTGGGAAATATGTTCCATTAACATGGTCAAAACAAACAATACAATTCTTGCTATTTTCCCATGAACATGTGACAAATGATCCATAAATCTTTGGAAAATGATCCATAAAAAACTATATTTTGATCCATAAAACTTCAAATTTGCGCATTTTTTTATCGTGATGATGATCCATAATTTTAGTCATATGATCCATAATTCTGGCCATTTGATCCATAACTTTGTTCAAATAATCCATAGTTTTGGTGATATGATCCATAAATTTTGATAAATGATCCATAGATTTTATAAAATGTGTGGATCAATTAATATAGCTTCATTGGCCTTCTTTCCAAGTATTATGGATCACATTATCAAAATTATGGATCATTTGACCAAAATTATGGATCATATGGCTGAAATTATGGATCATCATCAGGATATAAATTGCGCAAATTTGAAATTTCATGGATCAATATATAGTTTTTATGGATCATTTTGCAAAGTTTTATAGATCATAAAAATATTCTTTATGGAATCTCTCGAACTATTTTATGGATTTATGGTAGCGTTTTATGGAACATTCAGATGTTATTTATGGATCGTTTTTCATTTTTTATGGATCGCTTTCCCGGTGCAAAGTAAGGGCTGCCGGATTCTGCGTCGAATGCAACTTTTTGCGAGCAAATCGGTTGAAGATAAATGCCCGAAAAATGAGTGACATTTTTTACGCGATTTTTTTGTATGAATTTGTATTTTGACCATAAGTTTTGATCCCATAGTTTGATCTGGCCAATTTCAAATAGGAAATAATGGGACAGGATTCTGCGTCGAATGCAACTTGTTGCGAGTAAATCGGTTGAAGATAAGTGCCCGAAAAATGAGTGACATTTTTTACGCGATTTTTTCGTATGAATTTGTATTTTGGCCATCACTTTCGATTCCATAGTCCGATCTGGCCATTTTCAAATAGGAAACAATGGTACAGGATTCTGCGTCGAATGCAACTTGTTGCGAGGAAACCGGTTGAAGTTAAGTGTCCGAAAAATGAGTGACATTTCTTACGCGATTTTTTTGTATGAATTTGTATTTTGGCCATAACTTTCGATCCCATAGTCCGATCTGGCCAATTTCAAATAGGAAACAATGGGACAGGATTCTGCGTCGAATGCAATTTGTTGCGAGTAAATCGGTTAAAGATAAGTGCCCGAAAAATGAGTGACATTTTTTACAAGATTTTTTCGTATGAATTTGTATTTTGGCCATAACTTTCGATCCCATAGTCCGATCTGGCCAATTTCAAATAGGAAACAATGGGACAGGATTCTGCGTCGAATGCAACTTGTTGCGAGGAAATCGGTTGAGGTTAAGTGCCCGAAAAATGAGTGACATTGCTTGAGTAGTTTTGCGCACACACACACACACATACACACACACACGCACACACACACACACACACACACACACACACACACACACACACACACACACACACACACACACACACACAGACATCACCTCAATTCGTCGAACTGAGTCGATTGGTATATAACACTATGGGTCTCCGGGCCTTCTATAAAAAGTTTGTTTTTGGAGCTATCATATAGCCTTTACCGTATACTTTGTATACGAGAAAGGCAAAACATGTTAGACAATTTTTAATGAAAGATTTACCATTTTTTTCATGCTGCTGAGCCAAACTAATATATTTTTTGCCTTTCTCGTATACTAAGTATACGGTAAAGGCTATATGATCGCTCCAAACAAACTTTTTATAGAAGGCCCGGAGACCCATAGTGTTATATACCAATCGACTCAGTTCGACGAATCGAGGTGATGTCTGTGTGTGTGTGTGTGTGTGTGTGTGTGTATGTGTGTGTGTGTGTGTGTGTGTGTGCGCAAAACTACTCAAAAAATGTCACTCATTTTTCGGGCACTTATCCTCAACCGATTTGCTCGCAACAAAATGCATTCGACGCAGAATCCTGTCCCATTGTTTCCTATTTGAAATTGGTCAGATCGGACTATGGGATCAGAAGTTATGGCCAAAATACAAATTCATACGAAAAAATCGCGTAAAAAATGTCACTCATTTTTCGGGCACTTATCCTTAACCGATTTGCTCGCAACAAGTTGCATTCGACGCAAAATCCTGTCCCATTGTTTCCTATTTGAAATTGGTCAGATCGGACTATGGGATCAGAAGTTATGTCCAAAATACAAATTCATACGAATAAATCGCGTAAAAATGTCACTCATTTTTCGGGCACTTATCCTCAACCGATTTGCTTGCAACAAGTTGCATTCGATGCAGAATCCTGTCCCATTGTTTCTTATTTGAAATTGGCCAGATCGAACTATGGGATCAGAAGTTATGGCCAAAATACAAATTCATACGAAAAAATCGCGTAAAAAATGTCACTCATTTTTCGGGCACTTATCCTCAACCGATTTGCTCGCAACAAGTTGCATTCGACGTAGAATCCTGTCCCATTGTTTCCTATTTGAAACTGGCCAGATCGGACTATGGGATCGAAAGTTATGGTCAAAATACAAATTCATACGAAAAAATCGCCTAAAAAATGTCACTCATTTTTCGGGCACTTATCCTCAACCGATTTGCTCGCAACAAGCTGCATTCGACGCAGAATCCTGTTTCATTATTTCCTATTTGAAATTGGTCAGATCGGACTATGGGATCAGAAGTTATGGCCAAAATACAAATTTATACGAAAAAATCGCGTAAAAAATGTCACTCATTTTACGGGCACTTATCCTCAACCGATTTGCTCGCAACAAGTTGCATTCGACGTAGAATCCTGTCCCATTGTTTTCTATTTGAAACTGGCCAGATCGGACTATGGGATCGAAAGTTATGGTCAAAATACAAATTCATACGAAAAATCGCTTAAAAATGTCACTCATTTTTCGGGCACTTATCCTCAACCGATTTGCTCGCAACAAGTTGCATTCGACGCAGAATCCTGTCCCATTATTTCCTATTTGAAATTGGCCTGATCGAACTATGGGATCAGAAGTTATGGCCAAAATACAAATTCATACGAAAAAATCGCGTAAAAAATGTCACTCATTTTTCGAGCACTTATCCTCAACCGATTTGCTCGCAACAAGTTGCATTTGACGCAGAATCCTGTCCTATTGTTTCCTATTTGAAATTGGTCAGATCGAACTATGGGATCAGAAGTTATGGCCAAAATACAAATTCATACGAAAAAATCGCGTAAAAAATGTTCCTCATTTTTCGGGCACTTATCCTCAACCGATTTGCTTGCAACAAGTTGCATTCGATGCAGAATCCTGTCCCATTGTTTCCTATTTGAAACTGGCCAGATCGGACTATGGGATCGAAAGTTATGGTCAAAATACAAATTCATACGAAAAAATCGCCTAAAAAATGTCACTCATTTTTCGGGCACTTACCTTGAACTGATTTGCTCGCAACAAGTTGCATTCGACGTAGAATCCTGTCCCATTGTTTCCTATTTGAAATTGGCCAGATCGAACTATGGGATCGAAAGTTATGGCCAAAATACAAATTCATACGAAAAAATCGCGTAAAAAATGTCACTCATTTTTTCAATTTTCATTCACAATTAATTGGGAAATATGTTCCATTAACATGGCCAAGAAAAACAATACAATTCTTGCTATTACAAATGATCCATAAATCTTTGGAAAATGATACATAAAAAAACTATATTTTGGTCCAAAAAACCTCAAATTTGCGCATTTTTTATTGTGATGATGATCCATAATTTCAGAAATATGATATGATCCATAATTTTAGTTATATGATCCAAAATTCTGTCCATCTGATCCATAACTTTGTTCAAATGATCCATAGTTTTGGTGATATGATCCATAAATTTTGATAAATGATCCATAGATTTTATAAAATGTGTGGATCAATTAATATAGTTTCATTGGCCTTCTTTCCAAGCATTATGGATCACATTATCAAAATTATGGATCATATGACCAAAATTATGGATCATATGGCTGAAATTATGGATCATCATCAGGATATAAGTTGCGCAAATTAGAAATTTTATGGATCAATATATAGTTTTTATGGATCATTTTTCAAAGTTTTATGGATCATTTTTCAAAGTTTTATGGATCATAAAAATATTCTTTATGGAATCTCTCGAACTATTTTATGGATTTATGGTAGCGTTTTATGGAACATTCAGATGTTTTATGGATCGTTTTTCATTTTTTTATGGATCGTTTTTCCACATTGAACGGTGCAAAGTAAGGGCTGCCGGCACTTATCCTCAATCGATTTGCTCACAACAAGTTGCATTCGACGTAGAATCCTGTCCCGTTGTTTCCTATTGAAAATTGGCCATATCGGACTATGGGATCTAAAATTATACCATTTTTATGGCAAAATCGCTAAAAAATGTTACTCATTTTTCAGGCACTTTTCCTCAACCGAGTTGCTCGCATTAAATTGCATTCGACGCAGAATGTCTCATTGTTTCTTACTGAAAATTGGCCAGATCGGACTATGGGCTTAGAAGTTATGGTGAAATTACTATTTATTGTGAAAAAGAGTTCAAAAAAGTCTAGCTCACTTTTTAGCACTTAGACTTCATCTATTCCCCAAGCAACACAAGTTCAACAAATCTGGTTGCAGTAACCATATTGTAACTGAATCCGGTCATATAAAAGTTACTGTGATAGATGTGCAATATGTGTGCTTTTCATGTCGCTCGCAACAGATTGCATTCCACGCAGAATCTTGTCCCATTGTTTCCTATAGAAACTTGGCCGCATCGTACAATTGGGTCAAAAGTTATGGAGAAAATACTAATTTTAAAACTACAAAATAGAATGCAATTTTTTGCTCTTATGCTCATCCGATTTGTTTGCAACAAATTGCGTTTGGCGAGAATTTTTTCTATGCATATAAACAAATATGAAAAATGATACCAATCCACATATTAGTGTTATTTTAGATTTTTCCAAACCTTTTGAACGAACGAGAAAGGCACCATCACCGCTAGGTGGATTAATCTGGGTTTTAATTTCAATTATCGTTTTATCTTTTCCTATATGGCCGCAATTATCAATTATCATAAAATCGATTTCTGGATCTTATCCGATTGTACGACAATTCCCCGAAAACCAATTCCCCGAATGCAATTTCCCCGAATGTAGTTTCCCCGAATGTAACAATTCCCCGAATGCAATTTCCCCGAATGTAACAATTCCCCGAATGCAACATTTCCCCGAATGGAACAATTCCCTGAAAATAAAATACCTCTTGCAAACACATCTTCGCAATCCATTGTATGCGTTCAAAGATACGTTCAAGAATGTTTTATTGGAGATTATCAGCTAAATAGCCTTTGGTAGTATTTGATGTTCTTGATCCTCCAAGATGTGTTGTTGAGTTATAAAGATGTCAGAGTTCAGTGTTTTCTAGGGTAGTTTTTTTTCCTAAAATAGTATCAAACTGCAATTTCGATTGAAAGCCTTTTGGTAAATATTTTTCCTATCTTCGGAATTAAACTTCTTTCCCGTATAAACCTTCTTCAAAGATATAAGGTAATGGTAGATGTAAATCCTCGTAAACCAAAAAAATGCGTTTACCCAGAATGAGGCAATGGTGAATGTGATTCCTTCTTTGAAAAAAATGTATGTGCTCGGAATAATGCAATGGTAAATGTGTCTTTTCTTCAGTGGGTGTTACACCAGATAATGAATGTTATTCGTTATTTAATAACATATATCTGCCCTGAATATGATAATGGAGAATGTTCTTTAAAAAAAGGAATTTTTACGAAGTAAGGAAATAGTGGATGTGGTCCTTCAAAAATAGGCGTTAGCTCGAAATAATGCAAAGATGAATAAATTGAGCATGAGAATAAGGGCTAATCTGATCTCTTATTTGGATGCAGGCGAATTCGGCCAGAATAAGGAAAAAAATATATAAGATCCCTTATTACGCATATGTATTGAATGTATTATATATCACCGAAAAACATTTTGCCGAATTAATCTTCTCAATATAGTGTTATAAAATATAGTGTGTTATAAAATAAATATAGTGTTAGGCGTACTGTAACTTTCGCGGTATGACTTTTGATGGATTATACCTTTTTCAGAATGACCTTTGGAAGAATCCTGTTTTTCAGAATGCTATATTAAACAAATGGGCATTTTCTTAGATAAGTGTGGTGTAGTATAGCAGCAGGTTTGAAACATATAATTGCTCCATATCATTCATTTTTTATACCTGGTAAGCGAGCTACTTGCTTAATAAACGAATTATTTCCTCTTCTTTCTTTATTGCAGACAGAATTTCTGTCTCGAGAGGCCTTATACCGGATAGACGAGTTTATTTAAAGAAGGCATCATCTCCTCCATTCTCATTACACCGGACAGACGCGATCATTTGAAGAAGGCATTGTATCATTCTTTCACTTTATTACAGACAAACGAATTCATTTAAAGAAGGGGCAATCTATCCTCTTTGCCTTATACCGGGCAAATGTGTTCATTTGAGGAAGACATTATCACTTCCTTTCCCCTAATACCGGGTGATGCTATCATCTAAAGAAGGCATTATCTCCTACCGTTGTCTTATACTGGACAGACGCGTTTATTTAAGAAGACATTCCCTTGGCTTTAAACCGGGCAGATGCGTTCATCATACCGAGCAAACTCATTATAGAAAGCATTATCTCCTACTTCGTCTTATACAGACCAAATGCGTTCATTCATAGAAAGCATTGCCTTCTTTCAGTGCATTGTCTTCATCTTAAATGGCTCTAAATTCTATCTGAAACTTGGCCTGTTGTTCAACGTAGTGTTCTATTATTAATTACACAGTTATTGAAAGCTTTCCCGTATCTTCCTACCCTGAAGCATCTGAGGCCGAACCGAGAATCGAACTCGCAACCTCCGGATCGGCAATCATACCCATCGCCTTGTGCCGCATCAAAAAAGAATTCGGGGAAATGTTACATTCGGGGAATTGGTACATTCGGGAAATTGTTATTCGGGGAAATTTCATTCGGGGAAATTGCATTCGGGGAATTGTTATTCGGGGAATTGTCGTACAATCATCTTATCCCACTACTGAAATTGTAGAAGCTAATAAAACATCCAGTTTTTATCGTAGTCTTTGACAGAATGTCATTTATTTAGCTGTCTAAAGTCAAGGCCTACTTACAAATTTCTAATTAGTTGCTATAAAAGATATTTTAGTTACCAGATAAAGATTGTCGCTTCGGTTCCCTTTGTTCTGCTGTTTGAAACATGTGTGGTACCTAACTGTCAAATCGTATGTATTTTTCCTTCATTGACATTTAGATCCCCTATCCTCCCCAGCAAAAGATGTTCCGGACAGCGACGACAGCGACAATCCTTATCTATAGTAACTAAAATATCTTTTGTTGCTATAGTCTATTTATATTCAATAACACTATTTCTACAAAAATTAATAGATATGTGCAACCAATCCAAACTAAGCTGAATCTGACATATCTTATAGCATAGAACAAAAAGAAAATGGAAAGTAACATATTTTGAATACCACATGCCTCTAGAGGTCCATCAACTTGATCATAAGTCGTAGGCCGTTTTTCGATTATTTCGATTATATTAGCACGTAGCAATTGATTATGGGACACGATCAGATATGCCATTATTATTGTTTTCTTTTCATTTATTTTTATTACTCCTGCAGGCACTATTCAATAATGGTGACAATGAACTGTATCCATCACGTCCATCTCAAAACACCGCGAGTACAATCGAACACTGTTTCTACTTGCATTAGTATTCCATGGTGGACGTATATTACTGCGAAATGAATGTTTTGTTGGATTCCCGGTTATGTGGCTATCAGTATTGAACATCGTTTATTTTATTGGACAAGATTAGGTTTCTTAGAACAGCTTATAACGCCACGCTAATATGAATATGGAACAATTTGTTAAAGGTCACTTGCCATGATGATTCACCGCCATGCACCCTGCGTTGTTCAAACAGCAATTCCAATATTTTTGCCTGATTGATGTTTAGACGGGTCGGGTGGTGCCATCGAACACCCAATTCGACAGACTGTGTAGGGCGGGCGTTTCTGCCGTTGGGAATAAAAGGAGCTCGTTGGTGAGACAAAGAGCCAACACACAAACAAATTAGTAAGTGTAACATCCGGGGGGAACAAACTGGAAACTATCGAAGTCTATCGAACGTTGTGAGTGGTGCTGGTTCATATTATGGAAGCACCTAAGCACCTCTTTAATGTGGAATAAAGAACGACCAACAGCAAAGACATGCATCATTGGTCAAGAACAATAATCGGGAACTGGCTTGGGCCAATATTGGTTAGCTATGGTTTCCTTGCACAAAAATCTGTTGCAACCAGACGATTGCACTTTCATGGGTTGTCCATTTCGTATAGGGAGAGGTGAACAATTTAATTGCTTTTTGGCGTGTAGTGTTATCTTTACATGTGTGACAGCGGCTTTTAAAGCTATTAAAAGTGAAATTTTTAAGGTAATTTATTTGAAAAATTGAAATTTTTATGGTAGAATTAAACAACAGTTTGTATGAAATACTCTTCTGTGTATTCATTGGTGCAAAAGTGTGGTACATTGCTAAAAGCATAATATTTTCATGGTTCTCAAAGTTTGAGTTTTATCTAACATCATTGATAAATCTTATATCCCTAATACAACTTCTGGTAAATCACAATGATCTCATCGCATGTGAATCATAATGCCTCACCCCATGCATTGAAATCCCTTTTCCACCCATATGAATCTACGCGAAGTGCGTGTAGGCAGCCGACCCAGCCGGTGATTCACTTTTTCACGGTCATCACTTCAATGAACGATGCCGTTCCTGTATATGTCCACCGTCATCAGCATCCATTCGATTATTCCCAGTTGAGATTGTCAACAATAAATCCCTAAAGCATAACAAAGGGTCCAAATTTGAATTCTCGCCCGATGGCAATGATGATGAGTAGTGGTGGTGGTGTTGCGTTTGTCGTGATGGTTGGTGAAAATTAAATGAATGATTAAATGGTTGGTATGTATAATGCGAGTACCTAATGGCAGATTGTTACTACAGATCATTGATTGTAAAACAAGCACGAGTCTTCCATTCATCAGTTTGTGTAAAAGAATGAATCGTGTTGACCCAAAAAAAAAATTTAAATTATTGTCGCTTCATGTTTTGAAGTAGCTTTACTCCAAAGCTGAGATCTCAAACCTTTTTTGATTGGTACAGTTTTTTAAGTGGAACAGTCCAAAATGCACGCCTTACGTCTTTTCGATGTTTTCACCAATATAAACAACAATAACGAACCATTTCAACGTGCAGATGCAAAATTCACGAAACTAGCTACATTTCACAATGATTTCCTATACAAATCAACTAAGTTTTTAAGACTTTCTAACGCATTTAACCTTCCTACAGTGCTCAAAATAACTCACACTTATGGTGTTCGGGTCATTTTGACCCGGATTTGACTTGGCAATATCTTAGGAATTTCTCAGCCAAATTCACATGTTTATATACCCAAATAATCGTCAGATCATAAATTTTTCGACTGACCTTAGATTGTTGATCGGCCACACCGACATCCTGTAATCGTCGGAGGAAGGATCGTCAGTTGGCCACTTTCATATGGATGAAAACTGCACACGAATATCGCGCATGAACGATTTAATTTCTGTTTTTTCTCAGAAATGTACCCAATACTATTCCAAAGATGACGAATCATGAATGCAGGCTATATTTCTACAGATGTTTTAGGTTCTCCAAACCATTCTGGATTTCAGAGCCTTGGTCTACCAGGTCAATTACACTAGGTACGAAACCAATAGCAACCCAATGGTGCTCATACAGGCCTTTAGAGGCCATGCGCAAAATTAACGATCCAGATATGTCTGAATCGGATTTTCTAAGTCCTCCAAATCATTCTTGAGTGATCAACCATGTCAACTCGGCTCAATACAAAGCCAACAGCTCTTAGCAGGCTCTTAGAGGCCATGTGCATGATTTAAATTCTAGATATGTCCATGATCCAGAAGAAGGTGTCCGTCCATACAAACCCTTAGAGGCCATGCGCATGATTTACGATTTAGATATGTATAAACCGGATATCCTAAGTTCTCCAAATAATTCTGGAGTTCAATCCAATTCATCCTTTAAGTCAACTGTGCTTGGCACGTACCCTGTACTGCCGTAATCTGAAAAAGTGACGTATACGCCATTTTCCAAAAATGGTGTTAATGAGTACTACTCATCGAGCTCTTTAACAGAAAAATGGAAAACATGCATGTTGTAAAATGGCTGTTACGTCACTTTTCCAGATTACGGCAGTGTAGCAATCCATTGTTTCTGGCAATCAGGTTCAACAAATAGATTTTTCAAGTCAACTGGTCTCGGTTTAAAACAAGTAACAACCCATGATGTCCCGAAAGCAGGAATTGAATCCTAAAGAGAATGAATTAGTCTCACACTTATCATCTCTGTATACATATACGATATGTAGCATACCGCGAGAGACTTTTTTCGCAAGCTGTCATGATAGGGAACTGATTCGGGAGGCTATACCCCATGATAAATTTCTTTTAGAAAGCTCCAAATGCGGGGAGCACTGGTTCTGATGATGCATTTCAACTTGTTCTACACAGCTGTGCAGTAACCAACACGAAAGGAGCGAAAACAAAGCGAGAATAACAATTTTTTTGTGGGGGCTCCCTATCCGATTCTGTTTTTTTGAACTTGTATACATGTTTGATAAATTTGTTATCAGGGCCAAGATTTTTTTATGTACAGGTTATCCGACTTCGTCAGTAGATGGGAATAACCAGCGCGGGGGGGGGGAACATAAATTTTCAGTGCAAAACGTAAACAAACGAGCATAAATTCCATACAAAAATCCAAGATGGCTGAGTTGGGGATATTGACAAGTCGGATAACCTGTATACATAAAAAAAATCTTTATCAGGGCTTGTTATGATTCGGAACAGTTTTTGCCTCTCTTTTATCGTTGTTCGTTATCTATTGAGAGCGATTTCTGCAAACCCTGCCCAATAGACTTTAAAAGGTCATGCGCATAATTACATTTTGAATATTACAAATCCATTATTCTGAGTTTTTCAAATCAGTCTGGGGCTCAGACCAGTGTCAAGTCAATTGGGCTTAGTACAAAATCAAAACAACCCATGGTGTTCGATTTAAATATGTGTAAAAAACGATGATCTTAGTTCACAAAATCATACCAGAGTTCAGACCAATTTGTTTAGCAAGTCAACTATGGTCGGAACAAAATCTATAGCATTGCCGATAGTAGCCTGAATATGATGGGTTGCTATCGGTTTTGTATCGAGTTGACTTTGTAGACCAATTCATCTGAACTCTTGAGTGATTTGAAAATATTTGAAAATTCGATTTTGACATCACACACACCAAAGGCATGAAGCCTTTTTTTCGAATAGCTCGGTTGCCACGTTGCAGGAGGATTGGATTCTACGTTTCTCGGAAGCCTTCTTCCAAGTAGCTCGGAAGCATTCACAAATAAAAATATGTTGTGATTTTTATGTATTTTCATGCACATATTTGGAGCATGCAAATAAGCGTAACAATCAATCTATCTTACTGTTTATTTAAATCGAAATAAATTTAAATTGTTCTTGCATGTAAAATTCAGTCAAATTTAATTGAATTTCGAAAGCAAGATGCCCGGAAGCCTCCTTTCAAGAGGCCCGGAAGCCTCCTTTCAAGAGGCCCGGAAGCCTCCTTTCAAGAGGCCCGGAAGCCTCCTTTCCAGAGGCCCGGAAGCCTCCTTTCCAGAGGCCCGGAAGTCTCCTTTCCAGAGGCCCGGAAGCCTCCTTTTCAGAGGCCCGGAAGCCTCCTTTCCAGAGGCCCGGAAGTCTCCTTTCCAGAGGCCCGGAAGCCTCCTTTCCAGAGGCCAGGAAGCCTCCTTTCAAGAGGCCCGGAAGCCTCCTTTCAAGAGGCCCGGAAGCCTCCTTTCAAGAGGCCCGGAAGCCTCCTTTCAAGAGGCCCGGAAGCCTCCTTTCAAGAGGCCCGGAAGCCTCCTTTCAAGAGGCCCGGAAGCCTCCTTTTAAGAGGCCCGAAAGCCTCCTTTCAAGAGGCCCGAAAGCCTCCTTTCAAGAGGCCCGAAAGCCTCCTTTCAAGAGGCCCGAAAGCCTCCTTTCAAGAGGCCCGAAAGCCTCCTTTCAAGAGGCCCGAAAGCCTCCTTTCAAGAGGCCCGAAAGCCTCCTTTCAAGAGGCCCGGAATCCTCCTTTCAAGAGGCTCGGAAGCCTCCTTTCAAGAGGCTCGGAAGCCTCCTTTCAAGAGGCTCGGAAGCCTCCTTTCAAGAGGCTCGGAAGCCTCCTTTCAAGAGGCTCGGAAGCCTCTTTCCAAGAGGCTCAGAAGCCTCCTTTCAAGAGGCTCGGAGGCCTCATTTCAAGAGGCTCAAAGCCTCCTTTCAAGAGGCTCAGGAAGCCTCCTTTCAAGAGGCTGGAAGCCTCCTTTCAAGAGGCTCAGGCCTCCTTTCAAGAGGCCAGAATCCTCCTTTCAAGAGGCTCAGAAGCCTCCTTTCAAGAGGCTCGGAAGCCTCCTTTCAAGAGGCTCGGAAGCCTCCTTTCAAGAGGCTCGGAAGCCTCCTTTCAAGAGGCTCGGAAGCCTCCTTTCAAGAGGCTCGGAAGCCTCCTTTCAAGAGGCTCGGAAGCCTCCTTTCAAGAGGCTCAGGAGCCTCCTTTCAAGAGGCTCAGGAGCCTCCTTTCAAGAGGCTCAGAAGCCTCCTTTCAAGAGGCTCAGAAGCCTCCTTTCAAGAGGCTCAGAAGCCTCCTTTCAAGAGGCTCAGAAGCCTCCTTTCAAGAGGCTCAGGAGCCTCCTTTCAAGAGGCTCGGAAGCCTCCTTTCAAGAGGCTCAGAAGCCTCCTTTCAAGAGGCTCGGGAAGCCTCCTTTCAAGAGGCTCGGAAGCCTCCATTCAAGAGGCTCAGGAAGCCTCCTTTCAAGAGGCTCAAGCCTCCTTTCAAGAGGCTCAGGAAGCCTCCTTTCAAGAGGCTCAGGAAGCCTCCTTTCAAGAGGCTCAGAAGCCTCCTTTCAAGAGGCTCAGAAGCCTCCTTTCAAGAGGCTCAGAAGCCTCCTTTCAAGAGGCTCAGAAGCCTCCTTTCAAGAGGCCTGGAAGCCTCCTTTCAAGAGGCTCAGAAGCCTCCTTTCAAGAGGCTCCAAGCCTCCTTTCAAGAGGCTCAGAAGCCTCCTTTCAAGAGGCTCAGAAGCCTCCTTTCAAGAGGCCTGAAGCCTCCTTTCAAGAGGCTACAAGCCTCCTTTCAAGAGGCTACGAAGCCTCCTTTCTAGAGGCTCCAAGCCTCCTTTCAAGAGGCAGAAGCCTCCTTTCAAGAGGCTGAAGCCTCCTTTCAAGAGGCCCGAAGCCTCCTTTCAAGAGGCCAGAAGCCTCCTTTCAAGAGGCCCAGAGCCTCCTTTCAAGAGGCCCGGAAGCCTCCTTTCAAGAGGCCCGGAAGTCTCCTTTCCAGAGGCCCGGAAGCCTCCTTTCCAGAGGCCCGGAAGCCTCCTTTCCAGAGGCCCGGAAGCCTCCTTTCCAGAGGCCCGGAAGCCTCCTTTCCAGAGGCCCGGAAGCCTCCTTTCCAGAGGCCAGGAAGCCTCCTTTCCAGAGGCCCGGAAGCCTCCTTTCCAGAGGCCAGGAAGCCTCCTTTCAAGAGGCTTGGAAGCCTCCTTTCAAGAGGCTTGGAAGCCTCCTTTCAAGAGGCTTGGAAGCCTCCTTTCAAGAGGCTTGGAAGCCTCCTTTCAAGAGGCTTGGAAGCCTCCTTTCAAGAGGCTTGGAAGCCTCCTTTCAAGAGGCTTGGAAGCCTCCTTTCAAGAGGCCCGGAAGCCTCCTTTCAAGAGGCCCGGAAGCCTCCTTTCAAGAGGCCCGGAAGCCTCCTTTCAAGAGGCCCGGAAGCCTCCTTTCAAGAGGCCCGGAAGCCTCCTTTCAAGAGGCCCGGAAGCCTCCTTTCAAGAGGCCCGGAAGCCTCATTTCAAGAGGCCTGGAAGCCTCCTTTCAAGAGGCCTGGAATCTTCCCATTAAGAGGCCTGGAAGCCTCCTTTCAAGAGGCCCGAAAGCCTCCTTTCAAGAGGCCCGAAAGCCTCCTTTCAAGAGGCCCGAAAGCCTCCTTTCAAGAGGCCCGAAAGCCTCCTTTCAAGAGGCCCGAAAGCCTCCTTTCAAGAGGCCCGAAAGCCTCCTTTCAAGAGGCCGGAAGCCTCCTTTCAAGAGGCCCGGAAGCCTCCTTTCAAGAGGCCCGGAATCTTCCTTTCAAGAGGCTCGGAAGCCTCCTTTCAAGAGGCTCGGAAGCCTCCTTTAAAGAGGCTCGGAAGCCTCCTTTCAAGAGGCTCGGAAGCCTCCTTTCAAGAGGCTCGGAAGCCTCCTTTCAAGAGGCTCGGAAGCCTCCTTTCAAGAGGCCCGGAAGCCTCCTTTCAAGAGGCCCGGAATCCTCCTTTCAAGAGGCCCGGAAGCCTCCTTTCAAGAGGCTCGGAAGCCTCCTTTCAAGAGGCTCGGAAGCCTCCTTTCAAGACTCAGGCCTCCTTTCAAGAGGCTCAGAAGCCTCCTTTCAAGAGGCTCAGAAGCCTCCTTTCAAGAGGCTCAGGAGCCTCCTTTCAAGAGCTCAGGGCCTCCTTTCAAGAGGCTCAGGAGCCTCCTTTCAAGAGGCTCAGGCCTCCTTTCAAGAGGCTCAGAAGCCTCCTTTCAAGAGGCTCAGAAGCCTCCTTTCAAGAGGCTCAGAAGCCTCCTTTCAAGAGGCTCGGAAGCCTCCTTTCAAGAGGCCTCAGAAGCCTCCTTTCAAGAGGCTCAGAAGCCTCCTTTCAAGAGGCTCAGAGCCTCCTTTCAAGAGCTCAGAAGCCTCCTTTCAAGAAGCTTAAGCCTCCTTTTAAGAGGCTTGGAAGTCTCCCTTCAATAGGCCTGGAAGCCTCCATTCAAGAGGCTCAGAAGCCTCCTTTCAAGAGGCTCAGAAGCCTCCTTTCAAGAGGCTCAGGAAGCCTCCTTTCAAGAGGCTCAGAAGCCTCCTTTCAAGAGGCTCAGAAGCCTCCTTTCAAGAGGCTCAAGCCTCCTTTCAAGAGGCTCTGGAAGCCTCCTTTCAAGAGGCTCAGAGCCTCCTTTCAAGAGGCTCTGGAAGCCTCCTTTCAAGAGGCTCAGAGCCTCCTTTCAAGAGGCTCAGAAGCCTCCTTTCAAGAGGCTCAGGCCTCCTTTCAAGAGCTCAGAAGCCTCCTTTCAAGAGGCTCCAAGCCTCCTTTCAAGAGGCTCGGAAGCCTCCTTTCAAGAGGCTCGGAAGCCTCCTTTTACAAGAGGCTACGAAGCCTTCTTTTACAACAGGCTACGAAGCCTCCTTTCAAGAGGCCAAGCCTCCTTTCAAGAGGCCAAGCCTCCTTTCAAGAGGCCAGAAGCCTCCTTTCAAGAGGCCCGGAAGCCTCCTTTCAAGAGGCCCGAAGCCTCCTTTCAAGAGGCCAGGAAGCCTCCTTTCAAGAGGCCTGGAAGCCTCCTTTCAAGAGGCCCGAAGCCTCCTTTCAAGAAGCCAGGAAGCCTCCTTTCAAGAGGCCAGGAAGCCTCCTTTCAAGAGGCCCAGAAGCCCGGAAGCCTCCTTTCAAGAGGCCCGGAAGCCTCCTTTCAAGAGGCCCGGAAGCCTCCTTTCAAGAGGCCCGGAAGCCTCCTTTCAAGAGGCCAGGAAGCCTCCTTTCAAGAGGCCCGGAAGCCTCCTTTCAAGAGGCCCGGAAGCCTCCTTTCAAGAGGCCCGGAAGCCTCCTTTCAAGAGGCCCGGAAGCCTCCTTTCAAGAGGCCAGAAGCCTCCTTTCAAGAGGCCCGGAAGCCTCCTTTCAAGAGGCCCGGAAGCCTCCTTTCAAGAGGCCCGGAAGCCTCCTTTCAAGAGGCCAGGAACCTCCTTTCAAGAGGCCTGAAACCTCCTTTCAAGAGGCCCGGAAGCCTCCTTTCAAGAGGCCAGAGCCTCCTTTCAAGAGGCCCGGAAGCCTCCTTTCAAGAGGCCCGGAAGCCTCCTTTCAAGAGGCCCGGAAGCCTCCTTTCAAGAGGCCCGGAAGCCTCCTTTCAAGAGGCCCGGAAGCCTCCTTTCAAGAGGCCCGGAAGCCTCCTTTCAAGAGGCCTCAGAAGCGTTCTTTCAACATTCAAGGAAACTTCCTTTTGAGTGGCTCAAAAGCCGCCATTAAAGAGGCTTGGAGGCCTTCCTTCAAGAGGCTCAGAGGCCTTTTACCAAGAGGCGCGGAAGCCAACTTTCAAGAGTTTTGGGAGCCCCCTTACAAGAGGCTCAGAAACCTGCCTTCAAAGGGCTCGGAATGATTCTTTCAATAGGCTTAGAAGCCTACTTTAAAGAGGCTTAGAGGCAATCTCCGATTGCAACAACAGTCTTACGGTGTGTGAGGTATGAACGAAACCATCTTAGAAAACAACCGTTAATGCCGAACTTCTTCATCATATCGTGGTTCATGTAGATCACTTCCGTCTATGCACGTTGAACCATACTATCGGTTATATAGGAAGTCAAGCCGAGCAAGTTAGTAGCTGTCGATCGCCCGGGTGCTGAGAAATGGTTTGCAACCACCAGCTCGAATAATTTTGAAACTGCATTTAAAGAAGTGATACTACGATAATTATTTATTAATGACACGTTTGTTGCCTTTATTGTGTACCGGAAACATATTCGCAGTTTTCCAGCAAGCAGGAAATGTACCACTGTTGATAGATGCTTGAAAGATAAGAAGTATTGGGGGCACCAGGGGGCATTGGGGGGAGTCGTTGAAATCATGCTTCAAATCGCGGTTTACCATGACGAGCAGCGGCGGGTGATGTGCCACTGATTTCACTAGTGGCGCAGGTGCAATCGATGAAGATATAGCTTTGCTTTGATCGCTAATGAAGCAAAAATCAAGACGACGATTATTCTCGTTGGCGTTGAAATTAACTTGAACTAGTGCTGCTGAGCTAAGCTTGTATCAAGCCCAGTTGTGTTGGTAGACCAATTTGTTTGAGCTTCAGAATGATTTGGAGAACTTGGAATATCCGGTTTGGACATATCTGAATCACCAATGACCAAACACCATGAGTTGTTATCGGCTTTGTATCGTGCTCCAGATTGATTTAATCCAAGTCCAATTCGGCAGAGCTCCAGATTGATTTAGAGAACTTATTTAATCCGTTTTGGACATATACAATTCTTAAATCATGCACATGGGCTCTAAGGGCATGTATGGACCCCATGGATTGCTATTGACTTTGTATTGAGCCCAGTTGACTTGGTAGACCAATTGGTTCAAACTCCAGAATGATTTGGAAAACTTAAAACATCTGGTGTGGGAATATCTAAATTCTAGATCGTAAATCATACACATGGCCTCTAAAGGCCTGTATGGACATCATGGGTTGCCATTTGCTTGTATTGAGAACCTAGAACATCTGCATAAATATTGCTTGCATCCACGATTCGTCATCTCTGAAATAGTATTATTTCGTGAAAATATGCGTAACTAATGTAGTTATGATTTTTATATGAAATTAAACAGACGAAAGACAAATTTTTATCTACTTATAAGACACGTTGTTTCTAATAACAATCACTGATTGAATTGAGTTATAATTTAACCATGCATTTCTGATCGGGCATTTGGCTGTTATTCGTGTTCCACTCAGGTAGCTTCTAAGAAGAGCAAAGATATTTCCTGGGCTACATGCTTTCCAGGTTGAGAACTGCTGGTCGATAGGAAAATCTAGAGTATTTCTAGACCAGATTCGAAAATCCAACCCAGCTTTTCTCTGTATGGTCTTATCCTACGTATTCTACCGCTGAACTGTGAGAGTAATGCATTTAAAGTATTAAAATTCAGCCACACCATAGCTTTGTGTGTGTCTTCTAGGCGCCAATTTTTTTTTTGATTGGTACATTTCAAATGTTAATTAGGGCAGTAGACGATAGGTGTAGTATCACATTTCAAAGGGAATTTTTCTTGCATGTCGCAGTAACAGTCTGTTCATAATGTGATATGAAGTTAAAAGGGATTAAGTTTATGCTGGAAGTCATTCCACATTTTCATGGGCTTTTTTCTGGTTGACACCGGCATAACACTCCTATCTGCCTTGACTTATAAGAACGATTTCCACGTATATTACATATTGAATTTTAACAAAGAATTTGATTCTTGAATCACATGATAGATTGGAGACTCAATGGTAGCGTTGCTGAACTTAATTTTGGTTTATCACAAATCATTTTTATCCATCCGTGAACGGTAGCAGCGGGAAGATAAAACGCAATGTATTCGGTTATGCCATTCGACATTGCGACACGCGCTGGGCCATAGGTAGGCAGATGTTTGTGCCACATTGAAGGAAGTGAGTAAAATACGAGAAGGGGACGAAAGGAATTGCATTGTGCGTGTTATGGGCATTGCCAGGCAAAAGGTGAATCCTTCATCAAACAATACCGTATAGATGCGTACCGATGTTTTTTCTCCGGGAAGCTTTAACTCCCGGTGCAAGTTACACTGCCTGATTGGTAGAACGGTTAAAAAATCATAACTAATTATACTAACATACCCTAGTAACGTCAATAGATTTTTAGTTTTATAGCATGCTTGAAGAGTGAATCGCAGTCTCTAAGAGCGTTTAAAACCCATTTTTTTTTACTTTAGAAACAAGAGTAGAAATATGTATGCAAATGTACACAGGTTTCACCAAAAATAATAACAATAAATTCAAATTTTGATTTCTCAACAGCTTAAGGACGAACTCTTTCGGAATCCAAATTTTTTTCACCTGGCGTTTTCATGGGCACCACTATCAATACTGTAGTAATGATCAGCTGTCATTTTCTATTAATATGCTTGCTACGATGCAGCAAAGCCAAAATAAAAACATAACAATTATCCGTTGCTTCTTTGTTGGGATTGGTGACTCTAAAAAGCGAGGTAATTTTTTTCGAGATTTTTTCCTGGATTCTGGACAGTTTCACCTTAATGAGCCGTTTAACTTTCATAGCATACTTTCTTACAATTACACTGTACAAGATTTCGGCATTATTGTTTCTGCAAGGTTCTGATAAAAATTTACCTATAAGTAATTCTACCTCCGAATAATCCATTTCAATCATAACTTTGGAAAACAGTGGTCAATCGTTATCATCGTTGTCGTCAATCGTTGTCGAATGTAACTTGTTGCGACAAAATTGGCTAAGAATTACTTTATGAAAGGTTGGGCAATATTTTAGTCGATTTTCGTATAATACTATGGGTTTCCGAGCGTTGAATAAAAAGCTTGTATTTACAATGAAATGATAGCCGTTCAGTTCAACCTGTTCAACTTTGTTGTACGTGAAACGTAAACATGTAAGCTTTTTATACAAATACTGTATAAAATACAATTATTTTGAAATCTTGAATATTTGAAGGTACATGTCATTTTTTTTGTTACAGATTTTGCAAGGTTTTTATACTGAATTGTATTAAAATCTGCCATCCGCTGGTTGGGTGTATTAGAGACGTCCGAAGCTTTGCTGAATAGCTATATGTATGTTGCATGCAATTCGCTTGTTTCCCTCAAGGTATGCAATCGAGAAGCTTTCAGTACATGCTACGCTACATATGTATGCTTTCATACGCTACCAGTAGTGGTTGCGCAGCTATAAACTATGTTGGTCACATTCGCTTGAAATTGGATAGCAACGATTCCATCGGTAAATCATGATGTCAGCAGATCATGCTTGGGTAATATTTTCAATTAGAACGTGACTACCTAAGTTGCTCTTGTTCCTTGTCAATCGACACGAAATCGCTCACAAAAAATGATGCAACTCTTAATTTGACTTACATCATCTCATGACCTGAAGGCAGAAAATATCGATTGAACCCTGTAATGGATACCTGACATAGGAAGGAACACATTTTTGCCTTTCTCGTACATCAAAGTTGTACCGAAAAAGGCTATCATTTCACTCCTAAATCAAACTTTTTATAGAAGGCTTGGAGACCCATGATGTTATGTACTAATCGACTCAGATCTTCGAGCTGAACAAATGTCCATCTGTCTGTGTATATGTGTGTGTGCACAAAATATTATGAAAGTTAGCCACGACGGATTTCATAATTGAATGTAAAATTCAGAAACAGAATCAACATCAGATCATAATTTTAAGATTCTGTGAATCAAATGATTCATGAATGAAATCAAATTAAATATATCTCAATTTTACAAGATTCTATCGGAAACTTCAGTGATCGAGCACTTGGCTGTCAAAAGAAATCAAAACAAACCTCACTGCATTTCATGCAAATTGCAGCTCGCACTAATTTTATTCATATAGGGGAACTGTACCGGCTTTGGCCATGTTCCTAATTTGGCCAATTTTGCTAATAACTCCAAAAATAAAGCAATTCGGGAGGATTTTATTAGTTCCAACAAGAGATATATCCCTCACGATTCAACGCTGCTTTTAACTGATCGATTATTTTGGAAAAATATGTATTTTTCAAATTAGGCACTAAGTTGGCCAAAACCGGTGCACTTCCCCTAAGCATAAACCAAAATGGATATCTTCGCAAAACAAAGCAGCCTTTATGATGCTGCATTTCATCTTCATAACTCTATAGTTTTTGCTTCTTTCAACGAGAAATCTATGATGCTTTCAGCAAACTCAATAATGGGTTAACGTTATACTATGTTGCTAATGTTTATAATGTTGAAATCAAATTGCAGAATCCTTGAAAAAGATCCAATAAGGATCGCAACGTTGAAGAAAGACAACATACATACTGAATTGTCAAATAAATCACCCAATTGTTGATCACCTAATAGGTAGGAAATACTGAGCCAAATTCTTATTTTTTAGTTGTTTCTTTTTATTGTGATGGGAAATTTTTGTTATTGATGTTTCCTTTTTTCAAAATATGCACACAAAAAAACAAAAGTCGACAGAAACTTTCTTGTGAGGTTACCTTAAACTCGAGATTGTTTAATTGATTATAAATTTTCTATTTTGAAATTTGTACACATCGTTGATTTTATCGCAGTAAATGATTCAAAAATATTTAAAATTAATTAAAGAAAAAAAAAATTAAAAATATTTGATTTAGATAGATTTGAAAAGATTTACAATTATCTTAACTATCTTACCTAAATTAAATATTAGTCTGTGGAATTTATAAATTTCGAACGAAGATAAAAAAATAAGTAATCAACTCCGGAGGATTCTAAAGAAAAATATTTATCGAAAAAGAATCAAATTTAAAAAATTAAATCTGAAGTAGTTAATTGAACTGCACCTGGATGAAAAAAATATTCCTGAGGAATTCTTGTTTTACTTGTTGTTTTCATCAACTGTCAAACATTTGGAGACAATCAAATCAATGGAACATATATTACAGCAGAGATAGCAAAAATCTAACTATATTTATTATGGGTTCCGTCCACTTAAAATAAATATTGGAACTCTTCTGGAGAATCAATGAAACAACAGATCAAATTAAGGATTTTTCTGCATCGCGTTTGACGTTTGTATGGAAATTGGTATGGGAAAACGTAAACTCTCGCATTTTTACTCCTTGATGTTCCAGTTCATTGTAAAACAAGTGATGCATTGCGTGAAAGTATAAAAAAGATTCCGGAAAACTTTGCTGAAGAATATACGTTACTGGAACGTAAAAAAAAGTATTAAAACGCTTCGCAGGTTGGTTGTTTAACCCACATGCAAAATCCATTATTCTTCCAGCACTGCCAAAGTACCTGAACCAATAATTCAACAGAATGTTATTTCAAAATTATTTATCTTATTGGATTGGGGTGCTTTTTGGGGTTACTGGGTATCATTAATGCAAGTAAAAATCTGGATAAGGAATAAGGGTATTGCCCTCTAACTATACTATATTTACGGCAGTGGCAGTGGCAGGAAAAAACTGATTTCTTGCAATTGGGTTGAACAATTAATCTTCGAAGCGTTATAAGGCCGATACAAATATTTAAAAACCATTATATCTCTCCCCCCTCGGATTTTTTTGCCCCAAAATCCTATTTGGATAATTTTGAGAGTTTTCAAAACATTCTTTAACAAATCTGAGAAGTTTTTTTTTATTTTTTCATTTTGCGCTAATCCTAAATGCTTATCGCATATTAATTATGTTATTTTTCTTTAAATTATTTAGGATTTTTTAAACATGTTGCAAAGACTTTGGTGGCACATTAAAGTCACAATATCAAAACTACGAGCGAAAAAAATCGTGTAAAAACAGAATCCTGTGTATATATTTTTTATTATCCCTCCCTTGACTTTCCGGACTCCGGAGACCAATAGGATAGAATGTTAATTAAATATTTGTAGCTAGCTTGTTTCTACTACACACTCCCGGCCAATAGTTTGGGTTCACCCTCGAAAAATATAGGCAAAAGTTTTTGGTCGTATTTCCGCCGTCTTACATCCGATTTCGGGTATTGTTAGCTCGATACAAATAATATGAGTAGATTTGTAGATTTGTAGATTTTTATGTACTAAAATATGTAATAAAAAATATGTTGATTTTTCTCAAAATTGAGCCCACAAAATTTCGAAATGAAAAGTGAAATGGAACCCAATTTTAATAATCTTTGAGGAGCATTTATGGTTTTTCGGCGGAAAAAAATTGTTTTATTTAAAAAAATCAAAATGTTTACTCAAGTGCATTGTATGCATCGGCCAAAAGTTTGGGAATTCCGTTTATTGCATGGCAGGCTACTGACAGATACTTTCGCCTGCAGCTCTTTCTTATCTCTAAAAGGTTCTGGGCACAGAAACCGTTCCGCATCTACATCTTAGTGTTGATGGATTAGCCACAAAGGTGTTT
The DNA here is from genome assembly GCF_024139115.2 of Armigeres subalbatus. Lineage (NCBI taxonomy): Eukaryota > Metazoa > Arthropoda > Insecta > Diptera > Culicidae > Armigeres > Armigeres subalbatus. Next base: position 170,113,018 of record NC_085140.1, read on the forward strand.
TCCATCGACCAGCCACATAAGTCACGTAATGCCGTGGTACTTATAAGGGTATCACTAAGTCGGGGGCCTCCCATTAAGTAAGTACTACATCAACACTTTCTCCCCCTTCCAAGTTACGGTGAAGATCCTCAAGCTTTTGTGATTTTTATTCTAGATTGAAATTAAGAACCACATCCACCTTGATTTCTGATAGCAAACTAAATAAGTATAGCAAAAGAAAAACATGACTAGAGTATCACTAGTGTCCAATCTACCAAGTACACTGTAACAATGCTATTCCAAGCAACACCGCTTGTTTCTTAGTGAGTAACAACAACACTGTGGTGTGACTTACTAAAGGTCTGAGTTATGCACAACGCGTCGTATTTGGAACTTCTTTGTGATACAAAAAGCGCAAGAGGTGAAGCCTATTTGCAATGTCTTGCGGCTACAATGCAAGTTAAAACACAAAAACCAACCGGGAATCGAACCATTGACCTTGAGATTTGTAACCATTTACTATAACCATCACACCATCAATTCTATTTAGAGATTCTGCTACAAGTGCACTACATAAACAGGTCAGTCAAGGCAACTTCATTGTACCTTAGGGTTCTTTCTAAAATTACGTAACACTAAATTTGGTCATTTTGGACCCCCACCCTTCGCCTCGTAACACTTTTTGTATGGGAGGTTTCATTTTTTTTGTATGGATCGTAACGCCCGGCTTGACCTCCTCCCTCCCCCTTCAGCGTTACGTAATTTGTGAAGTGGGGAGTGTCATAAATAAAATACTGCTCAGCTGAGCTCAAAGTGTTATGCAACATATCAGAGACATTGTCGTAACAGTAATGAACCGAAGTGTTATTAAGTCTGCAATTTTCTGTTTATTTTCTGATATGAAACACATTGAATTCCAAATCACCCAAGAAATCAGATGCGTGGCATGTTGCAACGCAACTTAAACGGAAATAAAACATTGTGTGTTTCTGAAACTGAAAATGTGACTCGGTGTATTGACAGTGCCTTCAATGCATTATATTAGAAACAGGCAGCTATTTGAAAGATGTTGCGGGTGCTGCTTGGGATGCTTAGAAGGATCTATAACTTCGAGAAGGAACTTTCAGGTTCGTTTAACGACTTAAAAATTAGGCTGCTTAGAATGCTATATAGCCACTTCAGTCACGCTGATTAATCGAAAAACGTACTTTTAAAGAAACCTTTGGTTACTTGGGTGGTTTATTGATGAGTCATTATCTATTTTTACCTAAAGAATGTCCATATGTCTAATGTATTCTCTACCAAGTCCAACAGCAATAAAAACCAGTTAGATCTAACAGTGTTTTGCTGTAAAATGACAAGCTAGTACTTTATTTTCAGTAAACCTATCTTCCCAAAGGGGTCTTCCATAGTTGTATTCGATAGATCTTATATTTTTGCAGCACTTTGGCAAATCTTAAGCTTCTTAACTGAACTGTCCATTTTTTGTTACAGTTTAGTGTGTTTAAAATGCATAATATTTAAGTATTATTCGACAAGCGACAGTAAACTGGTACCTATAAATCTGCGTAAATTGCAGGAAGCTACCAAGAATTCCCAAAAATTCGCATAGACTTCACAAAAGCTCCTGAAAATATGAAAGCATTCTGTAGGACTCTTCGAAATTGTCAGAATATTGTAAAAGCAGTAAGGATTGCTGATAAAATTTAGGAACATTGCTCAAAGCTCCTACGACTTCTGTTTGACCATACACACTTAAAATAAATCGCTGAATTCGGTAAAATTTTACCGAAATCTCAACAGCAGAACTGTTCGGTAAATAATTTAACTGATTTTCGGTGATTTTGACAGTTGAGCAATGGAAAAAAATACAAAAAATCTGTAAAATAAATTACCGAACAGTTCTGCTGTTGAGATTTCGGTAAAATTTACCGAATACGGTGAAATGAGGTAAGTGTATACACTCGAAAATAAGCAGGAATTTGAAAAAGCGATCAAACTTGATTAAATATCGATAGAACACAGCATTTCTATAAGTCATTCTCAAAATCCAAAAAGGCTAAATCAATACAAAATTTTCTTTTGTAAACAAAGATTTAAACGTTGATTTGACGAATTAGAGAGCACTCTCACGCAAACCAAGACCATCATCAGATAGCAGAAGCCTTAACCTATGTGTTGATGGTGTTGGTTTGCGTGAGAGTGCTCTCAGATTCGGCAAATCGACGTTTGAATCTTTGTTTACAAAAGCAGATAAGTCGTTTTGAAATGTTGATTAAAACTTATAAGGTAGTCATTTATAATTATAATGAAGGAATTCTGATGTTATTATACTTCTAAATTTTTTATCATATCAATGTTTACGTTATCAAAGTAATGTTTCGAGACTGATTTGCTATTCGATTCTGTTGAATACAAGCATTTTTCTCCCTAATTTCATTTTCTGAGAGCTTATTTTGTTGGATACATATCGTAATTTTCTCATGAAATGCTTGCTTTAGAGTGAAAACACTCCAGTATATTGACGTAGGACTTATTGACTCGGATACTCGATGTAAATCACGGGCCTTCGGATCCACCGCAAGAATTTCTGATCATGTTAAAAATTCGTTATTTACGTGTCATTCTGCGTGGAATTCGTCAGTTGTTACATGCAATTTTTAAGATTCAATTGAATACATGTAGATCCAGACCAAAGATTCTACACTTCCAGATTTCTATTTCCGTTTAAAACCAGGTCAGAATAGAAAGATGAGCAATAGCAAAACCATAGTTGAACAAAAATTTAGCCTTGTTGAATAAATTTTAAGATAATTTTGATGATGAAAAATGCAAACTTGACTATCAACATACCTGTTCCAGCCTATCTAACGCAGCGTATTCTGGAATTAGCCTATTTACGGGAAAATAGGAAGAAATAAAAGATATCGATCGAAATCTAACCTGGCAACAGGTGAAGGCAATGGGTGAACATCGCTCAGGAATTTTCAAATCGGCCCTTTGCACCACTTGGAATGCACAGGACTCATAAGTAAAGTAAGTATATGCAGTTTGGGTCTTTGAATCACAAAGGACGTGAACTATTTTTGAAATGCCTTCGATTCGAGTCTGACCTGGAATGGATCAATTGTTGAAGGCATTTCAAATAAGAGTCTATGGATCACGGTGACCGTGATCCGTTGTTAAGCTAAATTTTGAGGAATTTTATTACGCCGACCCTAACACTTTAAATGGTTTCCAATTGACCACTTGAACAACCCTCGTGAATACCACTTTCTAAATCTAACGGATTTCGAGATATCCAACACAACCAGGCATTCCTTATACACCGGAGTTGACTTGCGGTCTAAGCTCTATCTGAAATGTTTTGATCGCCCGAACAACTTAGTACACGACTTCCACTTACGGATTTTGAAATATAGCCAAAAAGGTATTTCTTATATGCTGGCGTCGTAGTTGAATTCCAAACTAATGTGGTGTTTATCGTAATATGTACATTCAATTATATTGAGTTTGCGAACAAGGAATTAAATACCGACCCCCGATAATTTGAACGGTACATCATTCATTTAATTTTTATTTTGCATTTCTGGTTACTCTATTTGCATAAGAAAAACTGGTTTTTGGCTGCTCTTTTTGCTGGTTTGTTGCGATTCTGCGTTCCGTTTCGCGATGTTCCATTTTTCTTTTCTCGATTCCACGTGCTAAATGACGTTTAAACTACTTTTAATTTGAATGATGTTCAAACAAACGGGGTTCAAATTAAAAAGTGTTCAGATTAAAAACTGTCGTATTACCGGTCCACGGAACTAGAAACCACTTGTACAAATAAAAATCGAGAAAAGAAAAAAATTCCATCGTAACGCGAACACCCTGTTTCTGAAGGCTTTTAAATTTCACGTCGAAAAGTCACGTTTGTATATTCGTGGGTATATACGGTGCCATCTTTGTGAGTCAAGAGCTCACGCCTGCTAAAACCTTACTGTACGTAGACCGTTTCAGGGTTAATTTACCAAGTTCATAAAACAATCAACCTCCATACTGTCATAACAAGCATAACTGTCCTATATTTGTTTGAATACCTATCTATATGTGGCAGTAGTGCTTTTGTGGACAGCATAACTGTATTAAAATAATCAAGGAAGCTGTAAATGGGAACCATAACAGCCATATTAATAGTATTTTGCGGTAGAGATGGTGGCGATTTACTTCAATTAGTGTTCAACTAAGATTTTTCATTTACTAGACAACTTTCTCAAACAATCTGTTTTGCATTACTTGATCCGGTTTAATCGTTCAGAAGCATTATTTATTATTACTGCTAATAGACAAACAAAAAGTATCCGATCTTTGTAAATTATCACCTGGTTAGCTCGGAGAGGATAATGAATTTTTCATGTGCCTATCGTTATAATAAATCAATTTAATTATACCACCGGTGTCGATATTGGCAGCAGATTAAGAGCTAAACCAGTTTCCTGGAAGCTGGCTGCAACAGGTGTACCTACTACAGGAATTGCGACACTTATTTCGGCGAGAATGTCCTGAATGTCGTGACCTAAGCTCTTCCGAATGATACGATACTTTTACATCACCACGGCTGGACTGAGCTGAGCTGAGAAATCACACTTCGTTCCAAAGGGTCAATGGAAATTAGCAACAGTCGTGATGGTGGATGTTTACGGTTTTATGCAACGATGCACGTGCTTACGTAATGACGAAGTCGGATGTAATTTCATTTGAATGGTTTAATAAATTAATAAACTTTGCAAATATTTAGAACCCCAATTTATCCATTTATTGGTGATAATGCCCTCAGTTGGAAATAGACAACGTGTATAATGATTCTAATTGTTCTACCGCGCTGTTCATTCTATGTATCTAATATTACTCGTAATACACTGAGATTTATCGTTGGTGTGTTTCGTCATAACTTTCGACAACTATAACCGATTTTAAACAAATTTTACAGTCAACTCCTTTTTCCCAGCGTATGCTTACTTGATAGGCTAATATCAGTTAAGGCAGAAACATGACAACACTGTGAGAGTGTAAGGTAACTATGTATATGCAAATCTGCATGAAAACAAAATACACACACGCCTCATTTTAATTAATAGATCTGAATCAAATAAAAAAACGAAACTTATCACTTTGGTGTTCATATAAAAATTGTTGCATTTCAGTAGAATTTTGCTGTTCGAAAAAAAAAACAGATGATATAACCTTTCATTAAAACAAAGTTTCTTCATATTATTCTTCGATACAATCAGCATTGTAACCTATATTGTGAGCGCGGTTTTATTTTGAGTCTCAGGCCAAAGATTCAAAAAAAATGAATGATTAAATTCTGTCTATGATTGATGGAGAAGGAGATTTCGTCAATGAGATATTTTCATCACTTCTCCTATATCTGTTTACTATTTTTATTTATATTTATGTCGTGAATAAAAATACACAGCGGTAAAATATTCGATGTATAAAAAAAATCACTTTTGTTTAGAAACTGTGACGTATCATTAGTTTGTGATATTAACGTATACACAAAATTGTTTCCTTCTAGCATTTTTCCTTCTTTTTTCAATAGCCTTACATTTCAATTGGAACTTAGCCTGCTTTTTAACTTAGTAGTGTTCTACTAGGATTCTAACAGTTATTAATAGAAAGCTTCTCTACGCGTGCAACTGCATGCATATGTTTCTCGTATGGTAAGCCAAAATGATACACAATGCCCAGGAGGACGAGAAGGTTTTCTACTCGAAAACATCTTCAACCGGGATCGAGAATCAAAATGTCTTCTTTTTCTTCTTCCATGGCTATACATTCCAACTGGAACTTGTCCTGTTTTTCAACTATTTCTATTATCATTTCGTCAGTTATTAATTAAAAGCTTTTCTATGCCCGTCATTGCATGTGTTTGTATCTTGTGCCCAGGGAGTCGAGAATGTTACCAATCCGAAAACATTCTAAACCGGACCGAAAATCGAACTTGCTATCTCCGAATTGGCAATCCTATGCCTTTGCTCGGAAGACTAACTGGAGTGGAGTGTCATACATAACTTTTTTTTTCAGTTAATTGATCGTTGGTCCGGATCAGTGGCGGTTATGAACCTCAGATGTCCATTTATCAGCATCAACATCATCCGGTCTCCTTTGGCAATCAAAATTAATCAGAGTGATTGTAAATTACCGTGAGCACGCGCTGTTGTTCCTTGGTCTCGATATTGTTATTTCTTCAGTTGTTTTGCGGTTGTGTGAAGAAGGAATTCCCCGTAAACAAGTGCTGTTGGACTGAAAGTTCTGCAGATAAAGTCGAGCCGAGTTGGAGCCATTAATCTTAAAAGTGGATTTTTCTTTGTCTTATTCGCCTAATAAATATACATAAAAAATGGAGTGGTACGCATTGGATAAACTGTACGAGCAGCACATTTCAATTAGGGTTATTTGTTTTTCATTTTTCGTAAATGTTTCCTTCAAACTTTGATCATTATGCTCAATCAATTCAGTGTTCAGCGTCTTGTGAACTATTTTAATGAACATGAGTTCTAATGAACATGAGTTTTAATGAACATGAGTTACGTGTAGAGTTACTATTTTGTTTCTTCATCTAATAGCTCACATTTTTGTAATATTTTTCAACAGCAAACACGCTTGTTTAAATGAAGCTCCGAAACTGTTGCTTCATTCTTGTATGTTGAAGGATTGGCGATTTGGCGTTGCAAGAAAAAGAAGAAGCAGAATATCGCGCATTCGAAAAATTGGCACGGGGAAGAATATGAGAACATTTTTCAAACACTTCTCAAAAATTCTAGAAGTAATTTAATTAAAAACGGTTATCAGCGTGGGGTTGCAATTCTCTTGCACTGCGTAATAGACGTATAAATTAGATTTCAAAATTTTATTCTTGATTTTTCGTTTTATTCACAGTACATATTAAATATTGCCAACCTCGTACTGACAACCATTTTTAAATAAATTACCAGAAAGAACACATGAACGTTGAACCAGGTTTTACAAAACTTTTTGCCCAATTGGGTTTCAAACTCTTCTGACCTACATCTAAGTCTAGTCATGACTTGACTTGACTTGGCCTGTACTAAGCCACACACATCGTTAGATCATTCAACAATCAGTCTAATCAATGCTACATGCTGTACCTTTTCTTTGGAAGACCTAGGAGCCATTGTACCATATCCATGGAGGAGCTTGGAGCCGATGATTTCCTTAAAGGATTGATGCCGTGAGCAGGGAACTTATCATTTCATTATCATTTGGTATTCAGCCAATAACTCATTCCAGAGGCGGAATTCCGAGATGTGTTGTATAGCGGACTTCTAGCGCTATGTTCCCTCTACAACTTTGTCTGGGTACATTGCTCTATGGCTAATATTTATACCGTGATTACGCTGTAAATATTGGGCATAGAGTAATGTGCTGTTAGACAAAGTCGTAGAGGAAACATAATGCTAGAAGTCCGCCATACATCACATTTCGGAATTCAGCTACTGGAATGAGTTTTTGGGTGAATACTAAATGATACTGAAATGATAAGTTCAATCCCTGCTCACGGTTTCAATCGTTTAAGGTAATTATCGGCTCCTAGTTCCTCCATGGATGAAAATACACTGCTTATTTTTTTGATTTATTTCTTACAATTAGGGTGACCATATGTAATTTTTCCAAAGGAGGACAATTCACCCGAATCGTATCGAAAAAGGAGGACATTTCGTTAAAAAGGAGGACATAAAAAAATATCGATCGATTAAGGATATTATATTTGTTTGAAGTTTGCACACTAAAGTTTATTGGATGAGAATTTTGTTGGTCAAGGCAACCCAACAAACAATATCAATGCAAATAAGTTACAAAATGGCATGGCTATATCGTCTCCCCCTGGAACATTTTGTTTTAACTAGAAAACAAGATATTTTCTTCTACTTTATTAGGATTACATCTCCAGATGGAGAATATTACTATTAAATTGCATGTACTTTAGCGTCAACTTAGATTTTAGTTTCAACTAATTTCAAAATCAACAGTGAACACATGCTGAATATTATTATGCTGACATTTTCAGCATACACGCAAAAAAAGCGTTCATGAATTTGTGAACTAACGAGTTCACGGTGTATTTTTTTCGGGAACAACAGTCACGAATTCGGGAGCATAGTCACGTTTTCTGGAACTTTCTGAAAAACGTGACTGGTGTTCCCGAATTCATGAATTAAATCACGGTGTATTTCTGCTGGTTCACGAATTCGGGAACGCTTTTTTTGCGTGTATTTATTTATAATACCGTCTTCGGCATTTACGTACAGACTGAAGCTTTGTATATCCACAGAATTTTAACAAGTAAAGCTCATCACATACAATTCTGAACATTTAGCAATAGATCGTGGACCGAACATTAGTTTCTATTAGGACAGAACACAAGATGCTTAGTAGACCAGTGGAGAATTTTTTCTTGAATACCTTTGAAAATCACAATTTAAGACATGTAGATGAGAATGATACCGTTAAGTGTATCACAAAGTTCTCAACTGTAAATATTTAGACTAAAGAAACTCAAAACTGTTCAGATTTCTAATCCATTCTATGGATGGCATGGCGGCTGCTCTTTGTTTCACATATTCAAGAAACGTACCATGCGATTGTTTTCTCAAAATATCCAAAAAGGAGGACATTTTATTGCATAAGGAGGACATCTGATTTTTGTTGAAAAAGGAGGACATGTCCTCCTTTAGGATACCATATGGTCACCCTACTTACAATCGATTTACAAAAATATGCCATAAAGACCTCTGAAGTAAAAATATGCTTATGTGTTCGGAATATGAATCAAAACGATGCATGGTTCTGATTTTTAAGATTTTGTTCTTATATTGTCAGGAAGGACACTTGGAGATAAAATATTTATAAGCTCACATTTCCTCACCCTGTACACATTTGGGAAACGGAACAATGGCACAAAAAAGTAGCATACAAAACACGTTTCTCCATTTTATTTTCCTATTTTGAAGAAGCTGTTCTACGTGTATTGTATTTTACCATCAAGACCAAGCTTACTTGCAAAAAAGCAGTGTATTTTATAATGCCATTACTTCCCTTATATTTTATTAAACCGGGACAACGGGCTCCCAGTGTGCTGCGTGATCCATTCTTCGCCTCGGTCAGCGAGCATTCTTCGTTGGTTTTTGTTTAGCTCGCAAAGTAACAACTCTGCTTAATCAACCTTTAAATTTATGACATTAATTCGCACTAGACAAGTTTGATAGCAATAACATGCTGTTTTTTTCAGGCCTGTCTTATGTGAATTTTAGTCAAAGCTTATTCTGATCCCAGACTCGATTTTCATCGGAGTAACCAGGTGGGGTCAGAAGTAAATAAAATCGATCGTATGTTAATATGCAACTATAGGGCAGAACACAACGCAGAATTCTGTCCCATTGTTTCCTATTGCAAATTGGCCAGATCGGACTATGGGCTCGGAAGTTATGGCCAAAATACCATTTTTTACAAAAAAAATCATGAAATCTTTTAGGACCTCCATAGGTTTTTTCTCCGAAAAAAATTTCTACGAAAAAAATCCATTTTTGAAGCAATTTATGTAGAAATAACTGTAAAAATTCCCGAATTTTTTTTTTCATGAATTTACAGAAGAAATCCTGAAGGAACTTATATAGAGGAATTCCACGTGAATTTTGAGAGGGATTCAAAGGGAACTTTACGATAGTTCTTGAAGTGATCAATAACATTCCTTGTATCTGTGAAAAAAAATCTAACCTTGTGGAATCCCTGGTGGAGCTTCTGAAAGATTTCCCGGAAGAAATTCCGGAGCAATTTCTGGAAGAACTTTCGGATTAAACTTTCAGAAATATTTCTTAACAAACTACGGAGAAAACCCTGGAGTATTTTATGAACGAACTTCTGGAGATATTCCTGAATGAATTGCTGGAGTAACTTTCTCCTGGAGGAACTTCCAGAGGAATTCCTGGAGGAGATTTCGGATTCCTGGCAGAATTTTCGGAGGAACTTACGGAGGAATTTCTGGAGAAACAACCGGGGGAACTTCCAGAAGAATTCCTGATGAAACTTCGGGAGGAATTCCTGGAGGAACTTCCGGAGGTATTCCTGGAGAACTGCCGGAGAACTTCCTGGAGGAACTTCCAGAGGAATTCCTGGAGGAATTTTCGGAGGAATTCCTGGAGAAACTTCCGGGGGAATTTCTGGAGAAACATCCGGAGAAAGTCCTGGGGGATCTTCCGGAGGAATTTCTAAAGGAACTCCCAGAGAAATTCTTAAAGAAACTTCCGGAGGAATCCCCTGAGGATCTTCCGGACGTACTCTTGGAGAAACTTCCGGACGAATTCCTGGAGGAATATCCGGATGAATTTCCTGAGGAACTTCTGGAGGATTCCTGGAGGAACTTCTGTACGAATTCCTGAAGGAACTTCCGGAGGGATTCCTGGAGGAATCTCTGGATGAATTTCTGGAGGAATCATCGGAGGAATTCCAGTAGGAAATTCCTAGTGAAATCTTCGGTAGGATTCCTGGAGGAATCTTCGCAGGAATTTATGGAGGAATCTCCGGAGCAATTCCTGATTGAACTTCTGGAGGAATTCTTGGAGGACCTTCCGGAAGAATTCCAGGAAGAACTTTCGGAGAATATTCTGGAGGAACTTCAGGGGAGCTCCTGGAAGCTTCCTTTTGATGCATAAAATAAGCCCACGCCGACCCACGCTGCCGCTAATCACCAACGTCTAGTTTGGAAGTACTTTATTCTTTCTTTATTGTTGTTGCATCAACAGGCTACATTTGGCCCCAATGATGTAGAGTATTTGGAAAAAAGTGTACATGAAAAGATGTTGTCAAGATAATGCAAAGTAGGTATAAAACATTAAAACAAGCATTGTCATTGTCTTCGTCTATGTCCATGAAACACGCTATTCAAGGAATACCAGATCATCTTCGACAAATATCTATCCCTTCCATTTTTTCTGAAAAATATGAACATGTCAATTGCAATAACAGATACTTCACTGATGGTTCTCGCATTAACGGATCCACTGGCTTCGGTGTTTTCAACGTAAATTCAACCACCTTCCGAAAACTTCAAGAACCGTGTTCGGTTTATGTTGCTGAGCTGGCAGCAATTAATTTCGCTTTGGGGATAATTTCCGATCAGCCCGTAGACCATTATTTCGTCTTCTCGGATAGTCTTAGTTCTATCGAGGCACTCCGGTCGATGAAACCTGTTAAGCACACATCTTACTTTCTTACAACTGTAAGAGAGCAGATGCGTGATTTGGTCGAAAGATCATTCAAGATTACCTTTGTATGGGTCCCATCCCATTGCCTAATCTATGGCAATGAGAAGGTGGACTCGCTAGCAAAGGTGGGCGCACAGGAAGGTGAAGTTTATGATAGACAAATCTCGAACAACGAGTTTTTTCCATTAGTCCGTCATAGTACTCTTCAAAATTGGCAAATGATTTGGTCACACAATGAACTTGGACGGTGGCTGTTTTCCATAGTTCCCAAAGTTTCTGCGCGAGCATGGTTCAGATGTGAGGACTTAAGCCGAGGCTTCATTCGCACGATGTCGAGACTTATGTCCAATCACTATTCACTAAACGCACACCTCTATAGAATAAACCTGGTCAATAGCAACATATGTAGGTGTGGAGCCGGTTACGATGGCATCGATCACGTAGTTTGGTATTGCTCGGAAAATGACGCCTCCAGAGAGCAACCATTGGATACCCTTGTGGCCCGAGGTAAACAACCCTACAGGGAAGTAAGAGGTGTTTTGGGGGATCGCGATGTGGTTTATATGCAGGCCATCTATGCCTTTCTTTGCTCGTCTGACATAAAAGTCTAATTCCCCTATTTTTTTTCTTTCTCGTTTTTGTTTTGTTTTTGTCTTATTGTTCTGTGTAATTCGAAGCTATGGCCATCCGGAAGATGCTCCCTGACGAACCACAACTCGAGCCCGACGCTACGCTATACCGTTAATGACGTCAAATACCCGGATGAGCAGCTGTAATACCTCAAACCTAAATCCCAACCTAGTCCGTCCTGAAATTACGCAATCTAACCTTGAGTCGCCACGAGTATCTTGGTCTATACCCTTTCCCTTTACTAACTGTTGATAATAAGATGATATCGATTGTAAATATCATAAAATCTCGGCTCCGTTAAGTGTTATACACGCCTGAGCCTGTCAAATAAACGCAATAGATAAAAATCAATTGTCTTCGTCTGTTTATGTCTGCGAAAAACGATGAAAATATTCGACGTAAGATGCTCCGTGTGACATGGACATCGAAGAGTGATGCGACTCTGTTGAAGACGCGCTGTAGGCCACAAATAGCTCCATGCATGCCATAATTTGTACGACGAAAGGGCAGCCTTCACATATGGCTGTTACGGAGCATGTGTAGCTGGACGTTCAGGTCTATTTGAACCGTTTGTTTGAGAAACTGCATGAAACACTTTTGGCCAAAATGAGATTTTTATACATTCTGAATCCTCGTCCAAAAATACGTATTCTGGCAAAAAATACGAAAAAAAATGTTTGTTCAGGAATGTATGATTTTTTTTTCGTTTGTTTGAGAAACTACATATGTCTATGTACTTTGAAGAGCAATTGTGGAGTACACCCGATTCTGTTTTTACACGGATTTTTTTTACACAAATCCCATACAAAATTTTTGCAAAGTTGCTCCATTTTGCATGATTCGTCGAGAAATCATAAAACTTTTTTTACACGGATTTTCAAATTTTGAACTGAAAACTTTTTTTACACGGAACGCATCCCCCGTGTAAAAAAAGAATCGGGTGTACTGCTTACATTTTTTGCACTGAAAGTGTCCCAAGGTGTTGAGTTTTGGCAAAAACTACTGATCTGTATCGAAGAAATCCGAAGTTTCGGTGCAAATTTGTTCAAAAACAGTTCTTTGTTGTTTTCTCGAAATAGTGTAAAATGGACTTATGCAGTTTCTCAAACAAATGATTCATTTGTTCCAACATAGCTCCACAGTCGATTCGTCCCTGCAGGGTATCGGCGATCATAATGGCTTTGTCGACATCTCTCCTTGAGCGAAGTAGCTTCAAGTTGATCAACTAACATCGGCTTTTGTAACTCGGTGGGCGAAACGGATCCTGCCAAGGTGGCCTAGGAATCGCGAATCGAAGGAAACGGCGTTGAAAGATTCGATTCTCTCAGCACCGTTGTTGTAAGACGGACTCCAGACAACAGAACAGTACTCTAGAGTCGAGCGCACCAGAGAGCAATAAAGAGCTTTTAAACAGTATATGTCGGTGAAATTCTTTGAAACTCTGAAAATGAATTCCTTAGTTCTGGATGCTTTGTCGAGGATGAATGAGATGTGTTGCTTGATAACGAGGTGTACATCGTTGAAAAAGATCAGGAATATCAGAGGCCCTAGATGACTCCTAGAAATGAGGTCTGAGGTCATTTCTCCATGGTCTCGGAGAAATGAGCGAAAACGGAGAGCTGTTCGCAGAATTTTGTGGTAATAACGAGATGGGGATCGCTCTTCCCTCATCGACCGGTTCACAAGGTCACGTGGGTCTCCCGTGACGGCTTTACAGAAAATCAAATCGACCACATCTGCATCAGCCGAAAATGGAAACGGAGCCTTCTTGATGAACGGAATAAACGTAGTTCCGATATCGCGTCTGATCATCACCTCCTCATCGGCGAAATACGCCTGCGCATTGCGCGGATTCGTCGGCAGGAGGAAAGAGTTGGACGACGATTCAACACACGCCGACTGGAAGATGCTACGGTGAAACGGTCCTTCGTTGAAGAACTGGAGAAGCGAAAACCAGAGGAGCCAAAGTCTTAGGCCGTCAACGATACGATTTTCAAGTGCCATCCAGGCCATCACCACCTCGGCAGGATCTGCCTAGGATCCGACGTATAACACGCGTCAATACCGAAGCTCCATCACTGCTAGAGATTCAAACAGCCATCCAAAGCATGAAATCGAATAAAGCCCCAGGGGTCGACCGCATATCAGCCGAGATGCTCAAAGCTGACCCCATGACATCCGCTCAACTACTGCATCGTTTATTTCGTAATATCTGGGACACCGCAACTTCCCCTCGACAGGATGCAAGGTATCTTAGTGAAGGTGCCCAAAAAGGGTGACCTGACTGTATGCGATAACTGGCGAGGCATTATGTTGCTGTGTACCGTTCTCAAAGTTCTGTGCAAAATTATCCTAGCCCGGATTCAGGAGAAGATCGATGCGACTCTCCGGCGGCAGCAAGGCAGATTCCGTGCCGGAAGATCCTGTGTGGACCATATTATCACGCTCCGCATCATTCTGGAGCAGGTCAACGAATTCCAAGAGTCCCTTTACTTGGTATTCATTGACTACGAAAAAGCTTTCGACCGTCTCAATCACGAGAATATGTGGGGCGCCCTGAGACGCAAGGGGGTTCCTGAGAAAATCATCGGCCTCACCAAAGCACAGTTCGAGGCCTTTTCGTGTAGAGTGCTGCACAATGGGGTCCTGTCCGACCCTATCCGGGTCGTAGCTGGTGTGAGGCAAGGATGTATTCTATCACCGTTACTGTTCCTCATCGTAATCGATGAGATTCTGGTAGATGCGATTGACCGTGAACCAAACCGCGGGCTGTTATGGCAGCCTAAAACCATGGAGCACCTAAACGACTTCGAATTGGCTGATGACGTTGCACTCCTCGCGCAACGGCGCTCTGATATGCAGAGTAAGCTCAACGACCTTGCCGAGCGCTCCTCTTCGGCAGGTTTAGTCATCAACGTCAACAAAACCAAATCGTTGGATGTAAACACGGTGACTCCTTCCAGTTTCACAATAGCCGGGCAACCAGTGGAGAATGTTGAAAGCTTCCAATATCTTGGTAGCTAGGAACATGTTTTACAAGAGGACAAGGTGCCACCGAACCGAAATAAAGGGTGCTTTATCTTGGATGGAAACAAAGCACAGGTCCAACGTGCGAAGCTTTTCGTTCAATACGTTATTAATCTGGGTTAGCCTGGCTACGCTGTAGCTATTAAGGAGTCCAGCAACACCAGTGTTTGGAAGACCCCATCCTCCAACTCAGACGCAGGACCGGGACGGCTGCAGGTCAGTGGCAGCGGAGGTACGACGGCGCTGATATGCATAGGGGCTTCCTTACGGCTTGCGGAAGATGTGCGTCCCGGTTTCAGCTCGGTGGCGATGGGAAAAAGCAAGCGTGATAAAGCAGGACGATAAATGGCCGTTATAATATTCGGTGAAGCCAGATAAGGGAAAGTCTTCCTCGTGATTGCGTTCCAAAGATGTACAGTTTATGGAGGTAGATGACGAGTGATTTGTTGATTGACGTCGACTGGAAGCGACGATTACATCAGGGACAGAAATGCATGAATTAATTCGTTACTTGCCTGTAAATGGAGTTCGGAAGAACCCATCTCCCAGCTCACACACAGGACCGGGACGGCTGCTTGTCGCTGGCGGGGAAGGCTCGACTGTGGTGAGAGGAATAGGGCCATCCTCGAAGCTTGCTGCAAGTATACGTCCCGGTGTGGCTTGACTACTGCTTACTCCATAACCAAAACTTCCTTGGAAGTGGATCGACGGCCAAAAATTTTCGTCAGATCTTTTGTCGCAGAATTCCCTGTAGACAATTCCTTTCAGCCATGTGTAGGTTGATAATGCTTTGGAAGTACTTGTTTTATCCGGCCCAGTCGGGATAATGTTGTTCTGTTTCCGTGTTCGTTGTGAGGTGTTAAACCCATTATTAATTGAGAATTTTGAGAAGCGAATCGTATCTTCCAATCGAAATTTATGATTCTGTCCCCAGTCGTGATTGCTTCTTAGACTCATCCAGTTCAACTGTAGTTTTTAATCGAACCATGAGAGAAGAGATCCTTGAAATTGCGACAAAAAGTTTTTCACTGACGGATCAAAAACAAATTAAAACAACAAACAATTTTATCCACTGGATTCAGTGTAAACGTAAAAGTCTTTGTTCCGTATATGTTGAGGTGTGAGGTGAGGCGATAAATACTTAGCTTGTGCCATTTGTATACATTTTGTTCATCTATGAGACCCATGGGAAACAATATAAAATTGATCATTCCATTATTGCAAAGCACAAGTTACCCCTTAGAACTCCCACTAGTTATGCCAATGTCAGTCATTGCATATCAAGTTTCTTGTAGCCCGGCTCCCGGTTACTTCATTAAGTTTGGTGAGGTGCTATTAGGCAATATATTCATAATTATCCCACCTCTGCTATCACAGCAAAAAGTGTTGGAAATTTAACAAGATGTATTTTACAAACGGCGTTAATTCAATTCGTGTTGTCTTCTAATAGCAGTAAGTTCGTATTGCATGTTACATTTATAGTATAAGCATAAACATGCATTTCAAATTACAAAATATTTTTATCTGTGATTCTTTTATATTAACAGAAGTACCCAAACTATGTGGAAATATTAAATGTTCTAAATGTTTGACAGCCGCAAACCAGTTTAGCAAGTGAGGTGATTGTACAAAAATTCCCATGATAGAGTTGGGTGTACATTTGCGTTGTGAAGGCTAGACAAATGGGCTCTACCAGAGCCTATTGGTGATATCCTATTTAAAAGTCTACACAGCCTGTAATGAAAAGATCTTTTTTTTTAAACTAAATAATAATCTTTAGACGGATGCGAATAATTCATGTTAAACATGTTGATTATGTATATTTAGTTTAGGATAGCATGTAATCCACCAGGAGACCTAATGGCAGCTGACAAGTTTCCTCATCGTTAAAAAAATAATACAATTGTGGATGTCGATCAATTTGTAGTGAGAGAAAACCAAGAAGTAACGCTTTGGGTAGTAGTCATTTATTTGTAGGGAAGTATGTTTATTGAGAATAAAGGAGAAGCTGCGTTGGGCTAAGGCATGCCTTGACTTAATTGCCTCATTATCGAGCCTTCCTCTACAACTGCCTAGTCATAGACAATCGGAACCACAACATTACTGGGGCCTGACATGATCAAAAGCTGGCACAATCCCGCATATCGATCGATGTTAATTTGGGAACATGATTGTTCTTTTAATCGATTCCATAATAGAAAAATAACATACTAGCTGGAAAGTGCTGTGTCTCTCCATGCCGGATACTACGGCGTGCGACGGTTCAGTGTACGTAACATCCACGACATGCGATTTGCAAAGGTGTTGAAGGTCGGAAGCGGCACTCGTCAATTCGATGAGATTATAGGGTAATGCGTTGACAGGTGGAAGATGATTGAGGCGAGCACGTTTCAAGCATCATAAGTTTACTTTGCTGAGCGAGAAGCTGTGTGGAGCGAAAGATGTTTGTGCTTTGTTTTAGGCGGGAACGATTGAAGCAACTTTGTTCCGTTTTTACATCAACCTGCCTCAACGTTGTGTTTCATTATAAATTATCAATTTAAGCGTTCCATTATCTATTTTGTTTATACATGCTATGGATGCTGATGTCTCCTTGTGTATATTACTTGATCTGGAAAACCCCAACAGTTTGGATTTCATAGCATTATGCACTGTAGTATGCTGAACCAGTTCTTTTTCATCATTAAATTAGATAAAATATGTACCACCTTTTAATGGATATAAGCCATTATTCAAAGGAAGAAGATCAACTGCATCGTTTCTCTGCTAACATGTTAATGATGTTTCGCTATTCCAGGGAAAAAGTGGAAAAATTTCAAGTAGCCACTCATAAGCTATTACAGGTGAACATTTATTGACTTAAAAAAGAAAGACCACTCTACTTTTAGTATATTTAATTATGGTAATATTATTGGCACGTTTGATATTCTGTATTAAATTATTTCATGAAAATAGGTCCATTTAACATTTGAATGTTTCTCGGGCACCAAACCACTTAAGGGATCAATCAAAGTTAATTGTCTGCATCACCGGCTTTTAGTTTCAGCTGTTTACAATGTTTCAAAATTTGATCTGCAAACCCAAGTCAATGTAGAGATAATTAGGAATGTTTAGATGTTCACTCACAGGCGTGTGAAAATCACGATCAACAGAAACGAAACTTGAAATTAAAAATTCATTCATATTTTTTTTATTTCCGACAACCGGTATGGTTCGCTAGGTTGAATTAGTTCGGATGGGTTATATCGCATTTCTGCTTGTCGAATGCAAATAGCAGTTTGCTCAGGTATTAAGAAGAATTCCCAGCTATATAGAAGATTGCACAAAACCGAACCGTTTTGGGTTATCAAAAAATCGTCACCCTCAAAAAAAATCTCTGCGACTGTCGCTCATTTGCATACCGGTTGTTGATAGAACTTTAAAGTGAAAAGTTGAACATGAGATGCAGCAGCTACGTATATTTCTCCTTTGAACTTTTATTTTAATTTTATTTTAATTAGCTTATTGATCGGTTCTCTATTAGAAAACTTCCTTTTTTTATTCTACCGAATAAGCATCTAGGCTGATTAGTCGCCGCATATTCCCCATTCTGAGAGAATGAACGATGCCGTGTCTATGTTGCGTGCGAGACGCATATTGCTCATCATTTCTAGATCAACATTTGAAAAGGGCGTAACCACCGAAATATCGTCTTTCCATTTCTTCTATGTTAAAATAGCCAATAGCTATGTATATAGACGAGGAACTGGGAAGATTAAATTTTGGCGGTTACGCCCTTTTGAAATGTTGGTCTAGATTTATTGTTATAGATATTGATGGGTCTTGTTGGCTTTGTGAGAAATCCGTATTTGTGTATTACTTTCCAGTTAAATTTTAAATTATTTTCATTATGATAAAGATCGACGGCTGCGGTTCGTAGAGTATGGTATCCACGATGTGTTAACGTATCGATTATCAAGGAAATAACGTTTCCATGAATTCCATCCGCAGTTTTTATGGAAATTCTTCCAAATATACCAAAACGCCAGATGGATTTACAACAAATCGTGGGCATTTTTCGGTGCGTAATTTTCCAGAAAAAAAAAACATTGGTCAAGTTGAACAACGAAATGAAATTAGGTTTCCCGTGCCAGTCTGCTATAAAGCTATCAAAACCTAGCAGAAAACTAAATCGTATTACCATTAAATTGGAAACCTCTACAAAAATGTCTGGAATTGCCGCTTATTTGCATACCGGTTGTGAATAGAACTTAGGAATGGTCAGTAGAAAACGTGATCAGTTACTAAAGCGACACACCACTTTGTTTTGAATAAAATGGGCTTATTTATTGTTTCTTTATCAGCACCAATTAGAAAGCACACTAGAGCGAGCAATGGCGCTCTTGTAGAGGAGAACAGTCTAAAATGCATCATTCGAGCTTTTCAAATATTTTGGTCAATATTATCAAGAATACTGAACCATTTAATCGTTCAGAAGAAAAATTTACAAAACCAGCTGCATTTCTCAATGATCTCCTATTCAAAATAATAAAGTTTTGTGACTCCAAGCGTATTTAAAATATGTTTACAAATGGGCCGTGGTTTATGGACAAGCCTCTTGGAATTCAAAACGAAATGCACTAGCGTTTTCAAGGGAACCCCATTAAAAACGGAAACCACACACAACAGTCACTTTTATCATTCCAGCGTGGCTGCGTCGCAGCATGTTTCTTTTTATTTAGAGGAATGAAGGCAAATTTGCATACAGACACTTGAAATTATCACTAAGGGAGTGGAGTTGACGCGGTAGGCAGAAGGCCAGACCACCGAACCCACTAAATCCACCCAAGTAACAGAAAGTTACTTGATTTACCCTTCGATGTTTTGATCTACGTCTGAGCCCTTTGGCTCCCTTGTTGGTGCTAGCAAGCACACAAAAGCGTTGAGTCTATGAGCCCTTTATTTTTTCCTTGTGCCATTCAGCACCACATCTATTTTCTTTTTCTTTTTAGAGCCATTTAGCTCTCAACGTACTCGCAAGCTACTCAGATAATCTCCGGCGGCGGATCTATCCTACTCCGACGGGGAGTCCCCGGGCGGCGGAAGCTCCTCCGATACCGACGACCCGCATCCGTGGAAGGCTGTTACATTACCAACACTATACTTTCACCTGGTTTTTATTTATTTATTATCAGACTAAGGCCGGAGTGGTCTGTGCTGCACATAAAAGTCTTCTCCATTCAGCTCGGTCCATGGCTGCACTTCGCCAACCACGCAGTCTGCGGAGGGTCCGCAAATCGTCCTCCACCTGATCGATCCACCTTGCCCGCTGTGCACCTCGCCTTCTTGTTCCCGTCGGATCATTATCGAGAACCATTTTCACCGGATTACTGTCCGACATTCTGGCTACGTGCGTTTCACCTGGTTAGCATGTTCATAGATCCGCTCAAGTCATACGCACATTCTCACTTCAACGGGTGACCGGACGAGTGCCGAGGTCAGATCAAAGATTCCGGATCGAGCCGGTGCATTCGCGCGCTACGATCTAGTCAACTGGTCTTCTGCGGTGGACCTAGCCTACTCCGATTAACCGATTTCCCTTGCACTGCGCCTTTTAGCTTCTTGCTTAACCGTTGAGTCATATAGCTCACGCCTTGGTCGCGAACTACTCGGATAGTCCCCGGTGGTGAATCAGTCCTACTCCGACGGGGTGTTCCCCGACGTCGGAAGCTCCCCCTTAACCGACGACCCGTCTCAATGGGTGACCGAACGAGTGCCGAGGTCAATCCAAGGATTCCGGGTGGAGATAATTTCCGGTTCAATAGTGCCCCGACGACCCGGAGCCGATGCATTCGCACGCCACGATCTACTCAGCTGGTCCCGGCGTTGGACTAGCCTACTCCGATAACCGAGTTTCGATTGCCTTGAGCCATTCAACTCTCACCTTATTCGTTGTGCCATTTAGCTCCTGCCAGGCTGCACCTTCGTATCGTAGTATTGCCAGAAACCTGCGCTTGCTGGAGCACAGCTTAGAGCTGTTCGCCATCATCCTCGATAGTGCCGCTATCGCTGCCGACGCGCGCTTGCAGGCGTAGTCGACGTGACTTTTAAAGCTCAACTTATCGTCGAGCATCACCCCCAATTGTTTCAGAGATCTCTTGGAGGTGATGTCGCAGCCACCGACTCTAATTGTCGCCTCTTGAACCGATTTCCGGTTGTTTACGACTATCATCTCCGTTTTATGTTGCGCCTGCTGGAGATTCTTGCTGCGCAACCATTCCTTACAAGACTGATCGAATAGGCTGCAGTCAATTCAACCTCCACGATGAATTCTCCGTACACGATCATGGTTACGTCATCGGCGAATCCCACCAACTTGACTCCTGGTGGGAGCTTTAACCTCAGCACGCCATCGTTCATCACGTTCCACAGCAATGGATCAAAAAATTTATCCCTGTGGGACACCTCCGTCTGTCTCGTAGATCAATACTGGATTCTGAAAGTAACTTCCCAGAATCTTGTACAGCCCTACCGGTACTCCTAGCCGAAGCAACGAATTCGCGAGCTCCATCCAGCACGCACTGTTGAATTCATTCCGCAAATCGAGTGTTATTACTGCGCAGTAACGTATACCACGCCGCTTGCATTCGATGGCGGCCTCTCCGAAAGCCGAATTGCTCGCTCGATAATCCTCCTACCTTCTCAACGTACGGAGACAGCCTGTTCAGGATCAACATCTCCAGTAGCTTCCCTACCGTGTTTATTAGATAGATTTTTCTGTACGCTGAGGGGTCTCCTGGTTGCTTACCAGGTTTCGGTAACAGAACCAAACGCTGTCTCTTCCATATATCTGGGAATGTCCGCTCGTCCAGACACCTCTGCATGGCTAACCTAAACATGTCCGGATTAGTTATTATGGCTGCCTTCAACACCATGTTCGGGATCCCGTCCGTTACTCTAGTCGAGAGACTTTGCCACCGTCATTAGCTCCTCTACCGTCACCCTCGCCACTGTTTCATCATTTGCTCCTACTCTCGCTGCTGGCGGCCAATGGGTTGGGCCGTGGTGCGGGAATAGTGCTCGGGAGGTGCCAGCGCTCCTCTTGTTTTGGCCATCACCACCCTATAGGCGTCTCCCCATGGGTTCGAGTTGGCGCTCTAGCACAATCTATCGAAGCAGGCTTTCTTGCTTTCTTTGATGGCCTTGTTTAGAGCCAGTTTCGCTGCTTCAAATTGTTCGATGCGTTCCCTCCTCACTTCCGCCGAGCGTGTCCTTTGCGTTTTTCTTCTAGCCCGGAGGCAGGCTGCTCGAAGGGCTGCAATTTGTTCGCTCCACCAGTATGCCTGCCTCGGCATAGTAGCGTCGCACGTTCGTGACAGAACCGCAGCCAGTTCATCTCCACTCAAACTTTCCGTGTTTTCCTCCAAGCGCAAAGCTTCACTGAAGGTTCTACTGTCGAAGTGGTTGTAGGAGGAGTGGCTCCCCGACTTCCTCTCTTTTGCTCGCTGTTTATCCTGTACTGGATAGCCAGATGGTCACTATGGTTATAGCCATCGTCAACCCTCCACTGCAGGACACCGGACAAACATGTACTGCAGAATGTTACATCTATTATCGATTCCACTCCGTTTCGCTGGAAGGTACTGCGGGAGCCTCGCAGCATGTGTAGAATAATAAAAATGACAGTTGTGCGTTGCTTCCGTTTTGAATGGGGTGCTCTTGAAAACGCGAGTGCATTTCGTTTTGGATTCCGAAAGGCTTGTCCTTAAAATGACTCAGTCCCGAGCAGGAGCGACGACCTCGATAACAGAAATTGGTTTGAAGTAGCCTTGCATAAATACCAAAAAATAATACCAAAAACTTGCAGAATACTTGAGGCATAACATGCTTAGATATTTCAATACCAAACGAATAATAATTGGTTATGCATTTAGTATTGAAATTCAATTTAATAACTGAGTATGTTATGGCTTAAGTATTGCGCATACTAGTTTTTGGTTTTATTCCTTTGGTTTTTTACCTCTTATGCAGGGTTAGTCCATAACAGCGTATGGTATCAATAACAGAATTAGGTATTATTGACCCAAATTCTCCTGCTCGGGTTGTGAAATAGCGGCGAACGCATGGTTGTTTGTTTTGTCTTAATCAGATCATTAAGGTCACTCCTGACGGAATCCAAGTTTCAAAGTGCTCGCGTTTTCGGGGGCACACCACTCGATACGGAGGCGGTGTACAACTGTCATTTTTGTTGATTTAGCTTTGCTGCGTCGCAGCATGCGTGAAAAAATAAAAATGACAGTTGTGCGTTACTTCCGTATCGAATGGTGTGCCCTTGAAAACGCGAGTACTTAAAAAACTATTGATTTGTATCGAAGAAATTAAATCTTCGGTGCCATTTTTTGACAAATAGTTAGAATTGTGTTAATAAATACATGCAGTTTCTCAAGCATATGATTCAAATATGAATATTCAAAACCTACTAATTTGTCTTCTTCAGAGATTCATTCAAATGATTGGTGCTGAGCATGGTCACTGCGTTCGAGTAAAACATAATTAACCTTGATTATATTGAATTTAGGCGCTAAAAGTATCCTTTAGTGTTCAGCCGAATATGAATATGTTACGAATAGCAACCCTATAACCAGAGACCGGCGGAGTGAAAAACTGTCGAAATGGCAACGTATGAAAATGCATGAAATCGTGAAAACAATACTGGCAGCACTTGAACTTTTTGCTTGCTTCTTATGGATGCAAAAAGTAAACAAGTCGAAATGGAACCGCTTTTGACGGTTCGATTGGAAACAAAATGGCGTCTTCGCCGATCTCTTATTCTAGTATTTCTAGTTACGAAGTGCGGCTGACAAAGAAGGCCGAATGGCATCACCCAAAACATTCGATTATTTAAAGCTCTGGTCTTAACGGATTGAACGGAAATTTTACGGGTATGGTGAATGAATCTCAAATCGTTAAATTTAAGTAAAACGAAGAAATGGGATAGTACGAACTCGTCTTATGACAAGTGAAAATGAAGAAATTTTCCTCATTTTTCCATGGCAGTTCGATAATGAATACGTAATATTGAATTGAAGTGATAAAGTTTGTTCAAAAATATCCCATAAATCGAATGATTTTGTAAGTTAGGTCTGTTAGAGCACCTCCACGGGAGTCCCCATCTGGGTCCCTATTGCTATTTCCGGGCCCTGTATAGGGACCCACTTCTACACCGGTAGTATCTAAAGGGGAATGTAAAATGAGAACGCAACTCAAAATTAGCCGCGAGTTTCCAAATTTAGCGCCCCATACTGGGTTGCTAAATTTCTATACAGGGTCACTTAAGTATTGATAAAAATGGCAGAAAATCTGTTTTTTTAGAACAATTTCGGCGTATGGAATCAATTAGCAAGGGAAATAGAAGTAATTACAATAATAGATCAATAAAAATGAGAAGCGATACACACCGGCGCCCGCTGGAGCCCACAATATTTATGGATTTTCCGTGAAAGAAAATCCTACTGCTTTTTTTGCAAGTTATTCGAGAAGGAGGTCTTCCAGGAATCCCTCAGAAGCGAGCTCAGAAGGTTCTTTTAGTAATTGTTCAGTATGTTCTTCAGTGAGTTCCTCCTGAAAATCTCCCATCTCACTGAACATTTCTGAACACTGAACATTCATCTCATCGCATTTTATGATATTTTCTATTTCTTATCGCAATTGTGTCTCAACAGAATTCCTACGAATCCCAAAAGAAACGTTCGCTGGATGGAAGTATTGTGTAGGACTGATTGCTTCTTCAGCGATCATGCAAGAATTTGTTCTCGACACTTCAGGGATGACGATTTCTGAAACGGAAACGGAAAAAAAGATGCGATACCGAGTTTGTGTCTTAGTGTCGGCCGGTTGCCATTCCGGGATGTGAGAAACACACGATACACGACGTGAATATGCCTCCGGGAATATCTGTACTCGGTCGGACTTCGGCTCTGACAATACTGTAGGAGTGATTCAAGCACGCTTGGAGCAAGACCTATTAACAGGTGCCGGCGATAATCTAGTTATATTTCAACCGAATTTGGAAGCTGGGCTGAATCAAATGCCTCTTGCGAACGGGCGACGAATATTGTAATACCTGAAATGACCAGATTGAAGATCATGATTGTTTTTTTATGTGTATATATTTTTGATGCGAACAAAATCAAATATTGTAATACCTGAAATGACCAGATTGAAGATCATGATTGTTTTTTTATGTGTATATATTTTTGATGCGAACAAAATCAATGAATAAATTATCGAATGATATTGCACAAGTCAAAAAACTGTACTTCTATTACCATTCGGCTGGGGATCCCATATGCAACATCAGTCACTGTCTTTCGTTTCAAATAACAATAGTTAAAATGAACTCATTCCGTATTTTAACTGTTGGGTGGACCTTTCATTTTATTCGCAAACATTTTAGTCACTCAATTGTCAAACAGTCCATCTGTCATAAGACGAGTTTAAACAATCCCATTGAATTCCACCACTTAATTGTATCCTGACAGATACGTATTTCGACCTCAACAGTAAGGCCGTCTTCAGTGTCTTGTACTTGACTCGACTCGACAAGTCGAGTCAAGTACAAGACACTGAAGACGGCCTTACTGTTGAGGTCGAAATACGTATCTGTCAGGATACAATTAAGTGGTGGAATTCAATGGGATTGTTTAAACTCGTCTTATGACAGGTGAAAACATTCCACTAAAAAGCTCAAAATAATTTTCTTATCAAACAGTCCATGTTTTGCGTTGAAATTCAGTACCCAACATGTGTTTTCTATAACAGGTATTCCGCCAACACCGACTATTCCGTCAACACCGACCTCCGACACCGACACCGATCTTCCTCGATGATTTATTATCTCAATTGATGGAATCGATCATCATTTCATCTATACTAATGTTTACTGTACAAAAAATCAACATAATTGCATGTTTTTATCGAAATCATGGTATATAATTCAATAGTTATCGAAAATAGGCACTTAGGTCAGAGAGCTCGTTTACTCTATTATGCCATTTATTAGGGTGAACTAACCAAAAACTGGGTACCAACAACGAGAGTACCAAAAACGATGTGAGGTAGATGGGTTATCTATGTAGTTTGACAGCCGTTTCACCCTCCTGGTCGCTATGTTTTTCGTGAAATTAATGCAAAATTCCATTTAATGGGCGAAGCCAAGAACGATGATTTTCATGTTTTTGGTTGCACTGTTGCTAACTTCTTAATGACCAATGCGTTCTTTAGCATATTCCCAGTTATCATGTGGAGATAGAATTTTAGTATGCGTATGTATAAGTTTGAGTAAATGTTGACGATTAGTTGCTACAATCGCTAGATAAAGTGGCTGAGCCACTAATCGTTTCAACTTTGAAATATTCAACAGCCGACGCACATAGGAGTAAATGAAGTAATTTCATGACCAAAATTATTTAGTGTTTGCATTCATGTTATTTACACTAATATAAATTTTAACTAAGGTTACAAACTGATTTTGATAATATTTAACGTTATCTGATTTTAGGCTTGATTAGGGGTATATTGCGTGTATGTTTTAAATTGGCGATCTATCTTTAAAAAAACACTAAACATTACTGGAAGGATAATATGTTTTAGCATTAGTATATCGTCATCTGTCATAATGCATAATGAAATTATGGATTTCTAGGTTTCTCGGGTTCTTTCCCGAGCAGATCGCCGAGAAGTAAAGTCTATTTCAAAGGAAAAAAGTCTTAGCAGTGAGTTCAGATCCAAATTAGTGAAAAGTAAAGCCTATTTAAAAGTAATATAAATTAAATCTCCTTAGCCGTGTGGTAAGACGCACGGCTACAAAGCAAGACCATGCTGAGGGTGGCTGGGTTCGATTCGCGGTGCCGGTCTAGGCAATTTTCGGATTGGAAATTGTCCCGACTTCCCTGGGCATAAAAGTATCATTAAGCACTTCCACAGTTATTACAGTTTGCATTCGTATATCATGAGGCTAAGATATACGAATGCAAACTGTAATAACCGTGGAAGTGCTTAATGAACACTAAGCTGCGAGGCGGCTCTGTCCCAGTGTGGGGACGTAATGCCAATAAGGAGAAGAAGAAGAAGAAGAAAAAGATGAATTAAATCTTAAAAAGTAAACTTGACATGTTAAATGTTATTATTATTATCTTTATTAGTGAGGTTTTCGGCCCTGGGCTGGTTCACCTCGTAACATTAATGTATTCTATCTGAAAGCTATTTTCTGAATACAGAAATTGGTTCTGGAGCTGACAAATAGTGAGTCGTGTTGTGCAGAAAACTAGTACAAATTAAGCAATAAGAAAAAAAATTGAAGCAAACATGTAATTAATTGTAATTGATAATACTAGGAAAGTGAGTCTTAAATTAAAACAAAATACCGAAGAAAAACGGTGCAAGAAAAGCAGTCAAACGTGAGGTAAAAGCTAAATAATTGGTTTGTGGTGATAATTGGATGCTAATTCGTTCTATGTTATAGTCACCGCCGTGACCACGTTCCACCGTTGTGTGGAAGATTGGTGAAGTGGGGAAGGACAGAGCATTGTATTCTGTAAGGAGCGGCGTCTATCACGGAAACAAATGCATACCCACAATCATGAATAAAAAATCATGAAATCATGAAATCATGATTATAATTCATGGTTTCAGGAACATTATTCATGGTACTACGCAATCTTCAACAGTCGACAAAATCTATAACCGGTTATACTTCGAACACCCCCTTCCCAAGAAGTGAGAATGGCTGAAAGGTAACACGCCGGACTCTCACTCGGTGTACTCGAGTTCAAAACCCCTGTTGAACTTTTTTTTTATTTTTCGATCTCAACAACCAAATCGTAACGCATTGGTTGCGTTACGCGAAAATAAATCATGAAATCATGATTTATATTCATGGTGTATTTTCATAAAATGAAAACGTGTTGGATTCATGAAATCATGAATTATTTTCTCATTTCCGGGAACGGATTTTTACCCGTATAGCTATTTTCGACCTTACTGTGCATACCGTAGCCAGTGAAGTTAATACCTAATACGTCGGCTACAGGTCAGACTGAAGGGGCGATCCCATGTGTGTGCCTTTTGCCTCGTAGCTGCGTGCTACTAAGGGCCTACACAGAGTGCATGGTCATCGAGAAAAGATCTCTGCCTCACTAGCACCATCCGTCAACACGTGGTTACTGAGACAGTGAGCAGTATCTGCAAAGGGAAAGTTTACCATTGCCAGAGTGATTGCCCAAACTCACGCCCGGGAAACAATATCCATGGTTACTATCCAGTCTTGATCAGCACCCCACTTCCACCACAAAAGAACATCCAGAAAACGGACTGGTAGCCGGTATTTCCGGTGTCGTTCTCTCCGTTTGACCTGACGATGCGCTAACCGATCCCGTAACCGGTCGTATCGGACATTCGACACCCCCACACAACCGGTTTTTGTCGGTCACCATCTCAATCGAGGTCGCCACGACAACACAGCGACGTGCCTGCTACCCTGGGACGGGACTTGCAAAGAGGAAAAAATGTAACATCATCTGCAACCAGCAAGCGCTGTCACGAATTGTCAGATGCAACCAGCACCTTTTTGTGTGAAAGTATTGGTATCCCTTAAAAAGTATTCCGAATGATTTTGTTTTACGAGTACTTTTTCTCTTTGTAAAGTATTCTAGATTAGCCGGACAGCTTAATATTGAACAGCTATGAATACGTGTTCTATTCCCGATAGGTAAGTCTTTATAAAAATAAGTTTACAAATCCATAAATAACAAACACTTTTATTGTGCTCAGGAGATTCTACCTGGGATTCAGGTGAAATACTCAAGGAAGCAGTTGAGAATCGATGATCAACAGTGATGAAAAGAAGATTAAGTGTCAAAACAAGGAAAAAAAGGCGTCTTTGCAGGTTTCGTCTCAGCTGCTACCTATAGGCCTTAGCTGGTATTAAAGGTAAATTACTTACGAAAATCAGAACTGTAAGTACCTACCCGACACGAATAATAGCACCTACTCGCAATACCACCACCATTTTGCGTTTGATAGGTCATTGCGCGCGGCAAACCTAACCTCACTATTTTGACAGATACTAGTCCTGTTGTTTACGTTTCGGACTTTTTTTATCCATATTAAATCTTCATATTTCACGATGTTGAAGACATTCTGTATATTCCGCATTCAAATATAGGTAATTATCGATAAGTTTAGGTAATTATCGATCAGGAAATCCAAAGAATGATAAAAGTATCTCAAAATTAATCTAAAGTCGTCTGTAAACAACAGGACCAGTACCTGTCAAAAGTCGTGCGTGACGTCACTGTGCAATGGAGTATAGCCTCTAATTTTACATCCAACTTTTTCTTGTACGCAATATTTGATACAAGCTCCATATTAATAACGACCCGTAATTTTAAAAAGTGAACTAAAATTGGAATGAATCGAATGGAGCCTTTTTGTTACATCATTACATTACATCTGTAACATTTTTATGCTATGCACATCTTGCCCTTGACACCACTCATAACGCCTACTATTCTACGAGAACGGCCAAGCTCTGGCAGTCTGACCATTCCAGTGAATGTTAAACTCCTTTGGATAAACACTACTCTGTATATCAGCTAAACATAACTGCCCATAATTTCATAGTTGACGTATCAACAATTGCTTCCGATGTAATTGAAATGATTCACGGACAAACATCACAAATTTAACGCCTTTGAACCCGTAGACACTTAAATTAGATTTGGATCATGCATCGGATCGATGTTACAGCGGTTAAGTTACCCTTGTAAACGCATAGTCAGTCATATTCGCTGAAATTCTGAATGGTTGATACGTCAACTATGAAATCATGGGCAGATTACCGGTCGCCTAACATTATTGGTGTCGTAGTGCATCTTGCCGCAGTTACGGATGGTCTGCCAAAGCCGTCCATGATCATATTTCAGATCGACCGTTTCATGCCAGTTGCTAAGGCCCGGCCGATACATGCCTTCTCCGACTTTCCGATCATTACTCTCCTGTTCTCTCTCAGTTACCATATCGATCACCGATTGGATACCGAATACATTACGCATGCGCAGGTGTAAACTTCAATGGTCTCCAGTAGGTTTCCCGTAAACTTATAATGGAAAAATAAAATCAATCGAACGTCTACCTTTAAGAGCCAGTTCGCGAGAAGCGCGACCCCCTCTTGTATCGATATTCTCCGATTTGGATGAAATTTTCAGGGTTTGTTCATATATGTAAGAGAAGGCATTTTGCAAATTTTCAGATTTTTTCATTGAGGGGAAGTGGGGTAAAACGGCCCTTCAAAAATTATTGTTCAAAAATCGCCAAAACCAAAAAAATGCAATAACTTTGGCAATGAGTGACCGATTTTGTTTAAATTTTGCACGCTTTTTCTACTCAATTAGTACTTTATACCAAGTGGTTAATAGGGCTATAAAGTTGTTTACTTTAGGAGAAAATTGACTTTTTCGATAAAAAATGGTCGTTTTTCCAAAGGGAATATTTTTCACCAACAGATCTAGGATAAAAAACTAAACCCGTAAGGCAATTAAGGAACTAAAGAGCTTTCATCTCATATATAATTCAGAAGCGCCAACTCAAGAATTTCTAAGAAAATCGCAATTCTCTGCAAAACTGTTTATTCAAAAGAAAGTTCGCACAAATTGTGACCCTACTTAAGTTGATGTTTTCCGATCTGGGAAAAACTGTCCAAACTTTTTTTGTCTAAGTTTAAATTAAAAATCAGAATTTTCCATTAGGGGAGTGTAGGGTAAAATAGTCCTTTAAAAATAAATGTCAAAAAATACATCATTTTTTATGTGAGTTCTAGCAGAAAATACATAAGTTTAAAAAAACTGTTTCTTCTTCCTTTCAATTCATCTATATTTTTCGTCTCGATAGATACGTATATCCTTCGCTGATCTATATTAGATAGCAAACTATTTGCAGAACAATTTTCAACAGAAGTAAAATAGGACCAAAATAAGTGCCTTAAACATTAGCACCTGTATCGCAAACTGAAACAAAAATGAACGGATTCGACGAAAGTGCTTGTTGATTTTTTTTTTGAATCAGCTACAATTACTGTGGGTACCGGTACTGATGTTGCTTTTACAGCTACGCAAAAAAAAAATTCTTAGCGACAAATGAGCAATTTCGTGGCGTTTAAACATAGCTTGTTGGTGGAGCTGCTTCTCAGATTATATTTTTCTTTTGTACCTACTTGCATCAGGTTACCATAGGCTTGTTTTTGTAGCTTGTAACGATTGTGCGGTATTCATAACTCTCTTTCATCCTCCATCATTATCAATTTAAACCAAATTCTGCAGGTTTATTGTGCAAAAACGTCAAACCGTGTACCATTCATACATTTTTAATTACTAACCTTCAAATTGCTAGCTAATATTACAGAGATACAATCTAAACGAAATGTTTGACTGAATGGACTATACCAGTTCTAATTGGGTGTATATATTTTCAAGGGTTGGACAATTTTATCTCATAGGTAATGGAATACCCTCGATTCTATGTTTACACAACTGTGTGAAAAACACTCCAAAGTTTAACAAAGTTGCATTCATTTGGCACAATACGGGAAAAACCATTTTTTTCTACAACGAGCTGATTTTTTACACGGAGAGCGTAACAATGTAATGTGTATACTATTGAATAGGATAGAGTATCAATTGTCTGACGATTTGAAAACACACCCCTCATGAAAATACTTCAAATTTTAGGATACACGTTTCTACACTCATAGATAAAGTATATAAATTGTAGATCGCTTAATGAATTAATTAAAAGATTACCAAGCAAAACTGTTTTATTCTCGGCTTAATTTACACCACCTGAAAGTGCTTGAGTATCTCAACAAGACTGTATAGTTGATTGTAAAAAGGATGCCTTAAATATCAGCCTTTTCCTCTTGAAATCTTTACTAGCCTTAAATGAACATATTTCCAACCAACCATAAGGTGTGGTTTGCTAAGAAGTAGTACTTGGGTATTGCTTTTTTCACCGAGAAATAGACTATCGTGTTGAAGTACCAAAACAAATGTTCACACTTCCGAATGGATGGAAACTAGCTAAAGCATTGGATTGTGCTTTACGTCGTTCTTGAACCATCGTTCTTGCAGTTAAGACATCACTCATATATGGAGGAAATGGTGGGAATATATTTTGGTGGGACAATATTTTTGAACGGGAGTTTAAGACGGCGCTAAGTTTACAATACCTCCGCCGGAATATTATAGAAATGACATGACTAGTTAACCAGTTCACGTTATTTTTTGAGATTGAGAGATTGTGAAGGATTTAATTGTTGACAGATAAAAAACCATAAAAATACTAAGCTTGGAAGAATTTCGAAGCAAACTAGCAAAATCACTAGAATAGTTGCCAGTTGGGTCGGAATAATCAAATCTAAGAAGTGTGGTTACGATTATCTTGTTTTGTAATATTATTTATATTTGGAGATCTATTTTACCCCTCTCTCCCCATCCCAATATTTTGCCAAATAGTTTCATCTACATATAGAAATAAACCTTGTAAGTTTCAGCCAGATGCTGAAACATCGATAAAATGGAGTTGCGATTCTCACAAACTGGCTTGCAAACAAACAGTGCAATGTGCAGAAACTCATATTTTAATGGATTGTTCTTAAGTCGGCGCATTGAAATAAGTTTCAATAAGTTTGATGTATATTCTGCTTGAGTTCACATATAAAAATTTATGAATTTTTGACATTTTATTTTTACAAGGCTATTTTACCCAATTTACCGAAATTGCTCATTTGTCGTTAAGAATAATTGTTTTTTTTTCGCATAGATGTAAGAGCAACATCACTACCGGTACCCACATTAATTATAGCTTATTAAAAAAAATATCAACAAGCACGTTCGCCGAATTCGTTCATTTTTGTTTCAGTTTGCGAAAGACGTGCTAATGTTTAAGGAACTTATTTTGGTCCTATTTTACTTCTGTTGAAAATTGTTCTGCAAATAGTTTGCTATCTAATATAGATCAGCGAAGGATATACGTATCTATTAAGACGAAAAATATAGATGAATTGAAAGGAAGAAGAAATAGTGTTTTTAAACTTATGTATTTTCTGCTAGAACTCACATAAAAAATGATGTATTTTTTGACATTTATTTTTAAGGACTATTTTACTCTACACTCCCCTAATAGAAAATTCTGATTTTTAATTTAAACTTAGACAAAAAAGCTTGGACAGTTTTCACCAGATCGGAAAACATCAACATAAGTAGGGTCGAAATTTGTGCGAATTTTCTTAAGAATAAACAGTGTTGCAGAAAATTGCGATTTTCTTAGAAATTCTTGAGTTGGCGCTTCTGAATTATATATGAGATGAAAGCTCTTTAGTTCCTTGATTGCCTTACGGGTTTAGTTTTTTATCCTAGATCTGTTGGTGAAAAATATTCCCTTTGGAAAAACGACCATTTTTTATCGAAAAAGTCCATTTTCTCCTAAAGTAAACAACTTTATAACCCTATTAACCTCTTGGTATAAAGTACTAATTGAGTAGAAAAAGCGTGTAAAATTTAAATAAAATCGGTCACTCATTGCCAAAGTTATTGCATTTTTGGTTTTGGCGATTTTGAACAATAATTTTGAAGGGCCGTTTTACCCCACTTCCCCTCAATGAAAAAATCTGAAAATTTGCAAAATGCCTTCTCTTACATATATGAACAAACCCTGAAAATTTCATCCAAATAGGAGAACATCGTTGCAACCTCCCTTGGAAAGGGGGTCGCGCTTCTCGCGAACTGGCTCTTAAACGAACCGTATTATGTCTAGTTGATTTCCTCTGAAGAATTCAAACACTCAACATATTACATTAAGAACATTTTGGCGAATTTGTCCATTATCTTCAAGGGGACTGATGAAAAAATTAAAAAAAATCACCGAAAAGAAGAATAAAAACCCAAGATAATCAACCTAGCGGTGATAATGCTTTTCTCGTATGTACATCATAAAATGTATTGAAAAAAAAATCATTAGAAAGGTCAAATAAGCACTTTAGAGGAATACATCGCATGTTTTCTATCATTCTGCATGTTCTCGCATAATTTAATACGCATTGCAACCATGTTAAAAAACCCTGATTGAACCACCTAGCGGCGATGGTTATCGTGCAAATAAAAAATTGTATTTTGTCCATAACTTCCGAGCCCATGGTCCGATCTGGCCAATTTTCAATAGGATGGGACAGAATTCTGCGTCGAATGGTTAAACGGTTAAGGATAAGTGCCTGAAAAAAGAGTGACGAGACAACGTAGCAGTGGATCTCCGCAAAGCCAGTCGGCGAACTAGCCTAAGCAAGAGCTAGGGGCCGGAATTTTAGAAGAAGTGCATGAGCACACCCCCCCCTCAAGGTGGCGCAGCAACCCGTGGTCCCGGGGGGATCAAGGCAAGGAGGATAAGAGACCCGGGAGGCTCATTTTTAGCAGGTCGGGTAGGAACCCGGCCTTCGAGCATAGTGTGGATGCTCAGGTGTCTGTCGCGCAGATTTTTCAATAGCCTTTAACCCTTGCAAAAAATATAAGTTGTTTTTGGAGTAATCCTATAACCTTTCGGTACAACTTTGTTGTACGAGAAAGGCAAAAATCCATCTCCTTCTTCATTACCATACCTTTCGTTGCAACGTTATTCTCATGTCCTCATCTACTGAACCGTTGTTGGCATTTTTGTTGACTTTTATTTTCTTTACAAAAAAGGCTTCTGTTTGCAAGGATCTACAAAGGTAAAAACGAAAAAGTGATTTTTGATAACTACAATTGGATGCACATTTCATTTTCTGGTATATAACAATGGCCATATCGTTGCCATTTAAAGCATTCCACCTATCCAAATTAACTAATTTAAAAGAAAAATTGGCAATATGGGTGTTTCTGAAACAGATTTTTACACTATTTTGAATTTCACGATGGATCATTTCCATTTAGAACCATTTTACAAATGTACATGAATCATTTGGTTTCCGTGGCATTTTGTTCTAATAAACATTAAATTTGTGAAGAAACTTCAAATAATTTCTCATTACTCTCTTTAGGCATATCACTCATAACATGTCGGTACAATTGAGTTGCAGAAAACTTTTGCTGGTACCGGTTCAACTGCTCTCTCGCATGAGTATTCACCATGCACTTTCACAGTTGGAAGCTTTCGATGCCCACCAAATGTAGGAATTTGTGCATTGTATAGCATAATAATATATGTGAACTGGAATGCAAAATGTGTACCATTCCTTATTACGATCAGTTTCGTATACTGACCCAGATTACAACATCAAGTCGCTTTTCAGCAAATTTGACCTTTGACTCAAATTACATGACAGATGTGTTGAGTTCTGTTGTAAGTATGATGAGACCTTCAATACGGTGTTATTGTTTTAATATGAAACACTATTGGCCATATGATGATCGAAACCCTTGTAATGGTGACTAATTAAGGCGACAGCACAGATTATACCTTTTGAAATTCCCATTCCCAGTAGCACGTGCTACCGTTGACGTTGGCTTAGAACCACGGACTGGTATTCTATATATCCCCGAGAACGAGTTATTCATTGTGGTGAACTGATCTTTTAGCTTTGAAGCGAGGATTTATTCTTATTACATGTGGGCAGTACGTTCTGAGCCTTACGCGTTTGTTTCGTCCAGACATAGGATGAAAGCAAGAGCAGCAAAAAATATCTCAATCCACAGCCGTTCTTCCAGCATCACCGTTCGGTTAAACCGTCATATAAATACCTCATCGAGTTCAGCCGCAGTGTTTAGTATCTTTTCGTATCTATTGGGCTGCACAGGTGCCGGGCAGCCCACCTAACTAATAAGCACTGAGCGAGCAATAACCGCCGTCGTCATCGGTGTGTTTTAGCCGTGAAATTTTGTTCGTCCCTCAAACCAGTGCAATACTCCACGGTTGCAGACTTTGATATCAACGATTTTTGTTATCGCTGAATCTCGGTGGCGATCCAATTCAAACGAGAGGTGTGAAAGAAGTGCAATAGTTTAATATTCATTCCGAATGTGTGCCAACTTCTAAGGTGTTAAGAAGCCATAAAACAAGTGTTTTGACAGTGTTTGAAGAAGATTTACGACTGTGATAGAACTGATTGCTGGCGTACTCACGTTCTACAAACTCTAACGAAACAAGTAGAATGCAAAGTCTAACGAAGTGTGCCTCCTCGCAGAAGCAGCAGCCTCAGCGCCGGCGAAGTCTACGGAGTTTACCATCCCGGTTTGGTCACCGATCAAGCATGCAAGTGACAACAGATTGGTGCTACTGCCATGTGATGTAAGTGCGATGATGGACGCAATCGCATTGAACTTGCCACTGAATTAAATTGAAGCCACTGCGGCATAACCCAGAGGGGGGTCAGACGAGTGCTAACCTGAGTGTTTGTTGAACATAATTGTGCCGGTTTGTAGCACGCGTCTCTTCGTTCTGAACCGATGCGACGCTTAGCTGCTGGACTTGGCCTAGTAGTGTGGAGGTGTACGTGCATGTTCTGCCGACCAGTCAGTGATTAAGTGTGGTTTTAACAGGTTGATTGGTAATGAACTTGACTGCTAGGCTGGGCAAACAATTGGATGCTCTGCGTGATGGGTGGAATGTGAATGGGAACTTTTGCTGGCTGAACAAATTAGATAAATTGCATGCGTCGAAACCATTGAAAACGAAAGGGGCTTTGTGGCTGGGAATAGTTTGGCATGGGATTTAGAAGGTTTGAATATGTTGTAATCTAAATTTAAACAAACCTGAAACACAAGACAAATCCGATCTTGTCACGTAAGAAAACATTTATATGTAATAATTGAAACAACATTGAAAAATTTGTGTTTGCTAGAACGCAAAAAATATAATAAGGCCATTGAGATCTATTTTGAATTTCAATAAATGTTTTGGGATATTAATTCTAATGTTAAATCTTGGTGGGTAGTATATTTGTTGGACATACTCAATTTGCTAAATTCTGTATATGAATAGGAAAACCGTTTTAGTTGTGGGCACCGTTAGGTTATTGGAACCCCAACGTATCTTTTGACAGAAAGCAGATGCTGACATTACTACAAATATCATTTATTTGCTTTAGTAACACGATATTTCATGCTTAATTCCGGTGTTGAACTTAATCTAGAATTAAAAAACGCCTTAATAAAGCTTAAAAAAATTCATGCTCAATATCGATCCACCAGGTTTTTTACGTAATTGGAATTCGTTAATTTCACGATTAACCTGAACTTTCACAGCTTCCTGTTTTTTATTTCTTGTGAATATTTTTGTGACGTGGTTTAATTGACGCTAAAGGTTTTAATTGACTTAAACTAAACCGTGTAAAAAAACCTTTTCTGTGAAATAAGCAAATAAAATTTGATTCACGAGAAAATCAACACTAAATTTTCTTTGAGCTCTTTGAACGAATCATTAATTAAAAAAGGAAGTGCGTATTTTTACAGTGAATGCATGTCTTATGAGGTTCAACGAACAACACGAACATTATTTCCAATTTTACATTCCGAAAAGGATGCAATATGCGCCGTTCAAAGTCGTTCAAAATCACTGTAGTTGTTCTCACACATATTTTAATAATGTTTTTTTTTTTCAGTTCTGTAAAACAATTTAGACTTATTTGATTGAAATAATGAGTTTATTAAAACAAAGTTAATTGTCTATTTTCAATATGTGTTACCAGTTAAATTACTTTGAGATAAAATTATGTAGGTATTTTTAGTTTTTTGTTTAGCAGAGATCGCCTTTCTTCAGTGAACACTCAAAGCTGACTCTATAAACGAATAGTCTTCTCCTAATGAAAAAGTTATTGCAGCCTGTTAGCGTTTGAGTGTTTAATATAAGCATTATATTGCATCCACTACAATTCAAAATAAATGCTTCTGACAAGCATCCCTAAACAATGATTTGCCTTTCGCATGACAGTCCGCATAATAAAATTTATCAGTTCGCAGGTTTGCAGAGGCGCACCATAAATCATGCGTTCTATATTGCGATAATGTCGAGTTCCATGAACCCACTTTTGACAGGCATTGCTCTGAGTGGGTGAGTTTGCAGTTATTTGTTCTCCACCACTTTTTTATCTTTGCCGATCAGTGTTTTAAAGGTGAAACGCGTTACAAAAATAAATAAATAAAATAACTCACGTTATAATAACATGACGGAGTTTTTTTCATGTTTTTAAGAAGTATCGAAAGTTCAACCGGTCAGCCCAAAATCACTATTTTTATGCTGAAATAAGCCTTATGGAAAATTTTGAGCTAATTTGGATGACATTTCTAGGTGGCTCAAGTCAATTTAGTGTCTTTGGGCTTTTTTTTTTCTATTTTCAAACAAATCTAACACCAAATTTAAACGTCGTAAATCATAAGCGTCCTCGATGGACGGATTTTGGTTCAAAAGGTGTTGCTTAAATTCATTATTTTATCATATTATTTGTCATCTCTAATGTGAAAATGCGCAACAGTTTGAAAATAGAGGCCTTCGTGCTCCTGTATCATTGATAAACGTTTCATTTGCATTCGTTTTCAATTTTCCAAACCCTTTTTCACGTACTGAGTGCTTAAGTGTACGGATTTTGATGTCCCACAGTGATTATTCCTTTTTTCTACCCGAATATTGAATATTTTAGTAATCTAATTGATTACGTACGATTTGTAGTTAAATTGTAGATATTCTGATACTGAATAATTGTCTTAATTTTCAAGTTAGGATACATTAAAACAAATTGTTCAAAATCATAACTTTGCTTTCTGATGATGGTTGATGATTACTACCTTCAAACGATTCCCAAGTTCGGTACATTGCATTACCGCGGGGCATCAAAATCCGTACACTTAAGCACCTTAGTATATGAAAAAGTCTCTCGCATTTGTGTGATAAAACGGCCTACTTTTCCATACCAATGGAATTGGTGCTTTAATGATCATTATGCAACCCAAATGGGTTGCATAATAGTAGTTTGTGCAACAAGTTGCAAAAAGATGATTTTTTCAGCATGAGTTGTACGTTTATCCAACGAGGCTTGCCGAAAAAATGCTGAAAAAATCGAGTTTTGCAACGAGTTGCACACGCTATTTTTTGCAATGACGAAAAATGGACTTAAATTTCATAGTTCTGTACCAAAATTGTACACTCTACTTTACTCCACATGATCATTCTTGCCAATAAATTATGTTGCTGCAGAGAACAATCAGATTCCATGTTACCGTGCCACATTGCATAGTTCGATAAGCCGTGAAGCGATAGATGTACCCGCAATTTGGAATTTTTTGATGCCATGTCCATCAAACTATTTAATTTATTACGCGACGCAGAGAATACACTATTTGAACACCTACCCAAGCTAATTCAGCAAAATGGTTTCATGTAACTACTGTTCTGATGTTGGGTTTTCATTATAGCACCCAAATGAGTGCTATAATGAATATTATGCAACCCATTTGAGTTGCATAATGTTCATTAAAGCACCCATTTCTTTGGTATGGAAAAGTAGGCCATTTCATCACTCAAATGTCAACTGTAAACCAGGTATTATGATCAGGAATTGCAAAAAGTTCATTATAGCACTCATTTGGGTGCTATAATGGAAAACCAGCATTGGAACAATAGTTACATGACCACATTTTGCTCAATTAGCTTGGGTGAGTGTTCAAATTGTGTATTCTCTGTGTCGCGTAATAAATGAAATAGTTTAATGGACATGACATCAAAATTCCCCAAAGACAGATTTATCTATCGCTATATGGTACATATGTCGAGCATTCAATATGTCACGATAACATGGAATCTGTTTGTTTTCTGCAGCAACATGATTTTTTGGCCAGATTTATCATAAAACCACAGAGAACAGACATGGATGCTCGAACAAAATTTCGTTTAAAACGTGTGTTGTTGGCTCACCATACAACAAAGCAGATTCCGTATTTTTAATCCGTATATTTATTCCAAGAAGGATTATAAAATTCCTAATATAAGGAGGAGAGAGTTTTAAATCACTTTACAAATACTATTGCTAGAAATTATTCTACTCACGTTTACTACGCGCTTGGAGTCAGGCAACAATCGATGCTCTGACGGTAGATGTTGCATGGGATACCTGAAGATCATTTGATGAAATTTACATTTTATTTCATGGTCACTTGTTAGATCTAACTTTAGATATTCGAACGTAGATGAGTGGTACATACCAACTAACTTTTCGTATAATTTTAAGTTCAACTAGGCCGTAATCAATCGGTTGCTGCTTGTTTAGGCTAAGCTAATTTGAGAGATACATTTAATTAGAAATTCAGCATTCTTCACTCATAATAATTAATTCTTACCGTACAATGATAAATGTTTCAAGTTCAACTGTTAACTAACACTAGATTAAGATTTTACTAACATTAGATATATAGATTTTTAGGATAACAAATTGTAGCAATTAGTGCGTTCAATCAAGCTTCATATAATTCATTCTTCTTCAATAGACATTCAATCTTCTCCTCATGCCGCATCATCTCTCTGACAGGTCGCTGTAGAGCGAAACTTCTAGGTACTATTATATCTATATTATGTGGTAGTGTATGGACAAGCGTTGCCAGTCCAGTGGAATCTCGCGCTGACAACATGTGTAAAGATTTGAATCGCACCTCAGCGCCGCCAACGCAGGCTGCCCGACATAAAAACTCAATTTCACTAAGTGATGGCGTTGGCATACACTACATAAACAATGTAGTGCTGCCATCTAGGAGCGAGCCTAGAAGCAATTCGGAGTGAACACTTGCGCTAAAAAGTAAAATACGGCAAATTTCAACCATATTTACCAGCACACTAGCACCGCGCAACGGGGGCATAACGACATACTTTAAAATGACCAGTTCAAACTTTTACACAAGCACGCGAATGAAGATGAACGTCTGTTCTCTGTGATAAAACGTAAATCAGACCATTTTGGTCCAGATTTTTCATATTAAAGCCCATTTTTCGTCATTGCAAAAAATAGCGTGTGCAACTCGTTGCAAAACTCGATTTTTTCAGTACTCGTAGTATTTATCCAACTCGGCACGCCTCCTCGGATAAACGTACAACTCGTGCTGAAAAAATCATCTTTTTGCAACTAGTTGCACAAACTACTATTGAAAACAGGAATCGAATTCAAATGAAACGTTTTTCGTTGATACAGCAGTACAAAGGCTTCTACTTTTAAAGTTTTACGTATATACACATTAGAAACTACTGAAAACATGATAAAATAATGAATTAAATCAACACCTTTTGAACAGAAATTCGTCCACTGTGGACGGATTTCAAATCAAAGAATCGAAATCCGTTCAGCCATTTTTTAAAACAAATTTTTAAATTCAAGCAGATTAATTTTTACTAAACTACCACTGCGAATAGGCTAATACGCACCTTAAGAAGCGATCTTATTGATTTAGATTCTGCCTAGCTTACTTTTTTAATGGCAATTTACAGTTGAAACATAGTTACTTTTGGTGCAATTATGTTCTACACACAAACAGTGTTGGTAAAATCACTCAAAAATCTCAATCAACGAGCCCTCCCGTGCGAACGAAATCGTCTGCGATTTTAAAGGAATACAACACGCTTGAATTTTTCGTGCTTAAACGCAAAATTTATTGCTTATAATGGAAGAGTGTCTAATATTTTATGCGACAATCGTCAATTCACTGTTTTTAACGAAGGAGAACAAAAGAAAACTTACGATGATTCAAATGGATGATTCAACTTATCCATGAGATTTTAGCTGAGTTGTGTGCGTTTCAACTCACGCTTGATTTGAATCATTCATGAGTTTTGAGATTTTGAGTTTTTACCAACACTGCACGCAAACCAATGGCGCCAGAAATTCTGCGTTTTGTGGATTGCGATTTGTTTTTGATTTGTGTTGTGTTAATAAGGCCGATACCGATCATAATACCTGGTTTACAGTTCGTCTTTGAGTGATAAAACGGCCTACTTTTCCATACCAACCAAATGGGTGCTTTAATGACCATTATGCAACTCAAATGGGTTGCATAATATCCATTATAGCACTGATTTGGGTGCTATAATGAAAAACCAACATCAGAACGGCAGTTACATGACTACATTTTGCTGAATTAGCTTGGGTAAGTATTCAAATAGTGTATTCTCTGTATCGCGTCATAAATTTTTTTATCGTGGACTTTTATTTGTTTCAATTTTATGCATCACTGTTTTTATCTTGGTACGAAATATATCATTTATAGACATAGTGGCGCCGGGAGTCGGTAGGACAAGTAGGACTGGGTGGGACAGTCAAGGCATTGTCCTACCCATGATTATGGTAAGAACATATCACCTAGGTAACTATTTAGTTGCAATACTGTCTGGTAGGTCTGATTTTCCAAGTCTTAAAAATTTGATCAAACGTTAGACAGTTTACGGTATGTAGTTTTTGTGTTAACAAATGCAGTTCCAAAGTTATCCAGACTATAAACCGTAGTCATAGATGTTTCTAAGATCCTAAAAAATAGTCCACTGATTGTTCTTAACGAGCCCAGGAATTGCGTTTTAATTCCAAAAGT
The DNA here is from genome assembly GCF_024139115.2 of Armigeres subalbatus. Taxonomy (NCBI): domain Eukaryota; kingdom Metazoa; phylum Arthropoda; class Insecta; order Diptera; family Culicidae; genus Armigeres; species Armigeres subalbatus. Next base: position 170,155,541 of record NC_085140.1, read on the forward strand.
ATCTCATAGTTTTTGGAGGATTAGCAAAAGTTATAGGAATCTAAAGATGTGATTTTTTCAAATTTTACAACATTTTCAGCATTTTATTATAATCATATCTAGTTTAAATGGATTTTTAGAAGTCCTCGGGAAAAAGAAGCCTGGAAGGGTTTATTGAAATCTATGGAATCACAATCATCCTTAAGCCCGCATGGAATATGGTTCGCAAGGGGTATGATCTCTTGATATTGAATCGTCAAGGTCCATGACAAATTTTGAAAGTTAATAAACCTCAAATATTATTAATAATTGCTTGAAACCATTAAAGATTTGAAGAAATTTGTGGGATCCATAACCTCTGCTGGAAGCTTGTAAAGATTTTCAAAAATCAGAAGCATTACAGAATGGGCAGTGAGACAAGAAAATGGGAGACAAGAAGGAGAAATGACTAGAGGTCGGATAGGCAAAAGATGGAAGGAACAGAAATTCGAATGAACCAAATTAAAAAAATCCTAATTTCATGTACATGATGACTGAGAAAAAAAAATTTCAACAATAATTTTGGAAACACTTCTAAAGCAAAAATTAGTTTAGTATTCTCCAAAAGTTCTTGAGCTAATTACTCTGACTGCAGCAGTCACCGGGCAAGCGATGAGTAGGTTGTTTTTGTCTTGAATCACGATACAATGAAGTTAAATAATTTGTGCTTGACGGATCGTTGTGCACATGTAGTACGCGTCGTTTCTATCAAAAAAGCTTGATTCTGTGGTATGTGGAGTACGCAGGGTTTGCAAAAATAACTCCTAATAGATAACAAACAACGAGAGAGGCAGAAACATTTATGAATCATTGTAAGTCATGAAAAACAGAATTGGATAGGCAGACCCACAGAAAAGTTATGATAAAACGCTTCGTTTTCGCTCATTTTCCGTTTAGGACCATATTTTTTCGCACAGCTGTATAAAAAAATTGAAATTAATAATCAGAACCAGTGTCCCCCGCAATTGGGGTTGTTTTAAAGCACTTATCATGGAGTATAGCTCCCGAATCGTTACAACTTGCAATTTTTTAATGGACATTGCGAGTGATCGACTGTGATCATCATCGTTTTAATTGAAAGAGCAACTGGCAACTGTGAAATGATCAATCCTGCTATTTGGAAATACTATGTTTGTCCTGAAGACCAACGAAAATTTCACAACTTTTATGGGGATTCTACCCGGGAGTCCAAATTTTCGATATTCAGAGTTGATTTCATGTAAAATTTGCATCGATTTTTCAACACCATAACTGTTGCCTTAATAGTCATTTCTCGTATTTGTCCTACCCACGACTTGGAACGTGGATGCGCCTCTGTCGGTATTTGAAGGCTTTTATTTTGCTCGGAACACGATATCCAGCTGTAAGGCCGTCCGAATTATAAATTTTAGACATCATCTGCGTTGTCTTTGGCTATTCACCACACGTTTCTCGATTGATTAGTACATTCGAATTTTGGTGTGTGTGGATCAATCCGGTTGGGTCTCCAAATATTTCGAAAACTCGGAAGGTAGCCCCAGCCTTTCTGGCTCGTACTTCCATGTCGATCTTAATTTCACCATCTGATGATATCAGACAGTCAATATATTGATATCCTTCGATCGTCCGGCTACAGCAAAGTTTGAGGGACTGTTCCCGTTGACACGTAGCCACATGATCCTGCTGACATTGATGGTGAGACCCGCCACAAATAAGCATACGGTCAGCTCGTTGAACCCACTCCGCATAAAAGAGTACAGTGCAGTACTAATAAAGCGTTTCGTAATCACTAGCCAAATCAGAGTCGTCTAGATGTTCCACAACAATAAACTGCCAAAGCAGCTCAATAAATGGTTCACAGTCAATCGCACCCACCAAGATCTTATCGATTACGCTGAGAAGTAACAATGAAGATAAAATGCATCCTTGCCTCACATCAGCGACTATCCGAATGGGGTTAGACAAAGCTCCGACCCTATCTGAAAATCACTTGCATCCTTGGGAGCCACACAGATTTTCGTGATCCAGACAACAGAAATCCCTTCCGTATTCATTCATTTATTTAGTTTACATCTAAACAGATAAAACTGAATCAACAATTTCCATCCATCCTCGAATGCGTCTCACGCTCGCCAAGTCGTTTTGCACCTGGTCTGCCCACCTCACTCGCTGCGCTCCACGCCATCTCGTACCTGCCAGATCGGAAGCGAACACCATCTTTGCAGTGTTGCTGTCCGGCATTCTTGCAACATGCCCTGCCCATCGTACCCTTCCGGCTTTAGCTACCTTCTGGATACTGGGTTCGCCGTAGAGCTGGGTGAGCTCGTGGTTCATTCTTCGCCGCCACATACCGTCTTCTTGCACATCGCCAAAGATGGTTCTAAGCACAGATCGTATTTCACGACTAACATTGTTATCAGCCGTTAGCAAGGATCCAAGGTAGACGAATTCCTCAACCACCTCGAAGGTATCCCCGTCTATCGTAACACTGCTTCCCAGGCGGGCCCTGTCGCGCTTGGTTCCGCCCACAAGCATGTACTTTACCTTCGATGCATTCACCACCAGTCCAACTTTTGTTACTTCACGTTTCAGGCGGGTGTACAGTTCTGCCACCTTTGTAAATGTTCGGCCGACAATGTCCATGTCATCCGCGAAGCAAATATATTGACTGGATCTGTTGAAAATCGTACCCCGGCTGTTACACCCGGCTCTCCGCATGACACCTTCTAGCGCAATGTTGAACAACAGGCACGAAAGTCCATCACCTTGTCTTATTCCCCGGCGCGATTCGAACTAAGTAGAACTAGGTAGATAATGGTTTTCATGACCTTTATAAAACTTAAAATGTTAGTTGGGCTGCGTCCATTGAGTTCAACTTTTGTGGTATACCCCTGATTACTATTAACTATGTGTTCGCATCTTGTAGGTTGATCACCATTTGTCAAGTAAACAACCTAAGACGCGTATTTTCCCAGTCCGGTATAATTAAGTTAATAAAAACCCACTACCTTTCCAGGATTTGCAGTCCAAATATCTCCTGGTTGCATAAAGCCACTATTTAGGAATTTAGATCTACCCTTGTACAATGCACCATAACTGCAAAGAAGATGTTCCGAGGTTTCACGTTCCATGTTACAGAAACGACAGATATCATTGGGAGCGTCCACAAATTACGTAACGCTTAGAGGGGGAGGGGGGAGCAAAGTGTGACGATCCATAATTTTTTTAGATGTTTCATACAAAAAGTGTGACATAGGGGGGAGGGGGTTGAAAATGCCCAATTTTTGCGTTGCGTAATTAATGCATCTTCCCTTACTGAATCTGGCCAACATTATTCAAGTGATATCTGCTCGGGCAGTGTCCGGTTATTAGGCCCGTAAAGGTGCAAAGAGCTTTTCGGTTACCTTAACATTGGGAATTATAAATCTCTTTGATTGAACACACTTTTCGGCAACCAACCAGTTGGTCATCAACCTTTGTGCTTCCCAGGATTTCCATTCCATTTTTATGGTACAGTATGATATACCGCAAAAAGGTTCTGGGCCAATAAACTGTGCGTTTGAAACTCGTTTCGCTAACTCGTCTGCCTTTTTATTTCCTCCAATGCCACAGTGTCCTGGAACCCAGTACAGATTTACGGAGTTCTCTTGGCACACCTTTCGCAATGAAAGAATGCAGTCCCAGACAAGTTTTGACGTACATTGAAAGCTACTCAATGCTTTGAGTGCTGCTTGACTGTCTGTGAAAATACAAATATTTGCATATCTATATTTCCTCTTTACACAGATATTAGCACATTTCATTATAAAAAAAAATCTCCGTTGGATAGTTTCCCATTGCCACTGAGATCGCTATCCCAGGGCCGAAGATTCATGCTCCCGTTTTTGTTTCTATTTTTGAACCATCTGTGTAGAATTTTAATCGTATAACTTCAATCGTTTAAGTTTTTGCATATTCTTTTCCGCTTCTAACTGCACGAATTCATACAATGGTAGCAGATTTAGAATTGCATCTAACGATTTTGAAGGGGTGCTACGCATCGCTCCCGTTATAGGATGGACACTAACCTTTGCAGTTTTGTTAGCTTCTTCTGTGCAGTAGCCTCTTTTGTTTTTGGCCACCATACAAGAGCAGCATATGTCAGTTTTGGACGAATAATGGAAGTATAGATCCACTTTATCAGTTTTGGTCTTAAGCCCCATTTTCTTCCAAATGTTTTAGAGCATATCCAGAAGGCACTAGTTGGCTTTGCGATCGAACACTCAATATGAGCGTTCCATTTCAGTATAGAATCCGGAATGACTCCCAGGTATTTGACCTGTTCACTAAGCTCAATTTCTAGTCCTCCAAGCTCAAGAGCTTTTAGATCAAGTTTCCTTTTCCTAGTGAATGGTACAATTACAATTTTGGACGGCTTAATGCTAATTCCTTCCTGAATACACCACGATTGGGTAAAATTTAGAGCCCATTGCATTCTTTCAGAAATGATATTGTCGAATTTTCCCCTCACTATGATGACAAAATCATCAGCAAAGCCTACAACCTCGAAACATTCTTCTTCTTAGCTTCCTAGAAGATCATCTACAACTAAGGACCACATTAGTGGTGAGAGGACCCCTCATTGAGGGCAACCTTTTGTTGCCCATCAGGGCCGGGTTTTTGGGGGGGGGGCGGTTTGCTGTGGCCCCGGGCCACCACACATGTTATGTACCAAAACCAACCTTTTTTGTACATTTTGGGGCCCCCACATACCGTCGGCCCCGGGCCCCCTTCCGGCTAAATCCGGTCCTGTTGCCCATACTGTAAGAGACGAACTTCCCAGCTCTGAAGAGATTTTTTTTTACAAGCATGGTGTGAATCCATTTGATAATGTTCGTGTCGAAGTTTCTTTTCTTGCTTGTTAGTAAACTTGTCTTCAAAAATAGGATTAAGATACTTTAGTCTGTTTGGTGTGGAACGAAATATAAACAATAAGTAAATAAATAAGCTCTTATGAACATTTAGCGAGCTTTGCCTAACATATGGATGTTGATGGGCTAAACCAACGCATTGCAATGAATGTTAGTTGAATGCTTTCTGGTTGCTTATGACTTTTTCAGCATGAAATAATTGTAACGTACACCACATTTATATGTACACCGCTTTTGTGTGAACATTAGTGAAAATGTTGTACACACATATTTCCTCCACTGTAGTAACACATCTGAAGCGCCTATAGCAGAGCACTTAACTTGGAGGATCTGATATTTTCCTTCACAATATTTTGGTGTGAATATGTCATTAATATTAACAAGAAAAGTATTTATGATGAAACTATCATTTACCAGCAATTATTTACGAACGGGCTGTGCATGTGTAGACGAGACTAGACTAAACAATATTTTGGGTGTGAATGTGTTCTGATGTTCTAATAACCCTCAACCAATAGTTCCTGTTCAACAGTTCAACATTTCACACCTGTTTCAAACCATTGCAAACATTATTATTCATCACTACTAAGACCAGAAGTAATCATTGGTAATCTGACTTTCATGAACCACTCTCATATTCAGTTGCATACATTAAAAGTGATTTGTCGAAGCTTGTTGACATAGCATTAACCGATCCCGTTCGAGGTGATATTCCGATGTAGATCGTTTCGTGGAAGCAAACAACAAACTCCCTGTAGATTAAAAACTAATCTTTCAATTTCAGATTGATCTCCATAGGGTTGCTTTTATCGTTCGGTAGCGATGCAAATGCACAACTCACAAGGAGATTTCCGGACGATTTCCGGTTTGGTGTGGGTTCTTCCTCGTACCAGATTGAGGGCGGATGGAACGAGGGTGGCAAGGGCGAGTCAATCTGGGATCGCTTGACCCACCAGTTTGCGAATAAAATCGAAGATGGTAGTAATGGAGACATCAGTGCCAATAGTTATCACCAGGTGAGTTTCAGGTCTTGTTCTTAATTTGACCATGTCGTTGCGTTGCGTTGCGTTGCGTTGCGTTGCGTTGTAACGGAGTATTTCGTAGATTGCATACTGATAGCTGTCATGTATATTCTTTAACTTTCTTACCCCAACTGCTTATGGATTACTATTTGGGAATTAATAGCAATCCAATTGGGGGTCTAAAATGATAAAGCATGAAAGCTATCATTGCTGGCCACGCCCATCTTCTCCGTTACTAGGGAAGGGAAGGAAATGTTGATATGACATCTACTTAACGAGAGGCCAGCGACTCACCGACGCCCTCATAGATGTCAAGGAGTTGGATGGTGGGTAGGGATATAGTTTAGGAATATCATTATAAGCAAATGATATAATAAGATTGAACGAACGTTGGAAGTGACCATGCTAAGAAATTTATGTCACTCCATTGATGATTTCCCTGGGATGGGGCAAAGCTATTAAACTTGCCCTGGCTAATTAGCCTAGGTTTAAGCGCCAATGCTCGCTCTCTGAAACGAGAAAGAAAAGAAAGTTTATTACACTCCCCTTCCCCTTATTTATTTCCTAATCAAGTTAAATTATTATGTTATAGTATCTATATCCTTCCGATAGATAGTTCACCAATTCCAAAATACCTGTATTATTTGTTCTGATAACAACCTCGTTTTATAACAAACATACTGCTCATAATCACATGTTTGTTCCTAATGAATAGGAAATTCAGCAAAGATGGGGCTATTATGTGTTTATAGGGGCTGTATGCTTTAATAAAATCACAACATTTTTGGGGGAACAAAATACAACATTTATATAAATTTGTAAATCAAATTTTGCTTTGCGTACAAAAATGGAATATTTAAAGATTTTCCAATAATTGTATACCTTTAATTAATTTCTCGAAAGCAAAAGCAACGTCAAGAATCTCTATACCCACTCAAAACGTTTATTTTTTAGGATTCGAATTCACCCTTATTCGTTAAAGTCGAGCTAAAATACCGCCTACCCCATATCAAAATTAACCAATCTTTCAATCAATTAAAATTATTTGTAAGCATTTTCATTTCGGAAGCCTGTTTCAGTTTGAAATAATTATAAAGCCACGCCACTTGTATAACGCTCTAGAAATAAGTCTAGAAATAAGTGCTGGAAGAAGTGTACACTTATTGGGCAAAGGGAAATACAAATATAGAACGTAAAATAATTCTAACGCCTCAAAAGACGACGATACTAGAGGAATTTGACAAATACGGTTCTAGTAGGATTTGACAAATAATACATTGACATACTGTAAAACTCAGCCGCCGCCCGTTACCTATTTACCGTGCTCAGGGTTTGAAGAACGAATTGAGTGGTTTGAGCTAATAATAGTAATTGACAGTATAAATTATTTAGGTGCTTTAAGATGCGGTGAAAATTCGAGTAAGGTATTACAGTGTTACAAAAAAGTGAGTGAAACGTAAAATTATTCAGCAAAGCAGAAGTATAGTAACTTATAGGAAAAAATAGAAAACAAATCCTTCCTTTTTAATAAACACAGTTAGTTTTCCATTCACATTTCCATTCCATCCATTTTCCATTCACAAAATGAAAATGGTAAAATAATTTAAAGTAAAATTCAGTAAATTTAGTTTTAAATGGTACGCTTGAGATAGAATCATGCAAAAGAGTGAGAAATGACACTACACGATTTTATGTCTGTTAAAATTATTCAAACTTAAAACGTTTAACAACGCAAAAATATAATGGTTTGATCTCAGCGGAATAATTTTGAATGAAAATTACTAAGGCCTCCTTATCTACATAGGTGAAGACGGATGTGATCAAGTTTTTAATCTTCCGATGATCCGCCGCTCGATGCCAGTAAATACCAATCCTACATTATGCTGAAGGCTTCGCTGGTCCGCCCTAATGTTCCATGTATAAAAGTCCAGGTGGAAGTCTCTTGCGTATTGGAAGATCTTCGAGCCCGAGCGTTTAATTGACATTCATTGGACGACTGGGCCCAGCGTAGAAAAAATATATCAGACATTCAGCTATTTCCACCAATCACTATAGTACAATTCTTCTACTAAGAGTTCGTTCCCACACAATTTATGATTTTGTGATTTATTGAGCGGATTTTTCTTTAGGATTTTTTGACAATCTTTTTTTTTACAACTTTCTTTTATCGAGGCATTATATTCAGTGATATAGCTAAAATAGTGAAATAGGTACTTACTTTGGTCCCAAAAATACATACCATCTCCTTCCGCAACCAACGAACGGAATCAAATTACCCTTAAAAATGTGCTCTTGATGGGACATGCTTGCATCGCGATGGACATGTTCGGTTGGACATCAGGTGTAACGCTTGATTTAGGATGCACTTCAATCAAGATTTCGACTGCATACAAAACACGGCTTTCCTTCTTTGCGATAATATTGTCATCCTCAGACCACAGGTTCAATGGATCCGGTTCGAGAGATATTTGCTGATACGCATCCTATACTCACCTGGAACCTGTATCGCGATGTCCGTGAAATTCATTTTCGCTATGTAGCATTAAAAATCGATTGGATAGAGCCTTTATAGACGTTGCTCGTAATTGCGATCAACAAAAACTATCCAATCATTAGGGAGCACTTGACCGGGAAACTTAATTTTTCTTCAAATAAATTTTCTTTTCATTAATTTCCGATAAAAATGACGAGTCGTGAAAATCTACGTCTGTTCGCGGCCACAGCACACTACGTTTTTTCTTGTTCTTAATTTGACCATGTTTCTCACTTACATCCCTCACTACGGAAGGTATTTCAAGTGTGTAAATTAAGTGCGTCATGAATGGCATTCTCGTCAGTATAGTGACGACAGGTTTTATGACCATTTACGAGTGCACCCAGGTTGAGTCTAATCGAGTTGACTTACCCTGACCGTTTACCGCGAATATGCGCTGCGCTGCGGTTTGCCTAATGGGATGTGATTAATTAGCTTGTTTTGTGGTTTACTTTCAGTGGCGGCGTGACGTTGAGATGGTACGTGAACTCGGTGTCGACGTTTACCGGTTTTCGTTGTCCTGGCCTCGAATTCTTCCGAGCGGGTTCGTAAACAGTGTCAGCAAAAATGGCATTCGGTACTACGGCAGATTGATTGACGAGTTGCACAAGTACAACATTACGCCGATGGTGACGCTTTATCATTGGGATCTGCCACAGCGGCTCCAGGAGCTGGGTGGCTGGACCAACCCGGAACTGATTGGCTATTTCAAGGATTATGCGCGAGTTGTGTTCGAGCAATTTGGAGATCGTGTGAAAATCTGGACCACTTTTAACGAGCCATGGCACGTTTGCGAGCAAGCTTACGGGATTGATTTTATGGCACCAGCTATGGATTTCCCAGGGATTCCCACATATCTTTGCGGACACAACCTGTTGAAAGCCCATGCGGAAGTGGTTCACATGTATAGGAGACGATTCCAGCCCAAGCAGCATGGTTCGATTGGAATTACAACTGATATTTCTTGGCCGGAGCCTATGACCAACAGTGATACCGATAAAGCGGCTTCAGAGCAATCGTTGCAGTTTTACGTGGGTTCACAGCTCATTCAAATAAGTTACATCGCATTGAACAGTTATTTTGAACTTTTAGATTGGATGGTTTGCTCACCCGATATTCTCCGAAACTGGCGACTACCCTCAGATTATGATCGATCGAGTAGCAGCGCTCAGCAAGCAGCAAGGCTACTCAAAATCCAGGTTACCGACATTTACGCAAGAAGAAGTAGACATGATCAGAGGAACATCCGATTTCTTTGGTATCAATTCGTACACAACGGTGCTGGTGAGGAAAAATGATCGAAATAATTCGGCCAACTATCCGGTGCCATCGTTTAACCATGACATGGGAGTGGTGGAGACCAGTGATCCAAATTGGCCCAAAAGCGGCTCTGTTTGGTTGCATGTAAGTACATACTCGAGTTTCAAGCGTTTCGTTTCCCCATGCTTCTAAATAATTGCAGAATTGCTTCTAATAAATGCAGAATCAGGAAAAACTTCAATATGCAAAACTGATGAACGATTCAAATCAAGCGCGCGATAAAATAAATCGAACTCATCAATCAGAAATGCCATCGTATTTTTCCCTTTCATCACATGAGTTTTGGGAGCTCCTTTTCGTCAAAGTTCGAACAATCAATGAACTTTTTAAAACGAAAAGAGCTGAAAATTGCACGAAAATTGCAAGTACGATGTATCCCTGCCGAATCGCAGGCGAGCTTACACGCGTATGAGAGTTTGATAATAAAATCGATTTTGATTTCTTGATAAAGAGTTGTGGAACCAATAAAAATGTCTTGGATGATCAATCCGCAGTAAACGAATAATTCATGTGTTGGTAGGCATATAAAGCTCTCAATTAATAACTGTAATAAAGCCCCAAAGAAAACTAAGTAGCAGTGTTCGAAAGAGAAGAATAACAGGAATTGCTGTTGGACACTCCTGTATTGAAATTTTTAATAAACACGTTCCCGTGGTTTCCTTAATTGCATTCAGAACTTGTTTTCTTCAACATACCTACCCTCAATACATATTTTAGCACTTGTTGTGCCTCGAAAAGCATTAACAAATTAGCGGCAATCAATGTTTACAATCCTATTCAAGCAACGCAATCAATTTTATAGGCAAATTACGTCTTTATTGTGGTTTGCCTTAATACCACCCAAGACATTTTTTTATTCGCAGAGTACAGGCACAGACAAATAGACAAGAAAAAATATTTGAAATAAATTTGCACATTGTCAACAGTAGGTGCTAGCGTGAAATGTTAATTGTTGAGTATTACTCTAGTTGTTGAAATCGCAATCAACAAAATTCGACGTGACAGTTTTTCATGGATGACGGTATTGCTTAATTAGTTTTACGTCTGCATGTTTCTGATGCAACATTGAACAAACGAATGATATTTTCCATATTGAAACGCACCGCATTATTATCATATCTCGGCATTCATATCCGAATCGGATTTGTTCTTTTTCTAACCCTCCCTCGCCAGGTGGTACCAACGGGAATGAACAAGTTGCTGAACTGGATTCGACGCGAGTACAATAATCCACCTATTTACGTTACGGAGAATGGCGTTAGTGACCGGGGCGGCACCCACGATGTCAAGCGAATTGACTACTTCAACTCCTACCTGGAAGCTGTGCTGGATGCCATTGAGGACGGGTGCAATGTACAGATGTACATAGCCTGGAGCCTGATGGATAGTTTCGAGTGGAAGGCTGGTTATACGTGAGTTCAGCTTTGTTTAGTTATGACTGTGAACGAAATCCAATCTGATCTTCAATATTTACAGTGAGAAATTTGGACTGTATCATGTGGACTTTTCGAGTCCTAACCGAACGAGAACCCCAAAAGCTTCGGCTAAGGTTTATGCAAAGATTGCGCGAACTCATAGGATCGATTGGAGCTACCGGCCAGCGCCGGAGGTCATTATCAGAGCGCCATCGGCCTATCGGTCAAATAGCAGTATTAGGGTCCCTGTGATATACTTGACGCTGGCAATGGTGGGAATTGCACTGAAACTGATTTACAGCAAATAAGTAATTTGAGTCGGAGAATCTCATCTGTGCCTGCGACAGTATTTGACATGTTTTTTAACTAGCTGTACATATTTATGTGTATTTTTTTTATCTCCAATAAAAATACATTTTTTATAGAATAGTGTAGTTTATGCGTCCGAACAGAAATACGTTACTGATCATGAACAAAAGTAACAAATCAGTTATTTTCAAAACCACTTGCTTTTATCAATAATTTTTCACCGGCGGCTGCAGGCCATATTCCGTGCCAAAAGAACCTATGTGGACCACCCCAAGCAGCACAAATTGTTTCACTACTGAACATTTCACTGTGTTGCAACTATTCAGAAAGAAACAATCTTTGCGTATGTGCCACCAAACATAGCTCTCTTGCAATCTAAAAAGCGCAAGAGGTGGAGCCTACGGAAACATCCTTCGATTTCAGTAAAATTGCAATATTGTTGCAAAATTCTACAGCGGAAAAAAAATAAAATAAAAATATAAAACTGGATTCGATTTATGGATCTTGTGATTGATAGTCCTTCACTCTACCACAGCACCATTCAACACTTCGAAGGTGTGCGCTTCGAACTAGGAATCACCCAGCACGCATCAACGTTCACACGGTCTTACCTCTTCCACTGCTGCCACTCGAAAGCCGCGCGTTTGACGATGGAATGCCTTCTCTTAGAGCCGTTGACAACCGTAACGCATGAAGGATAATTGTGGTAGGTGGTGTGAATGTCAAGCGTTATCACCAGTGCTGTCAGATTTACATATAGCGCCACACAGAAGGGACTGCATGTTGACTCACCATAAAAACCATACGATTATGAAGTTTTGTACTCGGGTTTTCTGTTACTTGATTGCACCATCACAGGAAAAAATGTAAGTTGTCAAAACGTTGAACGATGCTAAATTAAACATGAAGACACATTCAACTTATCTGCAACTTAATTTTAACAAACAATTAAATTTTCAAAGACGCATTGAAGTTACATGGTAAAAAATATGCTACTTATAGATTTTGTTTCGTGTTTGCAACATGAAGTGCAGTATTCCTTGTTTGTTTGTTTCCAAATGTCAAACACGTACTGCATTGCAATTTTAATGAAACATTGATCACAATTCGATCGTTTTTGACATCTTGATGCAACTTTTTCGTGCTTTGATGTTTTTCCAATGCCTTTAATGAAACTGAATAGAAACAAAGTGATTTTAGGAAGATGTTGCGTGTACTACTTGGGACATGTCCATGCTCCGAATTATTCTGAAGTTGGTCAATAAATTCCAAGAGTCCCTTTATTTGGTTATTATTGACTACGAAAAAGATTGATACCAAATCCAATCCAAATCCAATCCAAATCCAATCCAAATCCAATCCAAATCCAATCCAAATCCAATCCAAATCCAATCCAAATCCAATCCAAATCCAATCCAAATCCAATCCAAATCCAATCCAAATCCAATCCAGAACCAATCCAAACCAATCCAAACCAATCCAAACCAACCAAACCAATCCAAACCAATCCAAACCAATCCAAACCAATCCAAACCAATCCAAACCAATCCAAACCAATCCAAACCAATCCAAACCAATCCAAACCAACCAATCCAACCAATCCAAACCAATCCAAACCAATCCAAACCAATCCAAACCAATCCAAACCAATCCAAACCAACCAAACCAATCCAAACCAATCCAAACCAACCAAACCAATCCAAACCAATCCAAACCAATCCAAACCAATCCAAACCAATCCAAACCAATCCAAACCAATCCAAACCAATCCAAACCAATCCAAACCAATCCAAACCAATCCAAACCAATCCAAACCAATCCAAACCAATCCAAACCAATCCAAACCAATCCAAACCAACCAAACCAATCCAAACCAATCCAAACCAACCAAACCAATCCAAACCAACCAAACCAATCCAAACCAATCCAAACCAATCCAAACCAATCCAAACCAATCCAAACCAATCCAAACCAACCAAACCAATCCAAACCAATCCAAACCAATCCAAACCAATCCAAACCAATCCAAACCAATCCAAACCAATCCAAACCAATCCAAACCAATCCAAACCAATCCAAACCAATCCAAACCAACCAAACCAATCCAAACCAACCAAACCAATCCAAACCAATCCAAACCAATCCAAACCAACCAAACCAATCCAAACCAATCCAAACCAATCCAAACCAATCCAAACCAATCCAAACCAATCCAAACCAATCCAAACCAATCCAAACCAATCCAAACCAATCCAAACCAATCCAAACCAATCCAAACCAACCAAACCAATCCAAACCAATCCAAACCAATCCAAACCAACCAAACCAATCCAAACCAATCCAAACCAATCCAAACCAATCCAAACCAATCCAAACCAATCCAAACCAACCAAACCAACCAAACCAATCCAAACCAATCCAAACCAACCCAAACCAATCCAAACCAACCAAACCAATCCAAACCAATCCAAACCAATCCAAACCAATCCAAACCAACCAAACCAATCCAAACCAATCCAAACCAATCCAAACCAATCCAAACCAATCCAAACCAACCAAACCAATCCAAACCAATCCAAACCAATCCAAACCAATCCAAACCAATCCAAACCAATCCAAACCAACCAAACCAATCCAAATCCAATCCAAATCCAATCCAAATCCAATCCAAATCCAATCCGAATCCAATCCAAATCCAATACAAATCCAATCCAAATCCAATCCAAATTCAATCTAAATCCAATCCAAATCCAATCCAAATTCAATCTAAATCCAATCCAATTTGAATCCAAATGTAATCCAAATCCAATCCAAATCCAATACAAATCCAATACAAATCCAATCCAAATCCAATCTAAATCCAATCCAATTTGAATCCAACTTTATCCAATTTCCGTCAAAAGCGGGACTACTCATTGTTTTAAGTAATCCTGCTTTTGACGGAATATAAGTAAGGCAATACAGTTTTTCCTAGTCACTGAGTAGATGAAAGTTAACGTGTATTCGCGCAGCCGGAGTAAATTCTGCTCTTCCATTCTATGCACTATGGGGAATCAGGTGGCCGAAAATCAGAAATCTCTCTCCGATTTATAATTCAAGTTCACTTACTAAAAGCTAATGCTTTGGAGTAGCATATCTGCGATTCTGATCACTTTTAATTTTACCACATAAGCCGTGAGCTTCTTATCTGAAACATTCTAGCAGACATACTGTCGCTATGAATGGGGTTCCAATTACTTGGTCTAGCGAAGCTAAATATTAAAAATTAACTTTTAAAAATCACATTGAAGGCATTCAAGTCAAATGTAACAAATATATTAAGTATCTATATTCACTATAAACAGAAAACCAAGACTTTGTCTTGAGAACAAATTTTTGATTTACAAACAAATTTTTAGACCAGCCATGTTGTATGCTGTGCCAATATGGACTAGATGCCGCAATACCAGAAACCAGAAAAAAGGTACTTCAGAGGATTCAATATAAAAAGCATCACCGGCCCCCATTTTGTTTTCTCGCTTTCGTCAGGGACAATATCAGATCAGTCAACGGGGGGGTACAGGTCTGGCGAATGCGACCGATGAGTTCCGTTTGGTTGCGGAAAACTGCTGGTGCTGGTGATCCCGGCCGGCGAGGATATCTACCGATAGCAACTGTCTATGGCGGCCGGCAAATGCGGCTCGTGTACGGTCGGCTAGCGAACGTCGCTGGCGATGGGGAATGGCAACGATGCCGTCGCGGACAAGGGTGGCTGGCTAAGCCGACCGGCAAGTATTTCTAGACAGGCTGGCCACCATCATCGGCCAGCCGGTTAGCCAAAGCGGATTGATTGCCGCGACAAGGTGATTGCGGCCAATGCAAATGTGGATTGAAATCAGCTTGTGAATGGCGATTGCTGCTCAATAGGAGATGGTATCGACTAGTGTTGATAGCGTTGGCCAATGCGGCGCGATTGCTGCTGAAACATGCTCCTTGCATGCTTCTATACTCGCGTTTGCATCTCCGGTGAGATTAACAACTAGAGATTTGAACTCCCAAAGTGGTAACCAGCGGCAGCGAAGACCATTAGTGCACTCAACAAGGATTAACTTCAGTACGCGTTATTCATCGGTCAGAGACCGTGAATTGCAGTGAAGTACAAGAAGTAGTCGTTTCAAGACTTATCATCGTTCTATGTATTTCGAGCCTTTTTATCTGGTATTTTGGTGACAAACTAACAAAAGTGTTTCCTATAAGCTAAACAGAGAAAGATATAGACGCCTGGGCCGACGGTCAAGAAAGAGTCAACGCTTTCATATAGCTTTCCAAATATATTGTTTTTCAATTATTTATCATCGATAATTAAAAAATAATTCAGAAATTGGTAATTCTACCAATCCTCTGCATGCATCACTAGCACAGACATCAAAACTGATCAACATGCGAATTCGGATATAATCCTGAGTTCAAACAAAATTTCACGCACAGCGAACACAGCAGTTTTGCTAAGTAGTTTCCGGTAGTGGTCGCGACGGATTATTATCAGCATCGGTGGTGGCTTTCCAAGAGCTGCCTTTGCGAGTTTAAGAAATATATGAAAAAACAGACAGATAAGTGATCGCACCAAAATACGAATTTTCAACTCTAACGTGAAATCTATGCTGTTATACGCTAGCGAAACATAGTGTGTATCAATGGAGAACACTCAACGGCTACAGGTGTTCATCAGCATATGCCTGCGGTATATAATTCAGGCTTGGTGGCCTCACAACTGGATCTCAAACAACGAGCTCCATCGTCGTTGTCACCAGAGACCGATAGCAACAGGAATTCGGGATTCGCAGGTTCAAGCGATAGCTGAACATCGCTCAGGATGGAGATCTTTCAAGTTTCTTTGCACCACTGGAGGTGTGTATACCATACCGGCGGATGTTAGATTTTCCAACAATTCTGTATAAGAATCTACCAAAACCTGTATAAGAACTGGGCATATGCAAAATTGTTGGATTCTTATACAAGTATTGTATAAGAGTCTAACAATTTTGTAAGCTTTTCTAACAATATTTGTTTGAGAGCTTACATTTTTTGTATAAGAATCTAACAATTTCGCATAGGCCCAGTTCTTAAACAGGTTTTGTTAGATTCTTATACAGAATTGTTAGAAAATCTAACAACCGCCGGTTGGGTGTAGGACCCATAAGTAAGGTGGTGGCCTTCCAATGGTTGGTGCTGGGAATTCAACCTTAACGATGGTGTCTGCTGCAGTATAGCGGTTAATCATCGTGTGATCAGCCAGCAGCAGCACTCAAGTAATATTCCTTCACTAGCATTGGCGTGACCAGGGGAGGAGGAAAGCAATTTGAAAAAAAATATGCTAAGAGGTGTAGCAACTGGAATACCGGATGTTTGAGGTATATATAAAAAAGTTAAATTAAAAATACGGTTTTAAGAACGGCTACGCAGACTTGGAGGACTTCGAACAAGTTTTTCAAGTGCCAGCCAGGCCACTACCACCTCAACATGATCTGCTTTTAATCCGACGCATAACATCCCGGGCAGAAGCCATGAACAGAATAGCAAAACATGATATGGACTTGATTGATATAAGAGATAAAATATCAGACTACAATATCAAAAATTTGCACCGAAATATCATTTAAATAGCAACATATGCTATGGATAAGAGCAAACCAATGGCACATGATATTCATCACTTATTACAAATAGCATAACTTGATATTTAAATGATTTTTCAGTGCAAATTTTTGATATTGTTGCCTGATCTTTTATCTCTTATATCAATCATGTCCATATCTCATTTTGCTATCTTATCAACATTTGATATTTTTGAGCTATTTTCGTCTATTCGGGATGCGTCAATATCAAAGCTACATCACTGCTAGAGATTCAAACAGCCATCCAAAGCATGAAACCCGACAATGTCCCAGCGGTCGATTGCATATCAGCCGAGATGCTCAAAGCTGACTCCATGCTCAACTGCTGCATCGTTTATTTTGTAATATTCGGGACACTGCAACTTTCTCGGTCGAATGGATTCAAGGTATCTTAGTGAAGGTGCCAAAAAGGATGACCTGACTGTATGACTGACTCGTGTAGAGTGCTGCACAATGAGGTCCTGTCCGAACCTATCCGGGTCGTGGCTTATGTGAAACAAGGATGTGTTCTAATCACCGTTACTATTCCAAATTGTAATCGACGGTAGGTGCAATTGACCATGAAGCAAACCACGGGCTGCCATGACAGCCTATAACCATGGAGCACCTAAACGACTGCGCATAGGGCACTGCACGGACTGCTTTGTCTCTTTCTCGCTGCAAAGAAATTAGAAAACAACAAAGCCAGTAAACGTCAAATTCCATGAAGAACGAAAGAGAAAGATATTCGTTCGTGAAGTGCCCTATTGGCTGATGACTCCGTAACACTCTTAGTAAATAAAGTGATCTATCCGCAAATGTTTGTCAACCAACGGCAATTATGCTGCATTCGATTACTGAGATCCCTCAAATTTCACCGGTTTTTGTTATGGATATTTGAGAAAAACCATAATTCCACCGAATTTCGGCGTAATTTCGCGGAAATATTTTAAACGATATATCAGCTGTTGAAAATATTTACTGAGGTCGGTTTGATAATTAAGGATATTGGTCATATTAAGATTTCCAAGCAGGGCTGACAAAAGTCATCGTCGCAGCACGAAATGCCACATATTATTTTCGCTTTATTCATACGACGAGAATGACTATAGTCTGCTCTGTCCCAAGCATTCATTATAGCATAAGGATATTGAATAAATGTCAATAGCAGCGCGAAGGACCAATCAATCAGAAAGAAGAATAAGTTTTTTAACGTTTCTTCAACATCTACTATCTTAGTATTTATTTCGTATATTTGTCCTAATCAATTTAGATAGTTGAAGACGTTACTGTCGAAAATCGAAACATATAGCAAAGTCTTAAATGGAAACTATTTATTTACAAAATTATCTAGAACATATGTCGTAACATTGCTACAATGCTGGTTAAAATCAGCGAAACAGTAGGGACAATCATCGATCCAGTACCGGGATCATATAAAGTGTACTCCTCCGGTTCTGGCATCAAATCCATATTAATAACATGCGTTCGTGCTACATCGGCGTAGAATCTGGCCGACGATTTCTGAACCCGAGTCAGATTCGGATGGTTGTAGTCCACAAAGTACAAACCGAAACGCTCGGATAGCCCCGCTCGCCACTCGAAGTTGTCCATCAAACTCCACGCAACATATCCCTTGACGTTACATCCCTCTTCGATGGCATCCAGCACTGCACTCATGTAATCCTTGAAGTAGTTAACACGACCCTCGTCACGGGTTCCACCAAGATCACTGTAACCGTTCTCGGTTACGTACACTAGTGGATTATTGTATTCCTTGTTAATCCACTTTAACGCTTTGTAGATTCCCTGTGGATACACTCGGAACCAATTCGAACCAGTTTCCGGCCATTCAGGGTCTTGATATTCGATTATGCCACGATCATGATCAAACGAAGGTTCAGGAAAGCCAACCGAATTAGTGTCATCAATTTTATACACCCTTGCAGTAGTGTAAGTATTGTAACCGAAAAAGTCTGCAGATCCCTTTAGCTTGTTTATTTCATCCTGAGTGAAAACCGGTAGACGTGACTTTGTGAAACCTTGCGCGACACTGTTGTTCCCTACGCGATCAATCATCACTTGCGGGTAGTTGCCTTCTGCGGAAAATATGGGATTCGCGTACCATCCGAGCTGATGCAGATAAATATAAGTTATTGAAAAAAGTAAATGTGATTCAACTTACGAAAAACCGCATGTTAATATCTGATGCCTCCAAATCGTCCGTCGAATTAGTATTGGGCTCCGACCAGGACGCATCAATGGTTATACCGATCATTCCACCTTGAGTTGATTGGAACTCTTGTCGGTAGACTTCAACAGCTTCGGCGTGGGAAAGCAGTACATTATGCGTGCAAAGATAGCTCGGAATTCCCGGGAAGTCATATCCTGGAGCCATTGCATCCCACTCATATGATTGTCGGCAGGTTTGCAGTGGTTCATTGAAAGTCGTCCACGATTTCACACGATCGCCAAATGTTTTGAAAGCAAACCTAGCGTACTCTTTAAAATGTGCAATTACTTCACGGTTAGTCCAACCACCCATCTCCTGAAGCCTTTGGGGCAAATCCCAGTGGTATAAAACCACAAACGGAGTGATGTTCTTTTCCAGTAAAGCATTGATGAGGTTGTTGTAGTAATCTACACCTTTTTGGTTAATTTCATTGCTTATTCCGGTTGGCATGATACGAGACCAAGCAAATGAAAACCGGTAGATATCGACGCCCAGATCACTAATCATTTCAACATCGCGCTGCCACTGTGTATATAAACTATCGTTATCGCTATGAAAAGCAAAAATAATCTCAAACCTTACCAAATGATAACTATTGCAAGCTACGTCGCCATTAGTTTGATCGGCAATCTTTTCTGGATGATTATGCACCAAGTGATCCCAAATGGACTCGCCCTTACCATCTTCATCCCAGGCGCCTTCAATTTGATAGGCAGATGTTCCAACGCCGAAGAGGAAATCATCGGGAAACTTTCTCTGTCCATTGGCAAGGCTAAAGATGAAGCATTGAAAGCGATTTTGTCCGGCAGAAATTGATTAAATAAACTATTTACCCAACGGCCAGCACCAAACAGACCAACGCGAAACACTTCATAACGCAAACGCTCCGAGCTGCCGTCTTAGCACAACTGACCAGGTGGTCTACAAATCATTAGTAAAAAATGACAATCCGACAAGCTACTACGGAGCGTGGAATCGTGATAAAATTAAATAATGCCTCGGCCTGATAGCTTTGTACTGCTGCTCCATTGTTGGAAATCTTAATCAGTATCAGCTAATTCATAGCGTCGTTGATTGTTGATTGATGAAAGAAATTGGTTTCATTTTAATTATTGGCGAAGATGCACAATGCCACCGTGGTGCCAAGAATTTTTAAACTTTTATTATTCTTAGGGTAACGGTATGTAATGTTAGCCTGGGATGTAACGTTGGTTCATCACGTTATAGATAGAGATAGAGAGATATTTACCACTGCTTCTGTAAAAAAGTATATCAAGCGTATTTTAGTTACATTAAGCTAGATTCATGCATTTTTGCAACTGATAAACACAATAAACTTGCGTGAAAAATCACTTTTACTCGGTTGTTAAGCAGCCACTTGAGCAAGCAGGCTGCGCACGAGTTTTTTCTTTTGCTCAATAAAGTTTTTCTGCACTTACCTAATTTCACGCTTTAGATGAACGGATAACAATCACTATTACTATTTCAGCATTCATATTAAATTCACAATTTTCATTAGTATAGGGACACGATCACGATATTAGGAGCACCTAATGCCAAATTTCGTCATTCGAATTTAGTTTGTAGCAGCATATTATAATTGCCCACGCTACTGCATATAGGGAATCTTTTCATGGGCTGAAAAAGCATCCATCACCAGAGCTAATATTAGAGAAATTTGCCGAACATAAAGTCCATTTCGCTTGAGATTTTTGGTGGCTTAACTAAGCGATAGTGCCCAATTATTGTTGCTTTTGACTACTTGGCGTAATAACCAATAGCGTGCAAGTCTTGTGGCATAATTTCTTATTAAAGCCTTAATATATGAAGCTTTACAACGATAAATGTGCTCAATCACAGCATTTTAGGCCAAGGTTTAAGTCATATATACCCTAAATGTCATATTTTTTACTATGCTAAATATTCGGAAATATCCTAGATCGGATCGTTTTTGTACTAGGGTAAAACGTCCCATCGTTGTGGTATATCCTTATTAAGGGTATGCGATAACACACTTTTTCCTAACGAAACGAAACGAAACGAAATTTAAAATGTCTATGTTGATTCGGATCGAAACGAAACGAAATATAGATTTACTTTCGAGACTTCGAAACGATACGAAATCAAGGTTCATTTAATTCGAAATTTTTCGAAACGAAACGAAATTTTATTTTTTTTTCCGCGGATTATGTACACAATTCTGATTTCACTTTTTCGAAGTCAAATAACTGTTTTGCGACCAATGGAGTTATAATAACAGAAGAGGCAGCCTGTGATAAACCACCGCATTTTCGATAAGGCAATACCCCAGAAATTTTGCCGCTTTCAAAGGAATTCATCGTAGAGTGTGTGCTCCCGAATTTGATCAAGTTAATATCAGTAAGTATAAAAATATATAGAAATTGTGGGATTTTTTATATACGAATTCAAATTTCGTTTAAGAATAATGTAATTATGCTGAAGCATACTTCATATTGTCTTGTCAGCGTGGTTTTATAGTATTGAGCTAAGTCAAAATTAGAAAATGAATTCTTAGAAGAATCCTGTGCACCTTTCTAAAATACACAAAGATATGTATTTCAGATTGAAATTCAAAGACCCATAGTCTTATATACAATCAGCTCAACGAACTGAGCTATTGTCTGTGTGACCTTGTCATATGAGAACAGCGGTTATGGTCAGTATGAGCTGAAAACAATCATAAGTAAAGAACTTTCAGCAATTTTAATGATCTTTCAACCCGTTCTGGATTTTTTTTTGCAAATTCCATGCGAAGATCTAGAAATGCCCACAAATCTTCAATGTTCCTTACATATTGTGTAGATAGTCAAAGAAGAGCTTAGCTTGATTAACTGTTCACATCTTAGTTGCTAATCTTGATTGGCCGAGAAACAGTAAATAGGCACAGCTCACCAATTAAATAATATTCTTGGGCTACAAAAAAAAAAAAATTATTTTATACTTGCTTCGGAGTTTCCAATTCATGGCCAATAACGATGCTGGTCACGTCCTTACAGTCAATTTAGGATTAGGAGAGCAAAATAAGTTTAACACTCATTGTTATAAAAGACCGAGGAATGCTCTGCATCTCCGTGAGCGCTACGGGAAAGGAATCGTTGGTTAGTAGTGAAAGTAATTTATGTGAAGCCCCTTTGTAAGCGACTGAATATTTATTGTAAACGCTATATAAATATATTTTGAAAACAAGAATACGAAAACTGTGTTTCAAATCAATCCAACGCAAGATCAATATGCTTCATTTAATAAGCTTCTAGAATATGATCGCTTCCGTTTCCTAAATAATTTGTGCTCTTCGATGCAGACATTAGTTTTATCACTTCGCGTTCTCCCACACTAGCTGGCGTGATCAACATCAACAATGTCGATTGTACACTGGTTAAACAAATTTCTGCTACGAGAGGTAAATTTTTTCACTTCGCGTTTTCCCGGACTAGCTGCCGTCCCATGACCAAATAGTAAAAAATATCACAAAATATAAATTTGAATCTTGGAAACACTGAAAACGTTTTAAAGAAGAAAACTACATACGTATTTGTCGACTAAGAATGGGGTTATGTGGTAAGCGTTAATAGAAAAAAATTATAACCTAAAGTTTTGAAAACAACTTTACGATTTTGTTCAGCGGCGCAGCCAAAATTTTTGATAATATAAAGTCTGGTTCAAGTTTAAATTTGTTTCGAAATTCCGCGGAATTCCGTTAAATTTCGTTAGAAGCTAGTTTTTTCTAGCGAAATTTTTGCAATTTTACGAAACGAAACGAAATCAAGAAATCAGATTTCGCCTTGCTCAAATTCCGCGAAATTCCGCGGAATTTCGTTTCGAACCACCTGAAACGAAATTTTTCGAAATACCGCATATGCTTAATCCTTATGTTGCGGTAGTGTTGAAATAGTCCATTCTAGATATAATAGCATTAAAAAAATGTGGATACGCTAAAACTCTCTGAATTACCAACTAGAACAGCTTTTGTTTAAGAAAATTCCGTTCAAAATGATGAAAAATCAAGATTTTTCATTGAAAACTTGAATCCTTTGAGCCTATTATTGCGGTAGTGCTATTGTCGTGGTATAGATCTTCATAAGAATACCGCAATACCGCAACAAAAGGACTGACCTTCAAAAAATATCGCAACGATAGGCAACTGCGTCCTACTATTGCGGTAGTTTGTTTCTATTGTGATAAAAACAAAACAACATAAGTTCAGCACAATGACATAATGTTTACGAAACTATAGTTAACGAGCATGCTATTCGACTACAGAAATATGGAAAAAGACCAACGGGTAATTTTTTAAATAATTTTATTTTGACACGGTGCTTAACCCCTCCATAATAGGTCGTTTTACCCTATACATTTAATATCTGATATAAATTATTCTAAAGGCATTTACCCTATGCATTTTTCCGTAATGTCAGGCTCAATTTTCACCCTTTATACTCATAATCATGATATGTTATTATTTTCGCCAGTTAATTCGATTGGATTTTTGACGCTATTTGACAAGAGTTGGCGAGAAGGTTATCAACTGTCGATGACAAACAATTCGTTGATAATGCGGAGTTCATAACTTCGATTGAAATACAAAACAAAAATAAAGTTTAGCTCTGATTATCATTTTTAGCGTCATGCAGTTCATTTTATGTGATTTAGCATGTCATTGTGATTATGGTTTTCTGTAATCGTGATTGAACCATCCTCAGATGGGTTTTGAGCCTGGAAGCATAACCACTTCAATATCGTGGCATAGGAGGATTGCAATTCTTTTTGGTAACAGGAGATATAGGATACTACGCTATAGCAATACCATATAATAAACACCTAAAGGCTGTTGGGTTGATTTTGGCGCCTTTTTCGACGAACTGAGAGAAAAACACGGATTATTATTCGCCACCTTGTACGCATCGTCAAAACTAGGTTCAATTATTTCATGTATAGACACAGCAAACTCTTGCAACCACAAATCCGCAGTAGAAAGGCAGAGGCAAAATATTCATTAAAATTATGTTTTTTTTTTCTGTGTAGTGTTCTTTGTAGTGAAGTGTAGTGCATTTACCCTTTATAAGACAGTGGTAACTAGGCGACCTGCTCCTGTTTTTATCTCATGGCTCCATCAAAAACAAAGCAATGGAAAGAAATCAGGTTTGTTTATTATTTTGAGATTTTTTTCAGCAGTGAGCACGCATGTTGACAAAAAGAAGCGACGGAATTGGTGCCATATTTTTTTTTTATTTAGCGTTGAGATGAATATATGTTCAGTGAGCTGCAGATCGGATCAGTTTCCCTATATTGCCACCAACAAATTTTCTGTTTTAATAAACATAAGCTTTACTAATTATTTCCCATGTAGTGGCTATATTTGCTACTTAGTAGCACTCTAGACGAATTTGAGTTACCGTGCAAACTCAAACTTCGGACGCTTAAGCACTTTCTGATATACAATCATCCTGTTAAGTCGCATTTTAAATCACACCGTTTAAATCAATATTGCAATCAGTATTCATCTTTGAACCACGTATTTAATACGTGCAGAATATTGCAAAAAATGTTTGCAATTTATGAAAATGTCCGGCTTCTGTTTGATTCAAACCTCGGACACCGGCGGGGTTGGATTCATATTTCGGACACAAAGATTCAAACTTCGGACACCTGATTACACAGTAACGGGAAGAATTATTGAAAACAATTCTCACTGCACAGCTCCGACTGTCTTTTAATCATTTCGTCGCATTGTTTCAACATGTCTTATTAAAATGTAACTATACTAAAACAAGCAAAAACTATTAGTCCTTCCGTTCCAGCTTGACGAAACATTTCGATGAAATATTTCAGAAAATTTCCCATACGAATTCAAGCGTCCGAAGTTTGAGTGTGTCCGAATTTTGATTATCCACGGTATTTTCGAGTTTCCAGAGCAACTATGAAAAAACGGTATTGACTTATATTTTTCTAATATTGGGAACATTGGGGTTGTAAATATGCTGGAAGTTTTATTTATTAGTTTAATTTATTTGCGCTCGAAATGTATCTGGCTAGAAGATATTTTAGTTATTATATTAGATATTTTAGATTGTCGCTGCCGTCGCTGTCCGGAATATTTTTTGCTGGCGAGGGTAGGGTGCTAAATGAAAATGAAGGAAAAAAACATACCATTTGAGTTTGGTACCCAACATGTTTCGGACAGCAGAACAAAGGGAACCAAAGCGACAATCTTTATCTTGTAACTAAAATATCTTTTGGCCATCAATGTCAACATTTGAAATATTTCTGTTTATACAGGAACCTTCTTTATTGTTCTTTTGCTGCGTTGTACAATCATGCGTCTATAGTTTTATAGTAGAATCAACTAAGCTGAATGGCTGCATGTTTTTCATCAATCACAAAGCTTTAATAGCAAACCGTTACGCCAAATGACTTTATGTCAAACGACTTTATGCCAAACGGCATTATGCCAAACGGCATTATTCCAAACGGGATATAATCAAAGTTCCCTTGGTAGTAGGCTGACCAGATCATTTCGGTGATAAAACGGGACAAACGCGATTGCAAAACGGGACATTTTCATTTTTTCGTCATAGCATCGGAAACAAAACAAAAATAAATCGTAAGCTCAAGAGAAACGTTCTTCATAGTTGAGTTCTAGGAGATTGACGTTGCTTTTGTTGGAATGGAAAATGGATCTCCCAAAAATGCATTTCGCATAGATTTTAGCCCAAAACAAATGGAAAATATTTGTAAGGCTGTATGAATTGTAATAAATCTGTAAAACGAAGTTGAAAAATGCAGCTTCACATTAGTTTAGCCACTACGACGATGGACGGATATACCTGCCGTGTCCCCATGTCAAAAAAAAAACTTGAATAAAATCCAAGAGCTTTGGAAATTTCAAAATTTATGGGCCTAATTTTCATTTTCCTTGTAAGAAATAAGAACTATTTTAGAGTGAATCATTCACCACCATAGCCTTATATTGCATAAGGTTAGTTGTGGAAAAAACTACAAATATTTAACTCTTCAGAGGAACGCGGACAAAAACACGAAGGCAAAGAAAATTACGCAACTCTCAACATTTGAAATTTTATTTTAATTTACTCTTAGACATGCATTAGGGATTTTATTATTGACCAATATCAAGAACTTTTCCAATTCTGCTTATGGCCGGTTTTAGGAAGTACTAAGGCTAAAGGCTAAGAAAAAATAGTTTTTAGAAAAAATGCCAAAAGACAAATGCGAAAAGAGCAATAGGGTGGGATTATTGATTTTCCGTGCCAAATCCCTTTTTCATAAATATAAGTGGGCACAAATCATAGGATAAGAATAATAAGAATCTCAACAAGGAAAGAAAATTGATAAAATGTAATTTGAATTATTTCCCTGAATATGATTGGCACATAAGATGTCAAATCTAGTCCATTAACAGTCCTTTTTTATCAAAATTGATTTAAATGACGCTAAAAGTAGCCTCACACCTCGGAAATCTTGTGCATTGATTTGTTCCCATGTGCTCCCAAACTCATGCAATTTCGTCGGGACTCATGTAATTTCGTCGCGAAAGATAAAAAAAAACATGGGCAATAGTCTGGTTTCCAGCTCGGACTCTTGGAGATTTCCGCCTGATTGTGTTTTAAAACAGGTCGAATTTCTAATTTTTCATAAACGGAATCCTAAAGAAAACTCGTCCATACACATGGGGGCGAAATTTGAGACAAGCTCCTGATGTGTAAACTACCCTTAAAGTACGTGCGGACAATAAATATTGCCTTTAATCCGACCAAATTTTTTCTCGGTTTGAAACTGCCTTATACTATTATTTTTTTATGACGCCGTTTTTTTATAGTGAATGATTTCGAAATATTCAAAATTATTCAGAAAGACTAATCTTTAATTGTTCGAAACGAATCAAATGATTGAAAAATATGTGGTAAAGCAGATTGGAAAAAAAAAAATGAATTACCTACTTCGGAAGATTCAAAAAGAATAATCGGAAATTAGCTTAATCTGAACATTAGAATGTCTTTCCCTGCGCTTTATTTTATTGACGTTGAGGTGTGACTGGATTTTCAGGAAATACTTGCCTTTCAAGTTACTAATTTCGATCAATCCACTAATGAAATTGGCCACATTTTAATGCCTCCGGAATAAGCAGAAAAAATAATTCAAATGAAAGTTTATGAAAAAAATCCCCCGTAGAAGCTCACATTGTCATTAACTGTGAAAAACCTTTAAAAAAGTTGATCAATAGAAAATACAAAACGGCATAGATATAATTCTTTTAAAAACAACACTAATAAAATAACATCTCACACTATTTTTATGAGTGGGTTTCGTCCACTTTCTTTGTTGAAAGATAAGCCAGTCGAGGGCTTTAAATCTATCTAATAAAGACATAAAAAAAAAACACTTTCTTTGTAGGTATTTGATCTCAGATTCCGGCCTTAAAGAACCAATGAAAAACGGGACAAATTGAGGATTTTTTAGATTACGACGGGACAGCACAAAAAGGTTTAAAAAACGGGACTGTCCCGTAAATACGGTACGTATGGTCAGCCTACTTGGTAGGGAAGTTAGAGACGCAAACAGAGAAATTGATTTGTTAAGAAAATTATTTTGAGCTTATTAGTGGAATGTCTTCACTTGTCATAAGACGAGTTTGTACAATCCCATTGAATTCCACCACTTAATTGTATCTTGACAGATACGTATTTCGACCTCAACAGTAAGGCCGTCTTCAGTGTCTCGTACTTGAGTCGAGCCGAGAGTCGAGTCAAGTACGAGACACTGAAGACGGCCTTACTGTTGAGGTCGAAATACGTATCTGTCAAGATACAATTAAGTGGTAGAATTCAATGGGATTGTACAAACTCGTCTTATGACAAGGGAAAAAGGGAGAGAAATTGAATTGGTGAATGGTGAGCATGTCTAAGGTATGCATAGTTTAAAACTAAATACGCACAAGGCATCGTTTACTGATATTTTTGGTAAATTTATTTTAATTTTGGTAAAATTGGTAAATTTCATCAAATCGGTTAACGTTTAGACGGTGCTAAACTCATTGAATGTTTCTATGGAAAAATGTATGGAGAAACATCGAAAAACAGCTTGATGGCAAAATTTACTATTAAGAACTGAGAAAAAGAAAAATTTGGATAGCTTCACGAAAATAACGCGCAGAGGAAAATCATGCATTCAACGTATACTGAATTAACTTTAATCATTCAAACAAGCCAACTGTCTAATAATTTGAATGGCATGGAAGGATTTAATAATTATTGGAATCGATTTTACCACAGTCCTGTCGAGTTCAACCCCACGGTTTTTGCGGCATTCGGTCGTTTTGGTAGGGCCTGCTTGCGGATACTTGCAGCGTTTTAAGAATTATAACAGAGTCCACTGTCAAACCCCACCAGATTCTTGGCATCCCCACGATTAACTGTTGCCAGGGGAGAGGTCACTAATACGTTGGACATAGGGGTGCTTATTCGGTAAGGCATCTTTCTTTTGTGCACTGAAACAGTTGTAGTTTTGGATTGTTTATTCCCCGCCGAATGATTAACGAGATATCGAATATTATTTTCCACTTATGCTTCCCCTCTCTTGAAACTCCGTGGGGAAGTTTAATTATAAGCAAGGGAACTCGATTTTTTTTGGTTAGCAGAATATTATCTAAAGAAAACTCAATTTATTCATTTATGTTTTATCTCCTACCTCCTTCATCATCCAAAGTTCTGGCCTGAATTCCTTCTTATATCCCAACTAGGGGAAGAGTCATTTGGCTGAAAGCCATTTGACCGGATGCCACTAGGCCGAAAGTTGTTTGGCCGAACAGACGATTAGGCCGAAAGTCATGAGGCCAAAAGTCATTTGGCTAAATGGGTCATTTGGCCGAAAGTGTTGTTTGGCCGAAAGGGTCATTTGGCCAAAAGGGTTATTTGGCCGAAAGGGACATTTGGCCGAAAGGGTCATTTGGCCGAAAGGGTCATTTGGCCGAAAGGGTCATTTGGCCGAAAGGGTCGTTTGGCCGAAAGGGTATTTTGGCCGAAAGGTCCTTTGACCGAAAGGTTCGTTTGGCCGAAAGTGTCATTCGTCCGAAAGGGTCATTAGGCCGAAAGAGTCGTTTGGCCGAAAGGGTCGTTGGGCTGAAAGGGTCATTAGGCCGAAAGTGTCATTTGGCCGAGAGGGTCATTTGGCCGAAAGCGTCGTTTGGCCGAAAGGATCATTTGGCCGAAAGGATGATTTAGCCGAAAGGGTCATTTGGCCGAAAGGATGATTTTTCCGAAAGGGTCATTTGGCCGAAAGGGTAATTCAACCGAATAGGACATTTGGAATCCTATAGCTGACTCACAACTAATCATTAGTATTACATATCTATAAAATAACAGTTAGTTTAGAAACGATTAAGCTACTTGGTAAAACATAATAATAGTTTTAGACTGCCTTATCAAAGAAATGACAATGAAATAGACTTGAATGCACGAACAGTTTCCACTTTTTACAAGACATAATTTACATTGAGTTTGATAATATTGACATAGTACAAAAAGCATGAAACAAACAAAGTAATTCAACGAACGCATACCATACCTTCTGACCATAAAGACAAGAATGAGATAATGGAAGAGAATATCTATCAAAATTTTAAATATAATGTCTTTTGAGCCAGTTCAACAGTGTCTATGGACGACATGATCCTTGTGCGGGTGGAGAACTGCTTTAAAAGTTATAAACTTTTCTTTTTCATGAACCGGGGATTGAATACTTTTTTATTTTTGATAAAAAAAAACTTTTCAGTTTCTACGATGAAGCATTGGGCAACTTTGGCAGATTTTGAGCGCTCATTATGAAATTAAAATGACAAAAATTACTTTGAAGTATTACGAAGTTAGTTAGTATTAGATCTCATTGACTATTTATGAAATTAATTTCCTTCGATTCAGTCGCAACAGCGCGCAGCGTCTTCCTGGACGACATGTTCCGTGTAGGCTGGCAAACTGCTTTGGGAGGAATTATGCAACGGTTTCATCAAAGGCCTGAAGAAGTAGAAGAGGAAGAAGAAGAAGAATAAAAGGAAAAAGAAGAAGGATAAGTTTTGAGAAGGAGAATTGATGTTGAAAAGTAAAAATTAAAATCATTCATTCTCTCCAGAAGTTTAAAAAACGTCCATACGCAAAAAAACTTTAACAAATTCATGAGCTAACAAGACCACGGTGTGTTTTGAGTCACAGTTTCGGGAACAACAGTCACGTTTTCCAGAACGTGATTGTTGTTCCCGCGAAAATCCTATATTCTTTGAAGTCGGACTAAAAGCGGTTTTTTTTTAAATCGCCGTGATTATCTCAAGAACCGTACTGATTTACGCGATATTTTTCCCCGCGTGAAACCGTACTCTCTATGGTTTTAATTCTCGATCGTTAAGCTGATTTGAATTAGAAAAGATAGGTCTTTTTGTCGATTATCAAAAGAATTTACATTATCGTTTAAAACAGTCCTTTCTGATGTCTTGGAAAGGTTCTCAAAAAGTTTACCAGTAAGCTAAGGGTTCTGCATGCATTTTTCATTGTTACTAATTCAGAGTACTAGTTACCAACCAATGCATGATTACATATATATTGTGCTAGTATGCGCTCTGTGGTCTTATATGTTATGCCATATTTCATATAATAGATAAGCTTCCTCTAAAAAATGTACATATTCATAAGGTCGTTAACGGCAATGTGATGGTAGACCATATGCACTGTAATATTTGTATATTTTAAATTAACATAATTTCTACAGAATCATCAATAAACTGCATTCTATAAACCGTGTGTTGCAAATCATGGATGTCAATCTTGCATTTATAACCGTTTCTTAGATGATAATAGTAAGATTGCGCGTCAATCAAGCGTGTGAGATATTCCACACAATTGAATAGCTGAGCCTATCACTTTTATATTTAGGTGTACTTGATAAATTTCATTTAGTCTTAATACTCGATATGGGAATGAGAGTACTGGAGCTGTTCTGGTTTTGTTGTTGTTTGTGAGTACTTGCTTATTGAGCTTCGGCACATTGATTCGAATGATGAATATTATTATTTTTTATTTTTACATCCGATGTTTAATACGTTTTTGAGTAAATTTGTTTTTGTCTAAATTGCATGTATTTAATCTCTTTTTCCCAAAACTCCTTTTAATATGTCCACGAATTGTATACAAAGATTCTTTGCAGTAGTCTACGGTCAAAATCAGTTTCCTGTGAACTTTAAATTTGGCGTGGGAACATCTGCGTATCAAATCGAAGGAGCATGGAACGAAGACGGAAAAGGTGAATCTATTTGGGACCACTTGGTTCACAACTACCCGGAAAAGATCGCTGATCGCACAAATGGAGACGTAGCGTGTGACAGTTACCATAATGTAAGTTAAATGTGAATAACAATCAGTGGAGAAGTGGAAGTTAAATGCATCGATTTTGTTTCACAATGTAGTACAAGCGCGATGTGGAAATCATTCGTGAACTGGGAGTTAATATGTACCGGTTTTCGATGGCATGGAGCCGCATCATGCCAACTGGCATTAGTAATCAAGTGAATCAGGCTGGAATCGATTATTACAATAATTTGATCGATGAACTAATTAAGTATGACATCGAACCGATGGTTACATTATATCATTGGGATCTACCTCAACGTTTGCAGGAAATGGGAGGATGGACAAATAGAGAGATTGTCGATCATTTCAAAGAATATGCGAGAGTTGCCTTCGAGAGCTTTGGAGATCGTGTCAAATGGTGGACAACTTTTAACGAGCCTTTGCAAACATGCCTTTATTCTTACGAATACGATTCAATGGCGCCGGGATACGACTTTCCCGGAGTTCCTTGTTATTTGTGTTCTCACAATTTGCTTCTGTCTCATGCTGAGGCTGTTGAACTCTACAGAACCCAATATCAATCATCTCAGAATGGTATTTTGCTTAGATCATTTCGATATGTCAATAATTATTTTTGCTTCAAAATATTTAGGAATCATCGGAATAACGGTTGACTCATCATGGGCGGAGCCACGAAGCGACGCTTCTGATGACAAAGAAGCCTCAGAATGGGCAATGCAATTTCACGTAAGTATTTTCAGTATGTATGCATTAAGTAAATCATCATTACCTTCTGTTTTTTCATCAGATCGGATGGTACATGCATCCAATTTATGGGACCAATGGCAACTACCCCCAAGTAATGATCGATCGAGTTGATGCGTTGAGTACTCAGCAAGGATACGCAAGTTCACGTCTCCCCAAATTCACACCCGAAGAAATCATCAAGCTAAAGGGTTCTTCAGACTTTTTCGGTATCAATACTTACACAACTTCGATCGTTTACAAAAACGATAATAACAACACGGCCAACTTCAGAGTGCCATCATTCGATCATGATCGTAGCACAATCGGATATCAGGACTCAAGCTGGCTCGATACCGGATCAAATTGGCTTAAAGTCTATCCAAAGGGGATGTACCACTTGTTAACGTGGATTCGAGAAGAATACGGAAACCCACCGGTCTATGTCACGGAGAATGGAGTCAGTGATCGTGGCGGAACCAAAGACGTGGCCCGCATTAACTATTACAACCAGTATTTGAGTGCCATACTGGACGCCATGAGTGAGGGATGCGACGTAAGGGGTTACGTTGCGTGGAGCTTGATGGATAACTTCGAGTGGCGGGCCGGGCTAACTGAGCGGTTCGGACTATACTATGTGAACTACACTGACCCCGGGAGGAAACGAATTGCAAAGAGCTCGGCGAAAGTATTGGCAAACATTATTAAAACGAGAATAATTGATTTGGAATATTTGCCAGAGCCGGAGGTTTATATCCCTGATAATGTGTAGGGTGTTATCAGTGGCGGCGCATGGCACAGAATTAGCTATCAGTTAGTGTTTGTTGTCAATTCAAATGCTATATTTAAGCAATACTCAGATACTTTGCTGTCGAAATGATTGCATCTGAACATCAATAAACTACCGACTTAAATATTCAGCACGGATGAAGGTTGGCTTATCGTCTAGTCTATTATATAATTTATATCAGTATCTGCTATTGTAAAATGTTGTTAAAACGTCTGCAATGTTGCATTTAATTTACCGCAGACAGTGATTATTGGGTTGATATCTTATTCTTGTTAAAAACAAAGTAACGCATGTAACATGTAACGTGTCATGTGTTAGCTCTATCTTCATGATTTCTCACGGTTTTCAGCATTTCATTCTGTATTTAATTCTGCAAGAACTGAATCAATATCATGGTTCTTCATCTTAAATAGTCCAAATTACAGTTTTTTGATTAGGGTGTCAAACGGAAGAGGGAGTCCCGTAAACAAAATTGAGCTACCTCAAAAATATTTCGTACAAAACTATACTGCATAACCACTTAGAGTCCATCATTATCTGAAATAATAAATCACTTTATTTTAAGTAGTTCTTCTAGTAAATTGAGTATTGTAAATACCGTTTTTTACTCATGAATCATTTAACTTTAACAAACGAGACTTGATGGAAAATCTTATACATAAAAATGAGTTGGTCTGTGTTCGTATCCGCGTAACTAGAAAACGGCAGGAAGGATTATCTTCATTTGTTCTGCAAATCTGTTCATTGTAATCTCCGACGGGTTTATAGGATACTAAATGTATGTACTCGGCCTTACACGGAATTGCCAGGTTGGGTTTAGCAGTTGCTGATATCATTGAGAAAATATCGAACCGGCTGGTCAACGTGGTTATTGTTTTATGTTACATTGTTCTGAAAACTCATATGTGAATATGTACATTATTTGGAAGATATTGATTTGAAAAATGTATTGGATGTAACCACTCTCCTTCGATGAGACTCGAACCCACGACCCTCAGTGGTTATTGTGTTACTTATATTTTACTACATGAGTATTAGGGCGGCACTATATATATGGTGTCAGGCCATTTGGCCGAATGTCGTTTGGCTGAATTCCGTTTGGTCGAATTCCGTTTGGCCGAAAAGTTAAAAAACAAAATTACCTCAGATTGCAAGCAGTGAATAGTGAGTAATGAGGAGTAAGAAGTAAGAAGTGAA
This sequence comes from Armigeres subalbatus, assembly GCF_024139115.2. NCBI lineage: Eukaryota > Metazoa > Arthropoda > Insecta > Diptera > Culicidae > Armigeres > Armigeres subalbatus. The sequence continues at coordinate 170,190,012 of NC_085140.1, forward strand.
AAGTGAAAAGAAAAAAGAAAACTGAGAAAAGAGAACTTCGTCCTTCGTCCTTCTTCCTTCTTCTCCTTCCTTCTTCTTTCTTCCTTCTTCCTTTTTCCTTCTCCCTCCTCCCTTCTTCCTTCTTCGTTCTTCCTTCATTTTTTATTTATTTTCCCTTCTTCCTACTTCTTTCTTCTTTCTTCCTTCTTCTTTCTCCCTTCTTCCTTCTTCATTTTTTCTCCCTTCTTCCTTCTTTCGTTTTCTCTCATCCTCTTCCTTCTTTCTTCTTCCTTTTTACTTCTTCCTCCTTCCATATTTCTTCTTCCATCTTCTTCTTCCTTCTGCCTTTTTCTTTCTTCCTTCTTTCTTCTCTCTTATTTCTTATTCCTTCTTCTTTCTTACTTCTTTCTTCTTCCTTTTTCCTCCTTCCTTCTTCCTTTTTCCTCCTTCCTTCTTCCTTCTTCTTTCTTCCTTCTTCCTTCTTCGTTGTTGCTACTTCCGTCATCCTTCTTCCTCTTCCCTCTTTCTTCTTCCTTTTTTTCCTCTTATTTCTTCCTTTTTCTTCTTCCTTCTTCTTACTTCTTAAATGCTTCTTTCCTTTTCCTTCCTTGATTATTCCTTCTTTCTTCATCCTCCTTCCTTCTTATTTGTTTATTCTTCATTCAGAGATAATCTTGCTTTATATTGCTTGCTACTGATGATGATGATGATGATGATGATGATGATGATGATGGTCCCGCCACGTACCCCTACAAAGGTTTGAGCTAGACGATTTATCTTTAAGATATTTAATTGTGATCAATTTAATCAGATTTTGCAAAACAATAAACCATCCGATTATTTTCACAGATATAAACAACAATACAAATTATCATCGCTTTCCAGCAAAAAATATAAACAAAAAATAAGTAAAACTCAAAGGTGCAGCCCAATCGGGTTGTACGCAAAGGTAGCTATTCGAAAATGATGGTATTTGCCATAATAATTTGTCTCGTTTTATTAACATTGAGCAAACTGCTCGGAGGCCAACTCAATCAAGAAGTCGAATAGTTGTTCCCAGTTGGATGGACTTTGAGTCTCTAACCGTGGAATTAACATGACTCATCGGCCGCTGAAGCACTCGACTGGCTTTCAGTCGGGGACATCACAATCCTTACTTTGCCACGTACGCTTACATCGCGGGCGAAAACCAAACGTTGCAAATAAATGTATTTCCGTTTGGTTTCACGCCACTACTTATTTCTCCTTTATTTCGTCAATTTTTGAGGATGATGCCCTCCAAAAAGGTCTTTATGCAAAAGGTTGATCCGACAATCCGATATGAACTTTCTTCAAAGTGCAAAACTCAATCGTAACTAGCAAATTTGATAGCGCATCGGAGGGAGATGATGCAGTAAATTTGAATGGATGGAATCACTAACAGCAACCAAGCTACCACGCCAAACCCGATGCCACCGAAACAGTCCATTTTCGCAATTAACTCTTTCTTTTCATAAAATGTTGGTCCTGAGAAGAACCAATTTTCTTTTCCCAATTCCCATTCCAATAACTAACTGCATCCAATCGCTTGTCGACACCATGCGTTGCGACTGTCCGACCGCCACTTGATGATTTTTCGCTAAGCCTCCAAAGGTTGAAATAAATTTGCAGCATTACCACACTGCCACCCACTTCGTGCTGCTGTGTCCGCTCCGCTGCATTGAATGTCGAACCGCTCTTGTGGAATGGCTCGCGCGCGCCGAACAGCAGCTTTCTTGTATTTAATAAATTAAGCCCCGCCTCTTTGTGAGCTGATATGGGTGTAAATATAATGTGCACTCATAACGATTAATGAAGGGGCGGGGCTAATGGAATTACTTCATTAGATATAAGAAAGCTGTTTTACGGCGCGCGCGAGCCATTTCGATCGGGATTCCACAGACAACGGACCGTTCGGAGAATGACAAATTTTAAGAATCCTATGAAATTTTCTCGATTCTGAATTTGGTCATGAGATGTTGTTTATCTTAGATGCGTATTATTGCGAGGAATAACAGCATAAATTTGACTCAAGGCGAAGCTTCTCCATATTACCAAACATTATCTCTTGGCATCTGTCTGTCCGAGCGACGTTCACCGATGGGTGGTTGCTGTAGAAAGTTTCCACTGAGGTGGCGTCTTCATTGATTTTATACAAAAGAAGGTTGATCCGACTATCCGAAATAAACTTTCTTCAAAGTGCAAAACTCAATCGTAAATAGCGAATTTGATAGCGCGTCGGAGGGAGATGATGTAGTGAATTTTAATGGATGGAATCACTAACAGCAACCAAACTACCACGCCAAACCCGATGCCACCGAAACAGTCCATTTTCGCAATTAACTCTTTCTTTTAATAAAATGTTGGTCCTGAGAAGAACCAATTTTCTTTTCCCAATGTTCCTTTCCAACTAACTGACACCACAATTTGTTATAAATTTTCAGCATCGGCACTGGCGGCACGGGATCGCAACAGTGCTATTTTTATAGTCAACCCTTTCTTCATATGAAATGCTGGTTCATTGAGGTTGAATGATCTGCAGCAACACATCGAGCACCACCACCAATGCGATGGATTTTCTTTGAAAATTTTATTAGCGCCTCCGTGATGCTGTGTCCGCTCCCCCAAGCAGCAGACATGTTGTAGAGAAGTTAACGTAACTTTTATACAACCAGATTCGGTCACATTTAAGTTGCTGCAATCAAATCAGTGTGAACTGTGCTACTCGGGCCGCTGCGATCGCTTTGATGTGTCTGCTCTGCGTGAAATCTTGTTAAAACTAAGGATTAGATCCTAACCCGCAAGTGATTGATTTTTGATGTCTGTGCTAGTGATGCATGTACGTGATTGGTTAGTTTACCTATTTCTAAACTTTTTTATCAATTATTGATAATAAATAGTTAAAAATCAGTATTTTCAAATACATACAAAGAAGCGTTGACTCATCCTTGATCGAATGGTCCAAAAAAATTGAAAATCCATCGAGAAACGGCTTAGATGGACCTCAATATAAAAAACACAGACGTAGTCCAACGTCAAAACTGTTCTGAAACATAACAAGCCAAGATAACAAATTTATCAAACTTGTACACAAGTGCGAAAAAAAAATCGGATAGGCAGCCCCATAGAGAAGTAATGATTCTTGCTCATTTTGGTTGAGAAACACACAGCTGTGTAGCACAAGTTAAAATGCATCATCAGAACCAGTGCTCCCCGCGTTTGGAGCTTTTAAAAAAAAATTTAAGCGAAAAAAGTCTCTCACGGTATGCTACATATCGTATATGAAAATCGAGTGACTTTTCCATGCTCTTCTGGATTCAATCCCTGATCTTGTGACTGAATTTTTAGGCATATTTAATCTCATCCGTTTTATTAAACAAATCAACAAGTGTGCAACCATTTGCATGGAACTTGTATTACCTTGAAACCTGAAACTGATTGCCTGATGGGAAGTATATGTTCTTGGTTAACATGTCGAATACTGTGATCAAGAAATTATTAGCATCATGATTTCAAACAACAGGTTCCCGGGCGTCTTCTAAACGATTTTCACAATTCTTTCACGGTTGTCTTATCTACATCATCTAGTTCCTTGTATTTCGCTAATTTGTTATGTTTCTAGGGATCCTATTTTTGCCTTTCTCGTATAACGAAGTTGTACCGAAAGGCTATCATTTCCTAAAACGAACTTTTCATAGAAGCCTCTGAGACCCATAGCGTTATATACCAATCGACTCAGCTCTACGAACTGAGCACATGTCTGTCCGTGTGTATGTGTGCAGAGATGTCCTACACAGTTGGCAAAAATTCTGCTCTTTTATTTTTCACAATTTTTAACAATCAAATAAAATTTATCCAGTTAGTGCAACCAATAGATGGATATTTGAGTTTTCGAAATGTAACTTCAATCTGAAAAAATGGTGAACGCCAAATACACGCGGGCGCGCGCACAGCAAATACACCGGCGTGTATTACACGCCCGTGTATTTACTGTGCGCGCGCTCGCCTGGCTCCGGCGTGTATTATTTTGACGTATCGAAGTGACATTTAAAAAACTCATATATCCATCTATCTGTTGCACTCACTGAATGAATTTCATTTGATTGTTAAAAATTGTGAAAAATAAAAGAGCAGATTTTTTGCCAACTGCGTAAGACATCTCTGTATGTGTGTGCGCAAAAGCTAAAAAAACATTAGACAACTTTTCGTATAGTAATCCTTAACCGATTTTCTCGCAACAAGTTTTATTCGACAAGGGGCAAACCCTTGTTGATCACTATTGAATTTGATAACGATCGGTCATTTAAAAGTTATGAAGAAAATGGTACATCGAATCATATAAGCCCCATATAAGGTTGGTGTCTTAACTAAATACGAGAAAGGCACCACCAACGCTAGCTGGATTAATCTGGGTTTTTATGCTAGATTAGCTCGCATGAAGCACACAAGCTATAGACATATTTCTATTGGTCATATACAACCAAATTCAATCATATATTTGTTACTGCACTAAAATCGCTCTGATTTGAGCTACTAAAGCTGGAGGAAGGATGCTATTATTAAAAATGTAAAAAACTTTGATTTACCAAATTCAATATGAGTATTTTTTTTCCGATTAAGAAGAACTTCAAAACGAAAATAAACATAGTGTGTCCCTGCAAGTCCCTCTTCTTCTTCTTCATTGGCATTACATCCCCCACTGGGACATTGCCGCCTCGCAGCTTAGTGTTCAATTAGCACTTCCACAGTTATTAACTGCGAGGTTTCTAAGCCAAGTTACCATTTCTGCATTCGTATATCATGAGGCTAACACGATGAATAAAAGTATCAAGGAAGTCGAGACAATTTCCAATCCGAAAATTGTCTAGACCGGCACCGGGAATCGAACCCAGCCACCCTCAGCATGGTCTTGCTTTGTAGCCGCGCGTTTTACCGCACGGCCAAGGAGGGCCCCTGCAAGTCCCTAAAGTCCTTGTGTATTACATTGGTTTGATGCAGATGTTCTAGGTTCTCCAAATTGTTCTGAAGTTCAGATCATTTGGTCTAGCAGGTCTACTACTTCTAAACGTCTACTGCTTGGTATTCAATCGGAATCAAGTCAGCATGTTCTTACGAACTATGTGCAGTTTAAATCAGTTTGAAGCAGATATTCTAAGCTCTCCAAACTGTTCTGGAGTTTAGATCAATTGGTCTGCAAGGTCAACTACGTCTTGTATTAAACCAAAATCAACCTAGCATGTCCACTAGACTGATTCAAATTTTGACTTTTTCGCTCCCCTATGCTTAAACGATGACATTTGATGTTTTATTAACCCTCCTAAATTTTTAGCTAATTTGGATGTAACTAGACTGAGCACGCGCAGTTTGAAGTTTGTATGGAAATTACTATAGGAATTGCCACTTAAGTGAAAAACTGTTCCGTGTTGCTACCCATTAACTATTCAAATGTAATCGACACGATGCTTTCATAGAATACTTCCTAAGCGAGAGGCCAGTTGTTGTTGCGAAGCGATTTGACTTTTGTAAGCAAAGTTATTAATGAAACAAAAATGCTCATTATTGATATTGATGTTATTATTTTACGTGTTAAATTGAATTTACCACGATTCAGTATTTCCCTAATAACTTGTCTTGCAAGCATAGAATCGTTTCGCAACAAAGACGATCAGTTTCATTGCAAAATTTTCTATGTTGGCAACATATTTATATGTTTTTAGAGCCTAATGAGTAACGTATCGGAACGGTTTTCCACAAAAGTGACTGTTTTCATAGTAATTTTCATACAAACTTGATACTGCGCGTGCTCAGTCTAGTTACATCCAAATTAGCTAAAAATTTAGGAGGATTAATAAAACATCAAATGTCATCGTTTAAGCATAGGGGAGCGAAAAAGTCAAAATTTGAATCACTCTAATGTCCACACAAGTCCCTTATGCCTTTGCCTATTATATGCAGTTCGAATTAGTTTGGTGCAGACGTTCTAGACTTTCCTAATTGTTCTGGAGCTCAGATCAGTTGGTCTACAAGGGCAACTACATCTGGTATTCAATCAAAATCAACCCAGAATGTCCATATAAGTCTCTAGAGCCCTTGTCTATTATATGCAAAACAAATTAGTTTGATGTAGATAATCTAGGTTCTTCTAATTGCTCTGAAGTTCTGATTAATTGGTACGCCTGTTCAACTAACTTTTGTATATAGTTGAAATCAATACAGCATATCTTTCTACGTTCTCTAAATTGCTCTGGAATTCAATTCAATTGGTCTACAAGGTCAACACATTCTAGTATCCAACCGAAAGCAACCCAGCATGGCTAATAAACAGTGTTGGGAAAAGTTCAGTAGAACACAATGATTGTCCGAATATTTACCTTTTGTCCAATTAAATCTCGTGCTCCGTGATGTGTACCATCGTGTACTCGTGTGTAGCGTCGGTTTTGGTTTGATACCAGGGTTTGACTTTGGTTTGAAACCAGGCGTAGTTGACCTTGCAGACCAAATGGTCTAAATTCCAAAACAATTAGGAGTACCTCTAAAACATCTTCATCAAACTAATTTGGACTGCATAAAAAACGCAAGGGCTTTAGGGAAACAAGCTGGGTTGATTTTCGTTTTGAAGTTTCTCTTAATCGGTAAATTTTACTCATATTGAATTTTGTAAATCGAAATCATCCGTACTCCAGCTGATTTAAAAAAAATAGAGTAATCCACCTAGCGGTGATAGTGCCTTTCTCGTGTATTATAAAATGTAACAAGAAAAGCACATACGATAGGACAAATTGCACTTTAGGGGTATAGATTCAGTTATTTCCATCAATTCAATATTTGCGTTCATTTTAATGCATTGCAGCAGTTTTTGAAAAAAAAAAATATTTTGAATTTTTTTCCAAGGGTCCCCTTGGGAAAAATGGAGGAAAAAAACAATGCTTTTTAAATAATTCTGGAACGCAATGTCCGATCGGTCTAATTTTCCATAGGGTCTAATTAGGCCACAATCTGCGTCGAATGCTGTTGCGAGAAAATCGGATAATGCTAAGTACAAAAATGTTTGTCTCACATTTTTTGTACACATACACACACACATACAGACATCGCCTCAATTCGTCAAGCTGAGTCGATTGGTAGATAACACTATGCTGCCGCTAACCGCAAGTCGAGCACATCTGTACATGGAGCCCCATATACAGATGTGCTCGATTTGCGGTTAGCGGCAGTATGGGTCTCCGAGCCTTCTATCAAAAGTACGGTTTTGGAGTGATCCTATAGCCTTTACGTATACTTAGTATACGCGAACGGCAAAAAGGCCCCTAGAAACTTAATAAACTAGAAAACTACAGGAAACTTCACGAGGTGGATAAGACAACCGTGAAAAAATTGTGAAAATCGCTTAGAAGATGCCCGGGAACCTGCTGTTCGAAATCATGTTTCTGATGATTTCTTGATCGCAGTTTTCGACATGTTACCCAAGAACATGTACTTCTCGACATGCAATTTGGTTCAGGTTTCCCATAATACAAGTTTCATATAAATGCTTGCACACTTGTTCATTTATTCAATAAAACGGATTAGATGACATTTGCGTAAATAGTTTAGTCACAAGATGAATCATCGTACAAATGAACCATGCGTCTCCATATGTTTTACTGCTTATACGCTGCTGAACAGTTTTCACAATCCCTACCTAGGGACACGGCAGGTATTTCCGTCCTTCGTCGTAGGGGCTAAAACCAACGAAAGCAACGTACATTTGCTAGAACTCCACTATAGCAGAACGTTTCTCCTGAGCTTACGATTTGGTACGTATGAGTTTTACAAAAAAGCGTCTCTTTTATTGGTTTTCGAGACTATGACGAACAGACGAAAATACCTGCCGTGTCCCTACCGTTTCTCCTACGAGGCCCATTTTTGCCTGAAAAACACTCATGGGGACATTCAGTATCGTAATAACTTAGACTATTATCGTACACACTTAGATAGATGTTCTAAGTTCGGTGATTTTTTTCACCGATTTCGACGGTATTTTAGAAATTCACATTTTTTTCGGTAATTTTTATCTGTAATAAAAATTACCGAATAAATGTGAATTAGTTCAAATTTAACGAGTTCGGTAAATATTTTCACCGATATTTCTGTGAATTACTGTGAGCACCAAAGTTGGTAAGATATTCAACTGAATTTTCGGCGATTGGTGCTGTTGAACATCGCATCAAAGCGTGAAATGACAGAATCGCCATTTTGATAATGTGCAGTTATCTCGAATGCTATATTACACGTTGTTCATGGCCGGTCGTGCGGGAAGGAATGAAGAGCTGACATCGGACAATTAAATGGCAAGTATTTTACATTTTCTATAGGTAAAGTATACATTTTATTGTATTTCATGTTGCTATTCTGAAGGCATGATTTTGAATTCAACAGCATGGATAGAACGACAAGCGCTTGGAAGTTCCCCGATGCTCGGTTCTTGTGGACGAGCTCATTGGCGGAGCCAGATGTGGGGCACCACGTGTCGCAAGCCCGCTATTGTTTCCAAAGGCAACGTTCTTATACCAAGTGGTGCCCTATCAAACAACTATGTGGACGATCTAGTGGACTTTTACGAAATGTGTCGAGCTTGGTGTTGGAAGGAACTGGGCCCATATGCGTCTGCAATAACTATGTTGTGCCAATGCTTCCAAGTTCTGAAGCCTACGTGGATGGAAAGAAACCTTCCTTATAATATCAACTTGAGCCAACTTTATCCATGTATTACAACAATGATCAAATTCAATTGTATAAATTCAAGTATTTATAAAAAACACGATCAAAACGTGCCACGTGTCCCACGTGTCGTGTGTCCCATCTACAAAAAGGGTGATAAGCTGGATTGTAGCAACTACCGCGCAATCACATTGCTGAACGCCGCCTACAAGGTACTCTCCTAAATTTTATGCCGCCGACTAACACCAATTGCAAGAGAGTTCGTGGGGCAGTACCAGGCGGGATTTATGGGTGAACGCTCTACCACAGACCAGGTGTTCGCCATACTTCAGGTATTGCAGACATGCCGCGAATACAACGTGCCCACACATCATCTATTTATCTACTTCAAAGCCGCATATGATACAATCGATCGGGACCAGCTATGGCAGCTAATGCACGAAAACGGATTTCCGGATTAACTGGTACGGTTGATCAAGGCGACGATGGATCGGGTGATGTGCGTAGTTCGAGTTTCAGGGGCATTCTCGAGTCCCTTCGAAACGCGTAGAGGGTTACGGCAAGGTGATGGTCTTTCGTGTCTGCTATTCAACATCGCTTTGGAGGGAGTAATACGAAGGGTAGGGATTGACACGAGTGGTACGATTTTCACGAAGTCCGTCCAGTTATTTGGTTTCGCCGACGACATTGATATCATGACACGTAACTTTGAGAGGATGGAGGAAGCCTACATCAGACTGAAAAGCGAAGCTAAACGGATTGGACTAGTCATCAACACGTCGAAGACGAAGTACATGATAGGAAGAGGCTCAAGAGAGGTCAATGTAAGCCACCCACCACGAGTTTCTATCGGTGGTGACGAAATCGAGGTGGTTGAAGAATTAGTGTACTTGGGCTCACTGGTGACCGCCGATAACGATACCGGCAGAGAAATTCGGAGGCGCATAGTGGCTGGAAATCGTACGTACTTTGGACTCCGTAAGACGCTCCGATCGAATAGAGTTCGCCGCCTGACTATCTACAAAACGCTTATATGACCGGTAGTTCTCTACGGACACGAGACCTGGACGATGCTCGTGGAGGACCAACGCGTACTGGGAGTTTTTGAAAGGAAAGTGTTGCGTACCATCTATGGTGGGGTGCAGATGGCGGACGGTACGTGGAGGAGGCGAATGAACCACGAGTTGCATCAGCTGTTGGGAAAACCATCCATCGTTCACACCGCGAAAATCGGAAGACTGCGGTGGGCCGGGCATGTAGCCAGAATGTCGGACAGTAATCCGGTGAAAATGGTTCTCGACAACGATCCGACGGGAACAAGAAGGCGAGGTGCACAGCGGGCAAGGTGGATCGATCAGGTGGAGGACGATTTGCGGACCCTCCGCAGACTGCGTGGTTGGCGAAGTGCAGCCATGGACCGAGCTGAATGGAGAAGACTTTCATGTGCAGCACAGGCCACTCCGGCCTTAGTCTGATAATAAAAAACGATCAAAATAAATCCTTCTAATTAAAGATAAAAAAATGCAATTTACAAACCCAATATTTAGTCCGGAAAAATTTACACTTTTTGGCAAAATTATCACTTTTACAGTCAGTATTTCGGTAAACGTTACTGAATCGTCAGTAAATTTGACAGCCTCTACTTCCATTGCAGTTTACAAATCGCCTGGTAATCTTTATTTTTACCGACCGTTCAGCTGTTGAGAATTTGGTAATCGAATTACCGAAGTCGGAACTTTTGTGTGTAATAACTGTGTGTATTTTAACTAATCTGAACACGAAAGCATGCAAGTGACTTCAACGCCGTTGAAGCGATGATCCCCTTTCTACTTTGTGACCAAATAATCTCGGAATTTTTCTAATCAAACAGCAAACCCCAGTAACCAGTCGATTTTAGACGTCGAGAACTACAAATGCAACATATCAGCATCGTGAATACAAACATTTTTTCTTCTGATTTTGTTGTCCAGTGTCCATAATCATAATTTATTGTCAACAATTAATAATAATCTTTATTCATAGAATCAGGATTTTTGGCTTTCAGTCACATGAAAATGTTTATAATCTTAAATCTTTGCTAACGTTTCGATCTGGAAGTTTGGATCTTCATCAGGGCTCGAAATCAATCAACCTGTCCGGTGCAGTGTTCGTCAGACGATGGACTGTCAAATGGGTTGGGGGTGGGGTGGCAAACTGCAGTAGTCTCAATTGTTCCAGCACTATTAACAAGCTGATGGGTGGTGAAGAATATTAGGTTCACTGCACAGTAAGCCACTACGTGGCACTATTACCATGACCTGCTATTGCCAGTTGCTGAACTACAATCAAAATGATAACAAAGAGTTGAATGCCTTGATCATAGCAAATTAAAAAAAAATCATTGAAAGCTTCATTCGTTAACGCTCTGAGGATCCCTAACCGGTAATGCGTGGGGTACGGGGTGTAACGTAGCTAATTTATATGACAATCATTCATAGCACGCGCGTTTGTGCTTCACTAGTGGCGCGGCTTATCTCGCATGATTTGACATTTTTCGGCACGCTTACCTCGTAAAAAAAAACAACATTTTTCAGAAGGTTCTTTTCAATTGAATTCCTACGCCAGAAAAAGATCAATTTGATAACCTTTTTCCGGTAGTAAGAAGCATAACCAAAATAATGTCTTATAAAATCTTCCTAAACGTGGACATCTTACTTCCCCTGCTAATGCATATGCATTTTTAAAGGCCACTATATTTGAGCGTATATGGTTTGGTAAATTGGACGCATGGTTAAACCGTGGACTGTAAATGTTTATATACGTTATCAACCGTTTATAAGGCAGTGCAAAACTTTATTGCCACCAACAAGTTATACGGTTCTCTTTTTATTAGTACTTAAAAGACCAAGCTCTTAAGGAAGCCAAATTTCGAAAACAAATTAAATCATAACTCATTTTAATTCCAACCGATCAATGTGAAATTTGAGACAAGACCCAGTTTTAATGCTGGTTGTGGTTCCACTTCGAGTGGTGTCCCTATTCAAATATTGTTAAATAGATCATTTTGCGTAGGAATACAAATGGGAACAACCTTCTGGAAATGTTTTTACGAGGTAAGTGCGCCGAAAAATGTCAAATCATGCGAGATAAGTCGCGCCACTAGTGGAGCAAAAACGCGCGTGTTTTAAATGACTATCTTATAAATAAGTAACAGTTCACTAAGTTGAAAAGCAGGCCAAGTTCCAGTTGTAATGTAGTACCATAAAAGAAAGAAAATCCCTCCAGAATTACGTATATGTATAAATAGAAGACATCTTTCTTAGATCAGGTGACACAAATCCTAAAATATCTAGGAACTAAGTAAAAATATTAATAATCTAGAACCCACTAAACTCTCACTAGCATGCATACTGCATTTTAGAACTATTTTTATAAGCCTCACAGTACAGTTTCAACAAATTCAATTCTATTGAAATTATGTTCGAAATTTTATTAGAAAACTCTCTAGTATCTATGGTGCTTATTTGTAATGTTATACATATTTCTAGCTTGGATGATGGAAACTATTTTAGACTTTCAAATCACCTTAATTCAGAAAACCATGCGGTTTTGTAAACACGTCTTTATTTTGTTATTGACATTTACTAATCAGTTGCAAAGCAAGAGGAGCATTGAATTCAACTTTTGCTCACGCATAAGTAATTTTTTTAGTGGCGTCATAATTGACTATATAACATAAAGCCAAGGCACAGCTCCTATGTCAAGAGTATTACATGGTAACTGCCAGAGGACAGTTTCACAGGTTAAGCAAAGAAAGATGTTAAAGGTCACATAAAGTAGATTTGAACTTGAAGACTGAAAAATGTTTATTTCATGACGGTTATGTAACCCAAATATTCAGTAGAAGAATGTTGGTTACTTCGTGCCTTTCTCGTATATTAAGTATACGTAAAGGCTACATGATCGCTCCAAAAACAAACTTTTTATAGAAGAATATATTGGGATTGGGGGGCTGTGCTCATGCACTTCTTCTCCTTAGCTTAGGCTACTTCGCCGACTGGCTTGCTGAGATCCACTGCCACGTTGTTTCGATCCCTCGGTGGTCGTGCCACAAACATCCTCACTCGAATCATCCTGACTTCCCCCGCCATCGAGGGTGGTCCAGCAGTTCCGGTGAAGGAAACTTCCGCACTGACGGTGACTACCGGCGGCTATCGCAGGGGACGCTTTCGCGCATTGCGCTGACTTCGTCTTCGGGTTGCAGAGGTGGTCCGACAGCTCCGGTGGTGGATGACGTCCGCACTGGCGGTGCCCTACATACCCGAAGCACTTCCTTCTTCTTTCTTCTTTCTTCAGCAGGTTGGCTCGAGTGCTGAGGTTGGTCCGATGATTCCGATTGGCAGAAGACCTCCGGTTCATCGGCGCTCCGACGACCCGAGGTTAATCACTGCTCACTATGCTGGATTTTCATCCGAGCCGACGTTAATTTGCTGGTCCCTTCTCAATCTACGCTGCAGCTCGGACAGTATTTGCGTCACGACTCTGCTTACCGCATTCCACGTATCTTCATCGTGACATATTCGCTCTGCGATGTTGTCCGCCCTTAGGGCAGGCATTCCTCTACGTGCTTCCGCAAACCTCGGACAATCGAGTTACACGTGCTCTGGAGTCTCCTCTACGTTGATACACGCCGGGCAGAATGGCGATGACGCATGGCCACACCGGTGCAGATATTGGCGGAAACAACCGTGTCCGGATAAGAACTCAGTAAGGTGAAAGTTCACCTCTCCATGCTCCCTGTTCACCCACGTCGACACATTGGGGATGAGCCGGTAGGTCCACCTTCCATTATACGAATTGTCCCACTCTTGGTGCCACTTCACCATAGAGTCCAATCTCACCGTCTCCCTTACATTTCTGGTACCTCTCCGTTGGTAGCACTATATATCCTCTGCTAAGATTATGCAGATTGGAATCATCCCTGCGATAACGCAAACTGCCTCTGACGAAAAGGTTCGGTACGTACTACACACTTGTTCCATTTCGATGTACTTCAGGGCTAATGAAGTTAACAAATGAATCAACTTATGCGTAAGAATTGGTCAAATTTTATTAATTTTTTTTTCGATATTTTCTAATTACATTTTCAGACATAGCTGTTGGTCCTCTTTAAATTTGAATCTTACATGATTACAGACACTACTGGAGATACATAGATAGATAGATGGAGATTGATCTCCGTGTACACAACCGAGTACACAACTATTAAAAAATATACACTTTTTAATCAACGATAAGTTTAATCTAGTTTTGTCAACGTGCGGTTTTATCCTTATCGGAAGAGAACAAATATTTGTTAAGTTGTCATCTTCTGACAGCTCATGTGCCTTACTGAGCTATCAGTAAATAAATACAGAATATCGGGTTTACAGTAATCCAGATTTTTCTGGAGGCAGTACAGCAATGGAAAATTAGAAATTTGGTGTGTTCATAATTACAAATTTGGCGCTAGTAATGGATAGTATTAACGAAAACAGACTTCATGTTATAGCGTCTCAGATAGCTTTTGTCACCTATGCGATGCTTGCATTCGTTGTAAGTATGATTATAGTTCTTCGCGAAGAGTAAGCTGCATGTTCAAAAGCATACGAATCTTCGGGCGAGCGAAAGTCATCAGACAGTCGCAAAGAAAAACGGTGAAATAAAGAATGAATCACACCAACCAATGTTTTGAAAACCATCTGTGCTTTTAGGGCAAACAATGTGATTTCACTTAAATTTGGATTTTATGTCATGGAGGCAAATAGGCAAAAGCATTTAAACACATTGCAAAACAAATTTTACCTACAAAATAAAAAACACATGTGTACCCAGAAATTGATATTTTCACAACTTTAACATATTTTAACCGGTTTGAATAATTTTGGCTGTTTTGGAAACGGTAACTCATATGATTTTTGTCTCCTGTCAAGATTTACAGCTTCTTTCTATTTTTAATTCAACAAAACCTTGAAGTAAGGTCTTGAAGTCTTCATGCATATCAAAGGCTTATCAACAATTTTCGAATATGCTACATGCTCTTAGCGTTCCTGAGAACAGAAAGTGTATGTAAGTTATCCAAAAAATCCCTGGAATAAGGCCTTAATCATTCAAGGAATCCCTGGATCAAGTTCCCAAGGTCTTCCCGCGTAGCCAAAGGTCTATTATCCAAATTCAAATACGGTACATGCTCTTTGTGATACTTAGCATAGAATGCGTTTACAGTATATTTTCTGGGACAAGCAAGAAATCTCTAGAGTAAGGCCATAAGGTATACACGCGTACCCAAAAATGTATTGACTAATTTTAAAAGTAATTCGTGCTCTTTGTGGAACTTTGCATAGAACGTAATCACAACATGTGGTCTACATTGTCTAACAAATCTCAGGAGTAAGACCATGTGATCTATACGCGTAACGAACGGTTTAACGGCTAGTTTCACATGCATGCTATGGTGATCCTTAGAATAGAATGTGATCACAACACATGTTCTGCGCTGTCCAAGAAATCTCGGGAGTAAGATCTTAGAAATAAAAAAAATCTCTGGAGAAAGGCCTTAGGATCATAGGATCGCGTAACCAAAGGGGTATCAAATAGTTTTAAAAGTTGTACATGCCCTTTGTGGTTCTTGTAATAGAACGTGATCACACCGTATGCTCTGCGGTAACCAATAAATCTCTGGAGTGAGATCTTAAGGTCTATGCGCGTAATCAAAGGTCTATCGACTAGTTTCAAATATGGTACATGCTCTTTGTGGTCCTTAGAATAAAATGTGACCTTGAAAATATGCTCTGAACACATCCTCTTCAAAGTACCACAAGGAATATGTGCCATATCTTCAGCTACGAGTATAAATCTTAAAGGCTTACTTCAGAGATTTCTTGAATAGCTTTGTACATATGAAAAGAACATCTACTTTTTCTTCTTCTATGGTTCTACATTCCAACTGGAACTTGACCTGCTTTTCAACTATTCTTTTCAAGTATTCTATTAGCATTTCCACAGTTATTAATTGAAAGCTTTCTACGACTGCCAATGCATGAGTATGTATCTTGTGTGGCAAGTACAATAAACACACTAAAGCTTGTCCACGTTAAATTTTGGACACTTGGACAATGTCTAATTGATTTGTAGCCATTTTATCAATTTGGACGAGAATGAAAACATGCTGAAAGCATCACGTAAAGCGGAGAGATTCATCTGTCGTGTAAATTGATCTTCTCGGTGGTTTGTGAAAATTTAAAAAAATCGCATTGTATGATGGGTGTCCGAAATTTAACGTGGACAGGCTTTATGCCCAGGGAGTCAAAAATGATTCCCACCCGAAAACAACCTGCACCAGACCGAGAAGCGAACTCGCCATCTCCGGATTGGCAATCCTACGCTTTTGTACGCAACGCTAGCTGGAGACCCTATTCAACATACAACAAATAGCTTGTTCAATATTAGACCTTGGATAACAAAGAACATATATTGGAATCACATTTTTTTCTAAGGATCTCGAGGTGCACGTACCTCTTTTGAAACTAGTCGATAAACCTTTGGTTACGCGTGTAGGCCTTACTCCAAAGATTTCTTGGATAACGCAGAATATATGTTATGATGATATTCTATTCCCACAAAGAGTATGTCCCATTTTTTGAACTAGTCGATAGACTTTTGCGTACGTGAGTGGACCTTGAAGGCCTTTCATCAGGAATTTCTTGTATGATTGTGGCCATGGGCGTAGCCAAGGGGGGGCAGGGGGGGGCCGTCGCCCCCCCCCCTAAATTGTGGAAAGATTGGTACTGAAATGAATTCCCTTAAACATGTGCACTTTACGATCCAATCATATACAGAAATAGGTGGTTGAAATTCAAAAGATTCCCAAAACTTATTAGGGCATCCAGGATCCATAATATATGAAAGTTCAAAATAATTCGAAACATTTCGGACTCAAAAATTCTCCTTGAAATCCTTCTAGAAGCTCCTCTGGGAACTTCTGAATTCCTCCGGAAAGTTATCTACAAATTCCTCTGAAAATCGTTCAAAAATCCTTCTCATGTAATTGTAATTCCACCTTATCTAGAAACCCCCCACTAATTTTTTTTTAGGAAATTCACGAGGAAATTCCTTGAAGATTTCTCCGGAAGTGCTTGTGGGAGTTCCTCCGGGAGTTCTTCCTGGAGTTTTTCCAAGAAATTCTCCGGTAATACCTCCAGGAATTTTACAGGGAATTCCTGGACGATATTTGGCAGGAATTTCACGGGAAATGGGATTTCGGAAGTTCCTTCAGAAATATTTTTTCTCTTCCTCTAGGGTATTCCACCGGATATTCCTTTGAAGTTCCATCAGTAGTTACTTCGGGAATTCAGTCAGGCTTTCTTCCAGGAATTCATTAGGATTTCTTTATGCATTTATCTACAAATTCCTCCAGAAGTTCCTCGGAGAATTTCTCTGGGAGTTCTAACGGGAATTCCTCCGGGAGGTTCTTTTAAGAATTCTTCCAGGAGTTTCTCCTGGAATTCTTACGGAAGTTCCTTTGGGAATTCATCCTAGAATTCTTACGAGAGTTACTCCAGAATTTCCTCCGGAAATTTTTCCTGTAGTTCTTCAATAAATTCCTCCAGAAGTTCCACCGGCAGTTCCTCCGAGAATTCCTCTGATAATTTCTCCGGAAATTCCTATAGAAAATCCCCCGGGAGTTCCTCCGGAAATTACTCTTGGAGTTCCTCCGGGAGTTCCTTTTCAGAGAGAAACTGCCGGTGAAACTCCCGGAGGGATTCTCGTAGAAACTCGTCTCGTCTAGCTGAAACCTTTGTAGGGGTTTGTAGCTGGACCATCATCATCATTAGAGGACCTCCCGGAGAATTCCCTGAGGAGCTCGCAGAGAAATTCTCAGCGGAGCTTCTGGTGGAAAATCTATATAAATTCCTGAAGAAGCCTAAATAAATTCCAATTCTGCAGAAATTCCCGGAAGAATTTTCAGAGGAACTGCCGATAGAACTACCGGAATTATTTCTCGAAGGAAATCCTAGAGAAATTGGAAATGCCGGTGGAACTCCTGGAGGATCTCCCAATGGAAATCTTGAAGTTTCCACCGGAATTCTTTCAGGATTTCATTGCGAATTAATCTAGGAATTCCTCCGAGAATTCCATTGTTGATTTCGGTATAATTTCTGTATTAATTTCCGGTGGAATTCCTGGAGAAATTCTTTGAAATTTTCACAAGAAATTAATCGAAACAATTCACGGAAAATTTTAAGGAATTTACACAAGAAATTCGAAGATTTTTCGTGAAGTTCTCAGGAATGTTAACTGGCAATTCTGCGGAATTTCCACGGAATATTCTTATTCTTAAAAATTATGGGAAACAGCACGAAATTATTTGAATTATTGCAGAGAATTCTGCAGAACTTGTAAAGAAGTTCGTGAAGATTTTCTCGGAGTAAATAATGGTGGAATTTTTGGATCAATTCCCGGCAAAATTCCTTGATGACACTGCCGAATAAGTTGCTTGAGGCATTTTCGAAGAATCCCTGACAGAATTTCGGATAGAATGCCAGGAGCAATTGTCAAAGGAATTCCTGGAGAAAGCTTATTGATTTTTCTGCCTATTTTATAATAAATATTATTTCAGAGAGGATTTGTTTAGAAATTCAGATGTATGGTTCTAGTTTTCTTAAACTTATGGAAGAATGCATAAGATAAGACTTATGGAAGAATGCAGGATTTTTATAATAATTGTTATAGCCGATTTTATATTTGTTCTGAATATTTTTCTCACTTTAATCAAAAATATCTGATGAGCAATAAATCACGCATTTTTAAATCCATTATTGTTTTAATCATTATTGTTTCGATTTGGTTTGGAGTTGGTTTCATGTGTTAATATTCATGTGTTTTTATAAAACTACTATAAAACTACGATTTAGAAAAAAGTTGGCCCCCCCCTTCTCGAAATCCTGGCTACGCCCATGATTGTGGCTTCACTCCAGAGATTACTTTCAGAATTGCGTTCAATGAAGCAATTTCAATGTTTTATCTCTGATGCTGCTGGAACTGGGGCGGGCGATCTGCAAGGACTATTGCAAGATACTCTGGACAATTTGTCTAATTGGGCCTTGAAGCTGGGTATCGAATTCTCACCGGAGAAAGCTGAGCTGATTGTCTTTTCTAGGAAGCATACGCCAGCAAAATTAAAGCTTCATCTTAGGGGTAAGAAAATCTCTAAAGGCATGTCACATAAGTACTTAGGGGTCTCGAAAGGCATCTGGGGAATGCACATTAGACATCTGTATCAGAAATGCCAACAAAGAATCAACTTCATGCGGACAGTTACCGGTACGTGGTGGGGAGCCCACCCGGAAGATCTGATAAAGCTATATCGAACAACGATTTTGTCGGTTATTGAATACGGTAGTTTTTGTTTCCAAGCCGCCGCGAAAACTCATATATTGAAGCTCGAGCGCATTCAATATCGCTGTCTCCGCATTGCGTTAAGCTGTATGACCTCGACTCATACAATGAGTTTGGATGTACTCGCGGGAGTACTTCCTTTATCAGATCGCATCGCGGAATTATCGTTCAGATTCCTCATTCGGTGTGAGGTTTTAAATCCATTGGTCATTGAAAATATAGAGAAGCTAATCGAACGAAACTTCCAATCAAAATTTATGACACTGTACTACTGGTACATGAGCCTGGAGATTGACCCTTCTTCGAATGTTCCCAATCGTGGTGACTTCGTAGACTCCTCCAGTTCTTCTGTAGTTTTTGATCTGACCATGAGAGAAGAGATCAATGGAATTCCAGATCATCTCCGAATGGAGTGTATACCACCAATTTTCACAAGTAAATACAGCCATGTCAGTTGCGTAAAAAAGTTTTTCACCGACGGGTCAAAAATAAATGAATCCACTGGATTTGGTGTCTTCAACGAATTGCATAGCGCCGCTCGAAAACTTCAAAATCCTTGTTCCGTATATGTTGCAGAATTAGCAGCTATACACTACGCATTAGAGCGAATTGCCTCTCTTCCCTCTGATCAATACTTCATTTTTACGGATAGTCTCAACTCAATAGTGGCTATACGTTCAATGAGGCCGGTACAGCACTCACCGTATTTCCTTAGCGAAATACGATCCACATTGAGTGCTCTATCGAATCGCTTTTACACTATCACTTTCGTATGGGTCCCTTCACATTGATCGATCCCAGTTAATGAGAGAGCGGACTCACTTGCCAAGGTGGGCGCTATGGAAGGTGATATATACGAGCGTCAAATCGCCTTTAATGATTTTTTTTTCAATTTCTCGTCAGCAGGTCTTGCTCAGTTGGCAACGAAAATGGGATGAAGGAGATTTGGGTAGGTGGTTACATTCCATTCTCCCGCAGGTTTCGAAAAGACCTTGGTTCAAGGGGTTGGACTTTAGCCGAGACTTTATTAAGGTAATGTGTCGGCTAATGTCCAACCACTACTCGCTAAACGCGCATTCCTATCAAGTAGGGCTCGCAGACAGCAATCGATGCGGTTGAGAGGCAGGCTATCAGGACACCAATCACGTTGTCTGGAACTGTCCCGAATACGGTATTGCCAGGTTCCATTTATATGCATCCCTCCGGGCCCGAGGGAAGCTAGAAAATGAGGACATTAGAGATGTGTTGGGAAAGCTTGATCTTGACTAGGGGAACTGGGGGTAGGACGCCCACGTTAAGGAAAATGCCATTTTTATCAATGAAAACCACCATTTCAGCCAGTTTTCATCAGCGCATAGTAAAGAACAGCATATCTGCGACTGACTACCGATGACAGATATCTAATGGTACATTTTATTGCACAGAAATTTGATTTTTAAAAGCACCGAAAATATTGATTTTGAAACCATGCGGGTTGAGATGCGCCAGTGGATGGGTTAAAACGCGCATGTGTTTATCGTACTGATTTTCATTTTAATTGCCTACATTAAGGCAATTAACCGAATGTTTCAGCTGTTTCGGTCAAACGAAATGAGCATGGGCGTACTGCCCCACACCGACCTCAGAAGTTTGAAGGCCCATCAAATCGTTTTAAGACCAATTTTGACGAAGATTTCGTGTGGAACATAAAGAACACGAGTAAGCAGCATGGCTCATGGCTCAATTTTCAATTTACCAATGAATAACAGCGATAGAAAGACTAAATTTCACCGAGCTAGAATTGCATCAAAACACGCAAAAATCATTTTTTCGATAAGAAAATTATTTTGAGCTTTTTAGTGGAATGTTTTCACCTGTCATAAGACGAGTTTGAACAATCCCATTGAATTCCACCACTTAATTGTATCCTGACAGATACGTATTTCGACCTCAACAGTAAGGCCGTCTTCAGTGTCTTGTACGTCGAGTCAAGTACAAGACACTGAAGACGGCCTTACTGTTGAGGTCGAAATACGTATCTGTCAGGATACAATTAAGTGGTGGAATTCAATGGGATTGTTCAAACTCGTCTTATGACAAGCATTTTTTCGAGTTTTTCATGTGTAACTAGAGAAAAATCATGAAATATATGTATCCAATGGCAATATTTTTCGTTGATTCATCGTATAGACTATTTAAAATAATCACAATGGGGATATTTATCCTTATTCAGGGGTGGCGCGTTTTAACCCCTATGGGCGTGTTACCCCCACTTCCCCTACATGGCCTTTGTTCACAATTTCTTGAAGCGCATCAACGTCATTATTTAATCCCTTCTCTACCGATTTGTAGGGCCATGTCCACCTTGTTCTTACCAACTCCGCTCGGTAGAAACGTTTTGCTTGTATCATTACAGTTTGTCCCTGTCAACGCTACCTACGGACACCAATATAATCCCAAGGCCCTATCCCATCCATTTTTTTGTCTGTACTCCTTAACCTCGACCAAGCCGCGAGTTTTTCGGCTCCCCAACACTAACATACGAGCATAAGAAGCAAAAGATGAAATTGTAAAAAAAATGTCAATTGATTTTCGGCTCCGTTAGCCTTCGAGCGCTTGAGCCTTCAAATAAACGGTGATTAAAAAAAAATCTCTGATGCTGGTTATGGAGTTCGTTCAACATTGTTTCTGCCCGACTTTGTGTCCCACATCGCTTGAATTCAATGATACAGAGTTTTTGCGTAATTACTTGTTAGAAAGACGCTCAGAAAACGCCAATTTTTTTTAAGGTACCCCGGGGCAAGTGGGACCTAAAAAACGCTAGTTCAGCAAAATTGTTAACGCATACTTAGAACACAGGTTATTTCCGAACATTAACCACTGATACATCATTATATACTTCCATTGTTGAAGTGTAGAGGTGTTGGAAGCAGTGTTGTAAAATGTCATTTGCATTCGTTTGTATAATATTTCCAGAACTTGTTCAGAAGTTAGCTATCGGCTCTTGTGGTATGTCTAACTTATAGCCCTTTAATGTGCCTACAACATTGTCTAATAAGACATTGCTGTAAATATGTAATCTGGGGCGTGGGAGGCAAAATGTCATTCAAATGACATTATGTCAAATGACACGTGACATTTTGGAAAGTTTTCACTCTCCAGCCTCAGATGTTATATTTAGAGCAATGTACCCTTGGACAAAAATATAGCCCTACTCAAGCGTTATGGGTACATCCAAAAATATGAAGTAAATTTTGCTTCTGAAAAAAGTTATGAACAAATTAGTCAAATGACATGCAGATGACATTTTACAAGCCTGTTGGAAGCCATTTATTCAATTACAAAAATATTGGTAGTAAATTTACCCTCAGTACCCACTTACCCCTTCAAACGGGACAAGTGGGACCTATTCTGTTTTCTACTGTCGAACGAAACTTATTTGAGGAATGTAAATATACTGTTCATATTATTTCTGAGTATTAGTATTTGCAGATCATGGATAGAGATTGGTTGAATATCGAACTTTATTTTTGCAACAAGAAAGGGATTATAATGTTAGCAGATATGAAAACAAGACAACAGCCGATTTATCGTTTATCTGGTTGTTGTCTTGTTTTCCATTAGCTTACTTTGGTATCAAATGTTTTAGGTGCAAGGATAAGCAAATCTTTATTCAGTTTTCGTATGAATAAATATTTCTCTTTTTAGAACACAAATTATTACATAAATCAGTACTTCAGAAGAAACGTTTTCATTCAGGCGATGCGCAGTGTTTTTAATTTGTAACAGAACAAAATAGCCAATTTATGTGTTAAGCACTTTATATATCTGAAAATCTGATGCGAAGTTTGAAAATAACAAAACACAAGACAAATCCTGTTGACCTATTGTAGAATAAATAGATTATTTGCACTGTAAACGAAAGAATATCGCATAGTTATAGCCATTGCTCTTCTTTACGGGGGAGATAATTTTCAGAATGTAAAATAGACATTTGGTAATTAACTGTACAATACTTTTTAACAACGAAATCAAACTGCATCTGATTCAGATCCATATGATATATGAATGACGAAGTTATTTTTCGCTAGACAACCATCTAAAAACAATTAAAATAGATTTTCAAAAATGTTGTTCAAATATGTCCCACTTGCCCCATGTATGTTAAAGCCCAAGGGCAAATAAAAATTGCAGAATTTTGGCTTCAATTGAAAATTTTAAATCGTTTTCGATGTCACACAATAATTTAATTTCTCAAAATATTCACTGCTCACATCAATGATAAATTTAGAAACGACTATTTAGTTGGAAATCCATTGAATTAAAATAAAAGTAATAGATTTTCCCGGTAGTTTAAAGTCATGATCAAGCAATATGATTAGTATGGTACCTTAAATGGTTTTGATTCCAAATATTTTTGTGTCGGGTGAATTCGTTTATAGTTCTGCTTCATCTTCCTAGAACATTGTTACCATTGAAAACGTTTTCAATTCAAACTAACTGAACCAATCTAAAAAGCACAACGTTATCGGAAACGGTTGATGTACAGAACATGAGCCAGCATATGATACTCAGTGCTTTGCCGATAAACAGTAATCCGGTGAAAATGGTTCTCGACAACAATCCAACGGGAACAAGAAGACGAGGTGCATAGCGAGCAAAGTGGATCGATTAAGTAGAGGACGGTTTGCGGACCCTCCGCAGACTGCGTTGTTGGCGACGTGCAGCCATGAACCGAGCTGAATGGAGAAGACTTTAATGCACTTTAATTCCATAACTTTATTGTAACTTAACGATACGTAGGGTAACGATGGTATTTTGGACATCTGAATATATTTTGGACTTTTGGCTATATTTTCTCTAATTTGTTACGTAAATATGATCAGAAATGTGATAATGAAAATGGTTAAGAAGACATGATTCCTATTTATTCAAAGGGAGCTAAGTAGAAAAACACGCAAAATATAGCCAAAAGTGCAGAATATATTCAGTTGTCCAAAATACATCATTTACCCTATTTTCACAATAAAAGTACACCCAATATTTTTTTACATGTTTGGTATTCTTTAATTTCCGGTCAACCTGATCTTTCATAACTTTTTAAATACCACCTGAATTTTCCTTGAATTTTTTCATGGGGTCGACTAAAACCCACCCGTGTAAAAAAAGAACTCGGTGTATGCTCACCTTAAGTGTCTCGGTCTTGACGCGACAAATCGGGTTACAATCTAAAACAGCACTAACTCGCCTTATAAGCAGTTGACAACATTACATCAAACGAAATGCTAAAGATATGAAGATGCATTTGTTTACTGAAAGTCAATATATTATAGGCTGCACCTCCAAAAAAGCTCAAATAGTTTCGGATTTTGGTCTTTTACATTAGTCCATTGAAAGTGTTTTGTAATTACTATAGGCTGTATCTAGCGGTGCAGCCGATTTTTTTTACGAGTGAGGGTTTGAACGAAAATCTTCTTCTAAAAAATATCTGTGAGGAGGGGTTGGGTGAAGTCCACTCCCCCCTCCACTGGATAGAGTTGTCGAAAATCCTTCGTACTAGAAGTCCACCACGAAATATAATTTGAAATTTAGCCTCTGGATTGAGTTATTGATTTACTACTAAATGATCGAACCCAGATTACTAAATGATCGATAACATCCTTGCTTTCGTTACAAAAAAGTAAGCTTTTTATACAGATGTAGGCTGATCAGATCATTTCGGTAAAAAAACGGGTCAAACGCGCTTGTCAAAAACCTTATGATAAAATTCAAGAGCTGCGGAAATCAAAATTTAGGGGCTTAATTTTCATCCGTGTAAGAAATTACAAATATTTTAGAGTTAATCAAGTTGTGGAAAAATATTGAACTACAAATATTTTACTCTTCAAAAGGATTGTCCGCTTCCACGAAGGAACAGAAAATTACGCATCCTTCAATATTTAAAAAAGTTGTGAAATTTTATTTTGATCTGCTCTTAGATATGCATTAAGGATTTTATTATTGACCAATATCAAAAACTTTCAAAATCCAAACAATTGAAAATAACAAACAATAGTCAAAGTACCCTGCCAAAGGCCGGTTTTGGACATTAGAAGGCTAAGAAAAATGTCATAAGGCACATATGAAAAGAGCAATAGCGTGGGAAAATTGATTTCCCGTGCCAAATTCCTTTTTCATGGACAAAAATCTGCGAATCACAAGAATGTGTACAAGGAAAGAATATAATTAAAATGTCATTTTAAATCAAGAATGTTATCGATCATTTAGTAATTTGCGTTCGATCATTTAGTAGTTTGTCAATAACTCATTCCAGAAGCTGAATTTCAAAATGTGTTGTATGGTGGACTTGTAGTGCGAAGGTTTTTCTACAACTCTGCCTAACGGTTTGTTGCTTGAATTCTACTAGTAAGGGAGTTATAGCTATATTTTCAGTAACTTAGACTAAATGATAACAAAATTCCAATCATTTAGTTAAAGCTACTGCAACTAGCGCTATAACTCCGTTATTAGTTGAATTCCAACAGCAAACCATTCCGCAAAGTTGAGCATGAGCATGATTGACCGCCCACGGTTGCTACTCCGTTATTGCCAGGTCAGCTGTAATTACACAGAGAACCAACAGATGAAGTTTGGGACTAACATCATCTTCAATGTGTAAGAACTGGTGACCCAAAAATAAGCAATACCAGCGCCGGCCGTGTCCGAATGCAGGTCAATTAAGGAATGGGTAGGAAAATGTTGACATGATACTCGCTTTGATAGAAGCCGACGAGTCATCTGCACTTCCACGAGAAATCACTGGGATGTTGGGATGGGGTAGGTATTGTGGCAGGGTTCGTTGAGTGCGTGTTGGCTCTTGTTTCGGACGGCAGAACGACCGCGCGATTTGCCGAAATTTTGTGTTTTGCATTGCGCGGCCGGTAATAAAGTTAATTAGTTCAGTGCGTGTTGGCTCTTGTTTCGGACGGCAGAACTTTGGCTCTTGTTTCGGACGGCAGAAATTTTGTGTTTTACATTGCGCGGCCGGTAATAAATTTAATTAGTTCAGTGCGTGTTGGCTCTTGTTTCGGACGGCAGAACGTCCGCGCGATTTGCCGAAATTTCGTGTTTTGCATTGCGCGGCCGGTAATAAAGTTAATTAGTTCAGTGCGTGTTGGCTCTTGTTTCGGACGGCACAACGATCGCGCGATTTGCCGAAATTTTGTGTTTTGTTTTGTTTTTCCCTTAGGACGGTTCGTAAGTAAATTGATGAATATATTTTATTACTTTTACAGCATATACTGTTATTGACAAACGCTCTATATTGTCGAATAGAGCTCCCTATTATTCACCTTTCCCACTAACACAAACTTTCCTTCCCGAGACATCTATGAAGGTAGTATGGGTTCCCTGCATCTTCACTAGTAGATGTTGAACTAACATTCCTTCCCTTCCTTCCGTGATTGTAAGGACGTGGCCAGGTATACAACTGCTACTGTATAGGAAAAGGTACTAATCCCAAGTACCAATTTGCGACAATATACAGTAGATTGCTCAATTCAAGCTGTCTGGTGGGGGGGGCGGGTGTCGCGGGAGAGGGTTCTCTTCGTCGACTTCCCTCATTTGAATGAAAGTGACAGGCAGGGAGTTTCTTTGCAGTTTATCACCTCAGAATGCAAGTTCGCATTGTTGTCTTTCGTTCTGAAGTGATAAACCAGAGAGAGATCTGCTGCTTGTCACTTTTGTTTAAGGGGGAGGGGGTAGACGGGGAGAGTCTTCTCTTGCGACATTCGCCCTTATTCCGGATGGAGCTTGAATTGAGCATTGTATAGCCACCCTCTTTAGCCGTGCGGTAAGACGCGCGGCTACAAAGCAAGACCATGCTGAGGGTGGCTGGGTTCGATTCCCGGTGCCGGTCTAGGCAATTTTCGGATTGGAAACTGTCTCGACTTCCCTGGGCATAAAAGTATCATCGTGCTAGCCTCATGATATACGAATGCAAAAATGGTAACCTGGCTTAGAAACCTCGCAGTTAATAACTGTGGAAGTGCTTAATGAACACTAAGCTGCGAGGCGGCTCTGTCCCAGTGTGGGATGTAATGCCAATAAGAAGAAGAAGATAGCCACTCACGATTTGTACAATCACATATGCTATGCTATGCTATGCTAGGCATTGTGGCAGGGTTCGTTTTGGTAAACGGTATGCCGTGTATAGCGTGTAGTTTGATCAATTCAAAACATAGTCGAACGAACACTAATTATTTGAATTACCGACCGCACTAAGCAGAACAAAATTGTCGAAGACCAGCCGATATTTCTGCTAACCGCACAAAGCAGAACAACATTCTCGATGATCGGCCGATCGTTCTGCTTACTGACGCGAACTAAATATTCACTTTCTATTTAATTTACTCACTTGCACAAAGCAGAACCATATTTCGATGATCGGGCGATCGTTCTGCTAACCGCACAAAGCAGAACAAATTACGTGATGACCGGCCGATCGTTCTGCCTACTAAATAAATCACGACTGCACGTGAACTCTGAATGCTGTACATTTGTCTTTCATGGAACAAGCAAACAAACATTATCTACTTTTTTCACTCAATTCCGACAGAAAATTTGATTCTCCTAAATAAACGTCTCTGAGGCATGGTTTCAAGTACAGCATTGCGATTAATTAAATCTATTCACATATCGACCACACAAGCAGATCAAAAGCTTCTGATTCTCGCTAACAATCTGCATATCTAAGAAAAACTCACTGTGATCTATTTTCTTACCAACCTAATAGGTACTAACATTTCTACCACTCTTCAATGAATCAGCTATGTTAAAGGCTTAACAAATTTTTTTCTACTAACAAAATGGAAAGAGAGGAAGATATTTAACAAAAGAGATATATTTGAAATAGGCATTGAGAAGGAATATTTGAAGATAGTCAAAATAGAAGGCAAGCAAAGGCCAGAATGAATATATATTGTGAAATGTACCTTCGTAAATCGGATTTGTCTTGCTCCAATCAACCTTCAATAATCCACTACATTCCAGCACTATATTTTTCGCGAATTGGGAAATATATCAGTGAATAACACAATGCACAATTATTCAATGAATTTACAATATTTAAAAATGAGTCACTTTTCTATGATATTGCACTGGATAACATACTCATTAGAAACAACTATTTTACCATGAAATTTATTACCCATTCAACACTTTGTCTACGTTGAATTTTATCGTCGCATATTGCCATTGGCAATCAATTTCAAAAACGTTCAGAGATTTGGTCAAGTCAAATACCACCAACATAAAACGCAAACAGAAAATCTGAACGATCAGAATCAGAGTCTGAGTCTGGATTTTTAGATGGAAACATCGTGAATTTAATGAAAACAAATTTGTCCAACAATTCAAAACAGTCAACCAGTAAACGAAAATTATACATCTGTCCTATGCATCAAATGCACTTAATCCTAAAATACACTTATTTTTATCAACCACTAGAATGTGAAATGATCGATGAGTCTCACTTTCATGCATTTATCTAGGGGAAATAATCTAGAACAATGATCAGAATCGTAATTTCAGAAGGCTTCACTAAAGATTGGGCCACGCTAACATTTATCAAAACTTCAGAGAAGAAATGTGCTCCTGTGTAAATACAATCAATGATATCTTTATAAAACCACCCACATAGGAATGCCAATAAAATATGCAACTTAAAAATGTCCTAAACCGAACTGGCGATACAACTCAGCCACCTCCAGCGTGATCTTGGCATGCCTATGGCACAGGTAGCGATAATGATGTCCTTTGAAATGTTTTTAAAATCGTTAACCTATTCTTTATGAATCAAATGCATTAAATGAATGTTCTTCATGTTATTTTATTTTAAGCCTAACTAAATTATTATTAACAGCAGCCCCTCCGTGGTCAATTAACTTTTATTTTTTGGTGAAACTTTTCGGATAATAATGTAATTCACAAAGTTCAAAGAGACTAACTATATCTTTGCAATTTGATAGTTTGAACTCGAAAAACGATTGGATTCCGACATTCAAGTCATAAAGATTACAGCAGTGCTTGTCTCATATATAAAAAAGGAGAAATATTCAATTACCTTGTGAGGCAATATCTTAAAGAATTCCTTACCAATACTCAATAAAGAGAACGCGAACTCATGGTGAAATCCGTGACAAATCCCATCATAATTACTACTATGAATAACTGGATGATATTTCTGGTGCGATGTTTGCTACGAAAGGTAGTTCCACATGGTTGCACAGCACGATTTTAAATGCGTTTGATGTTGTACGAGACTCAAAAACTTGAGCTTATAAGACGGCCGTTTGAAGTTTGTTTCGAAAACAGCATACTGATTCAAATATCGAAGATAAGCGAGATAATAGAGGCAAACGATCAGAGTTTTGAAAATTGAGCTTACGGTGTGCAAGCTGCAAACGGAAGTATCCAAAATTGAGAAATTTAGAAGGTTTACCAACATCGTTAGATGCGAACAAAGTTTTTCAGCTTACTACTGATTACTACTTTTTGATGTACAGTCCGCCAGACCAACAATGCATGAAAAAAGGAACGAACTTACCGAAGGTGTTAAACATATTACAATGTTTTTCTTTCGAGCCTTTTGCCATCCATAGCGATGTCCACCTGAACTCATAGCTTCAGTATTTTGATCCGTATTCAAGGTATTCAAGCACTATATAGACCTTCCTACCGTGCCGCGATGCCGGCCTTTGGTGAGACTAATCTTCGATGTATTCTATAGCTTGACAAATGTATACTCGAACCACTTGGAAATTTTCGCTCTTCCTCCTTTTCTCTGTTCGAATCTATTTTGACAGCTTCGCTTTTTTTGGCCCAATCACTCAAACTATTTGGCCACACTTTTATTGAACATTTGTTATTATTCACGAAAATGACAACAGCAGCATGATTTTTTACGTCTGCTCTTGTCCGCAGCTTGCTAAGACTTCCAAACCATTCCGCAAAGTTGTAGATAAACCTTCGCACTATAAGTCCACCATACAAGACATTCTGAAATTCAGCTTCTGGAATGAGTTATTGACAAACAAATATGTGGTAAAAATATGTGGTAAAGCAGATTTGAACAAAAAAGAATTACCTACCTCGGAAGATTTAAAAAGAATAATCGGCAGTGAACTTAATCTGAAAATTAGAATGTCTGTCCCTACGCAACCAAGTTACTAATTCCGTTCAATTCAAATTTCAATGCCTCCGGAATAAGCAGAAAAAATCATGAAAAATGCAAATGAAACTGTAAAACCTCCCGGAAAAGCACCTGTTGTCATAAACTGTTAAAAACCTTAACCTTCTGGGACTCGCACCGTTGTAAAAAGTAGGTACAACACATTGAGTAAAAATGAGATATCTTTTTAGTCAGTTGACCAATTTGCACCAAACCACCATGTATTCCTCAAAAAATTAGTTCTTCATCAATTGAAAAGATAATAAAAGTGATTCTATAGAAGGCTCGGGTAACTATAGCTAAATGAAAGGCTCAGGTGTACAGGGAAAAGTGCCCAGTAATGAATTATTTATTTATTTCATTAACAATTCATCCTAAAGTAACGCGATTTTTTCTATATCATTTCTTATAGTAAACTTGGAGTTAATTTGCAGTTCTCATTCATTTATGACCGTAGATGGCCACCAGGCGGCCTTCTGGATAATCTGGAACGTCCGTAAAAATGGTCGCTCTGGAAAGTTCGTCCGAGAGCAGCGCATTTTTTTCTAAATTATTTCTGATGAGGATGTTTGGTCTAAATCACATTCCTCACAATGCTATGACCGCAGGTGGCCACCAAGCGGCCTTCCGGAAAATCCGGAACGTCCTTAAAAATGGTCATTTTGTAAAGTTCGTCCTAGAGCAGCTAATTTTTTTCTAAACCATTTCTGATGGTGATTTTAGAGATATTCCACAGTTCTTACTCTGCTGTAACCGTAGGTGGCTACCAGACGGCCTTCCTTATAATCCGGAATGTCCGTAAAAATTATCATTTCGGAAAGTTTGTCCCAGAGCAGCGCATTTTTTTCTAAACCGTTTCTGACAATAACCTTGGAGTTAATTCGCAGTTCTCACTTACCTATGGCCGAGGGTGGCCACCAAACGGCTTTCCGGATAATCCGAAACGTCCGTAGAAATGGTAATTTTGAAAAGTTTATTCTAGAGCAGCGCAATTTTTTGTAAACCATTTCTGGCGGTGATATTCGAGCTCGGAGTTCGCAGTTCGGAACATCCGTAAAAATTGTCATTTTGTGAAGTTCGTCCTAGAGCAGCGCAATTTTTCTAAACCATTTCTGACGGTGATTTTGGAGGAAATTCACAGTCATTACTCTGCTATGACCGGATGGCCTTTGGGATAATCCGGAACGACCGTAGAAATTGTGCTTTTGGAAAGTTTTACCTAGAGCAGCACAATTTTTTTTCTAAATCATTTCTGACGGTGATCTTGGAGATATTGCAAAGTCTTAATCAGCTATGACTGCAGGTGGCCACCAGACGGCCTTCCGAATAGTTTAGAACATCCGTAAAATGGTCATTTTGGATGGTCCGTCCTAGAGTAGTGCAATTTTTGCTGACATTTTTGATGGTGGTCTTAGTGTTGATTCACAGTTATTACTCTGCATCAACCGCATGTGGCTACCAGATAGCCTTTCCTCAAATATGGAACGTCCGTGAATGGTCGTTTTGTACAGTTCGTCCTAGAACAACGATTTTCTTCTAAACCATTTCTGATAATGACCAGGAAGTTAATCAATGTTCTTTACCATAAAATATTGTATAGAATTTTCCACTTTCGCCAAAGGTATAATAATGGCCCAAAAATATATGTATTACGCAAACCAGTGAATGATAAATTCTATCATAATAATACTTGAATAGTAGTCATTGATGATAATAACCACATCAGGTTTTCGAGAGATATTGAATACCAAATCAATACCTTGTCTGAGTTAAGTTATTCGACAAGTATGATGTGTTTGTAATAGCCATCTGAATTCCTGAAAATACCTCAATGAGGTACCATACCTACTTGAGGTACTTACAGAGCACGTTGCCTTACTCTATGTATTGTTTTTTTAAATTTCTTTATATCTTTATATTTCTTTCACTTTAGATTTGTAAATTATAAATAAACTCGATGTACTGCAAATATATGTGAATCCTGGCTAGTATGATCAGGTTTTTGATAATAATAACGAGTGGCCAATCTCAAAAAACATTGAATGTCGTTAAAGGTCTTATTTAGCCAAAAAGAAGCTATTTCACCTAAAAAAACTATGTATTATATATTCAAACTGGTGGTCTCACATTTACTATCACAACTTCACAATATTTCAACATATTGGTTTCCAATCCCAGAACAACTTTGTAGAAGACGGATAATTTCTAAATCCCCCAGATCCCAAGATTCGAAGAACGGATATGGAGTAGCACCTCCTTGCGGAAGAAGTTTTTCAACATATTGGTTTCCAGTCCTCGAACAATTTTGTAGAAGACGGCAATTTTCTAAATTCCAAAGATCCTGAAATATCGAACTAAACTGATCTCTCATATATACTAGCGTTGCCTTATGGCCTAATTCTGAACTAAACAGTTTCTCAACATATTGGTTTCCAATGCTCGAACAACTTTATAGAAGAAAGCAACTTTCCAAAACCAATAGATCCCTTGATATCAAACCGAACTAATAACTCATATACACTAGCGCCGCCTTACGGCTGAATTCTGAACTACACAGTTTCTCAACATATTGATTTCCAATCCTCGAACAACTTTGTAGAAGACGGCAACTTTCTAATTCCCACAGATCCCGAGATATCTAACCAAACTAATAACTCATATACACTAGCGCCGCCTTACGGCTGAATTCTAAATTATTCAGTTTCTCATCATATTGGTTTCCAATCCTCGAACAACTTTGTAGAAGACGGAAACTTTCTAATTCCCACAGATCCCGAGATATCTAACCAAACTAATAATCCATATACACTAGCGCCGCCTTACGGCTGAATTCTGAACTAAACAGTTTCTCCACATATTGGTTTTCAATCCTTGAACAACTTTTGAGAAAACGGCAACATTCTAATTCCCAGAGATCCCGAGATATCTAACCAAACTAATAACTCATATATTCTAGCGCCGCCTTACGGCTGAATTCTGAACTAAACAGTTTCTCAACAAATTGGTTTCCAATCCTCGAATAACTTTGTAGAAGACGGCAACTTTATAATTCCCACAGATCCCGAGATATCTAACCAAACTTATAACTCATATACACTAGCGCCGCCTTACGGCTGAATTCTGAACTAAACAGTTTCTCAACAAATTGGTTTCCAATCCTCGAACAACTTTGTAGAAGACGGCAACTTTCTAATTCCCACAGATCCCGAGATATCTAACCAAACTAATAACTCATATATTATAGCGCCGCCTTACGGCTGAATTCTGAACTAATTAGTTTCTCAACATATTGGTTTCCAACCCTCGAACAACTTTGTAGAAGACGGCAATTTTTATAATTCCCACAGATCCCGAGATATCTAACCAAACTAATAACTCATATATTCTAGCGCCGCCTTACGGCTGAATTCTGAACTAATCAGTTTCTCAACAAATTGGTTTCCAACCCTCGAACAACTTTGTAGAAGACGGCAACTTTATAATTCCCACAGATCCCGAGATATCTAATCAAACTAATAACTCATATACACTAGCGCCGCCTGACGGCTGAATTCTAAATTATTCAGTTTCTCAACATATTGGTTTCCAATCCTCGAACAAATTTGTAGAAGACGGCAACTTTCTAATTCCCACAGATCCCGAGATATCGAACTAAACTGGTATTTTCATATACATTAGCGCCGTTCAGTGGGAGAATTCTAAATATTTTTTTTCTTGACGCATGGGATTATAGATGGATTAAGAATTTTTTTGCAATTCCTGATCATATTACCTGGTTTACAGTACGTCAAAGAGTGATGAAACAGCCTTCTTTTCCATACCAACTAAATGGGTGCTTTAATGATCATTATGCAACTCAAATGGGTTGCATAAAATCCATTATAGCACTCATTTGGGTGCTATAATGAAAAACCAACATCAGAACAGTAGTTACATGACTACATTTTGCTGATCAAGCTTGGGTAAGTGATCAAATAGTGTATTCTCTGCGTCGCGTAATAAATGAAATAGTTTGATGGCTATGTCATCAGAATTTTCCAAAAGCAAGTTCATCTATCGCTTCAAAACTTGTCGACCTATGTAATGTGGCACGATAACATGGAATATGATTGTTCTCTGCAGCAACATGATTTATTTGGTGAAAATGATCATATGGAGTAAATCAGTTTGTACCGTTTTGCTACAAATTTACCATATTGACCCATTTTTCGTCATTGCAAAAAATAGCGTGTGCAACTCGTTGCAAAACTCGATTTTTTCAGCACTCGTAGTATTTATCAAACTCGGCAAGCCTCGTTGGATAAACGTACAACTCGTGCTGAAAACAACTTGTTGCACAAACTACTTGTTGTGTCACCCACACCAAACACCTAATAATTGTACATACCTTAAGTTAAAACACCTTGATAAAACGTCAAACAATGTAACTGATGTAACACCTCGAGCTCTCGAGATAAACAGTGAATAAACACTCGTCCTCTTTTCATCTGGACCACCGACCAAGCTAGACGTCTTTTCTTTTCAAGTGGCGACGAGGGAAAACTTTTACAGTGACTAGTGAATAATTAGTAAAAGCTAAATCCGTTTAAGTAAACGATTACTGTTTTTGCTATACTACGGCAACAGATAGACTTTATTGCAGTGCTTAAGTGTGTTTGAAGGATTACCGCAAAGCGGCACTTTTACGAGTACGGGTGTGATTTTTATCAACGACAACGGGTACGCAAAAGCACGTCGACGGCAGCTTGTGGTAACGGGATCAGCCGGCATTTTGTAAAAGTGCAAGTGAAGCGTTTGCTGAAAATTCTGTTCGGTGCACGCCAAGGGCAGCCTACGGCATAAATCACGACATACAAGACGGAATCTGGCCGTTGCGACGACGGAAACGACGGTATTAGCTAGCCACACGACGAAAATTGTACATCTGTTCGAGAAATTTCCTGCTGCAACGGCAACGGCGGCAAACAATAGCGAGAGGTGCTGACTGTATCTGCAAATTGGTTTTCAAAGGCACCGAATAACCAAGTCAGTGGTAGCTGGTTTTGCTTAACATCGTACGTTTTTGCGGAGGAGAAAAAAACCGTTGTCGTCGAAAGGCAGTGGTGGAGTTCCGCGGTAGGAAATCAGTGTCACGTCGTTTTTCGGAGAACACAGTGTAGGGTAACTGCGACAATTGTCGGCACGGGCAAAGGCCTAGGCAAAAGCCAATAGCATCTGAACGGGTAAGTCGTTTTTGATCCTTTTATTGCGCGAGCCTATAATTGAAGAATTTATATTTCTTTTGTTCATTTTATTTATTTTGTCCATTTTATTTCTTTTATTCATTCTATTCCTTTTGTAAAGAATTAAACATGTTTGCAAATCAAATCCCAGGCGGCATGGCTTCTAGTATTGAACCATACCGCAAGGGAACTTCCTTCTCAGACTGGGTTGACCGTCTGCAATTTTCTTTTGAGGCAAATGAATTGTCAGAAGTACAAAAAAAGTCGCATTTCATGAATTTGTGTGGACCCTATGTTTATTCCCAGTTAAAACTAGTGTTTCAGCAAGGAACATTAGCGACAGTTAATTACACTGAAATAGTGAATAAAATAAAACAAATGTTCGACAAAACCGAACCAGATTTAGTTCAGCGATTCCGGTTTAGTCATCGCGTCCAACATCCAGATGAGTCAGCCGAGGATTTCGTCTTAGCGGTAAAACTCCAAGCGAAATTTTGCGGTTTTGGCGGGTTTAAGGACATTGCTCTTCAAGATAGAATTCTGCATGGACTTAGAGATGAGGCATTGAAGCGAAGGCTTCTGAATGAGGAAAACTCAACCCTTGAATGTATGGACAAATTCATTACAACATGGAATATAGCAAAAGACAATGCGAAAACTATTAACACGGGGTTTCCTCAGGGTTCTCGGATAAATCAACTGCTTCAGGTTCATAATACGGCAAGGGACAGTCCGGTGGGAACACCGGAGCGCCCAAATCAAGTTCGGATACCAGTTAGGGAAATATTAGGTTTCCAGCCCTACAGACAAAACAACCGGAATACACAACCATACATTAACATAAGACGTACCCAAGATTACAACAATCATGCACAAAAGACAATTAGATTCAATTACCGGAACAATGACAGACGTAGGACAGACTACTCTAATATGACGTGCGATTTTTGTGGGGTCAAAGGACACATAAAAAGGAAATGTTTTAGGTTAAAGAACATGAAAAGGGATGCAGTAAAGTTCGTGGATGTTGCGAAACCGGGTACGAGCGCGGAGAAAGACCTGAGCACTTTAATGGGCAGAATGTCGACGTTTCAGGGAGCTGACAATGACAGCGATGATGATGAATGGAATTCAGGTGATTTGCAGTGTATGTGTGGTGCGTCTCTTAATAAAATAAGTGAACCATGTCTTATAAATGTCTCAATTGATGATTGCTTGGTGCAAATGGAGGTTGATTGTGGTTCTAGTGTAACCGTTATGGGAAAATCTCAATATTTTTCGTTATTCAAAAAGCCTTTAACCATGAGTGAGAAGCAACTGCTAGTTGTCAATGGGTCAAAATTAAAAATTGAAGGGGAAACAAATGCTTTAGTGAATCTAAATGGATTGAAAATGAAATTAAATCTCTTAATTTTAAACACAGATTTTAAATTTATCCCCTTGTTTGGCCGAAATTGGCTTGATGTTTTCTTTCCTCAATGGAGGAACAATTTTC
Organism: Armigeres subalbatus; assembly: GCF_024139115.2. Lineage (NCBI taxonomy): Eukaryota > Metazoa > Arthropoda > Insecta > Diptera > Culicidae > Armigeres > Armigeres subalbatus. The sequence continues at coordinate 170,227,030 of NC_085140.1, forward strand.
TTAGTGATCAAATTGTAAACAGGGTAGATTCAACGGACAAAGAGTGTATTATTGGGGAAATTAAAAGCAAATTTGCGAAAGTTTTTATGAAAATTTTTTCAACGCCCATTAAAGATTTTGAGGCTGATTTGGTGTTAAAAAGTGATGTCCCTATTTTTAAAAGGGCCTATGATGTACCCTATCGGTTGAGGGGAAAAGTCCAGGATTATTTGACAAAACTAGAAAAAGAAAATGTGATTACACCGGTGAAGACCAGTGAATGGGCATCACCAGTGGTTGTAGTTATGAAAAAAAATAATGAAATAAGACTAGTAATTGATTGTAAAGTTTCAATAAATAAAGTTTTAATACCAAATACTTACCCTTTACCTTTGGCAGCCGACTTGTTCGCTAAATTGGCAAATTGTAAAGTTTTTTGTACGCTAGACCTGGAGGGAGCTTATACACAGCTAGCATTGACTGAACGTTCCAAGAAATTTATGGTAATCAACACAATCAAGGGATTGTTCACCTATAATCGTTTACCCCAGGGGGCTTCCTCAAGTGCATCGATTTTCCAACAGGTTATGGATCAAATTTTAGAAGGGATTATAAACGTTTACGTTTATCTTGATGATGTACTCATAGCAGGTGAAAACTTGGAGATTTGTCGTGAAAAATTGTTTCTTGTTTTGGAAAGACTCGCAAATGCAAATATCAAAGTAAATGTTGAGAAATGTAAATTTTTTGTGTCAGAATTGCCTTATTTGGGCCATATTCTTAGCGAAAATGGGTTACTACCTAGTCCAGACAAAATTTCAACAATTCAAAGAGCAAAGGTTCCTGGAAATGTGATTGAGCTAAAGTCATATTTAGGCTTGATCAACTACTATAATCGTTTCGTGCCCCATATGTCTATCAAGTTATTCCATTTGTATAAACTATTGAAGAAAAATACTAAATTTGTTTGGGATGGTAATTGTGACAAAGCTTTCCAAAAAAGCAAAAACGCACTGGTTAATACCAATTTTTTAGAATTTTATGACCCATCAAAAGACATTGTAGTAGTAACAGACGCTTCAGGCTATGGCCTAGGAGGAGTGATTTTCACATGTGATAGAAGGGATCGAAAAGCCTATTAGTTTTACTTCTTTTACGTTAAATGACGCGCAGAAAGGTTACCCAATTCTTCATCTGGAAGCTTTGGCCTTGGTTTGTACTATTAAAAAATTCCATAAATATTTATATGGGCAAAGGTTCATTGCTTATACTGATCACAAACCATTGATAGGGATTTTCGGCAAAGAAGGGAAAAATTCCATATTTGTAACAAGACTCCAACGATACATACTTGAACTCTCGATTTACGATTTTGAAATACGGTACAGACCTTCTGCAAAAATGGGAAACGCGGATTTTTGTTCGAGATTCCCATTAGAACAGAAGGTTCCATTGAGTTAGATCATGAATTTATAAAAAGTATAAACTTTGGTGATGAATTACCCATTGATTTTGTTTTGATTGCCAAATGGACAAAGGACGACGAGTTTTTACAACAACTTATGAAATATTTGCGTGATGGATGGCCAAAAAAGCTAGATAAATGTCTAATGGACGTTTTTGCAAATCAAGCTGATTTGGAAATTGTTGAAGGGTGCATTTTGTACCAGAACAGGGTGGTAATTCCACATAAAATGCAAAACGGAATTTTGAAGCTTTTACACGCCAACCACGCAGGAATAGTTAAAATGAAACAATTGGCAAGAAGGCAAGTGTACTGGTTTGGCATTAATAAAGACATTGAGAAGTATGTATCGAATTGTGATGTGTGTGGAAGTATGGTAATAGTACCAAAAACAAAATTTTTATCCAACTGGAAACCTACAACAAGACCCTTCAGCCGAGTTCACATTGACTTCTTTTATTTTTCTCACCACACTTTTCTACTGATTGTTGATTCATTCTCAAAGTGGTTGGAAGTAGAATGGATGAAGAGGGGCACGGATTGTGCAAAAGTGGTGAAGAAATTGGTAGCTTATTTTGCTAGATTTGGTTTACCAGATGTACTGGTATCGGACGGTGGTCCTCCATTCAATTCATTCTCATTCACAGCATTTCTTGAAAAACAGGGAATAAAAGTATTGAAAAGTCCAGCCTACAATCCCTCAAGTAATGGGCAGGCGGAACGGCTGGTGAGAACCGTTAAAACAGTATTGAAAAAGTTTCTTTTAGAACCAGACTTGCAAGATATTGATCTGGAGGATCAGATTAACTTATTTCTAATGAATAAAAGAAATAATATAGTATCGAGTGATGGGCAATTTCCCTCAGAGAAAATATTTCTTTTCAAACCAAAAACGATTTTGGACCTTTTGAATCCAAAAAAGACCTATAGAAACTATTTACAAGTAACGCAGACTCCAAATGATGTAAATGATGACAAAAATGTGTCTAATATGCCGAAAAAGTCGAATGACGGTTTAGACACACTGACAAAAGGAGATACTGTATGGTATCGAAATTTTCATCATCATTTACCGAATAAATGGATTAAGGCAACGTTTCTCAAACGTTTTTCTATTAATACTTTCCAGATAGCAATTGGAAGCGCTCTCACCATGGCCCACCGAAGTCAGCTTAGGTGTTACAAGGGGCAAACTCCGCAGCCGAGACAAAACGTGTGGCTGGGAGTCGGTACGGGTGGTAGAGAGGCTACGGTCGAAGAACGAACTGGAATTGAAGAACGACACGAAGAGGACAAGGAAGAAGTTAACGCTGGAAGCGGCTCTGATGAAGAACCATTCAGGGGGTTCCCTATGGTTTCGGCAAAGGCCAGAAAACGAAACGCGACTTCGGCAGACTTGCCGAACGTGTGTCTACGGCGATCGAAGAGGATTCGCCAGCGAAAGGAAGATCCGGAATTCGATTATTCTTAGTAAAATTTGATGTGATGAATTTTTTTAAAGTGAATTGTTCGAATGAATTTTGGTTATATTTGATAATTTCAAGTTCCGATTTTTTATATGAATACTATTGTATTAATTTCAAGGGGGGACAGCTGTTGTGTCACCCACACCAAACACCTAATAATTGTACATACCTTAAGTTAAAACACCTTGATAAAACGTCAAACAATGTAACTGATGTAACACCTCGAGCTCTCGAGATAAACAGTGAATAAACACTCGTCCTCTTTTCATCTGGACCACCGACCAAGCTAGACGTCTTTTCTTTTCACTACTATTTTTCGGAGTTTTTAGAATTTTTATAAGAAACATTGCGCCATTTATTGAGAAGATGGACTATTTTCACCGGTGTTCCGTTGGTTCCGGATCTTCCGGAGGACCAGCAGAAGATCCATTGGACTTAAAAAATGTCCTCAATGAGAGTATATATCCCTTTCATTATTTTCCCGAAAAAATCACGTGGATATCATTTGAATTGGCTTCATTATAACGGATTTTAGGACTGTTGTACTTTTTACAACACGCGAGTTCTCGTGTTATGAAAGTTGAAGCGAGTTGCGGAATGTTAAGGAAAGTCGATAAAAGGAAAATGCAGAACGGCATAGATAGCATTCTTTAAAAGCAACATTTCACCCCTTTTCATTTGGGTTTTGTCTACTTTCTTTGGTGAGAGATGAGACAGCCGAGGGCTGCAAATCTCTCGAATAAAGACGCACATAAAATCACTTTCTATGTTTGATTTAAGGTTCCTGCCAAAATATTGAATTTGTTTGAATATTATTGAATTTGTTTGAAGAATCAATGAAAAAACGGGGGAAATTAAGGAACGGGACAGCACAAAAAGATCTAAAAAACGGGACTGTTCCGTTAAATACGGTACGTATGGTCAGCCTATACAGATACTGTAACTACAAAAGAATTGGAAGATTTTAATACCTACAATGATTGAAAAGATATTTTAGTTAGTTAAAGATTGTCGCTTCGGTTTCCTTTGTTCTGCAATCCGGAACATGTGGGGTACCAAGCTGTCAAATCGTATGGATTTTCCTTCTTTGACATTTAGCTCTCCTATCCTCGCCAGCAAAAGATGTTCCGGACAGCGACGACAGCGACAATCTTTATCTGGTAACTAAAATATCTTTTTTGCAATTCCTGATCATAATATCTGGTTTACAGTTCGTCTTTGAGTGATAAAACGGCCTACTTTTCCATACCAACGAAATGGATGCTTTAATGAACATTATGCAACTCAAATGGGTTGCATAATATTCATTATAACACTCATTTGGGTGCTATAATGAAAAACCAACACCAGAACAGTCGTTACGTGACTACATTTTGTTAAATTAGCTTGGGTAAGTGCTCAAATAGTGTATTCTATGCGCCCCGTAATAAATTGAATAGTTTGGCGGTCATGACATCCAAAATTTCCAAAGGCATGTACATCTATCGCTTCACGGCTCATTGAACTTTGCAATGTGGCACGGTAACATGAAATCTGATTCTTCTCCGAGCAACATAATTTATTGGCAAGAATGATCATGTGGACTACAATTTTGGAACAGATTTATCAAATTAAAGTTCATTTTTCGTCATTGCAAAAAATAGCGTGTGCAACTCGTTGCAAAACTCGATTTTTTCAGCACTCGTTGTATTTATCCAACTCGGCAAGCCTCGTTGGATAAACGTACAACTCGTGCTGAAAAAATCATCTTTTTGCAACTTGTTGCACAAACTACTATTAATGATTGCAATGTAATATTAGAAAGCTTAATAGATTTTGAATGGTTCTAATACATAATTGTTAAAATCTGTCATCCGCATGGTTTGGTGTTCACTACGGGCTTATTACGAAACTAAATATGGTTTTTTGCACGTTTATTTAGTTTTTTTTGTGTCGAAACCCAATTAACAACAATTAAATGATCATTGCAATCAACTGATTGTATGAACTCGTAGGGTATTCTATTAGATGATGTTTTTATTAGAATTGTAAGAAAATCTAACAAACGCTGGTTGGGTGTACTAATTAAAATAAAACTGATGCTGTGGTGCCAAAAAACAGCATGAGATCGCATGTTTGCTGGATTTTATTATGGAAGTACAAACAACGTTTCCGTTTTCTCATTTTTCATATGGACTAAGCTTGATGCAAATAATTTGTTTGTTGTATGCGTGAAATTCTAAATTTCTGTTTTATTTTGTTTTTCGTTACAACACTTCTTTTACATAACATAATATTCAATTAAGATTTGCTAGCTCAAACAAAATTAACATGTGAGAATTCCGCAAAGGCATATAACCGCGGGGGCCATCTGCCCCACTCTTGACATCTCTGCAAGCTCCATACTGATAACGATTTTTATTTTTGTTTATTTTATGTTCACTGGTATTATAAAACCTGTGATGTAGCACTCTGTCAAGAGGCAGTTGTTAGCTGCCGGTGTAGCAATAAAGCAGTTTCACCATGATACTAGTACTACTTATTAGGTAACTGATGAATTACTTTATAAAATTTCCAATAAAATACTTACTATTATTTTAGTTTTCTAACTGGAGTGATAAACGTTTCTGCAGATCGGGAATTTCCTGCAGATTTTAAATTTGGTGTAGGAACATCAGCGTATCAGATCGAAGGCGGTTGGAACGAGGATGGAAAAGGGGAATCCATTTGGGATCAATTCACGCATCATCGACCAGAGATGATCGTGGGTGGGGGCACGGGAGATGTTGCATGCGATAGCTACCATCTATGGAAGAGAGATGTAGAGATGGTGAAAGAGTTGGGCGTAGATGTTTACCGCTTCTCAATCGCTTGGAGTAGGATTCTGCCGGATGGGCTGAGCAACAATGTGAATCGCAAGGGAATCGACTACTACAACAATCTAATCAATGAGCTGTTGAACAACGGCATTGAGCCAATTGTTACATTGTATCACTTTGATTTGCCTCAGCGTTTGCACGAGTTGGGAGGATGGTTGACGTCCGATATTGTGGATCACTTCAAAGAATACGCAAGAGTAGTTTTCGAAAATTTCGGTGACAGAGTTCACGGGTGGACAACTATCAATGAACCGTGGCATATTTGTGAAAATTCGTATGGAAGAGATGGCTTAGCACCGGCAATAAATATTCCCGGAATCGCGAACTACATCTGCGGCCATAACCTGTTGAAGGCACACGCCGAAGCAGTTCATTTGTACTGGGACGAGTTTCAAAAGAAGCAGAACGGATCTATTGGAATTTCTTTGGATACTCGATGGTACGAGCCTGCCACCGACTCAGAAGATGATTTAGAGGCGTCTGACTGGGCCTTGCAATTCCATGTGAGTTCTTATTACACCCATGCTCAATACATTATTTCAATACCTTCATTATAGATTGGTTGGTTTTCTCACCCTATATTTTCGTCGGAAGGGGACTATCCACACATTGTGAAAGATCGAATTGCCAAGCTTAGTAAAGAGCAAGGGTTCGCAAAATCAAGACTTCCTGTTTTCACACAGGATGAAATTCTTCGGATTAAGGGTACAGCAGACTTTTTCGGTTTGAACACATACACTACAAGGTTGGCCTCCAAGAATGGCGAACAAAATCGAGCCAACTACGCAGTTCCATCGAACGAGCATGACATGGGAGTTTACGTGTCGGTAGATCCAAGCTGGACCATCGTCCAGATCCCGTGGCTAAGTGTATGCAAATTTAAGTTTTTGTGTTACATCTTGTTCAACATTTGTTAAACTGTTCCAGGTTGTTCCATACGGTTTGCAAAAACTTTTGGTCTGGATTAAGGAGCAGTACAATAATCCTCCGGTTTTTGTAACGGAAAATGGTGTCGGCACGGAAGCTGGAACCGTAGACACTCAGCGAGTGGATTATTACAATGGCTATATGAATGCAGTTTTGGATGCCCTAGAGGAGGGTTGTAATGTTCGAGGATACTTTGCTTGGAGCTTGATGGATAACTTAGAGTGGAGATACGGATACACGTAAGTGAATACATTCTTGCATCGCGTATCTATTATAAGTCTCATTTGATGAAATCTTGTTTGACTTTAGAAGTGTAGAAGACAAATTTCTTAAATTTCATTCAATTACAACACTTGCAAACAACTTTGCAGATACGCATATTTTTATATTTTTTCTATCTTTTTGTTTATTTGCAGGTACAAATTTGGACTATACTATGTAGACTTTGGAAGCCAAAACCGAACACGATATGCCAAAATGTCGGCAAAGGTTTTCAAACGGATCGTCGAAACTAGGAAGATTGATGACAGCTACAGACCTGCACCGGATGTAATTATTCCTGCTTCACATGGGAATAGAAACTCCGATTTCGTAGCTGTTACTTTAGGGATTGTGTTTGTCTTTATAGCGAAGAAACTCAATACATTATACAATAGTCACTAAATACATACATATTTGTAATAAATAGATTATGAAAATTACACTTATTATAGTGCACTAAAACTGAAAGTTAAAGCAACTTGATTCGAAATAATGGGTCTCACAGTTTATGCACATAAGTTTGCTATTTCAATTTCATTGAAATGCTAAACAAATTTATTAAGAGATAAACTCAATTTCTCAAACCACACACACGATTGAAATCAAGCGAGATTCAAATCCCACCAGACTCATGGTCCAGAGTATCATACATGGTTCGACACGCGATTTGTGCCATTAAATGGTTTTTACATGTTATGCCTTTATCTAAGTATACCCAAGCGGCACCACTTGTTTCTCAATGAGTAACAGTAACTGTGATGTGACCAAAGGTCTGAATTATGCACAGCGCGTCGTATGTGAAATTTCTTTGTAACACAAAAAGCGCAAAAGTTGGAGTCTATTTGCAACATCTTGCGGCTACAACGAAAATAAAAACACGAAAATAAACTAGGAATCAAATCATGGACGTTCAGATTTGATACCTTTCACTCTAACTATCACACCAACAATTCTTTTGGAAATTCTGTCTACAACTTTATTGAATATGCGGGACTAATGCAAATAAAAGTGAACTGCAGCTGAGCACAAAGTGTTTTGCAACATATCAAAAACATTGCGGCAACTGTAGTGTATCGAAATGTTATTTTATTTGTGCAACTAATCTGTTTTGCTTCTTATATGCCACATATTGAACCCAATTATCCAAGAAGTCATTTGAGAGGCAGATTGCAATACCAGTGGGACGGAAATAAAACATTGTGTGTTTCTGGGACTGAAAAATGGCTTCATGGCTGGAAACCGCACATACTTTGGAATCCACAATTCCGTAGTCCTCTACGGACACGAGGGCTTTCGAAAGAAAAGCGCTGCGTACTAAGGGTATGCGATAACACACTTTTTCCTAACGAAACGAAACGAAACGAAATTTAAAATGTCTATGTTGATTCGGATCGAAACGAAACAAAATATAAATTTAATTTCGAAACTTCGAAACGATACGAAATAAAGATTTATTTAATTCGAAATTTTACGAAACGAAACGAAATTTTAATTTTTTTTCCGCGGAATTTTTATTAAATTGCAACGCAATTCTGATTTCACTTTTTCGGAGTAGCCATCGAGAAAGTAAGCGCAGTGCGCGTGTTATACCTACGTCTCGAACAGGAAAAAAAATATCTTTTTGATATTCGGCGGATAATGCGCTTGTATTGCGCTTTGATTCGGTTGAGACAAGTGCGATCTTCTATAAATGCAGTAGTTATCGGGCAAGTTAGTACTGCACGTCGATTCGGTCGCTTGAAACGCGATTCTTCACAGTTTGCATATCAAATATATAGCTAGATATCACTAGAAGAATCCTTTGCACCTTTCTAAAATGCAAAAAGATATGTATTTCAGACTGAATTTCACAGATAGTCTTATATACAATTAGCTCGACAAACTGAACTATTGTCTGTGTGCCCTTAGCATATGAGTTAATGAACTTTTTAGTAATGAACTAAATTAGTTTAACACTCATTGTTACAAGAGGCTGAGAAATGCTCTGTATCTCCGTGAGCGCTACGGGAAAGGAATCGTTGGTTAGTTGAGAAGGTAATTCATGTGAAACCCCTTGGTAAATATTCATTGTAAACGAAGTTATTTTGAAAACAAGAGGACGAAAACTGTGTTTCAAATCAATCCAACGCAAGATCAATGTGCTCCGTTTAATAAGCTTCTACAACACGATCGATTCCGCACTAAATAATTTTGTGCTCTTCGATGCATACATTAGTTTTATCACTTCGCGTTTTCCCACACTAGCTGGCGTGAACAGCATCCACACGATCGATTGCACACTGGTTTAACAAATTTCTGCTACACGAGGTAGATTTTTTCACTTCGCGTTCTACAGGACTAGCTGCCGTCCCATGATTAACAGCAACACCGATCGATTCCGCATTCACATAGTGCAAATAGTAAAAAAAATATCACAAAATTTAAATTTGAATCTTGGAAACAATGAAGCCGTTTTATTTATGGAAGAAAACTACATACGTATTTGTCGACCTAGAATGGGGTTATGTAGTAAGTGTTATTAGAAAAATTTTGATAACCTAAAGTTTTGAAAACAGTTTTATGATTTTGTTCAGCGGCGCAGCCAAAATTTTTGATAATATAAAGTATGGCTTAGATTTAAACTTGTTTCGAAATTCCGCGGAATTCCGTTAAATTTCGTTAAAAGCTAGTTATTTCTAGCGAAATTTTTGTAATTTTTCGAAACGAAACGAAATCAAGAAATCAGATTTCGCCATGCTCAAATTTCGCGAAATTCCGCGGAATTTCGTTTCGAACCACCTGAAACGATTTTTTTTCGAAATACCGCATATGCTTACTGCGTACCATCTATTGTGGGGTGCAGATGGCGGACGGTAGGTGGAAGAGGCGATTGAATCACGAGTTGCTTGAACTGTTGGAAGAACTATCCATCGTTCACACCGCGAAAATCTGACGATTGCGGTGGACCGGCACGTAGCCAGAATGTTGGATAGTAATCCGGTGAAAATGGTTCTCGACAACGATCCGGAGGAGGATGGCAGCGAGCAAAGTGGATCGAACAGGTAGCGACGTGCAGCTATTAACTATACCTGCGCGCCGGTCATATAATCGACGGCGGCGGCACGGTGGTCACTTTTGCCCCGGCGGCGGCGTCACGGCGGTGCGCCGTTGGCTTTTATCGGCGGAGGCGGCGGCGGCGTGAACCGGCGTGTATGAAAAAAATCAATGACTGAAATAATCACCCTTATAAAAATCTACTTCAGTTAATTGCAATATTATACGTTTGCCGATCATCAATTTCTGACGACACCAATCAGTAAATGATTACAAAATGTTATTAAAACTAAAACTATTTTATTATTCCCTGATTTTAATGAATTAAATTTTATCAATAATTCTTCTTCACTTTTCGTGACCCCTGAGCAGTGTTGAGAATTAGATTTTGGTGTCACAGGACTTATTAGTTAATAACTTTTTCCAAAAGGATTTTGTTACACTAAATTTCAGAAAAAATTGAAGTATGTACTTTTTTTAAGTTACATATACAATTGAGCAATGTTTGAGAGACTGAATATTTTCCAAATTAAATATTTTTCCTGAAATTTGGTTAAATAATCAAAAAAGTTAGTTCTTGGTAAAGTTCCTGAAAGAATTTCCTACATGGGTTACTTACAAATACTTACAAATGGTAGGTAGTACAAACATAGTCTTTTGTAAGAGAGTAGCATTACTTTCATCCGTTATCACAGATATTGATTTGGGACTAATCATTATATCTTAGATGAAAGCAAGGCACTCTCCAACAGGTGAGATCTGCACTGGCCACGTCCTTGCGAATGCTGTAGAAGAGGAAGGATTATTAGTAGGAAACCTACTAAAACCACCGAGCTCGTCTTGGTAAAATCCTACGACAATTTCTGCGGAGATTCATATATTCTTGAGGGAAATGGTCAAAAAAATTCTTCATAAGGTTATCAAACATATTGGAGAAATTTTATAAATATTACCCTGAGAATTACCCGAGGAATTGCTTGAGGTAGTTTGAAAAAATTCCTATGGGATTTCAGGGAAAAAATGTCAAGGAGCTTACTAAGGAACCCCTAGAGGAATTTCTAAAAAAAATTCCGAAGCTATTTCTATAAAAAATCCAAAGGGATTCAAAAAAAAAATTCCGAAGAAATTCCTAAATTAATTTCCGAAGAGATTTCTATGCAGATTTCCAAAGCCTAAAGAAATTTCCAAAGAAATCAGTAAATGAATTTCAGAGGGATTTTTTAGAATTTGTTTGGAGGAATTCTTAAACAGTTTTCGAAGAAACTTTTAAAACATTTTCTGTAGACATTTCAAAAGAAATTTGCGAAGGATTTTCGAAAGGTATATCCGAAGGGAACTTCGAAAGAATTTCCAACGAATTTTACCAAGCAATTCCTGATGGAATTTGCTAAACAATTTCAAAGGAATTTGATTGGGTGGTCTTTTGGAAATACTTTCAGAAACTCTTTTAACATTTCTTTCAGGAACTATTTTCAAAAATCGTTTCAGGTTCTCTTTTGGAAATGTATTAAAAAATCATTTTGAATTTCCTGCGCCAAATCTGTCATGAATTTCTTCAAAAACTCTTCCAAAAATCATTTGGGAGCTCTCCCAGTTTTTTCTTAAATAATCTAAAAATTATTTCCGTTACTAATTAATTTTTTGAAAGAATTCCTAAAATAAACACTAAAAGATTTTCAGAAAGAATGTTATTACTGAAAGATTTTTGGAAAGAACTCGTGAAGGAAGTTCTGAAATAATTCACGGAGAATGTTTTAAAGGAATTGCTGGATGAAGTTCTGAAGAAATTTCTTAGAGAAATTTCGAAGGAATTCTTTGTGTAATATTTTGATAGTTTGCTCAAATTTTGATAGTTTGCTTCTACAAATCAAAAACAGACAAAAATGGACTGAATCGGTAGCTATATGGGCGTAACAACTCAGCAGGCTGTAACAGATGTATATTCTGAGAACACTGAGCGTAATTTCATGTATAAAAAAAAAATTCTTTGTGAATGCTTTTTTTCGGTTTTCCGAACAAAAAAGAATTGCCTTCCTACTCACCCGATTTGGATTGAATTTATCATTCGGTATGGTCTATCTTGAAATCAACAGCCCTCAAAACACCGAACATATTATCGAGACATTTGAAATCATGTCACAATCGTCAAAATGTGTGAAAAGTATCTGTATAGAAACATGCGGCCATCGTGATTTTTTTCCAACACGATCGAAGGCGTACAACTCAGGATACAGGGGTCATTTTAATGTGAACAAATTCAGCTTGGTTCATGTAGTCCTATTATAATAACATGCAATGCATGCTGGTTCTTTAATTTATTCCAAAAAATATTTAAAAACCTGTCTTGTAGTACGGATAATTTACAGATATCCTGTAAGGTCAACTTTCCCAAACAACCCATATTTTTTTGAAGCCTCCTACTATTTAAAAAATCAAAAACAAAATCCGGAAATGTAATGCACGTGTGAATCGGCCTGAAAAATTGACCCGATATTTGTTCAAAATCAATTCTTCTTCTTCTTCAATGACATTACATCCCCCACTGGAACATTGTCGCCTCACAGCTTAGTGTTCATTCAGCACTTCCACAGTTATTAACTGCGAGGTTTCTAAGTCAAGTTACCATTTATGCATTTGTATAACATGAGGCTAACACGATGATACTTTTATGTTTTTCTTGTATATTTGTTTTTTGAATTTCTGACGAAATTGCTTTTTTTTCCAAGGAAACAAAAGCGCAAAAAACATTTTTTTCACTTATAATGCCTTTTCCAACTAGGACTCTTCACTAAAAATGTATTGTGCCTTGTTTTGATTTGTTTTACGTAAAACCTAATTTTTAAAAAGCTTTTACTTTTTTTGTTGTTGCCGAAATTGCGTAAGGCAGTGGCAAACATACTGCCACCAATGTTTCCCGTTTGCAAGGCAGTGGCAACTATATTGCCACCAATTCTTCAATGTTTCTGAACTGATTAATGCATAACAAACATACATTCATGAGTTTAGTACCATGTAAACATTGTGTCTTATTGTTGTTTTTGTTCATTGATTGTTAAGATTCGTCTGTGGCAATATAGCGACTGCTGTGCCACCCACTACGGCTCCAAATGAGCACCAAGAAAGAAGAAGAAGAAGAAGAAGATTCGTCTGCCTTATAAAGGGTTAACAGCATCCTACAATACTGACTGTGGCGCTTCCGCACTGCGTGCTAGCAAGGGGAAAGCCTATATGACTGGGGTAATATTCAGGAGCTTTCACTCAACAGGGATCGCATATTAATTGGTCGTTTCAATAATTAGTCGATTTTATTCCAGCTTCTGAATCGTGCAATGCAACATAGTAACTTGACTTCGTTTGTGCTATCTTTCACACAAGGATCAGCATTGTTACATGTTTAGTTGTTACGCGAAAACTACGACATAGATTGGAATAAAAGATATTTTAGTTACATTATAAAGATTGTCGTTTCGGTTCCCTTTGTTCTGCTGTCCGAAACATGTTGGGTACCGAACTATCAAATCGTATGTATTTTTCCTTCATTGACATTTAGCACCTTTTCCTCGCCAGCAAAAGATGTCAGGACAGCGACGACAACGACAATCTTTATCTTGAAACTAAAATATCTTTTATTGGAATCGATTACTAATCGTTTAAACAATAAACTAAGACGTGGTTTTCGTTGAATGAAGGCTCTGAAGTATTGCTTTTAGCGGTCTGTGCTCAGTAAGTTTTTTCATCATCGGCCACTGTGAGCAAGCGATGGAGTGGGAGTGAACGTATTGTCGCATGGTCGATTTATTTACCCACCCTACTAATAATCTATTTTGTAATAAATACGACTCCAATCTGCAGTAAATTAATGTTTCTATTTCACCAATATTTCCAATATTTTGTTTTGGGTACTCAACCAACCTTCACCTCAAGCTGTAATAATGTAAATATGGCTGGAGTGTCCACTGTTGGACATTACACTTTAGTCAATAAAAACCAAAAAAAGGGCAAAAGGATTCTTGAAGTTCATTGACCTGCTCCAGAATGATATGGAGCGTGACAATATGGCCCACATAGGATCACAATATTTTACGTGATGTCATATGAAATGAAAATGAGATGAATGAACGATGGCACCAAGCTACTTTTAATTAAGCATATGCGGTATTTCGAAAAATTTCGTTTCAGCTGGTTCGAAACGAAATTCCGCGGAATTTCGCGGAATTTGAGCTTGACGAAATCTAAATTATTGATTTCGTTTCGCTTCGTTAATTTATAGAAATTTCGTCATAAAAAACTAGCTTTTAACGAAATTTAACGGAATTCCGCGGAATTTCTAAACTAAATTAAACTATTATCATACTTCAAATTACTCAAAATTTCGGCTGCGCCGCAGAAAAACAGCATAGAGGCTGTTTTTAAATTTTGTTACCTATACAGTATCCCCCCGCTTATCCGGACCTCGCTAGTCCGACGACTCGTTAGTCCGGATCTCGCTAATTCGGAATTTTCCGGATTAAAAAGTATCAACACCCATTTAAACACATGCTGTCAGTTTTCAAATTTGTGCTGTGTACTAACACGTTTTATGGCAAGTGAATACATTCCACTAAACGCTTAAAATAATTTTCTTACCAATACAAGTTTCTTTATATTGACGCCTACTATTTACGTAACCACATTAAGAGTCGACAAATATGTATTTAATTTGCTTCTAGAAAACGTCTTCTGTGTTTTGTTGGAAATGTTCAACAGAAAAGCATCTTTTACTTAATTTTGGCTTAGAGTGTAAATGTTCGTAATAAGAATTAGTTATACTGATAACTTTGTCTAGCAGGCAAAGTCGTGGATTCCTGGCGCTCTTGACGAAGTCTTTTCTGGGCGCCTCTTTCTTGCAAAAGGCCTTCACCTCCACTTAGGCCTTAAACCAAGTGTAAGCGCATGAGTAAGCACCGTTCAATAGTTAAGCAAGCATGAAGATGGCTCTAAGGAAAACAAAATGTGCAACATTTTACATTCAAACTACAATTTGAAGTAAGAATAAAACTTTTAGAGGATTGAAGAGACTTCATATAACTTATCTGTGATATAACAGTCAATATTCAGTTCAACAATCAACTAAATATAAATACAGTCCTTAATAAAGTTTGGAACTTTGTCATATTGTTTGACTATTTGCAATGAAAGATTGCAGAGTCGTGGGTATTTCTAGATCTTTGTATGGAATTTGCCAACGTCCAGAACGGATTGAAAGATCAGTAGAATTTCTGAAAGTAAAGACTCATTATTGCCTTCAGGTTCAGCTCATACTGCCCATAGCAGCTGTTTCTTGCACTTAGAAGAACAAAAATTGGCATCAAACCACTACTCAAATCCGTATGTTTTGAATGAGTGTTTGTGGTCTACATTCGCTGCATTGTTGTTAAAAAGAAAGCATCGATCAACGCAGTTACGCCTCTATGATCCTAAGCGAGAGATATACAAATTTCAGATGGTTAGCCACCTCTGAAGTGGATCGGTCGATGATGATCGGATTCGCTATCGAACCTTTGATAGCACGTGCTGATTGTATTGCCGATACATTTTGCTCCTCTATATGACGATATGAAGTATGCTTTAGCATAATAAATTAATTTTAAGGTGAAATAAGGGTTTTAACAGAATTATATCTGATATAAAACTGATTCGAGGGCATACGCTTCACGATAAACTCCTTTGAAACCGCTTCACCGCCTGCTTTTCCTGTTACTACTTAAAACTCTATTTGTTGCATAACAGTTAGGCCAATACAAGTTTTTGCCCAAAAATAATATTTTGAGGGAGCAACAAAACAAATTCGGGTAATTTTGAGGATTTTCAAAACATTCTTTAACAAATCCGAGGAGTTTTTTGATTTTTTTTTCATTTTAATTGTTTCCTATTATCCACGGCTCCTCCCCCACCCTCGATCTTTCGAAGACCAGTAGGGCATAATTTAAATTAAATTTTATTATTATTTATTTCATTATTAAAGAGGCTTGCAGCCCTAGGCTGGCTCACTTATAGAATTAAATTTTAGTAACGGCCTTATATGACTTCCAAAAATTTAATTTAAATTGCGTACATGAGCAATTCATCAAAAATTCCGCGAAAAAAAGGTTAAATTTCGTTTCGTTTCGAAAAATTTCGAAATAAATGGATTTAAATTGATGATTGATAAATTGATTTCGTATCGTTTCGAGGTCTCGAAAATAAATCTATATTTCGTTCCGTTTCGTTTCGAATCAACATAGATATTTCAAATTTCGTTCCGTTTCGTTTCGCCAGGAAAAAGTGTATTATCGCATACCCTTACTTTTAATCATGTCATAACGCTCGTAATCTGAATAAGCGAAGGTGAAGAAAACAATGCCAATAGGTTCGAGAATTATATCCATTCGGTTACAATATTCAAAAATATATTAAACCTTCTGTACAATTCAATTTATTACTGAGTTTGCTTTTTTTTATTTGTCCGCGTTTGATTCCTTAGCTTTTTCATTATGTCGCCCTCTGTAGGGGAGTAGCAAGATGTCATTTGTGTCGCAATACAACTTGTGCTTTTGTATACAACATAGGCATGCTGCGATGTGACAACATTGGTCTGATTACCGTTTCTTGGGACCGCTATGACATGGGGAGAATGGTTCAACATGCACCTTTTAAGCTTTTAGGATGATTATATTATTCAACTTATTCTAAAACACCGAAAAATTTCACTCAGCACTCAGCTCAGTACACCCCTACTCGAAAAGGATAAGATTGACTGATTGAACCTAATTATTTTATGGACTTTCCTTATGCTTTCAATTTAGTGTAAGTTTTTGGTGTTGTGCATATTAGATCAAAAGAAATAGATATCATTCAACTTAAGTTTAAGTTAAGTTGAAATTAAGATTAAGCGCAGGTTAAAATAAAACCTACATAGCTAAAAGGAATACTCAACAGCTTTCACCCAACGAAAACCGCATGTTGATTCTGTTGAGGAAAAACTTAACGAGACCAAGGCGTGTGTAGCTCAAAACGAACATGCTCCTCTTGTACCCATTTGGTTAGGGGTAATAAGAGATAAAATCAAGGACAAGGCAAATGATGCCTTATCTGCGAATCATACACCTCTAGAATGGGACAAAATTAAATCAACACTCATTGAATATTTTGGAGATAAAACTAATTTATCAATCCTTGTATCGAGGATGACAAATTTAAAACAAGGTGCCCAAAGTGTATTGGAATTTTATCAAAATTGCAGATCGCTTTTAACAGAGATCAACGCAAAAATCTTGTTGAACAATACACCTATAGAGGCAAAGGCAATCATGGGTACTTATGACACCCTCATGATTAACGCGTTTATCGACGGTCTCCACGACGTAACTTCCGATCTAACCAGATCAACCCGCCCTCAGTCTCTCGCTGATGCTTACAATGTTGCTTCAGAGCACGAAACAGCGCTACGTAGAAGACGAGAAAGAAAGCAAGTTGATGTTTTGAAAAAACCTCCGCCAAATATAAATAATAACATTCCAAGACCGTATGGATTTATGCCTGCAGTGCCATACAGGCCTAACTTTATTCAAACACAACAAAATAAATCATTTGTTCCTAATCAGCTTAATCAGCAAAGACCTTTTATGCCATACTTACCGAAGCCAGTAAATCATGCTTTACCGGGCCCATCTCGACCGGCACTGCCGTATATTAAACCCGATCCGTCAGGTCAAGTCAAACAAAATTTCTCAAACCAAGTCGTTCCTTATAGAAGACCAAATCAAGTCAATATTCATGAAGATTTTCCATATGCCGAATACCTCTATGAGGAAGATAATAGTGATGTTACAGCAACAGATCCAGCAGATGAACCGCAAGAGGAGCTAAATTTTTGCGAAGCTACGAACAAACAGGAAGAGGAATAACCAACAACTTTCTTCCGTATCTAGAAATCAAAAGGAAAACTGGTAGACCTTACAGATTTCTTATCGATACGGGAGCCAATAAAAATTATATTGCACCAGAATTAGTCCCGGCAAAATATATTCAATTAGGACCACCGAAAAGGGTAAAAAATATCAACGGTTCACATACGACCGACAAATTCACGCTTCTAAATCCATTAGCAAATTTCATATACGGTTTACCAAATCTGAAATTCTTTATTTTCAGATTTCACGATTTCTTTGATGGCCTCATCGGCTTTGAATCACTGAGATCTATGGGTGCTGTTATTGAAACGGCATCCAACACAATGCTCATAAATGACATAAGGATACCCCTAAGTAAAAAATTCCCAATGAAAGAACAAATTAACTTTCATGAGAATGAAATTATTTATAAGCAACTACCCGTGAGAACCACGGAGGGAGACTTTTTTATTGAAAATGACATTTCCATTGGTGAAAATATAATCATACCGTCTGGAGTACATAGTGCTCAAAACGGTACGGCTACATTTCCAATGATGAACCTGGATAACAAACAGGCAAATATCGATATCGATAAAGAAGCCTTGTTTACTGAACTTCTCAATTTTGAGGAGATACTTCCTTCCAAGTCACTCAACAAGATTGGCAAGAAGAGAAAGTCAGATCCAACCATAAAACAGAAAATCAGAACAGAGTATTTGAATGGAGAGGAAAAAGATAAACTCATCAACCTCTTGACGCAATTCCCAGAAGTATGTCATGATAACGATGAAAAGCTTACTTTTTCTAACGCTGTTAGACATCGAATCAATACGAAAGATGATCTTCCAGTATATTCTAAAAACTATCGCTACCCATTCTGCCACAGGGAAGAGGTGCAGCGACAAATCGTAAAGATGCTAGACCAAGGAATCATTCGACAGTCGAGTAGCCCCTGGTCGTCACCCATTTGGATCGTACCGAAGAAGACCGATGCTTCCGGTACACAGAAATGGCGACTTGTGATTGATTATCGCAAGCTCAACCAAAAAACCATTGACGACAAATATCCGATACCCAATATTACAGACATATTGGATAAACTGGGTAGATGTCAATATTTTTCAACCCTAGATCTTGCTTCAGGGTTTCATCAGATAGAGGTCCACGAGAAAGATATTGAAAAAACTGCGTTTAATGTCGATGGAGGACACTACGAGTTCGTTCGAATGCCTTTCGGACTAAAAAATGCACCCGCCACATTCCAGAGAGTGATGGATAACATCCTCAGGGAGCATATTGGCGTCAGGTGTCTGGTCTACCAGCCTCCAAGAACATTTAATAAATCTCAAGAAAATACTGGAAACACTGCGAAAGTTTAACTTTAAAATTCAATTAGATAAGTGTGAGTTCTTACGCAAAGAAGTCGCATTTCTTGGCCACGTGGTTACTCCCGAAGGAGTTAAACCCAACCCAAATAAGATTAAAACAATTCAAGAATGGCCATTACCCAAGAATGAAAAGGAATTACGAGGATTTCTCGGTGTGATTGGGTATTACAGAAAATTCATTAAGGATTTAGCAAAAATATCGAAGCCTTTAACTCAACAGCTTCGTAAAGGCGAAACAATTACGCATACAAAAGAATTTGTTTCAGCTTTTGAAAGATGCAAACATATTCTCAGTAGCAGTCAGATTTTGCAATATCCTGACTTTAACAGAAGATTCATTCTTACGACGGATGCGTCTGATTTTGCCTTAGGTGCAGTATTATCCCAAGGTCCTATTGGCCAGGATAAACCAATCGCCTATGCATCGCGTACTCTAACGAAAACGGAGGAAAAATACTCCACAATAGAAAAAGAGCTTCTCGCCATAGATTGGGCATGTAAGTATTTCCGACCCTATCTCTACGGTCGTAAATTTACCCTATATACAGACCATAAGCCACTGACTTATGCGCTGAACTTGAAAACTCCCAATGATCGATTGATCAGATGGAAGCTAAGGTTGGAGGAATTCGATTACGAAATTCAATACCGACCCGGAAAACAGAATGTCGTTGCAGATGGATTGTCTAGAATTATGCCAGAAAACATAAATAATGACAATCATGAAATAAACGCAAACGACCAAGAGGACGAAGAGTCATCATCAGACGACGACACCGTACACTCGGCAGATTCGGATAACGAAAATTTGATTAATTTAACTGAAAAACCTTTGAACATTTTCAAGAACCAAATACTTATCAAAGAAGGCTTACAGAATGAGGAATCGTACGACGAAATCTTTCCCTCGGTATTTCGGAGAACCATAACAAGGATAACATCCGGTATACCATTTGCTATTAAAATTTTCAGAGATTTCATGCATCCAACCAGAGGTAACTGTATATTATGTCCTGAAAAATGGATTAATACGTTGCAGATTGCGTACAGAAATTATTTCTCAAGAAATAAAACCTTTAAAATCACACTCACCCAATCAATATTGCAGGATCTTACGACTCCAGAAGAGCAGAACAGGGTTGTTGATATATATAAATTACATTTAGGGACTTCGGGAGAGGTTTTTTGAAAAATACAAAACGCGACGTGCACACGGGTACGGGTAAAACTAGAATGAGTTAATTTTATTTTCGAATGGTTTACAGAGGCCTGACTTGCTAACTGAAATGTGCTGACTTATCTACAGACCGGACGCGTGCTGATGTGGAATTCCGCGAAGTACTTTGATCCGCTGCTCCAATTCCTGTAGTCTGTCCGATGCATGTTGCAGTTGTTCTTGTTGTTGTTGTTGTTGTTGTTGTTCGTGTTGGTTTATTGATGAGCTAGATGTTTCGGCGATTTCCGTCGAAGTGTTTTCAGTTGAATTAGGGTTTGTAACTTATATATATATATATATATATATATATATATATATATATCTTAGTCATCTATTTAGCTTACATCTAAATAGATAACACTGAGAAATTCCTCCAGGAAATTCCAAAGAAATTTTTACAGAAACTTTCCGTGAATTCTTTAGAAAATTCCACCAGGAACTCATTCGATAATTCCTCCAAGAATTGCTCTGTAAATTCTTCCAGTAATTCCTTCAGGAATTTCTCCAGTTTCTCCAGGCATTCCTTAAAAATTCCCGCAGGAATTCATTCCATAATTCCTCTGGAAATTCTTCTAACAATTCCTCCAGGGATTGCTCCAGAAATACCTACAGGATTTTATTCGGGAGTTCTTCCAAGAATTCCTCCGGGAGTTCTTCTAAGAATTTCTCCAGGAAATCCTCCAAGAACTTTCTGGTAATTCCTCCAAATATTCCTTCGGAAATTCCTCCAAGAATTGCTCTTTGAATTTTCCCAGTAATTCTTTCAGGAATTCCTCCAGGGGTTCCTTCGGGAATTCCTCTTGGAATTCTTTTGAAAATTCTGCCAGGAGATCATCCGATAATTCTTCCGGCAATACTTCCAACGATTCCTCCGGGAATACTTCCAACGATTCATCCAGGAATTGCACTGGGAAGATCTCCAGGATTTCAACCAGGAATGCTTCCGGAATTACCTCCAGGATTTTATCCGGAAATTTCCCCAAGAATTTCTCCGGGAATTTCTCGAAGAACTCCTCCGGGAATTTATCCAAAAATTTCTCCAATAATTCTTCCGGAAATGTCTCCGGAAATTACTCCAGAAGTTCCTTCGGGAAATAATCCAGGAATTCCTTAAAAAACCCCACCAGGAATTCCTCAGGGAATTTTTCAAAGAATTCTTCCAAGAATTCTCCTGGTAATTCCTCCAAGTATTCCTCCGGAAATTCCTCCAAGAATTGCTCTGTGAATTCTCCCAGTATTTCCTTCAGAAGTTCTTTAGGGAATTCCCCTAGGAATTCTTTCGAAAATTCCGCCAGAAGATCATCCGATAACTCCTCCGGAAATTCTTTCAACGATTCCTCCAGGAATTGCTCCTCCAGGGTTATATCTAGGAATTCTTCCGTAAATTCCTCCAGGATTTCATCCGGGAATTCCTCCAATTATTTCTTCAAGTATTTCATCCGGGAATCACTCCAAGTATTCCTCCAAGAATGTCTCCGAGAATTTCACCAAGAATTCTTCCGGAAATTACTTCAAATATTCCTCCGGGAACTCCTCCGAAAATATTCTCATCCGAGAATTCCTCCAGGATTTCACCAGGGAATTCCTTCAAGAATTACTCCAGGAAATGCTCTGGAAATAGCTCCTGGAATTCCTCCGAAAGTACCTCCAGGATTTCATCCGGGAATTCTTCCAAGAATTTCTGCTGGAATTTCTTCAAGAATTTCAGCGGGAATTTTCCAAGAGTTCCTCCAGGAATTCACCAGGGAATTCCTCCAGGAATTTCTCAGGGAATTCCGCCTGGAATTCATTAGGAAATTCCTCAGGAAATTTCTCCAGGAATTTTCCAGGGTAATCCTCCAGGAATTCCTAAAAAAAGATCCCACTAGGACTTTTTTCAGGAATTCTTCCGGAAATTTCACCAGTATTTCTTCGGGGCCATCCAGAAACCACGTGGTCATATTTTTGAAGATTTTCAACCCCCCCTCCCCCCATGTGGCTTATCGTGGTCATTTGGCAGACCCCCCCTCCCCCCCTATGACCACGTGGTTTTTTTTTTCAAGTACAAAAATTAAAAAAAAAACTTATGTAACTAAAACATATGGTTGAACCGATCAATTTTGAAGATGGACAATTTCAACTGATTCAAAATCAAACTAAATCCAGCATGGAAATCATAAATTTACATGAATTCGAACATTTTGATGATGTTATCATGTTGTAATGTGTATCGGGTATTAGGATATCTAGAACTCGTACATCTTCGATGCATCAGGAGGATACAAAAAAATGTGGACTCGCGAATATGTTATAAAAATTCCGAGAAAAAATTGTAATGAATTAGAAATATTCCAAAACATCCCTATATTATTATTTTATTTTAATTTTTTTATCAGTGATTTTTTAAAATAATTATAAAGTTCATCACTGAATATCCCTATAGATTCCTAAGAGTATTTGGGACCTTCCGTAGCTCTGGAGGTACTGGAAATTCTTAAGATATATCAACCTCAGCGAAGCATCTGAACTGAACTCTTACAACAAAAAGTTTATCAGAGAATCACAAAGTTAATATGTAATCTTAGAGATGCAAATAAAACCTCCTACTGTTGTTTCTTTTGAGTAGCATTTCTGTAGAAATTCCAGTTTTGCTTTCATATTTCCGATGGAAATTCCTAAGATTTTCCAGTATAAAATCGAAAATAGTTCATCTGAAACACCAATAATGAATTTCCCGAGGAAATTCCGATGTTTTTACAAGTGAAAATAACGAAAAAATTGTACTTTTGAAGGAATTCCTTAAAAAAAATGAATCAAAATTTTAAGGATTTTCTGATGTGAAAATTCCTTAAAATTTCTAAATCATTTCCCGTGCATCTTTGCAATGTTTAGCTGAACCTACAAAGAAATCAAAATGACTTCCCGAAGAAGAATGAATTCCCGATGAAATTTTGGAAGAATTTATGGTACAAATTAAAAAAACAATCTCGAGAATTCTAAAGATTTATTTTTGAAAATCCAAAGATTTTTTTGAAGATGATCCATAGATTCTTCCTTGGAAATTCTAAACAATGCCTCGAATAAAAAAATACTTGGAAAATTTTAAAAAATGTGATAGAATTCACAAAGGGCGTAAAAAAGTATTCCGAAGAATTTTCATTTCAGAATTCCAAATTTGAAAAAAAAATCCAAAAACAAAAAATCAACGGAAATATCAAAGTGTTTCATGTGGCATTGGCTGTTTAATATCTTTCGGAAATTCAGAAGAATTAAATTTATTAAAAAGCTAAAGGTAAAATTTAGAAGTCTTATTCTTCTTCTATGGCTCCATATTCCAACTAGAAGTTGGTCTGCTTTTAACTTAGTATATTCTATTAGCATTTCCTTAGTTATAAATTGAAAGCTTTTATATGCCAGCCATTGCACGATTATATATCTTGTGTATCTAGTACGATGGATACACTATACCTAGGATGTCGAGAATGTTTCCCACCCGAACACATCCTAGACAGGAACGAGAATCGAACTCGTCATCTCCGGGTTGGCAACCCTATGCCTTTGCTCTGCAACTGGAGACTGAACATTTTGAAGTGCACTCCTTAAAATGTTCGAAAAACTTCTTTTGGAAATAAAGAAGAATTTCTGGTGAAGATTCGAAAGAACTTGTCGTAGAAAATTTCATTAGAATGTAAAAAAGTAGGAAAAAATATATACATATAAAATTATGAAAATTTGAACATTTTTTTCCACCGAAAATTATATGTATTTCCCACGGGACTGTTTTGAATTTTCAGACAGAATTCACATGGAATTTTTTTCGGAGTTTTAAGGGAAATTTTTCGCAATTTACACCTGAGTTGTTTTGTTTTTTTTTTCATTAACAATTTGTAGCAAAATTTTTCAGAGAGAATTGTTCAAAAATCATTCTGAATGCCAGAACTTTATCAGGATTATATGAAGTAATGTTAAAGTTTATACAGGAAATTTCTTTACTGGATTTTTCCTGAATATCCACAAGAAATTGTTTTGAAGTTTTTTTCTTGGATTATTGTAAAAACATGAATATTTTTCAAATTTGTAGCTGCAGTTCGCTGATGCAAAAGTGTCGGCGGCGTGATGCCAAAAACCATCTGCGGCGTTGGCGTGGCGCGGCGGATTTTTTTTATATTTTCCCATTTTTCCTTTCCAAATTTTTGTTGTGGAAATTGAGACTGAATCGCAACCTGTTTTTTCGTTTATTTTTTATGGAAAAAGGATCTAAGGCTAAGATGATCAAATAGTGCAGATATGCATCGGCGTTACGACCGACGCTGCGTTACCGGTTTTTCTCGATACACACCTGCGTCTTTTTAACGCTGAATTGAAAAGACGCTACGTGGGCATCGGCCCTAAGATGCGCTTTGCGTTTAATGATTAAATGATTAAATTTTAATGATTTGTATTTTTTACACCGCTCCTGTTGTTCATTAAAAGTTTTTCGTGTAAAAAAAACCAAGTGGTTCGAGAGCAACACCCCCCTCCCCCCATGTGGCTTATCGTGGTCATTTTCCAAATCCCCCCTCCCCCCATATATGACCACGTGGTTTCTGGACGGCCCCTTCTACACAGTCCTCCGAAAATGCCACCAGGAATTCTTCCGGGATTTTTTTTTTTCAAAGAATTCTTCTGGTAATTCCTCTAAGTCTTCCTCCAAGAATTGCTCTGTGAATACTCTTAGTATTTCCTTCAGGAATTCCTCTAGGAGTTCCCTCGGGAATTCCTCTAAAAATTCTGTTGAAAATTCCGCCAGGAGATCATCCGATAATTCCTCCGAGAACGATTCCTGCAGGAATTGCTCGCGAAAGTCCTCCAGGATTGCATCTTATGCAAATACCTCCAGGATGTCATCCGGGAATTCCTCCAATTATTCCTCTGGGAATTCCTCCGAGAATTTCATCCAGGAATCCCTCCAAGTATTCCTCCAAGAATTTCTCCAAGAATTCCACCGAGAATTTCACCAAGAATTCTTCCGGAAATTACTTCAAGTATTCCTCCGGGAATTCCTCCGGAAATATGAAAAGAAGTTCCTTCGGGAATTACTCCAGGAATTCCTTCGAAAATCTCATAAGGAATTCATCCGGGAATTCCTCCGGAAATATGAAAAGGAGTTCCTTTGGGAATTACTCCAGGAATTCCTTCGAAAATCCCATCAGGAATTCATCCGGGAATTCCTCCAAGATATTATTCAGGAATTCCTCAGGTAATTCCAATAATTCTTCAGGGAAATCCTCCAGGAAATCCTTAGGGAATTCCTCTAGGACTTTTTTCAGGAATTCTTCCGGAAATTCCTTCAGTATTTCCTCCAGAAAGCCCTCCGAAAATGCCACCAGGAATTTCTTCCAAAATTCCTGCAAGAATTGCTCCGGTAATTCCTCCAGGAATTGCTACATGAATTTCTTTGGAAATTCCTCCAATGATTCCTCTGGGTATTCCTTCAACAATTTCTCCGAGAATTTCTTCGAAAATTCCTTCAAGAATTGCTCCGGGAATTCCTCTGAGAACTACTCTATTTTTTTCATTAGAAAATCATCCTTAATTTTTTTTTCATAAGTTCCTGCAGGATTTTGTTTAAAAACATTCTATTGGAATTTCCCGAAAACTCCTAAAGTGAGTATTTCGAAAAGTTTCTGGCAAAATTCCAGGCGCCTTGTCGAAAATACATCCCTTACTCTATACTGCCGGGAATGACAAGTCAATCCAATCTGTATACGGCATCCATATCCATATGGGACTGACGGTTGACGGCATTATAGATATGAAAATCGGCCCTTAGGGTCTTCTATCAAAAAATCTGTTTCCATGGATACCATATTGATTTTTCGTTACATCTTGATATACGAGAAAGGCAATGCCTCATGGTTTTAGCCTCATGGTATACGAATGCAATAATGGTAACTTGGCTTAGAAACCTCGCATGTAATAACTTTGGAAGTGCTGAATGAACACTACGCTGTGAGGCTGCAACCTTCCAGTAGTGTCAGTAGCCAACCATTTCCATATTACTTCATTACAAAAAAAATGACAGCACTTCATTATATCAATTGTACCCATATCAATCACTACAACAATTTATAGACTATCGCATATCAGTAGTGTTTTTTTTTTATTATTCCTTTATTTATTTATTAGGCACTCTGTGTTACTTAACCGCTACTGTGCCGAGATCTACTGTGGTATTCTGCTCTACAGAATCCACACAGAATCTATTTTTAGATTTCCATTACCATTATTGTTGTCGTTGCCAGTCCATCTCATCGTGAGTCTATTGTGTCCGTTTGTCCATGTCGTGTATTCAATGTTCGTTGCATTGTTCGGTTGCCATTAATCCGGGTAACGTTGGAGGAATGCCTCCGAGAAGAACAAGTTGTCAGTCGTCATCAGGCAGCCGTGACGGTAAGGCGCGTACCCCAAACGCCACCGTATGGGCTGCGGATCTGGCGACTGACGAGGGTTTGGTGGAGGGGCTGGGAATCGAACCCATGACCATTCGCTTGTAAGGCGAACGTGTAGCCAACTACGCTACGGGACCCACCCAATCAGTAGTGTTGTATTATGTTTTTCCCAGAGTAGACCTGTGCGCCGAAGTATTTGTGAACGGCGGCGGCGTAAGGCCATTTTTACACCGGCGGCGGCGGCGGCGGCGTGAATCGGCGTGAAGAATTTTGAGTTGAGAAAAAAAGTTTCACGCAGCAAACCAGATGATGCTTTTTATTATTATTTTTTGTACAATTACTAGCTACAGTCAGACTGATGGGGTGAACATCCTAATAGGTGTAGCTTGTATGTCCAGAGCAAAAAGTTTACATCACATCCTCCACTAGGACATTGTCGCATCACAGCACATAAGTTCATTGGAAAGCAATTTGGATACAAATCCATAAATTCGTTCAGAAATTCCTCAATATATTCCTCAGAAAATTCGAAAAAGGAATTTTAAGCATTAATTAAGATGTTCCCTAATGAATTCCTTCAGAACTTCTTCTAAGAATTCCCTTGAAAATTTATCTAGGTATTTCTTCGTAAATTCATTCCTAAATTTCTTCAAAGGCTCCTTCAGAAATTTCCTTAGAAATTACTTTAGGGATTGCTTCGGAAATTCCTTTACGGAGTCTTTTGGGAATTTCTTTAGAAATTCATTGGAAAACTTTTTTAGGAGTTCCTTTGAAAATTCCTTTAAGAATTTCTTAGGAAATTTCAATGGAAAATTTTTCAAGAACTATAGAATACCTAGGGACACTGATTTAGGAATACAATCGGAAATCCCTTTTGAAAAAAACCTTTGGAATTAGACTTAGGATTTTTTTTCTTAGAAATTCCTTTCAAGAATTTGTTTTTGGAATTGCTAAAAAAAATTCTTCCAGTAATTCCTCAACAATTTCTTTTGAAACTTTAGGAAGATATTAATGGTATTCTCTCGAAATTTCTCTCTGGAATTTATTAAGAACTTTCTCCAGGATTTTTTTTCCAAATTTTCTTTAGGAATGCCTTCGAACATTCCTCCCTGAAATTCCTTTAGCAACTTTTCCAGAAATTCATATAGATCTCCGCAAATTTCTTTTAAAATTCGTCTAAGAACTCTTTCGGGAATCTCTTCTGAAATTCTTTTGGAAAATCTTCGGAAATTTTGTTTGTAAATTCATTCATTTTTTTACATATTTGTTTATGTGTTATTTTTTTAAATTGACAATAAGTTTAACACTCAAATTCCCTCAGGAGTTTCTTCGAAAATTCCTTTAAAAATTCCTCCTTATGATTCGTTCTGGAGATATTGCTGCAGGAATTTTCTAAGGACTTCCTGGAGGAAGTTCCAAATGAGTTTCTGAAAAATAAATAAAAGGCCTTTCAGAAGGTTTTCTGTCGGAATCCCTGCATGAATATAAATCCATAAATCCTGAATCCATATAAATTCCTGTGGCTTTTCTAAAGAGATTTTCGAAGAAATTCCTGGAGGAAATTCCGACTCTATTCTTGAAGGAATAACCAAAAGAGAACCTGAAGAGGTTTTCGAACAGAATTTTAAATGAAGGATTTTTAGTGGATGTTTCAAGAAAATTGCTATTGAAATTTAAATATTTTCTATAAGAATTTTTTCGAAAATCTGGACAGTAGTGAAACAAACTCAGTTTTGACTACAGAATTAAGACTACATGCCAAGAAAAACTACCAAAATATCGAGATGGCGGATATTCGGATATTCTCAAGAATTTCTTGGGAATTTACTGCAGGAGTTCCATCGAAAATTTCTGCAGATTTTCTCAAAAACACCTTAAATAAGAAAATATATTCAGGAATTATTTCGGAAAGACATCAAAAAACTCATTCTAATATACCTTCAAAAATTCTGTCAGGAATTCCATCAGGAATTGTTTCATGAATTCCTTCAAAAAACGTCCATAAATGAAACCAGCTTTTTCTTTGAAATTTTCCTTAGGAATTGCTTCTGAACTTCTTAGGACCTTAGGAAATATCTTAAGAAATTCTTCTGGATGTTCTTATAAAAATTCTTCTAAATAAGATTGATCTTGACAATTCCATCAGGAATTGCTTCAAAAAATCTGTTTGGAGTTGGAAATAAAAATTTCTACCCATGTAGATGGGTACACTCCCCACAGTTGTAAAGGATTTGACGCGCCATTCCTCAAAGAAGTTACCCCTCGAAAAGCTCAAAAAGGATTGCGAATCTATTTAATAGTCTGTTGGATTACACTGTTGAAAGGAGATCCCGCGGGCTTCGCGTAAGAATCTCTGCTTACGGGTCTGCCGACTCCGTTTTTTGCCCTTCATACAGCAGTGCATTGAAAGCAGAATGGTCTTTAAATTCGACTGTAATATTGGGTGGAGCCGTACGCAGAGCAAGACTCAAGCCTGAATGATGGATAACTGTACATACACACATACTTTTGAAAAATTCCTTCGGAAATTATTTTAACAATTCCTCTGAAACTTTTCCAGGTATTCCATAAGGCATTCCGTTTCCTCGGAAATTTATCTAGCAATTCTTTTGGAATTTCCTCCGCCATTTCCTTCCAAAATTCTAGGACGAATTTTCAGATATCAGATATAATTTCCAAATGAATTACCGACATTCTTAGATTCCTTCAAGATTTTTTTCGGACATTCCTCCAAGAATTCCTTCTAAATTTTCTCCAGGGATTCCTTCAGAAAATCCTCCAAAAATTACTACGAAGATGGATTCAGAAATTCCTCAAGACTCTAAGCAATTTCTTCAGGTTCATTCCTTCAGAATTTTCTCCAGGACTTCCTTCGGAAAAAAATTATATGGGTATTGTTTATCAAAATAAAGTATTGCGTATTTATTTATTAGTCTGTTGGATTACACTGTTGAAAGGAGATTCTCTCTATCTGCGCGTAAGTGTCTCTACTCTGCCTCGGATATTCGTCTAGTATTTCCTTCGGAATTTTCTCCGCCATTTGCTTCCAAAATTCTAGGACGAAATTTCGGATATCTCCGTACAAATTTCAAGAGAACTCCTAAAGAAATTGCCGACATTCTTAAATTTCTTTAAAAATTTTGTTGGACATTCCTCTAAGAATTCCTTCAGAATTTTCTCCATGCAATTATCCACGAGGATAAATCCAAAAATTCCTCAAAACTCTAAGAACTTTCTTCAATTATTCCTTCAGAACTTCCTCCAGGATATCCTTTAGGCATTATTTCAGGAAAACCAAGAAATGTCTTTGGGAATTTTTTATAAAAATAAATAAAACCCGTTTTTTAGAACAATTCTGGCAATTGAAGTACAAGGAGGAGTGAAGGAAACGTTCAATTTGATGGATCACGTGTCCCATCGTGCTCCAGCTCCAGAAGCCAAATTACCATTTTTGAATTCGCATATCACGAAGCTATCACAATGATACTCCATGCTCAGGGAAGTTTAAAAAAATCCTACCAGACTGGGAATCCAAGTTCAACTTTCATAGTGTTGACTTGTAGCCGCATATATAAGTACTAGACCAATTAAGATCTGTAATATTCAAATCTTTAAAAAAGATGATGAACCACCCAATGCGACCAGAATGAGGTTATTCCACATGAAGTTACATATGAAATTAGGAGTTCATCGCTACGCTCGTCTACGGAGGTCTGTTGCCAAGAAGTTCTTGGATGACCTATCATTTAACACGCCAATGCCGGTAAAAGTGCCAGAGATAACAATAAATCTGCTAAAGGTATAACAGTTATTTAATCAATGCCTGATAGGTTGCCTTGGTCCGGTAGACGCAAACGCACTATATACTGTGATTTTTGTGTTGGCTAATCATCGGCGTGAAATACGAAATTCGGCGGCGTGGAGCCAATCGGCGTATGGCGCGCCGCCGACACCTTGACCGGCGTCGGCGTACGTCAATAAGTGCCGGCGGCGGCGGCGTGGCGCGGCGGCGCACAGGTCTATCCCAGAGAGCTCGTGCGGAACACGCTTAAATTTATTCGTTTTTTGGCTGTGATTGGAAGTGAGAAATTGGTCTATTCTTCCCTACCATCGTCATCCAGTTCATGCTCTATCCGATTTTAAAACGTATCTCACAATCGATAAAAAAAACTTCTATGACGGATAACTACAACAGGTAGTGAGGAGAATCACGGATTATGATAAAAAGTCATCCAGAAACGGAACATCCATCTGCAGGTTCTGCAAAACGGAAAATTACAAAACAAAGAGAAAGTATACACCATGTCAGATACAACTCAAGCGACGTGTTGACTCAGTTCAAAAGGCAAACTGCACTCAATTCGAAAGGCAAACTGTTCTTGCCAGACCATGTTGCCTAATAGACTGTCTCGTTGAATGAACCGTAAATAGTTTGCCTATGTCATTAAAAATATCCTTGATTACTTCGTGTTTGAATCAATTGACTTGTGAACACTTTTTAATATCTTAGTTTAAATGTTGATCATCCATGTAATTAGACTAACAAAAACATTAATGCAATTAATTTCTCAACTATACGGTATGGGAATCAACCCATTTGAACCGGTCTCTTTAACAACTACAACCACGATGGAAAACATGGAAAAATATGGCGCTCTAATGAAAAGAAATATGATACTGATGATGGTTATTGCATTTGAATGCACATTCGAAATGATTACCGTGGTGAACGAGGCTTTACTCGACATGTTCTACAGGAAGTTGTTGTTGACACAGAAGCACTACTTATTCATACATATATGTATGTAGCAAGGACTTTAGACCGCATCGCAGCTTCGCTGAGTGGTTGTGAGAAATTCAAACTGGAAAAGGTGTTACCGGTAACAACTCTTCACCTGTGGTAATGGCTGCCAACAAGTTGCCTAGTCGCAATGAATATTTACTCGCAAAGATGCAGAGTTGAAAGAGGACGAATGGGAACGATAACGATGGAGTTTCCACTTTTCGTCACCATGTGAGTGCGCACAAGAGTGATTCAAATTTTGTCTTTTTCGCTCCCCTATTCTCTAACGATAACATTTGACGTTTCTGTAGTCTTCTTAGATTTTGAGCTATCTGAAGTAAGTATTAAAATGACTATGGTAATAGTAACTTCTGAGAAAACTCGTTCAGCAACATTGCCCATTGAACGAATAGAATATATGAACACATGTACATCACTGAAAATTTCCAAGTTGTTGCGAAACTATCTGATGCTTGTAAAGAAAGTTATCAAGAAAATACTGAATTGCTGTAAATTTAAATTAACACGTAATAGAGTAACATCAATATATAAAATAGACATTTTATTTTTCTTAATATCTCATTCAATAATTATAAGATCGCTCCGCAACAACGACTGTCTTTCAGTTTAGGAAGAGTTTATTTATTATAAATAGTCAATGGGCGACCTCACAAGTTTATTTTTTGCCAAAGTACCTATTTCCGTAGTAATACTCATAGACACTTAAAATGACGTATGCATAGTTAAATTAGTTTCCACAATATCAGCTCAGAGTTCAGGATCTATCCAAAATGGCAAATGTGATCGTTTAAGCATAGGGGTCGAAAAAGTCGAAATTTGAGTCACTCTAGTGCCATTTGTATAGTATGATGCTAACCGGTGAAAATGAGGGATCTTGTTTTTATGCTCTGATGACTTGATGAGCTTATGTATCAAATGTAAGCAACGGAAGCAAATCGATTAAGTTGAACAACCACCGGTAAAAAATCGATTCCCTCTGCGTCGTGTTTCCGATGCAAGGAGCTAATGTGGGAGTGTGCAATGTGGAAGGTGCGCTTTGTGTCTGATACTAATGAAGAAATGTCATTGTTTTGCCTTAAGCTAATGGTTGTTTTATTTTATTTGTTGGCTGGGTTGCTGTCAGATCTTTTGAAGCATTTCATTCTTTGCTTGTTATTAATAAGAAAATGGACATTCTCAATCGTTTCTGTGTGGCACATTTCCCTTCTTCTCTCATTAAAAACGCAAAAACAATAGTTCAGAGTGTGGATTCCCAAACTGTGGATCGCGAAAGATAAAAAGTGATTTATACTTTCGTTGGATGATTAGAGAATAACCAATGGCCTTCTTTTGTTTGTCAAATACAATGACAATTTCTCCCAAAAACATTCCAAATCTTACCCAAATGCAATCCAAAACTAAGCGGTGTTGAACTTCATCACTCATGAGATTTAAGAACAACATAATAAAGATAAGAAAATCCATGCTAGTCCAAATCAAATCCAATGTAAATTCAATCCAAATCTAATTCAAATACAATCTAAAACCAATCCTAATCCAATCCAAATCAAAATTCAAATCTATTCCAAATCCCATCCAAATCCGAACGTTTAATCTAACTTTCAGTTTCGTGTATAGTCTACCATCAACCATTTGCCATCAACTAGTACTGCTAGCCAATAACTCTAAGCTAATATTACGCATAATAAATTCGAAATTCCGAATAGCTTTGTAAAATCCGGCAACCTTATTAATTTTTCAAATACCAAGATATCTGATCCTACAGGTACCTAATCCTGCTATGGCTATTAAGTCAGTACATTCCAAGATAAATTTCCAGATAATATATTTGGCTTTCCAAACAGTTTCGAACAATACAGCATTAAATATTTCTCAATTTCTATCAGATTTCGTTGTATCATAGCTCAACTGATCATCTCATGCACGTCGCCAAGTGGCTTCATGAGATCTAAATTTGGTTTAATCAAAATCAATGCTCGCAGGACTTCTAAATTTTCTAGATCGTAAACCATTTCCCCCAATCGCACCTTGTAGTTTTACAAACTACAATAGATTTTTTCGGTCACCTTTCAGACACGTCTTATAGTTTTCTAAACCACAAACCATTTCCACCGATCTTCCAGATGCGCATTGTAATTTTGCAAACCACAAACCAATTTCTTACGGTCTTCCGAGCGAGGCTTTGATGTTCTTCAAACCAGAACATTAGTGATAAATTATAGATTTAATCATGATGAATGAATAATGGGTTATTTAATCATTACTCATTAATCATAATCACACAAACAAATGATTTAATCGTTAATCATAGAATTTCACATTTAATCATTAATCACTAATCATATTCATAAATGTTTTGATTTTATTCATTAATTTTTAATCATAATTATATAATTTTTATGCCTTTTAATAACCCAATTTGGAAAAAAAGGTTACAAGATTATTGATCACTATGCAAATAATTCAATTTGATTATTTATAATCATTATTCATTAATCATAATCGTTAATCACCGTAAAAAATATTAGAATCGATAATCATAATCAGTAATCATAAAAATGAATAAATCATTAATCATAATCTTTAATCATCGTCGGCACGGCAAATGCTGGGTAAAGCGTACCATTGGTACTTCGCGTACCTGAAGGAATAAACCAGACCCCATCTCGCTGCGCTGCGCTGCAGGAGGTTTGTTGGAAGGGATCAATGTAGCGAACGTTTAGAGGTAATCATAGCATCTACCAGAGCTGCGGCAACTCACACGAGCTGGGAACAGCTTTCATAGTGATGGGCGATATGCAAAGGCGCGTGATCGGGTGGTGGCCGATCAATGAAAGAATGTGCAGGTTGAGGATCAAAGGCCGGTGGTTCTTCAACTTCAGCATAATCAACGTCCAAAGCCCACACTCCGGGAGCACTGATGATGATAAGGACGCATTTTACGCGCAGCTGGAACGTGAGTACGACAGCTGCCCAAGCCACGACGTCAAAATCATCATAGGAGATTTGAACGCTCAGATTGGCCAAGAGGAGGAGTTTAGACCGACTATTGGGAAGTTCAGCGCTCACCGGCTGACGAACGAAAACGGCCTACGACTAATTGATTTCGCCGCCTCCAAGAAAATGGCGCAGCGTCATCAACAATGTTCGGTACCGACGACCGCCGCAGTACGACCTAGGGCGACTGAAGCAACCTGATGTCGCCGCGCAGCATCTCGAGGCAGCGTTGCCGGAAGAGGGTGAGCTCGATGGGGTCCCTCTTGAGGACTGCTGGAATACAGTAAAAGCTACCATTAACGACGCAGCGGAGAACAACGTCGGGTATATGGGACGAAGTCGACGGAACGATTGGTTCGACGAAAAGTGCAGACAGATTCTGGAGGAGAAGGACGCAGCGCGGGCGGTTGCGCTGCAGCAAGGTACCCAGCAGAACGTGGAACGTTATAGACAGCAGACCCGCCTTTTCCAGGAGAAGAAACACCGCCTGTAAGAAGCGGAGTGCGAGGAGATGGAACAGCTGTGCCGTTCTCAAGAAACACGCAAGTTCTATCAGAAGCTCAACGCATCCCGCAAAGGATTCGTGCCACGAGCCGAAATGTGCCGGGATAAGGATGGGAGCATCTTGACGGACGAACGTGTGGTGATCGAAAGGTGGAGGAAGCATTCACCATTAGTGAATGAGTTTGTGGGAAGTTATCAAGCCGGCTTCGTTGACGGCCGATCGACAACGGACCAGATCTTTACTGTACGACAAATCTTTCAAAATGCCGTGAATACCAGGTCCCAACGCACCATCTGTTCGTTGAGGCGGCATACGACAGTATAGACCGCGTAGAGCTATGGAAAATTATGGACGAGAACAGCTTACCAGACTGATCAAAGCAACGGTGGATGGTGTGCAAAACTGTGTGAAGATTTCGGGCGAACACTCCACTTCGTTCGAATCGCGCCGGGAACTAAGACAAGGTGATGGACTTTCGTGCCTGTTGTTCAACATTGTGCTAGAAGGTGTCATGCCTAGAGCCGGGTGTAACAGCCGGGTACGATTTTCAACAGATCCAGTCAATTTATTTGTTTCGCGGATGACATGGACATTGTCGGCCGAACATTTGCAAAGGTGGCAGAACTGTACACCCGCCTGAAACGTGAAGCAACAAAAGTTGGACTGGTGGTGAGTGCGTCAAAGACAAAGTACATCTTGTGGACGGAACCGAGCGCGACAGGGCCCGCCTGGGAAGCAGTGTTACGATAGACGGGGATACCTTCGAGGTGGTCGAGGAATTCGTCTACCTCGGATCCTTGCTAACGGTTGATAAAAATATCTTTTTAGATGTAGACTAAATAAATGAATGAAACGTACCTGCACAGGGTTTCTCGATGACTCGATGCCGGCGGGAGCGATGAGGCTTCAATGTCTTGACGATGGCGACGGGAGTAATTCTCGCTGAAACCGGGCCACTATTTGCACGAGGTTCTTAAAAATGCCTAAATTTACATTCTTTCGAAAGCTTTCGGCGAGTATATGAAGGATCCGAGTTAAATTAATCAGAATTATGAACCCCTCGTTAGTTATACACGAAATCATTTTTATGGACCCCTCGATTTTTGTCAATTCTTGACTCACCAAAACTGTCATAACTCCAACATTTCTCAACCGATCATAGAGATCAGCATATCGTTGGAAAGAGGAAGAGTGTATCCTCAATTTGCAATAATAAAAATACAAGCAGCCATATTCAATTTGGCCGCCATCTTAGATTTCTTGTTCAAAACCATTTTTCCGCCAAGTTCGCAACCACCGATTTTGAATATTAATACATCGATGGAAAGTTTAGCTTATATTGTGCATTCTGTCTGAAAATCTCAGGTGTATGTTTTTTCTATCAAAAGTTATGTATGATTTCCCAAATTATTTTTTGAAGGGCCATCTGACCAACGAATATTATTTTTATGGTTAATATGGTAATACGACGTCAGTTCCTTGATTTCATACACTATTCTAAGCCAAATATGTTTCAAAAATCAAAAGCATATCTATAACAGTATTTTATGAGCCCTTCAACTCAAAAGTTTGAGCATAACGGAGCCGTATTCAAGTTATTGTATTAAATAATTCAAGAGTTTTGGTATTGGTAAATCGTACATAACTTTTGATAGAAAAAACATACATCTGAGGTTTTTAGACAGAATGCACAATATAAGCTAAGCTTTCCATCGATGTATTAATATTAAAAATCGGTGGTTGCGAACTTGGCGGAAAAATGGTTTTTAAAAAGAAATCCAAGATGGAGGCCAAATTCAATATGACTGCATGAATTTTTATTATTGCAAATTGAGGGTACACTCTTCCTCTTTCCAACGATATGCTGATCTCTATGATCGGTTGAGAAATGTTGGAGTTATGACAGTTTTGGTGAGTCAAGAATTGACAAAAATCGAAGGGTCCATAAAAATGATTTCGTGTATAACTAAAGATGGGATCATATTTCTGATGAATTTAACTCGGATCCTTAATATACTCGCCGAAAGCTTTCGAAAGAATATAAATTTAGGCATTTTTAAGAACCTCGTGCAAATAGTGGCCCGGTTTCAGCGAGAATTACTCACGGTTTCCTCGATGATGGCGGTAACGCGATGGCGGCCACCGGCGGGTTCGTACTGCGATTTGGCGCGCAGCGATGGAGATGACCCGTGTGCAATATGGCCGATCTAAAGGTGCGGAGTGAGTGGCGGCTGGAACGGAAGCTTCCGATTTCGATCGGAGAGAGTGATGATGCACTTGTCCTGAATTTCCCCGGGACGATCGGCTCCGCCAAATAGACGTACCCAAGCGACCCGGCTTCGCGTACCTATCCGGTTCACCGAGCGGGAGGGTTGCATCATCTATCCTTTGGTTAGGATCGAGGTTCGTGGCATGCAATTGACGACACGCTAAACACTAACACTCATGATATCACTGGTCCGAAAATGTAACGGAATGGACCTTTCTGTCAGCAATTAACGACCGACGTGGAATATTCGCTACGATTGACTTAGCGACCTCACTCACCTCCGTTAGGCTACCTACTTGAGGCGGGCCGTCGCTGGCACATGGGTCGGACGGTCCTCGGACGGTCGACGGACGAAGTCATGGTACCACGAACGGAATCTCGACGAGACGATAAATGCCGCCGATTAGCGACAGAAAATCCAGCCGTACGAAAAAAAAAGCGCAGGGCGCTGCGTGTCCAACACGAAATCACATTAAATTTCAGGAATTACTCAACAAAATTAGATTTGATTGCATTTTTCGTATTAATTCACTTTAATAAAAATATCTGAGCAGAATACGCAATCAATTGGACCTCGGTCCACTAAGCTAGGAAGAAAAACACAGAACATTTAACACCACTTTTTTTTTAACTCACTCACTATTTTTTCCTTCAAATTAAACTAAAATTACTCAAGCAAAATCTTAAACTTTCAAGAACTGAACGTAAGTATTTTATTCGCGAAGTTCTGCTCTCCAGCCGATCCGTAGACGAATTTTGAATCTTTTGAAATCATTTTACTATTCAATTATTCAAATCTGAGCTGTCATTCAATTTGATTCTAAAGCCTATTCAAATAAAATTGCGTCAACCGATTAGCATGGCGATCGGAGGCATGGCACCAGTTCGCCGCATATTTGCAGCTCACATGCGTGCCATAATGAGTTGAGCGCTTATAACAAATACTATAAACTTGAAATTGAGACAGGAACGAACAGATTTTATGAACACAAATGTAACACGACACACGATCACAAATTAAAACAAAATTCAAAATTTAGTTTTGTTTTATCGGTTCTAATTGAATATTTTTATTTAAATTTCCATCGAAATAAACGTAAAACGTTACACCACCAGGAGCAAATAGGGAGTGAGTGAGTGAATGCTATTAACAGACCCCGTGTGTATAATGGAGCCCCTGGACAAAGCCCCACATTAAACGCTGGAAACGGTTATTTCCTGCAAATTTCCGTTGGATGTAGCTGCTTCATGTTACAAGCCAGCAGCTCCATACATTCGTTATGAAATGGGAAACAGGAATTTAGTTATATTAACTAATTTGTTCTAGCAAACTATGAGCAGGCGGAACTGCTACCTGGAACGACCTTTGGATGACCACGAGCACCTTCTCTTCAGCGAAAACCTTCGACGATATTCAGCGAGACTACGATTGTGAACTTTGTTCTTTCAAGCGAGATCGATTTGGTTCGTGGTTTGATTTACAAGTACGAGTTTTATTTCATTCGTTTCTATGTTATACCCTGTCCCGTACAAACACATGTATAAGTACTTGAATTAACCGGAAACAATAGCCGTTGCGATCAATTACAGTAAATAAGCCGAAATCCAATACATGTTCAAATGAAATGAATTATTATTTAATGAATTATATAAGTTGTGTATTATTCTTACAGCGATACAAAAATGTGGTTAATTCCAAGACTCAACATAATTTGTAGATGTAAATACGTTAAAGGGTCCATTACCAGCACACAAGAGGGGGTTCGAAATAGGCACAAGAAACACGTGGAAATAGAACATGTAAACCAAATGGGAAACTATAATACGTAAACAAGTTACATTATTTTCAAATTCTTGCTTTAGTAATAAAAATGAATGTTTTGGCTAGTTTTATGTACGAAACACGTTGCTTATGTGTTGATGGTTATCTGGTGCAATAGAACTACAATTTGTTAAGTGACTTGATCCAGCGGAGCGACTAAAGTAAATTTCAGTCGTTAAGGGGTCCATTACTAGGACTCATGTTCTATGCAAAAATAAAAAATTTCCCATGCTAATCTTCATATAAATGTCGAACATAATGCAGAAAGTGGCGACGCAATCAATTAAGCCTATATTGTGCACCTAAATGGGGTCAAAAACGCTGTAGAACAATCTTGGTCTAACTTGATTGGATGAAGTTTGCGTTTTTTCGTACAACAGTGCCTCACTCTAACCGTTATACGCATAACTGTCCCATGTACATAGCAAATCCCAGCAAGCATGGGACAAATATGCGTATGACGGCTGTATATCCTATACCATGTACAGTGTGTGGCTCAGCTACGTTCAACATATCCCTAATTGTTAAACTAAGATGCATTAGAGATTTTAACTTCACTTGTGAATATGATGTCATGTTTGCACAATGGTAATCTCATTAAAATCCAATTTAATGTCACAGTACTGCAATGACCCTTTATTGAAGCACTTGAGCACATGTTTTATGGCCACCAAGATACATATGTTTCTCCGCAGTAGCCAGTGGAGCATAATAAATCCCAGCAATTATTTTCAAGCACATGCAACATGCTCGTCGTAAATACTTCATCGCTCGTTCCAGCGTTCAACATCGTTCGCGACAGTTTCCCACGCTTTCTTTGCTACAAGTCAGCGGATCCTTTGTCTGACATAAGTCTGCGACGTTCGCCGACTTCATCAAATTAATATAATGACAAGATTCATACCTCCCTGTCTACGCTGCCTTTCGCTAGGACGTGCTCCACCACGAGACCCATCTGCACACTCCCAAGCCATCCCTCATATCCTTTCGACAAACGGTTCAATTCGTCCTCGTCGCTGGAAGAAAAATTCAATCTTAAGTGTGCATGTTTAGGGCTTTATCCTATGGCAAAAATAAACATGAAGAGCCTCGCCTGCAGCGCACACCCCCGTTGACACCAAAACCAGCGAGGAAGCACATGCACGAGGTGAAGTTCAAGGGAAACTGTGCACATGCTACCTTCCTGGGTGGCAGACATTTCCTTATAGACTAAATACGATCGACGGTGCACCATAAAAGGAAACAACAAGCCAAACGTATTACGATGAAGAAAAGCGCCGCGTATCGTTAGACGGTAAAACTGATACAACTTAAAGTCTTAAAATAACTTAAATGTTCCCTCTAAAATCTATATACATAAAAATGAATTTCTGTCTGTCTGAACCTTATAGACTCCGAAACTACTGAACCGATCGGCGTGAAAATTTGTTTGCAGGGGTTTTTGGAGCCGGGGAAGGTTCTTAGGATGGTTCGAAATCCCTCCCTCTTTTGGAAATGGGGCCTCCCATACAAATGAAACATAAATTTGTGCATAACTCGAGAACTAAGCAGAGTATAAATCAATTTTAGGCGAAACGAAGTTCGTCGGGTCTGCTAGTAACTTAATAAAAACCGATGCCATGTTTTTTTCAATCACAAAAGTTGATAAAAACCTTGCATTTCATACATTACGAATTTGAAAAAAGGTCTTCGTCAGGAAAAACTTGATATATCTTTTTCATAGTTAACCAAAAAGTGTGTTGATTTGTTTAGGTAAGTACCGTTTTGATTCATATTCCGAACACTTAGGGTCTGTCTCATTTGGAGAATTAAACTTAAAAGTGACAGTTCAAAAATTAAAAAATCACCCGGTAATAAGAATGACTGATGCTACCCAGCAATTCCAATTAGACATCCTTTGAAAAGATTCGATATCTGTCAAAAGTAATCTTGCTCTGCGAGCAGGGTTATTCGATAATTATTATGTGGAAGATAATGATTTGAAAAATATATTGGAGGTAACCACTTTCCCTTCGATGGGACTTGAACCCACGACCCTCAGTACACCCAGGTTTTTTAACACGGTTTGGTTTTAGTCGTTTAAGACCTTCAGCGTCAATGAAACAATGAATTAACCCCACGAAAAAATTAACAAAAAATCAAAGAAAATTCAAGATGTATTTAAAAAGCTGTGAAAATTCAGGTTAACCGAGAAATTAATGAATTCCAACCGTGTAAAAAAAACCTGGGTGTACGCAAGACTGGTGCTTTAACCAACTAAGCTACGAAGGACGTCCGTCGGCCTTCGCAACCTAGCGGCTACTGAATGAGCTCGAGATTCCCAAATTGGACGCATAGTCAAATCACTCGCAACCCATTTCTCAAGCCAATAACTGATTGAACTAAAATACATTTAATAGATCAGTAGTTTCCATTAGCTAGCGAAAGAATTAAATTTTCATCTAAGCGCTTGATATTAATATTCTATTGATTGAGACTATCAATACTGAATGATTTTATTCTGTCGAATTTTGTTTCTAATGCCGAACATCCATTACACGCGTCAGTCATATCAAACGTGTAGAATTCAATTATCCTTACCAGGGTTTCGACTTTTCGTTTCAATGAGACCAAAGCAAGCGTTTTTCGGGCCATGGGAAAATCTATTTTCGTTGTTTATGTTGAGAATCATCTTTCACCCATCAACCTTTCCTTAGACTTAGCATTAGAAGATAAACGAAAATCTTGCATATTCAATGAAAAACCTTTTTCGTTTCATCACTTTTCACCTCTCACTCACTTTTCGCGAGAATTATCGCACAACAATTACAAAATTGTTTGGCCACGCCGGGATTCGAACCCAGAATAGTAAGAATAATAGCTGTGGGGATGCGCCTACTCTAGCCACACCCCCACGCTATCTGTATAAAAGCGTTAAGTTATTTGTTCCACATAAGCTACTGCCATTTGCATTTATGATGCCACGAAAAGACTCGAATATGAAGGAAAAAGAGCAAACCAACGAGTGGCGGCAATCGAAGTGAGCGAAAAATTGTTATAACTCTCCAGGCTGTTTTTCTTTCCCGAAAAGCGATTTCTCCCCGAAAATGTTCGTGAGGGAGCATCATGTGCTCCTGAGATTGAGTGAGCATTACGAACCCTGATCCTTACTGAATTTGAAAGTGATGTAAATTTGACATCTAACCAGGGTTTGCAGAAATCGCTTTCAATAGATAACGAACAACGGTAAAAGAGAGGCAAAAACTGTTCCGAATCATAACAAGCCATGATAACAAATTTATCAAACTTGTAACAAACAAGTGCAAAAAACATCGGATAGGTAGCCCCCACAGAAAAATGGTTTGTTTTCGCTCGCTTTGTTTTCGCTCATTTCGTGTTGGTTACTGCACAGCTGTGTAGAACAAGTTGAAATGCATCATCAGAGCCAGTGGTCCCCGCATTTGGAGCTTTCTAAAAGACGTTTTTCATGGGGTATAACCTCCCGAATTAGTTCCCTAACATGACAGCTGGCGAAAAAAGTCTCTCGCGGTATGCTACATATCGTATATGTATACAGAGATGATAAGTGAGAGACTTGTTCATTCTCTTAAGTATTCAATCCCTGCATCTAACTTGTATGTACTTCGATGCTCTAAATATGTGCACAAAAAAACGTAAATTTGCACAAAAATTCTAACTGTGTTATTTTCATAGATATGAATTATTGACAGTTAATGATTCTGTTATTTTTGGGATACTTTTTGCTCAAATTTAAACCTTCAGTTTTTTAATAAGGTGGTGGGTGTACTGATCACCGTCATAATTAAAACAACTATGTAAAAAATGAATAAAAAGCATATCTCATACGAGCAGAAAGTGCCCAGAAAGGACCCAGCTGTCTAGACCTCATCCTATGGTGATCGCGTGGGCCACCATTAGTTCCACTTCGACAATCGACTCTTCGACTATTGACATGGAGTTCCATAGAAACGGGTCTAGGATAGATCCCTACTAGACTCCTGGGAAGAAAGAAGTACTACTCTTCCCAACAACATCGGTCTGGTATAATAGTACGCGAATCTGAAGAAAAAAAAAGAATGTTCCAGAATGTTATAAAGGCCCACAGGTATACTCGACCGCAGTAACGATTGGCATCCCAGCTTGTGATTTTGATTGCATACTCGACATCGTTGGATCGCTACTTCTGCAGTTATAGCGTCCACCGTGGACTTACCTTCACGAAACCTTGACAGGCCGTCTGTACCTTTGGTGTACGGTACGGGGTCAGCCTATCCTCTATCGACGGGTTACTTCTCTTGCTCAGGTAATAGCACCAGTTTCAGTCTTTTACACGTACCAGATATATTTTTACATGGCTGTCCTGAACATGTCAGGGACTACTAGGGCCCTCTTCTGCATACTGGCAAGATTTCCGGTGATAGCTTCCAGTCCCAGAGCCACGGTTAAGGCTCGATGCCCACGTAGCGTCATTTCAACGCAGAGTGCACGTGGCGTCAAAAAGACGCAGGTGTGCACCGGGAAAAAGCGGTAACGCAGCGTCACCACGCCGATGCACACCAGCGTTATTTTAACGCTGCGTGCACGTGTCGTTGAAAAACCGCTACGTGGGCATCGGCTCTAAAGCTTCACCATCCACCCACGGACCTGGCAGGAATTCATCAACCTTGGTTGCTGCACACCATAGCAACCACGTACCGGATTGCTAAATTGCTCAAAGACCGACTGCCACAGCAGCTCCTGGGCAGTTCCACAACGGTTTAGACTCAGCTGTGCTACGCGCACCGCGTCTTCTTATTACCACCACCGAAAGGACATGTAGGTCCAACCAGACAAGACACCAAGCTATCTAACAGCCGGCTTGCGAAAATGCCTTTCTTCTCCGCAACGCTGACAAAGGTTGCAACGATCCGGTCCCTTACACTTCCATGATTTGTGACCAGATTCGATTGAGTGCTGATAGTTTTCAACTAAATGATGGTGGTTGGAACAAACCAACCGGGAACTGGGCATATTGACCAACCTCAGTTTTCCGATCACAAGGACCTTCTTGGCATCTGGGACTTGTAACTTGAACCAAGCTGTGTGCCCAAAGGACCCCTTTGAAGTCGTACAGAAGCCCGCTCAATTCCTGCCCCGTACTGTACCCGTACCGCAGAGATAAAGTCTTCTGTATCCGTAGCTTCCTCTAGCTGTTTACACTGGAAAGCTCCTTCGGAACCTAGGGACCTCACTTCCACGCCCTTGGCCAGCTCTTTGTAGGCTGCACTACTTCCTCGTGTCCTTGTTTAAGCCCCAGAATAAGTTCGTTTGCTCTGGCAAACGGAAAGTTAGTGTTAACGGAAATCGCCAGATGTTCCACATCTTTGGGGGTCAATTGCACGTTGTCTGCAAGTTCCACTCATTGACAGCAGTTTTATTTTTACTAAAGATGTTTCGTCCAATCTCTTGT
This sequence comes from Armigeres subalbatus, assembly GCF_024139115.2. Classification (NCBI taxonomy): domain Eukaryota; kingdom Metazoa; phylum Arthropoda; class Insecta; order Diptera; family Culicidae; genus Armigeres; species Armigeres subalbatus. The sequence continues at coordinate 170,271,792 of NC_085140.1, forward strand.
GAGCAGCAAAAGTAACGATCTTTTTCAGATAAGAATATGCGGTATTTTGAAAAAAAAAAATCGTTTCAGGTGATTGAGCAAAAAGAAATATGATTTTTTGATTTTGTTTCGTGAAATTACGAAAATATCGAAAGCAAAAGCTATTTTTTCAAAGGCTTTACATTCCAACTGGAATTTGGCCAATTAACTTTTCAAATTAGTATTCTATTAGCATTTCCTCAGTTATTTAATATTAAATATGTCAGGCTTTTATTGTCTTTTCGTCATAGTCTCGAAAACCAAAAGGGGTAAATAGAATGGAATAAGAAAGAAGGAAGAAGAAAGAAAGAATAAAAAAGAAGGTAGACGGGAGAAAGAAGGAAAAAAACGAAAGAATGAAGAAATAAGAAGGAAGAAGAAAAAAGAAGGAAGAAGAAAGCAGGTAGAAAGAAGAGGAAAGAAGAAAAAAGAAGAAGGAAGAAAGAAGTGGGAAGAAGAAGAAAGGAAGAAGGAAGAAGGTAGAAAGAAATGGGAAGAAGAAAAAAGGATGAAGAAAAAAAGAAGAAGGAGGAAGGAAGAAGGAAGCAGGTAAATAAAGTAGTAATAAAAAACCAAGAAGAAGGAAGTAGAAAGAAGGAAGAAGGAAGAAGGAAGAAGGAAGAAGGAAGCAGGAAGAAGGAAGAAGGAGAAAAGAAGGAAGACGGAAGAAGGAAGAAGAAAGACGGAAGAAGGAAGATGGCAGAAGGAAGAAGGAAGATGGAAGAAAGAAGAAGGAAAAAGGGAGAAGGAATAAGGAAGATGGAAGAAGAAAGAAGGAAGAAGGAAGAAGGAAGAAGGAAGAAGGAAGAAGGAAGAAGGAAGAAGGAAGAAGGAAGAAGGAAGAAGGAAGAAGGAAGAAGGAAGAAGGAAGAAGGAAGAAGGAAGAAGGAAGAAGGAAGAAGGAAGAAGGAAGAAGGAAGAAGGAAGAAGGAAGAAGGAAGAAGGAAGAAGGAAGAAGGAAGAAGGAAGAAGGAAGAAGGAAGAAGGAAGAAGGAAGAAGGAAGAAGGAAGAAGGAAGAAGGAAGAAGGAAGAAGGAAGAAGGAAGAAGGATGAAAAAAGAAGGATGAAGGATGAAGGAAGAAGGAAGAAGCAAGAAGAAAGAAGGAATGAGGAATAAAGAAGAAGGAAGAAGGAAAAAGGGACAAGGATAAAAGAAGAAGGAAGAAGGCTGAGGAAGGGGCAAGAAAGAAAAAAGATGAAGGAAGAAGGAAGAAAGAAGAAGGAAAAAGGAAGGAGGAAGGAAGAAGGAAAAAAGAAAAAGGAAGAAGGAAGAAGGTGGAAGAAAGAAGGCCGAGGGAAGGATGAACAAAGAAGAAGGTAAAAGGGGGAAAAAGCGAAGAAGGAAAAATGAAGAAGAAAGAAGGAATAATTGAGAAGAAAGATGTGAAAAGGAAGAAATAAGAAGAAGAAACAAGGAAGAAAAAGAAAAAAGAAACAGAAAAGGGAAGAAGGAAGAAAGAAGAAGGGAGACAGAAGAAGAAGAAAGAAACAAGAAGAAGAAAGTAGAAAGAAGAAGGGTGGGGAAGAGTTGAAAAAAGAAAGAAGGAAGAGGATGAAGAAAGAAGGGAGAAGAAATAAGGAAGAGGAAGAAGGAAGATCAAGAAGGAAGAGAAAAAAGGAAGAACAAAGAAGAAGAATGAAGGAAGAAAGAAGGAAGAAGAATGCAGAAAGAAGAAGGAAGAAGGGAGAAGAAATAAGTAACACAGAAGAATGAAATAGAAAGGAGAAAGAAGGAAAAGCGAAAAAGAAACAAAGGAAGAAGAAGGAAAAAGAAGACAGATAGAAGAAGGAAGAAGGGGTAAGGTGAAGAACGAACTTCTATCTTTGCTAATTCTGCCAAATGGCCATTCGTCCTAATGACCTTCAGCCAAATGGCACCTATCAGCGCTCAACTGCGACTCATATGAGCACCGGAAGTGCGAAGTCGTACTCGCGGATACACAACAACCGATTGGTTTATTATTTTTGTACACACAATTGATAGTAACCATCATACTGAAACCCATATAGGCGAATCTGAGTTTTAATGAGCTAAAATAGACCAACACAAATTTTTGCTTTAGGGGAAAGCTTCTTAGTTGTCGACTAAGCGTGACTAAACAGGATGGCAGGGCTGCCTATTATGCCGGACAACGGCTGCTAGTCCTAAATAATCCCACATAATAAAAATTTAGCACACTATTAATGATATAGTCAAACCTCCATGAGCCGATATTGAAGGGACCATCGACTCATGGAAATATCGAGATGTGGAATAGAAAATACTCGGAAAGCTGTTTGAAGGAACCATCACAGTAACATTTTTTTTTTCAATGTGGCACAATTTGCTTCCATGAGTCGATATCGAGTTATAGAACATCGACTCATGGAGATTTTACTGTAAGTGTATTACTTGTACGTATGATAGGAGGAGGTTCAATAGAAGACAATGTGAGGCGAGTTTGCATCGATGGTGACCAAATCGAGGTGGTAGAAGAATTTGTGGACTTGGGCTCACTGGTGACTGCCGAAAATGATACCTGCAGAGAAATTTGGAGACGCATAATGGCTTTAAATTGTACGTACTTCGGACTCCACAAGACGCTCCGATCGAAAAGAGTTCGTCGCCGTACCAAACTGACAATCTACAAAACGCTCACTAGACCGGTAGTCCTCTACGGACACGAGACCTGAACGATGCTCGTGGAGGACCAACGCGCACTTGGAGTTTTCGAAAGGAAAGTGCTGCGTACCATCTATGGTGTGGTGCAGATGGCGGACGGTACGTGGAGGAGGCGAATGAACCACGAGTTGCATCAGCTGCCGGGAGAACCATCCATCGTTCACACCTCGAAATTCTGACGACTGCGGTGGGCCGGGCACGTAGCCAATATGTCGAACAGTAACCAGGTGAAAATGGTTCTAGACAACAATTCGACGAGTACAAGAAAGAAAGGTGCGCTGTGGGCAAGATGGAAGATGACTGGCGGACCCTCCGTAAACTGCCGGGTTGGCGACGTGTAGCCATGGACCGAGCCGAATGGAGAATACTCTACTGCACAGGCCACTTCGGTCTTAGCCTGAATAAATAATAAACAATAATAATAATAGTATTACTTCTACGTAGAAGTAAAAATTTAGCGTTTTTGTATGGTCTGATTCATTTGTTACTAAAATACTATTGTTTGCAAAGCAGTTATTTGACTATATAAATATTAATTTAAAACTGTATAAAAAACCCAGAACAATAAAACAAGAAAACACATAAGAGTAACAAGAAAAGCACATAAGAGAGGTCAAAATTGCAAATCGGATAAGGCTTGATACAAAAGAGTGTGTTTCACATTTTTTTGCATACACACACATACATACATACACACATACATAAATACATACACACTTGATTGACTTGAAAATAAACAAATAATCTAAACATTTTTCCTCTTGTAATTTCTGGAACCGTGGCTGGCTGAAATTTACCTTTATGAATTTCCTCTACTACTTGGCTCCATTGCATTGGCTATCATCTACACCACTTCTTCTGTCAGCTGTAACCAAAATTCCAGCAAAGTGAACAATTGGTAGAAAATTGAAACCAATGTTTAGAATTAACCAAGCTGAAAGGAAACTCGGGTTGGAAATATTAAAATTTTCATCACATCGTTTCACTTATTTTCCGATAAATCAATTCGCTCCAAAAGGTAATTAAAAAGAATTAAGGTGTGCTGTGTTGTTAGTATAGCGAAGAGTATTGATTAGCCCTGGACATAAATAGCTAATTTTTCGGAAACCTGTCGGGTGGTATAACAACTGTGCGACATTTCAGTTCGAACGTTAAATCCATATTTGAGCGCACGCTGTTATATTTTTCCATAGGGTTTGCTATGTGGAAATAAACTTTTACGAAAAAAATACTACGCTATTAAAAGATGTTGATAAACGAAACTGCTTGCCATCATTGCACTTTTTTCTACTATCACTACCAGCTGCCCTCTGCTGTTGTTTACATGAAACCACACGCAGATAGCCCAAAAGGCCATATCCACTGTACTATAATTAGTCAATTTTCTGTTTTTACCAATGAAAAACACACAAAATTCTACAATCATGATGGAAATGGATAATTTGAATTGTTTTAGATTTTTCTTTGTCAAGTACAGTGAGCTTCAACACACGCTTCATATGAATCGGCCATGATGGAACAAATTAAACTTGATTGATCACCTGTTTAGGAAAATTCTTAGTTGTTGTAAAGTTTCGAAAAAATTTGAAACATTTCTCAAAACTCTAAAAGCAATCTCATAAGCTTTACAATTTAATAAATATACATTCTTTGGCAAGAGAGTATAAAGAGTAGTTCGATCGAACACGACAGGTAAAGCGTTCTTGTGCATATAACCGCATCTGGGAAATAGTTGATCTTGAACCCTACTCCATAACCGCATTTCTCTCTCGTTATGCGGAAATCTGGTGCATGACAGTACCAGATGCACTGCTGGAGAAAACAGGATTTTATCTCACGTAGTACAGTCTGGGTCTGAACCGGAAAGCTTTCCGTCGGTTCTAATGGCAGAAAGTTTTGCCACCCAACCAGCAGGAAGAAGTCGCAAGTAGGGTAGTAAATTTTCTTTCGTCTGCCCAAGCTCTGGCTGCTGGTTGGTGCAGTAGTCATGACTAACGTCACGGGAGGACACCGGCGACACCCGATTCGATGGGACTAAAAACCGCTCGTTCTGGAACGTCTAGACTGTGGCGCGGCTGTGTTTGTTGGTTTTGACTTTCAGTTGTTCGCATCTGTCTGCAGTACCTAGTTGAGGTATGCGATATGATAATGGAGGCCTTCCATACTTCAGCAGTATGATGCGGGATTACTGAATAAACAGTATTGAAAAAAATCCAGAAAACAGTATTTTCAGATTTTTGCACACAAATACAAACTGGTTAGTAATGTCGCATACCCATATTAACTATTTCTTAAGAAAACTAACCATCTATTACCGCTTGGGGCAACTTGGAATGCATTTCTGACCAATAGGAGCTATGAGGCGAAATTGCACTAACTGTTGCTGCAAACCCAATTAAAGGAAAATATTTTATTCCGAACTTGTGCGCAATCAAAAACGGAAGTTATTTCCCCTGCTTTGTCTACGCAGCAGTCAGTGGCTGTGCTGCACTGTGCAGTTTGGTGTGACACATTTGGGCGAAGCATTGGATTGCAATAAAACGAAACTGAATGGGCAATCATGGAGAAATTGGATGATGGCCAAAAATTGTCCGTTTAGCCACTGACTGAAAAACGTCCAATGGGAAAGCAATCGGGTGCGATGATACGATGAAATAATGCTGGATTGAATTTTTAAAGTTCGAAAGCGCTGCTCGACTTCTCGTTGGCTTGGTGAGAAGGTAATAAAAGAATCAATAAAAAGTGATGGATAATATATTATTCGCAGCCATTAAGCTGATCAAAATTGATAAATTAATTTCGGAAGTTGGTCTCAACGTTTTCCTGTTCTTTAATTTGCTAACAAAAATGGCCTATAAAGCTATTGCATCTCAGTGGATTGCAAAGAATGTATTTCAGATCGAGCACATAATTGGTTATAATTAAATTCTTTTTAGAATATGGAGGGCTTATAGGCTTATATATGGACAGAATAAGGTTACTTTTCTCTACCGATGGAATTGACTGTAAGGTTGACTGTCTGAATATAATTCAATCATTTACAATTTGAAGCTCAGAGATGTGCATATGAGTTAGGATAACAAGTATGAGTAATTTATTTATTGTTTGGATCATGTACGTCCGAAGATCTTTAAATACATTCAATTAAGTTGAACACAAATATTTTTTTAACTCGGTAGCAAATTTCTGCGAATTGAATTGCTTTCATTCATAATGACAAAAATTTCTTAGAAAAAAAGAAGATAGGTAAAAACTCTTTCCCTTCGAGGCGTGTAGTATCTACAAGCACTGTGCTTCGCTAAGACAAGCAACATATTTCCATCTGAAGGTATTTGTCTCTACCTTCCAAGCATGGTCGTTGTTTCATCATGCGGAGATTTATTTGTACAACGTGTCGAGTTTATACAATAGCACTGCTGATGGGTTGGATTCTCCAGCTAGCTTTGTGAGCCAAGGGGTTTGGATATCAATCCGAAGAAAGTGATTTAGATTTTCAACGGCCATGTTTCTTATTGGATGCAGGTTCTTGTAATGTTTAAGCCTTAATTACTGTGAAAATGCTGAAGGTAATCAAGTGCCTATATAAGCAAAGACCAAAAATAGGAAAAAAATAGAAAAAAAAACAATAAAGAACATGGGAATATTACGAATAATCCATCTCAGATATAGTTCTTACTTACTTTTAAGATGAGCAGATATAAGAATCCTGGAACGACGGCTCCATCGAAATAAATCTAATACATTTATGGTACATACTTGTGGTAGAAATATTCCAAATACTTTCTATTGGTTTCGCACTTAGCATAGAAGCTATTTCTTACCGTAATACTATGTTCGCACTACAGCCTGAATAACATGATATTCAAATTATCGACAAAAGAAAGCTCACCAAGATAGCCGAATAACATGTTACAAGGCCATAGTATGGCACGGCAAATGCTGGGTAAAGCGTACCATTGGTACTTCGCGTACCTGAAGGAATAAAATAGACCCCATCTTGCGGTCCTCAGCCTCTTACCCAGCAACTTTTATCCCTACCTCCCCGTGGTGCTGGCCGGGATACGAGCAACCTTAGGGAAGATCGGGTAACCAACCCCGGTGGGAACTATGGTCGTATGCTGACAGGGAAGGGGGGTTTGCTCCTCTCCGGAGGTGCAAATCTTACTGAGCGTCTGTTCTCCATGTCAGGATCGGCTCACAACAGCGTCTGTTCTCCATGTTAGGGGCGGCTAATCATCGTCCGAGTGCCAACGAGGGACTCTAAGCGAAACTGTGCACCATGGTCCACCGGGAGGAATGGTCCTCCGGAAATTTAGGGGGTTTTGTGTCAGGCCCTGCAAGCCAACCTTTAAAAAAACATACGCAACGAACAATCAACAAGAGAGTACGGACCGGAACCATCGGCGAAGACCACTGCGACGAAAAGGCACTAGCGATTGGAAACTCGATTTGTGGAACTGCAAATCTCTCAACTTCCTCGGGAGCACACGCATACTCGCCGATGTGCTCAAGGATCGTGGATTCGGCATCGTAGTGCTGCAGGAGGTTTGTTGGAAGGGATCAATGGTGCGAACGTTTAGAGGTAATTATACCATCTACCAGAGCTGCTGCAACATACACGAGCTAGGAACAGCTTTCATAGTGATGGGCGATATGCAATGGCGCGTGATTGGGTGGTGGCCGTTAAATGAAAGAATGTGCAGGTTGAGGATCAAAGGCTGGTTCTTCAACTTCAGCATAATCAACGTGCATAGCCCACACTCCGGAAGCACTGATGATGATAAGGACGCATTCTACGCGCAGCTGGAGTGTGAGTACGACAGCTGCCCAAGCCACGAGGAGATTTGAACGCTCAGGTTGGCCAAGAGGAGGAGTTTAGACCGACTATTGGAAAGTTCAGCGCTCACCGGCTGACGAACGAAAACGGCCTACGACTAATTGATTTCGCTACCTCCAAGAATATGGCCATTCGCAGCACCTACTTCCAACACAGCCTTCCGTATCGGTACACCTGGAGATCACCATTGCAGACAGAATCACAAATCGACCACCTTCTGATTGATGGACGGCACATCTCCGACATTATCGACGTCAGGACATATCGTGGCGCTAACATCGACTCTGACCACTATCTGGTGATGGTTAAACTGCGCTCAAAACTATCCGTCATCAACCATGTTCGGTACCGACGCGACCTAGACCTAGAGCGACTGAAGCAACCTAATGTCGCCACTGTATACGCGCAGCATCTCGAGGAAGCGTTGCCGGAAGAGGGTGCGCTCGATGGGGCCCCTCTTGAGGACTGCTGGAATACAGTTAAAGCAGCCATTAATGACGCAGCGGAGAACAACGTCGGGTATATGGGACGAAGTCGACGGAACGATTGGTTCGACGAAGAGTGCAGAAGATTCTGGAGGAGAAGGACGCAGCTCGGGCGGTCGCGCTGCAGCAAAGTACCCGACAGAACGTGGAACGTTATAGACGGAAACAGAGACAGCAGACCCGCCTTTTTCATGAGAAGAAACGCCGCCTGGAAGGAGCGGAGTGCGAGGAGATGGAACAGCTGTGCCGTTCTCAAGAAACACGCAAGTTCTGCCAGAAGCTCAACGCATCCCACAAAGGCTTCGTGCCACGAGCCGAAATGTGCCGGGATAAGGATGGGAGCATCTTGACGGACGAACGTGTGGTGATCGAAAGGTGGAAGCAGCACTACGAGGAACATTTGAATGGCGCTGAGAGTACAGGCAGTGAAAGTCAAGGCAGCGGAGGATATGACTACGTCAGTTCAGCGGACGATGGAAGCCAACCAGCCCCCACTTTGAGGGAAGTTAAGGATGCCATCCTACAGCTAAAGACCAATAAATCAGCTGGTAAGGATGGTATCGGAGCTGAGCTCATCAAGATGGGCCCGGAAAAGCTAGCCACTTGCCTGCACAAATTAATAGTCAGAATCTGGGAAACTGAACAGCTACCGGAGGAGTGGAAGGAAGGGGTTATATGCCCCATCTACAAGAAAGGCGACACGCTGGAGTGTGAGAACTTTCGAGCGATCGCCATTCTTAATGCCGCTTACAAAGTGATATCCCAGGTCATCTTCCATCGTCTGTCACCATTAGTGAATGAATTCGTGGGAAGTTATCAAGCCGGCTTCGTTGACGGCCGCTCGACAACGGACCAGATCTTTACTGTACGGCAAATCCTTAAAAAATGCCGTGAATACCAGGTCCCAACGCATCATCTGTTCGTTGATTTCAAGGCGGTATACGACAGTATAGACCGCGTAGAGCTATGGAAAATTATAGACGAGAAAAGCTTACAATGTTATGAAAACTCATATGTGAATATGTACGTTATGTGGAAGATATTGATTTGGAAAATGTATTGGAGGTAACCACTTTCCCTTCGATGGGACTCGAACCCATGACCCTACAGTACGCTAGACTGGTGCTTTAACCAACTAAGCTACGAAGAACCTCCGTCGGCCTTCGCAACCTAGCGGCTACTGAACGAGCTCGAGATTCCCAAATTGGACGCATAGTCAAATCACTCGCAATCTATTTCTCAAGCCAATACTTCCACATGTGTAGAGTACACGTCTGATAGCGTCCCTGGACCTATCGAAGGCCTACGACACCACCTGGTGACACGGCATCCTGCGAACCTTAAAGTTTTGGTGGATACGTGGTCGGATGCTTAACCTACTGCAGAGTTTCCTCTCGGAGCGCACCTTCCAGGTGTCTATAGGAGGACACATGTCCGGAGAATATCCGCTGGAGAATGGAGTACCACAGGGTTCCGTTCTTTCCGTGACGCTGTTCCTCGTTGCGATGCAGCCTATTTTTCGAGTTCTTCCGGTGGGCGTCGAAATCCTTGTGTACGCAGACGACATCCTGGTACGCGGGCCAAAAGGACAAGGCTTATACCGAAAACTGCAAACTACGGTTAAAGCTGTGGACAAGTGGGCGAAGAGCGTTGGTTTCTCCATATCGGCGACGAAATCGCAGACGTTTTACTGTAGCCCCAACGCGCGTCGAGAGCCAGAGAAGCAGATCACCTGCCATTCCGAAACTGCCATTCCGAAAACCAACCGTCTGCGAATCCTGGGCGTCACTCTTGACCGAACATTAACCTTCAAGCCGCACTATACAGCGGTGAAGAAAGCATGCGACTCCCGGTTACGGATTCTCCAGATGATCGGGACAAAACTGCCGCGTGGCAATCGTTCAAAGTTACTGCAGATCGGCTCGGCGCTAGTCACTTCGAAGCTGACGTACGGAGTTGGACTAGTGAGCCGAGGAGGGCCAGACACTCGCTCCTGTATACAACAAAATGGTTCGTTACGCTTCCGGAGCGTTCGTGACCAGCCCGATCAGCTCGGTCATGGCCGAAGCTGGAACCCTTCCATTCGAACTACTGGCAGTTCAAATCATCGCTAGGATGGCCATCCGGATTTTATCTAAAAACAGCAACAACAGCACTCTACCGTTAATCCGACGAGCGTCGGACCGGGTACACGAACTTACGAGAACAGCGTTTCCCGCTATCGGCCAACTAGTGAGGCAGAGCGACCGTGTGTAGCACGCACAAAAACCGTCGATTGTGTGGGATGTGAAGAGAAATGTGCAAGCTGGCGATCCGCCGGATAGAGTCCGACCAGTTGTTCAACAGCTGCTTTCGACCCGGTTCCATAGGTCGTCAGTAGTCTACACCGACGGCTCGAAATGTGAAGATACTGTTGGAGCCGCATTTTACTCGACCGGCCTCGCAGGAATATTCAGCCTTCCAGAGGCATTCAGCATTTTCTCTGCGGAGGTGTATGCCTTGAAGAAAGCGGTATCAATTCCCAACGTCGGTGGTGAGATCGTGGTTCTCACGGACTCGGCCAGTTGCCTGTTAGCACTAGAGTCCGGGAAATCAAAACACCCATGGATCCAGGAAGTCGAAGAGAGGGTCCGCAACAAACGTGTTCGATTCTGCTGGATCCCTGGACATGCCGGCGTGATTGGAAATACCGAGGCTGATCGATTAGCGAACGAGGCGAGGAGACAACCGGCAGACCAGGTGCAAAACGACTTGGCGAGCGTGGGGCGTATCCGAGGATAGAGAGATGCGGCCTCGAACCGTGTATTGTGGCGTCAAATTGTTGATTCAGTGTTATCTGTTTAGATGTAGACTAAATAAATGAAATGAAAGGCCACAGTATAAGTTGTTTTGCTGTATCATAGTACAGGTTGCGCTAAACACACAGGTACACATAACATTTCTGCAAGCCGGGTCGACTAACATTTTCGCCCTACCACACACAACGGAACGAATTACGGTGACAAATAGGATCTGTACTGAAGACTAATTTTACAAAAGAATGGAGCATCGGAAAGAACACAATACATATGCCCAAAACGTCAGATGAATACTACGGAAGTTATCCAGAAATTCTTCCAGAAGTTCGCCGGATACTTCTGAAGTCATCGCAAGAGTTCCTCCGTAAGTATTCCCAAGAATTCCTCCGGAAGTTCCCCCAGGGATTCTTCCAGAAGATCCTCCACGATTTCCTCCGGAAGGTCCTCTAGGAATGCCTTCGAAAGTTACTCCAGGAATAGGTCTCCTGTAGCCTTGCGAGGGTGGCTGGGTTCGATTCCCGGTGCCGGTCTAGGCAATTTTCAGATTGGAAATTGTCTCGACTTCCCTGGGCATAAAAGTATCATCGTGCTAGCCTCATGATATACGAATGCAAAAATGGTAACCTGGCTTAGAAACCTCGCAGTTAATAACTGTGGAAGTGCTTAATGAACACTAAGCTGCGAGGCGGCTCTGTCCCAGTGTGGGGATGTAATGCCAATAAGAAGAAGAAGCCTTGCGAGCAAAGGCGTAAGTTTGCCAATCCGGAGATGGCGAGTTTGATTCTCGGTCCGGTCTAGGATGTATTCGGGTTCGAAGCTTACTCGACACCCCACAGTGGTTAAAATCCAGAAAAACGTGGTCGTCAGCTTTTTGGCATAGTATGTTTAGTATGGCATAGTATGTTCGTCAAGTATGTTGCATACACCAAGGGGTATCATTTGAGAAAATTATATGTTTGGTGAATTAGTGAGATAGAAATTTAATTTTTTTCTCAAAATTTGTTGAAACGAAATGGCGTCTTTGGAAAAATTGTCAGAAATAATGTACAGAAAAACTTTGTCAAAGACACTACGGGTCTATCTATTGAAACGAACAAAATATGACTCAACTTTACATAATAGGTCATTTAACCATATAGCTGGTATACAATGAATAACTTTGCATGGTCAAATTTTTGAGGTTACCAATGTTCTAGAAACTTTTTCAGCACATAAAAATCAAGCATTCAGCTACTAAATCATAACAATATTTTCTATTGTTAGAAGGAAAATCAAGATTTACGCACAAAAAAAATACAGATTTTTTACATCAAAATATCTCGCAAGGTTGCAAAAAGTGGCAGCCACATCAATGCACATTCAAAATATAAGCTTCAAAGCATTATATTACATGTGGATTTATTTGTATCTCATTGTATCCTCGTCAGATATTTGTTTTTTTTTTAATCTTTCGTTTATTTGATAGGCTCATTTGCCATTGGGCGTTACGGAGCCGAAATTTTTGATTTTTTTTAACGATTGTTTTTACATTGGTAATATTACAGTTATCAAGACTTATACTAGAGTTAGATAGGGTAACCGACGTACTCGCGGCTTACTCGAGATTAAGGATTACAAATATAGGGAAGGGAAAGGTTTTGGGAATCTTAATGTACTGAATTGTTGTTGACGATGTTGACTTGTTTTGCTATTCAAGATTAGCCGCCTCGCAGCTTAGTGTTCATTAAGCACTTCCACAGTTATTAACTGCGAGGTTTATAAGCCAAGTTACCATTTTTGCATTCCTATATCATGAGGCTAGCATGATGCTACTTTTATGCCCAGGAAAGTCGAGACAATTTCCAATCCGAAAATTGCCTAGACCGGCACCGGGAATCGAACCCAGCCACCCTCAGCATGGTCTTGCTTTGTAGCCGCGCGTCTTACCGCCCCCCCTTCCCTACTAACTGTTAATGATAAGGAGATACAAATATAAAGATATCATACTTAAGAATTGCGGCTCCGCAATGTGTCACACACGACTGAGCCTACCAAATAAATAAAATGGTTGAAAAAAAAGAAACTCATGTGCTCCCTGTATTTAAAACGGGTGGGATATAGTGGAAATACTATTCTTGGGGGGTGAACCAAACTTATGGCCTAAGCAAATCTCGCGTTACTCTTTAAAAGGATCTAAGTAACATTTTTTCATAAATTAATTTGAGTACTGCAATCAAAAGCTTTCATATTAGTCTGTTGATTGCAATGTTCAAATTAATTCTTGAGAAAAATGTCACTTAGGTCTTTTTGAGAAGTTAAGCGAGAAATCTTACCCGTTTTCCACTATTTCAGTGATAGCAAAAAAATAGATTTTTTCTCAAACATTCTAAGCATTGCTATGTGTATAAATTCACGATCATCTTCTCAAACTTGCTTTGAAAATTTGTTGGCTTATTTTCGATTCGATTTCGATGTTAATTTTGAACAAAAATGCCACTTTGGTTCAAATTCAAACATGCTCTTCAATAATAAAGTGTTCTGTCATAGCTGCCGCGATAGGGTGTAAACATTTATTTTTGTTAATAAATTAATTAATTGTTAATAGGTAGTTCATTTGAATCGATTTTATGTGTATCAAAATTATTCTAAATAATGTCATTGCTGAATCGCGGAGTTTAACAAGTTTATTTATAAGCACACAACGAGCTTTGTATGATGGCAAAGGAAAATTAACTTTCAAAGTGCATATAATAAACATTGTTTCTAAACTGTTAAACTGAACGGTTAAAATGCGTAATTGAAAATAGATGCCAAAACATGCTGTCATATTCTAAAACTGATCGACATAAGTAATATATAATGTTTTATTGTATTTACAGTAATGCCTCTCTAATAATTGAAAAATCACTTAAATGAATTTCATTAAAATAACTATGCTATTTGCATATGTGGGTAGGTCGTCATCCAAAGATTTCGATACATATGTAGAATTTATCGGAAATAATCATAAATGCTGCATTATTTATTATAATAGTAATAGAGTCATTTGAACATGACTGAAAATATCTTTTTCTGACAAGAAACACCTTTCTGAATAGTGGCTATAAATTTACAATAGTGCAAAAAAATGCAACTATTAATCTAATGCTTCAATGAATAATGTTTTTTACCCATCGGCGTGGTAATGATGAATTTACGAACGCTGTGCCAATTTGTTTTTGACGGCTCTCAGGTCCTCCATGGTAAAGCCCAACAATAACCATCAGGTTTTGCGTCAAGAAACTAGTTTCGTAGTCACGAATAGATCAACACCAATGGAACAATGATACAAATATGAAATAGGACTAGTTTCATAAAATATTGATAATTCAATAATGCTTGGAAAATCAATCAGAGGTGGCTTATATACTCAGCTATAATAAATAAAAACCCAGATTAATCCACTTAGCGGTGATGATGCCTCATGCTTTTTAAAATGCATTGGAAAAATCTTATTAGAAATATCGGAAAAGCCTTTTTGGTTGTTGTTTAACATTATTTCCGGCAGTTTACATTCATTTTTATGTATTGACGGCTATTCTAGAATTTTTTCCAGGGTTACTATATAATTCCGAAATGCAATGTCCGTTCGGGCCGATTATCAATAGCTTACAGTAGAACCGAATTCCCCATCGAATGCAACTTGTTGAGAGTGAATTGGCCAACTCGTGTTTCTTAAATGAGTATCCACAAAATATGTAAATATTCACATATACATACTTAAGCACAAATACATACAGACAGAATCGATCTCCTGGCCTCCTATCAAAAATTCGGTTTAGCAGTGATCCTATAACCTTCCGGTACAGCTTTGCTCTACAAGAAAAGCAAAAATGTATAGTCTGGAAATAGCTACATATATTCGTATCAGAACTTCTAGGGGATAATTGCCAGTCATGCTACGATAACCACGTGACAATGATTAATAACTCTAAATGGGAATAATTGCCGGTTGGGTTTCACGCGAGTTATATACAGCTCAGACGCTTTAAATCTATCAGTTCAGTCGTCACAAAGAGCAACATTAAATTATCATAAAGCAGTACCTCTCCAACTCCCACACTGTCTGGAAAGTGGAAACCAGCAACTCGCTCATTGTAAGACCCCACGGGAAAAGTTATGACCAAACATTCTCCATTTACGTGACCGAAAAGTTTTTCCTTTGTACTATACTTACACTTACTGGCAAATGTCCTCTACTTCGACCGAAACGTTCCAGCAGTGGTAACCGACTGCAAACGACAAACAGTTTTTGGTATTGATTCCCTTCGATAAACTATCCGTAGGAAGTGGACAAGCAACTGGGTGAAAAAAAAAGTGCAGACGAACCAATTTTGCTGCAGCTGATCCACCGCCATCGTAGATCCTATTCTTTGGCTTAGTTGATTCAGATTATTTCCTTTCTTGATGACGGCAAGATTAAGGATGCATTCGGGAGAAAGTGGGACGCGTCGTCTGGACTCGTTCAGAGTTCTCAATCCAGCACAAAGGAGGACGGTTCGGTTATTTACACACCTCCTGCCATTACGTAGGTTTATGTTAGTGCTTTAGGATGTCATCGCCTTAAAATGTGTATCCAAGTACTAACGCTTTTCCGTCCTGTTATGTCGACATCGTTTTAGCCTTTCTCGTACACACCAAGTGTACGCTAAGGTATAGGATCACTCCAAAAACGAACTTTTTATAGGATGCCTGGAGACCCGTAGTGTTATATACTAATCGACTCAGCTCGACGAATTGAGGTAATGCGTGTACGTATGTGTGTTCTAAACTAATTAATTTTTGGCGCTTATTTTCAACCGATTTGCTGGCAACAAGTAGCATTCGATAGGAAATCCTGTCCATTGCTTTTAAAAATTAAGGCAATTGTCCGACTTTTGACCCCTAGAGAAAGTGCTTATCAATATTTTCTTATATTTTGTAATTATACGTTTGATATACATGAGTGTAAATCACATCATTTCACAGATGGAAGTCTTATTTATGAAATAGAAATTTAAAGTGAGAATACGTTGTTTATAAAATGCTGAAAAATCGAAATTTCTAGAATGAAAATATTCTCCGTTTTGGACACTGCAATAGATCTGGACTCCCAAATGTACACATTTTGGACACCACCAATTTAGTCCAGCCAAAGTCCAATTTTTAATTAATGGTGGAGTCTTATCTTTCGATTCGCATGCTGCAATGAGAAGATTCTTCTGTTTTAAATTCAGATTTTAAACAATGTATTGTTTGAAGCCCTGAAGTAGAGGCCCTCCTTGGCCGTGCGGTAAGACGCGCGGCTACAAAGCAAAGCCATGCTGAGGGTGGCTGGGTTCGATTTCCGGTGCCGGTCTAGACAATTTTCGGTTTGGAAATTGTCTCGACTTCCTTGGGCATAAAAGTATCATCGTGTTAGCCTCATGATATACGAATGCTAAAATGGTAACTTGGCTTAGAAACCTCGCAGTTAATAACTGTGGAAGTGCTTAATGAACACTAAGCTGCGAGGCAGCAATGTCCCAGTGTGGGGATGTAATGCCAATGAAGAAGAGAAGAAGAAGATTCTTTGAAGCGTAACGCATCGTAACGCTTTCAATCTCGAACAAATTGATTTCATTAATATCTCATAAATGCACAGCAATCTTGTTTACTTGCAGCCAGCGAATGAGTGAGAAAATGTCTTAAGGAGGATCTCAAATATGCTGGGTCAAATTGCAGTTGCTTTCCCTGCTCTGATCGCAAGATGGTCGCAAAAGTCATAACTGAAATACTACTTTAAATTATGCACAAGAAAGGCACCATTGATGTTAAATGGATTAATCAGGGTTTTTTTATTTAATTTACCATAAAACTCCGCAGATTATTAGTAGGTTGCAGGGATGGAAAAAATCAAATTTTCAAATAATCGAGGATGAACAACACTCTCACGCGATAACGTATCCAAATTATCAATTGATAATAACTCGCTAGGAAGAATCGTTCGATAATTGTATCTCGATTTGAAGCATTTACCTTTACTTTCTGAACGTATTTCTCTACGTAACACCATCACACAATGCCAAACAGCAGATTGAATTTCATTGTTGACATTAAATTGAAATGATAATTACACTAATAAAACGATCCATTAGCTTACTTGTGTACTAAATGTTTTAGTTCAAAAGGATAAGCATATCTTTAAATAAATATTTCTCTGTATAGAACACAAATTATTACATAAATCAGCACTTCTAAAGAAACGTTTTTATTCAGTCAATGCTGTATATTTGCAATAGAACGAAATTGCCAATTTATGAATTATGCACTTTATTTATCTGAAAATCTGTAAATCTGCAATGTTTGAAAATAACAAATCGCTAGATAAGACCTGTTGACCTATTGTTGAATAACTAGATTATTTGCCCTGTAAACGGAAAAATATATTGCATAGTTACAACCATTTTTCTTTTCCATGTGGGAGATAATACTCAGAATGTAAAATATGCATTTGGTAATTAACTGTACAATACTTTTTAACAACGAAACCAACAATATCAAATTACGATATCAGATATACAGTTTTCCGAAATGGAGGTAATCTGAAAAAGAAATAACTGTCAGTTTCAGACCATAAAGATTGTTTTTTGTTAACTAGGCTCATCCAACACAGATCTTCTTTTGCATGAGGGCACTTTATTCGATACTTAAATGTATCGATGAATAAAGCTTTGTGCTGTAGAGGAAGCTCAACTGGACGAGTAAACTTGACTCATCAATATTTTCCATGCAGGGCTTCCTATTGCTAATCTTTTGATCTATCGACGATGAAAAAACTTGCACTCAATAGCTACTTCCGCAATAAATCTCAATTCATTCAACCATCATCATTGATAGAAGCCATCAGTGACATCAGCAGTAGTAAATCCGAAACGTAAGCAATGCTTCTTGTGAATCGGTTATCAGCTAGGTTTGCATTAGATTTTTTTTTTTACTTTTCATTTCATGCCATGGATTTATCAGAATCAGAGATGACCAGTAATCTTAACAAAATTTGCTTTGCTTTTTCTTTGCGAGAGGAAAATCTGCATTTCACCTACTTTTAGAGTATATCAATATTGAAAGCGCATTTCTGATGGCTGAATTCATATTGTGCAAAGTTGAATCTATTACATGATTATCCTTGCTTCCCGTAATCCCAAATTGCCATATCAGGTAGGGTAGAAAATAAAGGAAACGATGTTTTAAATTTTCAGTTCCATTTCCTTGGCAAATCGATGGGGTAATCGACTCAAGATCCACAACTGTATTTATTAAAATCTTCTTCATCTTTTTCAATGGATCTATAATCCATCGGGAACATGGCGTGCTTTTCAAGTTCTGTATGCATTCCCTTAATTATTAATTGAAAGCTTTTGTATGCCTGTCATTGCATAAGTATACATTAGACCTGTTCACCATTTTCAAAAGTATTCCAGATTCAAAGTGCCACCCCTCTATTTCAATAAGTATCTTAAATGGAGTCTCCTGGCCAATTTTCGGCCAAATCCAAGGAGATTTAGAGGTGCATCAAACGAGATTTGTGATTTTTCAGACTTTTTCGTAAAAATATCGTCTGAGTGCATCAATTTAACTCCACATAATAAAAGGATTAGTCGTTGATAGCATCTTTAGACTATTATCTACAACTTTGTCATTGATACTAGGATGTTTAGAGGGCTTATTCTATGACTTTTTATTAGATTTAGCTGAAAAAAATGCCTGAAAACCAGAAAAATAATTTTAGGTGCTTCTGGGGGTAGTATAAATTTTCAATATGTGCTCAATTCAATTTTTCCTTTCATTTCCTTCGAGTGTTGCGGAACTTTCGTCCATACATCACTTTATTCTGAAAAATAAGCTTCGGCATGTAATAATGCAGTTTTCATGAAATACTCAACATTTGAATAGGGTAGTCAAGCATGACCATTCCCCCCATACTAAAACAAAGTTGACCATGATTTATGAGCAATGTCATCCAGTATGCTCGATCTACTGGTATGGATCTAGAGTGGGCTATGTGGTAGTGTCAGGGCCTGCAGATCAAGAGGTCCACGGTTCGAGGCGCTATATTTTATTTATCAAGCCAGGTGGCTAATTCCATGTTGTCGATAATCTGTCGCGGTTGGGAACTTCCTTTAAATTGAACGTGATAAAAAAAATCTTATAAAGTTTGAAAAACATCTTGATTTATTGGTTATCCTCTCCTTAGTTATTGTACCACACTCATGGCACAAACAAAACCGGATCGATCCCTCCCATTAACAAACCATTACTTCACAATTGGTGGCATTATTATAATCTCAATCCTTGAAGGTTGTTTGAAATTAGTCAGTGGCATGAGTGATGCAATAACTAGGAGGAGGGTATAGAATCACATTCAAATGTAGTTAACAACCCCAAAAGGTCATTGAAAACATGGCATTTTCCATAAGACTTGACAAGAAAAAATCTTTATCGACTCGGCGCCTCGAACTGTGAACCTCTTGATCTGCTGGCCCTGACACTACCGCATAGCCCACTCTAGATACATACGAATGGGTCGAGCATACTGGATGACATTGCTCTTAAATCATGGTCAACTTTGTTTTAGTATGGGGGAATGGTCTTGCTTGACTACCCTATTCAAATGTTGAGTATTTCATGAAAACTGCATTATTACATGCCGAAGCTTATTTTTCAGAATAAAGTGATGTATGAACGAAACTTCCGCAACACTCGAAGGAAATGAAAGGAAAAATTGAATTGAGCACATATTGAAAATTTATACTACCCCCAGAAGCACCTAAAATTATTTTTCTGGTTTTCAGGCATTTTTTTCAGCTAAATCTAATAAAAAGTCATAGAATAAGCCCTCTAAACATCCTAGTATCAACGACAAAGTGGTAGATAATAGTCTAAAGAAGCTATCAACGGTTAATCCTTTTATTATGTGGAGTTAAATTGATGCTGAATGCTGATATTTTTACGAGAAAGTCTGAAAAATCAGAAATTTCGTTTGATGCACCTCTAAATCTTCATGGATTTGGCTGAAAATTGGTCAGGAGACTCCATTTAAGATACTCATTGAAATAGGGGGCTGGCACTTTGAATCTGAAATACTTTTGAAAATGGTGAACAGATCTAGTACACATATTTCTTGAGCGGTAAGTGCAATGGATACACTATGCCCATGAAGCCAAGAATGTTTCGCATCAGACAACATCCTAGGCTGGACCGAGAATCAGACTTTCCAACTATTTTAGTTCGTCCATCTACTTGTCGATTATACTCGCACTATTCGCATAATTAACCGAAGTTAATTCCAACAACGTTCATCTGGCAAGTTTCCATTCAACACGTTCAGTTCATCTCCTGACAAGATTCCTGATTCTAGACAACTCGCGACCACGTTTCTTTCGTTTGAAAATGATGCTCCTCAACATTCCAGTACTCTGCACTCCCACATAAGCAACGAAAACGGTGGTCTGGACATCTACTATCAGAACGTTCGCATGCTTCGTACCAAAATCGACGATTTCTTTTTGGCGGTATGCGAAGGAGATTTCGATGTTGTTGTTTTAACCGAAACTTGACTCGACGACGCCATACTCGCACAGCTTTTTGGACGCCACTACTCGGTGTTCAGAATTGATCGCAATCCTTTGAATAGCCGTAAAACCCATGACGGTGGTGTACTAATCGCAGTTTTATCTAAGTTCAATTGTGCTCGTGAATCTGCTGTCGTCAGTTCTCACCCGTCTGTTGATTTGATACGTTCTCGCCTATCAGAATCCAGTTGCGCATTGTTGGACGGATTCAACTTTCATGGATTGATGCAGATCAACTCTATCGTTTATTAAAATGGTCGTGTACTTGATCTCGTTCTGGCAAACGATGCAGTGCTACCTAGTTGTGTAATACGCCTTGCTCTTGAACCGCTGACACCTGTTGATTTCAACTATCCTCCGCTTACCTTGGAGTTGTCGTATGTACCGCCAATTACCTTTGAGTCTGGACATGATTCGAGCAGTTATAATTTCCGAAAAGCAGATTACTCTGCATTGAATGAAATGCTACTTGCAATGGATTGGGATTGCATCAATTCATTTGATAACGTCGGCTGTGCTGTGGACTTGTGGACCCGCTGCTTTGCTGCGCCGGTGTTCGAATGCTCTTATTACACCGTTAGCAAAAATCTTCAATCTTTCACTTCGAACCAGAACGTTTTACATGCGCTGGAAGTCGTCATACCTTTTTCCAGTTCATAAGAAAGGAAACAAATGCGACGTGAGCAACTATCGTAGAAATAACCACTCTCTCCACTTGTTCGAAAGCTTTCGATATCATAATGAACGACACGCTCTTCGCCTGCTGTAGGCAGTAGAACTTGACAGAATAATTCTTTATATTATTTACAGCAACTTGTATTGAGGCTTTTGACAATGGGCGGCAAGTGGATGCGGTATACTTAGATCTTAAAGCTGCTTTAGACCGAGTGGATCATCGTATTCTTCTTGGCAAACTTGAGAAGTTGGGAGTTTCCACTGTGTGTGTTGATTGGTTTAGATCTTACCTGACGGATCGAAAATTGTGTGTGAAAGTCGGATCCCTTCGTCACTCCATCTGGTGTACCGTTCAACTACAAATGCTTTTAACCCGTTCAGAGGGGTGGTGCGTGTGTAACTGCTTGTCACCCAGTATCCATAAAGGTCAAACAATATCAGCAGAAGACGAAAACCTATCATCTATAATTACATGCTGTGCTGTCTGGGACTGTTCTTGAGCGAGTTAAACACATCAGGGATTTATGAGTTATACTTGACGACGCACTACCCGAGCAAAGTCTGAAAACATGATGAGAACATATAGAGAAAACATTTTGATTTTAACATCAAATTGAAATCATAATTTGTTTTCAAATATAAATTAGAATGATTGATTACATATTTTGATCTCATTTTGCTGTAATCAAAATTTTTTCGATTTGAATCATTTATTTTCGATTTGCTCTCATTGATAGCAGGAATAGGAACAGTAAGCTTTTTTTTGCTATACAATTTGTTATTTTTACCGTTAAAACGACCAAAAAGATATCAAATTAAGTAATCATATTCAGTGATTTCACAACATCAAAACGAGTTATCGTTTTGCTCTCAAGCTTTGCTCGGGTATCCTTCCGTTTCCACTATGGTAACGTGATTTCTAAGGCAAACCGACAAATTGGCTTAGTAATAAAAATCGCCAAAGGATTTCGTGACCCTTATTGCCTGCGATCACTATATTGTGCGCTTGTACGATCAATACTGGAATTTCCTGTCTCTGTCCGGTGCCTTTACCATACCACTTGGATCTCGAGGATCGAATCTGTGCAATAAAAGTTCGAGCGCTTTGCATTGCGCAATCTCTCTTGGCGTGATGGCCAACATTTCACTCCTTATGAAAACCGCTGTCGGTTGCTTGGACTGGACACTTTAAATGTTCGACGCCGTGTGGCACAGGCCATGTTCGTAATTAAATTCTTTTTTATTGCTTTGTTTTTGATGGGATGGAAATGGGAGCTATGAGATGAAGTGCCGAACCGTTCCCCAATGTTGTCCAATTTCAACGCAGTATTCCATCTCTTTTTTTTAAACTAATTTTATTTGATAATACATGCATTATTCAAGGGCGTAGCCAGAGGGGGGCAGGGGGGCCGTCGCCCCCCCCCCCCTAAATTTTGGAAAGATTGAACGGGTACTGAAATGAATTCCCTCAAACATGTGCACTTTACGATCCAATCATATACAGAAATAGGTGGTTGAAATTCAAAAGATTCCCAAAACTTAGGGCATCCAGGATCCATAATATATGAAAGTTCAAAACAATTTTTTTTTTCAAATCTTTATTAAGGTGTTTTTTTAATCTACACCAAGTTCAACACCGGATTCAAAACAACTCGAAACATTTCGGGCTCGAAAATTCTCCTTGAAATCCTTCTAGAAGCTCCCCTGGGAACTTCTGAATTCCTCCGGAAAGTTATCCACAAATTCCTCTGAAAATCGTTCGAAAATCCTTCTCATGTAATTGTAATTCCTCCTTATCTTTTTTTAGGAAATTCACGAGGAAATTCTTTGAAGATTTCTTTTCTTCTCTCCAAGATTTACTTCTAGATATTTC
Organism: Armigeres subalbatus; assembly: GCF_024139115.2. Lineage (NCBI taxonomy): Eukaryota > Metazoa > Arthropoda > Insecta > Diptera > Culicidae > Armigeres > Armigeres subalbatus. Next base: position 170,294,749 of record NC_085140.1, read on the forward strand.
TTCGGCTATTCTCTCTTCAGTAAGAATCCGGCATTTCCTTCAGGAATGCATTCGAAAGTTTCGTCCAGAATACATACGGAATTTCTTCCCAAATTTCTACCAAAAGTTTCTTCAAAAATTTATGACGGAAATCCTCCGATTTAGCTCCATAATTTCCTTTAATTCCTCCGGGATTACTTCCAGGAAATTTTCCGGGAATACCTCCAAACATTCAATAGCGAAATCATCTAGCATTCCAATCTGGAATTCTTTTCGCAATTACTTCAGAATATCTCTCATGAAATCCTCTAGAAATATCTTCATGAATTTCTCCTGGAATTCGTTCAAGTATTTCCCCAGAAATTCTTTCATGTATTTTTTCGGGAGTTTCTTCAGGTACTTCTCCAGGAATTCCTTCAGGAATTTTTCCTGGAGATTTTCCGCGGAAGTGTACTAGAATTCCTTCCGGACTTCACTCGGAATTTACTCGGATATCTGCCAAGAGTTCTTCCAGAAATTTCTTCGGAACAATCCGCAGGGATTTTCTTCAGCAATTCATCTGGGAATACTTTCAGGATTTCATCTGAGAATTTCTGCATTTATTTCGTCCTGGTATTTTTCTGGGAATTCCTTCAGATATTTTTTCGAAAAAATCCTTTAGGAACTTCTCTTACAATTATTTCAGTACTTCCATGTGGGAATTCCTCCGGAAGTGCTTGTGGGAGTTCCTCCGGGAGTTCTTCCAGGAGTTTTTCCAAGAAATTTTCCGGTAATACCTCCAGGAAATTCACAGGAATTCCTGGACGATATTTGGCAGGAATTTCACGGGAAATGGGATTTCGGAAGTTTCTTCAGAAATATTTTTTCTCTTCCTCTAGGGTATTCCAACGGATGTTCCTCTGAAGTTCCACCAGTAGTTCCTTCTGGAATTCAATCAGGCTTTCTTCCAGGAATTCATTTAGCATTTCTTTAGGCATTATCTACAAATTCCTACAGAAGTTCCTCGGAGAATTTCTCTGGGAGTTCTTACGGGAATTCCTCCGGGAGGTTCTTTTGGGAATTCTTCCAGGAGTTCCTCCTGGAATTCTTACGGAAGTCCCTTTGGGAGTTCATCCTAGAATTCTTACGAGAGTTCCTCCAGGATTTCCTCCGGAAATTCTTCCTGTAGTTCTTCAATAAATTCCTCCAGAAGTGTCATCGGCAGTTCCTCCGAGAATTCCTCTGATAATTTCTCCGGAAATTCCTATAGAAAATCCCCCGGGAGTTCCTCCGGAAATTACTCTGGGAGTTCCTTTTCAGAGAAACACCCGGAGAAACTGCTGGTGAAACTCCCGGAGGGATTCTCGTAGAAACTGCTGGTGGATCTCTCGGAGGAATTCCCGAAGGAACTGCCGGAGGAGCTCCCGTAAGAACTCCCGGAGGAATTTCAGGAGGAATTCCTAGAAGAATTCCTAGAGGACCTCCCGGATGAGCTCCCAGAGAAACTGTCGGAAGAACTTCGGGAGGAATTTCCAGCTTAATTTCTGAAGAAAGCCTAAATGATTTCTTGAAAAAAGGCTGAATAATTTCCTGGAATAGATTCTGGTGGAACTCCCGGAGGAATTTCCGGAGAAACTCCCGGATGAATTGCTGGTGGAATTCTCGGAGGAACTCTCGAAGGAATTTTCTGGAAGAATTTCTGAAGAAACTCCCGGGAGAATTTTCAAAGGAACCCCGGGGAAACTACCAGAAACATTCTCGGAAACAAAAGATTTCATCTTATAGACAAATCTCGTCTAGCTGAAACCTTTGTTGGGGTTTGCAGCTAGACCATCATCATTATCAGAGGACCTCCCGGAGAATTCCCTGAGGAGCTCGCAGAGAAATTCTCTGAGGAGCTTCTGGTGGAAAATTCTAATAAATTCCTGAAGAAGCCAAAATAAATTCCAATTCTGCCGAAATTCCCGGAAGAATTTTCAGAAGAACTGCCGATAGAACTACTGGAATAATTCTCGAAGGAAATCCTAGAGAAATTCTTGGTGGAAATGCCGGTGGAACTCCTGGAAGAATTCCAGTAGGAATTTTCGGAGAAACTCCTGGAGGATCTTCCAGTGGAAATCTTGAAGTTTCCACCTGAATTCATTCAGGATTTCATTGCGAATTAATTTAGGAATTCCTCCGAAAATTTCATTGTTGATTTCATTTTCTGTATAAATTTCCGGTGGAATTTCTGCAGAAATTCTTTGAAATTTTCACAAGAAATTATTCGAAACAATTCACAGACAATTTTATGGAATTTACACAAGAAATTTGAAGATTTTTCGTGAAATTCTCAGGAATGTTTACTGGCAATTCTGCGGAGTTTCCACGGAATATTCTTATTCTTGGAAATTATGGGAAACAGCACGAAATTATTTGAATTATTGCAGGGAATTCTGCAGAACTTATAAAGAAGTTCGTGAAGATTTTCTTGGAGTAAATAATGGTGGAATTTTCGGATCAATTCCCGGCAAAATTTATGGTGGAATTCCTGAAGACACTGCCGAAGAAGTTGCTGGAGGCATTCCTAAAGAATCCCTGATAGAATTTCGGATAGACTGCCAGGAGCAATTGTCGAAGGAATTCCTGGAGAAAGCTTGCATATTGATTTTTCTGCCTATTTTATAATAAATATTATTTCAGAGAGGACTTGTTTTGAAATTCAGATGTATGGTTCTAGTTTTCTTAAACTTATGGAAGAATGCCAGATTTTTATAATAATTGTTATAGCCGATTTTATATTCTTTCTGAATACTAAGTTCGTTAATATTTTTCTCACTTTATTTAAAAATATCTGATGAGCAATAAATCACGCATTTTTAAATCCATTATTGTTTCGATTTGGTTTGGATTTGGTTTCATGTGTTAATATTCATGTGTTTTTATAAAACTACGATTTAGAAGACCAAAAAAGTTGCCCCCCCCCCCTTCTCGAAATCCTAGCTACGCCCATGCATGCATTCATCTCTTAGACTAGGTGTTCCGTATTTCCTTAACACTATCATCCTTATTTGCTATGTTACATTTTTAGTTATTATTAATACATTTCAGTTATTTTTGGCAGTTAGGATTTTTCCTCTGGTTGAATTGAACCATGTAGGAATTACAATGTTTAAAACTTGAACTAAACTCAACCTAATTTACACTAAGGGTACAAGGAGCTAATCGTTGCAATAGAAGATTGCAACGATTTTTGTTTGAAATTAGAAATTATTTTACTGAGCATTTGTTCTTCTTCTTCTTCTTATTGGCATTACATCCCCACACTGGGACATTGCCGCCTCACAGCTTAGTGTTCATTAAGCACTTCCACAGTTATTAACTGCGAAGTTTCTAAGCCAGGTTACCATTTTTGCATTCGTATATCATGAGGCTAACACGATGATACTTTTATGCCCAGGGAAGTCGAGTCAATTTCCAATCCGAAAATTTCCTAGACCATCACCGGGAATCGAACCCAGCCACCCCCAGCATGGTCTTTCTTTGTAGCCGCGCGTCTTATCGCACGGCTAAGGAGGGCCCCATTTGTTGCAATGTCTCAATATTAGTGATTTTTGAATGATTTGATTTTTAAAAGTTAATTTTTGATCTAGCAGAAGTCCTAAATATTAAGCTTCCCTAGACCAATTAATCTGAACCCCATTCATAGTGACAATATGCCTGCTACAAGGTTTCAAATAAGAAGCTCTCGGCTTATGTGGGAAATTATAAGCTGAGTTTTGACAGCATTCGGGAAATTTTCCATTTTTGCAAGTAAGTGGAAAAAATATTCAAACTTGTTTGCAGTCTACTACAAATGACTCGAAAGCTTCGCCCTTTGGCCGAAAGGCCCGTGTCATCTGCAAACAAAGATTTTTGACACCCTGGTGGTAAATCAGGTAAATCAGAAGTAAAAATGTTGTACAATATGGGGCCCAGTATGCTGCCTTGGGGAACATCAGCTCTTAGGGTAAGGTGGGGAGACTTGATCCCCGGGAAGACTTGATCACCCCCGGTTTTATCGAGAACTAAAGTAGTTTTTTTCTAGTGTATTTTTTAGCATAGATCCTCTAGACAAATGACCTTTATATGGTGAGTTATTTTTTGAATTGACAACCTTATTTATTCTGCAGGGCGGTTTGTATGTTTTGACCTTCCTAAAGATTTTGTTATTGGACACGCAAAATTTGAACAACTTTTCATAACAATGACCAAATTTTTTCGTTTTTTCACAGCACAATCCTATAAATATGCTTAATGTACTGATGAAAATGTCAACATTCCATCAAAGTTTTGGGATTTGTGGACTTGAAGTTATTGCCTCAATATGGGGCCGCTTGTTCCCCCATTAGTCACCCATACAGTCACAAATTCAAAAAAATATAAATTAGTTCCCAGGCTTCTATTTTTTTTTTAGATTTGACAGAGTTGATGATTGATATGCGTAGATATCATAGAAAGGAAATCAAGTGAAAGTACAAAATTGCGTGTGCTGTCGAATTCAATAACAAAAATCGTTCATGTATACGCACAGCAATTCGAAATTTCGGCGTATTTTGATGGAAATTTATTTAAAAAATCTAAAGGCACCTTTCTAATTTTATCAAAGTAAGTACTTGGAGAGGGATCAATTTCCCCCGAATATTTAAAAAGTCGATTTTTGATAGCACTCCAAAAATTCGATTGTGTATCAATATCAACAATAATTTAAGTACTGTCATACATCAGTAAAGTTAAATACTATTTTTCTTAGAGAGTCTGTGTGGAAATCGCGTATGTTTACATTTTTTTTTGCTGTGGTACATCGGAAATCAGAAAGGGGATCAAGTTTCTCCAGTCTCCCCTACAGGTAATCTATCAGATTTAGAATTCTGATAGTTTACCTGCAGTGAGCGATCTGATAAATAATTTTGGATCAGTTTAATAATGTACAGAGGAAAATTAAAATTCATCAACTTTACAATCAATCCTTCATGCCAAACACTGTCAAATACTTTCTCTATATCAGCAACTCCAGTCGAATATCCTTAAAAAAAATTGAGTCAAATTTAATTCGTACCTCTTAATAACTGATGAGTGGTTGAATACCAAACCAAATACGAAAACCAAATTGCTCATCAGCAAAAATAGAATTGTCATTAATATGAACCATCATTTCATTTAATATAATCTTTTCAAACAATTTGCTTATTGAAGAGCAAACTTATTGGGCGATAACTAGAAGCCTCAGCTGGATTTTTGTCCGGCTTCAAAATTGGAACAACTTTGACGTTTTTTCATTTATCTGGGAAGTATGCCAATTGAAATATTTGTTAAATAAATTAACCAAAAAGGATTAAGAGCTCTCAGGAAGTTTTTTGATAAGTATGTAGAAAATACCATCATCGCCCGGGGCTTTCATATTTTTAAATTTTCTTGTAATAGATCTCACTTCATCCAAATTAGTTCCAAACGAAGGGTCAAACACATTCTCTTGATTGAGAATGTCTTCGATGCTTCGTGTAACCTGATCCTCAATTGGACTAGTGAGACCTAGACTAAAATTATGGGCACTCTCGAACTGCTGAGCAAGTTTTTGAGCCTTTTCGCCATTTGTTAATAAAATTTTATTTCCCTCTTTAAGCGCTGGAATTGGCTTTTTAGGTTTTTTTTTTTTGAAGAATTTTCGTTAATTTCCAAAAGGGTTTCGAACTAGGATCCAACTTCGAGACATTATTCTCAAAGTTGGTATTTCTCAGAATAGTGAAACGTTTTTTAATTTCATTTTGCAAATCACGCCAAATAACTTTCAACGCGGGATCGTGAGTTCTTTGGTATTGCCTTCGCCTCACTATTTGAGACGGATCAGTAGCTGAAGATCGTCGTCAATAATAATGGAGCTGAATTTATTTTCACCTTTAGGAATTGCAATGTCTCTGGCTTCGAGAGGTATCGAGTATCGATTTGGTATTAAGAGGAATATCAACTTCAAAATTCCTATCGATATACGTTTTATAAAAATTCCAATCAGCTCTATGATAATTAAAAGTAGAGCTGATTGGATTGTTAATGGCTTCATGTGAGACTTCAAACGTCACAGGAAGGTGATCAGAGTCAAAGTCAGCATGAGTTACCAATTGGCCAAACAGCTGACTTGAATACGTAAAAACTAAATCAATTGTCGAAGGATTTCGACTGGAAGAGAAAAAAGTTGATTCATTGGAATATTGAATAGTATAATATCCCGCAGAACAATCTTCAAATAAAATTTTACCATTGGAATTGCTTTGAGTGTTTGAGTGTTTGGCATTGAAGTCACCAATTATGAAAAATTTGGATTTGTTGCGAGTTAGAATTTAAAGATCAGCTCTCAACAAATTCCTTTGCTGCCCATTGCACTGGAAAGGCAAGTAGGCAGGAATAAAGGAGAATTGTCCAAAATTTGTTTCTACAGAAATTCCCAAGGTTTCGAAAACTTTGGTTTCAAACGAAGAATATAATTTATGTTTGATACGTCTATTAATGACAATGGCGACCCCACCACAGGTGCTGTCAAGACGATCATTTCGGTAAATAAAATAATGTGGATCTCTTTAGATGAAAATACCAGGTTTTAAATATTTTTCAGTCATAATGGCAATGTGCACATTATGAACTGATAGGAAGTTGAATAATTTACCTCCCTTAGCCTTTAAAGAACGGGCATTCCAATTCAAAATTTTCAAAAAAAATATTTCGATCCATTAAAACGAAGTCCAATAACAATTTTTAAGTAAATTTTATACCAACCTGAACAGCTTCAGGTATGGTATTTGCTTTGAACATTGCATCAATCATGTGATGCAATTGTTCATTTAGAAAATCAAAGTCGGAAGCAGACATGCTAGCTGAGTCATCAGAACGAACGGTATTTTCCGTTGATGAATGGGTATGGAAATCATACGCAGGTATGAAGCAGAAACAGTGGCCATATGACTTCCAAGCCCGTTTTATGTCGTCAATAAGATGTAAGGTAGGGAAAAGGATGAATTTTGAATCGCTCTGTTGGTCAGTTGGGACTCACATAGAAGACGAAACCCATAATGGGAATTGAATAAAGAATGCTACTTCGTTCCAGTAAAATGATGCCGGATAATGAATTTTAAGTAAAATATTGCATTGACCAGTTGGGTTCGAATTAAACTTCATAATGAACCTATCAATCTGTCCCACTAACTGGCAGTTAGCCCCAGAAAAGGTTCGCGAGTCACCCACAATGTAGCTTTCCATAATCGTGTTTTCGATTTGAAAGGAACCTCCAATGCGGTCAACCACATAAACAACCTTCGTCAGCATCAACGGATATGAGTGCAAGAGTCAATTGAGAAGAAAGTGTTATTACCCTTGTAAAAAGATGCCAAATTATACCATTATCGTATATTCTCCTAATTTAGTAGCAGGGCGCCAGATGCTCGTGTATACTTATATCTCAACGTACTGCACAAGAATCTAGGAGAACTTTGTTTGAGCGGGATCTTAATTGGATCAACTTTATTCAATCTGATACTTGATAGTGTAGCATACTAGCATATCATGTCAGGAAAATCCAACAATCAGCAATAAGGATAAACCCATTAGCATAAATTATCGAATACCTAATTAGCTACCATTATCTTGTCATTGTCATTTGTCTACGAAAAGTACTCTTTACGGTTTTACCTAAAACAAACCCACTAACGGGTTTTGCCCAAAACATCACATTATAAACATCAACAATAAACGCCTTAACCTTAAGCACACTTCCAATGTCAGACACCACACCGTTATATTATTATTTTACCTACTCACGTGTTTGGGTCACGTACCTGAACGCAAGAAGACAATTGTAAACTAGTATTTAAGAAAGATACAATAAAGAAACGACGTTCATTCTTACTCAAGTCAAATCCAGACGGACATGCTGTCCGATGTGTTGTGAATCTGTTCAAGTTATCACCACCCGTGCAGGAGCCCACTTAATGGCGAACCGTGACTCTAATCGGCGATCTAGCCTTTGCTGTTTGTACAAAGTGTCTAAGTAGCTCAGTGCGATCCGGACTTATAATCGGCAACCTATAGTTATCAGCGGAAAATTAGTGAAATCAAAGCCTGAAAATGTGGTTCGGTGACACGATAATCAACCATAATGAGAACACCATCGAAGTGCGAGTGATAGCGGGCACGTTTGTTATTATGCTAGGCGTACTGGTCGCTTACATGTGTATACGCGCCCACAATAAGTTCACAAGTGCGAAAATCCGACAAGCCGCCCAGGCGGAGATCCAATTAAATAACATACGCACACAGTGAGAACAAAAGTGCACACGCACAATCATCATTGCGCTATACAAACACAAACAACAAAAGAAGAAAAGTGAACAAGCAAAACTGATCAAAATAATCATAGCGACAGCGCAAGCCAGCGCGGTGAAGGATAGTGAAATGCAATAAGCCAGCCGTAGTTAGCAACATCCAATCATCACAACAAGGGGCGAACGGTCGAAGCCAGACCACCCTACGAGACGCTACAACGAGTGCGGAGACATCACACATTGTCAGGGACGAACGGTCAAACCTGACCACCCTGAAGACTGCCGGTGCCAGCAACCGTGGTAGCAGTGATACCGTTATACGAAGTAGTGAAAAACATACAGGTATGAAAAAAAAAAAAGTGCTAGAATATATTTATAATTCATATGATAAGCAATGATGGACTAGTGTGATGTGGAAAAACAATACTAAAATTCTGTCAACGACAATTAAAAATTTGTGATAAATGTAAAATACTTTTATTTGAAAGTAAATGAATAGACTAAGAATGATAGATGAGTACGTTAGAAGGAACATACAAATTTGTTGAAGAATATAAAACGTCCTCGGTCTCTACAGGGAATACTAGAAAAGGGCGAAATACTCAAAGATTTTTAAATGAATATAAATCGGTCTTAAACAAAAACAGGCGTTGTCTTTCGGATACACAGTGGAACGACGAAGTGAAAATTTACCAAGCGTTAAAGGCTCGATACATGGAATGTACAAAATCTTAGAAAATACACAAATTTTGAAAAATACGCAAATTTCCACTCCGTCCAAACCTACTCTAAAGTCTGTAGCAAACTCGATAATTTTTTGTAAAAGGTTAAGTGGAAACTTCAGAACGTGGGAAAATTCCCCACCATTTCCATCACGTCTAATCCAACCCCAATTAGCAAGCAGAACCCTACCACCATTTCAATCATGCCTTCCGAGACACCTAACGAAACTTTTGACATCAAAACTGCTACAGCACTCGTGCAGCCGTACGACAGCTCTGCCGAGGGCTGGACGCATTTTGGATGCCACTAGCTTGTTAGAGGAGATAACAGCAAACAATATGGTACCCAGGGCCATAAAATTCTTGAAAACACGTCTTACTGGCAAAGCCAGGCTGGGATTACCAGAAAACCTCAACACAATTGACGAACTAGCGCAAAACGTCAAACAACGATGCGCTAGCAAAATCACACCAGACAATGTGGTGGCAAAACTGAGAGCGGTTAAGCAGAAAGGATCTGTAGAAAATTTTTGCGACGAAGTAGACACGCTTACAAACAAACTGAAGGCGGTCTACATCGAGCAGGGTATTCCCGTGCAATTAGCAAACAGCATGGCAACAAAAACGGGCGTTGAAACCCTAATTAATGGTACCAACTCCCAGGATAATAAAATTATATTGAAAGCAGGGACTTTCAATGACATAAAAGATGCGACACAAAAAATGTTGGAAAATTCAAACAATAACAACCAACATGCTCAGGTACTCTCGTTCAACACACGCGATGCCAATACACATAGTAATCAAGGACAACACTCTAGGAACTACCGCGGAAACTACAGAAACCAAAGTTCCAGCAATAGAGATTCAAATTACTACCCTAGAAATTATTCGAACAACCGTTTCAGAGGCGGTCGGCCGCAACAACACCGCTCACAATTTAATCAATCACAAATCAATCAACCGCCACAACGACGGTATTACGGGTATAATAATAACCGTTGCCAGCGCGGAAGATCAAATTTCAATACGAGAAACATTTTCACAGCGAGCGCGCAGGAGCAAGCAATGCAAGTGCCAATGCCATTCAATACTCCGATGGCAGTGGTAGGAAACCAACAACAAGGAATGTTGACGATGCCACCAGGAGGCCCGGTTATGCAACCAGGTGGCTCGATGCAAAATAACGCTTTTAGGGCACCTGGTCAGTTCATGACCCCACAAAATTAGTATACACAATCAACACCAGTGCAGCCAATTTTGTGACACTGTTTGTCCAATCGTCCAAATGTACATTTATAGTAGACTCAGGGCAGAAATTTCCATCATTAAACAAAGAAAATTAAGCCCCACGCAACCATTTGATTTTTGCAAAATATTTAAAGTGACAGGCATTACAGAAGGTTTTACCAATACAGTGGGCGAGGCTCAAACCTGTATAACCTTCGCTAATGGTTTAACGTTAGAACATACACTTCAGATAGTCGGGAACGACTTTCCGATATTAACCGACGGTATATTAGGTCGGGATTTTTCGTTAAATATAGATGCACCCTAGACTACGAGAACTGGTTGCTCAACTTTAGTTTCAATAATTGTTTGGTATCAGTACCAATCGAAGATAAATTTAACAACAGCATCATCATTCCAGCGAGATGCGAAGTGGTCAGAAAATTTCCAAATCTTAATGTTACAGCCGAATCAATAGTATTATCACAGGAAATCCTCCTGGAGTGTTCTGTGCAAACACTATTGTTTCACAAAGTGCTCCATATGTAAAAATTGTAAATACCACCTTCAAACAAGTGGCTATTACACACTTTGAACCAAAAATCGACTTGTTAGATGATTACATTAAACCTAAAACGGGAGCAATGTTCCTCAGAAGGACCGGGACACACGATTGAGTAAAATCTTTTCAGAAATTAACATGGACCAAGTCTTACCCAGCGTAAAACCAAAACTTAAAAACTTAATTAATGAATTCTCTGATGTATTTTGCTTACCTGGAGAAAAGTTGACGACCAACAATTTTTATTCACAGCATATCCCATTACAGGATACTTCACCCGTGTACATACCAAATTATAAATCCATACATTCGCAACAAGAAGAAATTCAAAGTCAGGTGAAAAAACTTCTGGATGGAGACATTATTGAACCTTCAGTGTCTTCTTACAATTCCCCAATTCTCCTAGTACCGAAAAAGTCTGATGATAGTTCAAAAAAATGGAGACTTGTAGTGGACTTCAGGCAACTAAACAAAAGGTATTAGCAGATAAATTTCCACTACCACGCATAGACACAATTTTGGACCAATTGGGAAGAGCAAAGTACTTCAGTACTCTTGATCTTATGTCAGGATTCCATCAAATCCCACTAGACCAAGAATCCAGGAAGTACACCGCATTCTCTACTTCCTCGGGTCATTTCCAGTTTAAACGATTACCTTTTGGTTTAAATATCAGTCCCAACAGTTTTCAGAGAATGATGAACATAGCAATGGCTGGACTTACTCCAGAATGTGCGTTCATCTACATTGATGATATTGTAGTTACAGGATGTTCTGCTGATCATCACCTTGATAACTTACGAAAAACATTTGAGCGTTTAAGGCATTACAATTTAAAACTTAATGCCAGCAAATGTAAATTTTTTCGGACTGAGGTTACCTATCTCGGTCATAAAATTACCGATAAAGGAATACTTCCAGATGACTCCAAATTCGATGTATTGAAAAAATCGCGTGTACATTCAAATATAAAGTGCGTCAAACTATGTGTCAGCTTCTTGGCATATATACACAAAATATAGGAGTAACTTTAAACGCAATTGATAAATGCAAAAGTTTTCATACAGATTCAGCATTGATCCAGTGATGTTATCAAGTAAGAAAAAGTACAGGAAAAGCAATTTTACAAGAACTTCGTCAGGATGGTCGTTCCATCATAATGCTCGCATACCAGTCCCCGGTGTTGCAAAATACGAAATCGAAGATTTCCGCAATCACTCCTTGCACTGCTTAACGCTTTAGTGCGAATGTTTCGATCGTTTGCACCGGAAAGCGTCTGTCTGTTCCATTGGTGCTCAGCATAATAAATCGGGTATTAAAATCACATTTGCTAGCAAATCCCTACTTCTTGGCCGTGCATAGCACAGCTCATACACATCACGAACAAAAAGCACGATGTATCTATGATAACAACGACCGTGCATAGTTGGTCGCAGAAGCACCGGACGGACCATGCTCGATGATGCTCTTCTGATTGGGGGCTTCCTATCATCGTCGTCCTCATCGTCAAAAGAATGAAAAGTGGCCATCGGCAGAATCCGATCGTTAGTGTAGGAATGATATGACTCTTTTCCTAGCAGATTGTCCTCTTTTGCATTGGAATGTACTGCGGATTTATGGTCACCGGGTGGAAAGCGATGCAAAAATATGTTGACGAATGGCGATTAGCTGTTCTACAAATTTTATTGGAAGGTGGAGTTTCTTATTTCCAACAAAATAAATCTCAGATGAATTCAACAAAAGCAAAGCAGAACTATTTTTTGATTTAGTATCAGAATGTATATTGAAATTTTCAGAAACTAAACGCTTTCATAGAAAATATAAGTATATGTGAGGAAATTCACGTTAGATTACTTTCGCCAAAGGCAATAAGTCATATGGGCTTGGTGATGTGCACTGTGAGGGCTGGGGATTGCCAACCATGAGTTGGGTTTGACAGTGGACTATGTTGAGCTTTTATGGAAACCTTTATGCATCTGGAAGCAGGCCCTACCAATTCGTGCCGCGAAAGACTGTGCAATCAATAGGGGAAATATGATTAGTATGCGACGCCTATACAATCCTTTTAATTTAACGGTGGTTTTAATAAAAAAAAAAACAGAATATCACACCTAGCGGTGCTGGTGCCTTTCTCGTGTATCATAAAATGTAACGAGAAAAGCACATAAGAAAGGTCAAAACTTCACTTTAGGAAGATAGATTCAGTTGCTTCTATCAATTCACATTTATTTGCGTTCATTTGAATGCATTGCAGAAGTTTTTGCAAAAAGAAACATGGTAATAACCTACTTGTTCTATGAAAAATAAATCAATTAAAAAATATACCACAGAAAGGAGCAGTTAATTGAAAACAAATATCGATCGATGTTTACGACCGGCTCTTATCAAGGCGACTAATGAGATTAATATAAGGATTTGCGTAAATCATAGGATTAAAATGGAGCCAACTCTCATGATAAATATATACACGTTGGATGAACGTGGAAACAAATAGGGCTATATGTCAAATGATCAACGGTTAAAATATCAACTCACGCTTCTTCCATTCTTTATGAGGCCAGCTGGCATGGAAGATGATAATTTATATTACTAGAAACTGAGCGAGAAATATTGCTCAAGCTCAGACAATGATGCTTAACATTTTTTATGAAGATTACTAACATATGCAGTAGTGCTATATAATGATGCAAATCGTGATGCGGCAAAATAGAACTTGACATTCATGTTCTGATGTTTCGAAAACAGGAAATGAACAACAAAATATTTAATAGTTTTGGCTTAAGGTATGGATTTTCTTTTGTCGTATAGATTTATTTGAAGTTCTTTGATCTCTGTTGATGTTGCTATTGGTATGCTCATCCCTACTACGACAGATCGTATCTGCCCTTCCTCAAAACTCACGTGCAATCGGCATGAGGCGATAGAGTTGGTAAGTCCTTCTTTCAAAGGTCTCGGTTTTCCGGAATATTGCAGAATAATAACTGACTCCTTATTCTAAATCACGTGTTTGTCTACAATATGTCACAAAAGTGGACGGACGATTTTTGGTGCCTCGGAATACACCGGCACAGAAAAATTACCTAGAATATACCAAAAAAGTAAATGACATTAACATGGTTTAACATTTTTCATAACTCTAGATGAGTCGGAGCATGGCGATGCACTCTTGAATTTAAATATAAATAAGACCTTTACAAATATTTAATTAAAATTATGTTCTACTGTTTTCCGAAAGGTCAAGGGGGGGGGGATAATCTATATATATAAAAATGAAATGGTCTGTGTTCGTATCCGCATAACTCAAAAACGGCTGGATGGATTTTCTTCATTTCTTCAGCAGATATGTTCGTTACCGTTTCCGACGGGTTTATATGATATTTCCTCATGCGAAAATTACGCGTAAGGTTGTGCAAATTGTGAAAAACTAAAATTAGGATTCGTATGGGAATTTCACATGAGCATTTTCGCCTACTACGCAGGACAACGTCTGCCGGGTCGACTAGTAAAAAATAAATATCAAAATGATTTTTTTTTAAACTTCTCGGATTTGTTAAAGAATGTTCTGAAAACCCTCAAAATTGGCCGATTTTTTTTTTTCGTTGCCCCCTCAAAATATTATTTTTGGGTAGAAAAATTTGAGGGGGGAGACATAATTGTTTTTTAATATTTGTATCAGCCTAAAAGACATATGCGTGGCGTCTACCAAACAGAGCACTAGATTAATTCATTTTTCTAGCTAGAACAATAAGCTGTAACCAGAGGCGCGGCCATGTTTCGAGACGTGGGTAGGACAAAAACTGGATTTTCAAATCTATATAATACTTTCAAGGAATTTCTCCGACCTTCCGGAGATCCTCGCGGATTTCAGAGATTTTTTCGGACATCCTCAAATAAGTTACTCCATATAACTATTAAGACAAACATTACATTTCAAGTGTTTATCGAACATTTCTAAAAAGCATGTCTTCAAACATTCTCATGAATTTCCAGAAGTGATTATGGATTCCTATCAATTTTATAAAATATTGGATGGTTTTAAGCAATTTCACTGACTTCTAGAAATTCGAACCTTTAGAAATCTTCAGAAACATCGCTATGATCTACCAATAAAGGTTATGATCGTCCAAGATTTTTGAAGGATGTTTAGTACTGTTTACGGGTTTGCAGAAATCTCAAGAATAATGTTACTCCCAATTTGAGACTTTTTGACGTATACTACGTCTATGGCGAAGACTCAGATACAGGGTGTAAAACCGAAATTTCCAAATTCGAGACCGTCACGAAATTAGGATAGATTTCAAACGCTAATAGCGTCTTTATCTTTCGATGGATTTTCGACATTTGCTTATCAATCGATTAAGAAACGCTCCAGCAATTTGCCAATTCTATTGATACTATTGATAATCAACGTTAAACTATTGAAAATGTTATTTCTTTCCAAACCGGGTGGAAAATTCAATTTCGTTCATAAATCCCCAACACGGACATCAGATTGCAGTAAGGTACTTGATAAGGCCTCTTGATCCACTGCTTCGTTTTCCCTGTGTATAAAAAGCCCCGTGTTTCACGTGCGCGCGTCATTTTCATTCTGGATGTCACGGCGAGCAGACCAGGGCGTCCAGAAGCGGTCCCAGTGACAACGGCTGTCTCAGCGGTGTGGTGGTGCGGATGAAATTTTTTCGGTCGGTGGTGGTGGCGGTCGTGGAAGCAGCAGCACATCATTTTCATCCGTGTCCCATCTTCGGCGGATCTGGCAATCGACGGCGTTCGTTGAGCCGAATCATCAGATAACGGTCGCGCAGCCCAGTGGCTGCTGTTAATAAGGCACATAAGTGGCAATTAATCGGTTCTTTTCAGGACCATCATTATATTTGGGAGGAAGGTTAAGTTGAAATAATTTTCCTAAAGTGCAACCGTTAGGAACTGGAAAATTCTTCGGTGAAATTTTCTAGCGTAATTCGGAGTTGTGTGATTTTAGTGATTGAGAACGTTGATATTAGACGAACTTTCTTCATAGAACAAAGCATAATTCTTGCTTAACTTTTCAAAAGGACCTAAGTAACATATTTTTCATGAATTAATTTGAGTATTGCAATCAAAAGCTATCATGTTGTTCTGTTGATTGCGCTATTCAACATAATTCATGAAAAAATTGTTACTTAGGTCCTTTTGAAAAGTTAAGCGAGAATTTTTTGGCATCGGTAACGGAACCATAGCATTAGTGCCGGTCCGAGCATAGGCTGTCATCGGAAGATTGCTACAGCAATTTATTCACTAATGTGGCGTTTGCAACGATTTGGATGTTGTCGGCACAACATGAAATTTTCCCGCGAGACTCTAATTTCGTATTTTTCCTGTTGATGGTTTAATAAGAAATCGGTTCCGAGATGAACTTTATTCAAAGCGCAACGCTAACGTCGGTAGTTGAATCCCAAGCAAGTATCGGAAGGAGACCATGCAAACAATTGATTCGCATTATGACTTAAAAAAATTGTATGGCGTCAGTATTGATGTTTGCTACAGATTTTGACGTAGGACTTACGTCTCTCTTTACTATACCGGGTGTCATTTCAATATTTCTAAATCGACCGCGTTACGCTGTGTTGAAAGATTTTGAATGATAATAGCGTTTGTCCCAGTGAATGGATATCTTCGGAAAACCCCTTAATCGACAGATCTTAAGTACGCCTTTCATATTCATACTTGATATGACCCGAAAAACTTGTTTCAATAGGCCTAAAACTGTTTTCGAAGCAGAACATCGACTGCACTGAAACCTATAAATATGGGTGCCGCTTGTTCCTCGCGTCATTTGTTCGCTTGATTCTGATGGGTGCAGACGCTAGCGGATAAGCTGCAACTGCGCACCAAAATAAGCCATAAAAGAGGATGACGCAATTTTTCCTTCTCATTCTGTTCAGAACATCATTCTATTCATCAAGCATTATCCGCTTTTCGGCCCGGCAGCGCCGAGGCCACCATCAGCTAAAGCATGCCAGTAGAGCCGCAGAAAATGTTCCAGAAGCAGCCCATTCTACAGACCCGACACCGCAGAAATGCCGAGGAGATACCGGCAGCAGCAGCAGCAGAGTCGAGCCGAAACTAGCCGGCATCAATGAAGAGCCGAGACCGGCCGGCATTGGTATCGGGCCGAAACAAGTTGAAGAAAATCAAGAGAAAGAACTGCAATGTTCTTGAAGAAATCGCGTGTGTGTGTTTTGGTTTCGAGTAAAGAAACCCCCTCGGTCAACCAGTTCCCCGAAAGAAGTTAATTTTCGGCCCTTATCAGGGCCAAGAGAGTTAATAATAATTTTCGCAATTGGGTGGCATTCGTCACTGGTTCGTCGCATGCTGCATTAAGGCAATTCGTATCCCGCTGGTTCCATTGAAGAAACAGCACACGTCAAGCGGATACGCTGCATGAAGACAGCTTTGGTTTCGCGCTCCACCCGGAGCACCCAACATTAGTTTTACAATCCACTGCAACATGACGCAACAGATGGACATAGAAAATGTTTATTTTCAAAGCATACGGTTCTTCTGAGAGCCATTGATAGACTTACTAAAGAGTTCTTAAAAATTCTAAAATACTCTAGAGATAAAATGTTATACGCGAATAGCAGATTTTCAAGATTTTTTCATAACCGTTACATAACAAGAACTGTGACATATAATGAAATAAATCACAAAAAATTCCACTATTAGATGAAAAATCGATTGAGAGCTTTTCTTTTTGAGATATTTTTTCCTATATTGCTCATGAAAATTGTTAAAATAATGTTTGGGCTGTTATTGCCGATTTTTTTATACAAATTAGGTGACGCGAGAGATTTGGATATATTATACATCTTCAAAGGCACGGTCAAGTCAAGTTCTACGTCCACTTCGCGGTTATGTCACAGACATTACCCACTGTTCGTTTTTTGACGTAAACTTCGTCTAAGGGGAAGACTCAAATCTTATTATCGACATTTGCTTATCAATCGATTCGGAAAACCTTCAGCAATTTGCCAATTCTATTGATACTATTGATTATGCTTAATTTTTTTTCTACAACAAATATGATTTTGAAAAAGTATCACCAGCGCGTGCTACATGCTGATACATTTACAGTTACATCAAACAACTGAAAACCGAAATACGCCACTCCAAAATTACGAGGTGACAATGTTAGAAAGAGACAAATGATAGGAAAAATAACACGGTGTGTAGTGCCTCCCCGAGTCCCCTTAAGGGAAGATCCTTTAATTACGTAACGCAAAGTTGGGCATTTTCAACCCCTCCTCCTCCCTATGTCACACTTTTTGTATGAAGCATCTAAAAAATATGTATGGGTCGTCACACTTCGCCCAACCTCCCCTCCCCCCTCTAAGCGTTACGTAATTTGTGGACGCTCCCAAGAGCCACTTTCATTGATGGTAGCCGATCGTTAGTACTTCATATCAAATTTCATATCATATCATAGCATATCAAAGAATATTGTGGCCAAATTTCATAAAATTTGGTCAACAAAAACCCCCCTCGAAAATAATAGAACAAAACCTGCCAAAGCCGTCATTCCTCCTACATCATACAAGAGAATTTAAACTGAGAGCTGCTAATGTTAATGACGACGACCGCGCGACCCACACCATCGCTGGGAATAAAATTTCCGGTAGGAGCTCCGCCGATGCCGAAGGTGCACAGCAAAAAAAATATTAATATGCCGTGACGGAACTTTGCAAGACGTACCCAATAATTCGATGTAAAAATATATTTTACGTATTTTCATGTTATATCGATGGGATTGTACAACGCTGAACGTAAAATCTAATTGGCGAAAATTATTTTATGGCTGCGTTAAACTAACATTAAATTACCTCTTTACTTGTGTATTTTATTACATTAAAAATGCTGCACATCATTATTGTTCAGAACAAACAAAATATTACATTGAAATGTATTATTATTGCGCTAAATCTATGTAATATTACGAAACGGAATCAGAACTGTCATCTCAGTCAGGCGATAAGTTTCCTTCCATTTTGATTGTATTTCGTTCCGAGTTCTTCGAAAAAAAAAAGTAATTTTGGACAGCGAAAAAGTTTGAGGATGACTATTCGTCATGTAGCCATCTCACGGACACTCGATTGACTGGAGTCTGTTTTGTGAGAAATCGGAATACTTCCAGAACAAACGAATCCAGACAGAGCAACAGGTAAGATTATCTCCGATGCACGAAAGCTCCAGCACATTTTCAATTTTTGTTGCTTCTTGTTTCAGAACAAATACGCCAGAATCATTCGTGATTTATATTATTAACGAGATCAACAAGAATAATAATGGAGCGCATTGACGAGCCTGGGCGCCTGGAAAATGTGAAATAATGATCAACCGAACCGGTAAACGGACCCAGTGAAGCACAGCGAGTCAAATCGATTAGTCAATGTCGACCAGCTTCAATCCGAGAAAACAGGTAACACCCTTAAGGCACAAACGTTTAAATTGACTTGGAAAATATTCGCTAGATATAGGAAGAATGACGGCTTTGGCATGTTTTGTTCTATTATTGTCTATTATTGTCGGATATCAAAGAATATTGTGGCCAAATTTCATAAAATTTGGTCGATAAAAACTCCCCTGACAATAATAGAACAAAACCTGCCAAAGCCGTCTTTCCCCCTATTTGTTATTTTCCCAATGGTTTGTGGCTCTGTGAAAAAATAGTTTGTACCTGATTGTTATTTGTTATTGTTATTTGCCGGTTAGAAAAAGCCAAATTCTTACATCTTATTTGTATAGTTCGCCGTCTTATTTTACTTAATACATAAAATTATAAGGAAATTATTGATTGATAATTGAATGATAATATAAATTGATAATCTTTTCTATATAATAAAAATGAAATGGTCTGTGTTCGTATCCGCATGACTCGAAAACGGCTGGAAGGATTTTGTTCATTTCTTCTGCAGACATGTTCGTTATAGTTTCCGACGGGTTTATATGATATTTCCTCATGCAAAAATCGAGAGCAAGGTTGAGTAAATCGAAAAAATCTAAAATTTAGATTCGTATTGGAATTTTGCAAAGGCAGTTCACAACGCGCATTTTCGTCTACTATGCAGGACAACGTCTGTCGGGTCCACTAGTTATAAATTATAAATTGAGATTTTAAGGAAATTTAATTATAATTAACTAGAATGTAAAATTAAGGTGATTATACAATTGATCCCGTGGTGAATGTTTTTCTACTCCCATTTTTAAAAGCCCACACTTGGCGGACCCGGATAAAAAATATCATTAAAATATCATAAATTTTATTGTTACAACACCGTTTAAAACATAATTTTTACCATTGAATGTAATGGAATTTTGACAATAAAATCACATGAGAAATAATGGTTTTCCACGATAAAATGAATGGTAATTGGGACTTTTACAATTAAAAAGGGGGGTTGTTATGTATCTTTACAATAAAAAAATCGAAAATTTTCCATACAAAATTCGGAGCAAAACAATTGATTTTACGGTACTTTAATGGGATGATTTCGAGCGACAAAACAATAGAAAACATTGTGTTTTAAATGTTTTCAATTACTGTTTCTATTGTTTTACAATAGAAATACAACAGGATTTAGCCCTAGCAGCACAATTAACGTTGATTTGGTTGAAATAACTCATATATGACCAAATTTAGTCGTATTTGAGTATAATAGACTGATTTAGAACATGTGTGTTGCTCGGGAGAATACATTATACTCCAATATTACAATAAAAATACAATACAATTAATTGTTTTACAAATTATTTTATTTTCCTTCGGTTGTTTAGCATATCTTTAGACGAACCCAGCGCACTACTTCCAAAGTTAAGTGGGTTGCCTGTATCTGGAGAAAAATCCAACATCGGTTTAAAAAGCGTACTAACTTTGTTCCGAATAGACAATACATATAGATATAAACCTGTGAAAAATGTAAATTATAAAAGAATGTCAGTTTTATTAGAAAAATACGTCGAGAAGAAAAGAAAAAAATACCTGCATCAGTTCTTATTATATCGCGTTGTTGAGACTGCCCAATGGTAGCTACTGAACGATCTTGAATCAGTGACCAGCAAGCAGCAGTATTTTATTTATCATAAGCTTCATTTCTGTAAAGGAACAAGGATACATGTTATCGGGCATGTCATCAGGTAGTATGATGATAAAATTTTCATTTATTTTTTGTTCGGGATGAACCACTGCGTTCATTATGTACATTGAACTTTTGTAGTACATATTCGCGAAGTCGAAGCAAAATTCTTCACACAAACAATGACAGTTCTTTATGGGTTTTTACTGTAGAGCAACAGAGAGGAGGAGATGGCGGCCATGTTTCACTCAAACTCTGACAGATAGCAATGGGATTTCCCATAGGAGGGAAGAGCAGAATTTGCTTCGACTTCGCGAATAAGATTACGATTACCGGTGGTGAGTATAAACCGTTTGTGAGCAGTATCATTACTTGACACTTTACACTTGTGTTTTCGTAGTGTAGATGCAGACTCGTTTCTTCTGCTTGTCGTTTATGGAACTGTCAGTGTGGAACGCATCTATCTCTTTCTTTCCCATGATTCTTCTTATGGCTGTCAGTGCGGAATTTTCTATGTTGGCTACGAAATGAACTGTGGTGGAGGTATACAAGTGTCAGTCAAGTGGCTCTAACGCGCTTCAACACTTCAGATACTTACCACGGTACAGAAGCCATAGTGATCTACCGCTTGCCCAGCAGCAGAAACTGTAATGAAAAAGACACTTTCTGCACCATACAGTTTCATTATTTTCATCTCTTCATTAATTATAAACAAAACTGTACACGCTCAAATAAATCCAGCCATTCTCCGAGTAAAATGATAAGATGATAAGCAAAAGTTTTTGTTCCCTTTCATTTTTTTGAAATCAAAATTGTATTGCATAACATTTCTAGACCTGCAACAAGACTCGCAATATGAAAATATATACTTGAGAATCGGTATAACATTTTAATTTATTTAACAAACAAAGCTATCGTAATTTTATTGTTTTCAATTGTTATTTCATCAATATAATAAATCCATGAAATATTCCAAAATTATATTAATTCAATAACATTAGACGGATTTCCAGATCATCCAAACCGCATACTTTTAAAATTTGTTTAGTTTTTGGATGAGCAATACTAAACATAAGCGAACAATACAAATATAATAGAATATATCGGAAACATTTAAATATATTGTTATTTTAATGTACGTACAATAAAGATCTTTTACAACCGTGAACATTTTACAATAAGCATACAATAGTTTGTATTGTTTGCCACACAATCTATTGTATTTCAATGGGTTATGTCATACAAGTTACTGTAAATTTTTATCCGGGGAATCATTTTTGTACAGTTCTGAAATTTAAGTCGATTGCTCAACATAAGTAAACAAATGATTTGCCATCGTTTCACTCCTCATCCGCTTCATGGTTCAAATTCGTCCTCTTATAAAATGATTGCAAAAACCACTTGGTTTTCGAGATGGCCGATTTGTGGCATTTTTGTATAATCATCTAAAAGTTTAAAATTAAAAAAAAAATATTATTTAAAAATTAAAAAAAATCAAAACTTAAAAAAAATTAAGATTTAAAAATCTTAAAAAGTAGAAATTTAAGAAATTAAAAATTTAAAAATTTAAAAATTTAAGAATTTAAAAATTTTAAAACTTTAAATGTTAAAAATTGAAATTTAAAAAATTTAAAAAGTTTAAAAATTTGAAAAATTTAAAATTTAAGAAATTTGAAAAATATGAAAAATTCTCCAGGAATCGCTCCCGAAGTTTCTCAAGAATTTCCTCCGAATATTCCACCAGGAATTGCTCTAGGACCCAAGTAACACCAAGCATTACAATATTGCACATATATCAATCACAAATCGGCATGCTAAATGCTAATTGCATTAGATCAGTTTTAACGATGCGAAGTTGCATTTATTCATCAACTGTCAGACAACAATACTCTAAATTAGCATTACAAATGCAGCGATGCACTACTGATGCTTTATTTCAACATGTCAAAGTAATGAGTCATTAATTCGATCTTATAATTGCCCTTTTCCACTTTAAGTCAACTTTTAGGGCTGTGTTTCTTACAAGCATATATAGCTTCATGGTTACTTGGGGAGGTTCCTCCAGAAATCACTCCGGAAATTCCTCCAGGTTTTTTGAGGAAGTTTCACAAATTCCTCCAGTAGATTCTTCGCGAATTCCTCAGAAAGTTCCTCCAGAAATTCCTGCGGGAGTTCTTCCAGGAATTGCTCCGGGAATTCGATCAGGAATTGTTCCGGAAATTCGATCAAGAATTTTTCAGATTCCTCAAGGAATTTCTTCGTAAATTCCTGCAGAAGTTCCTTCAGAAGTTCTTCCAGGAATACCTGCGGAAGTTCCTCAAAGAAATCTTATGAAAGTTCTTCAAGGAATTCCTGCGGAAGCTCCTTCAGAAATTCCTGCGAAAGTTCTTCCAGGAGTTCCTACAGAAGTTGCTCCAGAAGTTCCTCCAGGAATTATTCCGGAAGTTTCTTCAGGTTTTTTGAGGAAGTTTCTCCAGGAATTCCTTCGGTAGTTCCCCCACGAATTCCTCAGGAAGTTCCTCCAATAATTTCTGCAAAAGTCTTCAAGGAAATTTTTCAAAAAATACATGTGAAAGTTCCTCCAGAAATTCCTGCGGAAGTTCCTCAAAGAAATCTTGTGAAAGTTCCTCAAGGGATTCCTACGGAAGTTACTCCAGAAATTCCTGTGGAAGCTCCTCCAGGAATTCCTGCGGAAATTCTCCAGGAATTCGTGAAGAAATTCCTCCAGAAGTTTTTCCAGGAATTTCTCCAGAAGTTCTTCCAGGACTTTCTCCGAAAGTTCCACCAGGAATTGCTCCAGAAGTTCCTTCTGGAATTGCTCCAGAATTTCCTCCACGAATTTCTCAGGAAATTCCTCCAGTAATTCCTACGGGAGGTCCTCCAGGAATTCCTTCGGAAATTTCTCCAGGAATACCTGCGGATGTTTTTTCAGGAATTCATGTGGAAGTTCCTCCACGAATTCCTCAAGGATTTCCTCCCGAAGTTTCGACAGGAATTCCTCCCGAAGTTCCTCCAGAAGTTTCTCCAGGAATTCCTCCAGAAGTTTTTCCAGGATTTTCTCCGAAAGTTCCACCAGGAATTGCTCCAGAAGTTCCTCCCGGAATTGCTCCGGAAGTTCCTCCAAGTTTTTTTTAGGAAGTTCCTCCACGAATTTCTCAGGAAATTCCTCCAGTAATTCCTACGGGAGGTCCTCCAGGAATTCCTTCGGAAATTTCTCCAGGAATACCTGCGGATGTTTTTTCAGGAATTCATGTGGAATTTCCTCCACGAATTCCTCAAGGAATTCCTCCCGAAGTTTCGACAGGAATTCCTCCCGAAGTTCCTCCAGGAACTGATCCAGAAGTTTCTCCGTAAATTCCTCCAGAAATTTCTCCGGACGTTCCTCCGGTGAATCCTCCAAGGATTCCTCAAGAAGTTCTTTCAGTAATTTTTGCGGAATTTCTTCCAGGAAATCCTGCGGAAGTTCCTTGAGGATTTCCTGTGATACCTCTGATAGCTCTTCCAAAAAATCCTCCGGAAGCTCTTCCAGCAATTTCTGCGGAAGTTCTTGCAGGAATTCTTACGGTAGTTTCTCCAGGAATTTCTGCGGAAGTTCCACCAGGAAATCCTGCGGTAGTTCTTCCAGAAATTCCTGCGGAATTTCCTCCAAGAATTCCAGCGGAAGTTCTTCCAGGAATTGCTCCAGAAGCTTCTCCAGGAATAGCTCCGGAAGTTCCGCCAGGAATTTCTCCGGAAGTTCCTCCAGGAATTCCTGCGAAAGTTCCTCCAAGAATTCCTTCGGATTTTTTTCATTATTATATTTATAAAGGAGACTTTCAGTCGTAGGCTGGCTCGCCTTCACGGAAGTTCCTCCAGGAATTCTTTCGGAAATTCCTTAAGAAAAACCTGCGGAAGTTTCCTCAGGAATTCCTGTGGAACTGCCTCCAGCAATTACCTCGGATGTTCCACCAGGAATTGCTCCCGAAGTTCCTTCAGGAATTGCTCCAGAAGTTCTTCCAGGGATTCCTCCAGAAGGGTCCAGAATTTTCTTTTAGTTCTCTTAATAAATTACCTCGTGTACTCTACAGAAACATCTTGGAAAGTTACATGGAATACCTATTAAACCACCTCCCACTCAACTTCGGGAATTCTTCAAAAGATTCTCGTAAAAAGAAGATCAATTACGAATTCCTCAAAAAAATTCCATATGAGTTCCTTCAAAAATAAAAAACGGGAATTTCCTTCAGGTACCCTGTTCAATATTCCTCGAAAAGTTCCCTCAGAAAATCTTTTAGGAATCCTTCAGAAATTCCTCTGGATATTCCTAAGGAAATTCCTCCAGAAGCCCTAGGCTGGCTCGCCTCCGCGGAACTTCCTCCAGGAGCAATTCCTGGTGGAATTTCCGAGGTAATTGCTGGAGGCAGTTCCACAGGAATTCCTGAAGGAATTTCCGCAGGTTTTCCAAAAGAAATTTCCGAAGGAATTTCTGGAGGAACTTCCGTGGAGGCGAGCCAGCCTAGGGCTGAAAGTCTACTTAATAAAGATAATAATACAAATAAAACTTCCGCAGGAGTTCTTGGAGGAACTTCCGCAGGAATTCTAGGAAAAACTTTCACAGGAATTTCTGCAAGAACTTCCGCAGAAATTACTGAGGAATTCCAGGAGAAAATTCGGGACCAATTCCTGGAGGAACTTCTGCAGGAGTTCGTGGAGGAACTTCCGCATAAATTCCTGTAGGAACTTCCGAAGAAATTCCTGGAGGAACTTCCGAAGCAATTACTGGAGGAACTTCTGGAGCAATTCATGGAAGAACTTTAGCATGAATTCTTGGAGAAACTTTCGCAGGAATTTTTGGAGAAACTACCGCAGGATTCCAGACTCTCGCAGAAATTCCTGAAAGAACTTCCGGAGAAATGCTTTGAAGAACTTTCTTGAGGAATTCTTGGAAGATCGGAGGACCGGAGGATTTCCTGGAGGAACGTCCGAAGAAATTTCTGGAGTAATTCCTGAAGGACCTTTCTGGAGCAATTCCTGGAAGAACTTCTAGAGCAATTCCTAGTGTAAATTTTGGAGACATTTCCGAAGGAACTCCTGGAGGAATTCCGAGACTGCTCCTGGAGGCTTTTGCGAAGGTATATACGAAGTAGTTTTGGTGTAACTTTTAGTGGAACTCGTGGATCAATTTCGGGAAGAATTGCCTGGCAGACATGCCGTAGGAACTCTGCATGAATTGTCGAAGGAACTCCTGGGAAATGTCCTCAAGGTCTTCTTGAGAAATTTCCGGAAGATCTTCTGGAGAAATTTCGGGAACTCCTGGGAGCATTTCTGGAGAAATTCTTGGAAGTGTTTCCAAAGGAACTGCTGGAGGAATACTTCATCGAACTCTAGAAGAATTTCCAAAGGAAGTCCTGGGGGAATTATCGGATGAAATTCTGGTTGATTTTCCTAAAGAACTCGTGAAGGAATTTTGAAAGGAACTGCAGGAGAAAATGCCGGAGAAATTCCTGAAGAAATTTTGCGCTGCCGACAATATTTCTTTTGGCGCACAGGTCTACTAAAAATCCAAAAATCTTAAAATACTATTCTTTAAGCATGAAAACTGAAAATCCAAGAATAAAAAAAATAAAAATTGAAAACTAAAAGAATATACCGGAAAGCCAATATTGTATAGAGTACTTTTACTACTTCCAGAAATTCTTTGTTATAGTGATACAAATTCAATTATTTATTTTGTTATATTGACGAGCAAAATTATAAAAAATAAAATAAAGTTTAACTTTTTTTAAAAAGGATTTTGGAATCATGAAAGAAAATTCCCGATCACCCCTAATCCAGCCGCCGAATGCGAGGTTTCTGCTGGCTGGATATTACGTCGTTTTTTCCATTACGTCGAATATATTACGTCTTACATCGTTTCATTTTGGCTTCAAAATACCAATTACGTCATTTTTTGTTACACCAAACAGATGTAATAATACACACGATTTACGACGGCGATGATGTGCATCTAATCTGATGCGATATTACAAATTTTTTTTTGCTGTGTGGTACCACGGTCTGCTCTCCGCGACATCTCGAACGAAATGGCTCGCGCGCGCGGAAGAGCTGCTTTCTTGTAATCAATAAAGTTGAACCTGTAGCCACGCCCCTTTGGGGGGTGTGTGACGGTTACACAATATTTGCAGTCATACCGGACAACAAAGAGGCGGGACTAATGAGCCATCTTTATTGATTATAAGAAAACTGCTCTCCCGCGCGCGTGGCATTTCAGCACCTAAAAACTCATGGATGAGTTGAATCATCGTATGTTTGTATGTTTGTATGTATGTAGAATCACGAGCGCGCGTAAAACGGAGAAGCTGCAAAAATGTTTTCGCATGGATGACTATCTACCAAAATTATAAGTCTTCATCTGAATCGTGCTCTCGTGATTCTACTACCGACGGAAAACAATCTGCTATCACCAAGCAATTAAGTTTTACTTTGATCTAAATTCATCTCGCCTTAAGTTGTGACTTAAGAGCTACTTTCATTGATGGTAGCCAATCGTTAGTAAGGGAAATTACGGCTTTGGCAGGTTTTGTTCTATTATTGTCAGGGGGTTTTCTGTAACTAATTATGCTCAAATTTGGCCTAAACATTCTTTGCTTATCAAAGAATATTGTGGCCAAATTTCATAAAATTTGGCCAACTAACCTCCCCCCTCCCCTCCCCCTCGAAAATAATAGAACAAAACCTGCCAAAGCCGTCATTCCTCCTACATCATACAAGAGAATTTAAACTGAGAGCTGCTAATGTTAATGACGACGACCGCCGGGAATAAAATTTCCGGTAGGAGCTCCGCGAACGGTAGGAGCTCTCGAACGAAATGGCTCACGCGCGCGGAAGAGCTGTTTTCTTGTAATCAATAAAGTTGAACCTGTAGCCACGCCCCTTTGGTGAGTGTGTGACGGTTACACAATATTTGCAGCCATACCGGACAACAAAGAGGCGGGACTAATGAGCCATCTTTATTGATTGTAAGAAAACTGCTCTCCCGCGCGCACGTGGCACATTCCAGTTCGAGACAGCAGCACGTACGGACGTGTTTTTCGTTCGCGCATTTTGACGTTAACTACGTCTAAGGGGAAGCCTCGGATACATGGTGCAAAATGAAAATTTCCAAATTGGGGACCGTCACGAAATCATGTAAGATTTCAAACGGTAATGGCGACTTTATCTTTCGACGGATTTTCGAGATTTTGTTATTAATAGAATCGGAAACTTTCCACCAATTTGCTAATTGTATTAAAACTATTCATTATCAACGGCAAACTATTGAAAATGTTATTTATTTCCAAACCGGGTGAAAAATTCAAAAATAATCAATCCCGTCCAGAGGCGCGGCCACGTTCCGAGACGTGGGTAGGACAAAAAATCAAATAAGAGAAATTACAAAGTTCTCGTATTTCACATTACATGTCGAAAATACATTTAAAAAAAAATATTATGTTACGTTGAAACTACCCTACTGACATAAAGAAAAATGAAATTTGAACCAATGATTTAAGACTTATTCAACTTGGATGAAATATTATTTTAGACTGTCGCTAGCTAGTAACTAGCGGAGCTGTACAAGTTCTAGCTATTACTGAGGTATCAAATCTATGGAATACTTTTAGGGAATTTCATGGACTTTCCGGAGATTATCTTGGATTACAAGAGATTTCTCGAACATCCTCAGATAAGTTATAAAACTCTCTAAGGTTCAGGCAACATTACATTTCCAGTGTTTATAAAGCATTTACAAAAAACAAGATCTTCGAGCATCTTAACAAACTTCTAGAAGTGGTTATGGATTTCTGTAAATTTTATAAAATATTTAATCATTAAGCAATTATTACTAACTTCTAGGAATTTGTACCTTCCAAAAACATTGCTACGATTTACCAGGAAAGAACGATCAATAATATTTCAGGGTGTTCAATACTATTGAGAAGTTTGAGTACATTTTTAGAAATCCCGAGAATTATGTTTGTCCGAATTTTAAATATTTAACTTCTAATACTTCATGAAATCGTAGGTATATTTGTGATTGCCATACAGATTTCAATAAACTATTTCAAGTTTCCAGAGCCGTTTTTCTCATAGGCTTGCTACCGGGCTGGCATACTCCTCAGAGTAGTCGAAATGTGCGTGTCTTTCGCACTCCTCAAAAAGACCGGAGAGAGTGTGTTTCGATTATCGCTCATTTTTTCTCTTCCTCAACGCAGTGAGGCTTCTTTGTGTTTTGACTCTGCAGCGAATGCATTTGTCAGACACGAAGAGTTGAGGATGAATAATGAAATAAACACACCGTGTTCCTCAATGAGTATTGATAGAACGGTGAACAGAATAAAAGTAAACATTGCTAAAGTTAAACGTAGTTGTTGATACTATTTATGCGTAATAAGATATGGATGACATATTTTTGCTAAAAATGATAAGATGAATGTATTACTGCTGCGTGAAGTTAAACGCTTTTTACAATTATATGGAAATGCTAATATTATCTTCCAAACTTAACTACATTATATTTTTGGTTTAGCTGGCTTTTGGAATGTTATTCCTCCCACTGAACGGCACTTTAGGTGAACGACCACTAACCGCTTTTATCTAAATTGCTTCTAGAATTTTTGAGAAGCGTTTTCAAAATTTCACCGTTTGCTTTCCCGTGCCATTCCTTTCAAATATCATATTTTGGCTTCTTTTTCTTCTTTATGCAACCCATATTTGACAATGTTATACTTTTTAGCTTGGAGCGCCAAACTTCATTGAAACCCCGCCGAAATATGTTTGTGTTCCAAAGTATTTCTGCGAGCATCATGGAAAACAATATAATTTTTAAGAATATAGCACCAAGTGGCACAACTTTGTTTTGGTCCAACTCTCACCGGAATAATTCTCTCACTCTTCATCTTCGTCCTCACTCATCGTGTTGGCTTTGTTATACGATGAGGATCAGCGTCACTCTCTGTGGTGTGTATTAAAGTTTCCTCATTGTGCGCAGTGTGTGAGGAAATGCCAGCTCTGACCACACAACCGGATATGCTTCAATTATTATAAACTACTTCATATTTGCATATTTGTAGGGTTTCCTAGCATATCCTTGTTTAGATTTTGAGCATTTGGAAAAGTTCGCTAGTCTAGTAACTACAGCCAGGAGGTCGTGGACTCAATCCCAGGCTCGTCCCTATTTATAAAAAAATGGCATAGACTATACATCATTTTCCATAGTGAATAATCGATCTCTATCCTACCGAATTAACCAAATAACGAAACTTTCTGTGATATCGTGGGGATGCACAGGTATTCTCGGTCTTTAGTAACAACAATAACTATAGACTAACATTTTTCTCTTTTCCCAACTGACTGGCGACGTTATTGCTCAATATTTGAGGGCTGCTGAAAAGTGTCCTTCGAGAATATGGTAGATCCCAATTTGTATACATTTGGATCGTAGTGCAATTTACACCAGTTCTGATCTGATCCGGAGTAGAAACCATTGACAAGTACAACCACCTAGGATAAATTAAGCTATGCTATATCATTGTTTATATATCCAACTTTTGGTTAATTCACCTGCTCTGGAAAATCTCATACAATTTTATAACTTCACTTAGTCTGACACTCCCTGACTTGCAGAATTTTTTCAACAATTTTATGGAAGAACAGAAACTATTAAAAACTTCAAGACTTCTTGGAAAATCTCAATACATCATTGAGCATTTTTTGGAATAGAAATCCTCACATGAGGAGCCTTTCGTATTTTTTCCTTTGATATTACGGCCGTACGGACACCTCGAAACCTTCAAATCTCTGATTACCTTTGAATGATATTTTAAATTATCAATTAGATCCTATATCCATATGATATGTTCTTACCAAAATCATGGGTAGGACAATGCTTGGACTGTCCTACCCAGGTATTTTCATGCGTAGGACATGTCCTACTTGTCCCACCCACTCCCGGCGCCACTAGCTGTAACAATTAAGGATATTTAGTCCTCGCTACCAACAGAAATAAAACAATTAATGTTACCTTGCATATAGGTAGTTGAAAGCCTAAACTGTATGAAGCGAAAGCAACTTTTCAAGCAATCAATAGAGCCCGATAACGGCAGCCAATTTTCATTCAATTTACCGTACCGATGTGATGAAAGCCTAATGTTCGTTGTGACTGGCTTCCTCGTTGAACACCGAATAAAAACCCAAAACGTTAAGGACAAGCATCTCAGAGTCCAATAATGGCAGTCAAGATGGAATCGCTTCCCCTCACCACCCCTCACCCTTCTCTACTCTACCCATACATGCAAAAACTTTACTGCAAGTTCGAGTAACCAAATTTAATCTCAATTTCAGCATCTTACCTGCTATAAAACTGCATTATGTATTATATTTGATGTTTTCAGATGTCGCATCTTTCATAATATGACCGAATCTCCCCGATCGGTTCAATATTTCTTCTGATTTGTGCGAATTCATATGAGGTCATCGATTCACCATCATTCCATCACTCCAGACTCCCGCACGAAAAGTCGAAATGTAATCATTATTTTGAACCACTTTCACTATTCCGTTGACAACGAGAATACATATTCAGCAATCGCATGCTTCTAAACTATCGATCACTTCACAAACTGACTCGATTTACGCCGTAATTTAATCATTTCGTGCCGATTTATTCTCTTCACTGCCGAAACCGAAATTTAATTTTTGCTTTGTTAGCTGCACTGCCAGTGATCGCTTAAAAGACTTAGCCTTGCTAGATCGTTCTACTTTGGGACGAATATGCAAGTATAGCCAGTCCCCTTTTGTTGTAATGGTATTGGTGGAAAGTGGCACGTTTCAGTGATGGAAGATTTACACTAATTAATTTCATTTAAAATATTCAAGCATCATCAGAAAAGGCTGCTTACATCAACAATATTAATATCAGATTATCAGATTATGCGCGAATGCTATAAAAAGTGAAGAAAACGCGTTTTGCCTCGGAATATTTTTATATTTTCTTAGACGAAATTATTTACAACTGGAACTCTGGACACACTGCCTAGCTAGCTCCAATCAGTCAAAAGTGTAAACAAAATATTAGTTGAAAAGTACTGCAGTCAGCAAAATGGGTCGGTGTCGACGATCCACTAGGCTGGATATTTCAGGCTCCGTGGAGGACCATTCGTGAAGTGTGTTAACATTTGGTAGTGCAGTATATCACACAACCAACCGCATAGATCGCTGTGCTGGAAAATTAGTTTCAGTTGCCTCCGGAACCCTCAGCGATGCATGAAGCGGATATCCAGCCAAGCCCTGCTGCTGTTCATTCCTCAGTTCATCGAATGCTGCTGAATAAATCTGATGCCGTTAGGTAAGTACAACTAATTGATTTTCTATAGTGGCAAGCGGATAATGTGTTTTGTTTTTATGAACAGACGTTTCCTGTTTTTCGTCATTCGCACCTGCATTGGAACTGGTTCTCGCTTTCCCGTTAGATCCAATACCATTGCGGCTGGAATTCAATAAGCGACCATTATCTGAGGTACTACCGATACTGAGAGACGAACGGCAGATTTTGTTTAGTAAGTATTAATTTTAGCTACGCTTTTTTTCTCCAGATCATACTAATTGTTACAATTTATAGAATCCCGATTTGTATCATCTACGCGGCCAGAGGATCACATCCCGCATTCGACGGACACGTCAGAAGACAACAGTACCGCTACGCAGTAATTCTACCAACCTCGCAGATAGCATGCAGACTATGGTCAAATACGATGACGATTTTTTTCAAATGTTGTCTCAAAATTTTCCGAATTTTTCAAACTCATTTTGAGCAAAAGGGTATTTGAAAATGCCACTCACATGAAAAGCTAGAACTGTTGCGCCTATTATAGTAGATTTAGAATGAGCACTAAATGTATTCAACGACATTTCTGAAAAAAGCAAAAATAAAGCAGAAATAAAATGAAATATCAAGTTTATTTGATTACCATTAACTTTCATTGGTATCACATATTCCCAAACCGATATGTATGGAAGCCATCTTGAGTGCTGATTGGAACCATGGCAGTCTAGCAGCTTCTTCCTTATTGTAGTTTTACTTATTTATTGATCAATGTGATCTGGAATGTTAAATATGTAACATTTCCATTAAAAACATCTTTAAACTGTTAGAATATTTGTTTCCAATTTTTGTCCCGGCACCATTTCGACGGTCAACGAATGGGAAATAAAATTAATATTTTAAATCAAAATTGTTTCAAACGAGTGAGTGGCGCTTTTATACCGATCTCTGATATCATCTTTTCAAAGATAAATAAATCAGATCAGATAAGTCGAGAATATTTCATACTGCAATTCCTGGACCGATCGACATTCCAACTTTTTCGCCGTTAAAATTATCTTATTTTGTTGGAAGCACTTGCCTTTTATCAGCTGCTTCCAGTATTTTTTGACTAGGTGGATTGGTTTTCGTTCAGAACCACAATTATTTGCCATATAATTTAACTTGTACATGCGCCTTAATGTCTGGGTAGACAATTTTGAATAAGAGTTTTGGTTTTAATAGGTGGATTGATTTTTGGTAAGATATGTAAATAATGTTTGACAGATGCATATTGTACATGTATTGGCGAAGGATCTTGCCATCACGCACACAAACATAATTTTAATTGCACCAATACTAATGCATTTATTCGTGGACGCTAAGATGCTTGTCCTTAAATGAAAATGGCAGCTTTCTGTGTCTCAAAAGAAAGTTAGATAGCTACAAAATAGACTACGGTGAATATGAGTTCGATTTCCAATGTGGTCTGGGAGTTTTCGAGTGAGATTTTTTCGATTTATAGCATATAATATGTCGCCACATGATACGAATGTAAATGTCACGCAGAAAAAACTACGTTAAGAACAAACATATTCTAGGTAAATCCAAACATAAATTCAGTTTGTTCTGGCATCAAAAATAAATATGTTTGGATCAAACATATTGTTGCATTTGAAGCGAACGAAAACTTTTTTTGAATCAAATGTGCGTTTTAAGTTGTTTCAACCAGCTAAATGTTTGAAGCAAACATGGATATTATTGTTTTGGTTCGACCACTCATAATATTTTGATATCAATTCCACCAATTTTCATATTCTGGTAGGATTTGACTACCAGATTTCACAATTCCAAACGTTCATATTTCATTTACTTACCTTTCTGTACCTAAAAAACATCCTTATCATTAATTTGGAAGCAAGAAAACATCTGCTTCTACTCCTCTGCTGCTTCCGATCGGATCCGATCCGAACTCGAGTGTTTGTTTACTTTTGCAAGAGCGAGCGAGGGGCTGCCCACTAGTGAATGTATACAAACAGGGATTTAATTTAGTTTCAAAAATAAATATGTTTGATTCAAACATATTACCATTTTGGAAATAAACATGTATATTTTTGAAGCAAATGGATGAAATTTGTATCCGTGGTAGACATACTTCACAGTTAATATCTATGTAGCATATGTATCTGTTGGGTTCGGACTGGCCAAATCTAAATTGTAGGAGAATTGCTAACAAAACAAGCTGTTCGGTTCGGGTTCAGGTTAGCATACCAACATTTTTCTCTGAAGAAAAAAATAAATGTTTATCACCTTTCCAGCGTAATTTGATTGCCAAATTTGATACCCAGCATTTTCTAATATTATGAGAGTGTAAAATTTTGCCCTACAAATGACAACGGTTATTCTGCTGACTAATGATGCTGCTGGGTAACGAGGGTGACTTTTATGGTGCGGCATTTATTTTTCTATTGTGTTGTGGGCTCGCCATATATTATTTTGCAAATTTTTAACGACGCAGCGCACAACTGAAGTGGTTCATCCTCCGACATGCAGTATTTACAAATATTGCACGATAGTGATTTTCAAGTTTCGTATGAAATTTTTATACAGTTTGCCACCATAAATGCAGAAGGGGAGGAATCCTTGATTGCAATGGAAGACCGAAACAAGCGAAGACAGAGCAGATAGCAAAGCATGATTGTCCGCCCACGGTTGCTACACGGTTATTGCCATGGTCAGCTGTTATTGCACAGAGAAGAGAACCAACAGATGATTATTGTGATTAAAATTGTCTTCAATGTGTAAGAATAGGTGACCAAAAATTAAGCAATTACAGCTCCGGCCATGTCCAAATGCAGGTCAATTAAAAAATGGGTAGGAAAATTATGACGTGATACTTGCTTTGATGGAAGCCGACGAGTCATCTGCACTTTCACGAGAAATCATTAGGATGTTGGATACATTTAGTGTGTAGTTAGTTTAGCATGGTTCATTTTGGTAAACGGTATGTCTGGTGAAACGTGTAGTTTGATCGGGGTTAAGCCAATGATTCTCATTGGGGTTAAGAAATAGCACAATCGAACACGCATTAGTGAGCGATCAAACTTTGATCAGACAAGATGTTTTTGTTCACTCGTTAGATCGTTTTCGGTTCCGTTTTTGATCGAATCTGTGTATTCTTCTCCGGTCAAAATGTCGAGTACTGTCTCGGTAAAAAACGCTGGCCTTTGTGTTTCCAGGAGATGCCGTTCAGCCTACAGTGGCAGACATGGTTAGCTTCATCAAATCCATCAAAGGTCAAAGGTGATCGACGATGGAAGTGGCATACAAGATTTCTGATGAGAAGTCTGTTTTCATACGTTTCAACAGCAAAGAAGCGATGCTGACCTGACATTTGTGTCATCCAAATTTGGGAACATTAAACATACCGTAAGAGAGCGATTTCCGCCAGAATTCAAGCTTGATATGCTAACCGAAATACGTGTACTCTTTATGGATATCGAAGTGGAAATTCCAGATGTTCTATTCATTCGTAATCGAAAAGGTAGAGTATACTACGATGGGATAAAGCTCAGTAAAACATTACTTGTAAGTCAGACCAACACTTGAAAAGTTGTTGTCCTGTTTCTTGAACGTGGAATGAAAAGAAAAATATAGCCTAATATATAGTATACTAGGCAAAACAGCAAACAGCTTGAAACGCTCTAGACAATAGCAGAAGAACGCGCAATCGCGGTGGCAGTGGACGGGCCAGCTTCAGAAAGCAGCAATAAAAATGGGAAGAAACAACCGAAAAAAAAAAGATTTTTTTCTTTTATTTATGTGAAATTTTAAATTTCAAGTTCTTCACTCGTCGATGAGGACCAAGGCCAGGGGCACTTGGCAGAGAGAAGGGGCAGGATGGCCACCCTCAGGTCCAGTCGTGGGACCTTCCAATGGCAAATTTTAATTCAACATTTTAAAACCTAATACTAACACTTAAAAATTAGAATAGAAGTGGTTAATGACTAAAAGTGGTCGACGAGAGGAAACTATGACGTAACATAACAGACAATAAAGTTAAAATAATCCAACTACAGGAAAGGAAGCACGTAGAATCCAGGTAAACCTTGATAGTAATAAAATAGATCCACGTGACGTTGAGTGCGCTGCTCTCCGGAGATGGCTTGAGGCAGGAGACTTACCCCAAATGTCGCGGTCTAGCCTCTTATTTCCTGTGGCCATCCGAATCGAATTCGAAATGGAAATGAAATTCCGACGATGTACCAATATATCCGACCATAGTCACAAGTATACAGAACGCCGGAGAATGAAATAAACAATATCAAAACGCTTGATATCAGCTTTAGAGCACTGAAATGGTTGAAATCAACATATTCGTTCTTGCATTGCTGCAGTTCAAAGACCAAGGAATTAATGGCTATGCGAGTGAGGCGACAGTAATGGAATTGGGGTGCGATGCCCCCCCAGAATTCTCTCGCAATATATGAAATTGTGAAAAAGGTACATGCCATAGTATTGTAATAATAAAGCTTAATTATTAAAGAGATTTTTCTTTTTACTAGAGTTCATCACTGAGCCATAGTAGTTATTCTCCGGAGATCACCTATGAAAAACGATTTGCTGCAAAAATATGTCCGTTCTGAATTCGAAAAAGAATTTGAATTAGTAGCTGACCCCAAACAACGGCTGGGGAAATCATTTAAGCCCTCGAACCTGTTTAAGCTTCTGTGGGTTCTGCACGATCTTTTTGCTTTTTTGAATAATTCCGCCGTAAAGCAATTGATCAGAAACGATTTTCTTCAAGATATCCAGAGCTACTTTGAGTAGGCTAGCGGACGAAATCCTGAAGCGTCGATCAGCAAGCAAATTCCTGATGCGATCGTTGAAACTGAGACAACGACCATTACTGACGATCGGTACAAAGAAGATGCATCTGAAGGGATTAAGAGTAAGTACTTGACACTGATTTTCGACGGCTTTGGAATCATTCGTCCAATTTCGGTTGAACCAGAGAGGGGATTTTCAGTAGTTGGCAACATTGCCAACAAAATCCAATTTGGATTGGGAGATGAGCCATTTGTTGTTTGTCTACTTGTATGTTAAGTCTACTCATCCTCAAGGCCAAATCAAAAGTATTTCATTTAATACCCGATTTTGTTTGTCTTTATTAGGCAGCCTGAGGCTGGCTCGTCTCCGAATACCTGAAATTTTCAAAAACCGGTATTTTACCGGTATTGACTCCACCAAATACCAAATAGGTACCTGTTCTGGTTAAATCTGGAAAAATCGACTAAGAATCGCTTACTCTGATTTATGTCTAACTAGCGAAAGAGACCCAGCTTTGCCCGGGTGTTGCAAATGTCACAATGAACTATTTGCAGCGCCGCACTCTAGATCAATTTCCGCGCGTTTGTTCTGTTTTCCTCAACAGCTGACCCAAAATTGTATTCAGATGATTTTTTACATTTCCCCGTTAAATTCACCATTTTTTTTGTAGAAACAAACCTTGCGTATCCCAAAACGAATCGATTAGGGAAAAAAATTTGCAAATTGGTCAGCCCGTTCACGAGTTAAATCGTCAGGAAGGAAATCTCAACTCATTTTTATTATATAAAAGATTAGCCCTACAAACAGTATTGAAATTCCATCATCCGAGCTACCGAAATGTTGCTCTAATTTGCGGTTGCTGATTATAATTGGAGAGAACAATCAACAGGTTAAAGGGTCGTTCAAAAATAAAGTCCCAGATAATCTTTTGAGAAAAATTGCGAATCCACAATTCACAAAAATATTCTTTAAAATATATAACCTGTTAAGATCTTTATTTTAACATGTGTTTTTGAAACATAGTTTTAGTTTGAAATATGATATTGCGGCTAAAACTCTTAGGATTGTGGTCCCATCTAGATCATTGTCTATACAAAGCAATGGAACAGTGCCATCGAATGCAATTTGTTACAAGAAATCGGTCAAGTAAAATAAGTAAATTTTGAGTCGTATTTTGCATACAAAAGTTTGTATTTTGGCCGTCACTTCTGAACTCGTATTCCGACCTGCCTCATTTTCCGCAGATAACAGTGATTTTTTTGCGCATTTTTGGTTAAAAAATGTGTTTTGGCCATAACTTTTAAGCTCATAGTTCGATCTGGCCAAAGTTATCGTCAATAATAATGGAGTTGAATTTAATTTCAAATTTAGGAATTGGAATGCCTATGGCTTCGACAATTAAATTTGTCAAAGATACGAGAGCATTGTCAATATCACGTTTGGTATCCATAGGAATATCAACGTATCGATTTATATATTCTCAGATCAAGTTCGATGC
Source organism: Armigeres subalbatus (assembly GCF_024139115.2). NCBI lineage: Eukaryota > Metazoa > Arthropoda > Insecta > Diptera > Culicidae > Armigeres > Armigeres subalbatus. The sequence continues at coordinate 170,333,302 of NC_085140.1, forward strand.
GGTCTAAAAATTGCCAGCCATACAGTCTACAGAGGGTCCGCAAACCATTGATCCACATTGCTTGTTGCCTTCTTCCATTTTCACCGGATTACTGTCCGAAACTCTGTCTACCCGCCTAACCCACCTCCCAACAGCTGATGCAACTCGTGGTTCATTCGCCTCATCCACGTACAATTCGCCATCTGCACCGCATCATAGACGGTATGCAGCACTTTCCCTTTGCAAACTCCAAATGCGCGTTGGTCCTCCACGAGCATCCGCCAGGTCTCGTATCCATAGAGGATTATCAGTCTAATGAGCGTTTTGTAAATAGCCATTTTAATACGGCGGCGAACTCTGTTCGATCCGTCTTGCGAAGTTCAAAGTACGTACGATTTTCTGCCACGATCCGTCTCCGAATTTCTCCGCTGGTATCGTCATAGGAGGTCACCAGTGAGCCCAAGTACACGAATTCTTCAACCTCCACGATTTCGTCATCACCGATACAAACTACATGTTTGTTCCATAGACGAGCTGAGGCGAAGGCGAGTGTAGCCAAACGAACTGTCAGTTAGTGTAGCCAAACGAGCATGACGTCACTATTGCAACCCAAGCAACGCAGCGTGTGACGTCAAATTCGCGTGGTACACTGTGAAAAAGTGGAAAAACACATTTAATCGAAATAACCCAACCGTTCCTGCGCTCGTCTATGGAACCTATAGTTTCTATAATACAAACTCGTGGTGAATGGCTAACAATGTCTTCTCTTGTGCCTCTTCCTATCATCTACTTCGTCTTTGACGTGTTGATGACTAGTCCAATCCGCTTGGCTTCCCTCTTTATGGGCCAAACACAATTGATACGTTTGCGTGCGTTTTGACAGTTTTCCCATGAGAAAACTGTCAAAACGCACGCAAACGTATTTATTGTGTTTGACCCATTAGTGTTATGAAGGCTTCCTCCATCTTTTCAAAGTTACGGGCGATAATATCAATGTCATCGTTATATTGTCAGTTTCAGTATTGTGCCGAGTCTGGCGATATTACCGATTTCATACCGTTACGCACTATGTCAGAGTATCCATATTCCAGCGTAACGGGACACATCTTCCCCAGCACTATAAAGCCGGTTCCCAGCTCGTTTTTGATGCCAGAGCTTTGGTATTTGTGTTTCTGTTCAGCAATTCTCTTGCAGCGTTAAAGTTGCGGTGACGTAATTCACCATAAATTATCCTGTCGCAACCTGCGAAACCTAGCGACTTGCAGTTCCATGTTCCAAGCTTCCAATTGTAATCCTTTATTCGTCTCCTGTTTCACCAATTTCCCCTACATTCTGGTTGAACGAACAACTAGGGTAAAATGCCCAATAGTGGACCCCCAACCAATAGTGGACCCTCCAGCCATTTTTGCATTATTACTGCCAGAGTGCCAGGGACAGAAAAAGTCATTTCAACTACACTCAAACAGCTGACATCCAACACACAATCAAGTTGCTTGTCCTTCCCGAATTTGAATGTGCGAATGAATAGGACGGCATGTGCACAAGCAGAAGCAAGCGTCGACTCTCGGTGTCAGCGTTGTTTTGTGCGGTGTCAAAATGAATCTTCAGCTTGGCATATTGATATTCAATTTGAAATCTCAAAATATGAATATCATTTCATACTGCGGTGCATAGATTCAACATTTTGAAGTCAGATCCTAAAATATATATATCTGTTTAGTATATAAAGTCATCATTTATCGGCGCAAATCAACCGCAATTTAAAATATTCATTTCAGCCCCGGCAGATATTCATATTTTACGCTCGATTATCAAACGGCTATTGAGGATCGAGCGGTAAATTTGGTATGCACGGTTAGAAAAAAGTATCTAATTTTAGGTACTTTTTTTCTCTTGCATCTCCCTCCCTCTTCCTTTTGTTGTCATAAAATGAAGAGCAAAACCGCTCAACAAGGGCATTAAAGTGTGGGAACCCAACGTTGAGTAATCTCATGTTTACAAAAGTTAAGTGAAATTTAACTAACTTTTGGTTAGCTTCTTTTTAAAATTAAGTATATTTTACTTAATATTAAGTTAATTTTACTTAATTTCGAGAAAGAATTACTTATTATTGGGTTCCCACACTGAACCCCCGATTTGAGTGAAAAGTACCTAATATTAGGTACTTTTTTCCAACCGTGTGGAAGTTTGACAGCATGCTGTGAGATGTTCGTGCCTGCATTGCCGAGCGTCTGATCAAAACAAACACGAATCAATGACGAAGCTGCCTACTGAGCATCGATGCAACTGATAGTAAAACCAAGATTGGCGTCCCTGATTACTGCACTATGTCAACATTTTGCTATGAAATTCTATCGGGAGAACCTACCTTACAGTCCTATGATTTGATTACATGCATTGGAAATGCTATGGAAAGTAATATTAGATGATTTTTTACAATTCTATAACAAATAAACACGAGAGTGTCCATTATAGGAATATTTTGGGGGGTCCAAGAACGTTCCGAAACGGGACATGAAAATCAAATGAAGTGTCGACTATAGGGAAGCAATTTCCTATTATGGACCCCCCGGGGGTTTACTATACACTGTTAGATGACTTTACCCATTAATGGGTACTGTGTTATTGTTGATATTATTCCCACCATGAAAAATTCACCCATTTTCTTGAAAAAGTGCCACTACCCATTTTAATGAGTAGTGGTGCTTTTTGAAGAAAATGGGTGAATTTTTCACGGTGGGAATAATATCAACAATAACACAGTACCCATTAATGGGTAAAGTCATCTAACCGTGTAGGGCAAATTCAGTTAGACTTTAAAATGTTAATTTCAACGGATAACGTCGTGTATTTGGGTGTTTTATGTATGTATCGTGAAAATGGGATGCAGAGCTTGTTGTTAGATATCAAGCAGAGTTAATATGTTGAAAATTTTTAAACCTTATGACAGGAAGAGCAAAATTCCGCTACCTGGGGGTCCACTATTGGGCATTTTACCCAAATATTTTCATAATAGAAACATTTGCACTGTATCCAAAAACAACATGGCAAAACATGTATGCGTGTGATGCATTTGTGATCTCATTCATCTCTTCATCTTAAGACCGTAAATGAAATCACTTTAGCAAATAACAAAAGACGTTTAGCCTAATTTCCAAATATCTGACACCAAAGCATCACAGCATATAACTTATTAAATGCAGCAGGTGCAATCGAGGCCACACAAATGGGTAACGGGAAACCATTTAGCCGAGCATAAATTCATTTAATGTGACCATCTCAACATGCTTCTGTAAATACAATGTCACTTAACGTACGAGGACGACGAACAACGACAAAGTGTTAACAAAATGTCTCTCGAGAGATGCTCATCCGCAGCGGATGTGACGGCGATAGTGACGTCGTCGTGTGGACACGGTCGACAGTAGACGAACGGTTCTGGTGACTGGTAAGGGGAATTATTTCTGCACTTCCTCCATTCAGATGATGCATAAATGTTTGGATTACTGGTTTTGTGTCGGTCCAGAGCTGGCTCGAGGAAAACCAATGAGATCTTCAGAATTGCGTTTGTTTTTTAGGGACCATCCACAAAGTACGTCACGCTCCTAGGGGGGAGGGGGGGTTTCGAGCAGCGTGACGACTCATACAAAAATTTTAGAGGTTTAATACAAAAAGTGTGACGAAGGGGGGAGGGGGGGTCGAAAATCGCCATTTTTTGCGTGACGTACTTTATGGATCCTCCCTTATACGGTACGTATATATGGAGAGATATTTGGTCTTTGGTCTGGAGTCAATTTTCTGGTCTTTCTAACGTGACAGATTGTCTCATGGTGCAGTGGTACCTTTCACTTTACGCAGTTGGGTGGAAATCGGACACTGATTCTCCCAGTCCTCGCTAACGATATTCTTGATCGTTGCAAAGCGCTTTCATTGGTGGCTAACTCTAGCTAAGCGATTCGCAGACATGCTGGCCTGCACAGCGCAATGTCCCGGGACCAAGACAAAAGTTGTCGACTGGTACGCATTGGCAAGGACGCTTTGGATCCAGATGTGCTTTAGGTATTTACTCTGGCGAGCTGCGAAGCACTCGCGGAGTCAGTAAGGGTGAGGATTGGTTTGTCCGATGAAGTGGGTGGATCACTACTGCAAGTACCAGAAGGATAAGCGTGCAATACAGGCACACTTGAACATTTTAAGAATTTCAGAAGCGATCTTCGCAAAAAAGGCTTTTAAATAGCTTCTATTTTTTGTGAACAATATGAATTAAACGGATCTTTGATAAGTAAATGAATTAATTTGGTCTACTTCATCAAAAATATAACAAAAATCGAAAAATTCACGCATTATTTTTATTTTTTATTTTTACGTTTGAATACAAATCATCAAATGAACACAAGTTTGCATACATTGCGAATCTGAAGCTGGATCGAACGAAATATATTGATCGTGACATGAAGTTCCATAAGCAAATCATCCAAATGCCAAAGAAAATATCTTTGAGGGCACCATAGTGCATAACCCAGCATGTGACTCAAGCCTTGAAAAGCAATTTTTTTTTTCCCCTTTGTTATGATGCCAGACTTTATCCGAGTACTGTGCATTAATTAATAATTACAATTGCTACCAATGTTTGTCTCCACTGAACATCATGCCATCCGAGGCCACGGCTTTCTATCTCCCTTGTAGATCCGTCCCTGATTACTACGCACGTTTCGCGAGCGTCCATGTAAAAGTACCGGTCACTTTTGCTTTCCTAACAGCTTACTTACCTTGGAATGATCAACGCACAGTTGAGTAAACTTTATACAAGCCTGGCAATATCTGCAATTTTAATAACTGAAAATGTTAATAACCAATTCTCTTCCAACGATTGTATTTGGCATTCATTTAGAATATGTTGTTATTGTAAGCAAGTTTAAAGTTGCCAAAACAATATTAAAATGCTAAGTCGGTTTTGATTAAAGCAAAGATGTCTACACTTAAGTGTTAAACAAATTCCCAACCGGTGATTGTTAGAATTTCTAACAATTCTGTATAAGAACCTGTATAACAACTGGGCATGTGCGAAAATACTAGAACTCGTCTTATGACAAGGGTAGATTCTTATACAAATACTGTATGAGACATTTCAATTTTGCAAGCTTTTCTTACAATATTTGTTTGTAAACTTACATTTTTGTATAAGAATCTAACAATTTTGCATATGCCTAGTTTTTATACAGGTTTTGGTTGGTTCTTATACAGAAATGTTAGAAAATCTAACAGTCACTGGATGGGTGTATGCGATATGTTCACAGTATACGAAATTAATTTTAACAATAATATGTTATCGGAATCATTCTTATTTTATTTTCTAAATTGAGTGGAAAATGTAAATAGAGCAATTTCTTTTAGAATAGAATTTACCTATTTAGATGATTGAAACTTGTTTGCTGAAATTTTTGACTGCATGTTTGTAGATATCTATGGATTCCACCATCTTCAAGTGGGAAGTATTATTTCTCAAAGTTACGATAGTCTTGACCTTTATTTTTCTATAAAAAAGGCTTTAATTAACTCTCTGCCACGGTGCTCCACCGCGCTTGCTGCTTTCACTGTCCGTTAGTATATCTGTTCACTAAACCAACCGGGAACAAAACAAGGACAAAGTAAGGATAATGCAATTCCAACCGCGGGCTCTCGGTAAAGGGCGGAATCCTACAACGACACTATCGCGGCACCAACGTCCGAGTTTTTGCGGTGGTGCTATTGCTGCGGGCCGCCCTGCCACCGACCGGGGGGATGGGGATGCGCTGAAATAACTGATGAAGCCGTCCTTGCTCTGTTTTTCGCACGTTGACACTTGGGAGGAAACGTTCTGGCGGTAAGAAGACATAACGTGGTCTTTGTTGATTCAGTCCATGATTTTAGCGTTTCCTTCCCGATGGGAATTTAAGCTCATCGCAGGCATGAAGAAACAATCATCGCCAAGGGTGGATTGAAACTGACACTAATTCACAATGAATGGGTTTTTAGGGCAGCGTAAACCATCGAGGATGGTAATTGATGTTGGTGTTCGCTTCGTTACAAGGTTGATTAGCATGATGGTTTATTGATTGGTTGAACAATGTATTACAGCATCATAAGTAATCATGAATTCATCCTCCTGACAGTGTAAACTGTTTTAATGTTTACATATTTTCTCAATTTATAGTTTTGAATGCATATAATATAACAAATACACATTAAAAACGAGTAAAAATACGGCCTCGTTGTATTTGGCCGAACGAATCGTTTGGTGGCTACATAACCATAAAAGTAATTTTGTTCTAACGCTGGTTTAAAACTAGTGGAAATTTTGATACATTGAAGTAGAGTAGACTATTACAAAATAAAAGCGAAGAAGAAAGCTACAAACAAAATAAAGAAAAGGTAAAAATAAGGGATACAAAACTCAAAGGTGCGGATCGATAGGGTTGTACGCGAAAATGACGTAGGGCTACGCAGCTGTATGTAATGGATTTGTTATTAGTAGATCGGATCCTGTGTTACTCGAGATCGGTAATTTTGCTTATCAAATGTCGTCAAACATTGCCGCACCGCATTGATTTAAGGACATTTTTTTTATTTCTACATAAATTTTTGCAATTTTGTAGGCTTTAGATTAGAAATCATCGCGGATTTTTTTTTAAATTATCACATTCATGGAACATCACCCTTTTTTCTATTGAATTGCATTTCTGAAAATAACTGATTTACTTTAAGCCATGTGCCTTTTCATCCAAGCGATAGTCTGAATGATGCGAGAAGATATCACTTTAGTGCTGTTGTCGACGACGGCACGCTAAAATTTACCGCAAAATCACCGCATGCGCCATCGATGCAAATAAAATTGCCATCACGCGGTTGAATTTAATTAAAGTAAATCCGAGTGAGATGCCGCAATGGTATAGATGCCGCACTTCAGAGATCTGGTAGAACAGAATTGATTTGTTGGCACAAATGTGAAAGTGTGTCTTTTGTAGTAAAAACAACAACGTAAGTAGTAACTGCTCATTATTATCAGCCAAAACTGTAATAGGACACACACACTTTTATTCATGCGGATAATTTCTAACGCAATTTTTAATAATGATTTTTCGTACGGTTTTGCGAAAATGTTAATGAACCCACATGTTTATTTCATTATTTGGATCCTCTCGCTTGTAGCTTATGTTTTTAAGCAAATTACTTTTTTAGTAAAAATTATAGTGATGTGGTGTCTATCCCTTACAATCGGTATAGATGCCGCGAGAAAATCAGGGTGATATGCCGCACCTACCTACTATCAGCACTTTAAGTGAGAAAATCATGTGAAATACAAAGACCAAGATATTGCAAAGGATTAGGAGGATATTCTGCCCAGACAATTCAGACGTCCTAGGATATTTTTTCCTTTCTTCATTCTTCTTTCTTCCTTTCATGTTATGCTCCAAAATTGAAGATATTTGCACAAAGAACGATTTCGATTTAAACTCTGTCGTTATTTATTATTATCATGCGCGCTCACATGGGGCCCTCCTTAGCCGTGCGGTAAGACGTGCGGCTACAAAGCAATACCATGCTGAGGTGTCTGGGATCGATTCCCGGTGCCGGTCTAGGCAATTTTCGGATTGGAAATTGTCTCGACTTCCCTGGGCATAAAAGTATCATCGTGTTTTGCCTCATGATATACGAATGCAAAAATGGTAACTTGGCTTAGAAACCTCGCAGTTATTAACTGTAGAAGAGCTTAAAGAACACTAAGCTGCGAGGCGGTTCTGTCTCAGTGTGGGGAAGTAATGCCAATAAGAAGAAGAAGATGCGCGCTCACTACTGAAAACATCACAATGATGAGAAATAGATCAATTTGTTCCTCAATCCTTCGTTTTCTATTGATATTAATATGAGTACATGATAAGAAATAAAAGAGCAGATACACTACAAAAGAAAACCAGGGATAAAAAACATTGCTTCGAAGAATATAAGACCATCGTAATGTTAGACAAGTTGAAATAAGGTCGTGAATATAGAAAAAACAATATGTGCAATTTTGACGGTTTGTGCAATTGATTGTGGGAGAAAAACTATAAAATAAAATCCTATTAATGACTAATATACTCGACTGTGTATTGTTACACAGTAAAAATGAGAAATTGTTCACGTGATAAAATTGTTTATTTTTTGGGTTGAAATACAAATATAAATGATAATGCTTTGCTGAACAATATCGTTTATCGCAAAACAAATTTCTAATCCCATTTTTCCAACATATCCCACGTGCGGCATCTCCCCGCGAGGTGTGGCATCTCACCCGGATTTGACTTTTGTTTGTATCGTGAATAGTACAGTCCGATTTTTGTTGTTCCGCAAATGACTTCTACACTATGTAGTTGGATCCCCAAACTATCAAAAACAATATTTAGAGTTTCAATTTAACGGTTTGTTTTGAAGAAATATCGATTTCTCACCCGGATTTACCCTAGCTTGTGAAATTTCACATCAGTTTCACACCATCCTTTTCTCCTCTTTCATGATAGTTCTGAAAAAAAGTTTAGATTTTAACAAAACGTCTTTCCAATCACGAATGGTTAGGGGATTTAATAAGAACCTAACCGCAAACGGAGCCTGTGAAGTACCAGGATCCCCTTCACAGTATTGAGCCCTCGCTGCGCTAACCGGAGATATGGCGTAGTTAACCTTTTGCTTCTCCGCGTTTTTCACAGTGTACCCTGAGTTTCGTCTTTGACGTTCGGCTTCGGCTACTCTTGTTCAATCTCAATGCGGTTAACTAAGGGTGGGGTTATGCAAATGTTTTTACTTAGTGTTTCAACAAATGGTCACCTATATGGATTCATACGTTTTCACAATGTATTATGTGATTGTCACCTATATGGATCCGCGTAATGCTTTTTTCACAATGTACTCTTGGTTTCGTATTTGACGTTCGGCTTCGGCTACTCTTGTTCAATCTCAACATGAAGTTAAATAAGGGTGGGGTTATGAATATGTTTTTAGTTAGTTTCAACAAATTGTCACCTACATGGATTCGCATTATGCGTTTTTCACAGTGTACTCTGTGTTTCGTCTTTGACGTTCGTCCATTGTTACGTCCTCAGTGTTTTTGTGACACCTCTCTTTAGTCCCTTATTTTATGCGTGTGAGCCTACATAATTGGCTTTCCTATAAATGGTATATCATATGCATTCGCATTGTGTGATTTATCCAGTATATTTTATGCTTCGCGTTTCATTGCGTACACAATTTAATGTGTGTATGTATTATTGAATGCATCCTCCTTCTCGAGAAACCTGTTTTATTCTCCTTTCTAACTTGACTTCCTCTTCCTTTCCCTTTTTCACTTCCTTTTCCGTCAGGTAAATGATTGGGGCCCTCCTTAGCCGTGCGGTAAGACGCGCGGCTACAAAGCAAGACCATGCTGAAGGTGGCTGGGTTCGATTCCCGGTGCCGGTCTAGCCAATTCTCGGATTGGAAATTGTCTCGACTTCCCTGGACATAAAAGTATCATCATGTTAGCCTCATGATCAAGGATGTTATCGATCATTTAGTAATTTGCGTTCGATCATTTAGTAGTTTGTCATTAACTCATTCCAAAAGCTGAATTTCAAAATGTTTTGTATGGTGGACTTCTAGTGCGAAGGTTTTTCTACAACTTTGCCTAATGGTTCGTTGTTATAATTTAACTAATAATGGAGTTATAACGCTAGTTGCAGTAACTTAAACTAAATGATTGGAATTTAATTATCATTTAGTCTAAGTTACTGAAATTATAGCTATAACTCTGTTACGAGTGGAATTCAAACAACCAACCATTAGCCAGAGTGGTAGAAATACCTTCGCACTAGAAGTCCACCATACAACACATTTTGAAATTCAGCTTTTGGAATAAGTTATTGACAAACTACTAAATGATCGAACGCAAATCACTAAATGATCGATAACATCATTGCTCATGATATACGAATGCAAAAATGGTAACTTGGCTTAGAAACCTCGCAGTTAATAACTGTGGAAGTGCTTAATGAACACTAAGCTGCGAGGCGGCTCTGTCCCAGTGTGGGGATATAATGCCAATAAGAAGAAGAAATGATGAGAAAGGCCAGTGAAGGCGATGGCACAAATCTACCAAACTGAGGGGACGTGCCTCCTGAGCCGACGTTCTGATACCTGATACCTGAGCCATTGAATCACTTCATCTTTTCAATCATTAAAAGCAACCAAGCTACTACATCAACCACCGATGCTACGTCAACTGCCGAAACAGCCGCCGGAAAATCTGCTATCATAGGAAAGTAATACGAGTCGAAGCCGCTCCTCTTATGATTTATATGATTTCTCAATAAGGTAAACCCAATTCGCAACATTGATAGGGCGGGGCGATTGGTAATATGTTACTAGATAACAGCAAGTTGGATTGTCGCGCGCACGCGTCATTTTGCTCGATATTTGACGAAAAAGCAAGGAGATACCGCGACCAGCTTTACCTGGTCCATTTGGAACCCCCAACTGGAATGACTTGAAGCTTGTCGGTGTTATATCATTACACTGCACGCGATATCTGTCAGTCCACCAAGACGTCATGCAGTGCACCAACTGCTTCAACTTCGGCCCGGTACCAGGAACTGCCGCATCAAGCCAAGCTGTAACACGTGTGGCGAAATCCATCCAACCTACGAGTGCGATAAAGTGGAGATGACTGATCCCAAGTACGCCAACTGTGGCTACAACCAAGGACTGTCCAAAGCGGTGGAGTTCCTGCTGTGCTATACACCTAGGAGAATCTGATGCCGATCTTCTTACTGCTTGCCACTCGGCAACGCGGTTGCAAAACCCGGCTCGACCAGGTCTTCACTCTTGGTATGTTCATAATCGAAAATTGATTGCTATTATGGGCCTGGTCGCTCAAGAACAAAACCATCAAGATGACTCACCTCAAACCGGAGGTGCACGTCTGCATCCCAGACTTTCGCATTGTGAGACTGTATCTGCAGACCAGGGGAGGTGATGTGGCCATCGCTCTTCGCTACAACAACAATCTTGCTCATCGCAGCAAACTGCCCAACTCAAGCCTTAGCCGACGATGGTTCATTGGCCGCTCTTCGGAGGGACATGGCCTATAACTAATTCGGAGGTAAGGTCAGTACATCATTGCCGGCGACCTGAATGCTAAGCACCATCGACCATCGTCCCTAACCCCTAATCCCAAGGCGTCAAGCGACCCGTGCCGAGGGGATGCATGGCCAGGGGGGTGAAATAATAAGCTAGGCCTTTAACGGAGCCTGTGGGGTACCTGGGCACCCTCCACAGTAATTGTCCCTTACCGCGTCATGCTGGGCTCTGGCGTGGTGGACCTCTTTTCCCGAGCAACTCGTGGGACCAAAATGGAAAACCAAGTCAATTCTTCAATTAGTGGTAGTAGTGTAAGCGACAACCCCTTCGCAAGAGGTGGGTTGTTCAGGTCTCCGCCTAGGAGGCCAGAGGCAATAGTCGGCAGCTCAGTGCGCAGCGCCAGCGTGGGTCACTCAACCTTCCTCTCGGCTATAAAAACGCCGGTAGGGGTTATTGACGGCCCATGGCTTGTGGAGGCGATGAACCGCAAACGCGATGGGTTTTCGGCCTTCGAGGTGGCGACGGAACAGCTGGACGCCATCATCGACTTTGCGTCATCGAAGCATAATATCAGCAAGGACCTCAAGAGGAGCTTGCAGAAACTTCGAAAGTCGATGCTGGACGCCAAGCTGGAGAGGGCGGTCGGGACGGCCAAGTGTAAACCCGTGAAATCGGTGGAGTCGAGGTCTACCCAGACTGAGGCCCAAGGATTCGCGGACTCGGGCAAGGTCGAATCGACCGAAGGCGTGCCAGCGAAGACGGTGGTGCCAAAGTCTACCCAGACTGAGGCTCAAGTATTTGCGGGTACGTCGGGGTGACTGCTCCAACGGAGCAGCCACAAAAACAGGGGAGACAGTCTCCAGGGATGAGCTCCTGGGGCCGCTCCAAAACGCGGAGGGTTACTACCCCGAACAAGGGTAGTGGGGCTGAGAAGCTGAACCCCGGTCAGGTACCTCCAAAACCGGGGGAGGAAGGACCTGGAAAGGTCCGTCCACTCAGGAAAGACGGTGATAAGGGGTTACGGCAGGCTGAAAGTTCTCAGCCGCACCAGACCAGGGAAATAGAGGGGGGTGACGCCTCCTGGACCCTGGTCAAGAACAAGAGGAAACCGAAGACGTCAAGGGCCGAAAAGAAGGCCCAGGCGAATGAGGGTAGCAAGAGGTCTAGGGTAGGCGCCAATCGCTCCAGGGGCGATGCCCTAGTCATCACGGCGGACGAGGCTAAGTACTCGGATGTTTTGAAGGCGATGAGGAGTGACGTCAAGCTCAATGAACTCGGCGCCGACGTACGTCGAATAAGACGTACCCGGATGGGCGAGATGATACTCGAGCTGAAGCGGGGCGTCTCGCAAACGGGCGCCGCCTACAAGAAGTTGGGTGAGGAGGTCCTAGGCGAGACGGTCAAGGTGAGGGCACTCACGACGGAGGTGAATCTAAGGGTTAAAGACCTGGACGAGATCACTGAAGTCGAAGAGCTCGTCACGGCACTGCGGCGACAGTGTGAAGTGGAGACGACCACCGCAGCCGTTCGGCTACGGAAAGGTGCGGCAGGGACGCAGGTAGCATTGGTTCGGCTATCTGCAGCGGACGCCTCCAAGGTAGTCAAGTTAGGGAGCGTCAAGGTGGGATGGTAGGTATGCCCTGTGGGCATATACGAGCAACCCGAAGTTTGCTTCAAGTGCCTGGAACCGGGGCACAAGCAATGGGACTGCAAAGGCCTGACAGAAGCAATCTCTGCCGACGCTGCGGATTGGAGGGACATAAGGCACAATGCTGCACGAACCCTCCCAATTGTTTGATTTGTTCCAGCAAAGCTGTGAACAGCAAGCACCCCATGGGGGTTCGATGTGCCCGGCGTTTAAGCGTGCTGCAAAATCAAAGTGCAGGTAACGCAGCTGGCTTGCTCGGCCTCGCCCGAGTGTTTGGTGTGCGCAGGTTTAGAGGAAACGGCGGAACACGTGTTGTTCGTGTGCTCACGTTTTCGCGCAATGCGTGACCACATGCTTGCCACATGTGGTCTGGACACTACCCCGGACAACCTAGTTCGGAGGATGTGTAAAGATGAAGTTGGCTGGAACACCGTTTTATCGGCTATCGCCCAAATCGTCTCGGAGCTACACAGAAGGTGGCGCGTGGACTCAAGGATGGCTAGTTCAGGCGCAAATAAGAGGTGGTCCAAGGGATCGGAGTCGACTTCATGGGTCATACCGGTGGTCATGCTCTGTGGTCGAACTCGATCCTTTTATCGAACAAGTGGCCGCGCGAAGAACAACATGGTATCGTCAATTCGCGGCGTCGGTCAACCGGGCGGGTTTCGAGCCCGAGGACGGAAAGGGGTCCTCGTCAAGGCTGGGGCAGGCGTAGGCCTCGCGTCGGCAAGTCCCTTTGTGTGCTGGCGAATAGGCCCTATCGCAGAAAGGTCAATTTGGGGTGCACGCGGCATCATCATTCTTGATACCAGTCGTGCAGAGGGAAGCAGGCGCGAAGTCGACCCTTCCCACCTTCCGAGGACATAGGGCGTGGTAAGGCCACCTGGAAAGCCGGCAACGCGCTGGCACGATACCATGGTGTTCTTCTAAAAAAGCGAGTTACGATGTTCGGTGCAGCAAGGACACGCAGCTAACCTCGAGGGTGCGTTGTGCACTGGCCCCCCTTTGAAGCATTACTTTCTGGTTGTACCGAAGGGACTATGGGCTTGGCGGCAATGGAAACGGTTTTTTTTTACAAGGGAGAATGCATTTACACACTAACCCAGTACACGTGCATTGTAGTTGCCAAACTACCACACGGAAGTGTACTGGAGTGTCGGACTCCACCATACCGGTAATACCGACTAAACTCCCTTGGGCTCCACCATCGTTTCCCCCAGGAACTACCTCGCAGTACTACTTCTGGGGGGACGGCAGTACTAAGCGTACTCGCTCATTATCGCTCACACAGGCACTCGTCCCACGCGAGACTGACTTGGGTGCTCGCACACCATTCACTCCATTTGAGTCTTACTTGGATGCTCTCCCGGGCGCTCCGCTGCCATGCCTCGAGGTGTCAATAGCGGTAACTGCCTGGGCCTACAGATATTACGCTAAGACACTCCTACCTCAGCACGAGCAGATCAATCACACCACTGCCGAAGCAGACCACACGCTACCCTGCCGAAGCAGGGACACTCCCCATGCACCACATGTGCACAACTGTAGGTGTGTGGGTACAACCCACTGCTACCCTGCCGCCGAAGCAGCTTCTCCAAAGACCATTCGCTCCATGTGACCCTTTTTCGGGTGCTCACTATAACACTCCACTGCCATGCTTCGAGGTGTCGAGAAGGTAACTCGACTCCTACCTCAGCATGTGCAGTCCATACTCAGACTTCTGCTGCGCTTCGAGGTGTCGATAGCGGTAACTGCCTGGGCCTACAGATATTACGCTACGACACTCCTACCTCAGCACGAGCAGATCAATCACACCACTGCCGAAGCAGACCACACGCTACCCTGCCGAAGCAGGGACACTCCCCATGCACCACATGTGCACAACTGTAGGTGTGTGGGTACAACCCACTGCTACCCTGCCGCCGAAGCAGATTCTCCAAAGACCATTCGCTCCATGTGACCCTTTTTCGGGTGCTCACTCTAACACTCCACTGCAATGCCTCGAGGTGTCGATGGGGTACCTCGACTCCTACCTCAGCATGTGCAGTCCATACTCAGACTTCTGCTGCGCTTCGAGGTGACAATAGCGGCGGCGACACGCTATGACACTCCTGCCTCAGCACAACCAGATCACTCACTCCCTGCCGAAGCAGCTCACGCGCTACCCTACCGAAGTAGGTACACTCCACAACTCACTCTAACACTCCACTGCCATGCCTCGAGGTGTCGATAGCGGTATGTAGGGACCAATCAACGATACTACGCTACGACACTCTTACCTTAGCATGTGCAGTGCATACTCAGACTTCTGCTGCGCTTCGAGGTGACAATAGCGGTGACGCGCTATGACACTCCTGCCTCAGCACAAACAGATCACTCACTCCCTGCCGAAGCAGCTCACGCACTACCCTACCGAAGTAGGGACACTCCACATGCCAATTGGCACTCCCTGGGCTTGTGCTTTTGAAGCGGCACACAGTCGCTTTGATAGAGTCCGCTTACGGGCACTTGTGGTGCCCACTGCTAAATCCCACCACGCCCTAGGCAGTTCTCCCTGACTCGCAGACAGCTGGGGAGGGGTCGTCAAGCCCTTGGACATCATGCTGTCCCTGCTGTCCCTGCTGCCCCAAATGGAAACGGTTTAGCGGGTCGGGAATGTAGTCCTGCCTCCCTCGGTGATCCCTAACCCCGCACTTCCTGGTCAACCCAGGATGTCTGTTGAGCAGATTCCCCCTCCATTGTTTAGGAAGAAAAAAAAAGCTAAGCATCAAGCCTGGGGCAACAGTTGCCGTAATAGAAACGGCACCATTTGGAACAACAATATGCAGGAATGACACTACACGAACCGTAGCCCGGATTAACCCACTAGACTTAGTCAGTCCGGTGTTCATTCGACAATAGACTTGTAGATCACAATCAGCGACCACATCTCACAGTCTACTAGGAGTTCAGCTCAGATCACTATCCGGTGGTGGCGGAAGTGGGCTCCTCGGCAACACCCTAACCATCGATACACACACCAAAGATTTGATTCTGGGCTGCCTACTCTTAAGGCACATTGCAATCGCTTAACAAAATTCATCCAGGCCAGAATGGTGGACCTCAAAAATGGTATTTTTACCAATATGACCCGCGCTTTTCCAGACTGTGCTAAGCCGTTCTGGAAAATAATTTAACTCCTAAAATCCAAGCCTCGGCCCATACCACCATTACTCCCATTAGACAACATTGGCTTTAAGGATCGCTTGATAGTTAACTTGATAGTTAATTGTCAGTCCACATAAAGCAGCCGTCAACGAGCATGCTTACTAAGGGTATGCGATAACGCACTTTTTCCTAACGAAACGAAACGAAACGAAATTTGAAATGTCTATGTTGATTCGGATCGAAACGAAACGAAATATAGATTAACTTTCGAGACTTCGAAACGATACGAAATCAAGGTTCATTTATTTCGAAATTTTTCGAAACGAAACGAAATTTTAATTTTTTTTCCGCGGAATTTTTGTTAAATTGGTTTTACACTATATACGCAATTCTGATTTCACTTTCACTCGAAGTCATATAACTGTTTTGCGATCAATAGCGTTATAATAACAGAAGAGACAGCCTGTGATAAATCGCCGCATTCTCGCCGCATGTGGTAAATCGGCGATAAGCAATACCCCAGCATTTGTGCCGCTTTCAAAGGCATTCATCGTGGAGCGTGTGCTCCCAAATCAGATCAATTTTATATCAGTTTTATATCAGCAGGTATATAAAAATAAAGAAATTGTGGGATTTTTCATATACGGATTAAAATTTCGTTAAAAACCTTAGTTCACTTAAGAATTATGTAATTATGCTGAAGCATAGAGTAGAGTGGGGCAAGAGTGCGCGTGGGGTAAGAGTACGTTTTCGATTTTTTGAAGTAATAAAAAAAGATAAACTAGCAGCACTGCATCAGTTGGACAGGTATTCTGGCCAACTATTATCATGTGTAATTGTAAACGATTTGAATAAACAACAAGGGAGATATGGAGTTAGATAACTTTTTGGTCATTTTGCTAAAAATAATTGGATTTCCGCAACTAGTATTTCATTACCATATATACGTTCAATCAGGTGAACATTATACCATTTCGATAACCTATTGTATAGAGTACTTTATGGTACAGAACACCAATCCGGTTGGTTTTCCAAGAAGTCAAAACCATTACTTGAATAGTTTTTGGGACTGTGGGGTAAAAGTACGCAGGAACCGGTGGGGCAAAAGTACGCATATGAATCTTCAAGTTATGATGTCAAACCCGTATCTCCGGCCGAAATAAGACTTCTTCCAAAGCGTAAAGATCCACAACTAAGAAAAAAGGGACAGAATTTGAAATTATCACAAGTTTTAGGATAAGTTAAAGTAATTTGGTGTTAGAAAGGACTTAGCGAACAAAGCACTGAAGCAAAATAATGAAATTGTTTTAGGACTTGTTGTACACCTAAACATAGTACGAAAACACAATTTCATCTAAATGATAATTTCATGAAACATTCATAAATTACGCAACGTTTAGCTGGGAGGGGTTGTGAGATGTGCGACGATCCATATAATTTTTAGAGGATTCATACAAATTGTGGTAAAAAGGGGGGGGGGGGTGATGAAATAGCCAAATTTTACGTTACGTGATTGGTGGACTTTCTTTAAGGAAAATGCCTTTGTATACACCACGCGAAGCCTGATATATATTTTTACCTCTGTAGTTTTTTGTATATATAAAAAAACAATGGTTTTTCGTATGAAGGTGCACATTTTTAGGACCCCCTCCCCCTTTAAGAGTTACGTTATCTTTAAACATTCCCTAATATATGCTCATTAAACATCAATTAAATGTTATTAACTCTTATTTGTGTTAATATATACTTAAAGCACATGATTGGATAAATGCGTACTCTTACCCCACCCGATGCGCACTTTTACCCCACCGGTGGGGTAAGAGTGCGTTTTTCACTTGTCTTGCAATAAGGGTTCTACTAAAACGAATCTCAATAATTTCAATATTTTTTCCACTGGGTAACATAAAGGAAGAGTATATGAATCATCGACACTGATTTGATATGCAGAAGCTTGCTTCATAAGGGCCACATGATCGATTGAAAACTAAGTGCGTACTCTTGCCCCACTCTACTCTACTACATATTGTCTTGTCAGCATGGTTTTATAGTATTGAGCTAAGTCAAAATTAGGAAATGAATGCTTAGATTTATTTTTTGCCTTTCTTGAACAACAAAGTTGTACCGAAAGGCTATCATTTCACTCCAAAATCGAACTTTTTATAGCAGTCTCGGAGACCCATGACGTTATATATCAATCGACTCAGCTCGTCGAGCTGAACAAATGCATGTCTGTCCGTGTGTATGTGTGTGCACACGATAACCGAAAAACATGAGCAACTTCTCCATATAGTAATTCTTAACCGATTTTCTCGCAACAATTTGCATAAAACGGGGTTGGGGACAAACCCTAGTTGATCGCTATTGAATATAATCACGATCGGTCATTGCGTTCAATAGTTATGAATAAAATGGTGTGTTGAACCATATGGGGTTGGCTGGTTGTTTGCCTTACAGCGTTGGAAAGAGCCGCAATGTAGGCAATTATTTATGATGTGTATCACACTAAGGCAAAACCAAGGGATTGAATCGAGAATGGCATCGTCACCTAGGTGGATTTATCTGAGTTTTTATTTATTGAGATACTCAATTATGTCTTCACATCTGCCAGGTGTATCGTATACGCAGATTGAGAATTGATATTACTAGACCAACATTTGAAAAAGGCGTAACAGCCAAAACTGATTCCTTCTTATTCGTCCACATATATATAACATACTTTTGCTCATTAGAAGAATCCTGTGCACCTTTCTAAAATGCATAAAGATATGTATTTCAGACTGAATTTCACAGACCCATAGTCTTATATACAATCAGCTCGCCGAATTGAGCTATTGTCTGTGTGTCCTTGGCATATGAGAACAGCTGTTATGGTCAGTATGAGCTGAAAGCTTTCAGCTTTCATCAATTTTAATGATCTTTCAACTCGTTATGGTTTTTTTTTTTGCAAATTCCATGCGAAGATCTAGAAATGTCCACAAATCTGCAATGTTCCTTACATATTGTGCAAATAGTCAAAGAAGAGTTTAGCTTGATTAACTGTACATATCGTAGTTGCTAATCATGATTGGCCGAGAAACAGCAAATATGCACAGCTCACCAATTAAATAATATTCTTAAGAAATTAAATGAAATTATTAATTTATTGATTATAAATTAAAAAAGCTATTCTTATTGTATACTTGCTTCAGAGTTTCCAATTCTTGACCAATACCTAACGATGCTCCTTACTGTCAATTTAGGATTAGGAGCGGAAAACTAGTTTAACACTCATTGTTATAAGAGACCGAGGAATGCTCTGCATCTCCGTGAGTGCTACGGGAAAGGAATCGTAGGTTAGTTGAGAAGGTAATTCATGTGAAGCCCTTTGGTAAGCGATTAAATATTTATTGTAAACAATGTTATTTTGAAAACAAGAAGACGAAAACTGTGTTTCAAATCAATCTAACGCAAGATCAATGTGTTTCGTTTAATAAGCTTTTACAACACTATCGATTCCGCACTAAATAATTTTGTGCTCTTCGATGCATGCAGACATTAGTTTTATCACTTCACATTCTCCCACACGTTCTCCCAACACTAGGATGTTAACGGTCATTCAGTAATTTGCGTTCGATCATTTAGTAGCTTGTCAATAACACATTCCAGAAGCTGAATTTTAAAATATGTTGTATGGTGGACTTCTAGTGCGAAGGTTTTTCTACAACTTTGCCTAATGGTTCGTTGTTTGAATTCCACTAGTAAAGGAGTTATAGCTAAGTTTCAGTAACTTAGACTAAATGATAACAAAATTCCAATAATTTAGTTTAAGTTACTGCAACTAGTGCTCTAACTCCGTTTATTAGTTGAATTCTAATAACGAACCATTAGGCAAAGTTGTAGAAAAACCTTCGCACTAGAAGTCCACCATACAACATATTTTGAAATTCATCTTCTGGAATGTGTTATTGACAAACTACTAAATGGTCGAACGCAAATGATCGTTAACATCCTTGGCTGGTGTGATCATTATCAACACGATCGATTGCACACTGGTTAAACAAATTTCTGCAACGCGAGGTAGATTTTTGAAACTTCGCGTTCTCCCGGACTAGCTGCCGTCAAACGATCGATTCCGCATTCATATTGTACAAATAGTAAAAAAATATCACCAAATTTAAATTTGAATCTTGGAAACACTGAAGACGCTTTATAGAAGAAAACTACATACGTATTTGTCGACTAAATTAGAAAAACCCAGATTAATCCACCTAGTGGCCATGATGCCTTTCTCGTGCATCGTGAAATGTACTGAAAAAATCACATAAGAAAGGTCAAAAAAGCACTTTAGGGGAATAGATCGCATATTTTCTATCATTTTGCATGTTTTTGCATTAATTACTATGCATTCCCACCATTCTCTAAAATTTTTTTTTTCATCTTCGAATTTGAAAAAAAAAATCCAAGGAAGAAAAAACAATGATTTTTTGATAATTCCGAAATGCAATGTCCGATCGGGCCAATTTTCAATAGCAAACAATTGGACCGCATTTCTCGTCGAATGCAACTTGTTGCGAGTAAATCGGGTAATGCTAAGTTCCAAAAAGTGTGTCTACAAAATTTGTACACATACACACATACACACACACATACATACGCACATACAGACATCACCTCGATTCGTCGAACTGAGTCGATCGGTATATAACACTATGGGTCTCCGGGCCTTCTATCAAAAGTTGTTTTTTGGAGTAGTCCTATAGCCTTTCGGTACAACTTTGTTGTACGAGAAAGGCAAAAATTGTAAAACCCAAAGTTTTGAAAACAATTCTACGATTTTGTTCGGCGGCGCAGCCAAAATTTTTTTTAAATATAAAATCTGGTTTAAGTTAAAATTTGTTTCGAAATTCCGCGGAATTCCGTTAAATTTCGTTAGAAGCCAATTTTTTCTAGCGAAATTTTTGCAATTTTACGAAACGAAACGAAATCAAGAAATCAGATTTCGCCTTGCTCAAATTCCGCGAAATTCCGCGGAATTTCGTTTCGAACCACCTGAAACGAAATTTTTCGAAATACCGCATATGCTTAATGCTAACAACATCAATTTGACTCACAACGACTTTTCGGAACAGTTAGAGATCTCAGGTTGGTGAATTGACGCCCTATATTAAATCATCGAAAAACGTGAAAGCTCCAGGTTTCGACAGCATACTGAATCTCGAACTCAAACACATGAGTGCTCCGTTTTTCGAGCACATTTCGTTGCTCTTTAATCAATGTCTTCGTCTAAGCTACTTCCCGAGCAGCACACATTTGACAAAAATTAGTGCCGCAATTTGAATGCGCTGCTAGGGTTCCCATCGTCTTGCAAGGCAGCGAAAGTCATCTCCATCCGAAAGCCTAGAAAGGCTTCTTCTTCTTCAAAAAGTTATCGTTCCATCAGCCTTCTTTCAGGGTTATCAAATATATTTAAAAAGGCAATTCACAGCCGGCTTCATGAGTCTGCCGAACATCACAACATCTTGCTCGAGAAATAGTTTGGTTTTTGACGCGCTCGATCCACCGTGCACCAACTGACCCGAGCTGCCGACGTCCTCATGCGGAACAAGTCTGCCTCTAAAACATCCGCCATGGCTTTGCTCGATGTCATTTGACAATGTATGCCATGATAACCTCGTGTACAATCTACTACGCTATAATCTTCCCAGCTGTCTGGTTAAAATTATCAACATCTATCTGTCGGCGAGGACCAACATCTCAAGAATCTCCAGACGATAGCATATTGTCTCTGAGATATATCCATCGTCTACAAAAGCAAAGTGATCAAAACGCTAGTGACAAAACTCCAACGAGGGATGGATGGCGTGACAGAGTACTTCACCAGCTAAAAGAACTGTATTAACCGGCGAAGACCCAGGTCATCATCTTCCCCCACTCAAAATCCCCTAAACATGTTCCGCCTTAGGGTTGTTAAATCATCTTCAACAGCACGTCAGTGCAGTGGAATGGGTCAATGAGGCTGACTATATTGGTTTGACCCTCGACAGCAAGCTTATTTTCCGGTGTTTTCCGGCTAGTGTAACTTTTGATCAACCGTCGGTCGTTATTGTCCCTGAAAAATGAACTTGCGATCTACATGCAAGCAAGCTTGAAGCAAATCATTTGACTCCCAACGATAAGGTCAGATCACAGATCGATCTTCAACTTCAACGAGCTCGAAATAAGTTGCTAAGTATCCCCAACACTCCTTCCAAAACACGAAATTCTGAGGTCTACCGTCTGCTCGGTATTAAAAAGCTACAAGTGAGTGTAAAGATCGGTTCATGAGATCGGTCCGCATGACTTCTGACCAGCAAATTATCCGGGAGCTAAGTAAAAGTTATATCAGCATATGTTATTATGTTATACTACATTTTTATAGCAAAATTTGTTAGAAACATGGTGCAAAAATTGCACTAATGAAAACAAAAAAAAACTATCAAATTTAGTTACCATTTTATCATAACAATAACATATTTTGTGAGAAATTTACAACAGAATCAGATACAAAATATATTGTTTATGTTCAGTTGGATTTTTTTACAGGTCGTGATAGGCTTCCGGATTGTGATCAACAATCAGAGATTTTTGTTTTTGTCTGAACAAGAATATTTTTCAAGAACATGAAACTGACATCATTATAAATTAGCCAACCTTTTCAAATTATATCAGCGTTGTGATATTTATGGCTGGGAGACTTTGCTACATCTATTTTATTTGCCTACTGTTGGGCAGTTCGGTGTTGAGCATTTTTTAAATCATATTAGGGGTCGTTCAAAAATGATGTCAAAGGTTTTAGGAGGAGGTCTAAGATTTTGTGACAGTACATGTACCAGGTTGGGGTCCTCCTTCGCCGTGCGGTTAGATGCGCGGCTACAAAGCAAGACCATGCTAAGGGTGGCTGGGTTCGATTCCCGGTGCCGGTCTAGGTAATTTTCGGATTCGAAATTGTCCCGACTTCCCTGGGCATACAAGTTTCATCGTGTTAGCCTCATGATATACGAATGCAGAAATGGTAACTTGGCTTAGAAACCTCGCAGTTAATAACTGTGGAAGTGCAAATTAGACACTAAGCTGCTACGCGGGAATGTCCCAGTGGGGGACGTAATGCCAAAGATGAAGAAGAAGAATACGTGTACCAGATATACAAAAAAGCGTGACAGAGGAGGCAAGGGGGTCTAGAAATCCCAAAAAGTAGTGGGCGATTCATATATGACTTATGATAAAATCCTGTTAGAACATTTGAAAGACAATGGCTACTAAGAATAGAATTGTATCAAAATAAGTTATAAATATCACAATATGTTAAAATTGTGTCCAGTTTCTGTTATGCTCTTCTAGCCGGGCAGCATTCAAGTAAAATTTTCACATATGGTTCGGGCTATTGTTTGGTTACTATTAATGAATGAAATGTGCATCATTATGTGAAGATCGATCCTTCCCAACAAACATTGGAAGCTAATAGAGCGCTTATTCAATTAAAAATAGTCTTCTTCAGCTGAAAAACTAGCTTATTCAGCTAAAATTGTTTGTTGGGTTTTCAGGATCACAATTTGATTTATGGGGAAAGAGGATGATTTGAGAGCTCTTTTCAAAATGTGCAAAAGACAATCGCATCGAGTTCAGAAAATTTGATAACGTTGGTAGACCGGCTGCGTCCGCTCTTTGTGAAATTTTGTTCGAACTGAGGATGAGATCCAAACCCGCAAGTTGCTTGATTTTGGTATCTGTCCTTGAGGTGCATGTACGGGATTGATTGGTTTACCTATTTCTAAACTTTTTACCAATTATCTATAATTAATAAATGGAAATCAGAATGACCCCAATAAATAGAAAATCTAATCCAAAATCCAAGCAGCTGACATTTAAACGTTCAATGTCTATCATATTTTCGTGATGGTCTCCAATTTTCGTAATTGCAAAATGTATAGAAAACACAGACGTAGTCCTTCGTCATAAGAAAGAAGAGGGACATTGGCCGAGAGGGAAATAAAGATATTGAAGGATACGGAAAAATGAAAATTGATAAAGGTATAAGAAAAATTATGAATACTGTGAGGAAGAAGAAAAGAGCATAAGCAAGAAACTGGTAAGAAAAGGAATTTCAGGCAGAACAAAATAAACGCATGGCTGTAAATATTTGAAATACGAAGATTGTAGGGGAAGCGGCCCAAAACGCCCCCCTACCCCGGGGGCAAAACGACTTTGGTGTATTCACTTATATTTACCTATGTTAGGCGAAAAAAGTGTCAAAATAGTATAAATTAATGTAGGAAAGACCGAAATTTTCCACATGTTGATCCCGGGCAGAAGCCATGAACAAAATAACAAAGCATGATATGGACTTTATTGATATAAGACATAAGGTACACCGGGGCAAGTTGAAATGCGGGGTAAGTTGAAACGGAAGCTGTAATTCAGATAGGAAACGACCGAATGCTCTGATTATTTTTTTCAACAAACTACTCGCCTAAACGCTCCTCCTGACTGCCATTCCCGAAAGATTGCAGCTTTCAAAAGCAATCCCCGCCATTGTTTATTTTTCGCCCTTTGCAAAATCCAAACCAACTATCTGAAGTGCCAATGAAACAGGTCTCAAAACTATGTTTGGAAGAGTTTTTTCATCAAATTTTCACGGTAGGTAATCATTCAATGTTGAATAAGCATAATGATTATGAAAAATCGATGACAGACCCGTTTTAATTTTTGTATTTTGATTGTTTGATATTGCTCTACATGTTTAACTCATCGGGGCAAATATAAATGCGTGGTGCGGGGCAAGTTGAAACAACGATTCAAAACGTTACCCTCGCAATTAAAAGTATTTTTTTTTCAGAATTCAACACGGTCCGTAAATACATACATTCGAAAAACATAAATTTATGAAAACATGCAAACTTCTGAACATAAATTTAATAAATTTCCGCCCATTCCGTCATGAATGCAACCCTCCTACAATCTCCACTAGAATGAAAAGAGGTCATGTTTAAACTGCAGTTTTGAGATTCTTAATCTACTGAGCACTGACTCTCAGAAAAATAAAACATAGAGTATGTAAACATTTCGTTAACTCCACCTTTCACTTCCCCAGCTGTCTATTTCTCTAATCGAAGAGTTTATGAGAGATATGATGGCTGGTTAATTAATGTGCATTTATGAAGAAGCCACAGCCGAATTAATCAACTGCGCAATATACAAGTGAACAAAATAACGAAGCATCCTGAATAGTAATCCGAGTGGACACCAGTAGAGAAAATCAATTTGATAAATTTTCAGCGTAGTGCGTTCTCCACTCTGCAAATACGCTTGTGACCTTTTTGTACACTGCCCTTATTCGCATAAGAGTCCCATGTAATTTTTGCCGACTTGAGTAGTTTGCCGTTGAATTTATCAAACTTGTTTTACATGGAGAAATACAAAAAAATCTAACAAATTGAAAAAAATTGGTATCTTTCGAAAAAATTTACATAATATTCTTGATCCGTATTTATCCGTGTTAATTGTCCCACAATTAAATGGACCACACTTAAGCTTATTTTTTGTGTAAAAGAATATCTATCAAAATCTGGAATCTGATTTTTATGAGAGTAAATATCAAGATGAGACAACAAAAGTGGGATTTGTTTTCAAATTTCTAGAACAAAGCCTACTATTTTATCAGTTTTTCTTAAAAAGGAGACAATTTTAAGCTAATTACTGAAAGAAAATCAAAATCGTCAAAAACTTACATGGGACTTTTATGCGAATCCTGGCAGTATTATAGTCACCTTTACAGCCTCGTTCTTCTTGAGTCTCACTGAGTACATACATTTTGTTATTAATAAGGCAAAATTAGCTTTTGTCTGTATATCACGCAGTGTTTCAACTTGCCCCGATACGTGGGGCAAGTTGAAACGATGTATATAAAAAATAATTCAAATATACAAAATATTTATAAAAAAGTTAGTTGGGGTTGCTTATTTTGTATGTATAATCTTTGGCCCGAACTAGCAAATACCGCAAACGGAATCAAAATATATCGAAGGGTGATTTTTTTACAGCACTTCGAATTTCAACTTTGAAAAAACCGTTTCAACTTGCCCCGGTGTACCTTAAAAGAACAGTGAACAATATATAAAAATTGCACCAAAATATCATTTAAATATCAAGATATGCTATGGATAAGAACATACTAATGGCACATAATAATCTTCACTTATTACAAATAGCATAACTTGGTCTCCTCATGATATTTTAGTTTAAAATATTGATATTGTCGTCTGATCTTTTATCTCTTATTGCAAACAGGTTCATATCTCATTTTGCATTCTTATTGACATTTGAACCGGTGCCAGCGAAAGTGGTACATAAACCATTTTTGTCAATTTTGAGTTTTTACATAAACGGCTTCTATTTGCAAAGTTCTAGTAAAGTTAACCAGTAATTTCTCTTGTTTCGAGATTTCTCTTGTTTCGGACAGCAGAACGATCGCGCGATCGGCCGAATAATTGTGTTCTGCATTGCGCGACCGGTAATAAAGTTTACCAGTTCAGTGCGAGATTTCTCTTGTTTCGATCGGGCAGGTAGTCATATGGCTACTGCTTCTGCCTCATACGCAGGAGGTCGTGGGTTCAATCCCAGGTCCGTTCCATTATCCTACTTTGTATCTTTCTCTATATTTCTCATGTTCTAGCAATCGCTAGAACTGGAAATGGACTTCCATACCGTTTCCATTACTATTCCTATACCTTCAACTTCAGTATTCTAACAGTAATCTGCTAAAATTGGAAATGAACTATAGAGCTCGTTTCCTACATCCAATTAGAAATTCCATAAATTGCCTTCTCCTATCTATCACATTGGCAGCTCGTTAACCAAGACGGACTGCTGCCTCTCGAACCTAATCCAAAAATTCCAACAAATTCCGCATGAACTCGTGGCAAGTGCAGAGGTATATTCGGCTTGCAGTGGGCGAGTGATTGCATCATCATTTCCTCCCCCTTCCCTACATTGACTTGCATTCTGACGTGGCAGGCGCCAGTATGACCTAACAAATGAGATCACCAATACTTGTACATTGAAGATGTGTGCTAGTCCCAAGCAAACATCTGTTGGTTCCCTGTGCAAGAACAGCTGATCTGGTCATAATGGAGTAGCAACTACGAGCAGTCAATCAAGCTCAAGCTAAACGGCTTCTATTTGCAAAGTTCTAGTAAGGGAATAACGAAAAAGTGATTTTTGATAAATCTGAAGATATGCACATTTTATTTTCTGGTATATATCACAATGGTCATTTCGTTGCCAGAAAAAGTGGTACATGCACAGTCCCCCCAACGAAAATCAGCTTATTAAAAAGAAAATTCGGCAACATGATTGCTTCCGCAGCAGATTTTAATCCTTTTTTGAATTTCAAGATAGCTATTGTAAACAGAATTCATTGAGCTCCTAATGTGTTTTCATGAAGTTTGAGCAGTCGCATGGCCAGATTCATTGAAATTGGTGCTATGGTGGCTGCTGTCCCCCATTTTGACCCCTGAATCCGGCCCTGGTAAGATTTTCAGAAGATCACATTCAATTGAAAATGGAAATTTAAAAACTCCTGATTTGTAAAGCTTGTATAGCTGCATGTCAATTCCCGCAGGCATGTTTCATTGTAATTGGTTTTGTAGCCCACACTATACCATTGTGACCCCTGAATCCGGCCCTGAATTTAGTCAACCATGTCCTATTCAAATGATGAAACTATCGAAATCGACTAGAATTCTTGTCAAATATGTTTTAGAAATGGTTTGATGGTTGATTTGTAAATTCCGGACGTAAACATGGCCAGAACATTGAGTTGATGTTCGAATTACAGGGAAAAAGACCCTCGCGCACACTTATTTTTAGCAATAATTCGGACCTGAACAAGAATTTCGGTCTTAAAATGTATCAGGGCAAAAATATAGCTATTCCCATTGAGCACAAACGAACCGCGAGTAATTCCGACGATCAGGTGCTGAATGCGAGCCATTTGAAAAAAATGGGTCTTCGACATGGATCTTTGAGGGTTAAGAATTATTTGAAAAATGTACATGTACCACTATTACTGACAACGATTTTCGGTTTCTGTTTCATTTTGTTCCCATAAATAGTGGTATATGTGCAACTTGTTCCAATAAACTTGAAATTTGTCAAGAAACTTCGATTAATTTTCACTACTATTTTCAGGCACATCAGACATAACATGTTGGTGCAGTTAAGCTGCAGAAAATTGCAAATATGAATTTATTATTAGATGTTTTTGGGAAAATGCGTCTCCTGAAAATTTACTCAATGTAACATGTACCACTTTCGCTGGCACTGGTTCATTTGATAATATTGAGCTATCTTCGTGTACTCGGGATGAAACATCAAACATTCCGGTGAGGCAAAACGCCCTAGTGGAGCTAACCCATAAAGTACTATGCGTCTCCATGCACTGTCCATACCAGAATGCTGATTCGCCGACTCGTGGTGCGTTGTTCCCTAAGAGCTGCCGGCTAAAAGGCGTTTTGCCTCATGATTTTTCCGGCAACGAAATATCACCACTTTTCATTTTAATTAACAAATTTTAATATGGCATCTGCTAGCTATATTGTTTAACTGTTGCATGAGGTAGAAACACTCATGAAAATCGGCATAGCTAAGGCATAAAAGCACTCTACGATAGATTCTCCTAACTACCCGTTACGGAAGTTTAAGCAAATTTCGAATTTATACTGTGGCAGCTTCAAAATAACGTGCATCCAGAACTGTTATCTACTTTTCAGTTAGATTAACAAAGGAAGCTCGCTCAAAATTATTCAACTATATCGAGCCATTTTATTCACAAATTTGTTACCCAACGAAGAAGGGAAAACTGAATTATCACCTGGCCACTGGGAATGCTTTCGAATACAACCACTCCTGATAGTCCACCAGTTGGCTTCGGCTACCGTTCGCAGCTCCATTATATTGAAGCTTTGTTTATGCTGGCGTTGTTGTGATGCCTTGAACTCACAAACGACGATATTAGCACCTACCCCTACAACATAAATACACGGAAACTAAATACCTACAAGATGGGTAAGAATGGAACCGCGGAAAGCGGAAAGCTCTTTTTGTTCCCAGCTCTCGACGAGAGCACACAAAGAGGAACCAAAACAAAAGAATGAAATACTTACTGGTGGTGGTGATGTGTTTTGTGTGCATAGCGCTTGCACCGTTAACTTGTACCTATGTAGCAAAATGTAACTAATAATCTCTTTGTGAGAATTCTATCAGAGTTACAGCGATAGAGTTAGGTTGACTTGAGGAATGAACGTTTCTTTTGGAAATCGGAATGAACTACGAATACTTTTTCGGATAAACGAGGAAAGGAATGGGCAAACTTTATCATAAGAATGTAAACAGTTTGTAGTAGGTATGGTCAGTTCGGAATCAAATAGTACTGACATTTACCGTTGATTCAGGAGTCTTGGAGATTAAAATCAGCAATGTTTCACAGAACAGGCTGATTGCCATCTGAAAAAAAATCTAATTATGATACTGTTGGCAACAACAAAGAGCATGTGGCTATCAAACTATCACCTTCCCTGATGCGTCCTGAAAAATGCTACCACAGGTTAACTTTCGCGCTAACAGGTTCTGTTTATCGAATACAAGGCGGCCTACGATAGCATTGGATAACTATGAATGAAATCGGCTTTCCTAGGAAGCTTACAAGATTGATTACAGTAACGACGGACAGTTTGCGGAAATTTGTTGAGATGCATTCGAAATCGTGGAAAATCAAGTCACCAAAAATCTGAAAAAAATGTTGCAAACAAGTCTGACAACAAGTAACCAAAAATCAAAAAAAAAAATTCCCCCGGGCTTACTGTTATTCAAATTAATTAAAGGTGAATAGGTCATCACCATGATCATGTTATAATTCATGAGCTATAAACATATTGAGATTATACAATAGTAGTTTGTGCAACTAGTTGCAAAAAGATGATTTTTTCAGCACGAGTTAATTAAGAAGTTGAATTAATTACTGAAGAATTTGCCGTTTGTTAAAGACGATTTTCGATTTCAACCCTGCCATGAACATTGAACATGTAAAGCACCACGATTCATGCATGTCCTTATTGCGCAAGTCCTCCACATTTCACTCTTTAGTTTTTCCGACGGTTGCGATGCATTCGTTCATTCATCCATTTGTTCGGCTCATTGTTGCATTCCGTTTTGGATAGCTATGTTCTGCACGTGCGAACGTTTGCATCGAACTGGCATGACCGGAAAATTCATTCCTTTCTCTGATTCGGCAGCCGAGCTATCGCGCGTTTATGGCTGATTTTCCTCAATTAAGGCTCCCATCGCATTCCACCTTCTCGTAGATAGGTCGTGGTTTCCGTCGTCGGGTCCGATAAACAAAGCCGGTGTTTTTTATTCGGGAAGCTTTGTATGCGGCGTTTGCGTTTGTGCTGCTTCCTATGTGATGGCAGTCGGTGGTGATAGCGTTGACGACGTGACGATTTTGTGGGTGTCCCTCCCGGCCGGTGTCTCGCTCGCTACGCCAAGGATGTCTCCTGTTTGAATCACACACAGCCAGTCAGTCTAGCGGTGGCGCCCAAAGCGAGCGGAAGTAATTTCGTGGGATTCGATTCGAATAGTCATATTGGTTAGTTGATGTTATATATCTATTGTGGTGATTTTCCTCGCGAGGATATGAGACTTATCTCGTTCGACCATCGCACAAAGTGATAATTCAGTTGGGAAGCTGTGAACAAGAAACGGATCTGTTTTTGTGTTGATGAGCTATGATGTTACACGCACTATCTGAATGATAGAAATGATGTCGCGAATCATGCAAACTAGGTATATGGTTTCGATGTTTGACGACAAGTTGAATGGATTAAACGTTGTATAACGGAAAAGTGTTGGGCGAGGGAGTAGTGAGTTCAAATAAGTAACTCCGTGGCAAGTTGTTTTCCGAGGTAAGTGGATTCTATTCTATTATTATTTTGATAACCAAGAATTTTCCAAAAGATACACCAGCTTTTGTTTAAAAAGCATTCATAATCTGCAGTTGAAATAATGTAAATTACCGTTTTAACCCTTCCGGCTCCGTAACGCTTCACGGCAAATGAGCCTTCCAAATAAATCATAGATTAAAAAAAAAACCGTTTTTACTTAAATTCCGAACAGACTCATATACCGAATACTCGTCTTATGGAGAGATTTATCTTATTGCATAAATAAGCAAAATTACGTCGGCAGGCGTGCAGATCAAGGACAATGAGATGACGTTGAAATGCATTTTAGTGGAATTTTAGACAGTTTTTACTTTGCGTATTCGACATTTGAGACAACGTTTGGCAGAGTCAAATTATTAAGTATTGATAGTTACAATCCATTAAATATGAGTATCAGTCACTTATATGAAAGTTCTATTCTTTCGCTACCCGATGGAAACAATTGACCTGGAAAAATATTTTAATTCAGGTCTCATAATAAGTGAAAAAAATATGCTTAAGTGTTTGTGATATGAATCAAAACGGTATAAGTTTTGAAAAACACGTATGATAATTTTACGTGCATATCCAAATTTTGAATGTAATTTATTTTATAGAGAATCTATTGAAATAATGTTTATTCGTGATTAAGTTAATCTTTTGAGCTGAGTGAAAACGCTTCAAACCAACGTGTATATATTTCACCACCTTTTCACCACAATCGATATTGCACGTTATGCTGTTAAAAATTAACATTTTTCGAAGCGTCACTTGATGGTATGACGAATGACTGTAGGTCAATCAATGCACCGTACTTTCTGAATGACGGAAAGTTGCCCGGATCGTCCCGCGGAAAGCGACTCAGCACGTAATTGATGAAGTGTTTTTTTATTTGCATTTTCTCAATACACTCGACATGAACGGAATGATGTAGAGCTCAGATTTGTACTTCATACTCGAGATGTGTTTACTTCACATAAATCGAACATCCCTAGAACAATCGGGTTAATGATCGTTTTTATATGTGAACATATGTACTGGCTTTATGGAAAATTTAATGCTGGAAAAAACATTGGAATTCAAGCTTATATAAATCAATGCGAACCAGTTTTGTGAATGGTTAACTACACAGTAAAAAATTGACTTTTACTGGTGATGTAATCAATAAAACAAATGTAAATGTAGATCTTGTAATCGTTTTCTCAATGTAATTGTGTGTTGAAAAGCACGCGCTTATACAGAGCATGAAATAAGCTATATAAATATAAATACTTTACATCACTACCATTCTAACTACACTCTATTGAAAACAACACCTTATTTACCGTGATGGGTTAATCTTTAAACCATTGAGTATCATAACATAGCATATGTGATTGTACAAATCGTAGGTGGCTATACAATACTCAATTGAGAAATCTACTTATATTGTCGCAAATTGGTAGGGGAACTGTTCCAATCTCCATCTCACTGAACATATATTCATCTCATCGCGAAACAAAAAAAAAAGCCGCCTCGCAGCTTAGTGTTCATTAATTCAGTTATTAACTGCGAGGTTTCTAAGCCAGGTTACCATTTTTGCATTCGTATATCATGAGGCTAACACGATGATACTTTTATGCCCATGAAAGTCGAGACAATTTCCAATCCAAAAATTGCCTAGACCGGCACCGGGAATCGAACCCAGCCACCCTCAGCATGGTCTTGCTTTGTAGCCGCGCGTCTTACCACACGGCTAAGGAGGGCCCGTCGCTTATTTTTGTCAATATGCGTGCTCACTGCTGAAAAAAAATTACATTTCCTCGATGAAAGATTAAAAAAACGTATCCTTTTCCTATAGGGTAGTGAGCTAATTACCGTCGTAGTAGGTAGTGCTTGCACTGTTCGAACGAATCATGTACATTTACATCAAATATCATGCACATAATTGGAGCATGATAAACGATAGAAATTTACATTTCATTTTATCTTTACATCACTTATCATATGTTGTTTTAAATTTACATGTGCTATTTTATGCTA
The DNA here is from genome assembly GCF_024139115.2 of Armigeres subalbatus. NCBI lineage: Eukaryota > Metazoa > Arthropoda > Insecta > Diptera > Culicidae > Armigeres > Armigeres subalbatus. Next base: position 170,366,218 of record NC_085140.1, read on the forward strand.
TATAAATAAAAAACGGTTAACATGAGAATCGAACTCAGGTCCGCAGAGTGATGGCCCGTTCTGATACCACTCTACCGTTTTCACTTCTTGAAACCAATGTTGCCCAAAGAGTAACAGGTTCTGAGTTATGGCGATTCAAACATACAGTATCGAACCCGTCGTGATCGGGTTCTGGCTAAGTAATGTAAATTTACATGCTCTGAGTAAGCGCATGCGCATCGTCAAGGGGAAATATCTGACTGGATGAAGTGCAAGAATTTGAAGTTTTTCCATCGATTTAAGTAAACGCCTGATGAAGTACACCGATGAAATGCAGCATCATGAATGCAGCTTTGTAGTCGTAATGAAAAATCTTCACTTTAGTATGACGGTGGTCGAAAACGAAGGTTTCCCGCTGCATTTGCAGCTGCCTTGATGGAATTGTTTGTTTTGTTTACATTCTACCGAGATCGTTCCAAGCGTGGCCATCTTTAGTTTCAGTTCACATAATATCATGTAAACTTGATGGGCTATAAATTAATTTTCAGGGTGATTAAAGTATTGTTTTTAATAGAGTGTAGTAATAATGGTATGGTGATGTATTTATACGGTTTAATTCATGCTCTGTTTATGTGCATGATTTTCAACGCATAATTACATTGAGAAAACGATAATATGATCTGCATTTACATTAGTTTTGTTGATTACATTACCAGTAAAAGTCAATTTTTTTTTGCTGTGTGGTTTTAAAATCTAATTTAAACGCTAGCCCAACTACTGACTCTAACTAAGTTGTATATAACAAGTATTTTAGAGTTGCTAGTTTTAATTGCGTACTACTAACACAATGAACAAATCATGGTGTATTGAGAATCACCAATCAAAAATACCCTTAATTTTTTTTAAATTAGTCTTACGAAAATCTGTTTACGTCCATGAGAATTTTCATTCGTCCACTCCAAAATTCGATGTATTGCTGTCAAACAAATCTGTTGGTATTGGTTTACTATTTAAAAAAGTACACCAAATTCGTTTTTTATGCGGTGTGCTACCGTGTTACATATGTAAATTAATTTAATATTGACCTGTGCTGAATATATTGTGTGTATATTGTGGAACATAGAAAAGAATATGTGTATGGAGGATGTTCGCGGTTATCCAAAAAATTCCTGAAGTGGAGGCCTTTAAATCTACACGTGTAACCAACGATGTACAGGCATGTTTTGTAAATGTAATGTACCCATTGTGGTACATATAATAAAATCAGCGTATGGAAGATGTTCGCGGTTATCTAAGATACTCCTGAAGTGAAGGCCTTCATATCTACACGCGTTATCAATGATCTACAGGCCTGTTTTGAACGTTGTATGGGTCCAATGTGGAACATTTAACAGATTTTTTGTATGGAAGATGTTCGCGGTTATCCAAGAAATCCCTGTAATTTACCCATTGTGGTACATATAACAGAATCTGCGTATGAAGGACGTTGAATAAGGCAAATTGTTTTTTTTTTGTTACGCGTGTAGAACGAAAGACCTTACACCAGGAATGTCTTGGACAGTGCTGCAAAGTGTCACCGTTGAAGTCCTACAAAGCCTAACAATAACAAAATCCAGGTCATGTGTCAAGTACTCAATTGTGATGCTCAAATGTGGAACAGTGTGTCAACTAGCTCTGGGTCACTCACCATGACTTCACTTCTTTTGCCTGTGATCACCAGCATGAATGATAGAAAAACTTTCCAGATGTTGTGGTTGTCATATCCGTGTCATTGTGACTGTCGTGATGATCACTTGACCCATTACAGCCACCATCTGAAAGATTCGGTTTTAAGCTACCGAATGCACAATGTTTTGTTTTGTTCCGTCGTATTCCATTATTATTTTGAATCAACTTAAAATAGTCGTTAATGTACGTTTTTCAGTACAACTTTTACGTAAACAATTAAAAAGTGGCTAACATGATTAGTTATTTATTGCATGTTTACAATCTCTACAAATGACAGCCATTCGTCTTGTATGTATTATTTATTGTATGTAAATATTTTTATTAGAAAGTTTGACTGATTTTGCGATAGTCACCCATATAACACTTTTATGTAGAATGCGTCGTTTTTCGAGTATATTCATTTGAAAAAATCAGTAAAAAAGTTTGGCCCTTTTCAAAAGATAGTCTAGATCAAATTTGAAAATTTGTTTGTAAATGTTCACGTTTTTTGTACGTGTAGTAATTTAACTATTTGATTATCAATTAAAATACGACGGCATTCCAATCAAACGACAACAAAATCAATCAATAAGGGTGCGCATCTGCCCTTTTGGCCGCCGACCGACCTGATGCTCTTTATGGCTCTCAACTCGTGGTTGTCAGTCTATCATGTCGGTCAATTTTGAAAATCAAATTTGAAGGTTTGTTTTCGGTTCCAGTGAACAAAAATTTACTAGTGCAATCCAATTTCGACCGTATAAAAATGGTTTTGATTGTACTGCCATTCAGTTAATTCCTCAGTCTGTCAAACAACTAACACACAAGCTTAACAATAACATGTACGTGTGTAGTGCTGCCAACAAATTTCTATTATGACTTTCTTTGAATAAGAGCACCAAGAAGGTTCATGAAAGTTCGATAATATTCGCGTCTAAGGGCACCGTGCAATGATTTCAATTCATGTTGTTTTCCAACGACCCGCTGGTTACTTCAAAGCTTCTATACGTTTTCATGCTTGTCCCTTGTTCGAGACAACTTTAGATGCAGTTTCCATAAATTGCTCTTTTCTACTTTGTGCTTAGGTAGTATCGATCACAGATCAAAGCCAATAAACTCTCAATCAACGAGTTTCCTGCGTTGATGAAACCTAATAATATTATTTTCATTCATTTATTCACTGTTCAATTTTATACCACAACTTTGTAACTTTACAGATATCTTCGTTTGTATTTCGACGAGATACTCAAGTACGAGAGACTGAATTTCTTTGAAACATAAAAAGCATAATTTTCCTTTGTATGGGCAATGGATATTTGTTCATTAAAAATTATTTTGTTTTGTGGAAATTATTTATTTCATTTGCGTTTTAAACATTATTATTATTATATATACAGTATACTGTCAATAATGTTGTGGAAACTAATGTGGTTATTTACTACGTGGAACATTTCGAAATTTCCATTCGGAGCTTCCATTTTATACATACCACACAGTAAAACATTATGAAAATTAGCCACGACGGAATTTATAATTGAATGTAAAATTCGGAAACAGAATGTGTACCAGATCATAATTTTAAGATTCTGTGATGTAAATGATAAATCCATTGAAATTTCAATTGAATATATCTTAATTTTACTTGACTCTACCGGAAACCTTGGTGAGCGAGCACGTGACTGTCAAAACAAATCAAAACAAACTTCACTGCATTTCATGCAAACCGCAGCTGGCACCTATTTTACTAATATAAGAGTCAACTTAAACGGAATCTTCGCATATGAAAATAAAGCTGCCTTTATAACGCTGCATTTCATCGCTGCAACTCTTTGTTTTTTGCTTCCTCCGGCGAGAAATCTGTGATGCATTCAGCATACTGAGTCTCAAACGATTCCGTCTCGATGGAGTTTCCGTGTCATGTAAATTTAGGCTATCGTTCAGCCTAATGAAGAATTATCAAATCACCAAAACGATCGAATCGATTTCAAGAAGTGGAAATACCCGAAACGATAACAAGTTCGGCTCTTACTCTGCAGACCAATGTTCGATTCCCATGCTCTGCTCCTTTTGTTTTGTTTTCAAATAAAAATAAGAACTGTAAAATTCCAGCACGTGTAAATTTAAAACAACCTATAACTTTCTGTCGTTTAACACGAAGCAGATTTGTTACATCTACTTGAACGGAAATTTACAGGTTTTGTTCGTACTGTGCAATATTGATGTTTCGTCCTTTTCTTCAGTGTCTTGGAATCGGATCCTCTAAGTGGATTCGAATGTAATTCGATGTTGGAAAGTAGCCTCGAGAAACTGAAACGTCCCGGAAGGCAAAAATCAACAAAGGCGCGCACCCTCATGGGAAAACAATCCGTGATCAGACACATGTTTGAAGTGTGTTTTAAAGAATAATGTAAATAAATCACAAAATTGAAAACAAACAAACAATGACACATTTGCAATGCGGAAAAATGGGATCACCATCAATGACCTGCTAAGGTGCATGTAGAGTGCAGTTGCACAAGTGGTAAAAATAGACGACGCCGTACCAGGAAAAATAGCATCACGTGCAAGCAACGGTCCAGTAGCCGCCCGGCCCCACTCTGTCCTGTCCTGCTGCGGTGCGTTCGTGTGAATAGAGTTCTGATTTCGGCGGGATGAGATAAATCACGCCACGGTTTGCCGCGCACTTTTAAATGGGTGGGCAGCTTGGTCGGGAACGGTGTGCCACGATGCGTTGTTTGCAGGGTTGATGCTTGAGAAGAAAGTGCAATAAAATTAATGGATATTAAACAACATGTGCGAAGAGGTGGCTGCGAAGTGCATCGCTGTGTTTAAAAACAAATTTAAATTGCCGGGCATCCGATGAGTGAAACTGACCAGAGTAGGTATGGTCAAGTGGTTCAAGAGCGACAAGATAGTATTTAGGACCGTCATTTAGTGAGGAATTCCGGAGTGATTTGCAATGTGGGCGAACGTGCTTTTGTAAACAAATGTTCAGAATGTAGATTCATGGCAAAACAATCTGAGTAAATCGCAGTATGTATGCGACAGAATAAACCTTCCTCAATCCTGGATCCGGGAATAAGTTTCGGAAAAACACGTTACCATACAAGGAAAACGATAACCCAAATGTTAGTTTATAAACGCATGTATGCAAATCACTTTGGAATTAAGGGAGTGTAGTGATGCATAAGAAAACCGTTGGTATTTCCGGTATGCAAGCTGTTTCATTGTCGAATGAGTACATGGAGCTAGGAAAACCGCTATCCAGCCTACTAAATAAAAGAATTCAAAAAGAGTAATGCCATCATGTCTAATGTGTAACACGTGGTTTGGAGATTTGTTTTAAGTAGTATCTCTGAAACACTCACCACGCAAGAGTACCTATATGAGCTCCTCTTGCAGGTTGTGGGTGAACTAAAATGTTCTATCGGGGGATTTTCAATTTTTTGCGCTATTTTTTGTGCTAACTTCATATAAATCTTAACTCACCACCAACAAAAATGTATGGAAAAATGAGCCCCGATAGGACATTTTTAAATTGCACTTACGTTAAAGGGGAAACCTATGCTGTCGTGTAGTGGGTGTTCAATGGGGTGTTCAGTGGGTGTTGAATTTTCAAAAATTAGCCTCTTTGGACAAAGACAACGTGACCATATCGATTACAATGAATTGTAAGTTCTGTTTGTTTTGGTTTAGTAGTAGAAGCATGAGTACTAGGGTGCCAATGGAATGTTTGGAAAAAAAAATGTCATCGAATTTCAAAAAACGACATTGATCACAAGTTTCATTACCCAAAAATATGACCCCATGCAAAATATGAGCTCAATCGGACATGATTTAGGGGTGCCTAAAATTCATCAAAGTTTGGAAATTTTTACCCATGAAAAATTTCCCAAGGGGGGGGCAAAATAAAAGTAGAAAATCGAATTTTTGTTTTTGATGCCAAATGACTTAAAAATGCATGAAACGGCGAGATTAATTTTTTTTTGAAAATATTTGATTTTTTCTCTTAGAACATTTTTGGACCTAGAATATTTTTCAGAAGATGAAATTTTTTTTCCTCGAATTTTAACACCAGACGATATGCAAACGTTTTCGTAGCCAAAAATATCGCCCTATGCAAAATTTGAGCTAAATCGGACATGATTTAGGGGTTAATCGGAATTTTTTTTGTTCTAACAAGGGGGAAATTTTTTTTTTTTTTTTGATGCCGAAGGACTCAAAATGCATGAAACTTTGAGATTTTTTTTAAATCGACTGTTTTGGTACTAATGGCGAAACAATGTTTCATCGAATTTAAATACCGGACGTTACGCAAACATTTCCCAACCCCTAAAATATGCCCCTATGCAAGATTTGAGTTCGATGGAGCTCAAATTTTGCATAGGAAGATGAAATTTTTTTTCCTCGAATTTTATCACCGGACGATATGCAATCGTTTTCGTGGCCAAAAATATCCCCCCATGCAAAATTTGAGCTAAATCGGACATAATTTAGGGGTGCTCAAAATGAATCAAATTTTTTTTTCTAACAAGGGGGGAAATATTTTTTTGTTTTTTGATACCAAAGGACTCAAAATGTCTTATGGCGAAAACAATTTTTCATCGAATTTAAAAACCGGACGTTACGCAAACATTTCCTTAGCCCTAAAATATGACCCTATGCAAAATTTGAGTTCCATCGGACAAGATTTAGGGGTGCTCAAAATCTTGCTATCAAAGTTTTGAGTTTTTTGTAGCCTTTGAGATCAGTTTTACGGAGAAAATCATCGGATTGCTAGGCACTGAGGTTGCTTATTACACTGAGGTTTATTTTTACGCGGTTATTATTACGCTTTACAGCCTGGATTCAAAACACAACGTGTAAAGATCAAGCTACAAAAAAAATCAAAATTTTGATAGCAAGATTTTGAGCACCCCTAAATCAAGTCCGATGGAGTTTGCGTAACGTCCGGTTTTTAAATTCGATGAAAAATTGTTTTCGCCATAAGTCATTTTTTCGAAGTCCTAAAACAGTCTTTTTTTCCAAAAAATAATTCTCAAAGTTTCATGCATTTTGAGTCCTTTGGCATCAAAAAAACAAAAAATAATTTCCCCTTTGTGATAAAAATTTCAAAACTTTGATGAATTTTAGGTACCCCTAAATCATGCTCGATTTTGCATGGGGTCATATTTTTGGGTAATGAAACTTGTGAGCAATGTCGTTTTTTAAAATTCGAAAATTTCATTTTCATTGGCAACCTAATGAGTACTAGAATGCTAGTGGCGCTGTAGTCATTTATTGTATTTCACCAAATTATATTTCAATTAGCTGAACTTTGCTGTTTTTAGTCTCCATGTTGTAGAGAGTGTTTTGTTTCACCAACAACATCAATTTGACATTTATAGTACCAGTTCTTTGGCTACTAGGCCGATGAGAGTAAGATGTTGGTCACGGGAATAGAAGCGACACTAGCAATCTTACACTTTTGAATCAACTGTTTTAGTCGATTGAGATCTTAAAAGACAGGGACACCGTCTTTGACCAGAGGTCGTACAGACTGAACACTTGACACCTAGCATGAGACAACGGACATGACACATAACACGCTATCCGCACGGCCACGAAGCCCTTAATTGTTAATTAAACAAAAAGTTAACCCCACGAAAAAAAAACACATAAAACACTTGTCATAAGACGAGTTTGTACCTTCTCATTTAATTCTACCGTTTGATTGTACCTTGACAGATACGTATTTCGACCTCAACAGTAAGGTCATCTTCAGTGTCTCGTACTTGTCTTGACTTTAATGGGAAGGTACAAACTCGTCTTATGACAAGTGAAGACATTCCACTAAAAAGCTCAAAATAATTTTCTTAAACATAAAGAAAGTCAAAGAAAACTCAGGTTGTATACTTAAAAAGCAGTGAAAATTCAGGTTAACCGAGAAATTAATAAATTCCAACCATGTAAAAAACGGGTGTTCTTCTAATAGCCATCCTGGGATAGCCAAACATGGGAATTTAAAGTGAGTTGGAACGTTTTTTGTTTTTGTGAGCACGCATGTCAGTGAAGAGAACCGACGAATTTGGTGTGTTATTATCCTGTATTTTACGATGAGACGAATTCCAATCCATTCCATTCCAATTCTATCCAAGAAAAAGACTTCAATTTTAGTAGAATTTTGGTCACCGTGAATTTATATATTTTTAGATTGTTGATTTTTTTCGGTGAAAAACGACACACACAATTCCCGTTTTTTATTAACGTTTCGGCTTACTCCATTCAGTCATCATCAGATATTGAAAAAAAAAGTTTACCAATGTGGTCCAATAACTGACGTTATTGTGCGTGTCGTTTTTCACCGAAAAAAAATCAACAATCTAAAAATATAAAGACTTCAATGTTTCAAACTTTGAACACCATAATACGAAGTAATCAATCATTACTTGAATAATTTAGTTAAATTACGTTTGAATTCCGAATTAGGGTAAAGGATGTATTTTGGACCACCCTTACGAAGGCTTTTATTTTGGACCACCAAGAGGAATTTGCCCTTAGTGGTCCAAAATATGAGCCATCGAACTGGTGGTCCAAAATACCTCCCTTACCCTACCATTAAACCGTGTCATGAAACCCGTTTCGCTTTAAAACCAAGAATCATCTCAGTAGTATTTAAAGAAACAAAACAGATATCCTCTACGATAAATCATTCACGAAGCACTAACTCACAGCGCGTCAATTTTGCCGCAATAGTTTCGCGCTCCAGTCGTTAGCACTAATGACCGTTCAATAAGATATTCACACTAAGGAGCTGCTTCGCTCGATGTTCCAATGATGCTTCGTCATACTTTTCAGCGAATTCAAAAGTTTTCTACAAACAGTTAAGCCCATCACCCGCACTCATCGCCATGCTCTAACAACAACACTGCTCGCTATAGCCCGGTGTGGTAGCGGAAAAACGTTTCCTGGAGAATGTTATTCTGCAGCTCTACGTGAGGATGGATAACACGGGTGTACAGGGCAAGATTTTAATTCACATTTCCACATAAAGGGTTACCGTTCCATAAATTCATAGCATGTCAATAATAATCGAAAACAGCAATTTGTTAGTTAGAGACATACTAGCGTTTAGATAATAATGCACCATAAAGACCAGATAATAAACCATAAAGAAAGCCCAACAATTTTGTAGCCTGGTGTACCTTCTTCGCATATTTTAGCAGGGATTTCCCTTCCACCGTGTAATATACGATAGAGGAAGTTTGAGCCGGAAAAGCGAGACAAAGTGAGTCTTCACTAGAAACAAGATAACAGTACAAATGTCCCACAACGCACCCCCGGGACAAAATGCTCATTTGGATTCTATCCGAAAGTTAGACTCCGAAAGTATCTACCTTAGCGGATATTAAGGCTTGGTATATGAAGGTTTTCTACATTTTGGAAGTTTATTCAATTGTCTGCTTCTAAAGATATAGCGCGGAGACTCTCCGAGACAAAAAGAAAGTCATCAACTTTTCGCAAACTCTGTGCACGTCATTCCAAATTTAAAGCAGCAATTAGATAACGTTTTTATCAAAGGAATCAGAGGTCTCCTATGAGCATAATGTGGTACACCAAATTGCTTCCCATTGTTTCTAGATTCCAATCCGTGTACAGGTGAGAGTTACAAATAAGCAACAAGGCGCCGGTAGCGGCCGCAACGGAATATTATCAGCATCGGTGGTGGCTGCTGCCGATAATTCAGTCTCAGCGTGGCGTGGGCGTGGGTTTGCTGTTAATCATCATGTGGCCTTCATCAGCATCCAAAGAACTCAAGTGAAAATTTCACCATTGTGTAGCCATTCGGCAGCAAGTGAAGTATTCTCACATGGTTCGGACAATCGATTGGTTGCTGTAGGTAAGTGATTTTGAAGGTGCATCAAGAAACGAGAACCCCCACACACTGACTGGGGCCGCCCTTGTCCAAACATGAAAAAAAAACCTCTCAGTCATTGAAATAATTACCATAGGTGTCTTCACCGGAGCTCCGATATACATTAATGCCGACATTTTGGTCAATATTCACAATTTTAAGCGATATTCGCATAAAAGTGCCATATGCCAAATCGGTCAAACAGCGTTTTTAAAACGTGATTTCTCGCTTAACTTTTCAAAAGGACCTAAGTAACATTTTTTTCATGACTTAATTTGAATACTGCAATCAATAGCTTTCATGTTGTTCTATTGATTGCGCTATTCAAATTAATTCATGAAAAAATGTTACTTAGGACCTTTTGAAAAGTTAAGCGAGATTTCTTCAGAGAAGTTGTTCGTCACTTAATTTCGATAAACCTTGTTGAAAAGTTCAAAATTCCAGAGCCTGCTGTGATGATTTATTTGTCTATTTCGTATAGAAAGATCCATCAATGAAATTTGATTAGTAATTGAATTTTATAAACACTTTTACTTTTTAATATTATTCAAAATCATTATCCTAATGACAAAATACACGATTCGTGATGGTGATCCAGTTAGAAAAAAATATTTCTGACGATTAATCGCGGAAAAAGGGCAAATTTATAGTATTTCCCACATATGTCGTTTATGCGATGGGGCAGAGTCGGGCAGGCGTTTTAATCGGCAATGAACAGAAAAACTCATGCCTTTTGAAACAAATACTATTCCAAATATATGAGCCTCGATGATTTTTAAAAAATTGAATTTTACCGAAGATCATTTTAAACGCTAATGAAAAACACCTCCTAATGATTTTTCATTCATCGGGGTGGTGGAATTTCTAAAAAAGTTTTCGAATGAAATTCTCAAAAGAATCCGTTAGGGAAGTTGCACAGAATTTCCCTAAAGTTATTTCCAATTAAATTAATGAAGGAACTTTTGGAGAAGTTTCGGAAAAAAAATCAAAGAAACACTCAAATAAATTTTCAAGGGTATTCTTGGAGGAAGTTCTTAAGGAATTCATTAGGAAACTTGCCATAAGACGAGTTTGTACAATTCCATTTAATTCCACCACTTGATTGTATCTTGACAAATAAAGCCTGTCCACGTTAAATTTCGGACACTGAGACAATGTCCAACTGATTTGTAGCCATTTTATCTCTTTGGACAAGAAGAAAAACCCGATGAAAGAATAACATAAAGCGGAGAGATTCAACTGTCGTGTAAATTGATCTCCTCAGTGGTTTGTGAAAATTTTAAAAAATCGCGTGGGATAATGGGTGTCCGAAATTTAACGTGGACAGGCTTTACGTATTTCAACCTCAACAGTAAGGTAGTCTTCAGTGTCTCGTACTTGACTCGACGCCAAGGCAAGTACGAGACACTCTCGAGATAAGTACGAGACACTAAAGACGGCCTTACTGTTGAGGTCGAAATACTTATCTGTCAAGGTGCAATCAAATGGTAGAATTAAAGCCCTAAAATTCAAAAAAGGCATGATATGCCTTGCCGCGTGAATTTTATTTTCTCAGCTAAAAATTCTTCACGCCGATTCACGCCGCCGCCGCCGTCTCCGAACATTGCCGTCGACGCCGCCGCCGATGTAAAAATGGCCCTACTTCGGCATACAGGTCTAGACGGAACTGACCGAACCATTTTGCAAAAAAAAAGTCTTTTGACTAAATAGGCCATTTAGCCAAAAATGACTCACTTCGCGCTTTTCGCTTTTTTGAGTGAGAAGCGAGACGTCTCACTATTTACTTCTCATTTCTCACTGCTTACTGTAAAAAGTGAGAAGCGAGTAGTGAGACGTCTCACTTCTCGTTTCTCACTTCTCACTGTAAAAAGTTAGAAGCGCGAAGTGAGTAGTGAGAGGTCTCATAAAATTATATAATATAATAATATAATCAATTCGTTTTATAAAATTGACTACTTTCTGGTCTAAATTCCGGTCACTTGATTTTGATTTTCTTCCCTTTTTCGGACATGTTAGCGAACGTGTAGTTTTCTCCAAGCTTGTTTACTATGAATTTTTACCTTTGCGGGGTGGATAGCGACACGCTTGGTCAAATTATCCATCGCGATGCCCTTCTTACGGAGCCATGTGTCCATAACTCGAATTGTACTATCACTTTCAATTTGCAAAACATCAGAAACAACAAATTTTCAACTCACAATAAAATTTGATTTGAAACTTGACATGTGAATATATCGAATGCAGGATAAAACAAACTCATGAGCTTTTGAGTAGGAACACTTTGATAATGAATAACTTATTTTCGTTACAGTTTTTACTTAAAATAAGGCTAGAGTGGTCTGCAGTACATTGAAGTCGTCTCCATTCCGCTCGGTCCATGGCTGCACGTCGCCAACCGCAGAGCCTACGGAAGCTCGTTGCACGTTGCGTACCTCGCCTTCTAGTTTCCGTTGGATCGTTGTTGAGAACCATTTGCACCGAGCTAGTGTCCGACATTCTGGCTATGTGTTATGCCCGCCGCAGTAGCCCGATTTTCGTGGTTTTAACGATAAATGGTTCTCCCAACAGCTGATGCCACTCGTGGTCTTCCCCACGTATCGCCCGCCATCTTACTATAGATAATATGCAGAACTTTTCTTTCGAAAACTCCGAGTGCATTTTGGTCGTCCACTACTCCGCCACGTTGGTACTCCATGAGCATTATTGGTGTCAAGTTGTCAAACGCAACGTGCGGGCCTTAGGACAGGACTCTCCCGGTCGACTACTGGCAGCGCCAGAGTTTTGGTAATGTTGGGTATCCGCAATTTTTGCGTAATGGGTTCTTTCATAATTTGTAATTTGGAATCAGTAATAAGAACTATAATGTCAGAATAAGTCCAGGAGAAAAGTAATACAAAACCGTATTCAGACTTTGGAGCCACGACTGCATATCAAGAAAACTCCCCTAATAATCGAGATTAAAGTCGATCCATTACTCTTCTTCTTAGGACTTTTTCAGCAATTCATTGGAAATTTATTTCAATCAAAGTTAATTGTCTGTGTATTGAACCACCCGACATTAATTTACTATGTTCTGAAAACTCAGATGTGAATATGTGGAAGATTTTGATTTGAAAAATGTATTGGAGGTAACCACTTTCCCTTCTATAGGACTCGAACCCACGATCCTTAGTTCGACTGAGGGTCGTGGATTCGAGGCCCATCGAAAGGAAAGTGGTTACCTCCAATACATTTTTCAAATCAAAATCTTCCACATAATGTACATAGACATTTATGTTATTTTATGTATCCAGAAATTCCTTCTGGACATGCCTCCAGACATTTTTTCTCTCGTAAATACCTTAAATAATTCTTTAGAAAATACCTCCATGAATGAATTCGGTAAGTCATCCAGAAATTTCTTCAGGCATTCTTTCAGACAAACCTTTATTTTTTTCAGGAATTCCTTCGGAATTACCTCTATGAGTTTATTCTAAATTTCTTCCAAACATTTTCTGAAAAATCCTCCTTAATTTAATCCAGAAAATTCTTCAAAATTCCCACGAATTTCTTCGGAAAATTCTTGTAATGATTATTTAATAAGTTCCTCCGAAAAATTCTTTTAAAAATTAATACCGAAATTCCTTCAGAAATTGTAGGGAAACTCCTCATAGGAAATTCCATTTCTTCGAAAATTTATCCAGCAGTTGCGTTGGAATCTCCTCAACGATTCTAGGTATTTTCTTGGGAATTTAAGAACGAATTCCAAAAGGACGTTATTACATTTCTCCAAGTATTCCTTTGGACATTCATCTAAGAATATCTTCGGAATTTCCTCGAAATGTTCCTTTGGAAAACTATTAAGAACTTACTCCGAAAATAAATCCAGAAATGACATGGGAAATTTCTAAAGATAATGCTTCGAAATTTCAAAGAAGAAATTCTAAGAATTCTAAAGTTCCTAAATTTTGTATGGTTAGAATTTTCCCTGATTTTTTTTGCGAATTTCTTCAAAAATTCCTTTCAAAACTTCTTCGAAAATTTCTCGAAATTCCTTTAGAGATTATTTCGGAAATTTCTTTATGAATAGAAATCACGCCAGATTTATTTTACCTTCAGATATTCCTCGGTAACTTTCTTGAGAAATTTCACCGGTAATGCAGTAATTTCTTCAGTATTCATTTCTGGATTCTCTTAAAGAAATTTCTTCAGGTATTTCAATTAACATCCCGAACAGTAGATGGTAACAAATTTATATCAGAACTTGTTATTCTGTTATTGCATTTTTATAACAGAGATTATTATAAAACATTTACCATTAGTAGGTAAAATAACAAAAATTGTAAGAAAATTGCTTCTAGTTTGAACAAAAACCTTACTAGATATTCAATTGAATCAAAAATATACCTCGATGTTTTACATATGAAGTGATGAAAATAACTAAATTCATTCCAAATTATGTGATTGACAAGAACAAAGTCATTGCTGGTTGTGTTACAAGTATTGCTGTTCGTATTAATTATATTACATTGTGTTTATCCGGAACAGAGAATTTACAGCAAACTTATTACAAATATTCCTATTTGTAACACATTGTGATATATTTTTGTTATGAATAACTGGTCGGGATTCCTCCTGTAATTTCTCCGGAAATTCGTACACCAATTCCTCAAGGAATTCCTTCGGAAACTCTAGGAAGCAAATCTTCCGTGATTGCACATGCCAAATTTTTATATAGTTTATATAATGTTCTTATGCAGAACTGTTATGCAGAACTGGCACGGCAAATGCTGGGTAAAGCGTACCATTGGTACTTCGCGTACCTGAAGGAATAAAATAGACCCCATCTCGCGGTCCTTAGCCTCTTACCCAGCAACTCCTATCCCTACCTCCCCGCGGTGCTGGCCGGGATACGAGCAACCTTAGGGAAGATCGGGTAACCAACCCCGGTGGGAACTATGGTCGTATGCTGACAGGGAAGGGGGGGTTTGCTCCTCTCCGGAGGTGCAAATCTTATTGAGCGTCTGTTCTCCATGTCAGGATCGGCTCACAACAGCGTCTGTTCTCCATGTTAGGGGCGGCTGATCATCGTCCGAGTGCCAGCGAGGGACTCTAAGTGAAACTGTGCACCATGGTCCACCGGAAATAAGGAGGAATGGTCCTCCGGAAATTTAGGGGTTTGGTGTCAGGCCCTGCAAGCCAGCCTTTAAAAATCATAAGCAACGAACAATCAACAAGAGAGTACGGACCGGAACCATCGGCGAAGACCACTGCGACGAAAAGGGACTAGCGATTGGAAACTCGGTTCGTGGAACTGCAAATCTCTCAACTTCATCGGGAGCACACGCATACTCGCCGATGTGCTCAAGGACCGTGGATTCGGCATCGTAGCGCTGCAGGAGGTTTGTTGGAAGGGATCAATGGTGCGAACGTTTAGAGGTAATCATACCATCTACCAGAGCTGCGGCAACACACACGAGCTGGGAACAGCTTTCATAGTGATGGGCGATATGCAAAGGCGCGTGATCGGGTGGTGGCCGATCAATGAAAGAATGTGCAGGTTGAGGATCAAAGGCCGGTTCTTCAACTTCAGCATAATCAACGTCCATAGCCCACACTCCGGAAGCACTGATGATGATAAGGACGCATTCTACGCGCAGCTGGAACGTGAGTACGACAGCTGCCCAAGACACGACGTCAAAATCATCATAGGAGATTTGAACGCTCAGGTTGGCCAAGAGGAGGAGTTTAGACCGACTATTGGAAAGTTCAGCGCTCACCGGCTGACGAACGAAAACGGCCTACGACTAATTGATTTCGCCGCCTCCAAGAATATGGCCATTCGTAGCACCTACTTCCAACACAGCCTCCCGTATCGGTACACCTGGAGATCACCACTGCAGACAGAATCACAAATCGACCACGTTCTGATTGATGGACGGCACTTCTCCGACATTATCGACGTCAGGACATATCGTGGCGCTAACATCGACTCTGACCACTATCTGGTGATGGTTAAACTGCGCCCAAAACTATCCGTCATCAACAATGTTCGGTACCGACGACCGCCGCGGTACGACCTAGAGCGACTGAAGCAACCTGATGTCGCCACTGCATACGCGCAGCATCTCGAGGCAGCGTTGCCGGAAGAGGGTGAGCTCGATGGGGCCCCTCTTGAGGACTGCTGGAGTACAGTTAAAGCAGCCATTAACGACGCAGCGGAGAACAACGTCGGGTATATGGGTCGAAGTCGACGGAACGATTGGTTCGACGAAGAGTGCAGACAGATTCTGGAGGAGAAGGACGCAGCGCGGGCGGTTGCGCTGCAGCAAGGTACCCGGCAGAACGTGGAACGTTATAGACGGAAGCGGAGACAGCAGACCCGCCTTTTTCAGGAGAAGAAACGCCGCCTGGAAGAAGCGGAGTGCGAGGAGATGGAACAGCTGTGCCGTTCTCAAGATACACGCAAGTTCTATCAGAAGCTCAACGCATCCCGCAAAGGCTTCGTGCCGCGAGCCGAAATGTGCCGGGATAAGGATGGGAGCATCTTGACGGACGAACGTGTGGTGATCGAAAGGTGGAAGCAGCACTACGAGGAACATCTGAATGGCGCTGAGAGTACAGGCAGTGAAAGTCAAGGCAGCGGAGGAGATGACTACGTCAGTTCAGCGGACGATGGAAGCCAACCAGCCCCACCTTGAGGGAAGTTAAGGATGCCATTCAACAGCTAAAGACCAATAAATCAGCTGGTAAGGATGGTATCGGAGCTGAGCTCATCAAGATGGGCCCGGAAAAGCTGGCCACTTGCCTGCACAAACTGATAGTCAGAATCTGGGAAACCGAACAGCTACCGGAGGAGTGGAAGGAAGGGTTATATGCCCCATCTACAAGAAAGGCGACAAACTGGAGTGTGAGAACTTTCGAGCGATCACCATCCTTAATGCCGCCTACAAAGTGATATCCCAGATCATCTTCCGTCGTCTGTCACCATTAGTGAACGAGTTCGTGGGAAGTTATCAAGCCGGCTTCGTTGACGGCCGCTCGACAACGGACCAGATCTTTACTGTACGGCAAATCCTTCAAAATGCCGTGAATACCAGGTCCCAACGCACCATCTGTTCGTTGATTTCAAGGCGGCATACGACAGTATAGACCGCGTAGAGCTATGGAAAATTATGGACGAGAACAGCTTCCCTGGGAAGCTTACCAGACTGATCAAAGCAACGGTGGATGGTGTGCAAAACTGTGTGAAGATTTCGGGCGAACACTCCAGTTCGTTCGAATCGCGCCGGGGACTAAGACAAGGTGATGGACTTTCGTGCCTGTTGTTCAACATTGCGCTAGAAGGTGTCATGCGGAGAGCCGGGTGTAACAGCCGGGGTACGATTTTCAACAGATCCAGTCAATTTATTTGCTTCGCGGATGACATGGACATTGTCGGCCGAACATTTGCAAAGGTGGCAGAACTGTACACCCGCCTGAAACGTGAAGCAACAAAAGTTGGACTGGTGGTGAATGCGTCAAAGACAAAGTACATGCTTGTGGGCGGAACCGAGCGCGACAGGGCCCGCCTGGGAAGCAGTGTTACGATAGACGGGGATACCTTCGAGGTGGTCGAGGAATTCGTCTACCTCGGATCCTTGCTAACGGCTGACAACAACGTTAGTCGTGAAATACGAAGGCGCATCATCTGTGGAAGTCGGGCCTACTACGGGCTCCAGAAGAAACTGCGGTCGAAAAGATTCGCCACCGCACCAAATGTGTCATGTACAAGACGTTAATAAGACCGGTAGTCCTCTACGGACATGAAACATGGACAATGCTCGAGGAGGACTTGCAAGCACTCGGAGTATTCGAGAGACGGGTGCTTAGGACCATCTTTGGCGGTGTGCAAGAAGACGGTGTGTGGCGGCGAAGAATGAACCATGAGCTCGCCCAACTCTACGGCGAACCCAGTATCCAGAAGGTGGCTAAAGCCGGAAGGGTACGATGGGCAGGACATGTTGCAAGAATGCCGGACAGCAACCCTGCAAAGATGGTGTTCGCTTCCGATCCGGCAGGTACGAGACGGCGTGGAGCGCAGCGAGCGAGATGGGCAGACCAGGTGCAGAACGACTTGGCGAGCGTGGGGCGTATCCGAGGATGGAGAGATGCGGCCTCGAACCGTGCATTGTGGCGTCAAATTGTTGATTCAGTGTTATCTGTTTAGATGTTAACTAAATAAATGAATGAAATGCAGAACTGTATTAAAATTTGCCATCCGCTGGTTGGTTGTACATTTGAAGGATTTGCACACGTTATAAATGTCGAACTTATCGCTACGCGTAATCGTTTTTGTTTGTGTCTTAAAGTATAGAAAAGACTTGCAGCCATACTACTTTATAAAGGTCCCTACTCGATACCTAGATACTATACTAATACGGCTGACTATGCAGTAAGGTGGAGCTTACTTAGGGTAATTCGCCAAATGTTGAACGGCTAATTTCTTCGCCTATTGTTGAACGCACGTGCATTTCTTATGGGAGATCAACAATAGGCGACAAAATTAGCCGTTCAATATTTAGCGGTTTTCCCTATATGAAAAAATTCAAAATATTGTTCGAGATTTATCCCCTGAAAATAAAGTTTTTTGCTACCAGAAGCTACTGTAGAAATTTTAGCCAGATCCGTCAACTCTTAGTGGGTGATCAACAAGCATGAAGTTTATAAGGGAAACATCGACTAAATATATGGAAAAATGCATACTTTCTACTCTTTTACCTCTATAAGGCGTAGTCATTTAATCCCACTCATTTGTGACATTTATAATCTTTTCTTCGTCTCGAAAAAATGATTTTGATTTTTTTTTTCGTATAAATGTGGCCCACCCTACTATACAGGTTCCGAAATCGATGGCAGCCGTTGCACTTCCTGACGAGGCATCTGTTAACCTTCTCCATGTTGCAGGTTGTTGTTTAGTATATCTTCTTCATTTCATACCATTTTTTTTATAATCTGTAAATCTTTTTTCCGTTTGGCTTACGCTACTGTGGCTGTATACCCAGTACATAGGTCTATTCGATCGAAAATGCTGCAGCAGTCAATAAATCTCCTAACAAAACATATCATAGTACAGTCGTGTTTCACTAGTTGGGCTGCTAACTCGCCGTAACTACCAAATACCATTTTTCAGATGGGTCATCACGTAAATTGCTAATAAGGCATTACAAAATATGTCTGATGATGCTAAATCTCGCTTTAAATAATTGCTATAAATGTTGGCACATCAGTGCTTTTTAGATGGGGCGTCGTAGCCCAATAGACGCGACGGAGGCCTAAATAAAAACTAACCCATGTATTAAATTTCTAACCAGCGAAACACGACTGTATTAAGACTAGGAACATTACATGTTGAGTTTCTACCATCTACCATAATTGAGTAAATAGATGCCAGCAATATATTAAGTCAGATTATTTGAATCCGTTTAAAACCTTTTGTTCCACAGCTAATGAATGCGGGTTATGCTATACAACACTGCCAACACATTTCCTGCCAGGCTCAATCGTTCAGCAGAGCTCAAACAAAAGCAGTGACTTTGCCTCCTAAATAGTTAATCGCCGGTTATTAGTACACGACATGGCACAGAGATTTTCTGTTAATGCTAGCCAAAGCGAATGTTTGGTGGCTCAGCCGAAGTTCGTGGAAGTCTGGTCTAATTACTGGGGGAAGTATTTCATCTTAGGATTCCAGGCACACCTCAACTGCCGGAATAGATAGTTGAAATTATTTCCGTGCGTAAACCATTATGTATTTTTGCTCATTAATTTTCATTCTCCAGTAAATATTTTGAAATAAATACATTTTCTTATTACTGACGAACATAGAAAAACAGACATGATATTAAGAACATTTCTGCATTTGCAGACAAAAAACAATAAAGAATAGAAAACAGAATAGTTTCCACTATTATCCAACATCAAAACTAAGTGCTAGCAACTGCTCGAGCTCAGGATCTTGCATCCAAAGAAGCGAAATGCCTGAAAATATTTAAATTAATAATGCAAAAAAAAGCTCAGAAAAGAAAAAGAAAACATTTAGTCTTTACTTTGATAAGTGACTGGCCAACCACCAAAGGCTCGGTACTTATTTACTCTGAATGTTGGGCACCTTATAAGGTGTATAGAGCCGAGGTGATAGATGTTCATCCTGAGAGATTAATGGCAGGCAATGACCCGTACACTGTTCCTCTCTGTCCGCCAGTATGTCCCAGATATTTTCCGGGGAAAGCAATTCCTATTTAATCGCTGGATGGTGAATAGAAGCTCGGGGGTGTACCTCCTTGTTCTGAAAAATAACCGTGCCCGGGTTTCGCTACCAGTTTTGAATAAAATTTCAAAACTGGCGGCCATTTGTCATCGTTCTATGGACCATATGGAGTGGGAAGACCGCGAGCAATATTTTAATTCTGTGTTTCCCGTTTCCAAGACCATAATGAAAACTGGTCAACGGATTTTTTACTTGTTGTCTATTGTACAAGATACTACTGGTTCAATATGAGATAGGTATTTGTAACAAAAAAAAATCAAAGAAATCGTTTTTGATCTTCATATTAGCTGCTGTTCATAAACCGAAGATTGAAGATTCGTATGCAGATTTTACATATATATGGAGCTGAAATATTAATTCATTAGGGAATGTTCTATAAATAAATCGTTGGGGATGATCTATAATTAATCGTTGTGTTGGTTAGCTTGAATGGAAGTAACAGTGGTTGAAATAATCTCAAGAGAAACAATCTTTAATCCGTGGGTGGGTGGGAATTTGCTCGCAAGATTCTTTGTGTTGTGCACATTTTCTTGCTTTCGTTCTGCTATCCAGCTTTTTACGCGACGATGCCATAATGCTTTGAATCACCCCTTTTGACACTTGCCGTGTCCACTATAATTTCATTATAAATGGATCTTAGCAATCTGTGGCTGGTTGAAATGTCATAATTTTGTTATCAATTTGAAAGTTCACCTTAAAATTCCTATCAAGAATTTAGTATTTTCATTTTATAATACATTTAAAACTTCTTATTTTTTCTGGCATTCTCTGGCATATGCTTTTTGGGCATTGAGAAGTGTGTTTGTATGGATCTCTCGGTGAATTTCAAATCACGAATGTCATGTTACAGTCTGGAGCTCCATTGCCTCAATATTATTTGAGAATATATTAACTTGTTCAGGGAATACCAGTTACATTTATACGCTTACAGCCTACGGCAGGCTGGAATTCCCGGAACAAGGACAACTTATATTCGCGTAGCAAGAATTTTTAAGAATTTCACCTAATAAGAAGCTACAGGTGAAGTCAAAGGCCTAAATGAAGGTGAAGTCGAAGTCATCTGGCACTAGGACGAAGATAAATGATAAATTTATGAATAAAACCAGACAATCACATGGTTTTATGCTATATTGTCTTCCATAACAATTTATGAAAAAATGATTATGCGCCAAATTATGCGTCCTTGACGAAAATTGATTGAGGATTTTACAAACATTGGTGTCTTGCGAAACTGGACATATACTACTATTTACTATTAGAATACTATTAAAATTATTCTAAGCAATGAAACTACTCTAAGGCAAAAAATAGTAAAAATACAATTGTTTCTATTTTTTTAATATTCGGAAGTGTCACATAGGGTCAAATGAACGTTTTTGAAAGAAAATCATTCAGCATTAGAAATTATTCAGACGTCATGAGGATTTCTAGAAATTTCTCATTTTGAAAGTTTTCCGGATATTCCGAAAGACCTTTGAGATTGTGTTTCGTTTCATAAACACTGTCATGAATATATTTCATTTTATTTCATTATAAGTTGCTTAGTAGTCTTACAGTAAGGGTAACATGGTAGAGGGAAGGATTTTCGGCTGGAGTTATTTTTGCATTTGAATGGAATGAAATCGTTTGAACTGATGGATGTCTGGAATGTAAACAATTGCATAACAATTTTCTCCAAATAAAATATATGCAGTTCTTTGCTGCTGGCGAGGCTGCTGGACTGCGTTGTTTCCATTTCCTAGAAATAGTTTTAAAATTAGTTCATTACTTTTTAAAATGATATCGTATTTTTGTATTCCTCTCGTATTCCAAATGATGTCCACCACGAAGTAAACAAATATGACAGAAATGTAGGAAGGTAATAATGCATGGCTACTAAGATGTAATTGGAAATTTTGTTCACAGCAAACGTCAAATTCTATTCACCCCTTGTTAAATTATGGCTAGCGTAAAAAGCTGGATAGCTACATATTTTTAGCGATGTCAGTGAAGGAATGCATATAGATAATTGGCCCTGACGGCAGCGCAAACAAAATGGGGGCTGAGTGATGATTTTTTTATTTCACCAGCCAAGGCATATAGAATGTCAATTTGAAAATGCTTATTGAAACATTAAAATATATTTCAACTGAAAACAGTTTGATTTATCGGTTTGAAATTTGTTTATCTTCAATATTAACAAGATGAACATTGAATTATGTTAATTAAAACTCATGCCTCGATAAATAGCCTAACACGTAGTTCTTTTTAAATTATAGTCCTACATTATTGAAAGTTTCCAAAATAGCTCCTCATGATATTTTAGTGCAAAATATTGGGTGTCAGGCCATTAGGCCGAAGGTCATTAGGCCGAATGGCCATTAGGCCGAACGGTCATTACCCGAGCAACACACATGTTGTAAATCAGTCTATTTTACTCATATACGACTAAATTTGGTCATATATGAGTTATTTCAACCAAATCAACGTGAATTGTGCTGCTAGGGTAGGCCAAATGGTCAATAGGCCGAATGGCCATTAGGCCGAATTAGCAAAACGAAGCAGAAAGTGAAAAATGAGAAGTTCTTTCCTCACCTTACCCCTTCTTCATTCTCCCTTCTTGCACCTTCTTTCTTCTATCTGTCTTCTTCATTTTTCCTTCTTCCTGCTTCCTGCTTCCTTCTTCCTTCTTCCTTTATCCTTCTTCCTTTATGCTTCTTCCTTCTTCCATCTTCCTTCTTCCTTTTTCCTTCTTCCTTCTTCCTTCTTCCATCTTCCTTCTTCCATCTTCCTTCTTCCATCTTCCTTCTTCCATCTTCCTTCTTCCATCTTCCTTCTTCCATCTTCCTTCTTCCATCTTCCTTCTTCCATCTTTGTTCTTCCTTCTTCCAATTTCCTTCTTCCTTTTTTTTCGTTTTCCTTCTTCCTCTTCCTTCTTCCTTTTTTCTTCTTCCTTCTTCCTTTTTCCTTCTTCTTTCTTCCTTCTTCCTTCTTCCTTTTTATTTTTTCCTTTTTCCTTCTTCCTTTTTCCTTCTTCCTTTTTCCTTTTTCCTTCTTCCTTCTTTTTTCTTCCTTCTTCCTTATTTCTTCTTCCTTCTTCCTTCTTCCTTGGTTCTTCTTCCTTCTTCCTTCTTCCTTCTTCCTTCTTCCTTCTTCCTTCTTCCTTCTTCCTTCTTCCTACTTCCTACTTCCTTCTTCCTTCTTCCTTCTTCCTTCTTCCTTCTTCCTTCTTCCTTCTTCCTTCTTCCTTCTTCCTTCTTCCTTCTTCCTTCTTCCTTCTTCCTTCTTCCTTCTTCCTTCTTCCTTCTTCCTTCTTCCTTCTTCCTTCTTCCTTCTTCCTTCTTCCTCCTTCCTTCTTCTTTCTTCCTTCTTTCTTCTTCCTTTATCATTCTTCCTTCTTCCTTTTTCCTTCTTTCTCCCGTCTTCCTTTATTCTTCTTCTTTCTACCTTTCTTTCTTCCTTCTTCCTTCTTCTTTTTTCCTTCTTCCTTCTTCCTTCTTCTTTTTTCCTTCTTCCTTCTTCCTTCTTCCTTCTTAAATCTTCCGTCTTTTTTCTTATTTCTTCTTCCGGTCTACTTCTTGCTCACTTCGCACTACTCACTTCTCACTCCCCAGTTCTCATTCGGCCTAATGACCGTTCGGTCTAATGACCATTCGGCCTAATGCCCTTCAGCCTAATGACCTTCGGCCTAATGACCCAGCATCAAATATTGATATTATCGTCTTTTATCTCTTATTATCTCTTATCGTACTTTTATCTCTTATATCAATCATGTCAATGTCTCATTTTGCTATGTTATCAACATTTGATATTATTGAGCTATTCTCGTCTAGTCGGGATGGAGTATCATCCTCCACTGGACTCGATCCTGGACCAATCGTTTACAGTCGCCTTGAACGTTTAGCGCCCTCAGGTCCTCTTCTACTGCAAAAAGCCATCGTGTACGCAGCCTTCCACGAAGCCTACGGACTCTTCCGGGTTCTCTGTTGAATATTATCTTCGCTTTGCGATCTTCCAACATACGAACAATGTATCCAACCCACCGCAATATGCCGTGTTGTATAAGCTTAACAATATCCAGCCCTTTATACACGTGGTATAACTCGTGATTCATTAGACGCCACAAAATGTCATTCTCCTATTTACCGTCGACTGTTGTCCGCGGCACCTTATGCTCAAACACTCCGGAAGCCCTCTGATCAGCTTCCTTTAACGTCTATGTTTTTTGGCCGTATGAAGGCACAGCGCAAATTTCGTTTTCGCTCGCAGACTACAGGACTTAAGCTGATTACGAAGTCTGCAATAAGCCCTATTCGCAGTTGCGATTCGACTTTTTACCTCCCGAGTAACATCATTAACGCAGGACACTAGAATTCCAAGTAACGCAAATTCTATCTTCAGCAATCAAGCCTCTTCAACGGAACGACGATCAATTCCGATAATATCGATATCGTCTGCAAAGCCCAGTATCAGAGCGACTTGTGCGTGGTTGAATTCTTAATTGAATGGTTGGTTTTGGCATTGATTTTTTTCTCTACCTAAAAGTCTTCTCAACGCGGCGACAATGAATGTGACTGTAGTTTAAACTGAGATCCATGTTTTTCACTGCATTGACTGTAAAATATTTCAATCCTGCCTTAAACATGACCATTTTGTAAAAAATAGCGATTGTGTTATAATATAATATAAAGGTGTTATAATGTTTTTTTTTTCGGGGATGTACAAGTTGACTAAAAAATACATTACATTTCATATTGTGAAATGTATTCTAGAGAGAATTTAATTCCTGTAATATTCATATTTTTGCACCCCATTCCCTCTGAAAAAGTCTTTAAATTTTAAATTCAGACAATATATTCAGCTAGATTTTTGTTTAAATTTACTAATCTGATAATTGGGTTATGCTACAAACACTGACAGCATATATTTCCAGCTGAACTAAACCGCCCCGATGGAGTACAAACAAAACAAACGACCTTGCTTACTAAACGTTTTTGCTTGATCGTCGTCGGATATTTGCACAGAACACGGCAAACAGCGATTTTTTTATCTATTCGATGCCTGGTGCTCCCGGTCGGTGGCCCTACTAAATCCGATCAGATTCCGGGACCAAGCGTGTTTTTTCTCTTTTTGCTTTCCTCCTTGATGTGGCATCCGAAAAAGAAACACGGAAGTAAATATTTACATTGCCTCCATCAACACGCTCTTCTATTCATTAATTTCCATTCGTCAGTCGTTTTTATGAGATGGCGCATAATTTTGTTTCCAGTTGATAGGCTTCGTCCTGAGTTTGTAGGACTGTCCGCCTGTACGTCTAGTATGGAATTAGAATCAAAAAATTTCACATCTTTAAAGAATTTCGGAATGCTCTTTTCAAAGCTAAATGCTGATGAACTTTTGGATTGGGTGCATCTTACAGTAAAACGTGTGCTAACTGGGTAAGTTGAGGGGAAGTTTTTCTTACTTTCTTGTGAATTGGGCTGTCTCCAGTTAGCCTTGCGAGCAAAGCCGTAGGATTGCCAATCCGCAGATGGCGAGTTCGATTGTCGCTCTGGTCTAGGATGTTTGGGTGGGAAACATTCTCGTCTCCCTGAGCTTAGTGTATCAATTGTACTTTCCATTCCACACAAGATACATACTCATGCAATGGAGGGCATAGAAAATCTTGCAATTAATAACTGAGGAAATGCTAATAGAATTCAGTTTAAAAGCAGGCCAAGTTCCAGTTGGAATGTAGAGCCATAGTAGAAATAGAAGTGAATTGCAAATGTGAAAAAAAATAATTAAAAATCGTCATCAAAAATAGCGTGCTGCGTTGTTTTCTGAAACTTACCAGCTAACTAGCATTTTATATTAAAGTGTTATCCTGTAACATAATACTACCACTTTCTTTACAATTGATCATTGCAATAATGGAATGGTGTCAGCTAGTAATTCTTATTAACTGTTGCATGAGGTAAAACTACCCATGAAAATCGTTAAAGAATGATTGTAACAAGTTTGATACCTACTATCAACATTTGGGTCTCATGTTAACCAAGCGAGCAAAAGCTTAGGATTGCCAATTTGAAGACGGAATTATGTGTTTTTTCGTCGAGCTGGCCTCAAAAATGGAAAGAAATTGATAGAGACAACAATTTATGGTTAATTATAGGTCATTTTTGTCCCTAGACATGGCACTCTAATCCGGTACTATTGTCATTCAAGCATAGCATAACATAGCATAGTTACGGTGTACTTCGTAGATTGGACACTAGTGATACTCATATTTTTCTTTTGAAATCCCTGCCCAGATTGCTACCAGAAATCAAGGTGGGCTTGGTGCTTGATTTCAATCTAGGACAAAAGCATGAGGATGACTATTCCTGGCCACGCCTATCTTCATTGTAACTTGGAAGGGGAAGAAAGTGTTGATGTAGTACTTACTTAATGGGGGCACCCGACTCAGCGACACTCTCATAAGTACCACGGGAATAGATATTGGGGAAGGTATTCGTTGAGTCAGGATTTGACTGTAGCTGACACTGTAACCATGGTAGATCTTACACCGTAATACACCACGCAAAGGTGTCTAGCCGGCGTTACGGGGGGAACTCTAGTCCGGATCTTCTGTCATTCAATTGTGTTTTGGATATTTTTCCAAAAAAAACTTCACGAAATTGCACAATAGTTCGCCATACAACACTTTGTTGTAGGTCTTGTCATTTTAGAGTTACATCGATTTAAAAAAAAAATAATGAAAAAAAATTAGGCCCTCATCAAATGTTACTCTTGACTTTCGAAAAACTAAGTATGCAGATTGGCTTAGAAATACCATATCTTTATGCCCACCAAGTTTCATTCGATTCTGAGATGGTGCTGCCAACCGCTGGTCGAGTTGGCGCGAAATTCGTCAATACGTGAACGGAACATATCATTTCTTAATGATATGGAAATGCTAATATCATCTTCCAAACTAAGACATAGGGTAAGACGGTATAATGCACCCCACCTGGCCAAAACGCCCCCCTTTGGTTTCTAGGCAACTATAACTAATTAAGGGTCAAAATCAGTTGGTACCTATAAGTATTTGTAAACCCATCATACTATGTGAATGTTTGCTCAACATACTGGAGTGACTCTAGCATCTGTCCGCAAAACTTGCACTGGAACACTCAGTTGGGCAACAAAATAACTTTTATCAGTGGTTAATATGATATAAAATTGCTTCCATCTTCAAATATGTTACGATTTTCGAAAACATGTTTCACTGTTATGAAAACTCTTATGTGAATATGTACGTTATGTGAAAGATATTGATTTGGAAAATGCTCCAATACATCACCACTTTCCCTTCGATAGGACTCGAACCCATGACCCTACAGTACTACCTCCAATACATTTTCCAAATCAATATCTTCCACATAACGTACATATTCACATATGAGTTTTCATAACATTGTAAATTAACGTCCAAGTCGGAAATTGAAATTGAAATGTTTCACTGGCCAAAACGCCCCAGTGTCGGCAGGACGGTATGCCCTTACCAACTGGACACAAGCGCAGCGAGCCTGCTGCAGTTGCTTCCAAATTGTATGGAAAATATTGAAATTTAATCTCACCTGTTTAAATGAACCTATGTTGGTTTTTTAATGTCAAGCGCATAAGGATTTGTAACTATATTATTATGGGAGTGGTAAAATACTAATGAAGGGCTACGAAACGTCTTTGGTTGAGGTAGGGCATATTGCCCAGGCACTTTTTGAAATTCATTTTTTCACGACTTTTCAAAAAAGCTTTATTACGTGTTATCTGTAATATTTTTATATGACCACTCACGGGCAATGCATTTACGACTTCCTGGACTACCAAATAACACAGAGCTTGCATAAATTGCGTTGAGAAGAAAAAAGGTATCAAGGAGTTGCCTTAGGGGGGGGGGGCATATTATTACCGGCGAAAGTATATTATTGATAGTTCCGTTAGGATACGGAACGGAACATGTACGTCTAAGTTTGGAAGATGATATTGGCATTTCCATATCATTGTAAATCGTTTAACTTCACGTAGAAGTAATATACTGCCGTTCTACGCATGCTTGTAACAATTTCAAAAAACGACAAATGAGAAAATGGCATTTGAAATTGAACACTAATTTTCATTGCTGGCGTATAACCATAATGCAATATAAGATTATTACATCACAGAACCATTCAGAAGACTCCATTTCATTGAAATCATACTTATTTTTCACTCACAAATAGAATTTGCGACAACGATCATGAAAATAGTTTGGCGGGACAGTTATGCCGAGAAATAGAGCACTTGTTTTATGGTTTCTACGCATATCAGCCCCGTTCAATGCATGATTTCGTGAATGACTACTGCGATTGACATATGTCTCCACATGCTTTATCTATGGAAGTGAACCTTCCATTAAACCAGTGCAACAGGCTAAGATTGCAAGATCTAAACAGAAAATGCTATTTCAATATGTGTTGCTACATAAAATAACAGAATCCGCCATAATTATGAATTTAATCACCGCGAGACAATTATGCGTAGAAATTAAGCAATGGGACAAATAGACTTGATGTTGTTTTCAATTATTTTCCGAACAAAGTTCGAAATCTGTTAGAGTTTTCTAAAAGTATACATCAAAATAGACTGCAAAAAAGAACGGCTAAAATTTTCTATTTTTATCTGAGGTGACAAAATTGGGTCGAAAAAGTTATAAAATCGGAATGTGATGAAACCTGGTCGAAAACGTGATAAAATCTGGGGTAGACAAAATCGGAGAGTGACAAAATCGTATACTGTATAGCTTTCTGTTTTTAGTTCAAATCTACAACGTTGAATTACGTTACAAAGTTACTATCGTATTTTGAGTCTACCATTTGACATATCATCACTTGTCCGAATCACTTGCTTTTGATACATGGTTTCTAGCGATATACAAATAATGAAATAATTTGGATATGAAATGTAAAAAAAAAAAACTACTGAATTTCTGGACAGTATAGGGTAACGGTACCAATAGTGGAGGTATCAGTAAAAGTGGTACAAGTACATTTACAAAATTATTTTCGGCAGTAAACCATCTTGAAATTCAAAATAAGGTTAAAATCCCTTGCGCAAACATCCATGTTGTCAAATTTTCTTTTCAATAAGCTGGTTTTAGTGGGTAAAACTGTACATGTACCACTTTTCCTTGCAACGAAATTGCCGTTGTGATATATTCCAGAAATTAAAAAGTGCATAAATCCAGATTTAGTTGTCATTGTCAAGAATCACTTTTTCGTTATTCCTTTACCAGTTCTCTGCTAATAGAAGCCGTTGGTGGAAACAAACACAAAATCGACAAAAACGGTTTATGTACCATTTTCGCTGGCATAGACTTAGAAAGGATACGAATAGCAACAAATAATAACATTTCATCATATACATACATATTTATTATGCTACTTCAAATAACTTGTAATATTCATATTTTTTCCAGACATACAATTCATTGTAAAATCAAACATAGGATCAAAACTCAATTTTCTTTTTATTCTTTATTTAGGTGTTTTTTTAATTCTAGATTAAGTTCAACACCAAGCAACATTCAAACTCATCAGAATAATCATTTTATGTTTTTTTCTCACAAAACTATTTAATACATCATATTCCAAATATGATTATTTTTAAATAACTGGCAATACATCGAGTCTTATTAAAGCCACTTGCCAGTATCAAAAACAGAATATTTCATTTCCCTTTCAGTGGCATCGCAATATGCCACGCATCAAACTTCTTGGGTGATTTAGAATTCAATGTGTTCCATATCAGAAACAAAAAAGATAAGTTGCAGAATTATTGACACCTCGGTTCATTGCTGTTATGTTACCCCACGTTCTATTATTTTCAATCTATTACTCAAAATGCCAAGGTCTTCCGGAAAACATAACAAATGAGAGGCATTAGGCTAAAGCGCGGTCTTGCAGCTTTGTACAGTGAACTTAACCACGTTTGCACGATTCCTCAAAAAGTTCTACGATTTGTGTCAAAATTTCAAATCCACCAGTACCAGAACCGATATATTGAATTTATTCGCGTTATGGACAATTTTTTTCTCATTGAGCGGAGAGCTTTCGGGGTTTCGAGCGAAAAGTGCTGCGTACAAAACTCGGAGGGAAGCTAGAAAATGATATGTTGCGCAGACGCATGAAATATGAGCTGTATCAAGTGTACATATAAGAAAAT
This sequence comes from Armigeres subalbatus, assembly GCF_024139115.2. Classification (NCBI taxonomy): domain Eukaryota; kingdom Metazoa; phylum Arthropoda; class Insecta; order Diptera; family Culicidae; genus Armigeres; species Armigeres subalbatus. The sequence continues at coordinate 170,396,283 of NC_085140.1, forward strand.
ATTGTGAATCGTATAAAATACGGCAGACTTCAGTGGGCTGGTCACTTAGTGCGAATGTCGGAAGAAAGAATAGCGAAAACAATATTTAACAGAGAACCGGATAGGGGTCGGCGACTTCGTGGACAGTATTCTTCAAACCGAACTCCACCGTATTATGTTGTGCTTGCAGAAAGTATTATTTCTAGACCAACATTTGAAAAGGGCGTAACAGCCAAAAAATATTCTTTTCAATTTTTTTCTACGTATATAGCTTTGTATGTAGACGAGGAATAGCAAAGAATAAATTTTGGCTGTTACGCCCTTTTCAAATGTTGGTCTAGAGTTATTTATAATCTGAATTTACGATGAAATTGATGTTTCAAATTTAAGTATTGGAGCACAGTAGCTTTCCAGGATTATCTGCAAAATCAATATTTCATATATTCTCCTAGATTTTTCTTACACTATTACTGATTTGACTGTAAATATATTTATATATGAGATGGAGCTGGGAGGGTGCATCAGGGCCCCAATGTATTTACAACTGCGTAATAAAGTGGTAGCCAATCGGAGTCAAGGAAGAAAAGTATTAGTCGTACGCGTCTATTATAAAAGCAATACTCTAATACTTGTTAATCAGTCGACGGAGCTTCTCATTTTGGGTTTCGTGTAAGAGTCTCTGCTTACAGGTCCACAACCCCCATTTTTGGTTCTTCATTAAGCATTATGTTGAATTCAAAATTATATTGCAAACTGAACATACTTTTTAGTGGAACCGCATACAGAGCAAGACGCCAGCTAGGATGGTGGCTAACTACTTATATATGGTATCTGTTCCATTATTAATAGCATGCTCCTATATCAATAACATTCGCAAAACAGGCAATTTAGGCTCAATGTGTGTCATGTTTTGTTGTTATCCGGCGTGCTCACTGCTGAAAAAAATCACAAAAATTATAAATAAAACATTTTGCGCACCGATTCTTTGTTTTCGAATGGTATTGATTTGGGTACGTGGTATGAATTCAAGGAGCAGTTCCCCTACATTTATACATCATAAATAAGTACATCTTTCACTAAACATCAATGTCAATTCGTATCATGGGACAAATTTGCTAATAACTTTATCCATAGCTTCAACTTTTACAAGCAAGCGTTGTTTGAATCCATTTTGATTGAACAAAAAATGTAAAATTGATTATTACGTTTATGTGCGTGCATGCCCAAATATGAGAATGAAAATACATTTAAAATTACAAAATATATCTGTGCATGACACGAAACGACATTTCCCATCACAGTGGCTAACAAAAAAAGAAATACAACCCACCACCGTTTATATGTTGTGCACCTTCTGAAAGGTGAACCCGTTTCGCTACATCACCATAATAGTCCGTTTCGACAAAAGAGCTTTAACAGTGCTTGCTATTAGGTCGCCATTTCAGCGAAACCTCCCTCTTCCGTTGCTAGCTGTCGCTTGCAATTTCCGCCAGCCAGTGAATTATCCGAAACGGCATAGAAACTTATCAAACTATATTCTCGTGTTGCCCGTTTCGCAACTGTTTGTGGGTTGACCTTGACTTTGCGACTTCTACACCCCCACGGTTTTGGAATGATCTGTGCCATTTGTATACATAGTATCAAACATTGAATGGACGTAGCGCTTTCCGTTAGAAGTGCTACCACTCAGAAGTCGAAAAAAAAACTAGTCATTATAACCGTTCCCGGGGGTTGAAGTGTGGACTGCTAGAAAAAATTACTGAGGAATGAATAGGAAAACAGTGATTATTAGCCAGGTTAATTTGGGAAGACAATTTCAATTCAGGTTGCTAATAATTTCAGCTTGACGTTGACTGAATAACGAAAGTTGAACAATAATAATTGACATAGGTAATACAGTTTTGGGAGCACATTTTTAACTGACTGATATATACACAAGGTGATAAGTGTCATATTCAGCAAAATGTCCTATTCAGTCAAAGTATACTTATACATATACAGTATAGTATAAGTATATGTATGTATATATATATATATATATATATATATATATATATATATATATATATATATATATATATATATATATATATTAGGGTGGCTCAAAAAACACTTTTTCAAATTTTTTGATGGGCCGCCCTCTTATTCGGTTCTATTTGATGCCCTGATACTCTGGACAAAATTTCAGCCAAATCGGTCAACGTTTGGGCAGTGCTAAACTCGTTGGAAGTTTATATGGAAAAATGTATGCAGAAATATCCAAAAACAGTGATTTGCAGTTAGACGGTACAATTTACGATCAAGGACCATGATACTCATTCAGTTCTTGTAGAATTAAATACAGAATGTTATGCTGAAAACCGCGAGAAGATTAGAGTTTTTTAGGCAAAGATATTAGCATTTTACTGGAGTGTTGTAGGGGTTCTTCATCGTAAGTTGTGCCTTCCAACTGCAATTCACTGTTTTGGGATGTTTCTGCATACATTTTTGCATATAAACTTCTAACTAGTTTAGCACTGCCCAAACGTTGACCGATTTGGCTGAAATTTTGCCCAGAGCATCAGGGCATCAAATAGAACCGAATAAGAGGGCGGCCCATCAAAAAAATTGAAAAAAGTTTTTCCCATACTAATTTGAGCCACCCTAATATGTATAGTATACAGTCAAAGTATACTATTCGGCCAAATGTCATATTCGGCCAAAAGACCTATTCGGCTAACTTTCGGCCTAATGGTCTGTTCGGCCAAATGGTATATTCGGTCAAACAGTTTTCGGCCTAATTATTGATCTTATAGGGCTGGGAAGCGAATGGGAGTTATTCGGAATCATTTCTCAAAGCAAAAATCCGGATTAGAAGGAAGAAGAGTTTTGCCCTCTAACAACCATAGGTTATTATCCGGTAGTGCTGGCAGAAACATTGATTTGGAAAGTATGGTTTGAAAAATCAATCTTCGGAGCGCTGTAACATTTTTTGTAGCCGTTCTAGCAACGTACCCTTTTCAGCAGAGTTTTTCGATATCTTTCAGTTCCAAAACATTTCAGAAAAACCTTGATCTCACTTGATTGGATGAGGTTTGCGTTTATTTTTTTCATACAACTACGCCCCACTCTATTATGTATTGATATGCTTGAAAAAAAGATTTGCCTTTCTTGCTATTTTTTTTTTAATTTTGACATCGTGGTTTTTTCCAAAAGCCCCCATTGGGAGAAAAACAACATTTTTTTTGTATGACATAGGGTTTTTTTTAAATAAAATTCTTTACGAAAGACTGCAACGCATTTCGTTTTGATTTCTTCTACGTAAGACCTTATTTGAAAAAATCTTTTATTTAAAATGTTTGTTGGTAAAACCTCGCTTGCAAGGCAGTGGGAACTGTATTGCCTTCAATTTTTCATTGTTTTTAACTGTTTTTGTATAACAAACACTCATTTGAGTTTTACACAGAGAAAGTAAAAGTTTGCTTCTTGTCCGGTCGTGTTTCTCCAGTCAGCGGATCGACCGGTCGTCAAAGTTTAGTTTTGCTTTGTGCGGAAGGCAAAACGATCGGCCGGTCGTCGTAATTTTGTTCTGCTTTTCGCGGGTGAGTAAATAAATCAGAAAGTGAAAGTTTGTTTCTTGTCCGGTCGTGTTTCTCCAGTAAGCGGATCGGCCGGTCGTCGAAGTTTAGTTTTGCTTTGTGCGGAAGGCAAAACGATCGGCCGGTCGTCGTAATTTTGTTCTGCTTTTCGCGGGTGAGTGAATAAATCAGATAGTGAAAGTTTCAGACAGCGAGAGTGTTATTTCCCATCCCATAGATCGCATCACTTACCGAAGTGAATCCAGATAAATTATCCTTTGTAACTAAAACGATATCCTATCCCAAGACAATCGTGGAGATGCAGAGGTGTTCTCGGTCTCTAGTAGCAACGAGAGTCGGACTAACAATCCTTCCCTTCCTATATGACCGTAAGGACGTGGCCGGCGCCGTTATTGACTTTAGATATTTGAGCTCCCGAAACGTGTACATTGAGAATGGGTAGCTAGTCCCAAGCCCCATTTATTGTGTTCTCTGTACAATTTCGCAAGTTCTAGTCAATCACGGAGTAGCAACTACGAAATGTGCGGTCATAATGCTCATGCTCATGCTCATGCTCAAACACTCATTTGAGTTTTACACAATGTGAATATTGTGTCTTATTGTTGTTTTTGTTAATTTATTGATTATTTTTTTCTGCCTTATAAAGGGTTAAAGTTTTTTCCTCAATTCTGCTCATGAATGCTTATATCATAATTGAGCACATACGGTTCAGAAATAAAAAAAAAAACCATCCCAGCTAATAGAATCAAACCTGTCTAATCCCTCTGTCTCCCTGTGTGATTTATGATGTCTGTTTAGTATCGTTTTTATTTCCTATTATGTAGAAGTTGATTCACTGTTATTGCTTTTTGATAGAATTTTGGACATGTTATTGATACTTCTTCTTTAATAACAAACTGTAATTATTTTCTGCAAATATTCTTTCATGAATCCCTCCAGGTCTATTGTCACGGCTGTTTACCAAATTCCGCTCCCACACTTCGTTTTTGGTTTGTTGGCTCACACTAAAAAAACAAATATTCTGCGAAGTGAAGAGCCTATTATACGGGGTTCCCGTACAGTCGCATATCGTAATACACGACGTTGTAAAGCCCTCGAATTTTTATTCAAACGGATTTTCAAACTGTTCTTTTAATACTTCCCTACAAAATCTTTCCATTATTGAAGGCATAAATAATTTACATGTATTTTCGAATTTGGATGCCCTTTTGACATGTACGTTTCGAGAAAAATCATTATTGCAGACGACTGTCGTCTGGCGAACTCACTTAAAGGACGACATCAGATACTTTTTAAATAAGACAAATTAGACATGTTGCAACAATATACTTTTGAAAGATTGATAAAAAAAAGTAAGCAGGAGTTGATATTGACTGCTCAATCAGAAGTGTTAGCGTCATATGGCTAGCCCATGCTACAATATAACGTAATCTAGTAGGAACACCGCAGAAAATCCATAAAGTTTTATTGGCGAACATCAATTAATTTAAATATGAAAAAACTATGTGTGCGACAAATACATTCAATAGAAGAAATTTTTTCAATCCAAGCTCATCCAAATGCCTAGAAGAGTATGACATAATACGCATAGTAGGAGATCAAACTGTAATTCCGCTTTCACTCCACCCACTCCACATATACGTTTTATGTGTGTAATATCCCATATTCTATCAGGCTCAGTTTGACTGTTTTGATTTGGTTCATCACCCTTGGAGTACTTTTTTTTCTACATGAATGGTCAGCTCCCTCTGTTAGTTCTGGCTTATATACAGGATACTTAAAATACAGGATTTGAAAAAAAGGTCACGCCGAAAGCTTTCGTAGATTGAAAAACAACCCACGATGACAGTGGCTATGTTTGCACAACCGGTTAGGGTGCTTACTCGGCTGGAGTGTTTCGAGGAAATTCAAGATTCATCAGTGCTATAAATATTCAACACCAGAGGAATACCGCTTTTACTGATACAAGCCGTTAGATAGCTCATGGTTGAAATGTTTTTACGTGACCTAGAGAAAAGCCAATGTCCCATGAACAAACTGTTGATAGTGAGCTGCGGCCTATGTATTAACTCAATTGGAACTACTCTGCATTCATTTGTTTGGAAATAGAAGTTTTTGATAGAAAATTATGGCATCACTTATGATTAAATTATTGAAATCAGATACTGTTGTCGTATATTCTCTTCATTTGCCGATTCATAGGACCTTCATCAAAGCAGCGGACAATGGCTTTTATGTCGAATGAAGTACTGCTGATGTTTACGGGATCATAATAGTAAAATAAAGCCTTTCGGAACTTTGACTTGGAGCGCAGCAGTCATCGGTTCTTTTTGAATTGCAAAGTTGACCATCTAATTTCCATACCATATCATAAAGGAGCAATTTCAACTTCTGCAATGACAAAAGTCGCTTATTTGTCACCGTGTCTTCGACTAACTAGGTACGGTGTAACATACTGACAAAGCAAATTAACTGTTGTTAAATGCTGTTTACTAGGTAGAGCTTGAATAGAAACATCGATATTTTTTGAAATAGCCATCTTTGTCGATTCACTTCTAGTCACACCGATAGTTTGAATAACGTAATAGTGTTGCATCTTTTCACTATTTCATTTAGATATCTGATCATTCTGGGGCCCTCCTTAGCCGTGCGGTAAGACGCGCGGCTACAAAGCAAGACCATGCTGAGGGTGGCTGGGTTCGATTCCCGGTGCCGGTCTAGGCAATTTTCGGATTGGAAATTATCTCGATTTCCCTGGGCATAAAAGTATCATCGTGCTAGCCTCATGATATACGAATGCAAAAATGGTAACCTGGCTTAGAAACCTCGCAGTAAATAACTGTGGAAGTGCCTAATGAACACTAAGCTGCGAGGCGGCTCTGTCCCAGTGTGGGGATGTAATGCCAATAAGAAGAAGAAGAAGAAGAAGAAGAATCTGATTATTCTATCTACATTAAGGTGGACCAAAATTAAAATTATTTCTTAGAGACTGATACCCCCTGAAAGTATAGATGCTGCTGTAAAATCTGCAGTAGTGGAAGGAGAGACTATATGCCCTAGCTAAGCAAAGACTGCTTTAATTTCTTAGCCTTAACGATTTTCATGGGTATTTTTACCTCATGCAACAGTTAAACAATATAGTTAGCTGATGCTATTTAAAAATTGTGGAAAATCTAAATCATATTGATAATATGACCACAAAAGTGATGATATTTCGTTGACGGAAAACTCATGAGGCAAAACATCTTCAAACAGGCAGCTCTTTGAGAACGCACCACACGTCGGCGAATCAGCATTCTAGTGTAGATAGTGCGTGGAGACGCGTATTACATTGTATGTTAGTCCACTTAGGGCGTTTTGCCTCGCCAAAATATTAGATGTTTCATCAAAATGTGGAAAATTTCGGTCTTTCCAACCTTCATATCTTTTATTATGACACTTTTTTTGCCTAAACTACATAATTTTAGGTCTAGTTTCGTTACGGCCATACCAAATACGATAAATATGATGGAATATCCAGAAGGCGTTTTGCCCAGGGGGGTGAAAGGCGTTTTGGGGCCTCTTCCCCTACAATGTTCAGCCAGATCCGTCTATCTAAGTAAGAGATCAACGAGCTTGTAGTTTATATGGGAAAAATCTACTGAATGTTACTTTGTCTGAAACTTGATTATGCATATGTACAACATGTGATAGATTTAGTTCGGAAAAGGTATTGGAGGGTAACCACCCCTTCGGTGGGCTTTGATCCCACGACCCCAGTTCGCATGACAGGTGCTTTCCCTACTAAGCTACGAAGGACCTCCTTCGTCCACCGCAGCTTAGCGGTTACTGATGAAACCAAATTCCCAGCACCAGGTACCAGCCGATCTCTCGCAATCAGGGTTGTAAATATTCGGCAGCACTGGATGAAGGTGATGTTTTTTTATATCATTTTTTTATTTTCTTCCTGCTTTGAAATCAACCTCACATTCCCGGAGAAGCAGAAAAGTAAACAACAGAACTCACATCACCCACAGCGCCGCGAAGATGAAATTTACCACAGCAAAATGTACACATTCACCCAGCAAATTGAAAAAAATCACCACGCGTTTAAATGGGCCACTCACAGTCATACGGTAAGGCGCGAACTGAGCAGCATGTCAGCATGTTGTGAGTGGCTGAATGCGAAATTGAATAGTCGGTGTTGGAAATGATTTTTCGGCTGCACCCAGTCGCACTCACCACGGCGGCGATGAAGGCGACAGCAGATTTTACTGAGATCCATGTTTTTCACTGCATTGACTGTGAAATATTTTTACCCTGCTCGCAATACATTTTCAGAACTAACTCTCTCATATGTATTTTTGTACACATGCCAACCAAATGTATGGCAGCGCTAGTGTGCTTTCAATATTCTTGCATGTGTGAAATATTGCTATGGGGTCATTCAATAATTATGGAAGTATTTTTTCTTGGTTTTTCGAACCCCCTCCCTCTTGTAAGATTTTTCCCATACAACTTTTTTTGTTTATAAGTTTGAGATCCTTCTTCTTCTTCTTTTTTGGCATTACATCCCCACACTGGGACAGAGCCGCCTCGCAGCTTAGTGTTCATTAAGCACTTCCACAGTTATTAACTGCGAGGTTTCTAAGCCAGGTTACCATTTTTGCATTCATATTATTATGAGGCTAGCACGATGATACTTTTATGCCCAGGGAAGTCGAGACAATTTCCAATCCGAAAATTGCCTAGACCGGCACCGGGAATCGAACCCAGCCACCCTCAGCATGGTCTTGCTTTGAAGCCGCGCATCTTACCGCACGGCTAAGGAGGGCCCCAGAGATCCTTCTTACCTACACCCAAGTTAGACCTGTGCGCCGCCGCCGCCGGTGGTTTTACTCGCGTCGCCGCCGACGACGATTTTGGGTCGGCGCGCCGCCGATCATAATTTTGCCACGCCGGTGACTAATCGCAATAAAAAAAATCAATTAACTTAAGTCGAGTCGAGCCAAGCACGAGACACTGAAAACGGCCTAATAATTGAGGTCGAAATACGTATCTGTGAAGAAATACAGCGTGGTAAGGTTAATTGGAATAGTACTAAACTAGTCTTATGGAAGTTCATAAATGTTGTTAAGGTGGATCTCGTCAATATTCAATTTCAAATCTACCTCAAGCGATGGTGTCTCTAAGTCGGTGTAGTGACATACATTGTCTTGGTTAATTAATAGGTTGGTTGATTAGTTTGAGAGTTTGAATGAGGCTCTATCTAGTATAATAATGCATAAATTGTTAAACTGATCTTTGGAATGCGTTAAGCCAAGGCCTCATTTAGTCGGGCACCCAAACTTGTAGGTGACTCGCAAAATGGGTTTGTTGTGGGGCCTGAATACATGCCCAAAGCGTCCCCATTCTTGAAGGATCTGGCATTGGTGCAGGAAAATTATTGCACTTAAGAAATTTCAAGTCAAGTTGCACATTATTTATTTTGACAATATTTTTATGCTTTATCGATTTTTTGTTCCGGCTCCCGAGTAAGTAATTTATATTTTGAAATCAATTTCTGAATATAACTGACAAAACCAATTGCTGAGCATCAGCAAAGCAAATATTGCTGAGCAAACATTACGAGCATCAGTTAAAAACGCTTCTTATTTTCTTATTCACAGCTATTGTAACCCTATGGTGTTGTCGCCTCGCTGCATAGTATTTTGTCAAATTATTTAGTTAAAACGTCTGGTATTTTCAAACATTACGAAAATTTAATTTTATTGTTTTGAAATTATTTAATACTGTATTGTAAAAGCCTTATTGTGAAATTCCTGGAACTTCTGAGAATATTCGAAGAAGTATCTTTGGATGTTTCTTTAGCAATTCCTGTGAAAATTCCTTAAGGTGACTCAGTTGTTTGATGTAACTTTAAATGTATCAGCATGTAGATTGCGAGTAAGCACGAGCCGATGATACTTTTTCAAAATCCTATTTGTTGTAGAAAAAAAAGTTAAACAATAAATAATGAAAATGATGACGATTTGATGATTGTTAATGCTTCCCATGTCACCTTAAGCAATTCCTTAAAAAATTCCATTCGTTCTTTTGAGAATCTCTTCGGATTTTTTTTTTAATTTCTTCGGAAATTTTTCCATTTGAAATTGTTTCGGCATTTATTTCATGAATTGCTGGAAAAGTTATTCTAGATATCCATAAGGAATTCATTCAAAATTTGCCTAAGGAATTTCTTCAGAACTTCTTCCAGCAATTTCTTTAAAACATGCTTCGGGAATTCTTCCGGAACTTCCTGCAGGAATTTCCATGAAAATGCCTTCATCTTTCCTTAAGTCTTTGTTTGTTTGTTGTTTATTTTTGGATTTTTTTTCGAAAATTCAATAAGTAACTACATCGGAAACAACTTCATGTTCATTAAATTTCAAAGGATCTCCTGGAAGATCTTCCGAAAAAAAATCTGGCGAAATATCCGAAGTAAATCTTGGAGGTTTTACGAATAATCTTTTAAAGAAGTCCCTGGAGGAATATCCGAATGAATTCCGGGCGGCATGTTTTTATTATTTAGGAAATAAAATTTTGGAGGAGTTCCCTGTTAAATTTTTAAGGCGTTTTTAAAGATATTTGTGTTGGGTTTAGTGCAGGAATTTCCAAATACACTTTTAAAGGGAGAACCTGTATGGATCTTCGAAAATAATTCCTAAAGGAACTTCTAAAAGATTTTTTGAAGGTTAAATGTGGTTAAATACTTTCCAAAAGAATTCCTAAAGGATTTTATGATGGAATTTCTGAAGGAATTCTCAAAGGAAATTACGAAGAAAATCCTAATAGAATTTCAGAGAAAATGCCTACTGGTTTTTCTAATGTAATTCCTAGGTTTCTTCAAGAACTCCTTCGGAATTTATCCCAGTAATTTATTCGCAATTTCCTCCAGAGATTCCTTTGAAGATTCGTCCAGGAATTCCTTTGGAAATTACCTCAAAAAGTTCTACAAAAAGTCCTCCGTAAACGAATTCCAGAAAGTTCTTCGGACATTCTTTCGGATATTCCTTAAAATTTACCTCAGGGATTACGTCAGAATTTCCTCCACGTATTCCTTTGTTTAAGAAAACCTTAGGAAATTCGTTAGGATTCGTTCTTTTGGAAATTTCTTTGAAAATTTCTTAGGAAATTGCTTTAGGAATTGCTTCATAGAATCCTTTATGAATTCTTTCGTAATTCCCTCTAAAAATTCCTTCAGAAAATTGTTTACAGATTCCTTCGGAATCATTGAAAGTTTGCTTGGGGGACATTTCCCTCAATAATTCCGTCACAACATTCTCCGTTCTTTTGATTTTTTTCAGGAACCCTTCAGAAATTAATTCATAAAAATTTCTTCGGAATTCGCTTTTGGGAACCATTCGGAAATTCTTCTAGGAATTCCCAAGAACATTTTCTTCGAAATTTTCTGAAAAGATTCTTTCTGATTTTCTGCGGGAATTCCTTCCTTGTAAACTATTTTTGAAGTCGGTTCTACCGGGCAAAATTATAAAATACCTATACATATAATAAGCAAGGCCTGCGTGCCCAAACCTCTGTTCCTTATGACGAATAAACGAGTCTACATTAAGCAAAGTTTTTTATTTCCTTAATGTGATTTATGGGAAGTGAGTCGTGGGATCAATAGTGAAGTTGGCCAAGTTCGGAAGAAGTATTTTACACTAAGTTCTTTCGAAAATTCATTAAAAAATTTTGCCAGAAATGTCTTTATAAACTCTTTTCGCTATTCTCTTAGAGAGTGCTTTCTGAACCCCTTCGAAGATTTTTTCAGCAATTTCTTCGGAAATTGTTTTAGGAATTCTTTCGGAAGCTATTTCATTCCTTAATAAATTCCCGACTGAAATCCTGAAAGAATATTCTACGGTTTTACCTGTGGTTTTACTAAAGGAATTTCCCAACAAGAACCTTAATGGTTTTTGAAAAATTGCCTATATGAGCCTCCGCAGAATTTCTTTTAGGGTTTTACAAAGGAATTTCTAATGAACTTTAGAAAAAAACGTAGTTTCCTCCGAATCCCTTCAGGGACTCCACCAAGAACTTTTTTGGCATATTTTACCAACTTTTGAAGAAAATATTCAATTTGGTTGGTCATCGTGCCCCAGTCTTACTCAGCCAGAGCTCATTTTAGTTATATTGATCATCTATTGGGATTTGTGCATACAAGAACGCGAAATAGACTCCATCGTGAATGCCCTTCCAGGATCTAAGGGTCACATCAGGTGAACAATACAGATATGCAGCCGCTCAAACAGCCAATTGTATATGTAACTCAAAGAATAGTAGATATATTGATAAGTAAATCGACTGGAGTTTATCAAAATCCTGAATTGGGAATACTTTTAGAGAAAATATTAACAAATTAGTCCTACGCCACCGAAGTCTGGTTCTCAATACTGCTCGAACGGTTACGAAAAGTGAAGCAGGATTCGTTGTTAAATTTTGATTCATCAAAATCAGAGAATAATAAAAGAGTTTGAATTTAAATAACATTTTGAGATTAGGTATTTATTAGTGTCGCTGGTAATTTACTATGGAATGTGCTGTTTGATGATCGACAAACATAGAATATTACAATTTTAATCCACTGAAGTCGATTTTAATACGGGCGATTCGTACGGTGTGAATCAAAACCACGGGAATTCAAAAATCCGCATTAAAATTGTTTTTTTTTGCCATTGTTTTTTTTCAACCACGCCGGTTCACGCCGCTGCCGCCGCCGCCGTAACGCCACCGCCGCCGATTATATGACCGGCGCACAGGTATAGTCACCCAAGTTGTATTCGGCAAATTTTTCAGGATATCCCGGACTACAAAGCGGTGCTCAGTATAACGAGCACTTCTTCCAAGAGGCGTCGCTAGTGAGCAATTATATTGGAGTATATTGTTCCATGTGAGATCTGACGTATTTTGATGCGTAGTATTTTTGGCAAACATGAATGTTGTGGTAAAGTTTACCAATTTTTTTCTTTATATTCAACCTTCTACAGCGATGCAAATAATAGAATGCGTTCACAGAATATTTTCTCTTCGTCATCCAAGAACTGTTTGGAATTAAGGCCTTTGAACCTACAAGTGTAACCAGAAAGAAGAAAACTTGAGTCTACTACCACAACATTCATATTTGCCAAAAATACTTCGCATCAAAATAGATCAGATCTCACATGGAACAATATACTCAAATAAAACTGCTCAATAACACCGACACTTGGAAGAAGTGATCATTACACTGAGCACCGCTTCGTAGTCCTGGACATCCTGGATAATTTTGCCAAATACAACTTGGGTGTTGGTACGAAGGATCTCAAGCTAGAATAATATTTCACACATTGCAAGAATATTGCAAGCACACTAGCGCCGCCTTATTGTAAAATTTATTATTATTTTTTTCCGTCACAAGACAGTCCATTCCCACCAGATGAACTTTGCTAAAGAAATAATTTTTACAAATTTCAAATTTGTTCGATAGTAATATTTACAATGAAGAAAATCCATACAACGGATATCTTGAGTTAGTCTAAAATAATGATATCATATTTACCACGTCCTAGCAGCCAAGTTCTAAACTAATCAATGCCTCATGTCAAAGCACACCCCTTTCTGCATAACCTTTTTCAAAATTGTTAGTATTTTCAGATAAAAGCAAAATTAACATAAAAATCACTGTTTTTTCACCCTTTTTTTACAGAATCTATTATCAATCTTAGTCCTGAAAGATAATTAAATTATCTTTCGATACTGCAAAGAAAATCAAAAACCGAAAAAAGTTAAAGCAATTTCAATTTGGGATTAATATGACTCCAGAGCACAGACAACGTAAGTTTTTTTTAGCACATACAGAAAGTTAAGCAGAAGCGGTACCTACACCAAGTCCGTTATTCATTTTTCATAAAACTTAAAACTGTCTCCTATAAAAAGTTTGTTTTTGGAGTGTATCAGAAAGGCAAAACATGAACCCGTAACGCTGGGTAGACACCTTTACATGGTGTGTTACATTGCCAGGCAAATCCTGACCCAACGAATACCTTCCTCATTATCCAACTCCGTGGTATTTATGAGGGTGTCGCTAAGTCTCGTTAAGTAAGTTCCACATCAACACTTCCTTCCTCTCCCTAGTTACGGTGAAGATGGGCGTGGCCAGGAGTAGTAATCCTCATGCTTTTGTTATTTTTGTTTAAGACTGGAATCAAGGACCACTCCCCTTCTTAATTTCTGATAGCATTCTAGATAAGGATCTTAAAAGTAAAACATGAGTATCAATTCTAATGCTAATGCTAATGCTAATGTATCAGAAAGGCAAAACATGCAAATTAAGGTAAATTGTTACAGAAAAAAAATTGTGGAAAAAAAGTATTTTTTTTAAAACTATATTACAAACATCCACAAGTTTTCAAAAATTGGTAAGCTCAATTCCGGCATTTATAGGTAGAAGAAAGTAGCAGAAAAACGGAAAAAGGACGAAGGAGAAGGAAACAAGAAGTTAGAAGAAGGAAAAAGAAAGAACTAGGAAACATTAAGGAAAAAAGAAGAATAAAGAATGTAGAATGGGGAAGAGAGAAGGAGGAAGATAAACGAAAAAACGAAGGCGGAAGGGAGAGGGTCGAAAGGGTGAATTGGCCGAAAGCTGATTGTAGTAGTTGTAGTAGTTGAAATTTGTTTCCAAATTCAGTGTGTGAAGTTTGAAGGGAAATTTTCGGAGTGAGAAGTGAATAGCTTCGGAAGAGAAGAAGGAAGAACGAGGAATGAAGAAGGGAGTAGGAAGAAGGAGGAAATAAGCAAGAAAGAAGAAGGAAATGGAAGTAGGACGAAATGAGAAGAAATAAGGAAGAAAGAAGGGTTTGTTGGCCGAAAGGGTCAATTGGCTGAAAGCAGTTTGATTTGATATTTGATTTTTTTCTTTATGAAGTACGTGAAGTAAGAAGTGAGATATTTGAAGTGAGAAGTGAGTAGCTTAGTTTAGCTTAGCTTAGACTGACTTGTACATGTCAAAGGGTGATACTGCGTGATTGTTCAGAACTGATGTAAATTGCACTACGATCCAAGTAAATATAGGTTGGGATTTACCACCTATTCTCGAGGTACACGTTTAAAGAAAAAAAAACAGAAACACCGTCTCTGACCAGAGGTCGTACAGACTGAACTCTTAACACCTAGCATGAGACAACGGACAGGACACATAACACCCAGTGGGCCAGTGGATAGTTCTTCGTATCATGGAAAATTTCCTCCTTACCGGGCCGGGAATCGAACCCACACTCCGTAGCACATGCGAATAGACGATTAGCGTCGCTAGCCGGCCGTGTGGTTCACTTTAGGCGGCTAACAAATATGGATAAATAACGGCGCCGACCAAGTCCTTACCGATACTACCTCTGCATCCCCACAGTACCAAGGGAAGGGAGTTTTGTGTATTGGATAGGGCAGATAAACTAAAGCATAGATCGAGAATTAACCCAGAAAAGTGATGTAATCCATGCCATTTTTTTTAAAGGAATGAGCCTGGTATTGAACACACAACCTCCTGATGGCAGAAGCGGTTATCAGTAGACCATTGGGCTCGTCAGGCGAACTAAGCTTTCAATTGCTGATTAAAGAACCCACTCGAGCAAAGCTGAACAAAATATGTTGTTACGGGAGCGGAGACGATTCGGACTTCTTCACAGCAAACTCGGTCTTTTAATGGAGTATGCTATCAGCTGTAATTTTATTACAGTTAAATTATCTTTTAGAGTTATAATTTAATTTTTCGTTTACTTACAACATTAGTCTTTCACGTGTATTCTCCGTCGTAATGTAACAATCGATATTTTAGGGTCTATCTTATATCTGCATGTATAATTTTAAGGTTTAATAGTAGTTTTTGTTTTAATTCATTGTTTTACTTACAGTTCAATAGGTTTTAATCAATTAGAAATAATAAATTCACAAATTTTAGATATAAGAATTTTTAACTTGTTGCTTTGTTACGTTTTGTTCTGTCTAAACATAGAGTCTCGCATAGAAATTCTTCACTGTATTGGTCTGTCATGTCAACTGTCAACTAGAATGTCACTCTGTCGGTCCCTGTTGGATTGTGAGGGGCCGGGTTGCCAACATGCCCCCGCCCGTATTGCACGAAGTTTCTTCTGCTATACCTTCACCAGTATCGAACATCTATGACAGCAAGTCAGGTCACCGGCCTTTGAGTGATTCCAGTAGTGGTTTGAATGTCCGCCTTCCGAACTCGTCCATCGCTCCCAGGGTAAACTCGCACGACTTTTCCTCTCACCCAGCTGTTTCTCGTATTCTCTTGGACGAGAAAAACTAGATCACCAACTTGAAGAGGCCTTGCTTCACCGAACCATTTAGTTTGCTTCGAAATAACCGGCATGTACTCCTTGATCCATCGTGTCCAAAAATGATCTAACATCACGTGTACGAGGTTCCAGTTGGACCGTAGTGCAGTACGAGGATCCGCCGGCAGCACCATTGGTTGACTTCCTCCGGAAGAGGACAGAAGTAAAAAGTGGTTCGGAGTAAGTGCTTCTTCCTCTCAGCTCTCTAGAGGCATATAGGTCAGGGGTCGAGTGTTGACTATACTTTCTGCCTCCGCCAGCACGGTACATAACGTTTCTTCGTCTGGCTTTCTGTAAGCAGGCATATTGCTTAGAGCGGCTTTTACCGAACGCACGAGCCTCTCCCAAGCTCCTCCCATATGTGGAGCATACGGAGGGTTAAACTTCCACTGTGTTGTCGTATTAGTAAAGGTGCTCGCGAGAGAATTATTGATGGCTAGAATCTCTTTCCGAAGTTCACGACTTGCGCCTTGAAAGTTCGTCCCCTGCTCTGAATATATCTCCATATGAGGTCTTCTACGAGCAATGAACCGCCCGAATAAGCATTTTGCAATATTCTGTAGAAAAACTAGAGGCTAGTTCTGAATGTATCGCACGAACTGTCAAACAGGTGAATAGGGCCACCCATCGTTTCGCGTTACTGCGACCGATCTTCACTATAATGGGACCAAAGTAATCCAGCCCAACAAAGGAAAACGGTCGAACATATGGAGTTAGACGTACCGCAGGCAATGGTCCCATTCTCGGTGTTTCGGCTCTCGATTTGTAAACTCTGCACCAACTGCATCGAATTCTAACGCTTCGCACAAGCACTCTCAAGGCTGGAATTGAGTATTTTTGAACTATCTCGTTCACCACAGTCTCTGCATTGGCATGTTGAAATGAACGATGGTACCAATCGACTAGCAGGAAAGTCACATAGTTTGATTTTGGCAGAATGAGTGGAAACTTCACCTCCATGGTAACCCAATCAGCTTCTCTCATGCGACGCTCCATCCGGATCAGTCCACCTTCACCAATAACTGGAGATCTGGTGTAAAGCTGGCTGCTTCTGTTGATCTTCGACTTCGGGTTCAGCTGTCCATTGTGGGCTTCCGATAATATAGCAAATTCATCCGGATATACATCCAATTGCACCAACCTCCATATGGTGAACTCAGCATTCCTCAGTTCTTCGCGGCATAAAATTTGTGTTGAACATGGTGATACTCCTCTTGATTTACGCAGAAAAATCTTATAGAAGCGACGTACGTAAGCAACCGTTCGCAGCAGCCGCTTCCATTTTGCAAAACGCTTGAAATTGATAACTTGCTCCACTATAACATGAGTATGCACAAACACCGCTCGTAGCTCCTTTGAAGACTGCTCTGAAGCAAATTCTTGTTTTGAGAGAGTTTCATCTTCGTATAGGATTCTGGGCCCATTGAACCAGCGACTGTCTGGTTCAATGTTGGGACCACACCCCACTTGGTAGCTTCATCCGCAACGTTCCACTTCGTCGGAATCCATCTTCAATTCTAGGTGTCTGTTATTTCAAAGATTTCTCCAATTCTAAATGCCACGAACTGTGTGTGTCGCCGCGGATCTGATCGTAACCATGACAGTACTGTTGCGGAATCACTCCAAAGTATAGACCGACGTATCTTCAGGGTATGATTAGAAATAACAGTTTTCATTAGACGAGCTCCCAGAATGGCCGCTTGAAGTTCCAATCGCGGTACAGACAAAGGTTTGAGAGGAGCTACTTTGGTTCTCGCCGCAACTAGGCAACAGCGAACGGTGGTTCCATCGACAACTCGGAAATACGAGCAAGCTGCATAGGCAACTTCACTGGCATCAACAAATGTATGCAGCTCCAGTGAGTTGTATGTTCCGAATTCATAGCCGGGGAAATAGCAACGGGAAATATTAAGATCATTGAGCCGCAATAACATCTGCGTCCAGGCTTTCCACCGAATAAACGTTTCTGGGTGGATGGGTTCATCCCAGTCAACACCAGTTCTCCATATATCTTGTAGTAATACTTTTCCATGAACGAGAATCACCGCCACTAAGCCAAGTGGATCGAAGACGCTCATTACGAGACTCAAAGCCTCCCGTTTGGTTGGAACTACGTCTTCGATAACCAGACGGTGCAGGCTGTCGCGCAGCTGTACAGAGAACGAGAAAACATCTTCTTTCGGAAGCCAAGTAATTCCCAACACACGTTCTGTCTCACTGCACTTATCGATAACAAATTGCTTACTCGTGGCCTCGCTGCGTTCACCGATTCTTTGGATAACTTCCTTTGAATTTGAAAGCCAATGTCGAATTTCGAATCCTCCTTTTTTATGAACTGCTCTCACTTCATTCGCCAGTTGTACCGCTTCGTCGACGGTGTCGGCACTATCCAGGTAATCGTCGACGTAGTGGTTCTTTTTTACGGCTTCTGCTGCTTTGGGAAATTCGTTGGCGTGATCGTCTGCATTTACGTTCTTTACAAATTGCAATGAACATGGAGAGCAGGTGGAGCCAAATGTGGCCACGTCCATGACAAACACCTGCATGGGCTGCGACGGACTGTCTCGCCATAGAAACCGCTGTGCTTGTCGGTCCTCCGATCGGATTTCCACCTGGTGGAACATTTCCCTTATATCTGCGCTGATGGCCACCTGTTTTTGACGATAACGACTCAGTACAGCCGTTAGTGACGTGAGTAGGTCGGGCCCCTTCAACAGGACCGAATTGAGTGATACACCTTTAACTGCTGAGGCTGCATCCCACACTACACGTACTTTCTCTGGTTTCTTAGCATTTATGACGACACCCAAGGGCAAATACCATACCCGCTTTGGATCAGTTTCTGTCAGCTCTTTGTCCGTTGTTATGTGGGCGTAGCCCTTCTGTTGGTATGCAGCGATTTGCTGCTTAACGTTGGAATATAGTTCTGGTGATTTCTGTAACCGTTTCTCTAAGCAATGTAGCCGCCGCTCTGCCATTGGCCTACTGTCGGGAAACTCCACCTGGTCGTATTTCCACAACAACCCTGTCTGGAATCGCCCGCTGGCTGTACGGAAGGTAGTAGCCTCGAGTATTTCTTTTGATCGCCGATCTTCAGTAGACACAAGAGCATTCGGTGTAGAGACCCCCGTGCCTTCAACACGGAAGAAATCCTTCACTAGATCATGCAGTCCGTGATCGCTGTGTCCACTACATACGTGAAGAACGCGATGAGAACCAAGCTCTTCTCTGGACTCTCGATTACGTCCGAACACCACCCAACCGATACGGGTTTTTGCTGCAACTGGTCCGTCAGTTTTCCCTTCTCGTAGTTTCAAAGTGGTTTTTACGTTGGTATTATCTAAGCCAATTAGAATACCAGGAGATGCGTCGTAATAACTTTTCACTGGAAGTCCACGGAGATGGGAAAAATCTTTTTGCAAATCGTTGAAACTCAACGACTGCCGAGGAAGGTCCAAACTTTTGACTGTGTGCACATCGTTCAAAGTGAATCGTTTCTTTAACCCCGATCCTGGGATAGAAAGTTCAACACACTGTGACTGTTCTTCTATCCGTTTTACTCCGCTTGTCCATTGTAGGCATAGCGGCGTAGGTTTACCTACTATACCAAGTTGTTCACCAATCGAGCGCTTTCTACCAAGGTTGAATCAGAACCACTGACAAGGAAAGCAAAGGTTTGAATAGATTTATCATTAGCATGCAGAAGCACCGGGAGGATGGTTCCCTTTTGAGCATTCCGATGAACTGATATGGTTCCTGTGTTTGCAGTAGTGCAGGTAATGGTTTATGTTACTTGTGGTTCCTCCAGACGTAGGAGGCTATGGTGGCGTTGTTGGCATCCACTCAAGCCACATGTTGAGGCCTTACACGGCCATCTCCCGTGCGGATATAGACATCTTTTGCAGAGACGTGCCTCATTTGCACACTTCCAACGATCAACAAGACTCTTTCGTTTGAATACACCACAATCCTTCGGTTTGTGACCAGCAACTTGACATACAGCACACGGACGATCCTGTTTTATTTCCGACACGCCTACTGTTGATCCTTCTTCCTTGCTTTGCCATTCTACTCGTGCACCCTCCGTAGAATGGGGGTTTACGAACGCTTTCGTCCTCCATTTCGAACGATCAGCTTTCTGACAACCAGCATTCGCAATTGTCGCTACACTGCTAGCAGCCGTGATCAAAACGTTCATGTAGTCAGAGAAAGCTCGTAGATCCGCTATTGGTACACGTTGCTTGTACAAAGCCCAGTCAAGCTTAATATTTGCGGGCAGCTTCTCCACAAGCTCCTGTAGCAGTATGGGATTCGCCAAGTGCATCTCATGTCTTGTAGTGACCAGGTGTACACTAAGGTTTCTCACCGCCAATCCAAAGTTGATTAACGTTTCCAAACTTTCTGGTTTTGGAGCTGGAGTTGAACGTACTTCATTCAGCAACGTTTGGATTATGGCGTCAGGACGGCCATATAGAGAGTGCAGTGTGTTCATCACCTCCGGAACATTTGACGGATGCTTCTTCTTATTGGCATTGCATCCCCACACTGGGACAGAGCCGCCTCGCAGCTTAGTGTTCATTAAGCACTTCCACAGTTATTAACTGCGAGGTTTCTAAGCCAAGTTACCATTTTTGCATTCGTATATCATGAGGCTAACACGATGATACTTTTATGCCCAGGGAAGTCGAGACAATTTCCAAGCCGAAAACTGCCTAGACCGGCACCGGGAATCGAACCCAGCCACCCTCAGCATGGTCTTGCTTTGTAGCCGCGCGTCTTACCGCACGGCTAAGGAGGGCCCCAATTTGACGGATGCAGCAAAAAACAACTAACAGCTCTCCTAGCATCACCCTTCAAACTTCGTTGCAACCTCATAAGGTTTTCTGCATCTGTATACCCACACATTTGGGTGGACGTGTCGTAACTACTCCAGAAAAGTGGCCAATCAGCAGGATTTCCGGAGAATGTAGGGAGTTCTTTAGACACCACATGACGAGCGGCCAGTTGTTGAGCATTTGGACCTGGTAGCAGCTGCAGTGGCGCACTGGAATGCTGCGACACGGAGAAAATGGGTGCTTGATGACTGGACACACTTATCCCGGGAAAATGTTGCGAAGAAGCATTGTACACACCACAGTTTATTCCATAAGGAAATGAAGACGAACCTGGTATTCCACTTTGCGGTATTGTCGGAGCACTTAACGGTCTTGAACCAATTTGTGGAGCAGAAAAAAATGTGGAGAAATTTTGAGGCGCAGAGGAATAGCAAATGCCATTCTGTATCAACGGACGATTAGGCGATACGGAAACGGGCTCTCTACTCACATTAATTGGGATTACAGACTGAGAGACAGGGTGGTAGGCTACACTTGCCTGGGGTAACGTATTACATATTTGAGAAATGGCTTAAATATCCGGCTACACCTGTCAGATTAGATGGTCGATTACTTACAGAACTGGTCGATGCACCTGGGTAAGACATGCTTTGTTGAAGGCTAGTATGAACCCTGTTAGGAGCTGATGGTTGAGCCGTAATAGTTGTTACCAAACCAGCGGCACCTGAACTTCTAGGAGTAGATTGTTGTAGGGGGGCTGGTGGTACACTTCTCGAAGATATTGTTATTTCCTCTCGCTGATAGTTCTGAACCGTTGTCACTGGTGATATCAGGCCCTTATACTTAGTAACAAGCGATATTTCACCCGCTGTAGTCGCTGGTTGGCTGCCTGGGTTGAACATCAGTGCTGATGGTGGATCTGCATCATTAGTTGCCATGGACGTGAGCCCAGTGGGGGCCATTCCCCCAGGATTGGAGCTCAGGGTCTTTGCGGGCTGTGCGTTCATCCACTCTTGTACTCTGCTCACTCCCTGACGTACACTGCGATGACTTCTGGTGCTCTTCGCCTCTTCGTCGTCCTCCAAACTAGCTTGCAGCAATCTGTACTTTTCTCGAGGAATTCCTTTTCCATGACCATCAGATCGGCTATAGCTTTCTCCCTCCTTTCCTTCTCCATCCTCATTGCCATTTCCTGCATGTCTTTCTCCTGCTTTTCTTTTTCCGCCAGTAGTCTAGCTCGCAATTCCTTCTCTTCCTCTAAACGTTGCATTTCGAGCCTCAACTTGGCTTCCCTTGCACTAGCTGTAGTCGACGGGGCATCGGACTGTGCGGGCGATGCAGCACAAAAGGCACATATGTATGTTCGGCTCTCATCGGCAATACTGTTTCCCCCACCGGCGCATCTAAAATGGTACCAGTGACTGCAGCCGTCGCACTGGACCATTTGACTATCCGCCTCATCCGGTTCGTTGCATCCCCGACAATTTTTGCCACCCGTTGACTCACCACCAACTTTGCTCATGGTTTCAGATATGTACCCCGAACCGCTCACGGAAGTGAGGTTAGAACAATAATGTTCTGATAGTTTTGTTACGGGAGCGGAGACGATTCGGACTTCTTCACAGCAAACTCGGTCTTTTAATGGAGTATGCTATCAACTGTAATTTTATTACAGTTAAATTATCTTTTAGAGTTATAATTTAATTTTTCGTTTACTTACAACATTAGTCTTTCACGTGTATTCTCCGTCGTAATGTAACAATCGATATTTTAGGGTCTATCTTATATCTGCATGTATAATTTTAAGGTTTAATAGTAGTTTTTGTTTTAATTCATTGTTTTACTTACAGTTCAATAGGTTTTAATCAATTAGAAATAATAAATTCACAAATTTTAGATATAAGAATTTTTAACTTGTTGCTTTGTTACGTTTTGTTCTGTCTAAACATAGAGTCTCGCATAGAAATTCTTCACTGTATTGGTCTGTCATGTCAACTGTCAACTAGAATGTCACTCTGTCGGTCCCTGTTGGATTGTGAGGAGCCGGGTTGCCAACATATGTATTCCTATGATCGTGTAGCGCGTAGGACAAAAAGGAAGAAGAAAGTAGGAACAAGAAAGAAGGACGAAGGAAGAGGGAAGAAAAACCCCGATTAATCCACCTAGCGCTGGTTATGCCTTTCTCTTGCGTTATAAAATGAAATAAGAAAAACACATTAGATAGGTCAAAATAGCACTCCAGGAAAATTTCAATGCATTGCAGCAAATTCCGAAAAAAAAAGATTTTAGATTTTTTTTTAGATTTTACCAAAGGTCCCCCTAAAATCGATTTTTTTTCTATGTTTTGTTAATAACTCCGGAACGCAATGTTCGATCGGTTAAATTTTCAATAGGGTGTAACTAGGCCACAATCTGCGTCGAATGCAACTTGTTGTGGAAAAATCGGATAATGGTAAGTTCAAAAAAGTTTGAATTACTTTTTTTGTACACATACACACACACACACACACACATACCCACATACAGACATCACCCCAGTTCGTCGAGCTGAGTCGATTGGTGTATAATACTATGGGTCTCCGAGCCATAAAAAGTTCGGTTTTGGAACGGTCCTATAGCCATTTCGTATACTTAGTATACGAGAAAGGCAAAAAGAAGAAAGAAGGACGAAGTAAGAAGTAAAAGAAGGGAGGAAAATGGAAGAATTAAGAAGGATGAAAGAAGAAGGAAAGAGGATGGATGTATAAGGAGGAAGAAGGAGAAAAAAAGAGGGAGGATGGAAAAGAAAGAAGGAAAAAAGGAAGAACGAAGAAAGAAGGAAAAAAGTCGAACGAAGAAGAATAAAAGATCAAATAAGATTTATAAAAAAGGTGAAGAAGGAAGAAGCAAGAAAGGGGAAGGAGAAAGGAAAAAGAAAGAAAAAAGAATGAAGAATGAAGTAAGACAAAGGAAAAAGAAAACCCATATTAATCCACCTGGCATTGGTGTGCCTATCTGTGCACATTACGATCCATTATCAAAGAGTGTATTACGCTGTTCACACTAAACCGAATAACACAGTTTGAAAGTGTGACGGTTCCAAACTGTGATCAAAAGTGTAACGGTGTCGATTCCAATGGATTTTGACAACGATGAATGCCAGACGAATGCAAGCGGTGTGAGAACCACGTGCTTTTGTTTTGAACATTTTCGCATTTTGCAACTTCTTGCATTATTGTCTCCTTCTAAATGGTGGCCAAGGTTGCCAGTTGTGCAGCTTACACAATTATTTCCTTCGGGAATATTATTGTTTAGTGGAATTCGAGAAAAGGAATTCGGCAACTCATGATACGCAATAAAAAAGTGTGATTGTCGAAGGGCATCGATAATCCATATTTCAATGCAACCTGCAATAATTATCGCTGAAAAATGCAAAAAAACAAGCAACAAAAGAGAACAGTGATAATTGTCTTCATCTGCGGAGGATAGAGACAATGATGTATTCCATGTTATCTGCAACAAATATAGTTGGTAAGGTAAATTATTGTGCTCTTTTCGAACTGCGCTAATTTGTATATTTCAGAAGTGAAACATAAATCATGTTAACAGATGTCTAAAAATTGATAACTGATACATTTTAACATCACCGAAAAGCGACTACTTTCGATTGCACGTGAGGCAATCGTTGTTCTATTCTGTTGCAGTTTTGGACAAACGCTTGTTGCGAGTTTTGTTCGTCCCGACACATACAAGAAAGGACAATGTTGTTGCCATTGGCAATATTGTAGTTTTGCATTCCCTGTTCATTATTACAAACATTTCATACCTACATATATTATTTCTATTGTCTAATTTATTTTGAATAGTTCACATTTTTATTAGAATGTGGTTCATATTTATATAATTCTAAAATAAATATAATCGCACGTTGCTCAACATCTGGTATTTTCCAATATCCAATATGAATCATTTGTTTGAGAAACTGCATACATCCATTTTACACAATTCCGAGAAAACAACAACTAACTGTTTTTGAACAAATTGGAACGGAATCCTTCGAATTATTTGATCAATACTTTTTTGCAAAACGCAACACCCTGGGACACTTCCAGTGCAAAAATTGTAAGAAATACTCCATAATTGGTCTTCAAAGTGCGTGGACCGAACAAAATTTTTTTTTTCGTGTTTTTTGCCAGAATCAAATTTTTGGACAAGGATTTAGAATATATAAAAATCTCATTTTGGCCAAAAACGGTTCAATTATAAATCAGTAAAATACCTAATTTTTTGAAATATTGTTGGTATATCTCTTACGAATCAACTATCAACATACTGTATCTTTGAGGTGCACACAATATTACACGATTAAGTCGCCGGAAAAGGAACTAGTAGTGTCTGATGTTACTGTATCACTTAACGTTGTCATCAAAGGATTTTTTTCTACATATGTTGAAGACTAGTTTTACTTTTCCGTAATAACTTTCACCATAAAAACGTTTCAATTTTCGCAATTCTATATTCACTTCGTAACCCGTATTTACCTACGTAGCCAACGTTCCGGAGAAATTTCATGAAAAACACATTTTCCCACCTAGCAGAACTGAACTCAACAAACATCTCAAAGCGTTTCCTATGACTTCGTTTCCCAACTATTCCAGATACTGCAGCTGCTACCAACCAAGTTCACCAGCAACGACGGCAACGGCAAAGCCCGCTTCTTTGGAATCGTGTAGCAAAACTGTTCCCCGAACCGTTCAAAAGCTTACATGGTGAGACCATCACAAACAGCACTAACCACGTGGTACCTTTCGGCATATGCACTGGCAGTGCTGCAAAAGCCGTTCGTTGCGAGGGTACAGTCTCCTTTCCGACGGAGTGGCGATGCGTGAAATCACGTGAATCCCCAACGTGTCTGGAATTTCAATTGAGGGGAAGCTGCTTTAATATTTTAACAAAGTGAATATTCGGAGTGTAAAGTTAAGCGGATGTTATTCGTGCGTGAAAGTTGTTTGGTTTGTTCCGCGAAAGCTTTGAGTGATGCCGTTCATTCCGCTGAATAACACTTGAAGCCAACCATCAGCTGAGAAAATTCTTAGAAGTGGGAGTATTGTCGAAGTGCCGGCTGCCTAGTGAACGGAAAATTGTGTGAGAGGCATTGTGTTCAGCGCATTTGTGGAAAATCTTCCGTTCACCAGATACGGGAGGAAATCATGGCCATTCTTCACTCGTGTTGCCTTTATAGGACAGTTCGGAAAGGAAGCTATGCCAGCGTCATCTACACATTAGTAAGTATTGACTCTAGTTTTAGATATATGAAGCCGGATTCTGCTGGATAAATGCCAATTCTGGACTTATTCACTGACAAATGAACATATCACATGGAGCAGTTATTGATTGAATAATCTTTTCGAAAAAAAACTAGCGTTGGTTTATTTTAGCTTGTGAAAACAATCAACAGAATGGTGCAAATAACGAATAGTATACTCTAACAGAATTGTTGCGTAAGCCAATGCATTTGATCTGGATTCTGTAGAAAAGGTTTAAAATATTATACAAGCTGTGATGCTCGGACTGACCTACACCTACCGAGTTATGTAATTTGTGGATATTCTTGTATATAATCCGAATACAATGACGTATCCTGAAAATTTGTTGGTGGCGGGCACTGCATACAAAAAACAGCAGGCTCATCACGAATGTAAACATTCATTTTGAATGTAAACATTTGACGTCACTGCTATCTTCGCATAAGCTGGACCGAGACGATACTCTACGGTCGCAGCATGCTTACTTTTGTACTCCAACATGTGGCGATAAAATATGCGTCACATTCGAAATGTCATTTTTCTAACGAGCCTACCTTGTTTTCTGTATACGCTGGTGGCGGGGAAATGGGTATTATCTGAATTGCTTTGATTGAGTTATTTCACCAAAATTTAACCGCATGTTGTCAAAAACAAAAAAATCTGGAATTTATTTGAATTGGGGCTTTTGCTTTAATTCCAAATGTTATAAATTGGCTGAAAGATTATTATTTTTCCGAGATAGTCGATTTCTATGTACTATTCCGGAAAACAAATAACACATATTACATATTTTCTTCTTCTACATTTTTTCAATACCATAAAAAACCAAAACATACTACTCAACTTTTACAAAAGTTTTAGTGGAAAATGTTCTACACTATAATACACTATACTATTGCCAATAAAACTAGTGTTTTGTTTGAACAGACTCGAAAAACAAACAAAACGCCTAAACAGCTAAAAGGAACTATCCATAAATGTGTATTACCAAGGACATCTATATTTAGTTAGTTTCCTCAAACGCATGAACTTTTTTCGAAAAATATTTAGTTCCTGTTATCTAGGAAATGTTCAATACTACGCCCATCGAATATTGTTTCGATAAAAGTGTTTAATTTCGTGAAATTTTATTATAAATGATCTATACTTATTTAGGAAAGTTTACTCCTGATGCGCCACTGAAAAGCACGTTCAAAGTAGGTAATTCATTCAATAAACGAATTCCTGGGAAAAACATTTGATCGGTGACGTAGCGTGGCGGTGAACCCGGATAGAAGAGAATAACAAATGAATAGCAAAACTTGTTATTAAAAAGAGAATAACTGAATAGCACAATATGATATTAGTTTGTTTGATATAAGTGCTAAAATAGCAAAATGAATAACTAATTTTGTATGTGAAAATAACTAAATAATATCATATTTTACTATTGCAATAACAAACTAATAACAAAATTCCTGTAAAATGCGAACAACTTATTTTGTTGTTATTTAGTAATTAAGAACATAATAAAAACAAATTTAGTTGTTCACTGGACAATCAAAATAAGAACAAATTTAGTTATTCGATAATAACAAAATAATTGCTTCTTGAATTATTCGTTTTGAATAACTGAACAATAATAAAACAAGTTATTACCAGTATTTTTTTGAAAATCTCATTTATTCTTCCTATATGAATATTAAAAAACAGTCGACTTTACATCTTTTTGAAATGTAACAAATTACGTTAGTGACAACAAAGTTAAAAAAAGTTTGAATCCATTAAAAATGCCACAAATAGAGCAAAACGATCACATATCTCAAGATTTCACTTTTGCTTGTTCCGCAATGATGGATTATTTGCAATTACAGTAGCGACAAGCCTGTTTATCGTTTTGGCCTTCGCAAAAGCAACGCCGACTGGGTCCTGAAGCAAACGACGCCGCTCGTAAAAACGATCTAAAAAATATAAAGAGATATACTGCCTATAACCGCATATCAGTCCCATATGAAAAAATAGCAAATCGAGAAAAGATCATTAAAAATCTAATTAATATTTTCTTCAGCGTTGCTTGATTGAAATGCTTTTGCAACATTTTTCACGCCAGTGTGGTGTAAAAATATGTATCTTTTACTGTGCCTTGCATTTTTTTTTTTTTTTTTTTTTCCAATTTCGTTTATTTGGTAGGCTCAGGCGTGTATAACACTTTACGGAGCCACGTTTCTTTGAGATATGTACAATCGACATAATCTTATTATTAAATTAGTAATAGAGGGAAATAAGCCAACGTACTCGTGGTGACTCGAGGTTAGGTTTACAATGTTTAAGGATGGACGGGGATTAGGATTCGGGAATCAGGGAATCATCATAATCAAGGAATTTCAGCAGCTCATCCGGTCATTTGGCGTCGGGGACGATGTGGTGTGTCGTCGTGCTCGAAGAATGGTTCGAATGGGAGCATCTTCCGGACGGCCAGAGCTACGGCGCTCTACGGGACAGACAGACAGAGACAAAACAAAAAAAAACTTTGAAGAAAAAGAAAAAACAAAAGTATTAGACTTTTGTGTCAGAGGAACAAGGAAAACTATAAATGGCTTGCATATATTTGCATTTATAAACCACATCACGGTCCCCCAAAACACCTCTTATCTCCTGGAAGGGTTGTGTACCTCAAGCCACTAGGGTATCCAATAATTGCTCTCTGGAGACGTCGTTTTCCGAGTAGAACCAAACTACGTGATCGATGTCATCATAACCGGCTCCGCACCTACATAAGTTGCTATCGACAAGGTTTATTCTGTACAGATGTGCGTTTAGTGAATAGTGATTAGACATAAGTCTCGACATCACGCGAATGAAGCCTCGACTTAAGTCCTCACCTCTGAACCACGCTCGCCCAGAAACTTTTGGAACTATAGAAAATAGCCACCGTCCAAGTTCGTTGTGTGTCCAATTTCTTTGCCAACTTTGAAGAGTACTCTGACGGACTAATGGGAAAAACTCGTTGCTCGAGAATTGTCTATCATAAACCTCACCTTCCTGTGCGCCCACCTTTGCTAGCAAGTCTGCCTTCTCATTGCCATAGATTGAGCAGTGAGAAGGGACCCAAACAAAGGTAATCTTGAATGATCTTTCGACCAAAACACGCATCTGCTCTCTTATGTTTGTAAGAAAGTAAGATGCGTGCTTAACAGGTTTCATCGACCGGAGTGCCTCGATAGAACTAAGACTATCCGAGAAGATGAAATAATGGTCTACGGGCTGATTGGAAATTATCCCCAAAGCGAAGTTAATTGCTGCCAGCTCAGCAACATAAACCGAACACGGTTCCTGAAGTTTTCGGAAGGTGGTTGAAGTTACATTGAAAACACCGAAGCCAGTGGATCCGTTAATGCGAGAACCATCAGTGAAATATCTGTTGTTGCAATTGACATGTTCATATTTTTCAGAAAGAATGGAGGAATTGAACGATTTCGAAGATGATCTGGTATTCCTTGAATGGCATGTTTCATGGACAGATCGTATTCAATTGAGAAACTGTCATTGGTGAAGTCAACTCGAGGGGGAGTATAACATGGAAGACAAAGATCTGACGATATGTAGTTGAGATAAACTCTTAAGAATCTTGACCGATGAACCAGTTCAAGCATATTATCGAAGTTGTGTAAGACAAGTGTGTTACTTGTTCCACATTTGATGAGTATTCTTAATGAGAGCTCCCAGTAACGGTGCTTTAAAGGAGTGACTCCAGCAAGCACCTCCAGGCTCATGTTATGCGTTGAATGCATACAGCCAAGGGCAATACGCAAACAACGATATTGAATTCGTTCCAATTTAATTAGGTGACAATCAGCTGCTGAGAGGAAGCAGAAGGAGCCGTACTCTAAAACAGAGAGAATAGTCGTTCTATAGAGTTTGATGAGGTCTTCCGGGTGAGCACCCCACCATGTTCCGGAGATAGAACGTAGAAAATTGATCCTTTTCCGGCATTTTGTATCAAATACTCAATGTGGAGTTTCCAGGTACATTTGGAATCAAACACGACCCCAAGGTATTTAGAAGATAAAGATTGGTTGATGTCATCATTCAACAGCATTAGTTTCAGTTGAGCAGGGTACCGCTTCTTAGTAAACACAACCAACTGAGTTTTTTGCGGTGAAAACTCGATCCCCAAATGTCTGGCCCAAACAGTCAGATTACCTAGGGTACTTTGCAATGGTCCTTGCAAGACAGCTGCACTTGGACCTCTTAGAGAGACCACGGCATCATCTGCAAGTTGTCTGAGCGTGCATTGTCCTTCCAAACAATTGTCAATATCTTTAACATAGAAATTATAAAGCAAGGGACTTAAACATGAACCTTGGGAAGACCCATGTAGCTATTTCTGGAAGTTGTCAGAGTGCCGAGTGTAAAATTCATTTGTTTTTCTGACAACAAATTGTACAAGAAATTATTCAAAATAACGGGTAATCCACTACTGTGCAGATTGTCTGACAGTACTTCTATGGAAACTGAATCAAAAGCGCCCTTAATATCCAAGAATACTGAAGCCAATTGCTCCTTGTGCGCAAAGGCCAGCTGTATATCTGAAGAGAGCAACGCTAGACAATCATTTGTTCCTTTACCTTTACGAAATCCAAACTGAGTATTTGAGAGTAATGCATTTTGTTCAACCCAATGGTCGATTCTTGAAAGGATCATTTTTCCAATAATTTTCTCATGCATGAAAGCATGGCAATCGGTCGGTAGGAATTGTAGTCAGACGCTGGTTTCCCAGGCTTTTGAATAGCTATTACTTTGACCTGACGCCATTCTGGTGGTACGATGTTGTACTCCATGAAACAGTTGTACAGGTCAAGTAACCGTCTTTTTGCGATATCTGGGAGATTTTTAAGAAGATTGAATTTGATGTTATCGCATCCCGGAGCAGAGTTATTCGATGAAAGAAGAGACATAGAAAGTTCCAGCATTGAGAATGGGCCATCCAAAGAACCGGGATCAGTGACTGATTCTCGAAATAGCGGTTCTGCTGGTACGGTATCTGGACAGACCTTTTTGGCGAAATTGAATATCCATCGATTGGAGTATTCTTCACTCTCGTTGGTGGAAATGCGGTTCCGCATGTTGCGGGCCGTTTTCCAAAGTGTTGTCATTGAGGTTTCTCGCGATAGTCCCTCGACAAAACGTCGCCAGTAGCTACGTTTTTTAGCCTTGAGAAGATTTTTGAGCTTTCTTTCAAGCCTCAAATACTCTTCCAAAAGCTCGGACCTTCCGTGTTTACGAAAGGCCTTGAAGGCATCAGATTTCTCAGAATACAACTTAGTACATTCATCATCCCATCCAGGAGTGGCTGGTCTTCTTATGACAGATGTACTTGGAACGCGTCGTTTCTGAGCTTCCAGTGCGCTTTTATGAATCAATTCTGTAAGGAATCGATACTCATCCAGTGGCGGAAGAATATCAGTTGATTCAATACCAATTTTTACCGCCGATGCAAATTTTTGCCAGTCAATGTTCTTCGTGAGATCGAAAGGAACATTAACTGGCTCAGATTCTTGATAGCCACTTTTAATGGTGGTGGCTATCGGCATATGGTCACTACCGTGGGGATCTTGGATAACCTTCCACGTGCAATCTAACGATAGTGAATTAGAACATAAAGACAGATCAATACGGCTTTGTTGACCATTTGGTCCTATTCGAGTTACTTCACCAGTGTTCAAAATATTCAAATTGAAATCGTCACACAAATCATAGAAAATAGGCGCTCTATAATCGTCATACGTTTCGCCCCAGCCAATACCATGTGCGTTCATATCACCCAATATCAATACTGGAGATGATAGAAGGGAGACTGCGCTCCAAAAATGTCGACGATTAATAGAGGTATTTGGAGGAATGTACACTGAAGCTATGCAAAGGTCTTTATTCTTCACATTTACTTGGCATGCGACGATTTCTAAGCCGGGAACAGTCGGAATGGGAATTCTGTAGAAGGAGTAGCATTTTTTGATCCCCAAAAGAACGCCACCATAATGATCATCCCGATCTTGGCGAATAATGTTAAAATCGTGGAAGTTGATTTCATCTTCAGAAGAAAGCCATGTTTCACAGAGAGCAAATACATCACAATCGGAATTGCG
Source organism: Armigeres subalbatus (assembly GCF_024139115.2). Lineage (NCBI taxonomy): Eukaryota > Metazoa > Arthropoda > Insecta > Diptera > Culicidae > Armigeres > Armigeres subalbatus. Next base: position 170,428,438 of record NC_085140.1, read on the forward strand.
AATCAAAAACTTGAACACGTCCAATTTATTTTTTAGACTATGACAGTTCCACTGCAGCACAGTGATTGTATCTTGTATGGCCGTATTATCCATCGAAAGATACAATTTCTGCAAGAAGGGGCCATGAAACAGTCAATTGCTTCAGATAACTTTCTACTGTTGGAATAAAGAGGTCAATGATTGGCCTCAATGAATCCGGAATATTGAAAAGATTCAAAAAGCGGTCCACGAGGTCCTTAAAGGATATCAATCCTCGCTTGGACGAGATTCTCTTTTCGGAAGTGCGAGTAGCATTTTCGTTTTCATTGATATTCCTAGCCGGATGTTTCTTAGGAACATCGGTTTTAGGCAATGGCGGGAATGTCTTAGAGCAGCAAGGATCTGCAGTGAAGACTGGTTGCTTCGGGATTTTAAATAATCCCCCATTACCTTCAGATTTTGCCAAGCCTTTATGGATGACTTTTGATTTCTTTCGGCGCGATCCCGGGGAAGACGGTTGCTTCCTCTTTTCGGGCGCGTGTACCTCGAAGAATCATCCATATCGGCTGCGTCAGAGTCCGATTCATCAATGGAGATGGAATCATAATAGTCACTTACTTGAACGGCAGCAGTCTTTGCGGTGGCAGTGGCGGATGTGTCTTGCGCTTTAACCATTTCCGCATAAGACTGCTTGGAGCGCTGTACCAACGAGCGCTTCACTTTTGAGTGCGTCTTTTGTACACCGGGCAATCTTGCAAACCATGGGCAGGATCCAAACCACAATAAGCACATTTTGTGACTTGTTGCTGGCAGGTATCCTCCTCTATGTCTTTGGAAACATTTACCACAAAGTGGTTTGTTGTCACAAAACTCGGCAGTGTGACCTAATTGTTTGCAGTTGGTACAATTAAATACCCTTGGTACAAACAAACGCACCGGAAACAACATATTCTCGATATCTACATATTTTGGGAGCATCGAACCGGCGAACGTCACCCGAAGCGAGCCTGACTTAGAATATACCTTTTACCGTCTACTGTGGTTGCTGAATGCAATTCCTTGCAGTCCAGGATATCCACGGTAGATTGCGGGAGCATTCTTTAAGCGACCTTTTCCTGCAAGTACATCCTTGCAAGTTAAGCTCGCTGCGTTGATCACACCTTCAATTTCGACCTCCCGCGAGGGGACATAAACTAAATATTCAATATTGTACGCCCTGTCGCCAGCAATTTCATTCGCCACCTGGTATGTAGGTGCGGTGATGCGTAGCTTGTTTCTGTTGATTTGACTGAATTCAAGCTTCGTAAAACGACGCGTCAAGTCTCGTTTGATGCCGAGAAAATCTAGGCTTTTCGCTTTCTGCCGAAAGTAAACAACCCAAGGGCCAGGCGAAGATGCCTGGTAAAACCGTGTGCGAACCTCTTTTGGTGGCTCACCACCTCCCATAGTCTCTGCTTCCATTCTCACCCCGAGAGGTGGAAGGACAATTCTGTCTTATACTAACTTAAAACTATTAGCAAATCAGAAAAAAAAAATAATGAGAAAAAAAACTAATTCAATTGATTTCAATCAGTCCCGCTCCAAAAGGGAGAACAATAAAACAAAATCTGCCACTTATCTGTGCTGCTGCTGTAGGTAGCAGCAGAAACAATAGCCTGCTTTACTGGCGTCGCCAGAAGCAGCTACTTCGCTCGCCGACAGTGATCGCCTTGGATCCGTAGGTAGGCACCACACAATAGACTCGCACTACCGAACAACACCCGCGATGAGACACAGGCTGTGCCTTGCATTATTAAAATGATTTTAGCTTATTTTTACGGTTACTTTATCTGTTGGTAGGGAAAGTAATCGCATATCCACTACGTTGAATTCTGTAGGAAATTACATCAAGAATTACAAATCGTGTATTTCGCATTACCGTCGTGTACATGCACCAAAACGATTGTAATTGCCATCGTACTTTTTTGTAATAAGAGTTCTAGAATAGTTTTATAGCCAAATTATAAAAATGTTCATTTTGATCGTGAAATGAGAATTTGAAAGTTGTGAAACATGTGAATCGACAGAGCATGTCAACCATCCTCTGGACACTATATCCACAAAAGATAATGTAACATTGTCCCAACGTGTTTGCATAGACTTATGGTAGATCAAGTGTTTAGTAATCTTTTGGGAAATAATATCCAATGGGTTTCAACTCTGTTCAATCTCAATTTGGTATGACCGGGCATTAAACATCATCCGCTGTCTAAGACGAATTAAGTACTCTCCATTTAATTCCACCAGTTAATTTTCGTTATCTTTGCAGATACGTATTTCGACCACAACTGTGTGGTCGTCTTCAGTGTCTCGACTCGAGTCGAAAATTAACTGGTGGAATTAAATGGAGAGTACTTAATTCGTCTTAGACGGTTGAATACATTCCACTAAAAGAGCTAATATATTTTTCTGATCTTCCGCTGGCCGAGATAAGAGTTCTAAGAACATTTGTCATAATAAAAACAAGAAAAGATAATCTTCCTGAATTAGAGTCAGTTAAAATTCATGTTTATGGGACATATTGTACGGTTACTTTCACAATGGGACTCAAATGCGATTACTTTCAAGATGGGACAAATCAACTTTGCATTTTTTTCGAAATTTTTAGAACAAATTACACAGTTTTATTTAAAAGCATACAAATATAAACCAACATATAACCATTAGTCATCAAACCTTAAAAATGATGAAAAGTCATATGGGACAGTTATGCGATTACAGGCAGTATAGGAATCAATAAAATATTCCTAGTACAGCAATGCATTTCAGGACGTACCTCTAATGTATGTAAGCTTATCCGGATCTAGCTGAGCGGTTGGTTGATTTTTGCATTCAGGATCCGATGCTTCCTTGGAGCGTCCTTTAGGGTTGTTTGAAGCTCTGCCAGTCGCTGTTGCATTGCCAATTCCTTCCGGAAATAAATGAAATAGCAACTCCTTGGTAAACAGATAGTCACTGTCATCCGAATTTTGGTAAACACTCTACAACCACTCTGAAGTTGGATAACCCGGATATTCAGTGAACGTTCCTTCCGGACTTCCTCCTGCAGCTTTCTAATTACTTCATCGGAATTCTCGTTTAACTGTTCGTCACACAACCCAATGGCTTCCTCACTGCTTATAGAACTGTCATTACTATGGACAGTAGTGCTGGGTGGTCTAACAGGATGCGATGCGTAGGCCAACTGCGATCGGCCTACTTCCAGAAGCAATGGTTTCAGGAACGTAGATTGAAATTTCAGATGCCGTCGCAGTGGGCAGAGTTAATGGAGAATCCGAAATGTAGTCTTGAGGCTTTGACACATGGAACGCAGCAGTTGACGAGATTGGATCGGATAGCACAACTTTTTTAGGAAGTGGTTTACCGGCTTGCTTGGTCATTGATGATCCGTTACTATTGCCGAATTGACGTTTTGTATTTTCCTCTTGGAGCAAACGAATTTCTCTTGTCTTTTTATCGATTTCCTCCTGCAGCTTCTTAATGACGAGGAGATCAGAATTCTCGTTCGACTGATCCTCACAAAATCCTTGGAACACGACTTCCATACCGGAGGAAGTTTCATCATTGTTTGATTCCAAAGGATGCGATGATACGGATCCAACGGAACCAACTACGATTGATTTGCTGCCAGAAGCGATGATTTGAGGATCATGGACGGAAATTTCAGAAGTTGTCGCAGCTGGTGCAGCATATTTCAATGGAGAATCGGAAATGTGGACTTGAAGCATTGGTACATGAAATGCAGAAGTTGAAGCAATTTGCTCTGGATTGTTTGGTAGCAGTAGTTTTTTAGGATCAGTTTTACCGATTCGCTTCACCGCCGGTGTTCTGTTGGTATTGTAACAGGGGCGCTTCTTTTCTGGTTTTTGCGACTGATGCTCCTTCACCTACAATATGATTGAGGTTAGAATCTCTAAACATAATTAATTTCCTTTAAAATCTTACCATTTTCTCAAGATCTTGCATGTTTGCTGCGTTTGCTTTTTCAGCATCAATCTTCTGGGATTTAGTTTTGCGTGGGCGGCCCATATTCACTAAAGAATTCAACGGAATTTTAAGGAAAAATGCAGATATGCGGAAGAACAAACCGTACTCCACGATTACACTAGCACGATTAGCTTAGGAAAAATGTGAAAATAGTATATGGATGAAATGTTGTACTGTGTCTCATAATGTGAAAACATTAATGTATATATTTATACATATGAGTTGATTTACAGCTTAATTTGAATAATCATTAGTTGACCAAGGGTTCACTTTTTTGCGAATCGGTTTTGTTTGGGTTTGACGTTTGCTCACTATTGCCATCTATTTCGTGATTTTCGAGTTGGTGAAAACCACAGATATCGTTATTATCAGTGCAAGAATAAATTTGACGAGAATTTTTTTGATTTGTTAAAAAGACTGGAAGCCCATAGTGTATACCAATCGTCTTAAGTATGAATTGAGGTTATGTGCGTATGTGTCTGTGTCTATGACTTTTATATTTTTATATTTGCTTATACTTTAAAAAAGAATAATTAGAGAGGTAAAAATATGTTTTTTTTTGGGAAAGATGACCTTAAATAAATTGAAGAATCGATGGAGCAAATAAAAATGTTTGACGGGAAAGGTAAATTATTGCCGAAACCTCTAATGCCCAAAATATCAAAATTATTTTTTTGTTTATAGATCCCAACAACTTAACATTGAGAAACTATGTGGTTTGTGCATAATTATCGTTGTCTGCTGTATGCTGGCATACAAGAAAATATCCTAAATGGAAATTTGGTTTTGAAAAAACTTTAGTTTTATAATTAGTAAAATAAATTTAAAAAAAGTTTAAACTGCTTAGTAAATAAAGCAATAAATTTTATTATTTGACATTATTAAAATACATTTGAAAACACAATGTGATGTGCTATATAGTAAACAAAAGCATACGTGTTCATATTCAAATCTAATTATTTTCGCATGTACTACTAGAAATAGTGAGTTCTGATTGAAGAGTAAAAAAAAACTAGAAGGGAAATAAATACTATCTTCATATTTATTATTTAATATTGAATCGAAAAAAAATCATACCGCTATGAGTGCAAGGCAAAGACGACAGTTTTATTTAGTAGATGGAATTTATGGTCAGAAATATGTAAAAAAGGTACGTTTAAATTAAACCAACGACTTACAATTTGTTGTATATTATTGTTTGTTCATCAATGTTGTTGCCGTTGTGGGAGGGTTTAGTATTAGTCGACTCTTTCAGCAGATATGAAAAACAAGCACATTGTCTTAAGTCAGCTACAAAGCTAAAAAATTAAATTTATTAAACGAAATCAGCTACAAACATTTAAAACTTACAAATTCGGTGGTAGATTATAGAAACAAATAATTTCTACTCTGTGTGCACCTCCTCACTAGCAGTTGATCACTACTTTCTGCTCTTATGTTTTACTTAGGGTTGTCAAAGTTTAATACGGTTATGAGTGTTCAAATTTTGGATGCGCATTATGCGCAACAAATGTTTTTAGCCAAAGCTAGTCAAAAATAGTAATGCAGTAAGATCTTTTGCATCAGCGTTCAGTGAGGATCGCTCCGTAAATGAAGATCATTTCGTGGATGCTAATCGAGGATCAAGTACAGGACCAGTCGAAACAATCACAGGGGATTTATCGAATGAACACGGAAATGATACGAATGTAGATGATTTGTCAGAGTATGTTTCATTTGAGATTGAATCAGAGTTATCAGGAAATGAGCAATCTAGTGAAGGGTTTGAAGAGGCGGAAAATTTACCCAAGGTGAGTATCTGTACTTATAACTAATAAACTGCCGATTTATTTGGCGTACCAAAAAAATGAGAAATTTGAACGTTAAATTCGCGTCTAGAATGAATGACTCATTAAATTCCTTTAACAATTTATCCAAATCTAAATTCTTAGTGTTTAAGCACAATACTACAATGCCTGTAACCGCATAGTTGTCCCATCTTTGATAGGTTTCCTATTCATATAGGACAATCATGCGATTACAGGTAGGACAATCATACGATTACAGTACAGCCTTGATGAAATCTACGGTTTTGAAGACTTCGATTTGTTTTTCAAGACTGCTTGGTAACTAGTATAGTATAAAACTTTAATATTAATGAGGATAATATTCGATTATATAAGAAATTCAATAATTTGATATAGTTTTACTTTTTTTCAGTTCATTTCCTCATGCAACAGAAAATTGTTCGCAGCTAAGTCAAACTTAACTGTAGACGATGTGCTGTTTATGGTTATCAACTACTATGTACGGCATAGCTTAACGCAAACGGAACGCAGTGGAAGATTTGTTGAAACTGCTCAACATGATCTCTGGAGTCAAATTGCTTCCTGAAACTTTCCAGTCGTTCATTTCGCATTATCAAACTAACCCCTACAACTCTTCACGTATAGTCTACTGCAGCAACTGCCAATTCGATTATGGACCTACATCGCCTAAACCTGATTCAGAATGTCCAATTTGCGGATCGAAGACCAAGGATTTTTTCATTACAATTCCTATTGAGGATCAAGTTCGGGAGCTTGTAATTGAACATTCAAAAACAACTGAGGAATACGAGCATTACATAGAAGAGCATAAAATTGCAGATGCTATGCGAGGAGCAGTTGCTCAACAAATAATTCAGCAAGATATTCGACCGTGCCTAACTTTGAGTGCAAATACCGATGGAGCAGCAACTTTTCGAAGTACTACTCAGAAACCGCTGTATCCCGTATTTCTTACATTAAATAATCTGCCTTAACTGCCTTACATTAAATAATTTGCGGTTTTCAAAGCATAATCTGATTCTCGGAGGTGTGTGGCTTGCAAAAGCCGAGCCCAATACAAATTTATTATTCAAATATCTGTGTGTCGAGTTACGGCGGTTGGAACACGATGGTCTCACGATTGGCTCTTTCACATATTCCGTTTCATTAATACAAGTTAATGTTGATTCAGTAGCAAGATGCAAGGTGCAGAACATGAAACAATACAATGGATTGTATGGTTGCACTTATTGTCTGCATCCTGGAGAGATCAAAGCAAATCATTCGCGATGTTATCCTTTCTTGGACGAATGTCCCATGCGGGAAGACGCACAAACCAGACAGTTAAGGACAAGGTATCGGCCACTGGTGTTGAAGAATTTGGAATCATGGGAAAAACTGTGTTTACATTTCTTTCGGATTTCGACGTGATTGAATGCTTCCCACCTGATTACATGCACTCTGTTTTGCTCGGTGTAATAAAACAGTTATGGAGTTTGTGGACAGAAAGTGAGAATCATAAGCAACCCTTCTATGTTGGTAACAATTTAGGAGAAATTGAGCAACGCATTTTGAGTTTCAAACCTCCGACTGCTTTTCCTAGGTATCCAAGGCAGCTGAAGGAGCATAAGAAATACAAAGCCAATGAATGGGAACCCATCCTTCTCCATTACTTATATCCAGCGTTGATCGATATTTTGCCTCAACAGTACTTGGATCATTGTATGCTGTTATCATCATCAATCTACCAACTCCTGGATCCAAAATTGAACGATGCAACTATTTCCTTCTGTGAAGCAAAACTGAACGAGTTTTTGAAACGATTCGAAATGTTATACGGGAAAACCAATATGTCATACAATGTTCATTTACTGAGTCATTTGATCGGAGCTATTCGAAACTTCGGAGCGCTTTATAATTTCTCGTTGTTTCCTTATGAAGCAGGTACTCACTCTTTTTTAATAGTTTTGTTTTAATGATTATAACGATTTTTTTTCTCTTTTATTGATAGGGAATGGAATGCTCCAAGGCTTTCGAACTGGAAACAAAAAAGCCTTGAGTGCAGATTGAACGCAAATACTATATGGACAAATTATGTCATCGTACCAATAAGAATATCAACTCAAGTGTTCAGGAATGGGTTTACACAATGTGGACAAAGCCACGTAATGTAGCTCAATTTGATGCTAAAATGGTGTACATTCCAGAAAACACATTTACATTTGATGTTGATGTTGTCGCGAGTTTATTTAGTTCTCATAGTAAAACCCATATCAGGGGCTTGAGTTTATGCACCAGTAGAACATGTCAAGATTTCTTGTACGACGATTCGTGGATCTTCATGAACGGCGATTTTTATAGGATCATAGAAATTCTTTGTGACAATACCACTTATATTGTTGGTCAGCAGCTAGTGTGTGAAAAGTTGTTCGAAAACATTTATTCTTACATACTGACCGACATCTTCAAGGTAATGAAAATAAACAACTCAATCGAACAATGCATAAACATGTGCTTGAAACTACCTGGCAGTACTCATATTTTTTTTTATCGAAGTGTAAAGTCCGTACACAAGTGGATTAATCATTTGTTATAGGTTTATAAGCAGAGCAAGGTAAAATATTGTATGCATATAAAATCGAAAACATGATTGTTGAAAACTATGAAATAAAGAAAATCTGTAAGTTTAAAAGTTTGTATGTGTTGAGTCTTTTCTGCCTGCAATGACTAGTTATTTATCTATTATCTTATTATCTATTAATAAAAAATCATCGCAAGCCACGAACCATATTATGGTAAAAATCATGATCAAATCATGAAAATCAAAATCAATTAAGTTTTATTATAAACTGTCGGCAATCCAAATAAGTAACGAATGTCAAATTTTGTTATGATAGCAAAACTTGTTATGATTGTAAAATATGCTATTGAACTGTTATTCTGATGTTCCTTGCAATTACAAAGAAATAACAAGTTTTGTTATCATAACTAAATTAGATGTTAAGATGATATTTGAAGCTATTTGCAAATTACACAAAAATAACAAAATAAGATATCATAACAAAATCAGTTATTATTATGTTCTTAGTTTGTCATTCACCTCTACCCGGGAATTGCGTTAGATGAATTTATTTCAATATTTAATGTTTGAAACTTGTTATGAGTTTCATACAACTTTGTTTTCGAGTCACTTTGCGATTGCATTCTGCGTCGTTTAAACTATCGTTTGTACATAAAATCCACATTTTTTTGACCTGAAATGTAAAATAATGAGCGCAATGGATCTCTTTCCAATTTTCACGAATATTTAGGAAAGGCTGTTCCTGATATGCTTCAGCCAAGGTGTGGGCAAAAGTGCTATAAGTTTGTAATAGTTGTCAAAATAATGTAAACATTGCCACCCACAGCGAGCTGACCGAGTGAAACCTCACGTCTGTTATTAAAATTGTACCGAGTATGCCAGAGGTGATGTCACATGCGATCACCATCGGCCATCTTCGGTGGTCCAGCTAAGAGCTTTTTTCTCAGAAGAGCGAATGTTTGTTGAAGCCATGAACAGAATAATAATAATTAGCATACAGCCGACCTTCTAATTCAGCTGATTTGGTCATTTGAGCTTGCTGAGCTTGAGCTTGATTGACTGCCCGTAGTTGCTACTCCATTATGACCAGATCAGCTGTTCTTGCACAGAGAACCAACAGATGTTTGCTTGGGACTAGCACTCATCTTCAATGTACAAGTACTGGTGATCTAATTTTTTAGGTCATACTGGCGCCTGCCACGTCAGAATGCAAGTCAATGTAGGGAAGGGGGAGGAAATGATGGTGTAATCACTCGCCCACTGCAAGCCGAATATACCTCTGCACTTGCCACTAGATCATACGGAATTTATTGGAATTTTTGGGTTAGGTTCAAGGCAGAGGTTCGTCTTGGTTACCGGGCTGCCAATGTTTTTCAGGATAGAAGAAAGCAACTGATGGAATTTTTAATTGGATATAGGAAACAAGCTTTTTCATTTCCAATTCAAGCAGCTACTGCTAGAATGTCAAGTTGAAGGTATACACGGAAGAAATAAACTACCCAATAGTAAGTTTAATTCACCCAACCTCGAACATCCGTACGGGAAGCCAAAATTGAGTAAGTGGGGTCGAAGTAGTTTGCCTTTACTCCCATGTTAAAAAAGTACCCAACGGAAAATTTATTTACCCAAATGTAAGTTTAATTCACTCAATTTCGACCTCAGGAAATAAAACTCAAAATTGGCTTCCCGTATTGAACTAGGGTCGTTGGATTGTTTGGCTCTTTTGTTTTTGACAACAAAAGAAAGAGTGAATGAAAGAGAAGAGAAAAAATAACTCAAAAGTAAGTTTAAAAATACTCAATTTTGGGTACTTTTTTTCTTCCGTGTAGGGGATAGAAATGGAAACGGTATGGAAGTCCATTTCCATTTCTAGCGATTGCTAGAACATGAAAAGTCTAAAGAAAGATACAAAGTAGGAGAATCAAACGGACCTGGGATTGAATCCACGACCTCCTGCGTATGAGGCAGAAGCAGTAGCCATATGACTACCACAGACAAACAGACGTAACAGTTTGAACATTTTTCAGAAAAATCAATCGCCCAGCTCCTCTACCACCATCTTGCGAGCATGTTGCACGAAACAATTTTTCGTATGACATTGTCACCAGAAGGCGCTGGAGTGAAATGTCAAACTCGAAGGATTACGACGCTAGCGCCTCTAGTTGTGAAATGCGCAATCGATCAAATTCAAATTGGTCGTTGAAGTCATGGTCGATGGAAATTTCTCTAGTGTTACGTCTGTTTGTCTGTGTGACTACCAAGCCCGTCTATAGTTCAGCTAATTTGGTCATTTTGCCAAAAAAGCCTTTTGGACGAATAGATCAATTGGCCTAAAATGCTGTTAAGCCGAAAGTTATCTAGGCGGATTCTTTTTGACCGCATCAGTGATGAGAAATGTACAGCAAAACACTTTGATTCGATTGCTTACATTTTATCAAGTCAAATTTCATGCACAGTAAAACAAAAAAAAATTGGTACGCGATATTGTTTACCTTTTTTTCTTCATCGTTTTTTTCTTCACTGTTTCGTGATGCTTAAGTTGGGTTTTTGTTATTGGATGGAAAAATTAATGGTAAAAAGAAATGTCAACCATTCCCGTGCTTGGACCGAATTGTACAAAATTGGTTATCAGTTTGAAAATTATTTGCCCAAAAACGTAATTTGGCGAAAAAAAATATTACATAAAAAGGTTATTTATTTATTATCAGACTAAGGCCGAAGTGGCCTGTGCAATGCATAAAAGTCTTCTCCATTCAGCTCGGCTGCATGTCGCCAACCACGCAGTCTGCGATCGATGCACCTTGTTTGCTGTGCACCTCGCTTTCTTGTTCCCGTCGGATCGTTTCCATTTTCACCGGATTACTGTCCGACATTTTGGCTACGTGTCCGGCCCACCGCAGTCTTCCGGGTTTTCCGTTGTGAACGATGGATGGTTTTCCAAACAGCTGATGCAACTCGTGGTTCATTAACCTCCTCCTCGTACAGTCCGCCATCTGCACTCCACCGTAGATGGTACGCAGCACTTTTCTTTTGAAAACTCCAAGTCCGCGTTGGTCCTCCACGAGCATCGTTCCGGTCTCGTGTCCGTAGAGAACTATAGGTCTAATAAGCGTTTTGTAGATAGTCAGTTTGGTACGATGGTATGGTATGCTGCATTCTTCTCTTCCACTAACTGCTAACATTCGATGTCATGCCAGTCGTTTCTCTGATACGGGGGCACCGTGCCTAGTGCAACGGTTGCGGTGCTTCCAATGGCGGATCGAATATCTCTCCAGCCATCTTCAAGAGACGCTGCACCTAGATGCTTTTCTGTAGGGATTGCCTCTTCCAGCTGCTGCGCGTAATCTTGGCCTAGACTACCGTCTTGTAGCCGCCCAATGTTTAACCGCGGCGGACGACTCCGACACGTGTTATACACCGTCGAGAGTTTTGAACGCAGACACATTGCAACGAGATAGTGATCGGATTCAATATTCGCACTACGGTAAGTGCGAAGAGGTTTGCCGCTTCCGGATCCGATATTAAGCATAAAGGTCGAGAGTTCATTACTGGTTCCACTTGGCTGAGCACGGTAGCGTATTCCTCAAAAGAAAGATAAGCGGTCTTCAGTGTCCTCTTAGTCCTTACTTAGCTGATTTCACGGCGCTTTCCCACAGGCCCCCGAAATTTGGAGCTTCGAGCGGGATGAAATTCCAGGAGATTTCTTTCGGTTGGCAGGAAGCCACAATTTCGTTAATTGCCTTGCGGTTTTGAAGTAGAAGATAAAGCTCGCGTCCGGCTGTTCGGCCACATTGAGAGTTGACGTCCACGAACAGCCTAGATAGCCGTGTGGTGTCGGCAGCTGGTTATCTGGCTAAGAATAACATTACGGATTGCCTGTTCCAGTGGTAAAAATCCACCATACAGGTGACCCCTAATTATCGGTGTGATGCGGCTTTATGCTTACCGTGCCTACGAATGAATGGTTAGGAGGGTCTAATAAGAACCTAACCGCAAACGGAGCCTGTGAAGCACCAGGGCCCCCTTCACAGTATTTTAGCCCTCGCTGTGCTAACCGGAGCTATGGCTTGGTGACTTTTTACTTCTTCGAGATAATCGGCTACTCTTATTCAACCTCATCGTGAGGTTAAATAAGAGTGGGGTTATGAATATGTGTTTTACTTAGTTTTCAACAAACTTTCACCTATATATATTCGCATTATGCATTTTTTTTACAATGTACTTTGTGTCTGTCACCTATATGGATTCGCATGATGCGTTTTTCACAGTGTACTCTGTGTTTCGTTCTTGACGTTCGGGTTCGCCTACTCTTGCTCAATCTCAACGTGAGGTTCAATAAAAATGGGGTTATGAATATGTGTTTTACTTAATTTTCAACAAATTGCCACCTATATGGATTCGCATTATGCGATTTTTACAATGTACTTTGTGTCTGTCACCTATATGGATTCGCATGATGCGTTTTTCACAGTGTACTCTGTGTTTCGTCTTTGACGTTCGTCCATAGTTACGTCCTCTGTGTTTTTGTGACACCTCTCTTTAGTCCCTAGCTGAATGCGTGTGAGTCTACATAATTGCCTACAAGGATAGCCATCTTCGTAGATTGGGGTCAAAGCAGCGATCTTCTTACACGGTTCATTTGATATAACACGATGTATTTCATCACCCAAAACTTCATGCTGGATTACCTTGATAATAACATGGAGAGCTAACCGGAGTTCTTGAATTGTAGGATGTTGGTGCAGTATTCGATTGTTGCTAGATTTTTGCCGATAGTATGAGTAAAGCAATCACTCGCTGAATCTGTTCAAAAGAGCTGAACTTGGGAAACACAGTTAACGTTTCTGCTTTGATGGCTGGGATGACGATCATATCAGCCTTTCTTATTTCCGGAGGTTCTTCATCAGAAATGTCATCAGGAAGTTCTGGCTGGTACTTCGCTTTGCTTAGAAATGATGGACCCTTTCACCAGAGTTCATTGCTGCTTGAGATGAGTGGGATTTGTCCTCTGGATATTAGATCGGCTGGATTTTCTTTCGACTTGACGTAGTTCCATGTGCACATCCCGGTTTTCTCCAATATTTCTGTCACTCGGTTGCACACAAATACTTCTAGATATGATAACGGATTTTTCAACCAAGCAAGCACTACCTAACACCATAAATTAACGTTACATATTTGCAGTTGGGATAGTTCAGTACATTAACGAGCCGACGAGATAATAACCGGGACCAAGCAACTCTTTACGTGGAATACTCATTTCTGGAATCGGGAATACTTTGGATTTGCTGCAGAGCATGTTGACTGTGATCGTATCATTCGGCAAAATACAGCAAACATAGATGACATATGCAACTAGGGATGCATCGGAGAAACCATGGATTTCCCTGTCGCAACCTGCGAAGCCTAGCGACTTGCAATTCCATGTTTTAAGCTTAAAATCCTTATCCTTTATACGTCATTGCAGGTAATTGCAGATTGTATCGAGTTGTATTATCTTCTATGTCGTTCGTAATGGTTGTTTTTTTAAAGCGGCTTATAGGGCCTGTGCAAACCTCCTGTCTCGTCGGAGAGCCGTCCTCACAGGTCTGTTTAGCGTCCCACCTAACACCAGGACTTGGACTTGTGCGCTTTGAGCGCCACACGGTCACTTTGGCGGAGCCCATGCAGCAGCCCGGATACATGCAGCTTTTTATAGAAGTTTAACAGGGCTCACAGTCAAACCCCACCACATTCTAGACAGGCACAACAACTCGCAGGTGGCCTGGGGAGAGATCATCAAGCCCTTGGGCATAGTCCCTGCTGCCATCAAGGCTTTTCAGTTACCGTCCGAACCATTGCATTGTTGTGTTCATCCAGAAAACAATAATCCTGATGATGTGATCATGTAATTTTAGTCGAGTAATCGATGGAAGGTAATTAAGTAAGGTAATTTACTTTGCGTAACTTTGATTTCAGCCAGAAACCGTTTAAGTGACCCCTGAGAAGAGAAGTCGAGATTATTTGTGCAAAAGCAACTCGACTCTCTTCATAATTCAGAATTCCGAAAGTGGCGCTCATGCCACCGGTTGAAAAATTAATAATGTTATTTTAATCTTTACGCTGGAGCCACATAGGGCCAGTAGAGAAAAAACGTCCGTGAAATTTCTCTTTGCGCCTTTATGTGGCTCTAGCGTGCAGTATTCTGACGGATTGAAAACACTTTTTAAAAAGTGACACATCCATCTATTGATTGCACTTGGTGAATTAAAATTATAAAATCGTTTGAATGGTGTAAAATGAAAAAGCAGAATTTTATTTAAATAACCAATTAATTAAGTGTATGACAACTCGGCCAGACATTTTGTATGAAAACAAGACATATTTTTTTCATGTGGTTTATTTCCATTAATTTGCATTGACCTTTTCTTTCCCACGACTTTTTTAACAGATTTCAATGAGAAGGAATCATCTTTGGAAAAAATGCTGGAACAAAAGTTATTTGACATAGCTGAAATCAGTGGAAAACGTTAAAATAAAGGTTTTTGATTGTAAATTAAAAGTAACTTGATTGTTTTCAATAGTTTCACTATTTTTACATAAAACGTGATTATATAATAGCCTAATGAATGTAAAAAGGTGTACCAAATATTACTTTTCGTTGTTGAAGCAATTTAAAGAAAGTTGGAAGGTGCAAAATTTGATGGAGCTCTACAGCTACCATGGAAAGGAAAGGGTTAATGTGAGAAGGTTCCGTTTAGAACTGTTCCGATGCTTTATCCGAATGCAAATGTGCGAATCCTTTAAAGCTAGTGTGGTGTGCTTGAGAGATAAATTTGAATGTCAATTTCCCGAAACACCCTAATGCTACTGTATAGGCATTGTTAATCCATGACCAACTTTAACGAAGTGCACAGCGTAAATTTATCCTAATAATGCAATTCAGATTTGAGATTATTCCAACCCGCTGCTTCACATAATGAGGTACATTGCACACACGATTGATATTCTGGCATATCAAAACCCTTTAGAGCGGCAGTCAATTGCAGGATGTGTGTTTTCTCTAAGATTGGCACCATTCATTCAAACCCTCCACGGGAAGGGAAACTACCAGAAGCCAACGGCAGTGGAGACGTATTCTAACATCAAACGCGACATCTCATCCAGTGCAGTGCAGAATCGTTCCATCGTACCAATGACTGTGCCACCCATCCCGCCCCACTAGTTGTTGGTGTTACGCTGCGGAAAACTGTATGTTCAACGAGCAGTGAACCACTTCCTTATTATCGTTCCTATTTCTCGGTTTGCAACCCGGTTGAGTTAGACCAGGCCCATATCATGTGCCAGTGTCAACATTTCCAAATAAAAGTTGTACCCACTGTCACTATTCAATCACAGCAACACAATATTTGTGCCCATGACATTTAAACATCAGTCAATATGCTTTGTAAAGGTGTGTCAGAAACATGAACTAAATTGGGTTGGTCTTCGTAAGTGTGCGAGCGGAGTTTCATGGGGACACGCCATAAATCATACAACGTCGACCATCGACTCTATTCTCTAATGGCCTGAGCTGGCAACAGAGTTATGTATTAAAGTGTCCTTTGAAGCGTTATGTTTCATTATATGGTGCTATTTTGACGCTGACCACCAAGAGTGCCGCCATCAGTAGCATGCTTAGTGTATGGTCGGTCGTGTGAACTACGAAAAATGACAAATCGACCGGCCGCGTCTACAGCAACTGGGCGTGCTTTGACCAGCGCTGCTTAGCGCTGCCGATGAGCGTCCACCACCGCCATGCGGAAGGACAATGATGGACTGCAAGGATTGGTGATGGTAGCTTCCAAAAATAGCCGCCGGCCGAGAGTTTCCTGTTGCAGCACGTGCGGACTGCGAAAGCGGATTGACGGGGGATGTCATTTGTTATGATGAGGACTGATGATGGGGGTATTTCTTTTTCGCCTATTTCATTTCATTTGACATAACTAGAATGGCGTGCTCGGAAGTATATATTCTTGTAAGCTTGTAAAAAGAGTGTGTCGATGAGAGAAAGATATTTCATACGAACGATAAATTATTTATGTAACGGAAATAAAATTTTGCGACTCCTGGACCTTGAATAATGATTTTTGTCCACTTAACATGGGCCTTTTGTCTTGGTGTTATGAGCTATAACCGGAATTTACTGTTCGACTGAGAAACATGACATTGTTTGGAAAAATAATAGTAATGAAGCTTTCGAATATGAATTATTTGTTGAATGGTACCAGACAAACAGTTGAACATGGCTTGAGATTCCAATTTAACCCTTCTACAAAAATGGCATATCTAGATCTCAGCCGTCTGTGTACCGATTTGCATAATTTGATCTTTGCTATGCTATACTATTGAACTCATTGTTTTTTTTACAATCGGAAATTTAGTTTCAGAGATATTCTTGAAATACGAGTATTGAGTGTATTTATAGAAAACTTACAAAATAATGTCACATAAAAATCTCAGCCGTCTGTGATCCGCTTTCATCTTTGAATAAAAACTATGGCTTTCCCAGTGAACGCTTTGATTTTTTTTACCATCAGATATTGGGTTTCGGAGATATCTCTGAGATACGAACATAAAGCATAAGACGTATTTTGTTCAATAATGTCACATCACGATCTCAAGTATATTTGGTCAGTTGGATGTAATAAATAAATACAAATCTCATCGTTCTGTGAATCGATTTGAGCAAAACCTTGCACGTGAAGATATCAGGTTGGGTAGCTTTCTCTGTCTCCCCGATCACCAATCATCCTAGGATTTCGTTCCCTTTTGGCGACTTGACCTGATCGGACTGCCGAAGTTTAAGCAGGTTCACCCAAAAATTAAATCTTGCATCAAACCATTCAGGGCAGCATGGACTATGTCCAAGGGCTTGATGATCCCTCCCCAGGCCATCTCCGAGTTGTGAGGCTTGTCTAGGATGTTGTGGGGTTTGACAGTGGGCCCTGTTAAGGTCACACCTGACGGAATCCAAGATTAAAAGTGCTCGCGTTTTCGGGGGCACACCACTCGATACGGAAGCAATGCACAACTGTCATTTTCAATATTTCACGCATGCTGCGACGCAGCAAAGCTAAATCAACAAAAATGACAGTTGTGCGCCGCCTCTGAATCGAGTGATGTGCCCCCGAAAACGCGAGCACTTTGGAACTTTGGATTCCGTCAGGAGTGACCTTAAACCTCCATAAAAAGCTGCATGTATCCGCAAATAGGCCCCACCAAAGCGACCGTGGCCGCTCAAAGCGCACAAGCCCAGATCCTGGTGTTAGGTGGGACGCTAAACAGCCATGACACGACGGCCCTCCGACAAGACAGGAGGTTTGCGCATGCCCAATAAGCCGCCTGGAAAACGAATAATTACGAACAATATAAGAGATAATGCGACTCGATATAATCGGCAAAGACCTAGGCGACGAACAAAGGATCACGATTGGAAGCTTGGAACATGGAACTGCAAGTCGCTAGGTTTCGCAGGTTGCGACAGGATGGGAACCGGCTTCATAGTGCTGGGTAAGACGCGCCATCGTGTGATTGGGTGGCAGCCAATCAACGCAAGGATGTGCAAGCTGAGGATTAAAGGCCGTTTCTTCAACTATAGCATCATCAACGTGCACTGCCCACACGAAGGGAAACCCGACGACGAGAAAGAAGCGTTCTACACGCAGCTTTAGCAGACATACGATGGATGCCCACTGCGGGACGTCAAAATCGTTATCGGTGACATGAACGCACAGGTAGGAAGGGAGGAAATGTACAGACCGGTCATCGGACCGGATAGTCTGCACACCGTATCGAATGACAACGGTCAACGATGCATAAACTTCGCGGAATCCCGCGGAATGGCCTCCCGCGGAATGGTAGTCCGAAGCACTTTCATTTCCCGCAAAAATATCCACAAGCCCACATGGAAATCACCTAACCAAGAAACGGAAAACCAAATCGACCACGTTCTAATCTACGGTAAATTCTTCTCCGACATTACGAACGTCCGAACGTGCCGCAGTGCGAATATTTAATCCGACCGCTACCTCGTTGCAGTATGTCGCGCTCAAAACTCTCGACGGTGTACAACACGCGTCGAAGTCGGACGCCGCGGCTTAACATTGGGCCAAGAATACGCGCAGCAGCTGGAAGTGGCACTCCCAACGGATGAGCAGCTAGGCGCAGCGTCTCTTAAAGATGGCTGGAGAGATATTCGATCCGCCATGGGTAGCACCGCAACCGCTGCACTTGGCACGGTGCCCTCCGGAAAAGAGAAACGACTGGTATGACGGCTTATGTGAGCAGTTAGTGGAAGAGAAGAATGCAGCATAGGCGAGATTGCTGCAACACCGCACGAGGGCGAACGAGACACGATATAAACGGGCGCGGAACAGACAAAACTCGATTTTCCGGAGAAAAAAGCGCCATCAGGAAGATCGAGACCGTGAAGAGACGGAGCAACTGTACCGCGCCAATAACACACGAAAGTTCTATGAGAAGTTAAACCGCTCACGTAAGCGCCACGTGCCACAGCCTGATATGTGTAAGGATATAAACGGGAACCTTCTTACAAACGAGCGTGAGGTGATCCAAAGGTGGCGGCAGCACTACGAAGAACACCTGAATGGCGATATGGCGATGGACCTGGGAGAACTCGCGCAGGACATAATTTTACCGGCTCCGGATCTCCATGAAATCCAGAAGGAGATTGGCCGGCTGAAGAATAACAAAGCCCCTGGGGTTGTCCTACTATCAGGAGAGCTATTTAAACACGGTGTTGAGGCACTGGCTAGAGCGCCGCACTGGGTCATTACCAAGAGCAGTAATTAACACCAGTGCACAATAGGACAGCCCCAAACTGGCTGGCTGACTGGCCAAAACTACCAAAAGACCAATTTTCGATTTGAGCGAGTAAAAAGTGATGAACACACAGCTAATAACCTATATTTTTATAATCAGGACGGTTTTTATTTTTTAGATTTTTTAGGTAGGGGTGGGGGTCGTTCAAACTAGCCCCTCCTAGAAATGATATTTTTACGTTTTTTTGGAAAACCGGCAGCTTTGCCATATTTTTGTCTCAAAAGTAACATATTTATATATCGTTACAAAGCTCTTAAACAGATCTATGCAATAGGCTTGATAATGTAATAATAGCTCCGTCTAGAATTTATTTTTTAGTAGTTTTGTAAAAGCATATTTCACGCAGTATTTAACGAACAAAACAGTTTGGTACCCCGCAATACCCCGCAGTAAAACATCATGCACTACACTATTGATTTCTTAAGCTTTGAGGACCATGAATAAAATTCTGCCCAAATTCACCATTTTGTAAGATACATGAATTTTAAAAAATGCCTATTTTTGCCTTTCTCGTATACTAAGTATACGTAGAAGCTATATGATCGCTCCAAAAGCATTTAAAAGAAAGCCCAAACACTCATAGTGTTGTATACCGATCGACTCAGTTCGACGAATTAAGGTGATGTCTGTGTGTACGTGTGTGTGAATGTCTGTATGTGTGTGAGCAAAAATTATCTTAACTATTTTTTAGGCACTTACTCTTAACCGATTTACTCGCAACGAGTTTCATTCATCAGAGAACGTTGTTCCATTGCTCCCTAATAAAAATAGGCTGGATCGGACTATGGGCTCAAAAGTTATGGCCAAAATACATTTTCTTATAATGTACGAGAAAGATAACATTACCGCTAGGGGGATTAATCAGGTGTTTTGGTAAACTTCTTATTTTTCAATTTTCATCTGAGTTACTCAATAATGCCACTTTAATTGAAATTGGTGACGAACACAATTTACATAACATTTTAAGGGGGAGGGTTATGTCTTAACGTTGCGCCTAATTCAAGAAAAAATCAACTATCATATAAAAAGCGTCACGCAGTGAGAAGGGAAGGGGTTCAAAATTTACAATTTTGACATTACTACATTATAGAAGCGAATTATAGATTTAACCATAACGTGTCATAACGTGGTGGATGAGTAGTGTGTTAAATAACTCCTTGTCACAATACGTTTTTATATTTATGAAAGAAATCTTAATGAAATATCAAATAAATGAAATTCCATTTCGTTGATGTCACAATATGACGCTAATTGAATCTGTTCTACCCTCCTTTGCTGGTTTAATAAGTTCTACTCAGTGAATTTTCAACACCAGAAGCTAATAGTGCTTTTTTGATCATTTTAGGAAAACTGTGTTGCGTCCATTTGTCTGTGACACGAATATACAGTTAAACCCTTTATATGACCATTAGTATTTTATTCAGCATTTAACGGGCTTATTGCAAGCCAAAAAAAGTGACAAAATTCCGTTAGTTTTGTAGAATATTGTATATTGTATGACAAAAATCAATACTATGCCGAAAATTGGTCCCATACCCCATTGAAGGCTCAGAAAAAATATTTTTCTTTCCTATCTATGTTATTATGATAAATACCATCATTTTATGCAGGATTCATAATTTGGCCAAAAATACCTCCTTTTTTCCTATTGTGCAGTGGTACAATTTTCAATAAGTCCGTCCAGCTATTTGGCTTCGCCGACGACATTGATATTATGGCACGTAACTTTGAGAAGATGGAGGAAGCCTACATCAGACTGAAGAGGGAAGCCAAGCGGATCGGACTAGTCATCAACACGTCGAAGACGAAGTACATGATAGGAAGAGGTTCAAGAGAAGACAATGTGAAACACCCACCGCGAGTTTGCATCGGTGGTGACGAAATCGAGGTGGTAGAAGAATTTGTGTACTTGGGCTCACTGGTGACTGCCGAAAATGATACCAGCAGAGAAATTCGGAGACGCATAGTGGCTGGAAATCGTACATACTTTGGACTCCGCAAGACGCTCCGATCGAATAGAATTCGCTGCCGTACCAAACTGACAATCTACAAGCCGCTCATTAGACCGGTAGTCCTCTACGGACACGAGACCTGGACGATGCTTGTGGATGACCAATGCGCACTGGGAGTTTTCGAAAGGAAAGTGCTGTGTACCATCTATGGTGGGGTGCAGATGGCGGACGGTACGTGGAGGAGGCGAATGAACCACGAGTTGCGTGAGCTGCTGGGAGATCCATCCGTCGTTCACACCGCGAAAATCGGACGACTGCGGTGGGCCGGGCCCGTAGCCAGAAT
Source organism: Armigeres subalbatus (assembly GCF_024139115.2). Lineage (NCBI taxonomy): Eukaryota > Metazoa > Arthropoda > Insecta > Diptera > Culicidae > Armigeres > Armigeres subalbatus. The sequence continues at coordinate 170,449,969 of NC_085140.1, forward strand.
GTCGGACAGTAATCCGGTGAAAATGGTTCTCGACAACGATCCGACGGTCACAAGAAGGCGAGGTGCGCAGCTGGCAAGGTGGATCGATCAGGGGGAAGATGACTTGCGGACCCGCCGTAGACTGCGTGGATGGCGACGTGTAGCCATGGACCGAGCCGAATGGAGAAGACTCTTATATACCGCACAGGCCACTTCGGCCTTAGTCTGAATAGTGCACCACTGGGTTTCGTGATTTCATATTCATATTGTGTGAAAATGTTATAAGTTTTCGATAAAACAGGGGGATCTTATTGTGTCCCCGGGTATCACGGGTGTCCAGTTTCCCCTACGAAGAATCTTTATTAAAAATAGCGATTTTATTATGGCCTTCGCGGCATAAATAAAAGTTGTTTGTTTGTTTGTTTATTTAAGTATAACCACCACATTACTTTTTACCTTTCTCGTGTACTAAGTATACGTAAAGGCTATAATATTATGTTCGATCCAGAACCAATTTTTTTATAGGAATAAAAGCTAATAAAAAATAGGCATCTCTAATATTGGTTTGATTAAGCTTTCAACAGCATGCAGCCGCGCCACCTCGTTGTGGGAAATGAGGCCACCTAGCTTTCGCGAAAAAAATGTAAGTGAGTACCTCCCCTCTGATCTCTTTTAGATAAGTTAATAGTACGTTCAGATTATGTGCTATATCACTTGATATAGCGAATCTTGACATGAGATGCCATATGCATTATTTCCAGTGAAAACTACATGTACAAACACTGATGTCAAGATGCTCTATATCAAGTGATATAGCTCATAATCTGAACGTAGTCTAAAAGTGGATTTAAAAAAATCCATTTTCTGCTTCAAGGCCTTACCAAGTCAAAAAAAAAAAACGATACGACACAAGAAATATATTGGGTTTTTGGGGAGTAAAAGGGGGAAGCAGAGAGGGACCTAAATGTGTGAAAAAGAGGTGGGTGAATACAGAATAGCGATTTTATATTGAAAGTAGATAGTCACATAGCGGATTGAGTAGACAGAATATAATTTAAAAGCCCCAAACTATTTCTATCCGACTCTTAGACCTGAACGAACCTAAATTTACTGACCAGAAATATTTGGCAATTATCTCTTAACACGTGAGCTAGAACGGTGACGATTATATTGTAAGTGCACTTATGCTGCTGAATATGAGAATTTGAGTGATCTCTTGTCACCATTTTGAAATAGTTTCCAGTAAGGTCAGTTTGTATGTACCTTCGATTAACTAAGTCACGTGCAGCTTGTGACTAACAGTTAAGGAAGGTAAGCTAGTTACTTCCAAAAGGCAATGTAGTTGACATTAATTGTAATAACCGTTGAACAGGCGAAGCGTGTATAAAACCCGTTACCATACCGTTGGGAACCCAAAAATGATAGTGTACCCTAGTATCCCCTTAACAACGTGCTTTCATTGGGATTTCCATGCGGTAACACCACCCCCCGCTTTCCGTAGTGACGTCAATCATCGGCCAACGTCAATGACGGGCCTAAACGTCACGGTGATGTGCGTTGGTCAAAGCGTGTGCGAAAACCATCAGTACGAGTGAGACTCCATCTGTACCCTTGAGGCTGAAATCATCTCTAGTGAATTTTGAAAAGGATCCGAAGCGATACGCTATTACACCGAGCCCGTCTGAAGCAGAAAACTAAGGTCAGACTATTTCATTATATTGTATCTAGCTATAAGGAAACGAAACAGAATTAGGAAAATCCGTTAGCGTGACGTCACCACAAGATAGGAACCGTATCTGTACCGGTTTTGGCCATGTTTCTAATTTGGCCAGTTTCTTCCATAACTCCAAAAGTGATCTGAGTGATTTCGGGTGTTTGAGGAAGTCTATTGTCCCGCCCTAAGAAAGAGCCTCAGCCGGATTCTTAAACCAGCCTCAGAAGCCTCTCCCTGTCGAGAGTGGCGCTTAAGCTGCTGGGGATTGGAAACTCAAACCATTCGTTATAGGAAGACAGAAGACCCATTGTATTATATACCAATCGACTCTGTTCGACAAATTGAGGTGATGTCTGTGTGTGTGTATGTGTGTGCGCAAAAAGTTTCGCCCATTTTTGGTACATACCCCCAACAGATCCAGTCAATTTATTTGTTTCGCGGATGACATGGACATTGTCGGCTGCACATTTGCAAAGGTGGCAGAACTGTAACTGAAACGTGAAGCAACAAAAGTTGGACTGGCGGTGAATGCATCAAAGACAAAGTACATGCTTGTGGGCGGAACCGACCGCGACAGGGCCCGCCTGGGAAGCAGTGTTACGATAGGCGGGGATACCTTTGAGGTGATCGAGAAATTCGTCTACCTCGGATCCTTGCTAACGGCTGATAACAATATTAGTCGTGAAATACGAAGGCGCATCATCTGTGGATGTCGGGCCTACTACGGGCTACAGAAGAAACTGCGGTCAAAAAAGATTCGCCACCGCACCAAATGTGTCATGTACAAGACGCTATTAAGACCGTTTGTCTTCATGACATGAAACATGTATAATGCTCGAGGAGGACTTGCAAGCACTCGGAGTATTCGAGAGACGGGTGCTTAGGACCATCTTTGACGATATGGCGGCGGACCACGAGCTCGCCCAGCACTACGGCGAACCCAGTAACCAACAGGTAGTTAAAGCCGGAAGGGTACGATGGGCAGGGCATGTTGCAAGAATGCCGAACAGCAACCCTGCAAACACCAGTTCGCCTCCGATCCGGCAGATACGAGACGGCGTGGAGCGCAGCAAGCTAGGTGGGCAGACCAGGTGCACAACAACTTGGCGAGCGAAGGGCGCATTCGAGGATGGAAAGATGCGGCCTCGAACCGTGTATTGTGGCGTCAATTTGTTGATTCAGTATTATCTGTTTAGATGTAAACTAAATAAATGAAAATGAAGTTGTATTCAGTGGGGTTTCCTATTATTTCCATTAAAAATTGGGCTAAGTTATAGGATCCTTAAAGCGCTATATGTTCATTAAACATTTCGAATTGTAATGGACTTTGGATAAAAGCTATTTGCAAATTAGTCCCTTAACCCGAACACTGACCTAAGCTCTCAAAAATATATATTCATTCATCATCCGAAAATCATAAAATGTAGGGTCCATCGATTTCTCCAAATTCCACTTACTTTCCAAACCAATCCAACTGAAGCAAATTGATAAAGCAAGATCTAGTGCAAAACAATGTCAAAATGAGGTTAAGTGAACCATTCGAAAGACAAGACCGTTGGAAACTGGAATATGCCATACCGAGTTGAACTTTCGTGACACATTTCGCCTGTTGCTCTTTAACGGGACAATTGATCTGACATCAGATACATAACACGACCCGTTCATGGGAGCTTTAAGCACATATGTATGAATCTGTATCCACCTCCCAAACAAGGAAATAGCTGTGTCTGTCTTTCCGTTGTTTTTTTTCTTGGAATTTTCCGGTCATGCTGTTTTTTCGCACTATTTCTGGGTGATAATTTGCTGCTTGTGGCTATAGTTACTTTACTATAGTCTGGCAGATAAAAATTGGATCCATTTAGCACCACAGCCATCTCGGCGTTTTGACTATTGCTATTTTGAAAACACTCAACAGTGCCAGAAAATGCTATGAAACATCAATTGCGATATTTGCTGAAACCATTACGCATGTTGGTAGAATACACTTACTTAACATGTGATTTATTACCAAAACTACGGAAATTATATTTATCCATTTATTTTGCATCCGGTTTGATTCTTTTCAGCCGTTTCATCCAATCAATAGCGTCATGCTCGATTGGATAACAAAAATGGCAGTTCAATTAAATTCCAGCATTTTTTCTGACAGACTATAGTAAAGAAACTATACTTGTGGCCGGCCGATATCGTATAGCTTTTAATGTGTGCTGCTCATGGGGTAACAGCTTGGGAAATATATTTCCAGCGTGGTTAATCGACGATCTGATGAGCATATATGGCTTTCGAAACGATGTTTCGTGGGTGTAAACAGATCCGAATCAAGTTGGCGTTTAATGATGGGAGAGTAATTTTTCCGCTGTGGTGATATGGCGTTGGAATGGCATCTACTTCTAACGACCTTTTTTTATGAAATAAATATTTTACTGAACGTGTCAAAAGCTTTTTGAAGGCATTACGAATTGTTGTTTAATTCCAGATAAGTTGGGAAGTAAGAAACCAAATTCTTTAGTAAATTCATTTGAACGAAGTCATTGGAAATGTTTGAAGACTTTCTCGTACGATTTATAGAAATGTATTTCCAAGTTAAATGTGCTCTTTTGACATTGATATTTTTTTTCAAATTTTAAGTCAATGTCGATGAAATGTTTAATGATATCTTATGGGAAAAGCGGTGTTTTCCAAGTACTGACAGAAGAACATAATTTCTATGAAGGACATAGAAAACGTCATCATGTCATAGTCCTCGCCAAGATTTTTTTATGTACAGGTTATTCGTCAGTAGATGGGAATAACCAGCGCGGGGGGGTGTGGTACATACATTTTCAGTGCAAAACGTAAACAAAGGAGCCTAAATTCCATACAAAAATCCAAGATGGCTATGTTGGGGATATTGACAAGTCGGATAACCTGTACATAAAAAAAATCTTGGTTCTCGCTGCACGCAGGGAAGGAGATCCCAGTGAACATCGTCATTAAGATGTTCCGGACATTGACTCATTTATTTGAGAATGTTGATGACTCTAAATATATGAAGCATTGCATCGGAATTCAATCTGTTTCTCGTGTAAAATATCGTTTCGTTCGGTAGAATGAACCGACCGTTGTCGATAGATCCTTTTTCGGAGAAAACTGACTACAGGCTTTTATGACGGAGGCTTTTGAGTAATAAAAATACACGCTAAAACTCACCTACTCAAATGATGAACATCCAATGTTAAAAGAACAATAAGTTGAATAGCAGGCCAAGTTCCAGTTGGAATGTAGAACCACTGAAGAAGAAAAAAGAAAAAGTAGAACAAGTATTTCACTAATTTCACTTGAACTTTTATTAGATGCCTAATTAGTTTTCGACTGATGTATAATTCCTGAATGGTCATATATCTAAGTCCAACAGTACACTACCTAATCTAAAATGCAATCTATCTACAGACAATTGCTTCTCAACTAAAACACGCGGACGGACGGTATTATCATGAATACAAATACCAACAACTGAAACTCTTTCGCTCCATGCAGACTATTGTGTGCTTTTCAGTGAGTGCAGGACCGATGCGAAACAGTCAGAGTTGGAGGTCAGCTTTGACTTTCGAGTTTTACGATCTAGCTTTGACCATTTTCCTACGCCTGTTTGCCTAGACTTGTCGTGGTTCGCTTTCAACCTCGTTGATACGTGGTCGTATTTTTTATTGCGTTTGGCCCCGAATTTTAATGCATCTCGCTTGCAATTGATCGAAACGATATGAAGCCACAAAAGAAAAATCTAATCCTAAGAAAATCCTAAAAATATATTGAAAGCGCTGAAATTCTGAAGAGAATCTAAGGTAAGAGGTACTCCGGCAAGTCTCTATCGGCATATGCAATAATTTCCATAACTTTTTTTTTGTTGGTTGTCCATTGTTATTAGTAATTTCAGTTTCAATCGTTTTTCAATAAGATCATTAGAAAGTCAGTTGGAATACTAGTAAATAAATGAATACATGCCAGTTCAACTACCCAGTCAACACAAGTTCGTTCCAAAATCTCCATGGTAGTGACCACATGCCTATATGTGTGTGTGTGTGTTATCCTCTACCCCTCACCCAGCTGGGGGCGTTGGTGAAGTAGTACTACGAATAATTTGATCATATCTCATGCTCCGTAATGGTGCCCTTATTGTTACGAAGACTAGTACTACAAAAAGGATTCACTTCTGAAGCAAGAAAGGTTTCTTCAGAATGTGCAGGGAATGGGATGTGCTAGTTGTTCATAACAGGTACAGCAAAACTTCACAAGGACGCCCTTATTCGTACTAACTACTCGGGGAATAGAAGGTCGAGAAGAGCCACCGTTGCTAACTAAAGCGTGAACCGGATACCTGGGACTCCCACAATATCCGCGGCAATAGAAGCAAACGATGCCCTGTACGTATTTAATGTTCAATTTTTAAGTTGATAAAGTATAATTGAAGAGATAAAGGAAATTGGAACGTGCTCACCAGTTCAGCCACTGTCAAAATTGCTCCAGTTTTGGACAAGACACATCAGGAATATTCGAGGTATGACATCATTCAATCCCCCTGCTCATCCCCCTTTGCTTCATTCGGGGGTTCTTGTGGGGTTCGTTGTTGTGAAAGTTCTTGTAGCAGTTAGTGTCCAGGCTGCTTGAGGCTGCTGCTGTGCCTGCCGCAAATAAAATGATTCAGGTCCGCACACATTACAGTGATATGTCCAGACATCCAATACTTCTCCAAGAAGAAGGAAAGAAAGCGCATCTTGCTTCTAGTTCACGCCAGGATAAGTATTGAATCCTTAAAGTGCGTTTCACAATCCAGGGTCGTAAATGCTCTGAACAGGAAGGACGATTAAACACTGTACACTATGATATATTTGACACGAAATTCTTCACTTCTAGTTTGCCGTAAAGTAATGAAAACAAAATTTTTGGATGTTTGGAAAAAACAAATTTTTAGGTTTTTGGAAAAAATAAACGTGACAGAAGAAATTGAATGCAGCCAACCGCGCTCGATGCTTGCTACGATCCCTCTCCCATGGTAGTGACCACATGCCTATAGTCACTAAAATCAAAAGAGGCTATTAAAGATCAGCTCCAGTTAATGTCCCTTTCGACCTCACGAGAAACATTGACTGGCAAAAATTTGCATCGGCGGTAAAAATTGGTACTGAGTCAACCGATGTTTTTCCACCACTGGATGAGTATCAATTTCTTACAGAATTGATTCATAAAAGCGCACTAGAAGCTCAGAAACGATGGGTTCCAAGTACGTCTATCATAAGAAGACCAGCCACTCCAGGATGGGATGATGATGAATGTACTAAATATTCTGAGAAATCTGATGCCTTCAAGACTTTCCGTAAAAACGGAAAGTCTGAGCTGTTTAAGGAGTACTTAAGACAGGAAAGAAAGCTCAAAAATCTTCTTAAGGCTAAAAAACGTAGCTACTGGGGAAGTTTTGTCGAGGGACTTTCACGAGAAACCTCAATGACAACACTTTGGAAAACGGCCCGCAACATGCGGAACCGCATTTCCACCAACGAGAGTGAAGAATATTCCAATCGATGGATATTCAACTTCGCGAAAAAGGTCTGTCCGGATTCCGTGCCAGCTGAGCCGCTATTTCGAGAATCAACCCTTGATCCCGGTTCTCTGGATGGACCATTCTCAATGCTGGAACTATCCATTCTTTCATCGAATAACTCTGCTCCGGGAAGCGATAACATCAAATTCAATCTTCTTAAAAATCTTTCAGATATCGCAAAAAAACGATTACTTGACCTGTACAACTGTTTCATGGAGTACAACAATATTACCTCCAGAATGGCGACAAGTGAAAGTAATAGCTATTCAAAAGCCTGGGAAACCAGCGTCTGATCACAATTCATACCGACCGATTGCCATGCTATCATGCATGAGAAAATTATTGGAGAAAATGATTCTTTCAAGAGTCGACCATTGGGTCGAGCAAAATGCATCACTATCAAATACTCAGTTTGGCTTTAGAAAAGGTAAAGGAACGAACGATTGCCTAGCGTTGCTCTTTTCAGATATACAGCTGGCCTTTGCACACAAGGAGCAACTGGCTTCAGTTTTCTTGGACATTAGGGGGCATTTGATTCAGTTTCCATAGAAGTACTGTCAGGCACGGCAAATGCTGGGTAAAGCGTACCATTGGTACTTCGCGTACCTGAAGGAATAAAATAGACCCCATCTCGCGGTCCTTAGCCTCTTACCCAGCAACTCCTATCCCTACCTCCCCGCGGTGCTGGCCGGGATACGAGCAACCTTAGGGAAGATCGGGTAACCAACCCCGGTGGGAACTATGGTCGTATGCTGACAGGGAAGGGGGGGTTGCTCCTCTCCGGAGGTGCAAATCTTATTGAGCGTCTGTTCTCCATGTCAGGATCGGCTCACAACAGCGTCTGTTCTCCATGTTAGGGATGGCTGATCATCGTCCGAGTGCCAGCGAGGGACTCTAAGAGAAACTGTGCACCATGGTCCACCGGAAATAAGGAGGAATGGTCCTCCGGAAATTTAGGGGGTTTGGTGTCAGGCCCTGCAAGCCAGCCTTTAAAAAACCATAAGCAACGAACAATCAACAAGAGAGTACGGACCGGAACCATCGGCGAAGACCACTGCGACGAAAAGGGACTAGCGATTGGAAACTCGGTTCGTGGAACTGCAAATCTCTCAACTTCATCGGGAGCACACGCATACTCGCCGATATGCTCAAGGACCGTGGATTCGGCATCGTAGCGCTGCAGGAGGTTTGTTGGAAGGGATCAATGGTGCGAAAGTTTAGAGGTAATCATACCATCTACCAGAGCTGCGGCAACACACACGAGCTGGGAACAGCTTTCATAGTGATGGGCGATATGCAAAGGCGCGTGATCGGGTGGTGGCCGATCAATGAAAGAATGTGCAGGTTGAGGATCAAAGGCCGGTTCTTCAACTTCAGCATAATCAACGTCCATAGCCCACACTCCGGAAGCACTGATGATGATAAGGACGCATTCTACGCGCAGCTGGAACGTGAGTACGACAGCTGCCCAAGCCACGACGTCAAAATCATCATAGGAGATTTGAACGCTCAGGTTGGCCAAGAGGAGGAGTTTAGACCGACTATTAGAAAGTTCAGCGCTTATAACCCGCCAACCCGCTCGTTTCCCTGGAAAATAAGATAGGTGGTTTAAGCGCCACTCCTTTCGGAGACCACCTTCCAGATATAGGGCTGCCCGGCCGCTGAGACCCCCAGGGAATGGGTCTAATTACTCCCGTTTTCAGAGAGGGAACGAATCGGGTGACGTAAGACTGGGGGTGGAGGCAATGAAGGGGAAAAGGGGAAGGGAAATCGATTTACTAGTGCAGGAATTAGGCGATTGCGAAACAATACTTACGCCCTTTTATCATCACTGGATGGCCTGAAAGAACCTGCGAATCCTGCTATAAAAGAATAGGGAGTTATCGTGGTTGTTTCGGGGAACCGCCCCAGCAAAATATAATAAATAATAAAAATAAATTAACGACCGATTAACATGCTAAACTTTAACCAACTTTATTCTCGCATTGCATTCGGGATAGACTTTTACGAACGACGGTTCGCCTGCATTTATGCTACCAGCATTAACAAAACAACATGTAACGATCTGTTCTGTTTCACGAAGTAAGCGGCTTAAGCGCCACCTTCGAATTGAAGGGCCGCTAACTCTTGCAATAACCCGGTATGGGGACTCCTGATCAGGGCAGGCCAAACAGTTGATCAGAACTTCAAAAGTACAATTTTGACCCTACCGACGCGATGCACATTAACCAAACCAACTTCAAAAATACTAGGAATAATAGGATAAATTAAATTTAGCTATTAAACACTCTCCAACTCCGAGCGGTAGTCGTAGGATTAATCTCAGACTCAAACAATTTCGTTCCAAAAATTTCAAAGAACGATCACGGTATGGTAGAAGTTCGAACTAAACTCGAAGTAATAATATTTTATTCAATTTTCAACGAAATCAAAAAAACTTATTTAACAAAAAGAAAATTTAATGAGTTTTACACTTTAATTTGTTCTGATTTCTAAAGATTTCGGTTCCAATCAGATAGACCGGCTACGGACCGGAAGACGTCTTTTTATTCAATTTAATAATTTGCCCTAATACGTTGCGCATACGTATGAACTAATAGGTCTGACCTTGATCTTCGTCGAAAAACCTGTCCCTCGTCGGACGATGTCGAGTTCGTTGAAACAGGCGCTGCAAATATCCGGCCTAACGAGCTTATGGCGATGATACGCGATGAACCACCTCGTGCGTGGGTTGAAACATATAGGGTAAATACGTCCCTAGTATTGGTGGAGAGTCGAGCAGTGGATGCGTTGCTCGAAACCACACGTCTTGGCGCGACGAGTTTCTGGTCACACCGAATTCACCACAATTTCGAAAGCTTCACCGTTGGTTGCTCGTTCCAAAAAAACACTGGTTCCTGCCTTGGCTTGGATCGGAAAAATCCACCCTGGATAAACTGCCCACGTTGGATGGGCGGCAGCCTGATCAACGTGGTAGAAAAATTTCAAAATGGGCTCTCGGCCTATTGCTCACCAGCTTACCTGATCAACTTCCTTTCTATTCACCAAATTTTCAAAACTTGTTCAACTGATCCTATCGAACTCACCAAATTTACTGGAAACTATTGGGAAAATCAACAAAATTACTTAAAAAAGCTAATTAAAATCGCGAACTTACTTCTACTTTAGTAATAAAATGTGTAGAACAATTGAATTTAAATAACTTTGATATAAATCTCACTCCGACAATAATGTCTTAACGGCTTGAACACTCCACCAGAAAGAATAATCGGACGCGAGACGAATATGGTTGAACCTAAAAATTAATACGCAATAACTACCTGATATTGTCCTTTCAAACAATAGGTATTTTTTTATGATCAGCTTTGGAGAGAATTTCTCACGGAGAAAACGATTTTTCATTGGTTTGAATATATCTGCATTGCGTAATTATTTGTAGAAGGAAAATTCCATCACTTACCACTTTTTGAATTTAGTTCGGTTAACTCGCCTAGATTTACTCTTCTCGCTAAACACGCTACTTTTAAGTTTAAAATTATTCACCTCATACCGAAATATTTCAAAAGTGTTTCGCTATTCTCCGCTAGGTGGATTTGTCCATGATACAAAACGATGTAAAAATATTTCTTTACACACTCACCATAAAACGAGAAGAAGTATGATAATTAGGGTTACAAACATATCACTACAAATGTTCAGAACAGATTCATTTTCACATACATATATTTCTCTTCATGTTTCCATTCTCCTCTCTGCCTAGGCCTACTGTTTGCTTTCCCTTACTCCTCTCATGCATGATTAGATAAGTCCATGCGCATGGCTCAGTTCCCGCCGCTACCGAAGAACTAACAGTAAGTAGCGTGCCAATCGAAACTTTCACGTGGCTGTCCTTAGTCCCCGCGCTTGCGCTGACAGCCACGCTTCTGAGCACACACACCTAAACCGACCCGGAATGAACACACTGCACGCATAGAACTCAACACACGCTCCGAATGAAGACAGAGGTTAGATAGAGAAAGAGAGAGTAAGGGAAAGCAAACAGTAGGCCTAGGCAGAGAGGAGAATGGAAACATGAAGAGAAATATATGTATGTGAAATGAATCTGTTCTGAACATTTGTAGTGATATGTTGTTTTGTTAATGCTGGTAGCATAAATGCAGGCGAACCGTTGTTCGTAAAAGTCTATCCCGAATGCAATGCGAGAATAAAGTTGGTTAAAGTTTAGCATGTTAATCGGTCGTTAATTTATTTTTATTATTTATTATATTTTGCTGGGGCGGTTCCCCGAAACAACCACGATAACTCCCTATTCTTTTATAGCAGGATTCCAGTGATGATAAAAGGTCGTAAGTATTGTTTCGCAATCGCCTAATTCCTGCGCTAGTAAATCGATTTCCCTTCCCCTTTTCCCCTTCATTGTCTTCACCACCAGTCTTACGTCACCCGATTCGTTCCCTCTCTGAAAACGGGAGTAATTAGACCCATTCCCTGGGGGTCTCAGCGGCCGGGCAGCCCTATATCTGGAAGGTGGTCTCCGAAAGGAGTGGTGCTTAAACCACCTATCTTATTTCCCCGGGAAACGTGCGGGTTGGCGGGTTATACGCTCACCGGCTGACGAACGAAAACGGCCTACGACTAATTGATTTCGCCGCCTCCAAGAATATGGCCATTCGTAGCAACTACTTCCAACACAGCCTCCCGTATCGGTTCACCTGGAGATCACCAATGCAGACAGAATCACAAGTCGACCACGTTCTGATTGATGGACGGCACTTCTCCGACATTATCGACGTCAGGACATATCGTGGCGCTAACATCGACTCTGACCACTATCTGGTGATGGTTAAACTGCGCCCAAAACTATCCGTCATCAACAATGTTCGGTACCGACGACCGCCGCGGTACGACCTAGAGCGACTGAAGCAACCTGATGTCGCCACTGCATACGCGCAGCATCTCGAGGCAGCGTTGCCGGAAGAGGGTGAGCTCGATGGGGCCCCTCTTGAGGACTGCTGGAGTACAGTTAAAGCAGCCATTAACGACGCAGCGGAGAACAACGTCGGGTATATGGGTCGAAGTCGACGGAACGATTGGTTCGACGAAGAGTGCAGACAGATTCTGGAGGAGAAGGACGCAGCGCGGGCGGTCGCGTTATAGACGGAAGCGGAGACAGCAGACCCGCCTTTTTCAGGAGAAGAAACGCCGCCTGGAAGAAGCGGAGTACGAGGAGATGGAACAGCTGTGCCGTTCTCAAGATACACGCAAGTTCTATCAGAAGCTCAACGCATCCCGCAAAGGCTTCGTGCCGCGAGCCGAAATGTGCCGGGATAAGGATGGGAGCAAGGATGTTAACGATCATTCAGTAATTTGCGTTCGATCATTTAGTAGTTTGTCAATAACTCATTCCAGAAGCTGAATTTCAAAATATGTTGTATGGTGGACTTCTAGTGCGAAGGTTTTTCTACAACTTTGCCTAATGGTTCGTTATTAGAATTCAACTAATAACGGAGTTAGAGCGCTAGTTGCAGTAACTTAGACTAAATGATTTGAATTTTGTTATCATTTAGTCTAAGTTACTGAAACTATAGCTATAACTCCGTTACTAGTGGAATTCAAACAACGAACCATTAGGCAGAGTTGTAGAAAAACCTGCGCACTAGAAGTCCACCATACAACATATTTTGAAATTCAGCTTCTAGAATGAGTTATTGACAAACTACTAAATGATCGAACGCAAATATTGAATGATCGTTAACATCCTTGGATGGGAGCATCTTGACAGACGAACATCTGAATGGCGCTGAGAGTACAGGCAGTGAAAGTCAAGGCAGCGGAGGAGATGACTACGTCAGTTCAGCGGACGATGGAAGCCAACCAGCCCCCACCTTGAGGGAAGTTAAGGATGCCATTCAACAGCTAAAGACCAATAAAGCACCTGGTAAGGATGGTATCGGAGCTGAGCTCATCAAGATGGGCCCGGAAAAGCTGGCCACTTGCCTGCACAAACTGATAGTCAGAATCTGGGAAACCGAACAGCTACCGGAGGAGTGGAAGGAAGGGGTTATATGCCCCATCTACAAGAAAGGCGACAAACTGGAGTGTGAGAACTTTCGAGCGATCACCATCCTTAATGCCGCCTATAAAGTGATATACCAGATCATCTTCCGTCGTCTGTCACCATTAGTGAACGAGTTCGTGGGAAGTTATCAAGCCGGCTTCGTTGACGGCCGCTCGACAACGGACCAGATCTTTACTGTACGGCAAATCCTTCAAAAATGCCGTGAATACCAGGTCCCAACGCACCATCTGTTCGTTGATTTCAAGGCGGTATACGACAGTATAGATCGCGTAGAGCTATGGAAAATTATGGACGAGAACAGCTTCCCCGGGAAGCTTACCAGACTGATCAAAGCAACGGTGGATGGTGTGCAAAACTGTGTGAAGATTTCGGGCGAACACTCCAGTTCGTTCGAATCGCGCCGGGGACTAAGACAAGGTGATGGACTTTCGTGCCTGTTGTTCAACATTGCGCTAGAAGGTGTCATGCGGAGAGCCGGGTGTATCAGCCGGGGTACGATTTTCAACAGATCCAGTCAATTTATTTGCTTCGCGGATGACATGTACATTGTCGGCCGAACATTTGCAAAGGTGGCAGAACTGTACACCCGCCTGAAACGTGAAGCAACGAAAGTTGGACTGGTGGTGAATGCGTCAAAGACAAAGTACATGCTTGTGGGCGGAACCGAGCGCGACAGGGCCCGCCTGGGAAGCAGTGTTACGATAGACGGGGATACCTTCGAGGTGGTCGAGGAATTCGTCTACCTCGGATCCTTGCTAACGGCTGACAACAACGTTAGTCGTGAAATACGAAGGCGCATCATCTGTGGAAGTCGGGCCTACTACGGGCTCCAGAAGAAACTGCGGTCGAAAAGATTCGCCACCGCACCAAATGTGTCATGTACAAGACGTTAATAAGACCGGTAGTCCTCTACGGACATGAAACATGGACAATGCTCGAGGAGGACTTGCAAGCACTCGGAGTATTCGAGAGACGGGTGCTTAGGACCATCTTTGGCGGTGTGCAAGAAGACGGTGTGTGGCGGCGAAGAATGAACCATGAGCTCGCCCAACTCTACGGCGAACTCAGTATCCAGAAAGTATCTAAAGCTTGAAGGGTACGATGGGCAGGACATGTTGCAAGAATGCCGGACAGCAACCCTGCAAAGATGGTGTTCGCTTCCGATCCGGCAGGTACGAGACGGCGTGGAGCGCAGCGAGCGAGATGGGCAGACCAGGTGCAGAACGACTTGGCGAGCGTGGGGCGTATCCGAGGATGGAGAGATGCGGCCTCGAACCGTGCATTGTGGCGTCAAATTGTTGATTCAGTGTTATCTGTTTAGATGTTAACTAAATAAATGAGTTAACTGAATGAATGAGAAGTACTGTCAGAAAACTTGCACAGTCAGTTGTTGTTTTGCTCTCGTCACGCGCGGACGTCTAACTGGCATAGTAGGTACCTACCCGGCAGCTTTGTTTCTTGCTTTGGTTTTATCGTTTGCGTACGTACGTTTCCCTCTACTGCGGGCGATTATTATGTGCGAAATGATCATCAATACAGTGCAATTTAGTTTCCCGCCTACCGCTCCCCGACCAACATGGGTAGAAATTGCCGGATTTGTGCGACAGTTGGTTACTGATGTATCCCTAATGGAAACGGTTTATAAAACAGCGATGGATCGTTCGCTGTTTGTAAAGTTTGTATCGATAGATGCAATGAAGGATGCGCTGAGGAACAACACCTGATAAAACATAAAAGGGGGGTTCCATCGATTTTTTCCATGAAGACTTGTTCAAGATGAAATGTTCATGCGAACTATCTTTTAGCCTCTATTCAGCAGCATTAGAAACTTGTATTTCAGAATGAAACGCGAGTCACTGGTCATTTTTAAATTAATAATGGTTTATTTTCGAAAAAACCCTACACTGAATGTAAACGCATATTTGTCCAATCTTTACTGGGTTTGATAACCATATGGAGCAAATATGCGATTACAGGCAGTACATTGCTACAACAGTACCTAGCTTTTTTTCTTGAATTTTTTTCTCAATTTTTCTATAAAACCTTATATGGTGCTGAAATAGGAAAGTCTATTCAGCAATTCCTGCGAGGGTCCATTTGATGGAAGTTGAAAAAACGAGCATTGTCCCATGTATATAGGAAAACCCTGCAAACACGGGGAAATTATGCTTGTACCGGCCGTTTAAGTCTCCAAACATTTTTCTTCTCCACCCGTTTCGGTCTGCCCTAGAAATGAAAATTGAGATAACCCGTGTGGGCTCATTTTCGTCCGATTGCCATGAAATTTTCAGGGAAGAAGCGTCATCATGTCTACTTGATCATGGTGCCAATCCGGCCGGATTTATTAAGGGGGGTCCTGGGTCAGGTGCAGTCAAAAACGGGTCATTTTTTTAAAACCATTGATAATTGAACGAAAGCGCTTAGAATGTTGATGCAAACGTGGTCAATCAACATTGACCAGCATCAGAAGTTAGTTTTGATACAATTGAATCACCAGAACATGCTTCCGGAACCTGGGGTAGTGGACACTTTTCAAGTGGTGTAAAACCCAGTCTTGCGACATATCAAACTTCATGGTTTTGAAAGACAATCTCAATCGATGAGTTTTTGAGAGGTTTTGGACACATTGGCCTTGTCCGGAAGTGTTTCCGGGAACCTGGTTCCCTCAAGAAAATGGACAAATCTTGCCTATTTTGTCTTGTCTTGTCTTAGCACATGCACAGCCAGCATAAGAAAGTGGACGAATCTTGCCAAATACCAAAACCCATCTTACGATATGTCAAACTCCATGATTTTGAAAGACAAGCTCAATAGATGAGTTTTTGAGAGGTTTTGGACACATTGGTCACGTCCGGAAGTGTTCTCAGCAGCCTGATTCCCACAGGGAAGCGGTCAAATTTCGACTAGCACCAACACATATCTTGCGACATATCAAACTCCATGATTTTGAAATACAAGCTCAATAGATGAGTTTTTGAAAGGTTTTGGACACTTACTCTCTTGAGGGAACCAGGTTCCCGGGAACACTTCCGGGTGTGGCTAATGTGTCCAAAATCTCTGAGCTTGTCTTTCAAGACCATGGAGTTTAATATGTCGCAAGATGGGTTTCGGTGGTAATCGAAATTTGTCCGTTTCTCTGACGCAAACAGGCTACCGGGAACACTTCCGAACGTGGCCAATGTGTCCAAAATCTCTCAAAAATTCATGTTTTGTGCTTGTCTTTCAAAATCACGGAGTTTGATATGTTGGATTTCGGTACTAATCGAAATGTGTCCGTTCCCCTGAGGTAAACAGGCTCCCGGGTACACTTCCGGAAGTGACCAATGTGTCCAAAACCTCTCAAAAACTCATCTATTGAGCTTGTCTTTCAAAACCATGGAGTTTGATATGTCGCAAGATGGGTTTTGGTGCTATCAAGATTTGTCCACTTTTTTGAGGGAACCAGGTTTCCGGAAACACTTCCGGCCTGGAGCAATGTATCCAAAACCTTTCAAAAACTCATCTATTGAGCTCCTTCAGGCTGCTGGAAACACTTGCGGACGTGGCCGATGTGCCCAAAAGTTTGAGTTGTCTTTCAAAATCATGGAGTTTGAAATGTCGCAAGATGGATTTCGGTGCTAACAGGCAGCTGGGAACAATTCCGGATGTGGACAATGCGTCTTTCAAAAACTTATCTATTGAGTTTGTCTTTCAAAACCATGGAGTTTGATGTGTCGCAAGATGAGATGAGACTCGGTGCTAATCGCAATTTGTCCGGTTCCCTGAGGGAATCAGGCTCCCGGGTACACTTCCGGATGTGGCCAATGTTTCCAAAACCTTTCAAAAACTCATCTATTGAGCTTGTCTTTCAAAACCATGGAGTTTGATATTACGCAAGATGTGTTTCGGTGCTAATTGAAATTTTTCCGTTTCCCAGCGGGAACCAGGTTCCCGGGAACGCTTCCAAACGCGGTCAATGTGTCCAAATTCTCTCGAAAATTCATGTTTTGTGCATGTCTTTTAAAATCATGGAGTTTGATAAGTCGCAAGATGGGTTTCGGTGCTAATCGAAATTTTATCGCTTCCCTGAAGGAGTCAGGCAGCTGAGAACATTTCCGGACGTGGCCAATGTGTCTAAAACCTTTCAAAAACTCATCTATGAGCGATTCCAAGCAACAGCATCAAAATTTAAGAAAATTTTTAATTCATGATTTTCTATTGAGTTGAAACTTTGCACAGTTTTGCAATTTCATCTAAATCGTCATTTTTCGATATCAAATCTTCATATTGAGTCACGACTAACTTTTCAAAAGGGTGTATGTGAAAATGGTTCAAAAATATTTAAAAAGCTGCACAGCAAAAACGGAATGTTCGATTGTTATGATTTTTTCAGCAAAGTTAGACAACTAAATGGTGATTCTTAAGAAAATGTGCACAGTAAAAAAAATTTTTGCCTTTAAAAATATCATTTTGTCACAAAAACTCAAATATCTCAAAACCCTATCTTTTTCGAACGTAATTTTTTAGGGAAAACGGTCCATTATATTAGCTATCTACCATAAAAATTTGGTGATGGTAAACTAATAAACAAAAAAGTTATGACATTTCAAACATTTCACAATTTTCACATATAGTAAACAAAAAAATGTCCGTGTATTTTTTTCAAGAATCGCAGTTTGATGCTGATTTTATTGTTAAGGGCCTTGCGTGAGTTAAACAAGTTGTTTGTATGATATTCCATATTTATGTATTCATCGATATTATGTATATTATATGTATAAATATTATATGTATAAATAAATAAAAATGAATTAATATTATCCTAAGTATTAAATTAAATGTGGCAGTTACACAATGTTGTTATAGAAACTCTAAGAGTTTTGGGTTTGAATTTTGGTATGGGTTATGATATCATGAAAACAGTTTATTAATACTGATTTTTTATTTATTTTAATTCAAATTTTTTAAAATATCGAACGCTTTTGAATTATTATCAGCACAGTTTGAGTACCGTGGGGCATCGAGATCCGTACACTTAAGCACCTTAGTATATGAAAAATTCATTAGAAAATAGGAATCGAATGTAAATAAAACATTTGTCATCAACATAGGAGCATGAAGGCTTCTACTTTTGAACTGTTTCACATTTACTCATTAAAAACTACGAAAAACATGATAAAACAATGTATTAAATCAACTACT
Organism: Armigeres subalbatus; assembly: GCF_024139115.2. Taxonomy (NCBI): domain Eukaryota; kingdom Metazoa; phylum Arthropoda; class Insecta; order Diptera; family Culicidae; genus Armigeres; species Armigeres subalbatus. Next base: position 170,468,497 of record NC_085140.1, read on the forward strand.
CCTGATTCGAAATCCGTCCACCGTGGACGGATTTCGAATCAAAGGATCAAAATCCGTACAGCTATTTTTTAAATAAATATTTAAATTGAAAGAGTCTGATTGACTGAACTACCACTGTAAATAGTTCGATACGTACCTTGAGAAGTGATCCCTTCGATTTGTATTCCGCTGATCTTATGTAATGATTCGCAATAAGCAATAAAACACAGTTACTTTTGGTGCAATTATGCTCTACCCGAAAACAAAATGGCGGCACAAACTCCGCGTTTGGTGGGTGGAGATTTGTTTTTAATTTTTGTTGTTTTAATTTCAAAGCCTTCTTTCCAATGATATGCCCTAAAAGCATACTGCCAAGAATTTGAACAGGATAAGATAAATTATTTCTACATTAACTACCTTTAACCCCTTTTAATTTATTGATATCTCATGAGGTGGACGGATTTCGGTGCTGTACGGGTTTCGGTCCCGCACGGTATAGTTTTGCTTTAATTTTATTTTCCGACAATGGAATGAAACAGTGAAATTTTTGGGTTCCTTGGATCGTTTTCGCGTTATTAAATTGCTCGCTGAGCTCTGAAGCCTTTATTTCGTACTCTTCAGTAGTAGTAAAACAAAATGATAATTTGGTTAAATCTTTTTCTTTTCTACGATTTGCCCAATCAAAAAGTTCTTTCGCAGTTTTAATTGGATGCTCACGTTCTTTGGCTAAACTTGCTCTTGTGGCCATGCGCTTTATTGTTCCTCCAATAGCATCACAAGGACCTTTGCCATGTGATGTAGCAAAAAAATGCCATTCTGCATCAATTCCGTACATTGATTTAAATTGACATAGGCTCGAAAAATTCTTACGATTTTTGTACTGCGACGCTGCTCCATCAGACATGAAATATATCTTTTTGACTTCTTTATGCTTATCAACGCGTAAAAAGTTAATCATTTTTTCAATGAACAAGTTTACGGATACTGAATAGTGTCTTAAATCTTCGGAAATTATAATAAAACTTAAGTGTTCAATTTGCGTACTTCCATTAAAATAAATAACGAATGGATGAATTGTAGCTTGTTGTACGTTCCAGTGATTGGGACTGCACTTCATCTTGCAATACAAAGCTGTAATTTTCAGAAAAATCACAAATGACTAAAAATTCACCATTTTGTAATGTATTGTTCGTATTTTTTAAAAAGCTGGATTGTTCTGTTTTAATGAAATCGTGAGGGATTAAACTTTCTAATTTCAAGCAAAAATATGACACAAACTCATCTACAGGTTTTACAATAGTTTCTATGTCACACCTATCCGTGGTCACCCATTGCTCAAATGATAACTGATCAATATATTTTTCTTCAAACTCAGCGAATAAAGTATTTTCCAATGATGAAGAATCTGGACAATCCGAACAAGATCGTAGATAGCAATTTGATGTTGTATTTTCACACAAAAGACTACCAGTTAACATTTTAATATCCTTTGTTAAATTGATTCTTTTCAAACTATGTAAAATAAGATTAATATTCTCATGGGTTGTGCACACACACATTATGTGTTCCTGAATTGGAAAGAAGCTTACATTGCCTTGGCCGAAGGCTTGCAAATGAGGAAAAACCTATTTTAATATTATCGTGAATTTCCTTGAAGCGTGTGTACGCTTCTTTCAAAGTCGTCATCATTAATCGTTTTTGGATTGCTTGACGCTTTCCATCTTTTTTTACTGATACATAATCTTTTTGACCAGGCATAGCTCGACTTACTTCATCATCTTCAAAATATTGAACTACAATTTCTTTTGTCTCATCTGTTAATGCAGTACTAGACCTAGTATTTTTGGTTGAAAGACAGTTATTCTTCAATTGTTTTGCCTCTTTTACTGTATTTCTATTGGTTTTGAACTCATCAATGGCATCCTGAATAGACCACGAACTTGGCAGCATCGACAAAATCAATAATTTTTCTCTCCTTGTCGTGGCTGCATTCGAGAACCTTTCCTTCATATTTATAATTACCTCATCGTAGTCTGTATTTTCCACATCATCAGGTCCTAATTTGAAGAGGTTTCTTCGTACAGCTTCGTTTATTTCACGGTATTTTTTCTCCGGGTAATAAACGTAGTCCATCTTACTCCATTTAATCGGAGTCACTTTTATCCCAGCTATGCCCTCGTTAAAGCGTTCGATGTTGACCTTTTGGATACACTCATCTTCCGATTGATTTGTTGAAACAGATTTCGCTGATGGTACGGTGGCAAGGCTCTCAGCACTTAATACTTCTGGTAATTCCTCAGTTGTTGTCGATACATCTGGCAATTCCTCAGTTGCTGTCGTTTTCGAACTTCCTGCGCTCTGCTCAACCGATGATATACAGATTGCTCTTTTGTCAACGTTTAGACGGCAGGACGTGCAAATGCGTAAATTTGTATTCAATGTGGACATTGGAGCATAACCAGTCGCTTTCAGTTTATCTATGGTGCTTTCGGTGAGATTTCGTAACTCTTTTGAACACTTTTTTCCATCAAACGGCCTACAACAGTTGAGAAAGCGGCTACTCATGTTGTTCGTAATATTTCAATAAACAAAATCACTTTTAAGTTTTTACTGACTAGTTTGGTGTCATTTGCTTGACTGAAGAAAAAATTACTATAAGATCTTTAACAACCTTAGTAGTAGTAATTTTTTGCTTTTTCGTGAGCATTGTCATGGTATGTACCTATCATGCATTTGTTGTTGTTGAAGATACCCGTTTCCTCCCGATCATAAAGTCTATTCTCTAAGAGGTATATTTTTTGCAGGTAAACTATAGACGTACACGTGTATATAAATCTTTGATTTTGCAGCTTTTGTCTTAAAAATAACAATTCTGATATGTTTCTATCAACGTTATTATCAACAGGTTTCAACACTATTAAAAGAATTTTTCGCCAGTCACGTGCAATGAAAATTATGACACTATCAATACTTTTGATCACAACACTGGATCGTGTCTAAGTTTCTTATAGATGCTATGAATAATTAAATCAAAATATCATGAAAACAACTTGTTTAAATCACGTCCCTTAACAATAAAATCTGCATCAAACTGCAATTCTCGAAATAACTTACACAGAAAAATTTTTTTTTTTACTAAATGTGAAAATTGTGAAATGTTTGAAATGTCATAACTTTTTTGTTTATTAGTTTACCATCACCAAATTTTTATGGTAGATAGCTAATATAATGGACCGTTTTCTCTAAAAAATTATGTTCGAAAAAAGATAGGGTTTAGAGATATTTGAGTTTTTGTGACAAAATGATATTTTTAAAGGCAAAAAATTTTTTTTACTGTGCACATTTTCTTAAGAATCACCATTTAGTTGTCTAACTTTGCTGAAAAAATCATAACAATCGAACATTCCGTTTTTGCTGTGCAGCTTTTTAAATATTTTTGAACCATTTTCACATACACTCTTTTGAAAAGTTAGTCGTGACTCAATATGAAGATTTGATATCGAAAAATGACGATTTAGATGAAATTGAAAAACTGTGCAGAGTTTCAAATATTTTCGAAATGGTCGCTCAGGATCGACTGACATGCCCCCGTGGAATGCCTCCTATTGAGATTGTCTTCCAAAACTATGAAGTTTGATATGTCACAAGACTGGGTTTTACACCACTTGAAAAATGTCCTCTACCCCAGGGAACCAGGTTCCCGGAACATCCGGAACCATGTCCTGGTGATTCAATTGTATCAAAACTAACTTCGGATGCTTAACAATGATGATTGACCACGTTTGCATCAACATTCTAGGCACTTTCGTTCATTTATCAATGGTTAAAAAAAATGGCCCATTTTTGACTGCACCTGACCCAGGACCTCCCCTTAATAAATCCGGCCGGATTAGCACCATGGTCAAATCAAGTTATGTACCAAAAAAGAGACATGATGACGCTACTTCTCTGAAAATTTCATGGCAATCGGACGAAAAATGAGTCTACACGGGTTATTTCAATTTCATCTGTTTCAGAGCATAAAATATTCATCTTCATGAAGCAACTTCGGTCCGAATTTTGACGTTAATGTCAAAGACAGGAAACAGGACGGAAAAAGTTTTTTTTTTATGTTCGTAAGATTCGCCGGTTCAACATGCTGATTTTGTGCATAATCCATATTACATTCGGCACAAAACGGCATCGCAAGGAGTAGAATTATCTCAACGACCAGTGATAAAAACTTATCCAGTTATTCGAAGCCTTTGGCACGTTTTACATTCAAAGCATCAACGATCTTTGATCGCTCTTCTAAATTTATTTTTATCAGCCGCAATCAACATGCACCGATCTACAACATAATAAATTTGGTTAGCATATCTCAATTTAACATTTTGTATGTATCATAAAATCTGAATCCAGCAATACTGCCATTATACGCATATTTTTCCCATGTTTGCTGGGATTTCCTATATACATGGGACAGTTATGCGTATAACGGCAGAATAGGTTATATAAAATAACATGCTTATTATTGCGTTTGATACTGCTCCCTCTTTTATCCCATCTTCCTAGGATTCAAGATTTACATGTTCAAGCTTTGGACAACTCATCTGATTTTAAACAGGATATTTTGGACTCGATTTTGAAGAAAACAATTCATTCCAAAACATAATGATGCTGATGAAAGGATCACTCTCATCCATGAAAAACGATGAAAGATGTGTCTTTCAAGCACGGAAATCTGGTGATAAAATTCCATCATATGAATTTTTATTTTTATTGTAACTGTATGATTATATACATATAAAATAACCATTCAATAACGCGATTGAAGCAATTTGGATAGGAAGAGTGGAATTGCCAACCTTCTATTGTTAACATTTCGTGGATAAAGGGCGGGCTCTTCTATACATCTATTGGGCAAATCTAAGAAATGAGGGCTCTACTCATCCCGTGGATTCGCATAAGCATCTTTGCTAATGGAACAACTCCATTTTGGCCCTTCATACAGGAGTTTGATGAAATACAAACAATAATATAAACATATGAATTACCAAATTATATACAATATAACTTTACCACAACACCAACAGTAAAAGTTACAGAACATTTGATATTACATGCTCTTAGACCAAAATTATACCTAAACTTAAACAAACATACAAAAAGAACAGCACCCTAGCATGAACAAATCAATTTTTGCTTTCAAATTTGTTGATAAATAGAGGCACCAAACGGAATTTCTAACCCAACCGTACCCGATCTTCTGAGTGGAAAAATAAAGGTTACAATTACGGTAACGTCTATGCAAATTTATTTTTATTGCAACACCAAATTACATTTAAAATCACAACATATTTTAATCTGTGCAGAGTTTTATACAGACCCAATTTTTTTCGTTGCCACAGCAATACGTCTTTTCACTTCACAGTCACATGTCACAAGCATTCCAAGGTAAACAAACTCTTCCAAAATTTCAAGCACCAACACTACTAGTTTGTGCCACTAGGTCTACCTCGATCTCTACCCGCAACCATGTACTTTGTCTTGGTAGAGTTAATGGTTGAGCCTATTCTCGCCGTTTCCCTCTTCAATAGATCTAAAGCCTTCACTACTACTCTATGATCGATTTCGTCCGGTGAATCGATTGATACAGCTGCCCACTTCCAGTTTTGAGAAGTTCGCTGGGGATTTCGTCCTTCCCATCATTGCATGCGTGCATCATTCTTAAGCTATCAGTACACTGTTTGTCATGATGACAAATATTTGAGCGCCATTCACAAAGTACGTCACGCCAAGGGGAGAGGAGGGGGTGGCGTGATGATCCATACAAAAATATTAGACGTTTGTTACGAAATGTGTGACGAAGGGGGAGGGGGTTTGAAAATCACCAATTTTTGTACTCTGGAGCGTTTCGTGACTATTCTGAATTCCATCCAATTTTTTACAATAATCATTTTATATTTATGTGGTTAATACAATTATTTGGTCTTATAGCATGGTAAACAAGACTTCCATAAATCCTCACACACGGTTGTGTTGTTGTACAAGTTAAAACCTAAAACCCAAATTACACAATCATACTAAACGTTTATCTCATACTACAAAAAAGTACCATTACCCCTAGGTGGATTATATAGCTTTTATTGTCATAGTGGCGTTGCCTGTTTCTATCCGATGCCATTTAGATTTGGGAGGGCGGCAAAGTGAATTTCAAGATTTGCGTTTATTCATGGTTGTATTTTTTGTCGAAACTGCCGCTTCCGTTGAATTAAAGAGAATAGCTCAGCTTGATTTGATGGCTCTTGACGATTCTTACACTGCCTTCATGCCGCGAGGCAACGGCGGTGGAATTCAAACTCGATTGGCTCGTGGGTTGCTTTCTGGGGCTAAGCTTGCGAGCCTTGGTATGTTATGTGGGAAATATATTCAATGGAATCTGAACGATGAAAAGACAACTTTCGATAGAGATTATAATGTGTGTTGCGAGGCTCCAAGAAAATTCTTCTGCAACGGGATTGTTATGGCCTCAATGCCGGTGTTATCAATTTTATTGCGGGCCATTCTTTCCTAACGAAACGATGGACCCCCAAGATAACATCAAAGTCAGAATTTATGGGTGCATGCTTTACCCGCTGTCATATTCTTTATCATGATGATTGATCGAATTTTGGACTCCACTTATTCTGATTTATGATCCTTAAAGAAGTCTCTGCGAAACTTTTATTGATGTGGCGAAACAAAGTTTGAATGGGTATTTTGATCTTTCCCGCAAAACGAACTGTTAATTTGAATTAAAAGATTTGTTGAATTAAACCCAAAGTTATCACAATAAATATTTTAGAAGTACCTAGTTTACCATTATTTTCTTTGAGTATTTTTCGATCGGCAGTAGAGTATCAGGCAAATATTCATGCATGCATTTCTAGGCGCCTGATCAAAACAAGTACAAGCCAACAACGGAGCTACAGTATCAATGCAAATAATATGTATTAAAGTTAACATTGTTTTCCTTGTTTTGGATCAATATATTTACCTGTTTCGAGAAAGCTTAGAGGCTGTCCAGGCCTTTCAATAAAGGAAGACGCCCATAAATGGCTCTGATCTCAATTTTTGCTCACCTACTATACCATTTTAATTTCTCGTTCATACTACTATTAAACAATTATAAAATACTTGAACAATTATAAAATACTGTTCTCAACAACTACAGTTTGCGAAAAGTGGAGGTGGTAAAGCAGATGAGCGAAAACTGACGTCAAGGTGATTTATGGGTGCCTTACCCTACCACCCGGACATGTTTTGATCAGTTCGAGAGCCCGCCCTTCTCTAGCGTGGAGATTGCTTATTTTTTATCAGCGCGGCAAAGGGTAGGGAAGTAATCTATTTGATTTCAAACTAGTGACCAACGATGGCTTCATTTAGCCAAAGTTTGATTCATTCGCCAGCTCATCACAGGAACTAGATTTTGAAATTAATGGACCTTGGGAACTGGATTTTTCCTACAACTTCGAAACTTCCTCCATATTTCACGAAAAAGGCATTACCACTGCTTGGTAGATAAATCTGGATTTTTAGTTCTTTTTGACTATGAAAAAAAAAGTAATTCTTCACAAAGTAGCAACCATTAATATGTACAGTAAGTCTAAGCTAAGCTTGTATGGCTATTAAAATAAGTAATTGACTTTTTTTTAACTAATTTTATTTGCTAATTATCTAATACATGCATTCATCTTTTAGACTAGGTGGTCCGTGTTTTCTTAACACTATCATCCTTATTTGCTATGTAACATTTTTAGTTATTAATAATAAATTTCAATTGCCTCTGGCAGCCAGGATTTTTCCTCTGGTTGAATTGAACCATTTAGGAATTACAATGTTTTCAACTTAAACTAAACTTAACCTAATTTATACTAAGGATACAAGAAGCTAATCGTTCCAAAAGAAGATTGCAACGATTTTTGTATAAAATTGGAAATTATTTTGTGGGACATTTGTTGCGATGTCTCAATATTAGAAATTCTATGAAGTTCATTGGTACTATACCACGGAGGCAACTTCAGAATCATTTTCAAAATTTTATTTTAAATCCTTTGAAGTGCCTTCTCTCTGGTATTGCAGCAACTAATCCATATTGGCACAGCATACAACATGGCTGGTCTAAAAATTTGTTTATAAATCAAAAGTTTGTTTTTAAGACAAAGTTTTGATTTTCTGTTTATAAGTGAATATAGATACTTGATAAACTTGTTACATTTGGCTTGAATGCCTTCGATGTGACTTTAAAAAGTTAATTTTTGATCTAGCAGAAGTCCTAAATATTTAGCTTCGCTAGACCAATTAATTGGAACCCCATTCATAATGACCATATGTCTGCTAGAAGGTTTTAAATAAGAAGCTCTCGGCTTATGTGGGAAAATTATAAACTGAGTTTTGGAAGCATTCGGAGAATGGTAAATCAGGTAAGTCGGAAATCCTTCAGATTTGTTGAGCCGAATTAAATTCGTAACTCCTAATAACTAATGGGTGGTTGAATGCCCGTGGTGAAAACAAAATTGCTCATCAACAAAAATAGAATTGCCATTAATATGAACCATCATTCTATTTGAAATAATATTTTCAAACAGTTTGCTTATTGAAGAAAGCAAACTGATTGGGCGATAGCTAGAAGCCTCCGCTGGATTTTTGTCCGGCTTCAAAATTGGAACAACTTTGGCGTTTTCCCATTTATCTTGAAGGTATGCCAATTGAAAACAACCAAAAAGGATAAAGAATTTGCGTTATGCACTTTGTTATAGCTTATATGATACCGACAAACGCAGCGTATAGAGGTAGGCATCTCGGGGAGTTTTTGTCGCTTTTCTGGTACGTTATTTAGACTATAATTTTGTGTTTCACATCCAATGCCATGTGTGGAGTTGAATTACCTTTACAAAAAATTTATAGCGTATATGTATGATGTGATGACGTTAAGCGATTATTATTTTAAGAGAAATATCGATTTATTATTTATGAAAGATCAAAATCGTACTGCAGAGGGATCACTCCGGGTTTTTTTCTTATGTCTGCGGCTTCGATACCATGAGCTCACCGACGATTGATGGAATATGAAAGTCAAGTGGCTTCTTTTATCTTGTTGACTTCCTGTACGTGCGCTATGAAAATGATAAATGGTTCCAGTCATGAGACAGAGCGTAATTGAATAGCCCCTTTCACGCACACCATTAAACATCAGAATGTTTTCATATTATTTTCCCCCACTTAAGTTGAGGATTATAATTAACGTGAGAAAATTCATATTTCATTTCCTGTTGTTTTGGTTCTTCCTTACGATGTGTATTCTAACGACACCCTGAATGAAAAAACATCACCCAGCTCACAATCCATTGTTCACAGTCTTAGAATGAATTATTAATTAACATTAAAAGCCATCTCCATTTTTTCTCAGCTGGAAAATTTCCGCGTAAGGCTCTAAAGATCCCGACATTTGGCTTTCATAATAAAGCTCCATTATGTTCCATTATACTTTTCTTTTCTACACGGTTTTTAAGGCAGTTCATCAAATCTCATGTGTTTGTGAAATAAAATCTATTCCATGGGTCCACGAAAGAAACGGACCAGCCGATTCCGATTTCATCTTCTTCTTCTTCTTATTGGCATCACATCCCCCACTGGGACATTGGCGCATCGCTGCTTAGTGTCCATTCAGCACTTCCATAGTTATTATTATTATTATTTTAAATACAATGATGTTTCATATTAATGACAATTCTATTTATGCTGCTCACTCATCAGTTATTAAGAGTTACGAATTTAATTCGACCCAACAAATCTGAAAGATTTTTGACTGCAGTTGCTCTTCTTGATATAAAGAAAGCATTTGACAGTGTTTGGCATGAAGGTTTGATTGTAAATTTGAAGAATTTTCATTTTCCTCGTGATGGGATTCGGCTTTACAGTCTCAAAATTGTTCAAACAATAATGTTTTAACTGCCCACATTATTGTTTGAACAATTTTGAGACTGTAAAGCCGAATCCCATCACTTATATTTAACAGTCGAGACACCATAGAGTTAATTTTCCTCTGTACATCCAAAATTATTTATCAGATCGCTCACTGAAGGTAAACTATCAGAATTCGAAATCTTATAGATTACCTGTAAAGGCTGGTGTACTCCAAGGCAGCATACTGGGGCTGATATTGTATAACATTTTTACTTCTGACTCACCTGATTTACCAACAGGGTGTCAAAAATCTTTGTTCGCAGATGACACGGGCCTTTCAGCCAAAGGGCGAAGCCTTCGTGTCATTTGTAGTAGATTACAAAAAAGATTGAATATTTTCTCCACTTACTTGCAAAAATGAAAAATTTTCCCACATAAGCCGAGAGCTTCTTATTTGTCTTAAAAACAAATTTTTGATTTACAAACAGACCAGCCATGTTGTATGCTGTGCCAATATGGACTGGTTGCTGCAATACCAGAAGAAGGCACTTCAGAGGATTCAAAATAAAATTTTGAAAATAATTCTGAAGTTGCCTTCGTTGTATGATACCAATAATAGAATTTCTAATATTGAGACATTGTAACAAATGTCCAACAAAATATTTTCCAATTTTAGACAAAAATCGTTGCAATCTTCTATTGTAACGAATAGCTCCTATTGTAACGAATAGTACCCGTAGTATAAATTAAGTTAAGTTTAGTTTTTAAGTTAAAAACATTGTAATTGTAAAACATTCAGATTGACTTACTCGGCCTTTGATTTAGATGGAACTCAAAAGCGTGCGACAACAACCTGTATTTCCAAAACGTTTATTTGGTAAGTGTCAAGGCCGATCCGGTCACCAAACGATGAATGGAATTGCTTCCCTGCTCTCTCGCGACAAAGAAACACGTCCTGACACGTCAGGAAAGAAAATGTGGTCGATCAAGCAGGAAGCCGTCGGGGTGGGTGAATGTTTTTCTCGGGAACGTGTGGAAGGTGCCTTGCCCTGAAAAGGGCGGTTTGGGTTCCACAAGTCCGCTGAAGCAACAACTCGATGGCCGACGGACTGTAAACACCGGCTACCGGCTTGAATGGATCGCTCCTCCTCGGGTGGATTGCTGCTCAGATGAACTCGGCTGGAAGGATGTCTGATGAAGGAGAAGACTGGCCACTTTCTTCCTCTTAACTATTTCTTTTTAGTTTGATCACTTTGAATTACAAAACATAACTGACAAAACACTCGTGGCGTGCGCCACTTTGCGTTGGCATCGACACGGTTGGCACCTAAGCTCCGCCTCGTCATCGTCGTCGTCATCATGATGCTAGGCTCGGAAAAAAGGGCGTTGCTTGCATCGCCAGCAGACTGGGGAATAAGACTGATGGCTGCTTCGCAATAATTGGGTCATTCCAGTTCGAGACAGCAACACGTACGGACGTGTTTTTTGCTCGCGCATTTTTTCGAAGTGTTTTTTCTTTTTCTCGTTCTTTCGCTGTTTACGTTTTCGCTTGTCGCGTTGGCGTTATTTTCTCCCGGACCCGTCATGGGAGACTCGGTGGCCGATTCGGTCGCTGGAAAAGTGCCTAAGCGCACTGCTCTTGGAGGCGCGGGTAACCCCTCCAAGCAGCTTTTGCAGAGCAACGTGTTCTCGCCGTTGCCGCTTGATGACGCCGGCAATCCGCCGAAAAAGAGGAAGAAGCAGCAATCGCAGCTGCCGCAGGTGCAACCGGAGCGGAAGGAGAAGTGCCCGCTCGTGTTTGTGAAGGGCGATCCGCCGGATTTACGACCAAAAATTCGCCAGCTGATCGCTAAGGGGCTGAAATGTACTTTTCGGCTCTGCAGCGAGGGCGTGAAAGTGATGCCGGCCAACAGGGACCATCATCAATCCGTCGTGGAGTTCCTCGAGGTCCACAAGTATGAGTACTACACTCATGACCACCCCGGCACGAAGCCGCTCAAGGCCTTGCTGCGAGGACTTCACGACATGAAGGAGGAAGAGCTCCAAGCAGAGCTTGAAAGTTGCGGACTGAAGCCAGTAGCCGTCCACAAGATCGCTCGTCACGACAAGGCGAGGAAATATCGCGACCAGCTTTACCTGATCCATCTGGAGCACGGTTCCACTACCTGGAAGGGCCTGAAGCTGGTTGGCGTTATAAATTACACCGTCGTTGACTGGGAGCGATATCGGCCAGTGCACCGCGATGTCACGCAATGCACCAACTGCTTCAATTTCGGGCACGGCACCAGGAACTGCCGCATGAAGCCGCGCTGCAACAAGTGTGGCGAACCCCATCCGACTGACGAGTGCGACAAAATGGAGGTGGCCGATCCCAAATGCGCCAACTGTGGCGACAAACATCGGGCCACCACAAAGGGCTGCCCAAAGCGAGCCGAGTTCCTGGAAATCCGGAAGAAGGCTTCCACCAGGACCATTCCGAAGAAGAACCGTGTTCCTGTAATCAACGAGGTGAACTTTCCAGCTATCCCGGCTCCCCGTCGTGTAATTCCAATAGTCCCACCGCTACAGCCGCACAAGCGACTGGCAGCGGCAGCTGCATCGGTCCAAGCTCCAGCATCGTCGGCACCATCCACCAGCGAATGGCCCCCGCTTCCTCCTCCTGGGTTCCGTCGGCAGTCGGAGAACGAAGCCGTCCCACCGGAAGAATCTGCCCCGCTGTACACTCCGGAGCAACTGATGCCGATCTTCGCGCAGCTCGCCACTCGACTGCGCGGCTGCAAAACCCGATTCGACCAGGTCTTCACACTTCGCATGTTCATCATTGAAAATGGCTGCTAGGGTGGGCCTGGTCAACTGGAACGCTTGCTCGCTAAAGAGCAAAACAATCGAGCTGAAGGATTTCCTTGAGGAGAAGGAAATAGACGTGGCGTTCATCACCGAAACGCACCTAAAACCGGAGGTGAACATCAACATCCCGGACTTCCGCATCGTGCAACTCGACCGGCCGACCAGGGGAGGTGGTGTGGCCATCGCTCTTCGCTACAACATCAACTGTCGTCTGCTTCCAAGTTTCCAGCTCAGTGTCATTGAGGCCATCGGTGTCGAAATCACCACTTCGGTCGGCACAATCGCGCTCATCGCGGCGTACTGTCCAACGCAAGCCAAAGCCGGCGATGGATCATCGGCTGCCCTTCGGAGGGACATCGTCAAGCTGACGCGGAGGCAAGGCCAGTATATCATTGCCGGCGACTTGAATGCCAAACATCAAGCCTGGGGCAACAGTCGCGGCAATCGAAACGGCACCATCTGGAGCAACGACATGGAGGAAGGCCACTACACAATCCTGAGCCCGGATGCCCCCACTCGGCTGAGTCGGTCCGGTGCCCACGCAACGCTCGACCTCTACGTAACAAACCTGAGTGACCACGTCTCGCAGCCGGTTGTATACCAGGAGCTCAGTTCGGATCACTATCCGGTGGTGGCGGAACTGGGCTCCTCGGTCAATCGGCACCAGCAGTTACGGCGGAACTACCACCGAGTGAACTGGCAGCGTTTCCAGCAGTGCGTCGATAACACCGTCGACTACGAGGTGCGTCCGGAGACGCCGGAAAGTATCGACCGCCAGCTGTGCGCTATCGAGGAGGCGATCACGGCGGCCCGAGAGCAACACGTACCGACGGCTCGGCAGGTAAGCAACTCCTTAAACATCGATACACTCACCAAAGATTTGATTCGATTGCGGAATGTCACTCGCAGGCAGTTTCAGCGTACTGGACTGCCTGAGCTTAAGGCACGCTGCAATCGAATCACAAAATTATCAAGGCCAGAATGGTGGACCTCAAAAATAACGACTTCTCGAATAAGATCCGCACTCTCCCAGATTATGCTAAGCCGTTCTGGAAAATGACCAAAATTCTAAAATCCAAGCCTCGGCCCATTCCACCTTTGATCCCACTAGACAATAATGGCTCTAAGGATCGCTTGATAACTCCTGCAGAGAAGGTCGCTGAAATAGGTCGACTTCGTCAGCTCACACAATCTTGGGCAGAACATCGTCAGTCCACACGAAGCAGCCGTCAACGAGCATGCTAACAACATCCATTTGATTCCCAACGACTTCTCGGAGGAGTTGGAGATCTCAGCTGACGAATTGACGGCCTATATCAAATCGTCGAAGAACATGAAGGCCCCAGGCTTCGACAGCATCCTGAATCTCGAGCTCAAACACATGAGTGCTCCGTTCTTTGAGCACCTCTCACTGATCTTTAATCAGTGTCTCCGGCTTAGCTACTTCCCATCGTCCTGGAAGTCAGCGAAAGTCATCCCCATCCGGAAGCCTGGGAAGGATCCTTCCTCCCCCAAAAGTTATCGACCCATCAGCCTTCTCTCAGGGTTATCCAAGCTATTCGAAAAAGCTATTCATCATCGGTTACTTGAGTCTGCCGAAAATCTCAACATCTTGCTCGAGGAACAATTTGGCTTCCGACGCGGCCGGTCAACTGTACACCAACTGACCAGAGTTACCAACGTCCTCAGACGGAACAAGTTTGTCTCGAAAACATCCGCCATGGCCTTACTCGATGTCGAGAAGGCATTTGACAATGTATGGCATGATGGCCTGGTGTACAAACTACAACGCTACAATCTTCCCAGCTACCTGGTGAAAATCATCAACAATTACCTGTCGGCAAGGACATTCCGGGTCTCAATCAGCGGAGCGAGTTCCAATGCGCACAACATCGTCGCAGGCGTTCCCCAGGGCAGTATCCTCGGGCCCCTGCTTTTCAACCTGTTCACCTCCGACATGCCAGAACCTCCAGAAGGCGGCATTCTGTCTCTGTTCGCAGATGACACATCCATCGTCTACAACGGTAGAGTGATCAGAGCGCTAGTGGCAAAACTCCAACGAGGCCTGGATGCCCTGACAGAGTACCTCACCAGCTGGAAGATCTGTATCAACGCGGCGAAGACCCAGGTCATCATTTTCCCCCACTCCAAATCCCCTAAACTTGTTCCGCCTGGGGACTGTAAAATCATCCTCAATGGCACGACCGTGGAATGGGCCAATGAGGCCGGCTACCTTGGCTTGACCCTCGACAGCAAGCTTATTTTCAGGCAACAGGTTGACAAAACGGTGACAAAGTGTAACGTCTTGTTGAAACTACTGTACCCTTTGATCAACCGCCGGTCGTCATTGTCCCTGAAAAATAAGCTTGCTGTCTACAAGCAAATCATCCTTCCTATGATCGAATATGGCATGCTGGTCTGGGAGAGCTGCGCTAAAACCCACCACCTCAAACTTCAACGGGTCCAAAACAAATTCCTGAGGATGATCCTCAACACCCCTCCCAGGACAAGAACATCCGAGGTCCACCGTCTGGGCGGAATAAAAACCTTACATGAACGCTTTGGTGAGTGTAAAGAAAAGTTTAGGGTCCGTTGCTTGCATTCGGATCAGGCTCCAATTAGGGCGCTAGTTCCAATCTAGGTTATCAAATTTCTTATTGTAAATATTAGTGTACATAGTAGTTAGGTTATCAAATTAAAAAAAAACACACCAGCGCCTCCTAAAGGCCGTCATGATACATTATATTTCAAAAATTAAGTAATAGCATAATAATAATAATAATAACAACAATAATTGAAATTGAAGTTGGAGGGCCAAGCCGGCCGATCACTGTACATGTAAAAAATGATTGTAGAACAAAAAATGTTTTAAATAAAGAAGAATTTTACTACAACTGCAATAATTGGGTTTTAGCGTGAACAGTAAGCTCAGGCATGTTTAAAACTAGACGGAGACGAGTTTGAGGATAAGATATTTGGATATTTTGGACATTTTCAAATGTCATTTGAGTAAACCTCAATCGGCATTTTCTAAGACGAAAAATGTGTTGTCTTGCATACACGCTTACCACTCACTCAACTGCTCAGTTTAGAAAACGCAAGTGAATTAAACAAGTCGATTGAATTGAACGCGAATTGGACGACTTAAATTGAAAAAAACATGTTCTTGTTCAACTTTTGGCAAGTCATTTAAATTCAACCTGTGTAGCAGCATTTCCAGCCATGGTAAATTCGGAAGCGATACCTGATCTTGTCGAGAGCAGCAGGGAAAGTTGGCATCCGGAGAGAAAATCTTAAGAGCGTTTATCGTAAGAAGCTCCCCCCCCCCTTGTTTCCTATTCGGAAGGGTTATCGGGAGCCGCCGTCAATGTCGACGCATCGGCACCCTCGGAAATCTGTGTTGTTCCGCAGAGCCGTGGCAAAACTGGCTAACCTGAAGTTGCCCTCCTCGAAGACACAACTTGCAAGAGGCTTGGAAGCCTTCCTTCAAGAAGCTCTGAATACTCTTTTCAAGAATTCTTAAAAACTCTTTTTTAAGGAGCATGAAAGCTTTTTTTTTCAAAGGCTCGGAAGCCTCCTTTCAAGAGGCTCGGAAGCCTCCTTTCAAGAGGCTCGGAAGCCTCCTTTCAAGAGGCTCGGAAGCCTCCTTTCAAGAGGCTCGGAAGCCTCCTTTCAAGAGGCTCGGAAGCCTCCTTTCACGAGGCTCGGAAGCCTCCTTTCAAGAGGCCTCGGAAGCCTCCTTTCAAGATGCTCGGAAGCCTTCTTTCAAGAGGCCTCGGAAGCCTCCTTTCAAGAGGCCTCGGAAGCCTCCTTTCAAGAGGCATTGGAAGCCTCCTTTCAAGAGGCCTCGGAAGCCTTCTTTCAAGAGGCCTCGGAAGCCTCCTTTCAAGAAGCCTCGGAAGCCTCCTTTCAAGAGGCCTCGGAAGCCTCCTTTCAAGAGGCCTCGGAAGCCTTCTTTCAAGAGGCCTCGGAAGCCTCCTTTCAAGAGGCCTGAAGCCTCCTTTTAAGAGGCTCGGAAGCCTCCTTTCAAGAGGCTCGGAAGCCTCCTTTCAAGAGGCTCGGAAGCCTCCTTTCAAGAGGCTCGGAAGCCTCCTTTGAAGAGACTGGGAAGCCTCCTTTTAAGAGGCTCGGAAGCCTCCTTTTAAGAGGCTCGGAAGCCTCCTTTTAAGAGGCTCGGAAGCCTCCTTTTAAGAGGCTCGGAAGCCTCCTTTTAAGATGCTCGGAAGCCTCCTTTTAAGAGGCTCGGAAGCCACCTTTTAAAAGGCTCGGAAGCCTCCTTTTAAGAGGCTCGGAAGCCTCCTTTTAAGAGGCTCGGAAGCCTCCTTTTAAGAGGCTCGGAAGCCTCCTTTTAAGAGGCTCGGAAGCTTCCTTTCAGGAGGCTCGGAAGCCTCCATTCAAGAGGCTCGGAAGCCTCCTTTCAAGAGGCTCGGAAGCCTCCTTTAAAGAGGCTCGGAAGCCTCCTTTCAAGAGGCTCGGAAGCCGCCTTTCAAGAGGCTCGGAAGCCTCCTTTCTGTAACTTAATTTGAATTGGTAAGTTTCAAGAAATAAAGGGTCAAACAATTTTAGAAATCCATATTACCCGTTAGTTTGAGGTTCGTTTTAATATATCATTTGCAGCGAAAAATAGGGGTTACCTCAATAAAAGCACGAGTTGGAAGGGGTACCTCTCAAGTAAAAAGTTGTGAACCGCTGCCTCAGAAGGAGAATGCTATTCATAACATACACCTGGTAATTGGTATCGCATTCAAATGGTAACTGCCATTGCATTCGAATGGGCCAGTGATTGTAATCCTCGTTGTACATCTGGTGCACTGAATGCCTTCTTATGACATAAAAACTACGCCATACCACCACCGGATGAATGAACAGCGCATAAATAAGGATCACTGCATTTTTTCCGACATCTCTATTCTCCGAGCTGTGGAGACACAAAAATGCTATTATTCCTTGAAGGTTCGGGGCTGGACGGTAGAATAACATTATTTCCATATCCAAACACCATAACGAAATGGACAATCGTCTATGAAGGTACATAGCGTGTTGTTTTGTTATTATGTTCCAAGGTACTCCATAGTGTGGCGCTAACGACGACATACTGCACTGTGATGAGAGTGCTCTCGACTTTTCAAGTTTTATGTAAAGATGTTTGGTGGGATAAAATGACGGGTGCTGTAATTCTAAAAGCCAAATCAATCATGGAATCATACAGTGGAGAATGCTCAGTGTTGGAATCGCGTATCAAATAAATGAGAAGCTTATACCAGAACATAAAATAAGCTATTTAGAGAATACACTATTCGAACTTCTATCGATGTTTTCGTGACCTCGTGACGTGACATTATCTCATCGCTATCGCTCCCCTGCATTTAGCTTTCATCGATCATTAGCTGATCTCTGATCAGACTTCGGCGTCATAGACCTCCACTTTGGTCTGATCTTATAGGTACTTCGTTCATCGCTCGCTCGTTACAAAGCCGTCTACAAGTCGACGCAATATATACAGACCTATCAGCTGCTTTTGACAAAATTAATCATCGGATTGCAGTTGCCAAGTTACAACGACTCGGATTTCATGGAACCATATTAGATTGGCTCAACTCATACTTGGTTGGTCGTAAAATGTCTGTCAAGATTGGCAATTATTTTTCACCTTCTTTCGATGTAACGTCAGGCATTCCTCAAGGCAGCCATCTTGGACCGTATATATTTCTAATTTATTTGAACGATGTACATTTCTCTATCGATTGCCTCAAAGTTTCCTATGCAGACGATTTCAAATTATTCCATGTAGTTCATTGTGATTCTGATGCCGTATTCTTGCAGTCGCAGCTGAATCTATTCGCTGAATGGTGTGTCATTAATCGAATGGTTCTGAATGCTTCAAAATGTTCAGTCATCTCTTTTGCTCGTAAACGCTCTATCGTACAATACGACTACAAAATTTCCGGAACTACCTTAAGAAAAGATACAACTGTGAAAGACTTAGGAGTTATGCTTGATTCGAAACTTACATTTAAGGATCATATAGCCTTTATTTCAGCCAAAGCGTCTAGAAACCTAGGTTTTTTGTTCAGAGTCACTAAGCATTTCTCTGATATACACTGCCTTAAAACGCTGTATTGTTCACTTGTTCGATCAACTTTAGAATATGCAGCTGTAGTCTGGGCTCCATACTACCAAAACGGAATTCAACGTATCGAGTCTATTCAACGGAAGTTCGTACGCTTTGCTCTACGCCATTTACCCTGGAGTGACCCTCAGAATCTACCAAGATACGAAGATCGCTGCAAGCTAATTGGTCTCGAACCACTATCTTTACGCCGTGATGTTGCCAAAGCATCATTCGTCTCAGATCTGCTACTCTCAAACATTGATTGTTGTGGTCTACTCGGTTTGCTTAATATTGATGTTCGTCTCCGTGATCTCCGTTCTCATAACTTTTTTCGTCTTCCCTTGTCTCGTACAAATTATGGTAAAAATGAGCCCGTCAGCAGTATGTGTAGAGTTTTTAACAAATGTTATAATGTGTTCGATTTTAATTTGTGTCGGTCTACTCTGAAAAAAATGTATACCAGATATCTGTCCTCTGCCCAATAACTATTGTTTAGTGTTAGGTGATTATAATAATGTAAGATTTTAACGTGTTAGTGATAATGATGTTAGTTTTAAGAAATCATTGTATCATTTGGTTTGTTAACTGTTGATACCGAAAAAAAAAGAGGTTTTATGCCTACTGGAGAAGGAGTTTTTTTTAACTGACAAACTCCACTCCAGCGGGCTTTTCCCTCAATAAAATACAAAAAATACAAAAATAATAGTGCCTATGATCAGGACAACTTGAAGGGCTATGACGTCAAAATCTTATACACACTTAGATCTCAAGATCCTTCTCTTTCTTTCTTTACCGGAATGGATCACAATGTCAATGTTTTGTATTCCAGCGGTGTCCATTAGACACCCAAATAAAGAATAAGACTAATCCTTTAAAAGACTCCCACAAAATAGCCCAATAGGAATAAAACTGGTAAGAATTCCTGAACAGCATAATTCTAGTTCAATCGTCTATAGAAGCTAGGGAAAATGACGGCTTCAGCAGGTTTTGTTCTATTATTTTCAGGGGGGAAATGTTGGCCAAATTTTATGAAAATGAAATGCAAATAATGTTAAGGCCAAATTTGAGCATAATAAGTTATAGAAAAACCCCCAGACAATAATAGAACAAACCCTTCTTTTCGATATGGTTCCCTCCAGAGTCCTAGAATTTTTGGTTAACCGACATTATTAAGGCATTCATCCAGACTTCCGTAACTTTTCGCACGGTCAAATATAATCGACTCTACCCCCAAGAAACTCGACAAGTCAAAAATTCCACGCACAAGGCCTTCATTAAGGAAACGACAAAGCGTCCATAGGAGAATGATTATAACAAAGTTTTAAAATCTGTCAAATTGAGCAAATAATAATTCCTTCGAATTCTAGGCAGGTACTTCATATGTTCTTTTTGTTTCAGACAATCCAACGAATACTTTGTTGAGCCTTAGCAGATCAAAACGTTGCAGAAAAAATACCCACCCTGTACAATAGTCAACAGCTATCAATGTTTGCTGCCGTTGGATATCAGCATTCGAAACGCGTGAGGAAAGCTGCGAAAGGCCAAAACATCCGCATATAAAGTGCTATTGCATCGTACACAATGTGCTGCACTGTATTCATTGAATAACAGGAAAACGCTATACATTGGCACCACACAAAGCCCGGATCTAATCCTGAAGTAGCAAGAGACCTGTGCTGTTTTGTTGGTGTCGTTTAAGGTTTACGTACTGCTTTTGAAAATGAGGATACGTAGAAATCGTTAAAAGTATCTACCCATTTACTCTTCGGAGGATACGCTTTATTAAGACAGAATAGAATAAAACAGTCCAAATTTAGTAATATTACGTAGTGAATGAATGCTGCATTGCAATCTACACTGCAACTGCTATTCACGATGGTAACCACTTGTTTCTGATACTTGGCAGGAAAAACTGATTCTCTGCATTGCCGTATCGTATCACATACATATGTGTGGAACACGATGCGTGAGATGTCACTTGTAGCGTTGCTATCTCCTTACGATGATAAATTGGAACTTTTGTGACAAATGCCATAATTAATGATGGAGCATGAGACTGCTGGAGCTTATACGCGTATGGTTCTATATATAGACAGGAAAAAATGCGTGCGGAAGCCCCAATAGAGCTTTGTGATATGGTATGAATGAAACATTATGAAAGTAGGTCAATTTCTATATTTTCCCATGTAGAGAATTATGAGAAAATTATAAACATTATAAAACATTAACATTATATTAACCATAAACAAAGTATAATGATAAGGTTTATTCACTGATAATGTAACATTGTTTTAAATCCATTTACCATGTACGATATATACACAACTACACAAATTGATAATTTTGCGCAATCTTTACTAGAGTGAAGAAACTTTAGGAGAGCACGAGCAAAATATGACTTTTCCTACAGCTAGATGCTAGATGCAATAAGATACACATTTATAAGCTTTGTCGAATTTATCTTTGCAATTAGGCACACAAATAATTATTTGTGGGAAGTGTTCAAAAAGGGGCCTTCCTTAGCCCCTGCACCTGCAGCATACGATACCGGGTCTAGTATACTTCTCTGGTCATTAAAATATCATCGTGTTAGCTGCATGATATACGATCGCAAAAACGCTAATGGGGCTTATAAACCTTGCGGTTGATATATTTGGGAGTGCTGAATGAACCCAAAGCAGCGAGGCCGCCAGTGAGGGATGTAGTGCCAATAAGAAAAAAGACAAAGTTGAACAAAAATGGTTACATAAGTATATATAATTATACAATATATTAGCATATGCAGCTGTAGGATATTTTTGCCTTTCTCGTATAGTAAGTATACGTAAAGGCTATATGATCACTCCAAAACCAAACTTTTGATACAAGGCTGGAGACCCATAGTTTTATAAACCACCCAACAAACAACGACAAGCTACAAATAAACATCTAGGTTGAATTATTGTTTATTTGTGATCTTCGTAGCTGAATAAAATGGATGCTGAATAATTTGCTAGACAGATTTCATTTCAGCATTTAATCTAACTAATATTCGACATGGCCTATTTATTTGTTTACTACCTTTATTTGAAGTCGAACTAACGTTTTCGTTTTATCACATTTCAGCACATTAGGGAAGTTTAACAATGTGCTAAACTAATGATTTTTAAAGTTCTCTGTTCGACTATGATGTGATGCTCTGAAAAGGTGGTCGAATTGAGTTTGAATAGTAAGTTAATAAGCAAGCATTAGACATCGTTCTTAACCGTTGTCCTTCTTAACCATTGGATTTCACATTTATCTGATCTATCGCACAGTGGAAAAAAAACAATATGCTTTTCAGTTTGAAAGAAAATCTGAATTCTAGATCTGAAAAATTTGATTTATAGGAAAATTATGATTTTTTTTTCAAGACATGCTTTTTATATTCGTGATTTATTAAGCTGTCGGAGATTATAACGAACAAAACTGCTGGAGCAATGAAAAAATCATGCATTCATGCGCAACTAAATTTACTAAAAGCCGGACATAACGCCGTTGAATAACGTCGGAAAATTATTGAATCTTTGATGTGTGGAATCCCAATATTATCGCATAAATGTTGATCTTTATTACGGCGAAATTGGAATAATCTTCGCATTTGACAATCATATCGCAACCGTTTATCAAGAGATTCTGAGGAAGGCCGAATATACATTGATTTTGTTTTCTTCATAAATTCATAAATAGCATTGGGGACGGATTTTATTTTATCGTTTATCGACATTATTTTTACGTATTTTTCCTAGTGTGCGATGGTTATGACTGGCTGAACAATGGTTGAAATATAAATCTTGTATAGTTATTAACAAACTGTGGTTTGACAGAACGACTTATTGAATAAGAGTCCAGTTATGATTCATATTCAGCAATAAGTTTATTTATGTTATGCATTGATTGAGCCATATGTAACAAATCAAGGATGGCGCAGATGTCAACGTTACCGGCAGATGATCAAATGACAGCAGTTCGAGACCCGATTTAGGAAAATTTTAAAATGATTATATGAAAATAGCAATTGCTTCAAAAAACGTTCATTGGAGATCTTAATGATGTTACCTTCTATGTGTTATTATTTTCGAAGAATTCACATGTAGCTGAATTGAGGCTTAGTAAAATGCTTATTAAAGGTTTAATGAATCAGTTAATAAATTTGTTTTTCAAAATGAGATGTTGTAGTTGTATAACTTCGCCAAAATTGTGTGAACAAAGCTTGAACAGAAGTTGTGATAAGAAATAGTACAGACATAATTCAACACATCGCTGAATTAAATCATCACACTGATGTTAGTTCAACTAGTGAATGTTTGTTGGGCACTCGACTCAGCTCGACGGATTGAGGTGATGTCTGTTATGTGTGTATGCAAGTATGTGTGTATGTGAAAAAAAATTGTAGACACACTTTTTGGAACTTATTACATTCGACGGGGAATCCTGTCCCATTGTTTGCTATTGAAAATTGGCCAGATTGGACTATGGGATCAGAAGTTAAGGCTAAAATATTATTTTTTTATGTGGAAAACACGCTAAAACACTTATTCATATTTTTTTTATATTTTTTTAAAATCTTTTTTAAATTGCCTTAATTTTTGGAATGGCAGTGGTGCTCTTCAGTTCAGACAAGTCGGGTGGTTTAATCCGCGGAAATAGGCTATTAACTTTGATTGAACGGAATAAGAAGCTAGAGAACGATTCCAAGCAACAGCATCAAAATTTGAGAAATTTTTTAATTCATGATTTTTCATTGAGTTGAAACTTTGCACAGTTTTTCAATTTAATCTAAATCGTCATTTTTCGAAATCAAATCTTCATATTGAGTCACGACTAACTTTTCTAAAGGGTGTATGTGAAAATGATTCAAAAATATTTAAAAAGCGTCACAGCAAAAACGGAATGTTCGATTGTTATGATTTTTTCAGCAAAGTTAGACAACTAAATGGTGATTCTTAAGAAAATGTTCACGGTAAAAAAAAAATGTTTTTGCGTTTAAAAATATCATTTTCGTCACAAAAACTCAAATATCTCAAAACCCAATCTATTTACGAACGTAATTTTTTTGGGAAATTGATCCATTATATTAGCCCTCTACCCTAAAAATTTGGTGATGGTAAACTAATAAACAAAAAAGTTATGACCTTCCAAACATTTCACAATTTTCACATAAAGTAAACAAAAAAAAAAATTCCGTGTAATTTTTTTCGAGAATCGCAGTTTGATGCTGATTTTATTATTCAGGGCCTTTCGTGAGTTAAACAAGTTGTTTTTATGATATTCCATATTTATGTATTCATCGATATTATGTATATTATATGTAAAAATATTATATGTATAAATAAATAAAAATGAATTAACAGATCACAAAAATAATCTTAGGCTTGACATTTAATATCAGCACCAGATTTTTTTTTTTGCAGAGAATTATCGAATTATCCTTACTTGATCTATCATATTATTCTAATTATTAAATTAAATGCGGCTGTTAAACAATGTTGTTATAGAAACTCTAAGAGTTTTGTATTTGAATTTCGGTATGGGTTATGGTATCATGAAAACAGTTTATTAATACTTGTTTTTTATTTATTTTTATTCGAATTTTTCACAATATCGAACACTTTTGAATTATTATCAGCCCAGTTTGAGCACAGACAAACAGACGTAACACTAGAGAAATTACCATCGACCATGACTTCAACGATTAATTTGAATCTGATTGATTGCACGTTTCACAACTAGAGGCGCTAGCGTCGTAATCCTTCAAGTTTGACATTTTACTCCAGCGCCTTCCAAAAAATTCCATTAGCAACTCTTTAAATTGTTTAGGCAATGCCTTCGGAAATTTCCTTATGAAATTTCTTCGTCAATTATTCCGTGAATTTCTTAAATAAATTCTTCCAAATATTGCATGAGGGATTTCTTTGAAATATTTCTAGGGATTTTATTCAGAGCTTCCTGCAGCAATTTCTTTGAAACATTCTCCGGGACTTGTTTTAATACGAGTTTGTACCATCCCACTTGATTGTACCTTGACAGATACGTACTTCGACCTCAACAGTAAGGTCGTCTTAAGTGTTTCGTACTTGACTCGACTTGAAGAAAATGATCGCTACTTACACTATTTATACTAGGCTTAGGTACTATCTCCCTAGAGAAATATCCGAAAGAATTCTTGGTGGATTTTTAAGATTATTTTAGGATAAAAAATCTTGAGGATTTCGCAAATGAACTTTTGGAGGACTTTTTGAAAACATTCCTGGGGGGTTTTGTGCAGGAATTTCCAGATGAATTTTCGAAGGCATTTTCAAAAGAGAGCCTGAATGGCTTCGGTCGAAAATAATTCCCGTTGGACCTATTGAAAAAGTTTTTGAGGGTATTTCTATAATACTTCCCAAAAGAATTCATATAGGTATGCATAAAGGAATTTCTGAAGGATGCTTCCAATATTTCTGAAGTATTTCCTAGATTTATCCAGGTATTCCTTCGGAAATTGCCTCAACGGGTTCTTCAAAAACTCCTCCGAAAACTAATTCCAGAATTCTTTCCGGTATTCTTTGGAATTTCCCTCAGGAATTTGGAATTTCCTCCACGTATTCCTTCCTGGAAAACCTTAGAAAAATCGTTAAGGCATTCTCCGAAAATTCCTTCAAACAATCTTCTAAGAACTCGTTTGGAATTCCGTGCAAAGTTCTAGGACGAAGTTCCCTTAAGAATTCCTGAACAAGTTCCTGAAGGAATATCCTAAGAAAATCCTGAAGAGTTTTTCAAAATAACTCCTGAGGGAGCTTCCGACAGTCTTAGATTTCTCCGAAAATTCCTTTGGACATTCCGTCAAGACTTCGTTCAGAAATTTGGATAAACCTTCGCAAATTTCTTTTGAAATATTTATGGAAAATGTTTTAGGAGTAGCTTCGGAAATTATTTCAAAACTCCCCCAAAAATTCTCTAAAAACTTCTTCAGAAATTCATTTACGGATTACTTCGGGAATTTCTTGAAGCTTTGGAAATTTGCTTAGGAATTAACTTACGATTTTTTTCGGAAGATTCTTTTAGAAATTCCCTAGGATATTTTTTATGAATTCCTCTAGGGGTTCTTTAGCAAATTCGTTGACAATTTTTCTTGAAATTCCCATAGAAGTTATTTCAAAGCTACCTTAAGCAATTTCTAGAGAATTTCTCCGGGTAATCCTTTGAAAATTCCACCAGTCAACTCTTTGGTAACTTTAGGAAGCTACCTACAGACACTAACAAAACTAGATCTGTACACATCGTTGATTCGTCCAGTCGCTCTGCATAGGTCAGGAATCATGAACGACTATCGAATTTCTGGAGTGTTTAAGCGGAATATACTGCGCTCAATACTTGGCGGCATGGTGGAAATTGGTAAATGGCGCAGTCGAAATAATGAATCACGAGTTGCTCCAAGTGTACAAAAATGCAGACATCGGCAGGCTGAGAAAATACGACAGATTACAGTGAGCTAGACATGTAGTCCGTCATCCGGAAGAGAAACCAGCAAAAGATCCCACAGATATCCTGGAAGAGGACGTCGACTTCGAAGTAGACCCCGCAATCGCTGGCTGTATGCAATCGAGGAAGATGCACGGGTAGCGGGTGTGCAGGAAGACTGGCGACTGGCGGCCCAAGAATGAGCGACCTGGAATAGGAAATTACAATCAGGTTTGCTCCGGACAACACATTTTCCATTTCTTTTGATTTTTTCCGGAATCTCTTCAGAATTTCATTCAAAACTCCTTTTGAAATTTCTTCGGAAATTTATTTGAAATTCCATCGAAAACTGCTTTTGGGATGTTAGGAATTCCTTTGAAAATTTCTGTGGGGATTTCTTAGAAATTTTATTAAAATGTTCCTACTGATTTTTCTTTGGAAATTCTTTCAGTTTCCAAAGTTCTTTCGGAAATTCCTCCAAAAATTTTGCCAGAGATGCCTTCATAAACTCTTTCTGACATTGCTTCAGGAATTCCCTCGAAAAGTTTCTTAGGAAATTCTATTAGGAATTCCATCGGTAACTTGTGAGATGATAAGTGGCCAACTAATCATCCCTTCCCTTCCTCAGCATTCACAAGGATGTGACCAGGAAAGATCTCGAGTATTGGAGAAGTACAACTCGTATAAGTATAATTCGTTGAGCTGTTGAATATGGTTCGAAATCCTGGTAACTTTTTGAGTATTTTTAAACTGTTTTCGATAACTCTATCAAATATGGTATGTTACATCTAATTTAAAATGCTCTAATTTGATTTAATTCTCAAACAACGACCAAAGGCGATATTCGTAATTTTCTCGGCTACGCATAATCATAAATTCACATTGTCTCTACCGATGACGTTTCAGAAAATGATGGTCTTGAGCACCATGAAAATTTAAATAGCCCGTTCTTTGATGCTTTGTTTTTGAAACAAATATAAATCAGTTCTACAACTTCAGTTGGGATTTAGTTTTCATCCGGAATTGATCGAAGGTCCTCTATATTGAAGCAAATCGTTTCAAACCATCGTTATTGTTGACCAATGGTGCCGAAAAGTCATCCAAACCATGAAATTGGTTGGCGTGGTTATATGTTTGACTTCTTATATGGCTTCGGAGTGCTCCTCGTTTCGTAGGCTGTTTCCCAAACAAACAGTTCTCCTCTAAAAATAATAAAAGGCAGCATTACAGGAAACCAATCTTGTGAAACGACTTTCCCCAGCGCAATGTTGGCATTGAAATAGTGCTCCATGGCCCGCTGCTGGAAAATCTTGACAACCCACCACACTCCATTTATGGCATTTCTGTCGTCGTATGAATTCAGTTCAGAATCAGATATATTACATTCCAAATACAGCGGATGAGGATCTAAAGTGAAGGCATATTAAATAGAATATATCAAATTTATAAGTTCATATTATTGCTTTTCTGAGAATAAAAAAACTTATAATAAATTGTTACAACCTTCTAGTTACGTATATTTTACTCAGAAAACTACTCAACAAACATCATCAGGTCCATAATCCTTGCATGTCACGTTGTTCATATCCTGTAACTGTTGATTGTGTGCAAGAGTGTGAACAGCCGGTTTAATTGGTTCTCGATTCAATCCACTGAACGAAATCCGATACCTGTGCGTAACCATCGGCCCGGGATGATCCGCATCCATTGATGACAAAGTTTGCTACTCCCACAAGCTGGTTGTTGAAGATTGCTGGACCACCAGAATCACCCTACGGGGAAATAGCATTACTATTGTTGGTTTTATTTTGCAATTAAAATCAAATAAATAAACCTACATTGCAAGCACCGTTATTAACGGGAGACTTCAGGCATAGTAATCCAACGTTGAAGCCGGTTTCCACAGCACAGGTGAATCTTGACAGAGCCGTTGCTTGGTTATACTGAAGAACTCTTGGTAGGGGACCGTTATTATACAGTCGACCCCATCCCGATATTATAACTGTGCTGCCACTGGGTACCGCTGTTCTTCGCAGTGCGATTGTTGAAATTGAATTGCTGAGTTGGTACGCTTGCTGCAATTCCATCACTGCAACATCGTTACGGAAGTTCGCATAGCGCTCATGAGGTATGATTCTACGCACACTTCGGCTAACGCCACCCTGGCTTAGGGTGACCGTTCCAGCCAGAACAGTTACCAATGACGGCTGTATGCTGTAATCGAAGTTGGAAGGTGAGACAAGAATAATAAATCAATTAATACATTGAAATAAAATAAGCTCAAAATTAAACAATAATTAAACAACTTACAATCGCCAGCGGATTGTGGTTGAAAAACAAATATAATTTGCACGCATCACTCCCAGTAAAGCAACTTTATCCACCGCAGATGAAATATTTAATTTCTAACTGCATTCTGAATGCTGGAGTTGTGATGATGGCTCATTATAAATAATTTCAACATTCAGCCTAATCACTGATTCCACGGTTGAAAAGCCTCTCGGAACTTAACTATACTAAGAAAACAAACCTTGCTTATGATATTTATAGGCTGGAAAGGTTATCAACTCTGTTCCAGAAAAAAGGATAATCATCATAATTTAATAACTATAATCTTTCCCATCTTTTTCACAAGAAATAATTTCATTACATTCCTCGTCGAGCAACCGTGCGGACAATCTATAAGTCTGTCTACAGTACTTTTCTGTGAATTTGAAGATAATAAAATGTTACTATGTACGATAGACTGCGACATGGTGAATTGACAATTGCGAAGGAAAATCTGACAAGTCTCACGCTTAGAATCATAAGGGCGAAATTGTTTTGAACGTTTTTTCATAATCGATTTAATATTTTGTTGATAACTCAATTCTTTCAAAAGCTGCAGCCGTGAATGTTCATTCTGGTGCAAGATGCAATCATCCTTTATCACACCAAAGCATTGAATCTTCAGCAAACTACCGCAATTCGCTATTTGTAAAATTCCTATTTTTTCCGTTTCAAGACAGTTCATTCCCACCAGACGACCTTTGCTTAAGACATCATTTTAACAAATTTTAAATTTGTGCGATAAGAATATTTACAATATGGAAAATTCCACTTATCGGAATATACAGTATGGTCCATAAAAAAATGCGAAAATATTTTTGTACTTTTGTTTGTGTACATTAAAGGGTTATTTCTACTATTCGTATATATGTGTGTAAGCAAACGTATCATGGAAAACACATTTGTATCTAGTGAATGTATTAATGAAAAAAATTGTTACTATGTAACATAGTCTCTCAATTATGTAACTACGTAACTATAATTTTGATGTTTTCGCATTTTTTATGGACCATACTGTATTGAGTAATCTAAAATAATAAATTCAAACATACCACCACCTAGCGGCCAAGGTGAGGTCATTTTAAACTTATTCTTGGAATCAAAATCGTCAAAAATCGATATGGGACTCTTATGCGAGTCGCGGCAGTGAAGCTCTAAAGTAATTTTCCGCTGGATTAAAGTGACCAAATAAATTCTGTGCCAACGCGGGACAAAAGCAATTGTGTATGCTTGTTGGAATGAAATTGATAATCTACCGTATCGCAACTACATAGGGTAACTGTTCCGTTTCCCATCTCTTTGAACATAAAGGGGAACTGCTCATAGATTTCATCACATGACTCCGATGTTGATCCTATCAAAAACATACCAATAAAAAGGTATTTGATTTATTTCTCACATGTTAACAAAAAGATATGACGAAATTGGTGCCGTATTTCTTTGTTCCGCGATGAGATAAATATATATGTTCAGTGAGATGGAGATTGGAAATTTCCCCTAATCATCTAATCGCAAAACAAAGAAATACAGCACCAATCTCGTCGCTTCTTTTTATTAACAAGCGTGCTCAATGCAAAAAAAAAAAATCACAAAAATAAGAAACGTAAATCAAATTCCTTTTCATTGCTTTGCTTTGAACTATGAGATGAAGTGCCGAACAGTTCCCCTAGTTTGATCAGAGCGCTGTTGTCTATACCAACTTATAAAAAATACTGATTTTAGTTTTATACAATGAGGCAGCAGCCTTCTTGATGTTTTATTCTTCTCAACAAAGAGTACACTAGTCTAACTTTCATTTACTTAGTGACTGAGTAAAACTCAATTACTGCTCCTTTTTCTCAAGGACATTTTATTCCATTTCAGTTAAAAGTAAGAATCAAAATTTGAGAAGTTCCTCTTTTAACGAAAACTGAGAAAGAATTTCTTGGAAAAAGGAGGAGTGATGCAATCTGCTTTTCCCACAATTTCAAATAAATTGTAAAATTCGCAAAATTTTCAACAGCAGAACTTTCAAACAGCATTCTAAGTACTTGAAACAGTGACTCTTTCTCACCCCCATTTGACCCATTGTCACCCCCGACGACGGTAGGGTAAATTATGTATTTTGGACATATGAATATATTTTGGACTTTTGGCTATATTTTGCGTGTTTTTCTACGTAGCTCCTTTTAGTAAATAGGAATCATGTGTCTCTTTAACCTCTTTCATAATCACATTTCTGACCTTATTTTCGTATTAAATTAGAGAAAATATAGCCAAAAGTCCAAAATATATTCAGATGTCCAAAATACCATCGTTACCCTAGTTTTGATTTTTGCGAATAGAATCAAGTTATTCAACGAAACCACCACATTAAAATCTTCCGTTTCATTTATGACAGGTTTTCCAGTGGGTTTAGAATTGAACATCTTTTCTCTATCTTAAGCTTAATAAAGATTTAACTAATACAGAATAAATCGTTGATATTTTTTATGATCCACAAAGCGCGTTTCCTTATTCTACCGTCTCTGCTTCCAACCATCACGATTGATTTATAAACGCATACTGTTAGTCAATATTAATAATTTTAAAAATCTAATAAATTCTTTGATAGTGTTTATTGAGTAGAAGCATTTTTTTATTTGTTTGCATTTCGCACGACATTATCTGGAATTAAGTGAAAAGCAGAACATTTCGCGGGACACTTTTCAGTGCGGGACAAATAGTGAAAACGCGGGGCTGTCCTGCGAAATGCGGGACGTCTGGTCACCGTCCACTGGAGAAATATCCGCTACAATTCCGGAAGGAAAATTTAACATTGAGAACTTTAAAAAAAACTGATAACTTTAAAGCGAATTTCTGAAGGAGTTTCCGAAGAATTTTATGAAGGGTTTCTGAAGAAATTTCTGGTGGTATTTGTTCCAAAAATAATTTCTGAAGGATTGTCATAAACAATGGCGAAATTTTCGAAGACATTTTCGAAGGGAAACCTCAAGGGAAAGAATTCTTAAAGGATTTCCGAATCAATGAATTCTCTGAAGAAATTCCTAAATACCTCCTTCCTCTTCGGAATCTCTTGCAGTATAAACCAATTCTATCTGTCTTCTGCGCTTAAAAGAGGAAATATATTAAACGGTAGAAAACCTGCTGCTTCTTCTTAAATTGTGAGGCGAGTTTTTAAAAGCTTGTCTGTGACTTATTGTCATATGGTATTCGCGCTATTTACTCTTTCATTAACACTCCAACAAACAAGCCTCCCAAGCAGTCGGATCGCTATTTTCAAATCTCAGCCGTTAGTGAACCGATTTGAACAATTTTGGGACTTACAAATTTTCCCGTACTCCAAGATTTGTCTTAGACGTTGACACCTCCGATAGCTCACCCATGTTCATGGTTGCAGAAAGTTGCAGTCTTCCCCAAATTTGTATGCGATATACGAAACTTTCGCAGATCATATTATTTCGGAACACGTGCGCTTGGAGGTGCTCGTGTAAATGGGAATACTCTTTGATTTAGATATTGTGGAATCCGTAAAAAATTAGAAAGTTGCAAGAACATTTAATCTTTTGAAAAATATGACAATTATTCCTTTTGTAAGAACCATAAGTGTTGTGTCCAGTCTCGCGTCGCGTTTTGTGTACCCACTAAAATTCCTAGTGATGTGAAATTAACATACAACAA
The DNA here is from genome assembly GCF_024139115.2 of Armigeres subalbatus. Taxonomy (NCBI): domain Eukaryota; kingdom Metazoa; phylum Arthropoda; class Insecta; order Diptera; family Culicidae; genus Armigeres; species Armigeres subalbatus. The sequence goes on from NC_085140.1 coordinate 170,500,811, forward strand.
ATTTGTTGGGGGTCCTTGGGGGTTAAACGATCGAACATCTGGAAGAATTCCTGAGGTATTTATGAAAAAAAAACTTTTCCATTACACAATTTTATTCGCTCAATTGATTATCCAATTTATTTATGGTCAATATTTCCAACTCATAGTATTTATCGCCTTAAATTATTTTTAAAACTTAAAACTAAAAATCAAAATAGTGCTGTTTTTAGGATTGGATTTAGGATTTTGATACATTATCAGACCAATTCTCCCACCTGGTTCACACGTAAAATAGCTTTAAAAAAATCGTTCTTTGGGATAGTTGGCCTGAACAAGTCAAAAAATTTACTGAGAAAATAGAACAAGATACAAATTTTGATGGGAAAGATCGATTCCCGGAGGAATCTTTAGAGATATCTCAGGATTATTATTCGGGAGAATTTCTGTCGAAGTTTTGATGTGGCTCCTAGTCAATTTTGTGAGTTGTCCGACGTTTCAGTAGGATGTATTCTGCATTTTTAAGGGAGAACGATCAATCAACCGTTTTTCGTTTTGCAAAAAATGTCTGTATGGTTTTTAGGCTCCTTGTATGCACCACCGTTTTAAACATTGAAAACTGTTGATTTAGCTAACGAAACGGAAAAACACTGCCATTAGTATATTCCCACATACACAACCCCTGAACAAATTTGTAGAATACGGCAACTTCAAATCTCACCGAGTCCAAAATATCCAATCCAACGAACTCTCCCATATATATGGTGTATACACAAGCACCATCAAGCGGAAGATTTCATTATAATATGATCTGTGACATTTACGTTATGATCTCCTGAACAACTTTGTGAAGACTGCAGCTTCCAACCCAACGAATATTCCCATATACACTAGCGCCGCCAAGCGAATGAGTTCGCAAATAATGTGATCTGTGCTTGTTCCGTTTTGACCTCTTGAACAAATTTGTGGAGGACTGCATAATTGTGAATAACAATGATAGTTTGTGTATACTTTGTGGATCATGTCTTATTTGTATTTTGCTGTATTATAAATCCAATCATATTCATTATTTGTGGCACACATAAATTTTGACTATAGCATTTCCCACATAACGGCTATGTGAATTCGCATAGCATATATGTGGAAACACACATAATCGTTATTAACTAATAACCTTTATGTGGATTCTCTTATAGCGGGTGGTTATGAATGCACACATAAAATTTATTTGTAAATTTCTTTAGATTTTTGCCAATAAAAATGTGTGGATTTTTGGATTAGTGAAGGCTTATAACGTACACTGATGTACAAAAGTAAATATTAATCTTGTTTTCATAGTAATCTGTATGCATTCATGCGAATACTTTTGTCCATCAGTGTTAGCTAGGGGACTAGACTTAAGACTGTTTCCCATCCAAATACGTTGAAGACCCAAAGAATGAAAAATAATCATCTCAGCTAATTCACTCTCAACGATCCAATAACCACAATCTAATCATGTAAACGGTGCGGTTGGTATGAGATATCGCCGTTCTATGGCTTAATTGTGGAATCAAGTTTAGAATTGATTCGCACAGGTATTTTTAAACAACGCTGCACAGTAGGCCTACAGACTAACAGACGTAACAGCTTGAACATTTTTCTGAAAAATCCATCGCTCAACTCCTCTACCACTATCTTGCGAGCATGTTACAAGAAACAATGAAATGTGAAACTCAAAGGATTACGACGCCAGCGCCTCTAGTTGTGAAACGCGTAATCAATCAAATTCAAATTGATCATTGAAGTCATGGTCGATGGCAATTTCTCTAGTGTTACGTCTGTTTGTCTGTGGTAGGCCTGTCCGCTACTACATTTGTAATGTGCTTCAAACATAGGCTTCAACTTGTAGGGGGGGGGGGGGGTTTGGTGAGACACTTTTTGCCTATTTGTTTTTGAAGATAATCCATAAATTATTATATTATTGCAATGGTTGATTCAAATAGTTACTAGACTTTTTTATTTACATTGGATGTGCAGTTCATTCTTGCGTTGAGGTGTGCGTTCATGACTCATGACCAAAAAAATCCTTGATGACGAAAAGAGAGCTTACTTGTTCATTGTTTGGCTCAATTATCAAACTTGGATGCACAAGATACCATCAAGAGTGTTTCCCCCTGTAGGGATGCTTGAACCATGGTTAAGAATACCACAGACAAAAAGACGTAATACTGAGGAAATTCCCATCGGGCATTCTAAATTTAACTGATTACTCGTTTCACACCTAGAGGTGCACGCATCGTTTACCTTTAGATTTGACATTTACATTAGCGCCTTCTGTTGACATTGTCGTACTAAAATAAAGTAACTGGGCGATGACGGGGCCCTCCTTAGCTGTGCGGTAAGACGCGCGGCTACAAAGCAAGACCATGCTGAGGGTGGCTGGGTTCGATTCCCGGTGCCGGTCTAGGCAATTTTCGGATTGGAAATTGTCTCGACTTCCCTGGGCATAAAAGTATCATCGTGCTAGCCTCATGATATACGAATGCAAAAATGGTAACCTGGCTTAGAAACCTCGCGGTTAATAACTGTGGAAGTGCTTTGAACACTAAGCTGCGAGGCGGCTCTGTCCCAGTGTGGGGATGTAATGCCAAGAAGAAGAAGAAGAAGAAACTGGGCGATGGATTTTTCAGGAAATTTTCTAACTGTTATGTCTGTTTGTCTATGAGAGTATGATCAATTTTGTCAGGGATTCTCCAAAACGGGCTCTCAGGGATCAATTTTGTCTGGGATTCTGTTAGGCTCTCGAATCAAATGATAACACCAGGCGGGTGCTAAGCTGTCAAATTTTTGTTGCCACCAATCGAGCGAATGCTGACGGCACTAACACCAAGCCGTAGTCTATGAAAAATAAACACTGCAGTGGGTGAGAATGTTCTGAAACGCACAGAGTTTGGATACTGCAAGAAACAACTGTTTCTGCTCAGCACAGAGTTTCTTCTACCAACGTAATTATGTATCTGCATATTTCGCGTAAGGAATAAAGTGAAAACACTACATATTTACGGATTTGGTGTATTTTTGTTCGTTGCGATCTTTAATTTAATATGTGCTTTCGACACCACTCTCTCTTGTAAAAACGGTAAACAATACAAATTTTTACAAATACCACCACAATTTATAATAGTATATGAGCATTTTGACATTGGAGTATAAATTTATGCGCCAAAAAAGAGGGTACTGTCATACTTGCCAAACTCCATATGAAAAAAAATCCGTTGTCCCCCCTCTGGATAACACCAATCTAGGCCCAGTGAGATGGACTGTTAGGGTGGCGACTCATTTTCAAAATAAAAATTCCCTGATTTTTCCAGAAAAAAAGGTTTTTCGTCAAATTTTCAGGATTATGAAAAATACATCAAATACACACATAACGTTTAGAAGTTGTTTTCACGGTTTTAAGTTATGCATGGTGAAGATCTGGGTGCTGCGGATAGAGCCTCTTTTCTGCGCTCAAGCGAGTAGAGGGATATTTTGAAATCACTCCCATAAACAAAATTATTTTGCAGTTACGTGGCTGTCAAACATTTCCCGCTCTTCGAATTTCTCTTTCCACGCTGCATGAGGGCGCACAAATGCGCTAGATTCTACATGACTTTACGATTGTTTACATACATTCATGCTCCAATCAGTTGGTGAATCTCAAGAAATTTCGTAACGAGTGCTTTTTAGTTGCATTCCTACTAATTTTCCACTCGAAATATAATGTGAGAATATTTGTTACAAAGAATACAAAATTCAAACAAAGTTTATTTTTATTTTTTCCCCAAAAAATATCAATATTTCTCAATATTAGATCAGAAACGAACATAACCACAATCTTCAATGTTTGGCTCCGGCACAATAAAAAATTTTGGCTTCAGTTTGACAACCAAATCGATTCTATCCGCACCACCCAGGTGAAGATGATTTATTCATGTTAGAAATTAGGTATAAAAAAGATTGAAAAGTAAATAGGAAAATGATAATTGAAGAAGTGGTTGCCATTATAACAACAGGTTTGTCAGTAAAAACGTTGTTTTTTCTAAAGAAGACTTTCACACTTGTTTTGAAACTAAGCATATTTGATAACATTCCATGCTTAAATTCATTGTCTGCTCACTTTATGCATTACATTATTATGATCTTTAAATTATAATATATGTTTGGATATTGTCTTCAAAATTCCAGGAGTTCCTTGGTAATATAATTCAGAAGTTTCTTCTTCGAACGGAATCCTCCAGACCTTTCTCGAAAATACCTTAGGGAATTCTATAGGAAATTCATTCGAAAAATCTTTCAAGCATTCTAGCAGGAATTCTTCGGGAATTTATTTTTAAAACTCCTCTGGAAATTCCTTCGGGTATTATTCCAGAAATTTCTACAAAATTAATTAGGACCTTAAGTAATTCCTTTAAAAAATCATCTAGCAATTGTTCAAGAAACTCTTTTAGAAATTACTTTAAAAAACCTTAAAGAAACAATAATAAAAAATAATAAAGAAGAATTTTTTTTTAAGTATTTCATCTAAAATTATTTTAGAAACTCTATCAAAAAATCCTTCGGAAATTATTTCTGAAATTCTGTCGAGATATCATCAGATATTCCACTGGAAACACGTAAGGTACACCGGGGCAAGTTGAATTGCGGAGTAAGTTGAAAAAGAAGCTGTAATTTATATCTGAAATGACCAAATGTCCTGATTATTTTTTTCAACAAACTACTCCCCTAAGCGCACCTTAGGACTGCTATTCCCGGAAGATTGCAGCTACTAGAAGCAATCCCTGCCATTGTTCATTTTTCGCCCTTTGCAAAATCCAAACTAACTATATAATTTTTTTAAGTTTTTTCATCAAATTTGCATGGTAGGCAATTATTAAATATTGAATAAGCATAATGATTATGAAAAATCGATGGATGACCCGTTTTTATTTTTGGAATATGGTCGTTTGAAATTGCTCCGCATTTTTAACCCATCGGGGCAAATAAAAATGCGTGGTGCAGGGCAAGTTGAAATAACGATTCAAAACGTCACCCTCGCAATTTAAAGAAATATTTTTTTCCAGAATTCAACATGGTTATAAAAAGGTCCAAACTTCTGAAAATAAATTATGGTTAAACTGCATGGTTCAGTTTTGAGATTCCTAATCTACTTCTCCTCGTAGTGGAGAGTGGTCCCAGAAAATTACGTTTGTGACTTTGTTGTATACTGACCTTATTCGCATAAGTGTCCCATGTCAGTTATATACAAAATAAATTAAATAAATTTTACCGCCTGTGGTTTATTATGAATGACTTCTGAGTACCTGTGAAGGACTCTGTAACCATTTTCAACAAAAAATAATGTGTACTGTGCACGAATTTTGCCTTTCCAAGGCACAAACTGATTCATAAAGCCAGTCCACGTTAAATTTCAGACTCTTAGATAATATTCAATTGATTTATCGCCATTTCATCAATTTGGACGAGAGCTAAACATGTTGAAGGCAGCACATATAGCAAAGAGATGGAGTTGTCATGGAAATGGATCGTGCCAGTGGTTTTTAAAAAAATTCAAAAATTGCACTGTGAGATGGGTGTCCGAAATTTAACGTGGACAGGCTTTATTTGTGAAATGAATTAAAAAATCGAAAAATAAAAAAATCCGATTTGGTCCTATTTTATCACCTCAAAATTCACCAGAGGGTAATGAAATCGGGATATCACTGTATTCTTTATCTGTATATACATGTTCATGTTCATGTACATGTACATGTTGCTATGGGAAAATTTAATGGATCTTTTTTTTTGTGTAAAATAGTAACAAAATCAGGAATGTGACTTTTATGAGAGTAAATATCAAGATGAGAAAACAAAAGTTTCAAATTTCTAGAACAAAGCCTGCTATTATATCAGTTTTTCTTAAACAGGAGACCACTTTTAAGCTAATTAATTTAAAAAAGAGAAACAAAACCGTCAAAAATTTACATGGGACTCTTATGCGAATTCTGTCAGTATAGTCACCTTTACAACCTCGTGCATCTTGAGTCTCACTAAGTACATATATTTTGTTTTTAATACGGCAAAATAAGGTTATGTCTGTATATAGCGCAGTGTTTCAACTTGCCCCGATATTTATCCAGAAATTTATAAAATTGAAAAATCAGATTTAAAATTCACAAAAATTTCGACGTATATATTTAAATCTAATGAAAATATTAAATTGATGGGTCACGTGCCCCATCGTGTACCAGTTCAACATCGCAAGTGTTCAAGTCTACAAGAAACAAAAACTATCCTTCTCAAGTTGAAAAGCGAGTTGTTTGATAGCTTGTTTGTGGCTCATTACCCTATGGCATATGTCCCATTCATTCTAACATAAGACATGTATTTTCTACTCTTTATTTGAACAAACTATTCTGGTTTAGTTGAATTATTCACAACTTCAGGCGATCTGGAGCGGTTGATGGTGCAACGAGATATGTTTCTGCAGTTGTTGAGAGAAGGTAGCAAATCTGCTGCAAGCGTCTCAGATGTCGTGGACTATCTGCAGGAACAACCACATTTGATAGATCTTTTGTCAAAATTTGTATGTAAAGTATGTAAAGGCACCATTCCAATATTTGCTTAAAGATCGTTTTATGTTTCTGGGTTGAAAACCTATAGGAGATCCAGTATGGAACAACAGCAACTGAATCTTTACTGCACTTCAACAAGGACATGGTGAATAAATGTGGATAAAGTGGTTATTCAATTTATTTCCGTAAATAGCCAGAGAAATTTTTTTTATATGTAAGGTTTTTTAAAATCCCGAATTTTCCAGAATTGAATAAATTTATACCACCATGCCCCCTCCACTTTTGCATTAATTGAGGTATCGCCTATTTTTTTCTGTAAATGAAAATAAGCGTAACTCACGAGATCCATGAAAAATCATTGAGTCACCATTATTTGGTCAATATTGGAGCATTAATTATGTAAGGGATCCAAGTGTGCTGCTGTTGAAGGAAGACGTGAATTTTTGTCGCTTGTCAATTTAACATTTTCACATATGACAATAATTCCTATTTTTTAGTAGGTTGATGCTGATTTTATAGAAAAGCTTCTGTAAATCTCTTGGAAAATAGCTCCTGTTACTGTGGATAGGATGATTCGTGAAATTGAATGGTAACTAGCAGATCCTGAGACCATGACTCACTACTGCAAGCGTGCGGAAGTCCATAGGCTTGAACTGAAATTGAGTGCAAATGAACAAAACAAGCAAGAACAACATCCTTGTTTCACTCTAAGTACTTTGCATCTCCAATTTGGTGAGTAGGGAATTTGATTACCGGGACAGTAATGCCCATCTACAACACAGCCATGCGTCAGCATGGACACAAATCCCAACGCGGTTGTGACACCGGTACAGGGAGGGCTCAATTGACGCCGAGAATTACTCGACAATTGATGAATCCGATAAGATAAGAAAAGTGACTGATATATTGTTTGCTTGGCGCAGGACTCTTCCTGATATGCAATTTAACTGATAATTTGATTTTTTTCTAATACCCCGGAAAAATCCTCTGCTTGCTTCAAAATTTCCACGAGAAATTCTTCCAAATTTAGGTCGATTTTGTTTATACCCACGGGAATCCTATTTTATATCCATGAGAAATTCTTCCTTATGTTACGGAGAAATTCTTTAAGTTTGCACGAAAAATTCTTCTTTATTTTTACAGAAATGTGAATGTGCTGAATGTGTTTTCCCAGAGATTTTTTCCGAATTTTCAAATCCTTCATGCCAGATATTGCCCGAAACAATTTTCTTCGTCATACCAGGCATACCAGGTAGTCGGTTTTCGATGATATTTTTGGTTAAATATGTATCAGTTATCATATAAACATAAAGCTAACCATCTGTTGACATGATTTGTGTCATACTTCTGAAACATACAAGTTAATGCAGTTTGAAAGGTTTACAACAATTCCCTCTCCATGTTTGTTGCAGATAAAATGGAACACTGTTTTTATCCTCTGCAGATGAGGACAATCGCTATTCTCTTTTGTAGCTTGTTTTTTGCATTTTCCAGCGACAATTGCACTCCTTGATTTAAATGTAAATTAGCAAAACTCGTAGAGCTTAAACCAGATATATGTGAATTTAGTAATTGATTATTTGAGCTTGAAAACCGATGGGATTCCGACATTCAAGACATAAAAATTTCTAAAAAACCATACGATTTTCTATCACATTTCCAAAGATATTATTATCGCGATAAGCATGTGAAATAAGATGCCAAGATCATGCTGTAGGTGGCTGAGTTCTAGGATATTTTTTAGGTTAGATATCTTATTGACATTAGATAGATGATGGATGATTGTTCGTGAAGCTCATCGATCACTTCAAAGTCTGATGGTTGTACCAAGAGTCATGATTTTTATCCCTAAATGGTTATCGTTATTGAAAGTGATTGCCAATACCAATAATGGCACAATAAAATGAAAAGTGGATTTAATTTTGTTTGAATTTCGGGTGAAAATCATCGCCACCATCAAATGAGTTGGTTTTCAACTGATTTGCTCAGGTTTTTCACCAATCTCTCAACCCTATTTATTTCTGGACATTACAAAAAAAAATTAGGATACATATCCATTTTAATCAAAAGCTCATGTTATTATGTATCATACTGCCATCCGTATTTTTGTTTCATCTTTTCAGAAATCAAGAAGTCTATTTTTTCAATCTGTGAACAAGAAAGATGATTTTTCCCCGATTTAAACTAGGATATTTCTTGACGAACTATCTCTGAATCTCTGAAGACACGGAGACGAGCCAGCCTCGGGCTGAAAGTCTCCTTAATAAAGACACCAAAAAAACAATCTTTGAAGACAGCATAGGACCAAAAGTACCTGGTGTTGAAGAAAGGATCTCCCTCGTCCATTGAATTGAAACTTGGTGAGAGAATTCCATTATATACATATATTTATCAAATAATATTGAAACTATATGATTAAATACAAAAAAAAAAACATCAGGGCACCCGATTGAAGCGATTTGGATAGGAAGAGTGGAATCGCCAACTTCCTGTTGTTAACATCTCGTGGATAAAGGGCGGGCTCTTCTCCCCATCTATTGGGTCAATCTGGGAAACGAGGGCTAGATTATATTATTGTATGTACGAACTTTCTTCTGGAAGGAGATTCTCTATACATCCCGTGGATTCGCTTAAGTGTTTCTGCTTATGGAACCACCCCACCCATTTTTGGCCCTTCATACAGGAGTTTGATGAAATACAAACAATAATATAATCATGATCAAATCGTTTGTCAGATATGGCCAGTGCTATCGGCAGGTGCCTTGCTACAATAGATGGTAGCATCATCATCATCATCATCATCAACTCACGAGATCCATGAAAAATGGACCTGAAAACTAACGGAGTATATGGCTCTCCATATGTTGGGCTGACATTTTCATTATTTCAAATTAAGTTTATACATCAAGCTTCCGAATATCTAGAAAGTAGGTTACCGAACCTCTTGAAGGGAGGGTCCCGAGCCCCGTTAAAGGCGGCTTTTTAGCTACTTAAAAAGAGGCATCTGAACATCTTGAAAGCACACCTCTGAGTCTCTTCAAAGTAGGCTTCTAAGCCTCTTGAAAGAATAATTCCGAGCCCTTTGAAGGGAGGTTTCCGAGCCTCTTAAAAGGGCTTCCGAACCTATTGAAAGGAGTCTCCGAATCTCTTGAAAGTTAGCTTCCGCGCTTCTTTATTGGCGACTTTTGATCCACTTGAAAGATGCTTCCCAGACTGTGAAAGGATGCATATGAAAAACTTGAAAGTACGCTTCCAAGCCTATTGAAAGGAGAATTCCTAGCTTCTTGAAGGGAGGCTTCCCAGCCTCTTGAAAAAAGGCTTCCGTGCCTCGTGAAAAGAGGCTCTTGAAAGGAGGCTTCCGGGCCTCTTGAAAGGAGGCTTCCGGGCCTCTTGAAAGGAGGCTTCCGGGCCTCTTGAAAGGAGGCTTCCGGGCCTCTTGAAAGGAGGCTTCCGGGCATCTTGAAAGGAGGCTTCCGGGACTCTTGAAAGGAGGCTTCCGGGCCTCTTGAAAGGAGGCTTCCGGGCCTCTTGAAAGGAGGCTTCCGGGCCTCTTGAAAGGAGGCTTCCGGGCCTCTTGAAAGGAGGCTTCCGGGCCTCTTGAAAGGAGGCTTCCGGGCCTCTTGAAAGGAGGCTTCCGGGCCTCTTGAAAGGAGGCTTCCGGGCCTCTTGAAAGGAGGCTTCCGGGCCTCTTGAGAGGAGGCTTCCGGGCCTCTTGAAATGAGGCTTCCGGGCCTCTTGAAATGAGACTTCCGTGAGACTTGCAAGAACAATTGAAATTTATTTAGATTTAAAAGAGCAGTAAGATCAATTGATTGTTATGCTTATTTGCATGCTACAAAGTGTGCATGAAAATACATTTAAAACCACAACATATTTTTATCTGTGAATGCTTCCGAGCTACTGGAAGAAGGATGCTTCCAATCCTCTTGCAACGTGGCAACCGAGCCTTTCAAACGGAGGCTTCCGAACCTTTAGACTCTATATTTTATTTCAGAAGCACATTCTTAACATATTCATATTATTCAACATTTTGTTTCGATCAGGTAGATTGCATTGAAGAGTTTTTTTTTTTTAAATTTTTTAATTCAAGGTTTGTCCTTTTGATCTTTTGTTCCGCAGCCCTTCATACGCTGTGCTGGTTGTTGAAGGCAGGATTCAATTGACTTCGATTTATTGATCGTCATGCATATTATTTACACAGGTATCAAAACTTTATAAATGAGTTTTGATTGGAATTGTAATACGTCCGCCATTACGGATTTGTGTCCGAGGTACCCCCTGAGGCCAGCGAAGGTACCCCCAGGGGTACATGTACTCCAGGTTGAGAACCGCTGCCATAGACAATAGCGCCGCCAAGCGGACTTGTTCTGAAATAATATGATCTGCGACAGTTTCATTTTGACTTCCTGAACAACTTTGTGGACTGCGACTTTCTAAATATTATGGATTCCAAAATATCTGACTTATATCACCATGAATACAGAGCTGGTGAGCACCAACCACGCAATTTGTATAAAAATCACGACTTGCTCGACATTTTGAGGTCCCGAGAGGTCCCGATAGATCCTATCGGAGGTTTCAACATCTCAGACAAATCTTGGAGGACGGGAAAATTTGTGAGTCCCATTTTTTTTCAAATCGGTTCACTGACGGCTGAGATATCTTCTTCTTCTTCTTATTGGCATTACATCCCCACACTGGGACAGAGCCGCCTCGCAGCTTAGTGTTCATTAAGCACTTCCACAGTTATTAACTGCGAGGTTTCTAAGCCAGGTTGCCATTTTTGCATTCGTATATCATGAGGCTAGCTCGATAATACTTTTATGCCCAGGGAAGTCGAGACAATTTCCAATCCGAAAATTGCCTAGACCGGCACCGGGAATCGAACCCAGCCACCCTCAGCATGGTCTTGCTTTGTAGCCGCGCGTCTTACCGCACGGCTAAGGAGGGCCCTCGGCTGAGATATAGCGATTTGAAAATAGCGTTCCGACTTTTTTCGTGCTTGGTCGTTCGTGTAAGTAAAACCTATCTTGGTCGGAGAAGTGTTAAGACGTGTAGTTTCACTCCTCATTTGAAACTTAGAACAAACGATATGAATACAACAATACAACTTTCTCTCTTGCTGATTTTCCTGATTCCTCAGAGAATTCCTATAATAATTTCCTAATTTTCCCATGTCGACAATAATTTCCTGATAATTTCAGGTTTTCCAGGTAATTGACACCCTTCCACACTCTTGTATTTTTTACTGCAGTCAATGACATGGCCAATGTCACATTTCTTTTATTAGCATAGCAATTTCTATTGTTTACAATGACATTAAAGCTGAATTCTGTAATGTACTGGTGCCATTTTCTGTTTGTTTATAATTAAGTATAACTGAGGTCCGTGATGTCGTTTTTAGCGTAGCCAACACCAACATCAACACAAAATAACTTACGTCCAAATTGGAAAAGCTTAACATTCTAAAACATCCAATGTAAGCCTTGATCATTATGTCAATATGATGTTTAATGAGTTTTATAGATTGAAAACTTATTCTTAACAATCAATATTGCATCGAGATCATCAATTTGCTTTTTATTTCACCATGAACAGAATTCAATAGCATATTTTGCCTTGTATAAAAGATTACCTAAAGAACAATCCATTTGTTTTTGTCTATCCGTTTTAATGAATTTTAATGAATTCCTTTTGGAAAAGGAGTGTGCGGAGGTAATAAATATCTACTTACACTTGATTTCCATTGTAGACACAATGTGCCGCCGTAAGCACCCACTTGTTCGTAATCAATGATCCACCGCAAAACAGAGATCCTTGCCTCAGCAAAGCCACCTGATGGGGAAATTGATTGGGGCTAGCCGCAGATCCACCCACAATACGCGGAGCAGAAGAATCATCGACGTTCGACCTGGCCTCCTCAGGCGAAATAAGTTTATCCCCTGATTCAGCAGCAGCCCACGGTGACATCCCCATCAGCAGTAGCATTACGCCAACACGCCCACATTTCACCAGCCGTAGCATTTCCACCACAGAGCACCGCCGCCAGCGATTTTCGATTCAGCTTTCAATTTGTAAGGCTTTTCCGCACAAAGCCAAACTGGTGCAAGGAATAAAATACTGGCGTGAGAGCAGACAGGAAATGTTACGGAAAATTTTAGCGCTGTATCCTGACGGGCACTTCTGTCGGTGCGCCACCGCTAGCAATCGAACTGAGTGGGATTCCGTGAAATTGGCCTTTATTTATTGAACTTTCAAGTGGCTTAATGTTTACAATCAGTGTATATCCGCGCATTTAGCTGCTCGTTGAAACTGCACGCGCGACGTAACTGTAGAGATAGGAATTAAGAGTGCGCTTCGTTATATTTTATGATTCATTTCACCCGTATAAACAATTTTATTACATAAAGCGAAATTCGCTACTCACTTTTCCCTGCTCTAGTTATGAATGGGAGAGTATTCCGATTGTAAGATAAGAATTAAATATTAGTATAACCGTGTCATTTGTTTAGTGCATGTCTTTCTACTCCATTTCTATTGAGAAGAAATGAAGTAGTCATTTTTTATTCATATATTTCTCAAGCTTAATGTAAGGCCTCTTTAGATTAAGGTACCTCTATTTATACCCTTCGAAAAATGGTTTATACCAACTCTCAAAGGCGCGCCCCTCAATCAGTTTCGGCTCAACAATAAGTGGGATAATACTGATTTTGACCATGCATCGCATCGGTACTGAAGTTCAAGCATATTTTTGCTTCTTCTTATGAATTCCGAATTCGTTTTTGTATAGAGATCTGATTTCATTGTGTTTGGCATTTCCGAATCTCACCTTTACACAGAGCTCTAATCAGTCAGAGGGTTGAGCAGATCCACCAAATTCGTATCCGCTTCTTTCCTAATTAATCAGCGCTCTGGAGCTTGAAGATTCATGTCGTCGGCTTCGAAAACCAGCCTAAGGTTGAGTTACGTTTTTATAATTTTCTCCATTGACTCCATCCAAAAAGAGCAAAAAAAGGGTCATCTAAAAGCAATTTATAGTCGTTTCATACTCTTCCGACCATCACTCATAAGTATTAACAAGAATAGTAAGAACTAGAGCACAGTGTGGTAGATTTTACTCCGTAATTCAACACGAAGAGTGTCTACCCAGCATTACCGGCTCCGTTAACTGCCTGGCTAGTTGTTTCACCCCCAGGCCATTCATCCCCTCACCACGGGTCGCCTGATACCTTGGGATTCGGGGTTAGGGACGTCATATTGTCAGCTTCAGTGTTGTACCGAGCCTGGCGATATGGCCGGATTTACACCGTTACGCACTACTTCAGAGTATCCATATCCCAGCGTAACGGGACATTGACTACCTTACCGTTCACAAAATTTATGACCAGATTTTTGAGAATACAATCTTATGGTAGGAAGCACAGTATTCGAACGGAGGCTTAAACCAAAAGATTCTCGGTGCAGTTTTGGTAGAATCATCCTCAAATCTCAATCATCGAAGCCTCATGCGCGAGCTAACTTGCTTGCGATTCTGCAGAGAGCACCGAGCTTGATTTTTTCAAGCAGAATTGCATCGTTTCACTCATGCGCCAAAAAATGATTTCGCTTAAACAGCGTCAAACCCCAATCGTATTTAATGTTTATGCATGGATTTATTATGCATTGTTTTAAGCAAAAAAAGTAAATTCGAATAAATTAACGAAGAATAACATGTAGAAATCATGCAATGACGCAAATCACGATTCGAAGCATTGGCAAATCTTTGGGCCATGAGTCGGGTGATGTTTGACTCGCGCTTGATTTCTATCTAGGATGAGATTTGAGAATTTTTGTTTTCCTCAATACTGCCTCGGTGTGCCGTTTTTGCCGTGTGCCGTCTCTACAGGACAAAAAAAAACTCCTCTTTTTTCATCTCCTCTTCCCAGATCATTTTCGCTACCTCCCGGCGCGTATGCGTAGGCGTACGCGAGGGCGTATCTGGGGGATATAACGCAGTGACTGACCACTATCTGGTGATGGTTAAACTGCGCCCAAAACTATCCGTCATCAACAATGTTCGGTACCGACGACCGCCGCGGTACGACCTAGAGCGACTGAAGCAACCTGATGTCGCCACTGCATACGCGCAGCATCTCGAGGCAGCGTTGCCGGAAGAGGGTGAGCACGATGGGGCCCCTCTTGAGGACTGCTGGAGTACAGTTAAAGCAGCCATTAACGACGCAGCGGAGAACAACGTCGGGTATATGGGTCGAAGTCGACGGAACGATTGGTTCGACGAAGAGTGCAGACAGATTCTGGAGGAGAAGGACGCAGCGCGGGCGGTCGCGCTGCAGCAAGGTACCCGGCAGAACGTGGAACGTTATAGACGGAAGCGGAGACAGCAGACCCGCTTTTTCAGGAGAAGAAACGCCGCCTGGAAGAAGCGGAGTGCGAGGAGATGGAACAGCTGTGCCGTTCTCAAAATACACGCAAGTTCTATCAGAAGCTCAACGCATCCCGCAAAGGCTTCGTGCCGCGAGCCGAAATGTGCCGGGATAAGGATGGGAGCATCTTGACGGACGAACGTGTGGTGATCGAAAGGTGGAAGCAGCACTACGAGGAACATCTGAATGGCGCTGAGAGTACAGGCAGTGAAAGTCAAGGCAGCGGAGGAGATGACTACGTCAGTTCAGCGGACGATGGAAGCCAACCAGCCCCCACCTTGAGGGAAGTTAAGGAAAGACCAATAAAGCAGCTGGTAAGGATGTTATCGGAGCTGAGCTCATCAAGATGGGCCCGGAAAAGCTGGCCACTTGCCTGCACAAACTGATAGTCAGAATCTGGAAAACCGAACAGCTACCGGAGGAGTGGAAGGAAGGAGTTATATGCCCCATCTACAAGAAAGGCAACAAACTGGAGTGTGAGAACTTTCGAGCGATCACCATCCTTAATGCCGCCTACAAAGTGATATCCCAGATCATCTTCCGTCGTCTGTCACCATTAGTGAACGAGTTCATGGGAAGTTATCAAGCCGGCTTCGTTGACGGCCGCTCGACAACGGACCAGATCTTTACTGTACGGCAAATCCTTCAAAAATGCCGTGAATACTAGGTCCCAACGCACCATCTGTTCGTTGATTTCAAGGCGGCATACGACAGTATAGACCGCGTAGAGCTATGGAAAATTATGGACGAGAACAGCTTCCCTGGGAAGCTTACCAGACTGATCAAAGCAACGGTGGATGGTGTGCAAAACTGTGTGAAGATTTCGGGCGAACACTCCAGTTCGTTCGAATCGCGCCGGGGACTAAGACAAGGTGATGGACTTTCGTGCCTGTTGTTCAACATTGTGCTAGAAGGTGTCATGCGGAGAGCCGGGTGTAACAGCCGGGGTACGATTTTCAACAGATCCAGTCAATTTATTTGCTTCGCGGATGACATGGACATTGTCGGCCGAACATTTGCAAAGGTGGCAGAACTGTACACCCGCCTGAAACGTGAAGCAAAAAACGTTGAACTGGTGGTGAATGCGTCAAAGACAAAGTACATGCTTGCGGACGGCCCGCCTGGGAAGCAGTGTTACGATAGACGGGGATACTTTCGAGGTGGTCGAGGAATTCGTCTTCCTCGGATCCTTGGTAACGCCTGACAACAACGTTAGTCGTGAAATACGAAGGCGCATCATCTGTGGAAGTCGGGCCTACTACGGGCTCCAGAAGAAACTGCGGTTGAAAAAGATTCGCCACCGCATCAAATGTGTCATGTACAAGACGCTTATAAGACCGGTTGTCCTCTACGGACATGAACACACTTACCTCATTTCACTGTATTCGGTAAATTTTACCGAAATCTCAACAGCAGAACTGTTCGGTAATTTATTTTACAGTTTTTTTGTAATTTTTTCCATTGCTCAACTGTCAAAATCACTGAAAATCAGTTAAATTATTTACCGAACAGTTCTGCTGTTGAGATTTCGGTAAAATTTTACCGAATTCGGCGATTTATTTTAAGTGTGAAACATGGACAATGCTCGAGGAGGACTTGCAAGCACTCGGAGTATTCGAGAGACGGGTGCTTAGGACCATCTTTGGCGGTGTGCAAGAAGACGGTGTGTGGCGGCGAAGAATGAACCACGAGCTCGCCCAACTCTACGGCGAACCCAGTATTCAGAAGGTAGCTAAAGCCGGAAGGGTACGATGGGCAGGACATGTTGCAAGAATGCCGGACAGCAACCCTGCAAAGATGGTGTTCGCTTCCGATCCGGCAGGTACGAGACGGCGTGGAGCGCAGCGAGCGAGATGGGCAGACCAGGTGCAGAACGACTTGGCGAGCGTGGGGCGTATCCGAGGATGGAGAGATGCGGCCTCGAACCGTGCATTGTGGCGTCAAATTGTTGATTCAGTGTTATCTGTTTAGATGTTAACTAAATAAATCAATGAACGCAGTGACGGTGTGTCAAGCGGACAGTTTTATTGGGAATCTTAACTATTCTAATTCTAAGTTTTATGTGCTTAGCCGACCACACGCCTTTATTTTCACCTTGCTCATCTTCTAGCTCATAAGAACTACTTCCGCGCTTAACCATTTTTTTTCTTAAGCAAGGGTAAACGGAAATCTGCATCCAGACATTTAAGGAGGTTAACTCAGGTAGTGTAGGGATGAGGCTCCACCGACCATCCCGCGCCATCACCACTCGGTCCCCTGAACGTTGGCACTTGGTCTTCATTCAGCAGGACTACGTTCAAGTTCAATACCGCTAGCGACTCTAGCAGTGTATGACCTCTAGCGTTTGTGGACCGGGATACCCAGTCCACTAAAAGATATTTTAGTTACTAGATAAAGATTGTCGCTTCGGTTCCCTTTGTTCTGCTGTCCGGAACATGTTGGGTACCAAGCTGTCAAATCGTATGGATTTTTCTTCTTTGACATTTAGCTCCCCTTTCCTCGCCAGCAAAAGATGTTCCGGACAGCGACGACAGCGACAATCTTTATCTGGTAACTAAAATATCTTTTAGTCCACTGCCCACGCATTGAAGTCGCCTGCTACAACTAATGGTTTTAAGCCAGTTAGTTTCGCTGCAAGAATGTTTTTAACCAACCAGTTTAACCAACGGTTTTGATTTTTCTTCTAATTAGCTTTAACTGTCATCCCTGTCATCATGACCTGGAAAAGTACTATTCTACGAAATGGAGTAAGAGATCCTTTTTTTTCAACAGAACGCGTTTTCCCGGTATAAGGCGAACAGAGGAGATGATGCCTTGTTTTAATGAACGAGTTTGCCCGGTATAAGGCATACAGGGTAAATATGATGCTTTTTTTAATAAACGCGATTGTCCAGTATAAGGCAGAGGCAGGCAGAGCAGATGATGCATTATTTAAATGGAAGGGTTTGCCCGGTATAAGGCGCACCGAGGAAATAATGCCTTTTTTAAATGAACGCGTTTGCCTGGTATAAGACAGACAAAGGAGATGACGCCTTCTTTAAATGGACGGGTTTGCCCGGTATAAGGCACACATAGGAAATTATTCCTCGTTTAAATGAATACGTTTGCCCGGTATAAGGCAGACAGAGGAGATGATGCCTTCTTTAAAAAGATGCGTTTGCTCGGTATAAGGCAGACAGAGAAGATGATGCCTTTTTTAAATGGACGCGTTTGCCCGGTATAAGGCAGACAGAGGAGATGATACCTTCTTTAAATGGACGGGTTTGCCCGGTACAAAGGAATAAACAGGAAATTATTCCTTGTTTAAATTAACGCGTTTGCCCGGTATAAGGCAGACAGCGGAGATGACGCCTTCTTTAAATGGACGGGTTTGCCCGGTATAAGGCACACAGAGGAAATTATTCCTCATTGAAATGAACACGTTTGCCAGGCAGAGGAGATGATGCCTTCTTTAAATAGACGCGTTTGCCCGGTATAAGGCAGACAGAGGAGATGATGCCTTCTTTAAATGGACGGGTTTGCCCGGTATAAGACAGACAGAGGAGAGGATGCCTTCTTTAAATGGACGTGTTTGCCGGTATAAGGCACACAGAGGAAATTATGCCTTGTTTAAATGAACGCGTTTGCCCGGTATAAGGCAGACAGAGGAGATGATGCCTTCTTTAAATGGACGGGTTTGCCCTGTATAAGGCAGACAGAGGAGATGATACCACCTTTTAATGAACGTGCTTATACCTCGATAAGGCACACAGAGGAAATACTGCCTTTTTAAAAGGAACGTCTGTTCCATAGAAGGCGAAACGAGATGATGCCTTCTTTAAGTCAACGCAACTTCCCGAAGACAAACAAGATCTCCCTCTCTCTCATTCTCATACACAAACTCTCACTCACTCACTTACTCTGTCACACTAATTATTACTCATTCACCCACTCTCATTCATTCACCCACTTTTACTCACTTAACCACTCTTACTCACTCATCCACTTTTACTCATTCATTTACTCTCAATCATGCGCTCTCTCTTTCTCGCTCACTCTTACTCGTTTACTCTTACTCGCTCACTCACTAACTCTTACTCGCTCACTCACACACTCACTCTTACTCACTCACTAAATCACTCACTCGCTCTTACTCACCCATTCACCCCCTCGTCGATTTTGAGATTTAGACCACGCTTCATCCAGAATCCGTTGCTTTTACTACAGCGACCAAGGAATAACTTCTACCTTGTTGCCCTAGTAGCCATGCTGACGTGGACCGCAATTGCCTCCAACTCTCTGCATTGTGCATGAAAACGTGCTGCATAAAATCCCCGTGCCATTCAGGAATCTTGAAGAGTGCCATACGAAGTGGAACGGGATCTTACGGAGTAAGAATACTTAGTTCCATACTGCATTAAAACAGTTTCATTTCCAATTATTGTTCATTCATATGAAATTTGAATAAACTTTTATTGAGTAACATTTTTTTCATTGAAATGAAGTATTAACTTGAAATAATGACTAATTCGGGGTACTGGCTCATTCGGGGTAGTATCCCATTAGGGGTAATGGTATTCGGGGTAGTGACTCATTCGGGGTTGTGGCGTTCGGGGTAGTGGCCTTCGGGGTAATGGCATTATGGGTAATGGAATTATGGGTAGTGTCGTAGAGTCGCTTGGTGGCCTTCAGCCCCACACCTACGGCATAGCTTACTGCGATCAGGTCCTTGGCAGATTTTGGCAGGTTTTGTTCTATTATTGTCAGGGGAGTTTTAGTTGACCAAATTTTATGAAATTTGGCCACAATATTCTTTGATATGCAAAGAATGTTTAGGCCAAATTTGAGCATAATTAGTTATAGAAAACCCCCCTGACAATGATAGAACAAAACCTGCCAAAGCCGTCATTTCCCCTACTAAAAAGTTAACTTTACTACATTTTTCATAGAAAACCACACATTTTGATGAAAACTTTGCATGCAGGATAAAACGCGCGATTTAGATATACTTGACTAAGAATGTCATAGTTTGATAAGGGCGTGTGTCATCAATAATTTATTTTTAAATAATTATTATTTTAAAAGTAAACAAGTAAGAATTGAAAAGTGAGCAAATAAAAGTGAAAAGTGATGAGTGATAAGTTATGAGCAATGGGAAGTGAGAAACAATAAGTAAAAAGTAAATGCCAATAAATCAATAATGAATAAGTAAAAAGTAGGAACCGAGAATTCCACTAAAATGCATTCAGTAATTTTGTAATCAATTGAGAATTGTAAACTGCGAATTGGTAAATGGAAAGTGAGAAGTAAGAAGGGAGAAGCGAGAAGAAAGAATGAGAATTGAGAAGTGAGAAGCGATAAACAAGCAGTAATAAGTGTAAATAGGTTGTGATCAGTGAAAAGTTAGAAGGTAGTCGTGAAATGTGAGAACATAAGAAGAGGAATATGAGAATTGATAAATGATATGTGAGATGTGAGAAACGAGACGTGAGATGTGCAAGGTAGGAAGCATGATCAGAAAACAATAACACTTTATTCCAAGACTGCAAAGAACAAGATCTGTAGCCGTTGTATAATAATATTTATTTTTTAAACATAATGTACTGCGAAAAACTACATCCAGTGACTTGCCAACAGTGCTTACGCTTGTTTTGTTAATTTTCTTAAACTGGGTGTTATGTGTTACAGAGTGGCAGAAATTATTTTCTTGTAAAAATGTGAGGGTGACGGGCTTTCTGACAGTACCGGGCTTACCCACATTTCTTCTACCAGACTGCGGGTTAGAAAAAGCAAGAAGGCGCATAAATCCTGTAATTAGATTGAATGACAACTTCTTCGTGGAAATGTAACTCAAACAAAATAAATTTAGGAATATATCAGACAAAAAATAGTAATTACACTTTGGCTTTTAATTAAAACAACGTATCCTAGCTATCAAATCTTTCAATTGTTTCAAGGCAGACATCCTCTATCCACTTCATTCAATCAATTCCACGATTCGCAACGAGAATAGTTTACTTATATCGATAAGAATTCTATCTCAAGTGAGCTGCCCCAAACTCAATTCGTACGATATCAGCTTTCTTACTTCCTCCAAGTTTCGCTCCTACTATTTCATCAGAAGGTAGTATACCTACATAGCTCATAAGCACATAACCATAAGCCTGATTTTCTACGCTTCTTTTCCAAACGCTCACTTCAGCTTTCTTCTGAATGGGCTGTTATCACTTCTCGGAATAGATGGACATAAAAGGTAAATCGTTGACAAACAAAAGGTCATTCCGCTGCAAGTGTACCTTTCTTCGCTACGGAAGTGAAACGGTTTCCACACGAACGTGATCATGGTGATTCCCTCACCGAGCGTCGTCCGGTAGGTAGGTACCGTGTATAATCAAATTTCGGACACACTCAAACTTCGGACGCTTCAATTCGTATGGGAAATTTTCTGAAATATTTCATCGAAATGTTTCGTCAAGCTGAATCGGAAGGACTAATAGTTTTAGCTTGTTTTAGTATAGTTACATTCAAATAAAACATGTTAAAACAATGCGACGAAATGATTAAAAGACAGTCTGAGCTGTGTAGGGAGAATTGTTTTCAAACATTCTTCCCGGTACTGTGTAATCAAGTGTCCGAAGTTTGAATCTTTGTGTCCGAAATATGAATGCAACTTCGTCGGTGTCCGAGGTTTGATTCAAACAGAAGCCGGACATTTTCATAAATTGCAAACATTCTTCGCAATTTTTTGCACATATTAAATACGTAGCTCAAAGATGAATACTATACTGAGGGATCGCTATGGTGATTTAAAGGGTGTGATTTGAAATGTGAGTGAACAGGATGATTATATATTAGAAAGTGCTTAAGCGTCCGAAGTTTGAGTTTGCACGGTATCTAACGGTCTGAGATTATGAACAGGAAAAGATTAGAAACTACTCAGACTGAAAAAGCAAGCACCACTCCAATGCATTGCAATTCAAGATATAATTTATTTGAGCAATGGCACGCCAGCCATGGAGGGAATGAATATATAAAATGTTAAAATAAGGGTAATATACTTTCCGGAAGCAACTTTTGGCCTCGCTCAGACATGATGAAAAAGTTTGTATTTCCCGGGAAGCACTTACACTAATCGCTTTGGTGTGCTGATTGTTCGAATTCTGAGAGAGAAAAAAAAACATTTGCGATTTCGACTTTTTGATAAGGACACATAAAAAAGACAAGTCAGGAAAAAGTTTCTACTAAGTCTCATTATACTTCGCAATGTTCTTTCCCTGCTTTTTGGTTTAATGATGAGCCGATGGAATGGTTACTTCGCAATATTAGATAACGAACTAAAGCATTGCACGATGGGCCACACCGGAAAATTAGAAAGTTCGATCTCCTCGTATAAAAGCCATTTTTTTTAAATGAAAATACCTCAAATTCTCCAAAATGTGCAAAGCAAAAAAACAAGAATAATCCAACTGGCTGCGATGGTGCCTTTCTCTTATATTAAAAAATGTAACAAGAAAAGCGCATAAGAGAGGTCAAAAACGCATTTTAAAGAGATAGATACAGTTATTTCCAACAGTTCACATTTATTTGTATTCCTTTGAATGCATTGCAGCAGTTTTTGTAAAAAAAAATGTATCCTCGATTTTGATTTTTTTCCAGGAACCTCTAGGAAAAATATAAAAAAAAACAATGTTTTTCTAATAACTAACCGGAACGCAATGGCCGAATGTACAAATTTTCAATAGCGTATACGCACACACATACTGGGGTTAGACATAAAGGTTGAGATAGGAAAAAATAAGTCGAAATTCAAATCAACATAACTTTGCGTATAATAATCCGATTTTGATAAAATCAGGACCATCAGAACCGGACGCTCTTCTAGTATACTGTTCCTCTGCAAAACCTGAGATTGGTCCTTGGCCACCGGAAATGTTCCGGGTTTTTCGAGGGTATGTTCAAGATGCATTTTTTCCACTGCTTGTCATTTTATGTGACGTTAACTTTCATCGTGTTTTATGCTTTCTCCGAAAAGTAGAACTAATATGCCGGCCCATGGTGGCTGTAGATCAAGAATCCATCTAAGCTACACAGATATACGGCCATTTCCGTAAAAACGGTACCGGGAACATGATGAAATGATAACAGATCGGAATAATGCAAATATGAGTATCTGACTTCATGGATTTGCGAGACGATGATTACAGAAACATTTCCAGAATGATAGTGTCCACTGCCACCCTTATAGCAGGTTCCATGGGCCTTCCAGGAGGGGCCGGTTTTGGCACCATCTGGAACCATGCATATATGGGTGTCAAAATTCATGTTTTCCCAAGACGATGAATATAGGATCTTTATTAGAGATATATTTTGAGGACTGTGAGACTCTTTGGCCAATTTGTAACAGGTTCCGGAAGTTCTGCGAAAGTGACATTTGTTCAGGGTGTATGGCCAATCCCGTACCGTTTTCACGAAAATTGCCATATCTCTGCGTATACCTATCGGATTTTCGATCTGCAGCCAGCATTGGTCAGCATAATAATTCTTGTTTCTGGGGAAAACATAAAACATGATGGCAGTAAACGTCATATAAAATGACAAGCAGCAGAAAAAATGCATTTTTAACATACCCTCGAAAAACCCGGAACACCACCGGTGGCCATTGGCCAATCAGAGGTTTCGCAAAGGGCCAGTATACTAGAAGAGTTTCCGCGTCCGATGGTCCCAGTTTGATCAAAATCGGATCATTCTACGCAAAGTTATGCTGATTTGAACTTCGACAATTTTTTGCCTATCTCAACCTTTTTGTCTAACCCCTGTACATACCTCCCCTTGAATTCATCGAGAAGAACTGATTGGTATATAACATTATGGGTGTCCGAGCCGGCTATCAAAAGTTCACTTTAGGAGTGATCATATAGCCTTTCGGTACGACTTTGTTGTACGGGAAAGGCAAAAAATATGCAATCATTAGCCTTTCCTCTGTCTAACTCAGAGAGAAATTTATCGCCCTTTTTCGCCCATTAAAAAAAGCAGGCATTACAAAATGGCGATTTTTTCAAGAATAACAATGATATCCCTGCAATCCACCAATGTATTCACTCGGGTGTTTTTCATGTTCTAATACATTGCAGAAGACGTCACTTCGATAAAAAATAAAACTTAAACGTATAATCAAAATATTGATTTTTTGGAGTCACCCTAACATTATTATTTGAAATTATCATAACAATTGATTCAAATAACGTGTAACAATGTAAAACAATGAAAGATGCATTTTACGCCAAAACTATATTTTTCAGAAAAAAAGTAATGTTCAACAACATTACTACAACTACAAGATAGTAATATATATATAAAAATAAAATTTGACATTTATAAAATTGGTAAAACTTGAGATAAAAAATAACATATTTCCAATTTTTTGACAAAATAAAGTATATGAATTTCGCATGCCGTGTAAACAAATTTTTTTGGTCTGCCCTAATCTGAGATATCAACTTTTGGAAAAGACTTAATTTTGACAAAAAAAAATGATTATAACTTTCGATCCGAAAAAGATATTGAGCATATTCAAACATCAAAAGTTGCATTTTTGTTGAGCTCCAAAAGTCAATGACGGTTGCAAAAGTCATGAAAAATCGAAAATAAAAAAATCAATAATACTGTGGTTTGAGGGACACCCTATTCCAAGTAGGTAAAATTCCGAGATTTTTCTAATCAACTGTACTGTACCAGTTTTGGTCATGCTCCTAATTTGGCCAGTTTCTCGCATAACTCCGAAAGTAAAGCAATTTTCGAGTATTTTATTAGCTGTAATAAGAAATATATCCCTTTCGATTTTCGCTGTGGAAAATGATCGATAGTTTTTTGGAAAATATGCATTTTTCAGAGTTGGCCAAAATAGGGATTAAGGTGGCCAAAACCAGTACACTTCCTCTAATGCAGCGGGGTACATGTACCCCTGGGGGTACCTTCACTGGCCCTAGGGGGTACCTCGGACAAAAATGCATAATGGCGGACGTCAATGGAAGCTTATTGATAAAGTTTTGATAATTGTGTATTTTTTATTTCAAAACTTTGTTTGGTTAATATGCATGGCGATCGGTAAATCAAAGCTCTCCTCAACCAGAACAGCGAATGAGGGGCTGCGGAACAAATGATTTAACGGACAAAACGTCGAATGAACGAATTTATAAAATTGCTTCGTTGCAAGAGGATTAGAAGCATCCTTCTACGTTTCTCAGTCATCTTCAGAACAGCTCGAATGCCTCCTTTCAAGGTGTTCAGAAGCCTTCTTTGAAAAGGTTCGGAAGACTCCTTTCAAGAGGCCTATGTCTCCATTCAAGAGGCCCAGAAGCCTCGTTTTAAGAGAGATCCTTTCAAGAGGGTCGGAAGCTTTTTTCCAAAAAGCTTGGAAGCCTCCTTTCAAGAGCCTCGGAAGCCCCCATTCAAGAGGTTCGGAAGCCTCCTTCCAACAGGCCCGTACGCCTGCTTTTAAGAGGCCCGGAAGCCTACTTTCAAGAGGCTCGGAAGTCTCATTTTAAGAGGGCTGAAAGGCTTTTTTCGAAAATGTAGGAAGGCTCCTTTTAAGAGGATCGAAAGTCTCATTTCAATAGTCTCGGATGCCTCCTTTCCGAAGCTTGGAATTCTTCTTTCAAGAGGCTCAGAAGCGTCCGTTCAAAATACAAAGGAAGCCTCCTTTTCAGTGGCTCGAAAGCCGTCATTCAAGAGGCTCGAAAGTCTCTCTACAAGAGGCGCAGAAGCTTCTTATCAAGAGCTGCGAAAGCCTACTTTCAAGAGATTCAGAAGCTCCTTTCAAGAGGCACGGAAGCCTCCCTTCATAGGGCTCGGAATTATTCTTTCAAGAGGCTTGGAAGCCTACTTTCAAGAGGTGGTACCTCAATCAATGCAAAGGTTCGAAGGGGTACCTCTCAAGAAAAAGGTTGAGAACTGCTGCTCTAATGGGTTATTTTTTGATAGCACCATGATGATGGCCTTACTATTCTGAACAATTTTGTAGAACAACATTTTTTTCTAAAAAATATAGTTTAGGCGTAAAATGTGTCTTTCCGCGTAAATCTGTATCCTGGACCATAGTGCAGTGAATAAAAAAAAGAAACATTTTTCTACAACATTATACATTGCTAAAATTAGAAATATTGAAGTCAAAATTTGTATCTCAAAATAGTTGGACCATTCTTTTGGAACAAACTTCTAAATAAAGCTTAAATAATAAGTTTTGACTTTCCCGAAGTCACTTTGTTTCTAAAATATCATTTTCAAGGTGAAAATAGTTTTTCCTCCTAATTTTCCGGTGTATCCTACTCTAATGACATTTTGGATATACAGGGGTTGGACTAGGGACGCTCCGATATTACCGATATATCGGAATATCGATATATTTGTTTCGATATCCGATAATTTTGTATCGATACTTTGCTTTCAATATATCGGCCATATCGATATTTTCGCTTTTGATATCCATATATCGAATAGCAAAAATGAAACTCAAAAACAACAATAGCATTTTATTATGTGAATGAAAGTATCTCACATAATAAAATACATATGCAACTTTAGTTTAAATAACCATAAAACGGATTTGTCGTATTTTTGAAGGCAAATTTCTTGATAACGTAAGTGATGTGATTAAGAAGAGCGCTGCCGCCGTTCACAGATTTTGCAACTCACTGCAACTCCATCATCAGCTCGCCACTGTGCAGAATCTGTAACGTCGCTGATTCATAGATTCTCACGCCAATTATTCAACCATATCTACATTACCCTAGGGAAACTCAGAAAAGTTTCCTTTAGAAATTAGGAACAATTTCCTGTTAAAAAAAATCCTGTGCCCATTTGGAACAATTTCCGTATATTCAGAAGAATCTTCCGTGGAAACTAAAGAGACTTTCTTTTGGAAGTTCAGAATATTTCTACGAGTTTTCTCGTGGAATTCCAGAATTTTGTATAACAACTTAAAATTGTTGATTTCAAAAAAATTCTTACATACTGGAACTCATGTGAAAATCTATATACATAAATATGAATTTCTGTCTGTCTGTGGCTTATAGACTCGGAAACTACTGAACCGATCGACGTGAAAATTTGTATGTAGAGGTTTTTGGGGCCGGGGAAGGTTCTTAAGATGGTTCGAGACCCCTCCCCGCTTTGGAAAGGGGGGTTCCCATACAAATGAAACACTAATTTCTTCATAACTCGAGATCTAATCAGAAAATAAATCAATTTTAGGCGAAACGAAGTTCGTCGGGTCTGGTAGTTTAAAATAATTCCCCGTGAAAACTCAAAAAAAAATCCATTAGAAATTGAAGATAATTTCCTGTCTAATTTTCTGTGGAAACAAAAAAGAATTTATAATTCAAGTGAAGGTTCGTTTGAATGGCTCATTTGAATAGGTTCAGAATATTTCAACGGGTGTAAAAAATTAAATTTTTGATGAAAATTTAAACAGATTTCCGTTGAAATTCAAAACAAAGAATTTTCTGATGAAAATAATCAGATAATATTCCGTAAAGATAAAAATCAACCATTTGTTCCGGAGAGTTTTTAATTGCAATGTAATTTCGGCAAATTTCAGACAAATTCATGTGGACGAAAAAATAGACTGTTCAGAAACATGCTTGAATAGCGCCCACTACCGTTTGAACGTTTGATTATTGAACCAGAACGCACTTCTAGAAGCAGATTTGATTAACTAATAGAAACAGTTATTTGTAATTATTTTTGTAAATAAGTGGAAGAGTGAACATCTTTTAATTGCTTCCATATCTGACATATCATATGATTTTCCGATAAATCGATATTTTCATTGCAATATATCGGTGATATCGATACATTGATTCGATTCTCGTATCGATTCAAATATCGATATTTTGAGGTATCGGAACGTCCCTAGGTTGGACAGAATAATCGGGACAGGCAAAATTTTGTCAAAATTTAAATGACCATAACTTTCAGAAATATCAATCGATTTTTAGGATTCTGTCACTGTTCGACGGGAACATTCATCAAGCTTTGGAAAACGGAAAAAGATTGTACCCAGACTGCCGGATACCGGAGATATTCCGGATTGTTTGAGGGCATGTTACAAATGCTATTTTTTGATCGCTTTTTTTCTGTGAGTGGAATATTTGCCCTTTTTATATTTTTGCTGAGACTAGAGCTTTTCCTGAGTCGATTGATATATTGATTTCGCAGATTGGTCGACGAACATCTGAGTTATGGCCGTTTTCGTGAAATCCGAGCAAAGTGACCAAAGTTATACTTTTTTCAAATATCAATATGGGTGTCAAATGTCATGGTTTTCAAAGGCCATAAAAATAAAAAATAAGTTTTTTTTGTTAAATATCTTGGCTGTGTAATATGCACAGCACATGTTTCAAAATGGACAAATTGATATGAAATTTGCGAAAACGAATCCACGTGTCTTGGAGGGACTCGAACCCTCAACCTCCTACTCTCTAGATAGGCGTGATAACCCCTACACAACAAGACCACTTAAAGGTCACGTTTGCGGAAAATTCATCAGAATCCGAGTACCAACCTCCACCGCGGTTAGCGTTTGACACCCATATTGATATTTGAAAAAAGTATAACTTTGGTCACTTTGCTCGGATTTCACGAAAACGGCCATAACTCAGATGTTCGTCGACCAATCTGCGAAATCAATATATCAATCGACTCAGGAAAAGCTCTAGTCTCAGCAAAAATATAAAAAGGGCAAATATTCCACTCACAGAAAAAAAGCGATCAAAAAATAGCATTTGTAACATGCCCTCAAACATATTAACCATGCAAAGTTTTGAAATAAAATATACACAATTATCAAAACTTTATCAATAAGCTTCGATTGACGTCCGCAATTAACTAAAAAAAGTTGTTAAGAAAATTATATTGAGCTTTTTAGTGGAATGTCTTCACTTTTCATAAGACAAGTTTGTACAATCCCATTTAATTAAGTGGTGGAATTAAATGTGATTGTACAAACTCGTCTAAAAATATGATTGGTTTAGGGGAAAATGGTCTAAAATACACCCATGGAAAAAAATGGCCCAAAGTTACCGTCCACACAATATTTTGACTGCTGGATACCGGAGATATTCCGGATTGTATGCGTACATGGTTGTATACTATTTCGCCGAAAAACATTTCGCGGTACGACATTCCGCGGAATGTATCAACTCTCCGAAACACATTTCGCGGAACTCACCATTTTCCCGAAAGACATTTCATGAATGCACATTAATTTACCGGAAATCATTCCATGGAATGCCATTTACGGAATCTAGCCAATATTACTGAAATATTTATCGATTTCTGCTTTATTACATGCAATCCGGCCTAAATCTATTTGGATTGTGATTTAAAGCAATGAAAGAAGGTAATTTTTTTTTATTACCGCGTCCAGTCGTTATACCCCAAACTAAGGGAACAATGCCTTCTTGAAATGGACACGTTTGATCAGTATAAAGAAAAGAAAGGAGGTAGTTCTTTTTCTTCTTATTGGCATTACATCCCCACACCGGGACAGAGCCGGTGCTGAATGAACACTTAACTATTATTACCAATATTCCGCGAAATGCTACATTCCGCCAAAAGTTATTCGGCGAAAAGGTACAATCCGCCAAATGTCGTACCGCGAAAGGTTACAAACCACTAAATGTTATTCCGCGAAATGTTCAACCGCAAAAATAAATTCCGCGAAATAGTTTTCGGTGAAATGTCACACAATCTGAGAGCATATCAAAAATGCTATTTTATGGTAGCTTGGTCGCTATTTTTGGTATGAGTGGAATTTTGGCCCTTTTATGCAGAAACTAGAGCTTTCTCTGAGTTGATTGATATATTAATGTCACAGATCGGCCAGCAAACACCTCAGATACGGCCGTTTCCATGAAATCCGTGAAACCGGTTCTGATCATAGTGGCAATTGTGAAACATTTTTCAATTATACCAACATGAACATCAAACATCACGTTTTTTAAAGGCCATAATAATGCAAATATTGTTAGTATGCAGGAGAATCGCATGAAATGCACCCATGTGGATAAACCAGGCTATTGACATCTTATTGTTTGGCCCATCGTAGCAAAGATGCCCGGGCTATTTTTTTTTCATACTGCGTTTCAATTATGACAGCGGACTATGTTTATTGACGATGATGACACCGCGCTTGTCACCGGCTTGGGATAAACAATCCAATTAATTTGAATACACTGCATTTCGAAGGGAATGTTCTTATTAACAATTGACTTGCGCCGGTGCGTGCCGGTCCGAAAATCGTCGATGGGGGAGGCTATCATATCTTCTAAATTTGATTAGGGAAATTAGGAAATCTTCTAAATTTGATTTAGGTAATTTACCCTCGGTAAATTAATCGGAGAGAATTTAAAATTCTAAGAAACATGTACGAATTTAAACAAGATTATTGTTTGCACGCCCACAGAAGATTCATTTGGATTTCTAAATAAAATCTTTCCTTTAAAAAAAAAAGTCTCTCGAATTCGCACCCAAATATGTTCCTAATTTTCTAGTTTTTTTTTTAATTTCCAATGATTATTTTAAATTTAAATCTTCATTAGAGCGACTTGCAACACTAGGCTGGCTTTTCTCTTGAATACAATGGAATTAATTAAAATTTTAATAACAATGAATTCTAAATTTTTGAAGTAAATTCTTCATAAAGAAAAGAAAAATCAAGAAATTCAAGAAAAACTTTTTTTGGTTTTCCACAAAAGTTTCTTTCAAAATTCAGGAGAAATGTCTTTAGAATTTCGGAATAATTTCTTATGGAAATTCAGAAGATTTTTTTGTGGATGGGAGAACAAAGGGGGTAGATTTTTCGGTTTTGTACCTCGGTACTAAGTAGGTTATAACACATTTTGAGTGAACGGTTACGTTGAGCTATTTTTCCCACTGGGTGTATTTCATACCATTATCCCCTAAACCAATAATATTTTTATTCTTATAGCTTTCAAAAACCATTAAGTTTGACACCCATATTGATATATTTGAAAAAGTATAACTTTGGCCACTTTGCTCGGAACCGGTTTGACAGATTTCACGGCAACGGCCATATCTCAGGTGTCCATCGACCATCAATATATCAATCAATATAAAAAAGACGAATTTCAAAGGAAAAATACAAACGACCAAAAAATTGCATGTTTGACATGCCCTCAAACATTCCGGAATATTTCCTGTATCCGTCAGTCTGGGTATAAATTTTCTAAAACTAGATTAATTTTCCCGTCGAACAGTTGCAGAATCATAAACATCGGTTAATATTTCACAAAGTTATGGGCGTTTGAATTTTGACAAAACTTTGCCTGTCCCCATCATTCTGTTTAACCCCTGTAAATGTATTTCAATTTATTGTATACTCACTTTAGTTTTTAATGCATTAGACAATTTCAGTCGCTGCTAGTTCTGCTAGTTCTCAAAATTCAATATTCGAATAACATTACGACTCACAGAAACAAATTTCAGCAATAATGTAACACTCCCTGATGAAAACTATCTTTGCTGCATTGCCATGCTTTAAGTTATGTCGTGCCATAGGTTCACCATACTATGTCCTCTAGTTGGATGCAGTTGCCTTCCTGAATCATGTTTCAACTGAATTGGATTTATCAGGCCCGGTTTTATGACTATCGTGAACTTCTGGCAAGTGTCGTTCGCAGTGCTTGTCTTTTGGCCAAATACTTTCTGCTAAACCAGAAGTCCTTAAAAGGATAAAGACTTATTTAGACACTGAATGTATTTTGATCACACATGTCGTGTTGCCGAAGAAAATCGTTTAGCTGAAACAGCAAAATATACATCAGTAGTTCATTCCCCAGCTCCTGTCACGTCGCCTAACCTTACTAAATATTATTAATATGCAATACAATACCTACATATTTTTCTCTTTCTTCTCTCAACCCACAGTTTTACTTCGGAATATCCTGCATAACATTGGCGATATTTGTGCACGACGAACGCAAATTCCTGAAAGGAGAGGTGCAAAAGCCCAGTGGGGAAAGTTTTCTGGAGAAAGAAAGCATATCAACAGGTGAGTAGAAAGATTGATCGGCTGTTTCGTTTGGTAATGTTCGACATTTTAGCTAGTTATGAAAGTTTATCTTTGACCTTGTTGCCCTAAAGTATACGGACAACCGCTCCATTTGTTGTTTGGTGTGTAGTAGTAGTAGATTCTGTACATGCAAGGAAGCCAACATTAGTGCATTAATAATAGAATATTAATAGAAGATTCCTAAAATTAACGTGTGGATCATCCGTCACAATTCTTGGAACCCACATCCAGCTTAGCAAAATGAGGTTTTTCAATTGATGTTTCCCAATTGTGTGCACATTTGTGTACACATACATGCAGATTTCACATTACATATTTTTAAACATGTTTTTTAATTCAAAGCTTTTTGAAATACCTTATTGTAGGTGAAAATTTAATATTTAAAATAAAATCATCAATAAATAACTCTTTACGAATGATATCATTTTTTTGGCCCTGAAAAGGGCCTTTTTGGGCTTCTGGAGAACAGTTCTACTTGGAGCTGGTATACTTCGTCACAGCCTTCGTACCCTCGGAGACTGCGTGCTTGGCCAATTCTCCCGGCAGCAGCAGACGGACAGCGGTTTGAATTTCGCGGGAGGTAATCGTCGAGCGTTTATTATAGTGCGAAAGACGAGAAGCCTCAGCAGCAATCCGCTCGAAGATGTCATTGACGAAGCTATTCATAATGCTCATGGCCTTCGATGAGACTCCAGTGTCCGGGTGGACCTGCTTCAGCACCTTGTAGATGTAGATGGCGTAGCTTTCCTTCCTGCGTTGCCGTCTCTTCTTTTTATCTCCCTTGGCGACGCTCTTCTGAGCCTTTCCGGACTTCTTCTCGGCTTTTCCACTTGCTTTTGGTGCCATTTCGACCGACAACTGAAGTGCAAAAATGTATTTGTAACACTGTTGGAGAGAAACTAATAAAATTCCTAATTCAGCACACGCTGTTTTATACCTGAAAAATAGCAACGATCGTCCAACCTCTTTCTAGTATTCTGATTGAAGCAGTTCGTGTTAGACCATCCCTTTATTGGTTGTACACAGCGGATCGTAGGTATAAAAACGCTCTCGTTGGTCGTTTGGGCATCAGTTTGCTCCATTTCATCACATCATCAACAACCATCCTCAATCGAAACGAAATGTCTGGCCGAGGCAAAGGAGGAAAAGTTAAGGGCAAGGCAAAGTCTCGCTCGAGCCGAGCCGGTTTGCAGTTTCCAGTCGGTCGGATTCACCGCCTTCTCAGAAAGGGCAACTATGCCGAACGCGTTGGTGCCGGAGCTCCCGTGTACTTGGCTGCCGTGATGGAATATCTGGCAGCTGAAGTTCTCGAGTTGGCAGGAAATGCTGCCCGCGACAACAAGAAGTCCAGAGTCATCCCACGCCATCTTCAGTTGGCTATCCGGAATGATGAGGAATTGAACAAACTGCTGTCCGGTGTGACAATCGCTCAGGGTGGTGTGCTGCCGAATATCCAGGCAGTGTTGCTTCCCAAGAAGACCGAGAAAAAGGCTTAAACCATGCTAGCGTTACCATAAAATCACAAAACCGTCCTTCTCAGGACGACCACAATCGTTCATAAAAGTTAATTTTCTTCAATTTTCTAAGTAATCATTTTTCCATATATCAAGGTAATTGAAATGTCATACTCTTAAGTTGAAATAGTTGCATTATTAATTCTTTTGAGAGTTTCCTATTAAGTTTTTCTAGATAAAAGTTGTTACTATTGTCTGCGTTCAAAGTGTATATCAAAAATACTTTTATAAAAATAATTTTGAAATGAGAGAGACATTAATGATTTAGCAGGAAGTAATGCTTCAGGTCTCCTACGGCACAAAAAAAAATATTTTGTGGTGTACAGTCGAAACACTGAACTGCAGTTCACTAGAGTACAAAGAACTTATTGTCAATTTATCCGAAGTAGATTCTGGTCGCATCTTTTGGAATTATTTGCTGTAAACATCATCGTAAACGTAATTGATTGCAATTTTCAAAGTAAAATGTTTCAAAATAGTTTTGATAAAATAAGAGAAAAAAATATATTTTCGTACCTTTGGCTAGTTTTCAATGTTCTTCATTAAGCGGAGCGCAAACCTTGCAAAAGTCCTGAAGAATCATTAAATGATTTCAAATATGTTTTTCTGATCGATACAAATGTATTTTTCTGGTTGAGAATCAATTTCAATATCATAAAAGTGCGTTTGATGTGTCAAATTATACATTTCTAATTAAGCTTTATTAAAGCGTTATCGCAGTATTTAACAAGACGTAAAGTTAATCTACGACTGTCCTTGTGCATGCCTCTTGATTCGCAAGTGCCATAGCGCAGTACATAGAATAGTGTTTTTTGTATCTATAGCAATATCGACCGAAGACAAATCACAGTAGTTGTTGTTTTATCTGATGATATTATTAAAGTTGTGTTATCTTTCGAATATTACACTAGTAACTCTTTAAATTGAAATAGTTTTGGCCCTGAAAAGGGCCGTTTAATGGTCAGTCTTGCATCTTGAAAGTGTCACGCTTTGCACTGAAATTAAGCACGTTCTCCTCGAATACGACGCGCCAGCTGAATGTCCTTTGGCATGATCGTGACTCGTTTGGCATGGATGGCGCACAAGTTAGTATCCTCAAACAGGCCGACCAGGTACGCTTCGCTGGCTTCCTGCAAAGCCATGACGGCCGAGCTTTGGAAACGCAGATCGGTCTTAAAATCCTGAGCGATTTCACGAACGAGACGCTGGAACGGCAGCTTGCGGATTAACAGTTCCGTCGACTTTTGATAACGACGGATCTCACGCAGCGCAACGGTTCCTGGCCGGTATCGATGAGGCTTCTTCACTCCTCCAGTCGCTGGAGCGCTCTTACGGGCAGCCTTGGTGGCCAACTGTTTGCGGGGAGCCTTTCCTCCGGTAGATTTACGTGCGGTCTGCTTGGTACGAGCCATTTTTTTGGTAGTTGACTGAACTCAATCGAAGATAGACTGACACTGATATAGCAAATCCAATGATTGCTGCTTTTATAGTCTGGATAGGCGATCGCCAAACGACATTGCATTGAAGCTTGTAGTATAAAAGAGGGTGCTTTCTGCCGAATAGCCATTAGTTTCTTTCCGTCTGTTCGAGTGTTCAGATCGCGCTACTATTATCAAGCAACAATGACTGGCCGTGGCAAAGGAGGAAAAGGTCTAGGAAAAGGAGGTGCCAAGCGGCATCGTAAGGTTCTGCGCGACAACATTCAGGGCATTACCAAGCCCGCCATCCGTCGTCTGGCTCGCCGAGGTGGAGTGAAGCGAATCTCCGGTCTAATCTACGAGGAAACACGAGGCGTGCTGAAGGTGTTCCTGGAAAACGTGATCCGTGATGCCGTCACCTACACGGAACATGCCAAGCGTAAGACGGTCACCGCCATGGATGTGGTCTACGCGTTGAAGCGACAGGGCCGCACCCTGTACGGATTCGGAGGTTAATTTGCAGTGGAAGAAACAATATCAAGAACCGCTGCATAAACAGCCCTTTTCAGGGCTACAGAGTATTTTTCCTAAAAGAGTTATACATTATGATGATAAAATGAAAGAAACTATCAGAACAGTAAATTAAATTTTGTCACATTCCTTTCATAAAATATATGGGTAATCAAAGCGTGTTTTATTTGTTGAAGTAGTAAAGGGCAATGGCGTTAAGCATCGAAATTCACCATATTGAAATGGCGTTGAAAACAAAAGGCAGATATGCATCGGTGGGGCGACGCTGCGTTACCGCTTTTTAGGCATCGAGCCCAAGGCCTTCAGTATGAGTCTGCAGTTAGCCTTGCGAGCAAAGGCGTAGGCCAATCTGGAGAGGGCGAATTCGATTCGCCATCATGTTTTAGGATAGTTTTGTGTGGGAAACATTCTCTGCTTCCTGGGCATAGTGTAGCCATTGTAACTTGCCACACCCGATACATACTTATGCAAATTAGCGGGCATAGAAAAGCTTTCAATTTGCCCAGTTCCATTTCCAGTTGGAATGTAGAGCCATCAAAGAAGAAGCAAAAGAAGTATAAGGCCTCGAAATGTGTCTATCAATTTAGTAATTGTACATATATCTACGCAAAGAGGATATTACGACTTGAACAGGCCGCCTACAGTGCGTCGTATTTAACTCGAGTAGACAAGAAGATTGAGGTCGAAATACGTATCTGTGAATTTATGTTCGAACTGTGGAATGAAATGAAATAGTACTCACTCGTCTTAACACATATTAAGACATTCCACAATACCTCTAGAAGAATTTTCTAGAATTTGCTTTTAGTCCTATAGAATAATTTCAAAACTGCCGCCCTTCAATTTAATGTCGATAATTACAACAATAAAGACCATTGTCTTTTTTTTTTCTTTTCATCTCTCGAATAGATGTTTTTCTGTCGTTTTGAAGAACCACTCTCGTGTACGGTGTCATTGACTCATGTGCTCGTCCACCATACCCTTTTTTGTTCGATAAACGTACAAACTCGTCTTATAACAAGTACACAAGATTCTGTTTTCACACGATTTTTTTCGCTCGTATTTTTGATCATGTGACTTCAATTCTTTGCAAAAAAAATTTTTGCAACATGTTTCAAAAAATCCTAAATAATTTAAAGAAAAATCACAAACGTAATGAATATGCGTTAAACATTTAGGATGGGTGCAAAATTGAAAAAAATGTAAATCGTGAACAATCAGTCCAGTGGAACCAAAATGTTTGCAGAAAAGTATGGCTGTGGACCACAAAAAACTGAATTTTCGTGTAGTAAATATAATCGATTTAAGCATGATTTCGTTTAAAATAGCAATTTAATTGAGGATAGCTATTTTCGTTGAACCACCATGATTTTTTCACAGAAATATGTTATTCGTGCATATGAATGGATCTTAAGCTCAATAATTTTGAGCTTAGTGAAAACTTATTAGTGTTATTTTTTCTATTTTTTATGAACGTGATTTTTTATGAAGAAAAAAATAATAAATATTAATGAATAAATTAATAAATGGATAAATGAACTAATAATGCATAAATTAATAAATGAATAAATGAGTAAAACTTCTAAAGTGCAATATAATTAAGCAGATGTTACGTATCAACTGTCTTCTGATATTTTTTAGAAGAACCAGATTCGAATTATTGTTAAACCGTAACAACTGGCACGGACGAATTCAATGTACAAGTTCTTCCAAAAGTTTGTATATTCGCCTTGAAATGAAGCAAAATATAGATTGCGCAGTATTTCACTTTAGATGAATTAGTGAATTAAAAAAAAATAATAAATATTTGAATGAATAAATGAA
The DNA here is from genome assembly GCF_024139115.2 of Armigeres subalbatus. Classification (NCBI taxonomy): domain Eukaryota; kingdom Metazoa; phylum Arthropoda; class Insecta; order Diptera; family Culicidae; genus Armigeres; species Armigeres subalbatus. Next base: position 170,538,143 of record NC_085140.1, read on the forward strand.
TAATTGAATGAATGAATAAATGAATGAATGAATAAATGAATAAATAAATGAATGAATGATTAAATGAATTATTGAATGAATGAATAAATGAATGAATGAATGAATGAATAAATGAATGAATGAATAAATGAATGAATGAATAAATGAATAAATTAATTAATGAATAAATGAATAAATGAATAAATGAATAAATGAATAAATGAACAAATGAATAAATGAATAAATGAATAAATGAATAAATGAATAAATGAATAAATGAATAAATGAATAAATGAATAAATGAATAAATGAATAAATGAATAAATGAATAAATGAATGAATGAATAAATGAATAAATTAATTAATGAATAAATGAATAAATTTAATGAATAAATGAATAAATTAAATGAATAAATGAATAAATGAATAAATGAAAAAATGAATAAATGAATAAATGAATAAATGAATAAATGAATAAATGAATAAATTTAATGAATAAATGAATAAATTAAATGAATAAATGAATAAATGAATAAATGAAAAAATGAATAAATGAATAAATGGACAAAAAATAAATGAACAAAAAGAAATGAACAAAAAAATGAAAAAAATTTAATGAATGCATAAATGAATAAATGAATAATTGAATAAACGAATAAATGAATAAATGAATAAATGAATTAATGAATAAATGAATAAATGAATAAATGAATAAATGAATAAATGAATAAATGAATAAATGAATAAATGAATAAATGAATAAATGAATGAATGAATAAATGAATAAATGAATAAATGAATAAATGAATAAATGAATAAATGAATAAATGAATAAATGAATAAATGAATAAATGAATAAATGAATAAATGAATAAATGAATAAATGAATAAATGAATAAATGAATAAATGAATAAATGAATAAATGAAAAAATGAAAAAATGAAAAAAATGAATAAATGAAAGAATGAATAAATGAATAAATGAATAAATTAATAAATGAATAAATGAATAAATTTAATGAATAAATGAATAAATTAAATGAATAAATTTAATGGATAAATGAATAAATTAAATGAATAAATGAATAAATGAATAAATGAATAAATGAAAAAATGAATAAATGAATAAATGAATAAATGGACAAAAAATAAATGAACAAAAAATGAAAAAAATTAATGAATGTATAAATGAATAAATGAATAAATGAATAAACGAATAAATGAATAAATGAATAAATGAATAAATGAATAAATGAATAAATGAATTAATGAATAAAATGAATAAATGAATAAATGAATAAATGAATAAATGAATAAATGAAAAATGAATAAATGAATAAATGAATAAATGAATAAATGAATAAATGAATAAATGAAAAATGAAAAATGAAAAATGAATAAATGAATAAATGAATAAATAAATCAATGAATAAATGAATAAATGAATAAATGAATAAATGAATAAATGAATAAATGAATAAATGAATAAATGAAAAAATGAATAAATGAATAAATGAATAAATGAATAAATGGACAAAAAATAAATGAACAAAAAAATGAAAAAAAATTAATGAATGTATAAATGAATAATTGAATAAACGAATAAATGAATAAATGAATAAATGAATAAATGAATAAATTAAATGAATAAATTTAATGAATAAATGAATAAATTAAATGAATAAATGAATAAATGAATAAATGAATAAATGAAAAAATGAATAAATGAATAAATGAATAAATGAATAAATGGACAAAAAATAAATGAACAAAAAAATGAAAAAAATTTAATGAATGTATAAATGAATAAATGAATAATTGAATAAACGAATAAATGAATAAATGAATAAATGAATAAATGAATAAATGAATTAATGAATAAATGAATAAATGAATAAATGAATAAATGAATAAATGAAAAAATGAATAAATGAATAAATGAATAAATGAATAAATGAATAAATGAATAAATGAATAAATGAAAAAATGAAAAAATGAAAAAAATGAATAAATGAATAAATGAATAAATGAATAAATAAATCAATGAATAAATGAATAAATGAATAAATGAATAAATGAATAAATGAATAAATGAATAAATAAATAAATGAATAAATTTAATAAATAAATGAATAAATTAAATGAATAAATTTAATGAATAAATGAATAAATTAAATGAATAAATGAATAAATGAATAAATGAAAAAATGAATAAATGAATAAATGAATAAATGAATTAATGAATAAATGAATAAATGAATAAATGAATAAATGAATAAATGAAAAAATGAATAAATGAATAAATGAATAAATGAATAAATGAATAAATGAATAAATGAATAAATGAAAAAATGAAAAAATGAAAAAAATGAATAAATGAATAAATGAATAAATGAATAAATAAATCAATGAATAAATGAATAAATGAATAAATGAATAAATGAATAAATGAATAAATGAATAAATGAATAAATTTAATAAATAAATGAATAAATTAAATGAATAAATTTAATGAATAAATGAATAAATTAAATGAATAAATGAATAAATGAATAAATGAAAAAATGAATAAATGAATAAATAAATAAATAAATAAATGAATAAATGAATAAATGGACAAAAAATAAATGAACAAAAAAAATGAACAAAAAAAAATGAACAAAAAAATAAATAAAAAAATTAATAAATGAATAGATGAATAAATTATTTCATGAACTCAAATGATTCGAACCAAAATTCCGCGGAATTTGAGCATGGAAAAATCTGACTTTCTGATTTTGATTTGTTTTATGAAAAAAATTGTTGCCAGCAAAAACTATGTTTTAACGAAATGAAACGGATTTGTACAAATATCACCCAAAACCAAATTGTTAGCCTCTTTGGCAGCTGAATTCACTCCCCTGCCCGAAGCCGTGACAACCATCCATATATTACTCTCATCGCAAAACAAAGAAATTTAGCACCAATCTCGTCGCTTCTGGGAAATGGGAGCTATGGGATGAAGTGCCGAGTCGTTCCCCTAGATTGGAATTAAATCATTCAATGCGATAATTCGAATCAAAACATTGGAAACAGACGAGTGTTATACATTAAATGTACTTTGTGATATGATGTTAAATTCCAGTGAAATTTTTATGGCCCGCTTAATGTTCCTAAATATCGTTTAATGTTCTTAAATACCAGCTATTTTACATGCAAAAATAATGTTTTTTAATTTCACCATTGAAAGTCTTTATTGTGTGTGTTTTTTGCCACTGATAGCTGGGATAGCTGATATTAGGCACATGAGCCTATACGAACTTTCTAACTTCGTTCTGTAGCAGTTAATACGCAGGGCCGTGCCCCAAGCTTGCCCCCCCATAACTCAGTATGAACAGAGCTACACTAGCCAGAAGCCTGCGCTTGCTGGCATAAACGGCAGAGCTGTTGGACATCATCCGGGACAATGCCACTATAGCTGTGGAGGCACGCTTGCAGGCGTAATTGACGTGGCTACCAAAGGTTAGCTTATCGTGAGGCATTCCACGGGGGCATGTCAGTCGATCCTGAGCGACCATTTCGAAAATATTTGAAACTCTGCACAGTTTTTCAATTTCATCTAAATCGTCATTTTTCGATATCAAATCTTCATATTGAGTCACGACTAACTTTTCAAAAGAGTGTATGTGAAAATGGTTCAAAAATATTTAAAAAGCTGCACAGCAAAAACGGAATGTTCGATTGTTATGATTTTTTCAGCAAAGTTAGACAACTAAATGGTGATTCTTAAGAAAATGTGCACAGTAAAAAAAATTTTTTTGCCTTTAAAAATATCATTTTGTGACAAAAACTCAAATATCTCTAAACCCTATCTTTTTTCGAACATAATTTTTTTAGGGAAAACGGTCCATTATATTAGCTATCTACCATAAAAATTTGGTGATGGTAAACTAATAAACAAAAAAAGTTATGACATTTCAAACATTTCACAATTTTCACATTTAGTAAAAAAAAATTTTTTCTGTGTAAGTTATTTCGAGAATTGCAGTTTGATGCAGATTTTATTGTTAAGGGACGTGATTTAAACAAGTTGTTTTCATGATATTTTGATTTAATTATTCATAGCATCTATAAGAAACTTAGACACGATCAAGTGTTGTGATCAAAAGTATTGATAGTGTCATAATTTTCATTGCACGTGACTCGCCATTCTTTTAATAGTGTTGAAACCTGTTGATAATAACGTTGATAGAAACATATCAGAAATGTTATTTTTAAGACAAAAGCTGCAAAATCAAAGATTTATATACACGTGTACGTCTATAGTTTACCTGCAAAAAATATACCTCTTAGAGAATAGACTTTATGATCGGAAGGAAACGGGTATCTTCAACAACAACAAATGCATGATAGGTACATACCATGACAATGCTCACGAAAAAGCAAAAAAATTACTACTACTAAGGTTGTTAAAGATCTTATAGTAATTTTTTTTCTTCAGTCAAGCAAATGACACCAAACTAGTCAGTAAAAACTTAAAAGTGATTTTGTTTATTGAAATATTACGAACAACATGAGTAGCCGCTTTCTCAACTGTTGTAGGCCGTTTGATGGAAAAAAGTGTTCAAAAAGAGTTACGAAATCTCACCGAAAGCACCATAGATAAACTGAAAGCGACTGGTTATGCTCCAATGTCCACATTGAATACAAATTTACGCATTTGCACGTCCTGCCGTCTAAACGTTGACAAAAGAGCAATCTGTATATCATCGGTTGAGCAGAGCGCAGGAAGTTCGAAAACGACAGCAACTGAGGAATTGCCAGATGTATCGACAACAACTGAGGAATTACCAGAAGTATTAAGTGCTGAGAGCCTTGCCACCGTACCATCAGCGAAATCTGTTTCAACAAATCAATCGGAAGATGAGTGTATCCAAAAGGTCAACATCGAACGCTTTAACGAGGGCATAGCTGGGATAAAAGTGACTCCGATTAAATGGAGTAAGATGGACTACGTTTATTACCCGGAGAAAAAATACCGTGAAATGAACGAAGCTGTACGAAGAAACCTCTTCAAATTAGGACCTGATGATGTGGAAAATACAGACTACGATGAGGTAATTATAAATATGAAGGAAAGGTTCTCGAATGCAGCCACGACAAGGAGAGAAAAATTATTGATTTTGTCGATGCTGCCAAGTTCGTGGTCTATTCAGGATGCCATTGATGAGTTCAAAACCAATAGAAATACAGTAAAAGAGGCAAAACAATTGAAGAATAACTGTCTTTCAACCAAAAATACTAGGTCTAGTACTGCATTAACAGATGAGACAAAAGAAATTGTAGTTCAATATTTTGAAGATGATGAAGTAAGTCGAGCTATGCCTGGTCAAAAGATTATGTATCAGTAAAAAAGATGGAAAGCGTCAAGCAATCCAAAAAACGATTAATGATGACGACTTTGAAAGAAGCGTACACACGCTTCAAGGAAATTCACGATAATATTAAAATAGGTTTTCCTCATTTGCAAGCCTTCGGCCAAGGCAATGTAAGCTTCTTTCCAATTCAGGAACACATAATGTGTGTGTGTGCACAACCCATGAGAATATTAATCTTATTTTACATAGTTTGAAAAGAATCAATTTAACAAAGGATATTAAAATGTTAACTGGTAGTCTTTTGTGTGAAAATACAACATCAAATTGCTATCTACGATCTTGTTCGGATTGTCCAGATTCTTCATCATTGGAAAATACTTTATTCGCTGAGTTTGAAGAAAAATATATTGATCAGTTATCATTTGAGCAATGGGTGACCACGGATAGGTGTGACATAGAAACTATTGTAAAACCTGTAGATGAGTTTGTGTCATATTTTTGCTTGAAATTAGAAAGTTTAATCCCTCACGATTTCATTAAAACAGAACAATCCAGCTTTTTAAAAAAATACGAAGAATACATTACAAAATGATGAATTTTTAGTCATTTGTGATTTTCTGAAAATTACAGCTTTGTATTGCAAGATGAAGTGCAGTCCCAATCACTGAACGTACAACAATCTACAATTCATCCATTCGTTATTTATTTTAATGGAAGTACGCAAATTGAACACTTAAGTTTTATTATAATTTCCGAAGATTTAAGACACTATTCAGTATCCGTAAACTTGTTCATTGAAAAAATGATTAACTTTTTACGCGTTGATAAGCATAAAGAAGTCAAAAAGATATATTTCATGTCTGATGGAGCAGCGTCGCAGTACAAAAATCGTAAGAATTTTTCGAGCCTATGTCAATTTAAATCAATGTACGGAATTGATGCAGAATGGCATTTTTTTGCTACATCACATGGCAAAGGTCCTTGTGATGCTATTGGAGGAACAATAAAGCGCATGGCCACAAGAGCAAGTTTAGCCAAAGAACGTGAGCATCCAATTAAAACTGCGAAAGAACTTTTGATTGGGCAAATCGTAGAAAAGAAAAGATTTAACCAAATTATCATTTTGTTTTACTACTACTGAAGAGTACGAAATAAAGGCTTCAGAGCTCAGCGAGCAATTTAATAACGCGAAAACGATCCAAGGAACCCAAAAATTTCACTGTTTCATTCCATTGTCGGAAAATAAAATTAAAGCAAAACTATACCTACTCAAACTGTGCTGATAATAATTCAAAAGCGTTCGATATTTTAAAAAATTTGAATTAAAATAAATAAAAAATCAGTATTAATAAACTGTTTTCATGATATCATAACCCATACCAAAATTCAAACCCAAAACTCTTAGAGTTTCTATAACAACATTGTGTAACTGCTACATTTAATTTAATACTTAGGATAATATTAATTCATTTTTATTTATTTATACATATAATATTTATACATACACCCAGGTTTTTTTTTACACGGTTTGGTTTTAGTCGTTTAAGGCCTTCAGCGTCAATGAAACTATGAGTTAACCCCACGAAAAAATTCACTTAAAATTGAGGAAAAATCAGGTGGTATTTTAAAAGCTGTGAAAGTGCGGGTTAACCGAGAAATTAATGAATTCCAACCGTGTAAAAAAAAACCTGGGTGTATAATATACATAATATCGATGAATACATAAATATGGAATATCATACAAACAACTTGTTTAACTCACGCAAGGCCCTTAACAATAAAATCAGCATCAAACTGCGATTCTTGAAAAAAAAAATACACGGACATTTTTTTTTGTTTACTATATGTGAAAATTGTGAAATGTTTGAAATGTCATAACTTTTTTGTTTATTAGTTTACCATCACCAAATTTTTATGGTAGATAGCTAATATAATGGACCGTTTTCCCTTAATTTCTTTCTAAAATAGATAGGGTTTTGAGATATTTGAGTTTTTGTGACAAAAATGATATTTTTAAAGGCAAAAAAAATTTTTTTTTTACTGTGCACATTTTCTTAAGAATCACCATTTAGTTGTCTAACTTTGCTGAAAAAATCATAACAATCGAATATTCCGTTTTTGCTGTGCAGCTTTTTAAATATTTTTGAACCATTTTCACATACACCCTTTTGAAAAGTTAGTCGTGACTCAATATGAAGATTTGATATCGAAAAATGACGATTTAGATGAAATTGCAAAACTGTGCAAAGTTTCAACTCAATAGAAAATCATGAATTAAAAATTTTCTTAAATTTTGATGCTGTTGCTTGGAATCGCTCTCGTCGATCATTACCCCCAAGAGATTGATGGAGCGTTCAGAGATGACTGCGCAGTTGCCTGCCGTTATCACCGCTTGTTGCTCCGACTTTCGGTTGTTAACAACAACCACCTCAGTCTTGTGGTGAGCCAGTTCTAACTTCCTGGAACTCATCCACTCCTCCAAAATTGCGATCGAGTGGGCTGCAGTCAACTCCACCTCTTCGATCGATTCGCCGTAGACCTCCAGCGTAATATCGTCAGCGAAGCCGACGATTAGCACGCCCACCGGGAATTTCAACCTCAAGACATCATCGTACAAGACGTTCCATAACACCGGACCCAGTATGGAACCTTGCGGAACCCCTGAGGTTATGTCAACGCACTTCCGACCCGCTTCCGTGTCGTATACCAGTACTCGATTCTGGAAGTAGCTTCCGAGAATCTTGTACAGGTACTCGGGAATTCCAAGACGCAGGAGCGCATCTGCAATAGCTGCCCAACTGGCACTTTTGAATACATTCCTCACATCGAGAGTCACTACTGCACAATAGCGAACTCCCCTCCTCTTACGCTGAATAGCTATCTCCGCGGAATTGGTAACCAACAAGATAGCGTCTACGGTCGACTTACCCTTTCGGAAGCCAAACTGGTTACTCGATAAACCATCCGCACCCTCCGTGCGTATCAACAACCTGTTGAGGATGCAGTGTTGGTAAAATCACTCATAAATCTCAATCAACGAGCACTCCCGTGCGAACGAAATCGTCTGCGATTTTAAAGGAATGCATCACGCTTGAATTTTTCATGCTAAAACGCATCATTTCACTCATTTGCCAATAAAATCATTTTAGTTTAAAAACGCATTTGAAATCACTTTGGGGGCAATTTATTGCTTATACATAAAAGAGTGTCAAATATTTTATGCGACAAACGTCAATTCACTGTTTTTAACGAAGGAGAACAAATTCCTGAGGATGATCCTCAACACCCCTCCCAGGACAAGAACATCCGAGGTCCACCGTCTGGTCGGAATAAAAACCTTACATGAACGCTTTGGTGAGTGTAAAGAAAAGTTTAGGGTCCGTTGCTTGCACTCGGACCAAGAAGCGCTTAGGGCGCTAGTTCCAATCTAGGTTATCAAATTTTGATTGTAGATATTAGTGTACATAGTAGTTAGGTTATCAAATTTTAAAAAACACACTAGCGCCTCCTGAAGGCCGTCATGATACATTATATTTTAAAAATTTAAGTAGAAACATAAAAGTAATAATAATAATAATAATTAAAATTGAAGTTGGAGGGCCAAGCCGGCCGATCACTGTACATGTCAAAAATAATTGTAGAACAAAAAATGTGTAAATAAAGAAGAATTTTACTACTACTACTAGAATACAGCTCACTGAAGTACAAAAAACTGATTGTCAATGTATCCCATAGAAGATATTTTTCGCATCTTTTGGAATTATTTGTTGTAAACATCATCGTAAGCTTATTGTTCGCAAATTTAATAGTAAAATGTTGCAAATAGAATCAATTACTCTGGAGAAAAATATGTAAAATGATTATCTTTGTTACATATTTGACTAGTTTATAATGTTCTGTTTCATTAAATGATTTCAAATATGTTTTTCTGATCGAAAATCAATTACAACTTCATAAAAGTGCGTTCGAAATCCCAATTTATATATTTCTAATTAAGCTTCTTCGGGGTCTCCAGTAGCCTTGCGAGCAAAGGTGTAGGATTGCCAATCCGAATATGGCGAGTAGAATCCGAGATGGCATTCTCGGGTCCCAGGGCATAGTGTGTCCATTCTATTTGTCACACAAGATACATTCTCATGCAATGGCGGGCATAGATAAGCTTTCAATTAATAACTGAGGACATGCCAATAGAATACTAAGTTGAAAAGCAGGCCAAATTCCAGCTCGAATTATGGAGCCATTGAAGAAGAAGAAGAATTAAGCTTCATAAAGCATTTTCATAGTATTCAGTAAAAGGTTTGGTCTACGACTGCCTTTGCGCGTGCCTCATGTTTGGCAAGCACCATAGCGCTGTACAGAGAATCGAGTTTTTTCCCTCTATTATCGACCGAAGAACAATCACACTAGTTGTTGTTTTATCTGAAGCTGGTACTACAGTTGTATTATGCGAATAAATTAAATCTTTCGAATAATTTACTAATAACTCTTTAAATTGAAATAGTTTTGGCCCTGAAAAGGGCCGTTTAATGGTCAGTCTTACATCTTGAAAGTGTCACGCTTTGCACTGAAATTAAGCACGTTCTCCTCGAATACGACGCGCGAGCTGAATGTCCTTTGGCATGATCGTGACTCGCTTGGCATGAATGGCGCACAAGTTTGTATCCTCAAACAGGCCGACCAGGTACGCTTCGCTGGCTTCCTGCAAAGCCATGACGGCTGAACTTTGGAAGCGTAAATCTGTCTTAAAATCCTGAGCGATTTCACGGACCAGGCGCTGGAAGGGCAGTTTGCGGATTAACAGCTCAGTCGACTTCTGATAACGGCGGATTTCACGCAGCGCAACGGTTCCTGGCCGGTATCGATGAGGCTTCTTCACTCCTCCAGTCGCTGGAGCGCTCTTACGGGCAGCCTTGGTGGCCAACTGTTTGCGGGGAGCTTTTCCTCCGGTAGATTTACGTGCGGTCTGCTTGGTACGGGCCATTTCTCCTACGATATCTATTAGGTAGTTGACTGATCTCAATCGAATATAGACTGACACTGATATAGAAAATCCAATGATAGCTGCTTTTATAGTCTGGATAGGCGATCGCCAAACGACAATGCATTGAAGCTTGTAGTATAAAAGAGGGTGCTTTCTGTCGAATAGGCATTAGTTTCTTTCCGTCTGTTCGAGTGTACAGATCACGCTACTATTATCAAGCAACAATGACTGGTCGTGGAAAAGGAGGAAAAGGTCTCGGAAAAGGAGGCGCCAAGCGGCATCGCAAGGTTCTGCGCGACAACATCCAGGGCATTACCAAGCCCGCTATCCGTCGTCTGGCTCGCCGAGGTGGAGTGAAGCGAATCTCCGGTCTGATCTACGAGGAAACACGAGGCGTGCTGAAGGTGTTCCTGGAAAACGTGATCCGTGATGCCGTCACATACACGGAACATGCCAAGCGTAAGACGGTCACCGCCATGGATGTGGTCTACGCATTGAAGCGACAGGGCCGTACCCTGTACGGATTCGGAGGTTAATCAGCAGTGGAAGAAACATTACCTAGAACCTTGCAAAAACAGCCCTTTTCAGGGCTACCAATAATTTATAGAAAAGAGTTATGAATGGTGATTTCAAGTTCGCTTTGAAATATTCAATACATTTTGAAAAGAAATTTTCTTATTAGTATTTAAATTTTCAAAACTTAGATGTGTTATTCATTTTTTTCTCCAACCTATTTTTGAATGTTTTTGAATTTTGCTTCAAACTACGTTTTCTATGAACATTGGAGTGTAGATTAAAATGAAGGAAATGATAGAAACTATGTATTAGAACAAATAAACATTTGACTGCTTAGCTTTCATAAAATAGATGGGTAATCAAGGTTGTGAAGGGGTTTATTTAGTAATTGGAATAGCATTCTAGAAAAAAAATGCAGAAGATTAAAAAAGGAAATGACAATGGTGATAAGTTTCGAAAATCTCCATCATAAAGTATAAGGCTGGGTTTACAAACGTGTCTTCAAAGTGACCGTCAAAGAGACCGTCTACAGTGCGTCAGAGTTACTAATTTGCCTAATATTCCACTATACAGCTTTAAAAAATATTTTCTTAAATTGGCTTCCATTTCAAAATCGTCGCCCTTCAGTTTATAATAGATAATTTTGACGATGATCACCATCGTACTTTTTTTTTTCTTTTCATCTCTCGAATTCGTCAGTATTCGTTTCTATGTCGTTCTGAGTGGCCACTGTCGTCTACGGTGTCGTTGACTTATGTGCTTGTCCACTCCTTTTTGTTCGATGAACAATAGACTTTCAATTGTTGACCACTTTGTTTGATTCTAAATTATCCTCTTGTCCCAAAAACCTGTTTTGCAGCTCCCGTTGACAAGACGAGGAGTTTAGCGGTCAACTTTGAAAGTAAAACTAATTAAATCTTCAAACTGCGACAATACCTTTTTTGTCTTGTGTCTAATTTCGACCATTGTTAGCAATGATCGGTTTCCCCACAAATTAGATATTTTCATGGAGTGGCTATATTGGCTACTTAGTAGCCGAAGAAACTTACTAACAAAATAAATTCTACATCACTTTTCTCACTCGTAAGTGCATATATCTATAGATTTCTATAGAAAACTATGGTACAATAAAGATATATGGACAGATGGATACAATAGAACAATAAGAAGAATATATCAGAGTATAGAGCCATTTCAATTAAACACAAAAGCCAATATGCGATTTATCGCCATATTGCCCACCGATGTCATTAGATTTGAGACAACATAGAGAGAAATCATTTTAAACTATCAACTCTTTATTGAAACCAATTTGTTAGTCCTGAAAAGGACTGTTTTGTACAGGTTTTGTGTTTTCACACTTCGACGGCGCCTTTCGTAACCTTATTTTTTGGCGGAGACCTTCTTCGAAGCAACTTTCTTAACAGCGACGACCTTCTTCGGCTTTGGAGTCTTTGGCTTCTTCATAGCCGTTTTCGATGGCGTGGTGGCCTTCTGCTTAGAAACAGCAGTTTTCTTCTTCGCGGTTCCTTCCTTTTTGGTTGGCTTGGCACCAGTTACTTTGGGCTTCTTCTTCTTGTTGTCGACTGTCTTTTTTGCGGTAGCTTTTTTGGCTTTCTCACCGGTAGCTTTTTTGGCCTTCTCACCAGTAGCTTTTTTGGTAGTCTTTTTCTTCTCAGCTTCAACTTTTTTGGGCTTCTTTTCAGCGACAACCTTCTTGTCTTTAAGTTTGAACCTTCCGGAGGCGCCGGTTCCTTGAGTCTGGATCAGGGTTTCCTTCTCGACGCCCGTTTTCAGAGCCTTCCTGATGAAGATGGAAATCCTGGCCATGTCGCACTTGTAGTTAGCACCGATGTACTTTTTGATGGCCTGCAGGGAGGATCCCTTTCGGTCCTTTAGGGTCCTAAGAGCAGCCATCACCATTTCGTTCGCTGGTGGATGAGCGGCAGGTACTTTTGGCTTCTTGTTGTCTCCCTTGGTGGCCTTGCTTTTCTTCGGGGTCTTGGTTGGCGATGCCATGGGTACGGCGGCAACATCGGTGGCGGTGTCAGTCATCTTGATTCGCACGGGAGCTTTGGTGAACTTTTGTAGGTACGGTCAATAAAACGGATGAGTAAATATAATGCGGAAACGGGCGATGCACGATGTTGATGTCTGTGCAAGGGAATGTCATTGCGATGATGAACCAACCTCTATGAAATAGTTAGTTTTGAGAAGTATAAAATCTCACTAATTTTATGCCTTTTATTTTATACTATCATTGAATCAAACTTATGTTCAATATAATACAATAAAAGTATCAGTATTCTTTTACCCATCTAACAACAGTTTAACCATTTGTCATTTGAAAGTATTAAAAAGCATTTCTTTACGTGTCGTCCATCAAGGAATAGAAAAGAATTAACAAAAAACAAATAAAATTGTTGTTTTTTTAAACAATCTACATACAATTAGCAATACAAAGTATAACTCTTTTTCCTATCCATTTAAACACCGCTTGCGTAACAGGTATGTATGCTATTTTGGATAATCTTTCAATAGTTTTATTCTACTGAGATGTCTTCAATTAATTTTATTTAAAACCTTAGCATATGTGAATCTGTTAATTATGATATGGAGAGAATTTTGGGAAAAACTCACAGTAACATGATGGTCCGCCAATTGTCGCACACAGTCAGATCCCCCTTTTCTGGAAGCTTTGCTAAGATGCCCTGCATCCAGTCGAGCAACAAAGCCGCGATTTCCAAGATATTGCAGAATAGTGCAATACTGTGCAGATAGCATGAGCATTAGAGTGATTCAAATTTAGACTTTTCTACTTCCCGATGCTTAAAAAATTGCATTTCTCATTTTGATAAGCCTCCTAATTTTTTAGCTATTTTGGATGTAACTTGAGTAAGCACGTGCAGTTTGAAGCTTGTATGAAAACAGTAACCAATTGTTTGGGAACCGTTTGTGGGGTTTAATCATAGATCATTAATTAACGGCTACGCAGTCTCATATGATTAAAACGAGTTTTTATTCGTCCGACGTTTCGACACGGGATTAGTGTCTTCTTCAGGGGAAGAATGATTTGTTCGTTTTTTGTCTTATGTTTTGACTTAAATTGAATACTTAAATTGAACAGGAAATACAATTGAAAATAATATTGGACCAAACTCCAGGGGAAGAAGCCCTAGATACTTCAATACGCCAAAGGCGAAACACAGAGTAGACTGTATACTTATAAGAACCACGTAATAATTTTTGTCCATAACTAAAACATCTGAACCGTTTTTAAATAGTAGATACTCGGAAATAGAGATTGTGAGTTTGTTTGAATTTGAAATAAATTCTCTCATATTTATGCAGGCAAACTATTTGAGGTTCGAAAAGGAATCATAACGAACGCATTTGATCCAGTGACATTTTCGATTCCTTTAAACCAGACACTTTATGATGGTAAAAAAAACAAGCAAAGCCGTATTCGTAGCCGAAGCCGAATATTCGATGATACTTTGAATTTGATTTTTGTTTCGACAACTGATCTTCTTCAAAGTTGAAAATTATTGGCCTAACAATGTCAACTAATGCCACTAAACTAGCGATAGACCCACTCCAGAAATTGATATATCTTGATAGGAATAGGTCCAGAGTGTTTTTTTTCTTGATATGACTTGGTCCAATCGCTATTCCTACGTTTTACCAATTCTCTCCAAAGTTGAATTTTAGGTCCATAAGTTCTTTCAAACCACCGACCAAGGTCTAATGGAGATTTCGAGTGTTTTTTGTCGGTAACACACGCACTATTGGATCTAGTTTTTTTTTATTTGCGTGGGTTTATTTAACCTTTCAGAAAATCGGTAAAATTTCTAGAAAAGGGATTTTTAGAAATCTTCTTGTTTTTTAATAATCCTCACCTCCTTATTGAAACATATGCCGGTTATAGAGGCTTAAGGAATTCATAACATTTATTAAATCCCCCACGCTAAAAAATATTTAAGAAAAATAACTATCGTTTATTTGGAAGGTTTATTTGCCGTTAAGTGTTACAACGCCAAAATCATGTTTTAGTTGTAATTTTACATGATTTTTATGCACTAATGTTAGTTTCGGGGACGACTCGCTGTTTGGTCGAGGTTATGGAATACAATAATACAGTAGGAAAGGAAGCGAATTAATGGTCTTCTTCTTCTTCTTCTTCTTCATTGGCATTACATCCCCCACTGGGACATTGCCGCCTCGCAGCTTAGTGTTCATTCAGCACTTCCACAGTTATTAACTGCGAGGTTTCTAAGCCAAGTTACCATTTCTGCATTCGTATATCATGAGGCTAACACGATGATACTTTTATGCCCAGGGAAGTCGAGACAATTTCCAAACCGAAAATTGTCTAGACCGGCAAATCGAACCCAGCCACCCTCAGCATGGTCTTGCTTTGTAGCCGCGCATCTTACCGCACGGCTAAGGAGGGCCCCAACTGTATTAATGGTGCTTAAGTAATAATGATGATGGTATTCACATAGTTGCCATTCTTAACGACGTGTCACTTCTGTAACGGGACAAGCAAACATTTTCTTGGGAGACAACAACGTGAGGAAGACATATGGAAGGCAAACGACAGACAATGAAATGGACAACAAGAGGAAGACATTCGTGATGGGGTATGGCAGGCAAGAGAATGGCCGACCATGATCACAGCAACTCCCAAACATTGGTGAACTAGGGACATATAATTGAGATCAAGTCCCACCAACACTAATAAGCTTTGATTATTTTCCTCGAACTCGGGGATATTCCTTTAGCGCAGATCTGGGCCCACGCTCCTCGGACGCTCACGACGTGATCAATATCCTGATAATCCTCGCCGCAAACACAGAGATTGCCTTCCGAGAGCCTCACTCTGATGTGCATTTGGAGTATAGTGATTGGACATTAGACGAAACACGGTTTGAATGAAGTCTTGTCCCATATTCAATTTTTTGAGCCATGGACTTTTCGAAGTCTGCGGGCAAATTGAATACAGCCATTAGGGTGGCTCAAAAACACTTTTTAAATTTTTTGATGGGCCGCCCTTTTATTCGGTTCTTTTTAATGCCCTGATCCTCTGGACAAAATTTCAGCCAAATCGGTCAACGTTTGGGCGGTGCTAAACTCGTTGGAAGTTTATATGGAAAAATGTAGGCAGAAACATCCAAAAACAGTGATGTGCAGTTGGACGGCGCAATTTACGATCAAGAACAATGATACTCATTCAGTTCTTGTAGAATTAAATACAGAATGCTATGCTGAAAACCGCGAGAAGATTAGAGTTTATTAGGCAAAGATATTAGCATTTTACTGGAGTGTTGTAGTGGTGAATTTATTTCTTTTCAAAGGTAAAAGAAACGAAATTTGCTCAAACCCCACTTCAGAGAAATGCTAATAACTTAGCCGGGTAAACTCTTATCTTCTCGCGGTTTTCTGCATAACATTCTGTATTAAATTCTCCAATATCTGAATGAGTGTCATAGTCCTTCATCGTAAGTTGTGCCGTCCAACTGCAATTTATTGTTTTTGGATGTTTCTGCATACATTTTTCCCTATAAACTTCCAACGACTTTAGCACCGCCCAAACGATGACCGATTTGGCTGAAATTTTGTCCAGAGGATCAGGGCATCAAATAGAACCGAATAAGAGGGCGGCGCATCAAAAAATTGGAAAAAGTTTATCCCATACTAATTTGAGCCACCTTAACAGCAATCCACCCAATTTCCCATTTTTCCATCTCCATTCATCGAAGATGATTTTCCGATTGTAAATATCATCTTCCATAGCACCCTTCTTCTTCTTCTTATTGGCATTACATCCCCACACTGGGACAAAGCCGCCTCGCAGCTTAGTGTTCATTAAGCACTTCCACAGTTATTAACTGCGAGGTTTCTAAGGCAGGTTACCATTTTTGCATTCTTATATCATGAGGCTAACACGATGATACTTTTATGCCCAGGGAAGTCGAGACAATTTCCAATCCGAAAATTGCCTAGACCGGCACCGGGAATCGAACCCAGCCACCCTCAACATGGTCTTGCTTTGTAGCCGCGCATCTTACCGCACGGCCTAGGAGGGCCCCTTCCATAGCACCCACCTTATCCAAAAAGCCTGCTTTCTCAATCCCGGGATCAAGCAATGAGAAGGGACCCAGGCCAATTGATTTTAATCCCAGCTGATGATGTTTGTTTTGAACACGTATGAAAGTAAGGGGCGCCTAATAATGGTTTCGCCAAGGGCGCTGGGAGTCCACGCTACGGCTCTGCTGTGATAGTTCTAAATTCATAAAAAGGCATAAAGTTAGAAAGTTGTAAAGAAACGATGGTACATAAATAAAGTTGTAGGCACTGCAACAATATGATATTTGATTCAAAATCCGAGTGCCGAAACCGAGCAAGACAAGGTCCAATATGCTTTAAAAAATAAAAACTTTTTTTTTTTTTTTTTTTTTTGTGTCTTTATTAAGGAGACTTTCAGCCCGAGGCTGGCAAATAAAAACTTAAAAATAGAGATAAAATAAAAAAATAACATTTTAGACTTTGGAAAACTGAGGATATCATACTGCAAATGTACGTTCAAATTGATATGAAACTATTTCCGTTCTCCTTTTACGAACAAAATATCACAAGTCAGTCGAAAAGCCGCTTGGTGCGGTTTGGCTGAACCCCGACCATATATAACATGGATTTATGTATTTTACCTTACATCTTTTAATGTACATTGGTACTGATTATAGATTCATAGTCAACAGAGGAAAACATTATTGATGTCTAGATCGATAAAATCGAAATCGATGGATAAAATAGACCAACAATAAAAAATTGAAAGTGCAATAACCTTTGGAAATCTTTTGCTAGAAAGAAAAGACTGAATTACAAAACTAGAAAATGACTGATTACAAATAAAAGGAAAGAGCATGAAGAGTTGATTCCTAAGATCTACCTGGAATAGGCATC
Source organism: Armigeres subalbatus (assembly GCF_024139115.2). Lineage (NCBI taxonomy): Eukaryota > Metazoa > Arthropoda > Insecta > Diptera > Culicidae > Armigeres > Armigeres subalbatus. The sequence continues at coordinate 170,555,941 of NC_085140.1, forward strand.
AAAAACCATGACCAGCTTATGAAGTTTGCCAATAAAGCCTTTTACTACTAATTCTCCATAGTGCGAAGTCAATACAAAAATAAACGTTTTCTGGATGAAAAATATGAGTTTATTATTGTCTGCTAAGGTGCATCGACTGTTGTCGATCTATTGTGACCAACAATAAAAGGTTTTTCAAACAGACAAGACTTTGAATTGTTTTAACTATGATTTATTTGATTGGCCTTTCAAAGTATTAAAAAAATCATTCTCTCTTTGACCAAAAAGAAGAAAAGAGTGAAGCAACATTGTTCAAAACATTCCATAGAAAATATTTTCGGAAACTTCCTTAAATTCGGATATAGAGTTTTTGTTACACATTGCTGAAAGATTTAACGCACTATGAAAATTTTCATTGTTCAACTCTTTTATGATAAACGACTTGTAGCCCTGAAAAGGGCTGTTTTGCAAGAGCTTTTGATCTTGTTTCTTCCACTGACTGCTGATTAACCTCCGAATCCGTACAGGGTGCGGCCCTGTCGCTTCAAAGCGTAGACCACATCCATGGCGGTGACCGTCTTACGCTTGGCATGTTCCGTGTATGTGACGGCATCACGGATCACGTTTTCCAGGAACACCTTCAGCACACCTCGTGTTTCCTCGTAGATCAGACCGGAGATTCGCTTCACTCCGCCACGGCGAGCCAGACGACGGATGGCGGGCTTGGTAATGCCCTGAATGTTGTCGCGCAGAACCTTGCGATGCCGCTTGGCGCCTCCTTTTCCGAGACCTTTTCCTCCTTTGCCACGACCAGTCATTGTTGCTTGATAATAGAAGTGCGATCTGTACACTCGAACAGACGGAAAGAAACTGATAGCTATTCGGAGGTTATCACTCTCTTTTATACTAAAAAAAATCAATAGAGCTTCGTTTTTGCACATTTTTAACTACCTGATTCCAATTCCACGCTATAAAAGCAGCTGCACCAAGCTTCCAATGTTAGTCTAATTCGTTATTTGATCGAGTTTAATTACAAGAAGCAGCTCTCGAGAAATGGCTCGCACCAAGCAGACCGCACGTAAATCTACCGGAGGAAAGGCTCCCCGCAAACAGTTGGCCACCAAGGCTGCTCGTAAGAGCGCTCCAGCGACTGGAGGAGTGAAGAAGCCTCATCGATACCGTCCGGGAACCGTTGCGCTGCGTGAGATCCGCCGTTATCAGAAGTCGACAGAACTGTTAATCCGCAAGCTGCCGTTTCAGCGTCTCGTTCGTGAAATCGCCCAGGACTTCAAGACCGATCTGCGCTTCCAAAGCTCAGCCGTCATGGCGCTGCAGGAGGCCAGCGAAGCCTATTTGGTTGGTCTGTTCGAGGATACAAATTTGTGCGCCATCCATGCCAAGCGAGTTACGATCATGCCAAAGGACATTCAGCTGGCACGACGTATTCGTGGAGAGCGTGCCTAAGTGACATTTTTTATTTCAAGGCGCAAGACTGAATAACAAAAGGCCCTTTTCAGGGCCAACACATTTTATTACAAAAGAGTTTACATTTTATTTTTTACAAATGCAATTTATTATTCGCTTAAAATAGATTACTTTTGAAGGTTTATTTATGCTACTCAAACAATCAGTGGAAATTGTACAGTGCATATTTAAAACATTTGTAAAATTAATTTTGTATATTTTCCCCAATGATGTAACAATGATATTGCCGAGATTATTATAATATCGGGTCACCACAGATTAATTAAAAAAGTAATGCTAAAACGATTCGCATGCTAAAACAAAATCAACCAAAATACCAATGTCAAAAAAATTATAATCTTTATATTTTAGAATCATTTTGGAATCGATTCTATGATCGATCATATAATGGAATTATAAAAGTTCAATAAAAATTAATATCCTTGCTATGTAACATGACTGAAATTCACTTTATTGTAACCCGCATCAAAGTCACAAATGAATATGAAATCAAAATTATATGAATATTTCTTATGATATTCATACAAAACGGCACCCGCTATATAGCTTCTTGGTCTACAAAATCAAACAATAAACTCTTTAAGAATTATGTTTGTCGCCCTGAAAAGGGCGGTTTTATGTTTTTGTTTTAGGATGATTGAATCTTATGCCTTCTTCTCGGTCTTCTTGGGAAGCAGCACTGCCTGAATGTTCGGCAGCACACCACCCTGAGCGATTGTCACACCGGACAGCAATTTGTTCAATTCCTCGTCGTTCCGGATGGCCAACTGCAGATGCCGTGGGATTATTCGGGTTTTCTTGTTGTCGCGTGCAGCATTTCCTGCCAACTCGAGAACTTCAGCTGCCAGATATTCCATCACGGCAGCCAAGTACACGGGAGCTCCGGCGCCGACGCGTTCGGCATAGTTTCCCTTCCTGAGAAGGCGATGAATACGACCGACTGGAAACTGCAGCCCGGCTCGGCTCGAGCGAGACTTTGCCTTGCCCTTAACTTTTCCTCCTTTGCCTCGGCCAGACATGTCGATTGAGGTTGGTTGTTGACGATGTGACGACTGTAAGCGTAGAAACGAAATGATTTCCTAACGACAGACGACTTTTATTTTATACCTGTGATACGGTGTGTCTGAGCAGAATAGGGAGGGTCGAAGAAGAATGTTTGGACTCAACATTGAGATAAGGGGACGGCATACTGTTACTTCAATACGGGTATAGAAAAGCAAATAATTGCCTGTATAGAATCATCAGTTTCTCGCTTCAAGTGTGATCAGAACAACTATTGATTAATACCGCGATAAATCATTCGAAAATGCCGCCAAAGTCCAGTGCAAAAGCCGTAAAAAAGTCCGGTAAAGCTCAGAAGAGCATCGCCAAGGGAGATAAGAAAAAGAGACGACAACGCAGAAAGGAAAGCTACGCCATTTACATCTACAAGGTGCTCAAGCAGGTCCATCCGGACACCGGAGTGTCATCGAAGGCCATGAGCATTATGAACAGCTTTGTAAACGACATCTTCGAAAGAATTGCTGCTGAAGCTTCTCGTTTATCGCAGTACAACAAACGGTCGACCATCACCTCCCGCGAAATTCAAACCGCTGTCCGTTTGCTGCTGCCGGGAGAATTGGCCAAGCACGCTGTTTCCGAGGGTACTAAGGCCGTCACCAAGTATACCAGCTCCAAGTAGAAGCGTTAATATGACACGAAACAAAACGGCCCTTTTAAGGGCCACTAGTTGAGTTTGACATTAAAAGAGTTAAATTAGGAAATATTCTCCAAAGTGAAAATTAGGGCATCTTTTTAATTTCTGGCGTTTACTCTGACCTCAGGTATGTCCTTAAGGATTAATAAATGGAAAAGAATATAATATGAGCAAAACTGGACTGAAGATCATAATAGCTTATTTAATTTCGTATATAGTCATTTGAATATTAAACTGTCCCTATGGGGCCGTACACATACTACGTAAGCACTTATGGGGGGAGGGGGGGTCCGTCATTTTATTACGCACCATATAAATAAAAAATCATTTGTATAAAAAAAATCTTACATAGGTGGAAGAGGTGGTCAAAAAACCAAGAAGAAATGCTTACGTAATATGTGTACGACCCCTATGCGCAAAACTGGATCATGCTTGTTTCTATGCGTTTTTGGTTTTATTCACAGCAACAAAGAAGAAGCATAAAAAAATTCAAAAATATTTACTTTAGTACAATTTACTAATTGGATGAATACGTTGCATTCCCATGATTTTTGGCTTTCTTAGTCTTTGGGTTGATCAAAACGGCTATATTTTGAATGGCCCGACGTTTCGATAAGATGATAATTTTCCCTTGCAAAAGGCAGAATACATCCTGCCGAAACGACGGGCAATTCAAGATAATGCCATTTTGATAAACCCAAATGTGATATTAGCAGTCTGTATGAAAATGACAAATAAAAAGTACCAAATGAAAGCATGCATTATTCAAATGCAAATCAAAGCAATATACTTTCATATGGTAGACGCCCATTATTATCCACATATTAGTTTGATTGACAGCACGAAACGATGAAAAGGATATTATACAAATCGGAACGTTTGGGTACATCAATCATATATCATTAGTGCTGCATGTTCTGTCTAGACGTACTTACTCTTGGTCTCCACACCAAAGACAGAGGAAGCCATATCTTTGAAGCATTTTATTTTGTATTTTCTCTATTACTGACACTTCCAGCTATAAGTTATGACAGTTTTCAGAGATTCTTGAAAAAAATCCTGCTTGAGTCTGAATAATTATCACTAGCTCAAGAAATAATAACTGATTTTAAGGAACCATCAGAGATTTCTATGTATCCCTACAAACTACCACAATATGGAAACTGAACATATATTCATCTCATCGCAACACTAAGAAATATAACACCAATCTCGTCGCTTTTTTTGCTAACATGCGTGCTCACTGCTGAAAAAATCACAAAAATAAGAAACAAACCCAATTCCTTTCCATTGCTTTGTTTTTGATGGGATGAATATAGAAGCTATGGGATGAAGGGCCGAACCGTTCCCCTACTATGATTACCACAATCAATAACAGAGCTCTCTCAGCGGAGTCCCCTCTTGGACTTTGAGAAATTCTATAAATATTTATGTATTTCACATAGGTTTCGAGAAATTAAAAACTCCTATCTAGGTGTTAGTTACTACTTTACACATTCAGGATTCTTTTCAAACTTTCAGAAATTATTATGGCTTTTTAGACATTTTTGTTAAGGTTTCTTTTGGACTGGCTAATACTCATATACACCTTCTCCGATAACATACTGAATTCTTAGAATCTTCATGAATTTTTAATTATTATTTTCTTTGTGAACTTTAAAATTTTCTCAAACTGCCAGGCTTTCATATGGACTTAAAAGGCATAGTGGTTCCTACAAACGTTTATTATTCCTTTCAGGCTCATAGAGAAGACTTTCATTATCAATTCATATTTACATAGAATTTTATTTTATGATTATTTGTGAACTATTTTTATAGTTCATTCTTCGTTCAAAAGAGTCATAACCCTTATCTTTCCATCTTTTTTTCAGGTTTAATTATGTTCTTTCGGAAAGTTTCTAACATGTTTGAATCATGTTTGAGCGCTTTTATCATTATAGCGGATTTCCTGGATTTTTATTTTCGAAAAACATTTTCTTTAGAAAACCAAAATAATTATTACCGATTCTAATTACCTTCGAAATCCCCTTTCTCCACAACTGACGATGTCTTACAGAGCTACCAAACTTATCATTGACATTCTAATCTGAAACAGTATGATAGCCGCCAGCTATATAGCTAAAAACTATGTTCTCATCATAAACATGGGTAGCTTCAGCTGTCCCATCATTGTCATGTGTAGGACCTATCCCACTTACCTCACCCACTTCCGGTGACACTGGTTGAAATCAAGGATTATGTCATACTATGATATCCCCCCTGGTATCCAATGTACAAAGTTTCAGTAAATTTTAGCCATGGAGAATTTGGATGGAGAAATGACTTGTTTGAACAAACGGCACCACCACCGCCACCATAGCACAGCCTCAATGTAATGCAAAATTAATAACTACCCATTTTCGTAGCCCATTTGAATGACAGACTAATTAAAAGTACGAAATTTGCTTTCCACATTTTCAGTGACTGTGATATTCAACATGATGCTGCTCGCTTGTGCCAGTCTCGGAGTGGTTGCATCGATACTAGTGATAATAGGATTGAGGCTGGTGAGTAAACGATTATTGCTATAGAGTAAAAACGGCATTGGCAGTATGCGACTATTGTTAGCAGTCCTATTTGCGCAATTCATCATTTATACACATGATTGAAATAATAAAAAATAATAATACATGTAAACCCAACATAAATCCAAAAAGAAACGGGAGTTCCGGTTCATCCGAAAAAGAAATTTGAATATGAGCTTGATGGCCGTACTATTCGAACTTTCAAAGTTGTACAGAGATCCAAATGAATGGAGCTTGTGGCAATCCATTCTCGACATACACGTTTCGAAAGCTCAAATATTTTCAGTCAATAACAGCGCCAACCACGTCCTTACGATCTTATAGGAACGGAAGGATTGTTAGTCCGACTTTCGTTGCTACTTGAGACTGAGTAAGGTAAAAACTCGTCTTATGACAAGTGAAGACATTCCACATTCCACTAAAAAGTTGAAAATAATTTTCTTTAAGGTGATTATACAATTAAGCTATGTGGTGAATTTTAAATTCACCACACGGTTTTCTACTCCTATTATCAAAAGTTCAAATCTAGCGCAATAATTTTCGTACAATGCTGAAATTAAAGTCGATTGTTTAGCATAAGTAGGCAAACAATCTACGGATGTTTCATCTTCATAGGCGTTATTGTTCTCTCAATTCGTGTTCTTGAAAAATTACTAAAAAAAAGCACGTGGTTTCCAAGATGGCCGATTTGTGGCTTTGTTGTATAACCACCTTAATCTATTAATTAAATCTAAACCAAAATTTCAAAAGGGCGTAAAAGCCAAAACTTATTTTTTCGTATTTTTTATCTATGTGTATAGCTTTGTATGTTACGATCTTTTCACATGTTGGTCTAGAATATAACAGGTTTTGCTTCGGTAGACGATGCGATCGATGTGAAGGGATAAAATTATGCGCATTAAGAATGTTCTACTTACTCCTTCAATATTCTCCTTTCTATCAATCTGGGCGGCCGAAACAATTATTGATCGCACGATCGTTCTGCATACTTCTCGAAAACATAAACGCATTTCCTCAGTTATTAGTTCAAAGCTTGTTCATGCCCGCCATTGCATTAGTGTGGATCTTGTGAGGCAAGCACAATGATACACTGTGCCCAGGGAGTCGAGAATGCTTTCCACCTGAAGACATCCAGACAGAACCAAGAATCGAACTCGCCATTTCCGGATTGAAAATATTACGCCTTTGATCGCAATATTTACTGATGGAGACCCATAATCTTGTTTGATGAACTCAAACAGATCAGAAATAAACTTTTGAGATAATTTTAAGAAGTTTGATACCCATATTGTTGATGTACCATTAAAAAAAATTTCTTTCGTGACTCTAAGTTGCAATTGCAGCTGAGCACGATTTGCAACCTAGTACTATGCATAAATTTGTATATATTTTGCGGAATCGAGACGAGAATTTACACTCAGGAATATTAAAAGCCAACAGATGTGATTTTATAAGGCAGATATTTGAATTCAGTTTGACTTGTTGATCGAAATTTGCTATGAATATATATTTATTTAGATTTTGTCTTTCTCATCTTTTCATTACTTGCTTCAATTCGCAACACATGGCAATGCTCGAACATCATCGATTTGCGTCTAGAATAAACGCATCTTTCTAGTACCGTGGATTATTGTGATGATTGCCGATTTGCTGGTGGAGTGTGCCCATTTTATCTATCTCATTGTGATACAGACGGTAAGTCTTAGAACTAAGAAGATCCACTTTTCTGTATTATAGAAGGTCATTAATTTCTTTGTTTTTCTTTCGCTTTTCCTCTTTGCAGCTGCAGTTCGAGCCAGTTACGGCGATGCTGTTCACAATAGATTTCTTCATTATGTGTCTTAATGTGAGTATATCCGCTATCTGCGGTTTGATTCTACTGATTGCTTGTACATGAAACTGCTACGGATACAGAAGTGAAATGCTATTGATTTTAGTTTAGTTATTTATTTTTACTTTTCCGTATAGCAAAGTGATACTGCTGAAAAGACATATGTACCACTGCTCTAAAAACAAACTCTTTATGACCTGGCAATGAGTTGAGCCGTTTTTTATGTATGTTTGACTGTGTATATTATTTGGGACACTTTACTATATCGTACCTTATTATGAGCTCAATCTTAACCGATCTCAAGGCCGCAAGTTATAATAATTTATGGGGAGAAAACCTATTGTTAGCAATCTAAGGCATTCGCCAAATTGAAAGATAAAAATAATGAATAATTACTCTAAAACACAGGTACAGCTTAACTACTTACATATGTATGCTCTCCCTTTGATGATTGGTGCTCACTATTAACTATTTTTGTGTCAGTAGTTTTAATAATTATGGAACATGTCCATCTTTCTATTATCAGTAAACCATTTTCTATTATTACTCATGAATTTGTTTCATTTGGCAACCAAACATAAAAGTAGAAAACTTTTAATGTATTGATGCTAAATTCTGTTTGTCAATATGTTTCAGTTAAAAAAATCACGCATATTGAAGGACCGCAAGCTCATCTGATTTCACTCAAATTTGGATTATTTTTATTGAAAGAAAAGCTTACAAAATAGTAGGGTTTTATTCAATATTTATAAATAATCTAGTAATTTTGCATATGCCTAGCTCTCATACTGATTTTGGTAGGTTCCTTTACAGAAATGTAAGAAATTCTAACATCCGCAAAAAAAAGATATGACCTATTGATGTCTCATTCACGAGCCTCTTGAGAAACAATGATCAACTGGGTCCAGCTGGGAGTTTAACCAATTTATTTGTCTACCTGCATTACAGGGGGGATTCAACTATGACGTTCACTACTTTTTTAGATTGCTAGACCCTCCCCCTCCCCCCATCTGTCTCGCTTTTTTGTATACCTAGTATATGTACTGTCACAAATTCTTAGACCCCCTCCCCCCTAAAACCTGTGACATCATTATTGAACAATCCCATAGGGTGCCAATGGAATGTATGGGGAAAAAAATGTCATCGAGTTTCAAAAAGCGACATTACTCACAAGTTTCATTACCCCAAAATATGATCCCATGCAAAATTTGAGCTCAATCGGACATGATTTAGGGGTGCCTAAAATTCATCAAAGTTTTGAAATGTTTACCTATGAAAATTTTCCCAAGGGGGACCCAATGAAAAATCGAATTTTTGTTTTTAATGCCAAATGACTTAAAAGTACATGGAACGTCGAGATCTGATGTTATCTAAAAAAAAATCTTAATGGAGCTCAAATTTTGCATAGGGGCATATTTTAGGGCTTAGGAAATGTTTGCGTAACATCCGGTTTTAAAATTCGATGAAAAATTGTTTTTGCCATAAGAATTTTTTTCAAAGTCCCATAACAGTCGATTTTTTTCAAAAAAAAATTCTCAAAGTTTCATGCATTTTGAGTCTTTTAGCATCAAAAACAAAAAAAATATTTCCCGCTCGTGAGAAAAAATAATAAAGTTTTGATTAATTTTGAGCACCCCTAAATCAAATTTTGCATAGGGGGATATTTTTGGCTACGAAAACGTTTGCGTATCTAGCATCAAAAACAAATATTCGCTTTTCGACTTTTCCTTTGGCCCCCCCTAGGAAAAAATTTCATGGGTAAAAATTCCAAAGCTTTGATTAATTTTAGGCACCCCTAAATCATGTCCGATTGAGCTAAAATTTTGCATGGGGTCATATTTTGGGGCAATGAAACTTGTGAGCAATGTCGTTTTTGAAATTCGAAAATGTCATTTTCATTTGCACCCTCTCCTGCACTATACTGATGTCCACTGCAAAAACCACATGACAAATAGTCACTTTGGAACCGCTACGGAAACTAATTATGTTCGATTTGTTTTTTCGCAGATATATTGCCTGCTGTGCGTAATATCGCAATACCAGGAGTACAAAGCAGGACGAGGGGCAGCGGAAGCCGATTCCTATACTAGCGTAAGTAGCGTAATAGAAATTTGTGTTAATGTATTGCTTGCGAATATGGAATGCGATAGTTTTGTGAAAGTGAAAAACTGATGTTATTTTGAAATTCACACAAATAAAGCTAAACAAATGTTGTATAAAAAATAAGCTGGTAAAAATATTACTAATTCAGCTGGTCGAAACCATACAATTTAAAGTTGGAAAGTCCACTAATGATTTTATGATTTGTGATGATTTTAAGTTTTGATTGATAGGGTAAATCCGGGTGAGATGCCACACCTTTTTAAAAATCGATATTTCTTCAAAACATACCGTTATATTGAAACTTTAATTAGTGTTTTCTGATAGTTTAGGGATCCAACTACATAGTGTAGAAGTCATTTGCAAAACAAAAATAATCGGACTGTACTATTTACAGTACAAGAAAAGTCAAATCCGGCACTTGTAAAATATTGGAGAAATGGGATTAAATTTTTTTCTTTTTGCGATAAACGATGTGTTTCTGAAAAGCATAATCATTTATATTTGTATTTCAACCCGAAAACAAACAAATTTAACACTACGTCGAATGGCCGAATTTAGTTGAATTCAGATTTTAGAATGAAGAATTTTCGTACATTTGGTCGAATGTCGTTTGGTCGAAAGTGGATTTCGAAATAAAAATCTTGGTACATTTAATCTAATGACGTTCCGTCGAATGGCTTTTTGAAAGAAAAGAACTTTAGTCAATAAAAATTAAAAAATAAATCATTCATTTGTGGTGTAACATAATTGTCCAAAGAATGATGGGTTCATAAAAAGAATAAATAATATGAAAACGGTGAATATTGAGACGGTGAATATTGAATATTCCCGACTGGGTATTGACTTTGGCGAACCCTTCTGACCGACTACGATGAATCTATTCCACCTGGTCAAAAGAAACTCAGTCGAATGATGTTTCGTTGTTAGACAGAATCTATACCATTTCGTCGAATGACATTTTCTTAGAGACGCAGGACATTTGGTCGAATGACATTTCATCGAAAGGACACTACGTCGAATGGACATTTGTTCGAATGGACATTTAGTCGAAATTAGATTTTAGAATTAAGAATTAAAAATCTTGACACATTAGTCTAATGACGTTCCGTCGAATGGCTATTTGGAAGAAAAGAACTTTAGTCAATAACAATTAAAAAATAAATGGTTTATTGCGGTGTTTCTAAAAGTCACAAGACTATTGCTCCAATATTGTCCAAAGAATGATGGGTTAAAAAATAATAATCCGAAAACGGTGAATATTCCGAGTATATTCCCAACTGCATATTGACTTTGGTGAACTCCTCTAACCGACTACAATGAATCTATACTACCTGGTCAACAGAAATTTAGACGAATGATGTTTTGTCATTAGACATAACGTTGAATAGATTAGGTTATATGATTATTTGATTCGAATTAAATTTTCGGCTAATAATTAACGAATTATAGTTGGAAGACAATTTTATACTGAGCTAATTTTTGTATGAATATTGAGTGAAGGAAAACTGAATTTTTATTCGACCAAATGTCCCTTCGACTAAACGTCCTTTCGACGAAATGTCATTTGACCAAATGCCATTAGTAAATGTCAATCAAGGAAGTGTTCCAACGCCGACTACGATGAAGTATTGGCAAAATAACATTGATATCATTGGTTTTTGACCATGTGCCGAAAAATAGAATAGAGGCTATTTCACCATCCGTACCTAAAATTAGACTATTTCTGAAGGTTTTAATTTTTTCTATAATACACCAGGGTCTCCAGAAGTTTATGTTGGCTCAGGTGAAAAATCCTCGATGGCATCCGTATTCGTTTCTTCCGCTGCCGATTGAACTTCCTCACGTCCATTGAATTCTTCTAATCAGTTTGTTCATGTATCTTGTGGATTATTTATTCAAATTAACCCAAAAATCAATTGACGAATTATCCATTTAACTTCTTATTCTTCTTATTGGCATTACATCCCCACACTGGGACAGAGCCGCCTCGCAGTTTAGTGTTCACTAAGCACTTCCACAGTTATTAACTGGGAGTTTTCTAAGCCAAGTTACCATTTTTGCATTCGTATATTATCATGAGGCTAGCACGATGATACTTTTATGCCCAGGGAAGTCGAGACAATTTCCAATCCGAAAATTGCCTAGACCGGACCGGGAATTGAACCCAGCCACCCTCAGCATGGTCTTGCTTTGTAGCCGCGCGTCTTACCGCACGGCTAAGGAGGGCCCTCCATTTAACTAATTACCCTTATTACCGACTAAACACTTTCAACATTCGACTTATTTTCCATTCGACTAAATGTCCTTTCGACTAAATGTCCATTTGATCAAATGTCCGTTCGACTAAATGTCCTTTTGACTAAATTTCCATTCGACTAAATGTCCATTCGACTAAATGTCCCTTCGACGAAATGTACTTTCGACTAAATGTCATTCGACTAAACGTCATTCGACGAAATGTCATTCGACGAATTGTCCCAAAGCCATTAGACATGACGTCGAATAGATTAGGTTATATGACCGGAACTAAACGGAACTAGTCGGAACTAAATTTTCGGGCAATAATTAACGAATTATGGTTGGAAGACAATTTTATTCTGAACTAATTATTGTATAAATATGAAATGAAAGAAAGAAATTCAATCAAATGAATAAGAAAACTATTTTTATTCGACCAAATGTCCCTTCGACTAAGCATCCTTTCGATGAAATGTCATTTGACCATATGTCATTAGACTAAATGTTCGTAGTCGGCGATGAAGTATTGGCAAAATAACATTCAAATCATTAGTTTCTTAGCATGTGTCGAAAAATAGAATAGAGGGTATTTCAACATCAGTACCTAATATTTTGCTATTTCTGTAGATTTTCAATTCTTCTATAATCCACCAGGCTCTCCAGAAGTTTCTGTTAACTCAAGTGAAAAATCCTCATCAGCATCCGTATTCGTTTCTTCCTCACGTCCACTAAATTCCTCTAATCAGTTTATCCATTTATCTTGTAGATTATTTATTCAAATTTAACCAAAAATCTATTGAAGAATTATCTATTTAACTAATTACCTATTACCGACTAAACACTTTCAACATTCTCGACATCAACATTCGACTAAATTTCCATTCGACTTAATGACCTTTCGACTAAATGTCCATTCGACCAAATGTCCATTCGACTAAATGTCCATTTGACTAAATTTCAATTCGACTAAATGTCCCTTCGACGAAATGTACTTTCGACTAAATGTCATTCGACTAAACGTCATTCGACGAACTGTCCCAAAGCCGTCATTAAGAGGCTTTTATTTTATTGTTTTTCTCTAACAATCAATTGCGCAAATCGTTATGGAACGTAAACACGGTCAAGCAGTTTGACTAACATTGACTCCACCTCTCGTTTATTCAAACATCCATCAAGTTTTACCAACAGCGGCACGAAAAATCAATTTACTCGATCAACAATATCACACACGAACGACCGAAGCGCTAACTTGACCACCAACCATCAAAAAAATATATGGAGGTTTGTGCAACTTCACTACAAATGCTCAAACATGTTCGGCGAACCTTGACTACTTAAACCAAAATCAAACAGTTTTAATTTTTTCCAACCGAGCCGCCAACTGTCAAATGGTTGTTCGAACAACTTCACACACGTTCAAACAAAGCAGCAACCAAAGCGTTTCCTTGGGGGCGGAGTCAATGTTCGTCAAACTGCTTGACTGGTGTGTACGTTGCATTAAAAATTGCACATGTTGTCGTTTTCTATACCCAAGGCGTTTCTTAAACTTGTCTATCATGCCTTAAGATGGCCTTAAATTCATCGAAGCAATGTTATTCCATTCCGGGTTTTCTTTCGTAGTGTATCTGCTGTTCTATTTCATAACATATTGATAACAACCGAAAACGAAGGATTGCAGCGCAAATTGATATGTTTCTTATTACTGCGATGTTCGCAGTAGCGAGCGCGCATGATAATAATAGATTACAACAGAGCTTAAGTTGAAATCGTTCCTTGTTCAAATATCATTAATTTTAAAGCATGTTATTAAGAAAAAGACTAATATCCCAGGACGTCTACATTTTCTGGGCAGAATTCTTCTTCTAATCCCTTGCAATATCTTGTTCTTCTTATTTCACATGATTTTCCCGCTTAAAAATAATATTTAATGAGATATGAGTGATGATAGTACGTAGGTGCGGCATAACACCGTGATTTTTTTTTGCAACGTTTATACCGATTGTAAGGGATAGACGCCACATCACTATAATTTTTACTTAAAACGTAAATTGCTTACAAACATAATCGCTTTTAGAGGATTTACATAATAAAATAAACATGTGGATTCGTAAGAATTTTTGCAAAACCGTACGAAAAATCTTTCTTAAAAATAGTGTTAGGAACTTTACGGCTTCTGCCGCAAGTGTAAAGTGTAAAGCCAATATATTACTTTTTGAATGAGCAATTACTACTTACGTTATTATTTCCGCCACAGAAGACACACTCTCACGTACATTTGTGGCAATAAATCAAGTCCGTTCTACCAGATCTCTGAAGTGCGACATCTATACCGCCGCGGCATCTCACCCGGATTTACCCAAATTAAATTTAAAAAAATCCAAATCCACATACCTTTGTTCTAGCATAGTTTCACCCAAAAAACAAATCTGACAATTATTGTATAAAATCTTGGCATATACAAATCTGTAAGCTTTTATACAGGTATTGTATTAAAATAATACGAATTTGTAAGATTTCAATACAGCATTTGTATTAAAATCTTCCGAAATTGTATATGCCCAATTATTATACAGTTTCTGTACGGTTCTTATGCAGAACTGTTTTAAAATCTGCCATCCGCTGGTTGGGTGCTTATTTAGCTTTTTTTCTGTACATCACCCAACCAGCGGATGGCAGATTTTAATACAGTTCTGCATAAGAACCTTACAGAAACTGTATAATAATTGGGCATACACAATTTTTGGAAGATTTTAATACAATTTCTGTATAAAAACCTTACAGATTTGTATATGCCACGTTTTTATACAATAATTGTAAGATCTGTTTTTTGGGTGTATGTATGATTGCTACTCCGTGATTGATTAGTGAAATTACACAACGATTTGAGTGAACGGATGACTAGGATTATTTAGTCATTCTAACTGTGCTAGTTCCAGTATCTCAATAAATACAAAAATCAATAACGACGCCGGCTACCGCTATATTGTCAGTTGGGAAAAAGGAAGGGACGTGAGTAGATGATTTTTGCTATTTAGAGACCATGTTTACCTCTGCGTCTCCACAAAAATCACAGGAAGATTTTAATACAATTGTTGTATTGAAATAATACAGATTTGTATTATTTTAATACAATATCTGTATAAAAAGCTTACAGAATTGTATATGCCCAGATTTTATACAATAATTGTCAGATTTGTTTTTTGGGTGTGGGTATCGTTGGGTCTGGATTCACAGGGATAAGTGATGTTACCGTCAGAGCTTTTTAGACATTAATATAAACACGCAATGTTTAATCGATTTATCGACCGCATTAAGCAGAACCAAACATTACGATGATTGGGCGATCGCAAAACGCGAGCAAACGCACACTGAAGGCTTTACTTTCTAACGTATTACCCACTTTGGGCGTTCTTACAGCAACATACTAGGAGTTATATAACTTTTTGAAATCTTGGTAATAGAGACAGTATTTGTAGCTTCAGACTCCAAGACAAAATTTTGAAAATGATGTTACATTTCATTAAATATAGTAAGGTTTCTGAAAATAAATAGTTTGTTTCTGTTCAATAAAGTGAAATAGAGCTGTGTATAACATGAACAGTGTAAAAAATAAACAGATAGTATGATTAAGTGATTATAAACATATTTTGTTTTTGTGGTGATCTACTTGTTACTAAATAGGTAATTGTTTCAATACCCATTACCAAAGCGAATATAATTATTCTGAATAAGCTGTTTGTTGCATACAGAACATCCCTATTCATGTATTATAATATCAGCAAAGAACAGCACAACAAACTCCAATTTCAATTTAAATCGCTTTGACTGTACGCCACACATGTGACACCTCGCACAACGGAAACATCCACGTGCCAACAGCACCCCGGTAAATCAAATTGACATTGTGTTGGTTGGGTCTTGTTCTAATTAGTTAGGATTCCAGCTAATTGCCCTCAATAAGCATCAATTTTCCCGGCTTACGCTCGGTGTTCGCAGGCTCGTTTTTCCGAGACCACAAATACTATCGACTCAAAACGACTATTCTCTCCATTCCACACAGGCCGTTCACATTCAGTACAGTCCACCGGTTGCTACTTGTTTACCCCCCGGGAAATCAATACTCAGTCCGGTGATGTGCCCCCATACCAACTGCACGCTGATACCGGAGGAGACCCAAATCAACGGAGTGATACTCGGAAGTAAGTTTTGGCGGACGGGGCAAACGGGCCGCAAATGACTATAATGAGATTTTGATTGTAATTCAAGCGATTCAATTGACTACGAACGCGGCAAAACCGTGAGACAAGCAACATCTGATTGGCTAATTTGGCGGTTTTTTCCAGGTACAACACATAGGTCGCCTACGGTATTCAGCAGAGAGAACTCCCTGTTGCTGAAAAAGCACGTCAAATTCAATTCTGCGGAGAAAACGAAGGTCTGCTGTAGTGGGGTCATTCATCCGGAGAGCGTGAAAGCGAAGGATGGTGTGAAACCGAATGGTCATATGGTGCAAATCGAAACGCTTCCCGGTAAGTCAGAAACCGAATTTGTTGAATGAAAATGCATCTATTTCATTGAGAATAATAATATTAGCTTTCATTGTTTAAGATTATTTTTATTGACCAAAAAAGTTGGACTCTACAATTAGTTACTAAAAAAAGGATATTTGGTTATAATCTATCTGATATTGAAAACTGGGCTAAGAACTTTTTTTCCATAGTATTGCAGATTTCGCAGCTCGCCTCGCCATACATTGCTTTGGTTCCAACCACTATGGCATATCATGGAAGCCCCGCTCCCGATTAGTACACAAAAATGCTTGTTTGTCAATATAAATTTTCGGACTTTAGTCCCTCAAGCGATGGGCTTATAATTGGTTGACTCACTGATTGATGATTGCCAGTATAAATATGTACTAGGAAGCGACACCCGCATGTCAGCTCATTCAGGAGAATTGCAAAGTGCAGAGAAGCTATTTTAGCAATTTGTGGGCCAGTTTCCACATTCCAGCTACCTGAATTTTATTAGATGATTTCGATTATACAGTAATATCCCGATTTTATCAACATATCCCCCCTAGTAAATTAATAGTAAATGTGACAAAATTGGATTTTTTTAATTAATTTTTTTTAAATTTGTTTCTCAAATATGAATCATTTTACGCCTTGGAACCGCAAAATACGTGAACGAAACACATAATTTCTTGTGGAAAGGCTAACAAAGTCCTTGACAGTTACTCAGAAATGATTCATACACACTTAACACATTTCACAGTATTCGGTAAATTTTACCGAAATCTCAACAGGTAATTATATTATAGATTTTTTGTAATTTTTTCAATTGTTCATCTGTCAAAATCACCGAAAATCACTGTTGAGGTCGAAATACGTATCTGGCAAAGGTACAAAGTGGTGGAATTAAAGAGGATACTACAAACTGGTCTTATGATAAGTAAAGTCATTCTACTAAAAGCTCAAAATAAGCTTCTTCTTGTGTTCATGGAACCGACTATGGCAATCAGATTCCGGAGATATTCCGGGAAATGTTTCTCGATGAAAATAAATCCTATCCTGTCTATGTACTTGATAGAGAAATACGATAAGACGCTAGCAAGATCTATTTTCACTTGTCAAAAGACGAGTTTATACAATCCCTTTGAATTCCACCACTTAATTGTATCTTGACAGATACGTATTTCGACCTCAACAGTAAGGCCGTCTTCAGTGTCTTGTACTTGACTCGACTTTTCGACTGAGTCGAGTCAAGTACAAGACGGCCTTACTGTTGAGGTCGAAATACGTATCTGTCAAGATACAATTAAGTGGTGGAATTCAATGGGATTGTATAAACTCGTCTTACGACAAATGAAGACATTCCACTAAAAAGCTCAAAATAATTTTCTTATCAAGATCTATTTTGTTTGAAGAAATGCTGTAATGTGCTTATAAAAGAGGAGTCAGTTCTGTCTGGTCATGAACGAGACACTGAAGACGAGCATTTTTTAAGGTGAAAGTTATCTTAAAGTTACAATCAAATTATTGAATTGAATGAACTTATTTGAAATTTATGAAATCTTGAGCTTAGAATCTTTGGGAAGCATTGTATTGATGTATTTACCGTCATCGATTTTATTTTCTGGTTGTAAGTCAACTGTTTCTAAAGTGACAACCGTGATTGTCGCTTCTTGTGCAAGTTGCAATCATCCTTTCTAACACCAAACCATTAAATTTTCGACAAGCTACCGCAGTTCGCTACATTAATAAAAAGTAAACGTCGACGAAAAGAAATCTAAATATCAATGCCGTTACGCCCTTCATACATACATTTGCTTACATGAGTCGATATCGAGTCATAGAACATCGATTCATGGAGGTTTGACTGTATCACGTTAAAGAGCCCCGCACTTAGGATACGTTTGCGTTGCGTTTGTCAGTTTTCCCATGGTAAATGTGTCAAATGCAAAGCAAACGCATCCTATGTTATTTATTTGTTCAGACTAAGCCTTGAGTGGCCTGTCCAGCACATAAAAGTCTTCTCCATTCAGCTCGATCCATGACTGCACGTCGCCAACCACGCAGTCTACGTAAGGTCCGCAAATCGTCCTCCACCTGATCGATCCACCTTTCTCGCGCACCTCACCTTCTTGTGCCCGTCGGATCGTTGTCGAGAACCATTTTCACCGAATTACTATCCGACATTCTGGATACGTGCCCGGCCCACCGTAGTCGTCCGATTTTTGCGGTGCCCACGATGGTTGGTTCCCCCATCAGCTGATGCAACTCGTGGTTCATACATACCCCACACACCATCCGCCATCTGCACCCACCAAGAATGGTACGCAGCACTTTCCTTTCGAAAACTCCAAGTGCGCTTTGGTACTCCACGAGAATCGTCCAGGTCTCGTGTCCGTAGTGGACTACCGTCCTAATGAGCATCAGTTTGGTATGGCGGCGAACTTCAAGTAGGCGGAGCCCAAAGCAGGTACGGTTTCCTGCCATGATGTGAACTATTGGTAGCATTTTCAGTAGTCACCAGTAAGCCCAAGTACACGATTTAATTGACCACCTAGATTCCGTCACCACCGATACAAACTCGTGGTGGATGGCTCACGTTGTCCTCTCTGGAACCTTTTCCTATCATGAACTTTGGCTTCAACGCGTTGATGACTAGTCCAAACCGGTTAGCTTCACCCTTCAGTCTGATTTAGGCTTCCTCCATTTTCTCAAAGTTACGTGCCATAATATCAATGTTGTCGGCGAAGCCAAATAACTGGTGAAAATCGTACCACTTGTGTCGATCCCTCGTATTACTCCCTCCACAGCGTTGTTGAATAGCAGACACAAAAGACCATCACCTTGCCGCGTTTCGAAGGGACTCTAGAATGCCCCTGAAACTCGAACCACGTACATCACCCGATCCATCGTCGCCTTGATCAACCGTATCAGTTTATCCAGAAACCCGTGTTCGTGCTTGCCGAAAATAAACCCTTCCAATTAAGTACAAATCAGTCGTTTAAAACCATGGAATCATTGATTGAAGCATGATTCGTAGCCTGATTCCAGTTTAGAATAGCGATCCGTGCACTGATAATTTAGTTATCACATATGCTGAAGTCGTAGTCAACACTAGATTGTGGCTAGTACTTTCTTCGCGAGAACGAACGTCAATTTATCAGCACATATAGCACATGCCTTGAAAAAATATCAACAATAAACACTTTAAAGGACACAGGTTATGGTCATATTTCTTGAAACATTTTTCAAATGGGCCTGATTGATGTTGAAGAAGAATCACGCCGAAAAAAAAGCTAATAAATCAATATCGATAATCCGAAAATCCACGTGTATTCAAAATTTACATAAGACACTATTTAACAAAATCGATTTCTTACCGTTTTTACTTGCGTGAAAAAAAAACTTTTGGGATAAATTAGCATATTAAACCTCGTGAAGTTTTCATAACATTTTAATTATTGTTTATTTCTGGTGGTCAATACCCGAAAAATAGGAAATTAGCATTAATTGAACTTATAAATCCTCGACAATAACATTTTCCCGGTAATAACATTTCCCCAAAAAAGACTTTAACGAAAACGATATTTCCCAAAAATGATACTTCCCGATACACATATCATATGTCTCGGATTTGATTTCCCTGAAAATGACATATCCCTGAATAAAGCAAGCCATCAACATAACACTATTTGGCCTAAGGTTATTCGACATGAAGGGCATTTGGAATAATTATGAACAGCATCAGATAAATCTTTCATAGAAAGCATCCATTCGCTGGGTATATAGCAACGATAATTGTTACCCTTCATCGGAATCATGGTTTACCCAGATAAAAGCAATGATGAATGTGTTTATGTGCCAGTATACTAATATTCATTAGTCAAAGTTTGAAGACTAAGGACAACTCTTTGTATAACATATATTAGATTGAATTGTACTTCTTTGTAGTATTTTTCCCGAGCCATTCTTTTCATTTCTAGTTTTCTAGTTGCCACCGTTAGCTCCTACCCTACATATTCGATCTTCCCTAAGGTTACTCGATGCTGGGTCATTAGGCCGAATGAGAACTGGGGAGTGAGAAGTGAGTAGTGCGAAGTGAGGAAGAAGTAGAATGGAAGCAGTAAAATGGAATAAGTAGAATGGAAAAAGAAAAAAAGGGAAAAGGAGGACAAAGTGAGAAGGATGAAGGAAAAAGGAAGAAGGAAGAATGAAGAGGGAAGAAGAAAGAAAGAAGTAAGGAAAAAGAAAGAAGACGGAAAAAGAAAGAAGTGAGAAAGAAGAAGAAAGAAAGTAGAAGGAAGAGGGAAGAAGAAAGAAAGAAGGAAAGAAGAAGAAAGAAGACGGAAATAGGAAGAAAGAAAAAGGAAAAGGAAGTAGGAAGAAAGAAGAAGAAGATGGAAGAAGAAAGGAAAAAGAAAGAAGAAGGAAAAGGGAAGAAGAAAGAAGGAAGAAAGAAGAAGGAAAAAAGAATGAAGGAAGAAAGAAGAAGTAAAAAGGAAAATGGATGAAGTAAGAAGGAAGAAGGAAAAAGGAATAAGGAAGAAGGTTGAGGGAAGAAGGAAGAAGAAAAAAAGAAAGAAGGAAGAAGGAAGAAAGAAGAAGGAAGACGAAAGAGGGGACACGGGATAAAGAATGAAGAAAACGGGAGAAAGAAGGTAGAATGAAGAGGGAAGAAGGAAGAAGGAAAAATAAAGAAGGAAGAAAAAAGAAGGAAGAAGGAACACGGAAGAATGAAGGAAAATAACGAAGGAAAGAAGAAGGAAGAAGAAAGAAAGAAGAAAGAAGAAGGAAGAAGGAAAAAGGAAGAAAGAAAGAGGAAGAAGTAAGAAGGAAGAAGGAAGAAGACAGATAGAAGATGCAAGAAGGGAGAAGGAAGAAAGGGTAAAGTGAAGAAGGTGAAGAATGGACTTCTCATTTTTCTTTTTTTGCTAATTCGGCCTAATGATCATTCGGCCTAATGACCTTCGGGCAAATGGCCTAATGGCCTGACACCGGTTGTAGGTATCCCGTATCCTCACAGGGAGGTAGAGATAGGGTAAGAGGCTACTTACTTGATACTTGATGGGCTACAGCTCTTCGATGAACCTACGCCGAATGGAGTATCTTTCTCCACTGGAATCGATCTTGGGCCAATCGCTTCCAGTCGCACCCAGAGCGCCCTCAGGTCCTCTTCAACTGCAAAAAGCCATCATGTACGCGGCTTTCCACGAAGCCTGCGGCCATTTCCGGATTCTCTACTAAATATCATCTTCGCTTGACGTTCTTCCGGTATACGAACAACATGTCCAGCCCACCGTAGTCTGCCGTGTTGTATAAGCTTAAGGTCACTCCTGACAGAATCCAAGTTTCAAGGTGCTCGCGTTTTCGGGGGCACATCACTCGATACGGAGGCAGCGGACAACTGTCATTTTTTTTTATTCAGCTTTGCTGCGTCGCAGCATGCGTGAAAAAATAAAAATGACAGTTGTACGTTGCTTCCGTATCGAGTGGTGTGCCCCCGAAAACGCGAGCACTTTGAAACTTGGATTCTGTCAGGAGTGACCTTAACAAAATCCAGCCCTTTATACACCTGGTACTCCGTACTCCTGGTACTCCTGAGACTCCATCAGATACCGTTCTCCTGTTTACCGCCGAGTATTGTTCGCAGAACCTTACGCTCAAACATTTCGAATGCTCTCCGATTAGCCGCCTTTAACGTCCATGTTTCATGGCCGTAAAAAGCCACCGGACGAATCAGAGTAGTATACATCGCGAATTTTGTCTTCGTTTGCAGACTACGGGACTTAAGCTGGTTACGAAGTCCGTAATAAGCCCTATTTGCAGCTGCAATACGTCTTTTCACCTCGCGGGTAACATCATTATCGCACGTCACTAATAATGTTCCAAGATACACAAATTCTTACACCACTTCAAATTTTTCACCATCCAGCACCATTTCGCCATCACCATAATAAACCCACGTTGATTGCCAGCGACCATATACTTCGTTTTGCTGGTATTGATCGTGAGTCCAATCCTCGTTGTCTTCCTCTTAAAATGCACAAAAGCCTCTTCCATGGTACGGCGATCAATCCCGATAATATCGATATCGTCCGCAAATCCCAGGGTAATATGCGTTCTTGTGATAATGGTACCGCTTCCTCGAGCGCTATATTGAATCGTAGATTCGAGAGTGTATCACCCTGCTTTAATCCATCTAAGGTAACAAATGACGTTGATATTTCATCCGCAACCCTTACACTTGATTTCGATCCGTTTAACGTTATACGAATCAGCTGTATCAGTTTCGCCGGAAAACCATGTTCAAGCATAATTTGCCATAATTAATTCCGTTTTAAGGAATCTTACGTCGTCTTGAAATCAATAAACAGATGATGTGTCTGCAAGTTGTCTGTGCCCTTTCTTAAAGATAGGGCAAATGAGGCCGTCCAACCAGCTAGCAGGCATCCTCATCTTCCCATATTTTCGACACGCCATTCTTGCCAATCCAGATATGTTCAGGAGCTGCCTCCAGAGATGCATGGACGAAGGAAACTTCCCAGATCGATGGAAACGGCAGAAATTGGTGCTATTACCGAAGCCTGGCAAACAGCCGGGGATCCTTCGGCATACAGACCAATTTGTTTACTCGACACAGCTGGAAAGCTGCTAGAGAGGGTCATTCTGAATAGATTGTCGGCCTATACAGAGTGTGCTGGTGGCTTATCTAGCAACCAGTATGGCTTCCGTAAGGGCCGTTCTACCATCGAAGCAATTCGAGCGGTAACGGATACGGCCAAGATAGCGAGAGGTTTAAACAGAAGAGGTATTAGGTACTGCGCGTTGATTACACTTGATGTAAAAACGCGTTTAACAATGCTAGCTGGGCAGCAATTGCTGACTCCCTGCACCGATTGAGAGTTCCGGATTACCTGTGCAGGATACTGAAAAGCTATTTTCAGAATAGGGTGTTGTTATACGACACTGATGCTGGTCAAAAGTCGATCGTAGTGTCCGCGGGTGTTCCACAGGGATCGATCCTCGGACTGGTTCTGTGGAATATTATGTACGACGGAGTATTGCGCTTAAGTCTCCCGGCCGGAGTAAAGATAGAAGGCTTCGCGGACGACGTAATGCTAGAAGTAGCAGGTGACACTCTCGACGAAGTCGAACTGAAGGCTTCATACGCGATTGGCAGAGTGGAGGAATGGCTCAACTCGAGACGGTTATCCCTTGCACACCACAAGACGGAAGTCGTGGTAGTGCATAACCGTCATGGGTTGCAAAAGGCTAGGATAAGAGTAGGGACCTGCACAGTTAACTCCGTGAGGTCTCTCAAGCATCTGGGCGTGATGATCGATGATAAGCTCAATTTTACGAGCCACGTCGATTATGCATGTCAGCGGGCTTCATTGGCGATAAAATCTTTATCACGAATGATGTCCAACAGATCGGCGGTGCATAGTCAAGTGCGTAGGCTGATAGCTGGCGTAGCATTGTCTATCATCCGTTATGGCGTGCCGGCATGGGCCGTAGCACTAAAAGCCGAGTACAATGTAAAGAAATTGATCAGAGTACACCGGCTGATGTGCTTACGTGTCGCGAGCGCATATCGCACCATATCATATGAGGCGGTGTGCGTTATAGCTGGAATGATGCCGATCGACACACTCCTAGAGGAGGATGTGGAGTGCTACAACGAAAGGGACTCGGTGCAAGTGCGACGTGTCAAGAGAGCAGTTTCGTTGCTCAAATGGCAAAGAGCATGGGACACCGCAGTCAAAGGTCGTTGGACCCACAGACTGATTCCAGATGTGTCCAACTGGGTTGATAGGAAGCATGGTCAAGTCACCTTCCACCTAACACAGGTGTTGTCTGAACATGGCTGCTTTAAGAAATTCCTACACAGGTTTGGCTTCGCAGATTCTGCGGAGTGTCCTGAATGTGTAGGTGAGGTAGAATCGGCAGAGCATGTGATGTTCGCATGCCCGCGATTCGAGGTAGAACGCAATACCATGCTGCTTATTAGTGGTATGGATACAACCCCGGACAACCTCGTCGAGAGGATGTGCCGGAAGAAGCTATATGGAATGCGGTGAACACAGCATCTCAACAGATCATGTCGAAACTGCAGCGGTGGTGGCGTCTTGAACAAAACCAACGAGTGCAGTAAGGGCACCTGTGATGCAGTGAACACCTTGCTCACCCCGACAACCAACATGTCGCGGGTGGGCTGCGGGGGCCTCGGTATGTAGATATAGAGGTCATTGCGGTTCACGCGCGGTGGTTGTTGTCGGGGTGCTCGTCTCAACGTGAGATTATAATACGGACCGTTAGGTTACTATCATAGCTTGCGATCGACGGGTGGTGAGGTAGCCACCCTTGAAGTCGATGTTGTGTGTATTGACGTCAAGTGCGTTAGTATAGGCGTGAGCGTTCTCAATAGTCCCCCCCTGATGTATTGCTTAATTGCGGGCCGGGGGTACGGACTGGCGAAAGGGTTTTGGTTTTAGTGGGTCGGGTAAGAGTTACATGACATACCCATCCCCACACTACCTGAGTACCTCCTCAGGTGTCTGGTTGCAGATTTCCGTTTACCCTTGCTCAAGGAAAAAAAAAAATAAAAAAAAAAAAAATTTTTTTCGACATGATATGGTGCAGAACTTTTTTTTTTTTTTTTTTTTTGTATCTTTATTAAAGAGACTTTCAGCCCAAGGCTGGCTCGTCTCCGATCTGGTGCAGAACTTCATAAAGCTGTTCACTGCCATGTTTGAGAAGTTCAGCCGGGAGCTGGTTCGTCCCCGCAGCCTTATTGTTTTTCAGCTCTTTAATAGCTTCATCTAGTGTAGGCGACTCCACAGCTTGTCCATCGTTGCCAATATTTATTCTGTTCACCGATGCACCGTCACTTCCACTATTCAACAAAGTGTTGCTTCCACCTGGCAGTTATTTCGGTTTTATCTGTCCCTTCTTGGTCTTTGCACATGACGGGAGATGGCGCTGTCTTTCTACACACGCCATTCACAGACTCATAAAACCTTCGCATATCATTCTGCTCCATTTTTTCCTGCGCCTCGCTAATAACTTGTTCTTGATATTGTTTTTTATTCCTGCGGTGGGTTCGTTTCTCGGCTGCTCTTGCTTCCTTGTACCGATCTCTATTCGATTTGGTACCCGACACCAACATCCGGCTTCTAGCAACGTTCTTCTCGTCTGTCACGCACTGACACTGCACATCGAACCAACCCGTCTTGGGTCGCCTCTGTGCAGTGCCTACCACTTCCCGTGCTGATGTGCTCACCGCTCCATGGATCGACTCCCATAGATAGTTGATGTTGTCGCTAACGTTGATTTCACTTATCCGTTCGTCGAGCTTCTGGTGGTACTCAGCCGATACTCCTTCTGCCGACAATCGCTGGATATTGTAATGCAGTGTTCGCTGTGATCATTTGTTCGATACAGTTGACAACCGTGATCGAATTTAATTAACAATGAGGTAGTGAACAGAATCAATGTTCGGACCTCTGAATGTCCGCACATCGATAACATCCTAGATGGCGCCCATCCACCAGAACATGGTCTATCTGGTTGCAAGTTTCACCATTTGGGTGTCCCCAAGTGTGCTTTCGGATATTCTTTCGTGCAAAGTAGGTGCTACTGATGGCCATCCCTTTGGCAGCAGCGAAATTTACTAGCCGTTGGCCGTTGTCATTGGTAGCGGAGTGAAGGCTCTCCCTACCAATTATGGGACGGAAAAAGTCCTCTCTACCGACCTGAGCGTTAGCGTCTCCGATAACAATTTTCACGTCATGCTTTGGGCACTCTCCATAGACTTTATCAAGACATTCATAAAACGTGTCCTTCACGTCGTCGGATTTATCGTTTGTCGGTGCGTAAACGTTGATTAGGCTGTAATTGAAGAATTTGCCACGTATCCTCAACACACTCGCTTCACTCGCTTCATCTGCTTGCCCATCACTACGAAACCAACTTCATGCTCTGCTTTTCCGCCGTCGCTGTGATAGATGTTTTACTTATAGTATTGGTCGTGAGGTTCACTGCCTGTAACCGCATATTTGTCCCATCTTTGCTGGGTTTCCTATTCATATGGGACAGTTATGCGATTACAGGCAGTTCACAGCTCGGAATACACGTTCTCCGGAGGATCGGACTTCTTGAATAGCGGCCACGTTCTCTCCAACTTTCTGCAGTTCACGAGCCAGAAGGCTCACTCGTCCAGGTTCATTTAGGGTGCTGACATTCCAGGTACCGAGTTTCCAATCATAGTCCTTGTTTCGTTGCCGGGTCGGTTGCCAAAAATAACGGGTAAGAGGCTATGGATCGCGAAATTGGGGGTCTATTCTTTTACTTCAGGTATGTGAAGTGCCAATGGTACGTTTTGCCCAGCATTTGTCATGCCATTTTTTTTTTTTTTTTTTACAGAGCTGCGTTAAAGTCTGCCATCCGCTGGATGGGTGTGAGCAGAGCCGTAGCGTGGACTTCTGGCGCCCTTGGCGAAACCTTTACTGGGCGCCCCTTTCTTGCAGATGTTCAAAACAAAAACCGTAATAAAAGTAGGGAGATTTAAAAACAATTATTTGCGTGGCATACCGAATTATTTCTTTATGAATTAAGCCTCAATAACCTTAAAATGTTCCAATATAGAAGTAGGAAGTAAGGATTACTAAAAGTCATAAAATTCCTAGAAATCCATTGAAATTTTCCTGATTTTTTGAATTCAATAAACCTACGCAAATATCTACTTGATCCAGTAGTGCCCGGATTCTCGGCAAAAAAATTCAGACTCGCTTGTTGTGAATTCACGCACAAGTGGATCTAGCTAGGCCAAAAATGTGTGCTGGTCGGTGATTGGAGGGGATTAGTACAAAAGGCCGAACATGTTCTAGCATACCACAAAAAGCTGAAAACCCAAAAGGCTGAACCATGAAAGGCC
Source organism: Armigeres subalbatus (assembly GCF_024139115.2). Classification (NCBI taxonomy): domain Eukaryota; kingdom Metazoa; phylum Arthropoda; class Insecta; order Diptera; family Culicidae; genus Armigeres; species Armigeres subalbatus. The sequence goes on from NC_085140.1 coordinate 170,583,284, forward strand.
GAATGGTACTAAAGTCTGAATCTCAAAATGCCGAATAATACGAAAGGCCGCATCATTACAAAATTTTCAATCTTTCCACCAAGAGAACTTGGAATACTAAAACAATTATCCTTCATTTTTATTATGCTATCCCATAAAGAAAAACTTGACAACGTGTTTTGCAACTACTAGCGATCTAATCAATTTTATTTTCATTATTATCTTATTTATTGAAAGAAGATGTATGATGGTGTTGACAGGCTCAATCTTCATCACAGTAATGAAAGGATGTACATAACTGAACTAAATATTAGGTTAGCAGTTTTAAGTAACGGAGTAATCCAAGAGGTCTCTTGTTTTCTTCCTTTGTTGATGTAGTAAACTAATCATCATCATCATTAGTATTAGGAAAAGTCAAATTCTGAAATCTGATGCAAGAACCCGAGTTGAATTTCACTGGATGCATGGCTCATAGAACTGATTCGCCGATTTGCATCAATGTACGAGTGGTGCCACTATGGGGGATCCCCATACAAGCGAGCGGTCAAAAATAAAATTGGACTTTTAAAGTGATTTTCCACTTAGTTTTAGCTGTGTATGGTCGAAATAGCATGAATATACAATTTCCAACCCCCCCCCCCTTTGGGGATCGTCTATGAATTACGTAATTATTTTTTTCATAGGTTCGATTAACGTGACAAAGCAAACCTATTTGGGAAGTTGAAATTTCGTGCGTTTTCTTAAGGAGAAGGAAGGGGGCTGTACAAAAACTAAGTTCAGCAATTTATGGACATTATGGCGGCGATCATGTTAAATGACATTAATTTCATGACATTCCGTGATATTTTTTGTTCTCACTCTCATGCCTCACAATTTGTATTTAGAACAATTTGTTTGACAAAGTACTAGGATCTGAAGGATCATAAAGCATTAAATGTTAATCAAATAATCAGAATTGAAAATAACTTTTGAAAAAGGGTATTAGCAAATTAGAAATCGCAATCCCATGACATTTTACGTGTACAAGTTATTCAAAAATGAGATTAATATATTCTCAAAAATGTGGACATTCATTGTGGAATGTAAGAATGCTCCATTCTTCCGAAAAGCAAAATTCTTTAATTTAAATAACAACACTATTTGAATTACTTTTGATTTGTTTTCATGATTTCTACAAGTTATATACAGCATCATTCTTTTCTGTGTCAAGGTTTAAGTCTTCAATGATATTTTCTTCAATTCCATCAACGATGGAAGATGAGATAAATTCATCTAAAGTATTAGAAGATAAAGAACTTTTGAAAATCTTCAAATATTACAAAATTACGCATGGCATAAGAATAACTAAGTGAAAATTTTTTCCAACGTCTCCTCGTTATCCAAATCGAGCTTAAAATGGATCTGATTCATGTAAAGGCACGAAGGAAAATGTCAACATTTGCCTCTCTTGATCATTTTCTTGCATTATGAGTTCTAAATTTCTTCAACTGTTTATATTGACTTTCCGCTGGTTGTTCAGCCAGTGAACCTCAAAGTGTAGATGAGTGAATAAATATTTCCCTACCATTAGCCAGACATTCATGAACACTAGCAGGAATTTCATACGCTCCGTTCTAACTAAGCTATTGTTCGTCCTTACTTTTGCAACAAACATGTCGGACAATACTGACCCCAGCAGACTTATAAATATTTACATATTATGAAATCTCACCTTTAGTACACCATCAGCAGCTAATGAATAGCTCAGAAAATTAGGTTTAGAGAATGACTCAAACCACTCAAGCCCCAAACGCATTTCAGCGGAATGGCGACGGAAACGGTAAAATTTGACAGGAAATATATGAGCGAACTGTTAAATCCTTCCGTTACCGTTGTGCTGCATTGCATTAGGGGTTTTATTCATTTACTCCTTTGAAAAGTTAATTAAATGAGCTCAAATGGTTATAAATAAAGTCGAAGTTATTACCAATAAATGTATTTTGACCATACCCTTTGAGCGCATAGTTCAGTCTGACCCATTTTCAATAGGGAAACGATGGGACTAGATTTCCCGTCGAATGAAACTTGTTGCGAGAAAATCGGACACAAATAAGTGTCTAAATGGCGATTGCGTTCTTTTGCGCACATACATACAGACGCGCATGCACACACATACAGACATCACCTCAATTCTTCGCGCTGAGTTAGTTGATATATACCACTAGGGGTCTCCGGGCCTTCTATCAAACATTCGTTTTTGGAATGAGCATTAACCTTGGAGTACGAGAGAGGCAAAACACGGTAAAAAACAAATGAAAAAATCAGAGTGACTTAACTCTGTTAATTGCAAATACTGGCAAGAAATTCTTTCGGGACATTTTAGTCGAAGCTTTGTCCTTGATGTGTATCATAAAAGAACCTGGGATTCCTGAGGAAAAAAGTTCTTCACTATCAAAGTTGAAAATAGCGTCGTTTTGGAAAAAATATTGCTTCCGCATTTTTTCAATTTTTTTCACAGTGTAACCATTAGTTTTTGCACACCATTTAAAAAGCTTATACAATAACCTTTGTAATGATGTATTAACATTGAAGAAAAAACATTTAAAAAATATTTCAATAAATAGTTGAAAATAAAATATTTTTTCAGAAAATTTGCTAACTTTTTTACCCATTTCTGACTTTGCCACCTTATATCTTTGGAACTAGTGCACCTAGAGACTTCAAATTCAGAATTTCTCTTAATTAGAGTATTGACAATGGAGAGAAAATATTTTAAAATAATTCGGAAGACATGACATTTTCGATTAATGACCGCCCGAAATCCTATAGTGGGTGCGCTTCATGACGCATGGCTGTGCCAATGATGCGCAAACTCACGATCTAATTCCAATTATTATGTTTTTAGCTAAAATCTTTATAATTCACGATAGCACGGTGTTCCCAATTGTATTTCATTTTCTACTAAGTCCTAAGACCCGACGAACTTCGTTTCGCCTAAAATTGATTTATTCTCTGATTTCTTCCCGTGTGATGCAGGAATTTCAGTTTCATTTGTATGGGAGCCCCTCTTTCCAGAAAAGGGGGGGTTACCACCGAAACATATCTTCTCTTCAAAAATCTCCACATGCCAGATTTGGTTCCGTTTGCTTGATTAATTCTCGTGTTATGAATAAATTGGTGTTTCATTTGTATTTCCAAAGGATGGAGAGGACTCGAACCATCTTAAGAACCTTCATCGGCTCCAAAAGCCTATGTATGCTAATTTCTACGTCGATCGTCGATTTCGTCGTCGATCGATTACCGAGGAAATAGTCTGATCGCTTGAATCTGAATCACTTTGAACCAGTGAGTTTGAAAATATTTTGTGATCATTTCCCATAGCGACATTCTTGGTTTTGGCGCCCTTGGCGGGGACCAACCTAGCCAACCACACGCTACAGCGCTGGGTGTGAGAGACACTTTTAGCAAAATTGTTACAGCCCGTGTCCTGAACAGCGAATGAAATCAATCATTGGACTTTTTATTATTGTTCTGATCGCACTTGTATCCAGTTGCGAAAAGCATTTTTGTTTTCGCTTGTAACGACTGTGAGAAATGTATGCCATATTGAGAGCGTATTCTGCAATCCTGATCCAGATTGATGTCCAGACTCAAGAAAAAAATCTTTGTCTGCATTGCTGCTTAGACATAATTGTAAATCGATTAAATGGCATAAAAGGATGTGGCCCAGTCGGTGTTGAACTTAGTCTGTAGATTAAAAAAAACACCTTAATAATGACTAAAAAAAATGTGGCCCAGTAAGCGGATAATTAACAAAGGTATTTTTTAGCTCATTGATGTAGTTTTATCACAGCAAAGAAAACTAATTTGAGAATTTGTATTTGAACAAAGAATGTTTATTCCTAATTGAATATACCCACATAAAGAATATCGCTCGAGCCACGGTAATTGCTCCGTTTTTGCTAGTCCACGAGTAATCATTTTAATTTTTCCTCTTCTACATCACCTTTCTATCCTTTCTATCTACAGAGTACAACGAGGAAATGCTTTCGTGGAAGGAGCAAAAAATGATCGCCAAGCATTTTAATCCACCGGAGAAGTAGGAGGAAAAACGGACTTCCCACCAACCCAGGACCCAACATACGTACTCTGCTGCAGTAATAAGGCGAGTTTGGTGCCACGTTCCTCCGAGAAACCAATTAAATCTCACTGTTTAGACACCATGAAACACCGGCATCAGCGCCATCATCACATTTTTCTACATCGTCTAGGATTTAGCCATATCTATGTATGTACCGCATCAATTTGTTTCCTGGAAGAGATGATCCATCGCGTTTTTGTGTGTTGTTATGTGTGCGCATTTGTACGGAAATTTAAATATAGCTGTATGGTCATTGTTTATCGAAGCATCCCACCAGAACACATTTTAAATTTTGAACCTCTAAGTAAACTATGTGCGTTATAATAACGTTGAATGTCTTGTATTAAAAGATGGAATTAACTAAGATATTTAAAAAAAAAAGGCGGATTGACTGATGGACTACCAATTAACATAGAATCACTCTAGAATTCATCGAGAAATCGATAATAAAAAAGAAATCATCTATCTGAAAAGACTTCAAAGGTATCAATTTATGAATCATTTTATAGTGGAATATAATAAACATCTGAATAGGGCCACCAGTGTCAATAGATTCTTGTTAATCGATAATTGTGGATGTGATGCGCTTTAATTTCCAAAAAAAATCACATCCGACGTAAAGAATAAGGCGTGTCTGCGTGGTTTTATGGTTGGTGTGTTTCGAAGAGGATAAGATATCTGGAAAATTTGGACTAGAACTAACCATTGCTGCTTCATAACATCATCAAACATCTGTATCCCAAATAAATACAAGAATCTGCTTAAATTGTCAAAATTAGGCGACCTTCATCACTAAGAGTACTGATGGCATCCACAAATTGCAGCGCTAATGAAAAATACTTCTGTGACTTCCTTCATCTTCTTTAATTTACCACCTGGGAATTTTCACATTGCAACTGTGCGTTCATTAAATACAATTCCGCACAGTAAGACTTCAGAACCTTTCGTGCATTCGCTTATTCGTTTACTGTGTGGCTAGCAGACTGTCTTGAAAAACAATTCGACATAAATTTCTCATACGCTTTAAGGTTTTAAACTCATTGGCAATAGACAATTTGTAGAAATGAATCCGTGATCCGTGCAACTCAAGTGTGTAGCTGTTGCAATTTTTAAAATATCGCTTATAAACGGAGTAATCTTCAATGTCGTAAACCCATGTATTGGCGCTATAACATTTATTGAACGCATAACAAAGTAGCATGCTTGCTACCATTTTCTCTAAAATCTCACACAGTTTCCTATTTTCAAACAATAAGGCACGATTTCTCCCCACATTGGGTAAAACAGAAATAATGTAGCAAATTCTTCCTCGAGAAGAGATTTGTAACCCCCACTCCAAAGAAGTGATGATTAATATCTTTCCTTGGAGAGATCACAGTGTAAAGACTTCATTGAGCCAACTCGATAGAATGAATCGCCTGCTTCGAGCGTAATTACAGCGGCACACTAGGAGTTAACTTTCTGAAATCAGTATGGCGAAAAGCATCTAAGGTTCGATTTCTCAAAATTAAGCACCTTCATCGAAAATATATTTGGTAGGCATAGTAGCGGACACCTTCCTACATAACCGGTACCAAATAGTTTTTCATGAAAAGTTCCTAATTTTGAGAAAACTCGCATTAGATGTCTTTCGCCATACAAATTTCTGGCGGTTAACTCATGCTGGCTATTTGCGCATATACGATAGCGCCTGGATGTGGAAGCGGCGAGTAGAAAATCAGCTACTGCCAATAATGAATTGGTTTAAAAGTTTTAGCAGATAGTTAACGTATTTTTTGAAGTTATCTAAAAGTGAAGGGGCAGGTGTTTGAAAAAAAAACCTATAGCAACATTTATAGCGTTTCGTCAAAAATGATCATTCAAATTCTGGTAGACGACTAACTTCGACAAATTATGGTTTTTTTTCTGTATGTGTGTATTGAGGTATCCCTAGCAGCACAATTCTGGTTGATTCAGTTGCAGCAACTGTAATGTGACACAATTTGGTCACATACAAGTCACAGACACATGTCTATAACAAGTGTGTTACTCGGGATTTAACAGTCAACATTAAACTACATTCAACTCGTAGAAAACAATACGCGTGATTGAAGATCAAATATAATGTTAATGATTGCAAACTTATTACATGAACTTATTGCAAACAACGCTTTTTACAAATTTTCAAAAAGGCTAAGGTTTCAAATACGCATCCTACGACACTGGTAGCCCTAGACGAAATAACACAAGTTCACCTTAAAAATCAAAGACCATCCGACATTACCCGAACTTATAAATATAGAAATAGATAGTGTTAAGTATCAAGCTGCGTCAACGGAATATCCCTTCCACCTTGGAGCATGCCAGAGCCTCTCTGGGCCGAGTGCCACTCGAGAGCAGCGCCTTATTTTATACAAGTGGCCAGCGGATAATGATGCCCAACGAAGGACCAAAAGGCATTCCTTATTTAGCACTTTTGTATCGCCAAAGTCAAGGCAAAGATGAAACGAACCGTTGACGTTCTCATCGTCGTTGCAACGAGAGTGCGGATTTTTTTCTCAATACACAAGGCTAGGTGTAGTTGGTACAAGTTAGTGGGAAGCAGCAACAAAGATGCTGGAGATCAAGTTTATGAGTGCCGTTTTATTACCGAGGGCGCCTTAGGCAGGGAAAGGCCTTTAAACAGTGTACATAAAGGGGGGAAATCTGTTAATGAGTAATGCGGAAGCATAATTAATTGGGTGAAAATAAATTATCGGTCAGTGTAACTGAAGGCATAATGACAAACAAGAAAATAATACTCACTACAGATGGATGGTCAGGTAAAAAGCATAAGAGAAATTTACTTCCGGAACATGGTTCTCAATTATTAAATCATTCAAACAATGTTTTACCTATCAATTTTTGATAAGAACTGGAAATACATTCGAAAGGAAGTTGTATATTTGTAAACTACATGTTCTATTGTTTAATCAAAATTATGATCGCAGCAGTAAGTAAATCGCACATATATTGTCATGAAAAGGACTGGATCCCGGATGACGTGTGTTTCAAAAAGGCCAAAGTAAACAACAGCACGATATAAAAATCAATTTTAAATGTGTGATACCAAACTAATTAACGAAAGGCGAGCAATTGTGACAGTAGAAATCAAAATATATTTGTAGTTCACCGACATAGCCAAGAGTTGTATGTTTATCCGAAAGTCCATGTTGTGTAGCAGAATAACTTACTTATGGAATCAATGGAGCTGTAGACTTCCCTCGTCACGAGATAATGCATTGCAGTAAAGGTAAATAATAAGTGCTTGATGTAGTGCTTCTGTAACTCACATTGCCTCGTTAGAAACAGTGTGATTTTCATCAGTAAAGAAGACTAAGGGAGACTTGATCCGCTTTCCAATGGAAAGTTTCCATATTTCTAATACATCCCGTTTAAAATTAGTAAATTTGGAGATTTTTCATTACAAGGTAAGGCCGGAGGAATTTTTATTAACTTCTTCTGTCTCCGCCCTCCTCAGAATTTCGTGGAAAAATTTGATTATTTGAGGGGGATCTGAAATTTGAAACGAAAAATTAATAAAAAGCACAAAATAATTTTCTTATCAAAATTCAGAACTTTGTTCAAAAATTCTTCATGAAAACTGATTAAGTCTTTCGATTTTATAAATTTATTCATTTATTTTTTTATTTTCTATTTGGAATTGAACATCGAAAACCGTTTAATCGAACATACCATTTGGATAAAACCCAAATTGGTCGTTTTGCAGAAAGATCCAATTGATCAAACAAGTTATGCGGGGGAAAAATTCATTGGCTGAACACGTTATATGGCAAGAAATGTCACCAAATGGCCCTTTCTGCCAAACACCCATATCAGAACAAACTGACCTATTCTGCCAAACGACTTTTTTTGGTTGAACCACATTTTCTTACAAATGAAATTTTCGATCAGAACGGTATCGGCTTAATGGCTTGTTTGACAAAACAACTTTTGACCAAACGGCCCTTCCCGCCGTTTTGAACAAAAGTCATTCGGCGAAAACCATTTGTTCGAATGTCACTTGGCCGAACAACACGTTAATCCGAAAATCATCTAGCCGAATTCAATATGGCAGAAACGAACGTTTGGTCAAAACGGTTATTAGGTCGAAAATGGTTTGGCTGAAAATGTTATTTGGCCGAAACTGAGCCGAAACTAACATACGGTCGAAAGGTACATAAGGGCTAACTGGCCCGAAGTCATTTGCCTTTATAGGCCGTATGAGACTAATGGCCATTTCGGCCCCAAAGCATTTTCAGCCTCACAACTTTCTTGGCCAACGACATATTCGGCGGTTAACCATTTCTGAAAAATGGCAGTTTCAGACAAAAAAACATTCGGCCAGATGGACTAATGATTTGCTCGGTTAAATTGTGTGTTTGGTCAAATAAGTTTTGGTCATATTGTCTTCGGTCGTTTGATTTCAATGAAAAAAATACTTTGGATATCAACAAAAATCCTTAGGAATATCCTCGAAAATTTTTCGAAAAATCCAATCGCCAATTTTTGCGTGACGTACTTTATGGATCTACCCTTTTCAGATTTTTCTCGCATTTTCCGTGCAATTCTTCATAATTCCCAGGGAAAATTTTTCATCATAAACTTTCAAGGCGATTAACTCGGGATATCAACCGGAATATTTAAGGAATTTCAAAGAGAAATCTTTGGATTTCAATGTAAAATTTTTCAGAATTTCTATTGGAAGTACTTCTTAGTTTGGACGGAAAGCATTTCGAAATTTTCACGAGAGATTTCACTGGTATGTACTTCAGATTATGTTTACTATTTATTTCTTAAAATTAAATTTTAAGATTTTAAACGATGCAAAAATGTCGACGGCGGCATGATTCCAAAAACTTTTGGCGGAGACGGAATGGTGCGGTGGCGCACAACTCTACATATGTCGTAAATTGTCGTTTATAGATTCATCAGAAGACTATTTTCGAGAAATCGTTAAGAAAAAGCTGAGCAAACTGAGATGTCCACCCTAAGACTACTCCTGAAGCACCCTTCAAGGGTCTTGGAAGGCAACTAAGATCTATTGTGCTTAACAAATTCATAAGAAGTTTATTCGTAAAGAATCATGAAGAATGAGCGTACGCATTACACGCTTCAGCCTGCAAACATAAACTATTCCTCCTACAGATTCACCTGGGGGAACTTCTTGATGTTTCAGAAGTTGCCAATGAGGTCTTTGGTACTTTACAGACTCACTAGAAGTTTATTCATAGGAAATCTTGCATAAAGAACTGTCGCATGACACGTTTTGGTCTACAAACAGGAATGTTCCCTTCTACAGGTTCTCCCTGAGAATCCTGTGTTGTTCCGGAAGTGGCCAAAAAGCTCTTTTTCCTCTTACAAAGACGTCACAGGTTTATTCGCCAGACACCGTGAAGAATCGCATGATCTGTTTTGTTCTTCATGAATATCTCTTTCTTTTGATATAAGAACATGAAGTTTAGCTCAATTAATCATCAGATATTTGAATTTCTATACTTTCATTGCATAAATACCACACATATAACCCCATTGTACCTTGAGTAGTAGGTCCAAATTAAAACTAATACATTTGGGTAATGAAAGAACATAACAGCTTTCGATTGGAACCTGTTTATTGAAAATACAAAATGAGTAAAAATAGAGTAAAAATGCCGTTTTTTGGCCAAAACTGCCAGAAATAGATGGGTGCCGTGAACAAACGAGTTTTGGTCAAATTCCTTATTTCCCTTATATACCCTTAAAATTTTTCTTCTAGTATAAAAACATGGAATGTAGTCAAGTGGATTCCTGAGATATTGAATTTAATGCCTTTTTTCTGGAAAAAAAAATCCCATTGTGCAATGGGTTGAGCATACTGGATGACATTGCTCATAAATCATAGTCAATTTTGTTTTAGCACGGGGGAGTGGTCTTGCTTCACAACCCTATTCAAATGTTGAGCGTTTCATGAAAACTGCATTATTACATGCCGAAGTTTATTTTTCAAAATAAAGTGATGTATGGACGAGACTTCCGCAATACTCAAAGCAAATTTCCGTTCATTTCCGCTTGAGTAGGGCACATACTGAAAATGTATACTACCCCCAGAAGCACCTAAAATATTTTTCTGGTTTTTAGGTATTTTTTCAGCTAAAGTTGTAGAGTAAGCACTATAAACATCCTAGTATCAATGACAAAGTGGTAGATAATAGTCTAAAGAAGCTATTAACGACTATTGCTTCCAAGAGCGTAGCCAGAGGAGGTCAGGGAGGGGCTAATTGGTGGAAAGATTGAACGGGTACTGAAATGAATTCCTTTAAACATGTGCACTTTACGTTCCAATCATATTCAAAAATAGGTGGTTGAATTCAAAAGATTCCCAAAAACTTATTAGGGTATCCAGGATCCATAATATATGAAAGTTCGAAACAATTCGAAGCATTTTGGGCTCAAGAATTCTCCTTGAAATCCTTTTAGAAGCTCCTTATCCACAAATTTCTCTGATTATCTGAAAATTATTATCTGAAAAACCGTCACTATATTTTTTAGGAAATTCCTTGAAGATTTCTTTTCTCCTCTCCAAGTTTTACTTTTAGACATTTCTTCGGCTATTCTTCCAGGACAATCTCCGGTATTTCCTTCAGGAATGCATTCGAAAGTTTCTTCAAGAATACATACGGAATTTCCTCCTAAAATTCCACCAGAAGTTTTATCAGAAATTTATGAAGGAGATCCTCCGATTTCACTACATAATTTCACTTGCGAATCTATCAGAAATTCCTTCGGAAATTCTTCTAGGAACTTTTACGGGCATTCCTCTAGGAACTCTTCCTTCAATTCCTCCGGGATAGCTTCCAGGAATGTTTAGGGGAATACCTCCATAAATTCAATAGCGAAATCCTCTAGGATTTCACTCTGGAATTCTTTTCGCAATTACTTCAGAATATCCTTCAATAATTCCTCTAGAAATTTCTCCAGGAATTCGTCCAAGTATTTCCCCGGAAAATCTTCCAGGTATTTTTTCAGGAATTCCTTCAGGTACTTCTCCGCAAATTTTTCCGCGGAATTGTCCAAAAAATCTTTTTGGACTTCACTCGGAATTCACTCCAAAATTTCATTCGGAAATTGATTCGAGAGTTCCTCCAAGATAACTTCCAGGAATTTCTGCAGAACAAACCCCGGGAATTCATCCGGTAATTTCTTCAGTAATTCATCTGGGAATACTTTCAGTATTTCATCTGGGAATTTCCTTGTAGGAATTCCTCCGGAAGTGCTTGTGGTAGTTTCTCAGGGAGCTCCTCCAGAAGTTTTTCCATGAGTTCCTCCGGGAATCCTTCCATGAACTTCACGGGAAATGGGTTTCCAGAAGTTCCTTTAGAAATTCAACTCCGGTTATTCCACCGGCTGTTCCTCTGAAAATTCCTCCGGAAGTTCCACCAGTAGTTCCTCCGGGAATTCATTCAGGCTTTCTTTCAGGAATTCATTTGGGCTTTCTTTAGGAATTTATCCACAAACTCCTCCAGAAGATCCTCGGAGAATTTTTCTGGGAGTTCCTCCGGGAGGTTCTTTAAGAATTTTTCCAGGAGTTCCTCCTGAAATTCTTAAGGTACTTCATTTGGAATTTCATACAGGAGTTCTTATGAGAGTTCCTCCAGGATTCCCTCCGGAAATTCTTCCTGAAGTTCTTCAAGAAATTCCTCCAGAAGTTCCACCGGCAGTTCCTCGGAGGAACTGCCGGTGAAACTCCCGGAGGAATTCTCGTAGAAACTGTCGGTGGATCTCCCGGAGGAGTTCCCGAATGAATTGCCGGAGGAGCTCCCGTAAGAACTCCCGGTGGAATTTCAAGAGGAATTCCTAGGAGAATTCTTAGAGGACCTCCCGGAGAAACTACCAGAGAAAGTATCAGAAGAACTAACCCGAGCAGCACAAGTCAGACAAAAATGGTTGCAGCAACTTGATTGTGACTAAATCTGGTCACATATGAGTTGCAGCAACCTATGTGAAGCATGTGTGCTGCTAGGGTAAGAATCAGCTAAGTTTCTGAAGAAAGCCTAAATGATTTCTTGAAAAAAGCCTGAATTATTTCCTGGAAGAACTCCCGGAGGAATTCCCGGAGAAACTCCCAGATGAATTGCTTTTGAAATTCCCGGAGGAACCCTCGGAGGCATTCTCGAAGGAACTCCCGGAGGAATTTTTGAAGAAACTCCCTTGAGAATTTTCAAAGGAACCCCCGAAAGAACTGCCAGCGAAACTCCCAGAAAAATTCTAGGAAAAAATCTTGAATAATTCATCTTATAGACCAGCGGCTCTCAGCCTGGGGTACATGTACCCCTAGGGGTACCTTCGCTGGCCCCAGGGGGTACCTCGGAGAAAAAAACATAATGACGGATGTATTACAATTCCAATCAAAACTTATTGATCAAGTTTTGATATGTATAATTATATAATAAATAAAACCTTTCCGTCAAATTTTTTTATACACTCAATCGATTCTTTGTTTTATTTAAGATGGTTATACAACAAAGCCAGAAATCGGCCATCTTGGAGACCACGTGCTTTTTATAGTGATTTTTCAAGAGCACGAATTGAGAGAACCACATTGCCCACGGGGATGGAACATTCGTAGATCGTTTGCTTACTTATGGTAAACAATCGACTTTAATTTCAGCATTTTACGAGAATTATTACGCTAGATTTGAACTTTTGATAATAGGAGTAGAAAACCGTGTGGTGAATTCAAAATTCACCACATGGCTTGATTGTATAATCACCTTAAGGCTCAAATTACTGTCATCCAGTCATTGACGAGAAAGACAGACACGTGCTCCTACCACCCCCAGTAATAAAACCACCCACCGAGGAGAAAAAGCATTCTCCAGCTGGATAGGGGAAGTATTTTTGTTTCAAAACTACATCATCCAATAGCGAAAACATAACTATATCCGGTGGATGCTTCATTTGGTTGTATTTCGCTTAAGTTTTCAAAAAACTGCCTTTTGCAACACTTTTGGCCAAGAGGGGAAGTCGACGATTTACTCTCACGCTCTCTTATATATAACTTTTAACTTTCATAATATAATATTCAACTTTCCAAAGAACCCATATTTGTTAAGCCATCTGAGAATTCTCTTTAACGAACATCGGGTGAATTTTTCAGGCCGGTTCACACGTGCAGCACCGATTTTGTTTTCGATTTTTCAAATAGCTGGAGGCTTAAAAAATATGGATTCTTCGAGAAAGTTGACCTTAAATAAGCCAAACAATCGACTGAGACAATAAAACGAGATACAAATAATGACGGGAAAGGTCAATTATGTATTTTTTTTATTTCAGACCTTTGTTTGTACACATTAAGCATGGCGATTAATACATCAAACCCTATTGAATCCTACCCTCTAAAACCAGCACAGTATATGAAGAGCTGTGCGACAAATGATCAAAAGGGCAAAACGTTGAATGAACAAATTATAGAAATCTTCAATGCAATCTACCTATTCCGATCAAAATATTGAATAATATCTTAACAACATGCTTCTGACATAGAATCTAAAGTCTGAAGGTACGCAAGCCTCCATTTGGGAGGCACGAAGGCCTCCATTCAAGCAGCTCGAAGCATCCTTTATAGAGGTTCGGAAGCATCCTTTCAACGTGGCTTGGAAGCTTCCCTTCGAGTGGCTCGAAAGCCTCTTTTCAAGATGCGCGGAAGCCTAAGAGGCTCAGAAGCCTCCTTTCAAGAGGTTCGGTAGCCTCCTATCAAAAAGCTCAGAAGCCTCCCTTCAAGAGGCTACTTTCAGCCGCCTTTAAAGAGGCTCGGAAGCCTCCCGTCGAGTGGCTTGGAATTATTCTTTCAATAGGCTTGGAAGCATACTTTCAAGACCTTAAGAAGTCTCTTTTTAAAAGGCTCAGAAGTCTCCTCCGCCTTTCAAGAGGCTCTGAAGCCGCCCTTAAGATGCTCGGAAGCCTTGCTTCAAGAGGCTCGTAAGAATCCTTTCAAAATGCTCGAAAGCCTCCTTTCAAAAGGCTTGGAAGTTTCCCGAAATTCTTCTTCCAAGTGGCTTGGAAGCGAATTTTAAGATACTCAGAAGCCTCTTTTTGAGTGGTTCGAAAGCCGCTTTGAAAAGGCTGTGAAGCTTACTTTCAAGGCGCTCGGATGCCTCCTTTCAAGAGGCTCTGAGGCTCCCTTTCAAGGGCTCAAAAGTCGCCTTTCAAGAGGCCCGGAAGCCTTACTTCAAAAGCGACGGAAGTTTTTTTTTTGTCTTTATTATCGCGACTTCCAGCCCGAGGCAGCGACGGAAGTCTTTTTTCAAGAGGCTCAGAAGGCTCCTTCCAAAAGGATCCATAAGCCTCCTTTCAAGAGGCATGTAAGCTTTCCTTTAAGAGGCATAAAATTCTTCTTCAATGAGGCTTGGAAGCATGTTTTCAAGATGCTCAGAAGCCTTCCTTAAAGAGGCTCGGAAGCATCCATTGAAGAGGCTCGGAATTCTTCATTCAAGAGGCTTGGAAGCATACGTTCAAAGTGCTCAGAAGCCTCCTTTTAAGTGGCTCAAAATCCGCATTTCAAGAGGCTCTTAAGCCTCCCTTCAAGAAGCTCGGAAGCCTCCCTATTATTGGCTTGAAAGCCTTCCTTCAAAAGGCTTGGAAGCCACCAATAGTCAAATAAGGCCTGTAGGAAGCACAATGTGCAAATTTTCTTTGAATTGGATTGTTTTACGGAATAATGCAAACTTCAGCCAGCTTCATGGAGAGCTATATATCCCGTTAGCATTCATTTTCATTTACAGCAGAAAAAATAGGGGGTACCGTCAACTGGGGGGAAGATGATCATTGAGGTGAAGATGATCATTTGATGTGTCAGTCAAAAGTGACAAATTTTTTTATGAAACGGTAATCAACAATATTCTCAGTTCAAGTAATGTTACCGCTAGGTAGAAATCCGAGTTTTTCGATTATAATCATGAAAATGTATTTTGTGGAAGAAAGAGAGAGATAGTCATAAATGACGCTATTTTCGTTTCAAATATTGACTTCGTAGACTTCTTTTCGTAGGAAATTCAACATTCATACAAATAACCTAGTGTATTTTGACTACTAGGTCATAATGATTTTAGTAGAGCTGTCTTGATCAACTTCACCCCAAACCAGATTACTCAAAAAATGTGTGATAATTTAATTTATTTTAATAAATGCGAACGCATTTCAGAAAACTAAAGTTGTTGATTATTGCAACGTATACCAGTACATGTTTTGAAAATATTTGTTTCGATTTAAAATGTAAACAAACATTGTTATTGCATGTTTTGTCTTAAAAATGATCATCTTCCCCCCAGTTGACGGTACCTCAATTAATGCAAAAGTTTGAAGGGGTAGCTCTTAAGAAAAAGGTTAAGAACTGCTGTTATAGACCAATCTCGTCTAGCTGAAACCTTTGTAGGGGTATGTAGCTGGATCATCATCATTATCAGAGGATCTCCCGGAGAATTCCCTGAGAAGTTCCCCGAGAAATTCTCGGATGAGCTTCTTGAGGAATTTCTATATAAACTCCTGAAGAAGACTAAATGAATTCCAGAAATAAAGCCTGAATGAATTCCCGGAGGGAATTCTGGAGAAATTCCCGGAAGAATTTGCAGAGGAACCCCCGTAGGAACTGCCGATAGAACTACCGGAATAATTCTCGGAGGAAATCCTAGAGGAATACCTGAAGGAACTGCCGGTGGAACTCCTGGAAAAATTTCCGGAGGAACTCCCGAAGGAATTTTCTTTCGGAGAAACTCCTGGAGGATATCCGATATCCCAGTGGAAATCTTGAAGGAATGCTTTCAGGATTTCTTTGGAAATTAATCTAGATTCCTCCGAAAATTCCATTGTTAGTTTCATTTTCAGTATAATTTGTGTATAAATGTTCGATGGAATTCCTGGAGAAATTCTATGAAATTTTCACAAGAAATTATTTGAAACATTCACGGAAATTTTATGGAATTTACAAAAGAAATTCGAAGTTTTTCGCGAAATTCTCATGAATGTTTACTGGTAATTCTGCGGAATTTCCACGGAATATTCCTAGAAATTCCTCGGCGCAATTTTTCAGAAATTTTTATGAGAAACAGCACGAAAGAATTATCTGAAGAATTCCCTGCAGAACTTACGAAGGAGTTCGTGGAGGATTTCTTGGAGTAAATAATGGTGAAATTTTCTGCTCAATCCTCATCGGAATTTATGGTGGAATTCCTGAAGACATTGCCGAAGAAGTTACTGGAGGCATTCCTAAAGAATACTGGATAGAATGCCTGTAGCAGTTGCCGAAGGAATTCCTGGGGAAACATTGCATATTGTTTTTCTGCCTATTTTATAATAAATATTATATCAGAGAGGATTCGTTTAGAAATTCATATGTATTAGACCTCTTTATGTTTTCAAAAAGTATCAAAAATTCAACCGGTCAGCCCAGAATCACAATTCTTATGCTGAAATAAGCCTCCTGTCAAATTTTCAGCTAATTCGGATACAATTTCGAGGTGGCTCAAGTCGATTTAGTGTTTTTGGGCTATTTTCAATTTTGAAAAAAATCTAACAAGAGATATAAAATCCAAAAACCATCGCAACAACCTCTATATGGAAGATTTTGGTGTGCTCTACAAGTCTTGTGAACATTGCGATTCGTTCCGTTCACGTTTTGGCCATGTGAAAGTGATTTTTAAGCTTTAAAGTGCATAAAAACACTCTTCCCCCTTAAAGTCGTTGTTCTACAAAATTCTTGAATTTATGACAAATCATTGGTAATTTATTATATTTATTTTCCTCTTTTTCCCCTGGACATTTGAGTATTATAATTGCTAACGTTTGATTTACCGTTAAATTCTTAAAAATCAGAAGCTGAACATTTGTAATAAATTTGCACGCTAGGATTTTCTCAAACAAGTTATTCGAACAAAACATTTGATGCTTACAACAAACGACTTCCAAATTTGGTTTATTTCACCATATGTCTGTATGCTTTTAGCATTTAGCGCGTCGTAGTAACAAGTGAAATTAAAGCTTCTTTGTTCGAACAACTTGTTTGACGAAATCCCAACGTGCAAATTTATGACTAATGTTCAGCTTCTGATTTTTAAGAATTTAACGGTAAATTGGACATTAGAAGTTATATTACTCAAATGTCCAGGGAAAAAAGAGGAAAATAAATATTTTAAATTAGCAATGATTTGTCATAAATTCAAGAATTTTGTAGAACAACGACTTTGATTTAAAACAGTGTTTTTATGCACTTATAAGCTTGAAAATCACTTTAACATGGTCAAAACATGAACGGAACGAATCGCAATGTTCACAAGACTTGTAAAGCACATCCAAATCTTCCATATAGAGGTTGTTGCGATGGTTTTTGGCTTTTATATCTCTTGTTAGATTTTTTTCAAAATTGAAAATAGCCCAAAAACACAAAATCGACTTGAGCTACCTCGAAATTTTATCCGAATTAGCTGAAAATTTGACAGGAGGCTTATTTTAGCATAAGAATTGTGATTCTGGGCTGACCGGTTGAATTTTTGATACTTTTTGAAAACATGAAGAGGTCTAATATGTATGGTTCTAGTTTTCTAAATAACTTATGGAAGAATGCAGGATTTTTATAATAATTGTTATAGCCTCTCATTTTGTTTAAAAATATCTGGTGAGCAAAATATCATGCATTTTTGAATCCATTATTGTTTAAATCATTATTGTTGTTAAATAAACGCACAACGCGAACGTTGCATTGTAAGCGTGAATGCGTCACGTTCATTGAGGTTGCGTTTTAGTACAAATCGCTGACTTCAACGCCCAGCGCGACGCAACGTGCAACGAGCTATTGTGATCCAACCTTTACTGTTGGTTGTGGATTTGGTTTCAAAGTTTTTGGAAATTTTAAGGAAATAGTGCCAAGCACTAATATTCATGTGTTTTTATAAAACTATTATAACACTACGATTCAGAAGACCTAAAAAAGTTGCCCCCCCCCCCCCCTCGTGTTTAGGCAGCTTTCCCGGTAGTTGATCAACCCTAGGGACCAACCCTAGGGATTGTTTCCAGTCGGACGATATCCTTCTGGATTTTCTGGAGATCTGGAGCCGGAAGACGTATGTCCATCGCGCGTGTTCCCAGGTTCATAACCATACTGCCACCATATTGTCTGAAACATCGCCATTCATGTGCTCTTCGTAGTACTGCCGCCACCTTTGAAATGACCTCACGCTCGATCGTAAGAAGGTTCCCGTTTATGTCCTTACACATATCGGGCTGTGGCACGTGGCCCTTACGTGAACGGAATAACTTCTCATAGAACTTTCGTGCGTTATTAGCGCGGAAAAGTTGCTCCGTTTCAACACGGTCTCTATCTTCATGCTGGCGCTTTTTCCTCCGGAAAATCGAGTTTTGTCTGTTCCGCGCCCGTTTGTATCGTGCCTCGTTCGCCCTAGTGCGGTGTTGCAGCAATCTCGCCCATGCTGCATTCTTCTCTCCCACTAACTGCTCACATTCGCCGTCGTTTATTTGATTCGGGGGCACCGTACCTAGTGCAGCGGTTGCGGTGCTACCAATGGTGGATCGAATATCTTTCCAGCCATCTTCAAGGGCTGCTCTTCCATTGGGAGTGCCACTTCCAGCTGCTGCGCGTAGGGCTAGTCTGCCGTCTTGTAGCCGCCCAATATTTAGCCGCGCCGGACGACTCCGACGCGTGTTGTACACTGTCGAGAGTTTTGAGCGCGGACATATTGCAACGAAGTAGTGGTCGGATTCAATATTCGCACTGTGGTAAGTGCGTACGTTTGTGATGTCGGAGAAGAATTTGCCGTCGATTTGGTCGATTTGGTTTACCGTTTCTTGATTAGGTGATTTCCATGTGGCCTTGTGGATATTCTTGCACAGTAAGGGGGAAGTAAGTGCTTCGGACTACCATTCCGCGGGAGGCTGAAAAGTTTATGCATCTTTGGCCGTTATCGTTCGATACGGTATGCAGACTATCCGGTCTATAGATTTCCTCCCTTCCTACCTAAGCGTTCATGTTGCCGACGACGATTTTGACGTCCCACAGTGGGCATCTATCGTATGTCTGCTCCAGCTGTGCATAGAACGCTTCTTTCTCGTCGTCGGGTCTCCCTTCGTGTGGACAGTGCACGTTGATGACTCTATAGTTGAAGAAACGGCCTTTTATCCTCAGCTTGCACATCCTTGCGTTGATTGGCTGCCAGCCAATCACGCGGTGGCGCATCTTGCCCAGCACTTTATGGTTGGTGCCACAGTTTTAGTAGAAGGCAGCCGCGCTTAATCCATTTTCTAGCTAGGGCAATAAGTTGTGGTAATTAAGGATTCATCCTATTTAGTCCCCGCTACCAACAACAGTCTCAGACATAAAACATAATTAATGTTTCCTTGCAGACAGTTGAAAAACTCGAATTCGTCTTGTTTGGGGCAGAACTGTATGCAGCGGAGGTAACTTTCCAAGCAATTAGTTAAAAAACCTCGGTACCCGGTCCTAGGCTGAACTGACTGCTAGAAAAATCGATTTGGGGGGTTCAAATACGTACTAACTCTTCGTGAAATGGTCTTGTAGACAGAGGTAAACCCCGGCTTTTCAGCGTTTTACTTGTTGTATTGTAAAAGCAAGACAAAGATGTGGTTAGGGCTCCGATGCATGGCCAAAAACAGTATCACTGTTCTGTTTTCTCAAGAGAGGATTGACTTCCTATTGATAAGCGGCGCGCCTTCAATGTAATTGCTCTCTGTGGAGGATATAAATTGTGGGACCTTGTCATGAAGCTCTTGAGAAAGCAAAACAACAACTGTATCGAAACCGATACTGCATTGCTCCTCAGTAGTAATGGAGTAATTCGACTTGCACTTTAACACTAAGGATACGGGTATCGCTACAATAGATCTAATAACTGGTCGTAGTGGCACACCCGAACAGGAAAAAATGGGTCTTTGAGCCTTCTATCAAAAGCTCGGGTTTTGGAGTGATCCTTTAGCCTACACGTATACTTAGTATACTACCGTGAATCGCATATTTGTCCCATATGAATAGGAAACCCAGCAAAGATGGGGCAGATATGCGATTCACGGCGGTATACGAGAAAGGCAAAAAGTATTTTGTAACACACACAACACACAATCGAAAAACGTTATTCTGGATTTCACACATTTACAATGTAAGTATCGTATATTGCCGTTTGAAAATAAATAAATCATTCTGTATTGATTCTACACGTATACCTCGTCCTAAAAAGTAACAAATGTCATACCGGGAACATTCCTTTTTTCATTGTAGATAAATAAATCAACCCACAGGGACAGTTTCTCATGCATACACTGATCTAAAACAATTTGGAAACAAACCATGTGCTTTCCAATTACTCTATCCAATAACGGCAAAAGCGGCAGGATGACGGAAGTGGCATTTTCATTCCGGCGGGTAGCTGTGTGGGCTGTGATGCGAACGCGCTTCTCTCAGAGGGATATCTATCAAGGTCGGGGGAGACGTGATTTTGTGTGATTCTGGGTCGGATTGGTGGATTAACGACAGGTTCGTCCCAATTGTGTAACTACCCGCGTAGCCTAAATTTCCCACTGAACCTTCCTGCTTTGATTGGAATTCCTGCGAAAAAAAAGATAAAGGAGATGGGGATGCCAATTATAGTGCTTATCGCTACGCACAGACCATTATCACTATTTCTCTGAATGTCATGATTAAATCACTTTAAGTTTTAAATTACTGTACATTCAATACGCGATGATTGTCTAAAATTGCTATTCGAATTTTATGCGATGCATTGCTCGAGTCCTGTTGCGAAGCATCATGCGGAATATGTACTTGAAATAGATGATGACCCTTATATGATTATGTATAACACGTGACACAATTAGCAACTACACGTTGTTGCATTTGAGTATTAGTTATGCATGCGAAAGAAAGGACTGTGCATTTTACATTTCCAGGTCCTCGGTCGACTCGGCCTCGCGGAGAAGAAGTCGCTGCTCGATTTTCTTCTTAACATTCATCTTTTTCACCGTCCTTCGATTCCGTACGCCGTCTTCCTCGTCCATCATGCGAAGAATCGTTGTCTGAGGGGAACAAATCAAAGTATTATGTATTTACCTACGTACGAACCATTGGAATTGCGTATTGTCTGAATAGAGTTTCAAATAGAATTCCATAATATGATTTGTATTGAATTTTGAATTTGATTTGCCATAATTGGTTTGATTTGGTTCTCATTCACGATTTGAATCTATTTTATATGCCGGTCTAATCAAATATATTCTATTAATACGTCGAAACGTGTATCGCACGAAGTATGAATTAAAGGTGAAACCGCAAACAATTTACTTGATGGGACGTGTTTCCGTCACACCAAACAAACCTGTTTATATTTCTACCCAAAGTGCTTTATGCACTTGCACATGCAGTATTAGTTTCTACTCACCTGATCCGAACAATCCATCGGTGCAACGGAAATGTCACGCACAGCGCGGAAATTACCGCAGTTGTTCAAATGCTCGTTCTCCAAACGGAAGTAGTTCCAGATGAAACGCCGGAAAACCTCCAGTGGACTGAGAATCGATACGATAATCTCCCGCTCGATGTAGCCCATCTCGATGAGGCTCATGGACAGCGTCCACCCGAACCGCAGTATCAAATCCTCCACGATGGCGAAGTAGTAGAACCACTGCAAGGAAACGGCACGATAATATCGCGACATCTGCATTTTGCACACATTGAGGGTTGATTATTGGCCCCTGCTGACTGTATAATTGGATCACCCTCGATACTGTAATTAATGTGCTTTTGCTTTGTATTCAGCGCTGATGCTATTTCAAATGTTGGATACAATTAGTTTTGCGAGCACAGGCGTGTAAATACAAAATTCGGAGATAGCGTAATCAATTCTCGTCCACAAATTGTGAGGACAAGTTTTGGCATGCAGAGCATGCGGAAAGGAAAAACTATGCTTCGTAAACGTAAATCATGTTTACGATATAAAATGTTTGAAACTCTATTCTATCACTTAAGTCTATCATATGAGCTGACAGTTTTAATAGTATGAATCGACACCCAGCACATTTCCATAAAGATGTTTTCCAATGCCATCATTTAAGTTTGTTCATCCCTTGGATGATAATCGTTTTGCTACCTCCATTATTCAAAGGCAAATTTTTATAACGACTTGTTTTTTGTAAACAAAAATTCAAACATCGGTTTGACGAATC
Organism: Armigeres subalbatus; assembly: GCF_024139115.2. Taxonomy (NCBI): domain Eukaryota; kingdom Metazoa; phylum Arthropoda; class Insecta; order Diptera; family Culicidae; genus Armigeres; species Armigeres subalbatus. The sequence goes on from NC_085140.1 coordinate 170,605,620, forward strand.
TGATAGCACTCCCACACAAACCAATCCCAACAACAGGTAGCATACCCGAGCAAAGCTTGAAATCAAAACGATAACTTGTTTTGATGTTGAGGAATTGCTGATTTTGATTACTTAAATTCTTATCCTTTTGGTCGATTACAACAGTATATGTAGGCATTCACTGAAAAAGCTTTCGCGGCTACATTCGTGCCGAAAATCGCTGTAACTGTAATCAAATGCGGCTATTATACATCAGTCGTTTTCAACCGATTTTATCAGGTTTTTCTATTATCCATTTCTTCTAGTTTCTGCCCGGGCAGAAGCCATGAACAGAATAACAAAACATGTTATGGACTTGATTGACATAAGAGATAAAAGAACAGGCAACAATATCAAAAATTTGCACCGAAATATCATTTGAATATCAAGATATGCTATGGATAAGATCAAACTAATGGCACATGCTATTGATCACTTATTACAAATAGCATAACTTGATCTTCTCATGATATTTTAGTGCAAAATATTGATATTATCGTCTGATCTTTTATCTCTTATATCAATCATATCCATATCTCATTTTGATATCTTATCAACATTTGATATTATTTAGCTATTTTCGTCTACTCGGGTGGGCATTGCAAAATATTATATCTTTCGTTAGAGCTGTGGGAGTACAACAATGGATTTAGAGAAATGCAATTTTGGTGATATACAGAATGATCTGAATAGGCAAAATTTTATCGAAATTCAAATGACCATAACTCTGTGAAAAATCAACCGATTTCTTTGGTTCTTATAGTGTTCGACTGAAAAATTAATCAAGTTTTGGAAAACTGGTTCAAATCCATGTTCAGACCGCTGGATATCGGAGATAATCCGGCTAATTTGAGGGCATGTCAAAAATGCTATTTTTTGAGCGCTTGTATTTTTTGCTTTGGTGAAATGTTGACTCTTTTTATATTTTTTCCACAAACTAGAGCTCTTCCTGAGATGATTGATGTATTGATGTCACAGATCGTACATCAAAAACCTGAGATATGGCCGTTTCCGGTAGCTGTTCAGTTTCCCAGATTCTGACTATCAGTACGTGCATGCAAGTGGCCAGCTTTTCCGGATCCATCTTGATCAGCTAAACTTCGATACCATCCTTACCAGTTGCTTTATTGGTCTTTAGCTGTTGGATGGCATCCTTAACTTCCCTCAAGGTGGGGGCTGGTGGGCTTCCATCATCCACTGAACTGCCTTAGTCACCTCCTCCGCTGCTTTGACTTTCACTGCCTGTACTCTCAGCGCCATTCAAATGTTCCTCGTAGTGCTGCTTCCACATTTCAATCAGCACACGTTCGCCCGTCAAGATGCTCACATTCTTATCCCTGTACATCTCGGCTCCCGGCACGAAGCCTTTGCGGGATGCGTTGAGCTTCTGATAGAACTTGCGTGTTTCTTGAGAACGGCACAGCTGTTCCATCTCCTCGCACTCCGCTTCTTGCATGCGGCGATTCTTCTCCTGAAAAAGGCGTGTCTGCTGTTCTCGCTTCCGTCTATACCGTTCCACGTTCGGCCGGGTACCTTGCTGCAGCGATCGCCCGCGCTGCGTCCTTCTCCTCCAGAATCTGTCTGCACTCTTCGTCGAACCAATCGTTCCGTCGACTTCGTCCCATATACCCGACGTTGTTCTCCGCTGCGTCGTTAATGGCTGCTTTGACTGTATTCCAGCAGTCCTCAAGAGGAGCCCCATCGAGCTCACCCTCTTTTGGCAACGCTGCCTCGAGATGCTGCGCGTATGCAGTGGCGACATCAGGTTGCTTCAGTCGCTCTAGATCGTACCGCGGCGGTCGTCGGTACCGAAAATTGTTTTAGTTTTGGGCGCAGTTTAACCATCACCAGATAGTGGTCAGAGTCGATGTTAGCGCCACGATATGTCCTGACGTCAATAAGTGCCGTCCATCAATCAGAACGTGGTCGATTTGTGATTCTGTCTGCAGTGGTGATCTCCAGGTGTACCGATACGGAAGGCGGTGTTGGAAGTAGGTGCTGCGAATAGCCATATTCTTGGAGGCGGCGAAATCAATTAGTCGTAGGCCGTTTTCGTTCGTCAGCCGGTGAGCGCTGAACTTTCCAATAGTCGGTCTAAACTCCTCCTCTTGGCCAACCTGAGCGTTCAAATCTCCTATGATGATTTTGACGTCTCGGCTTGGGCAGCTGTCGTACTCACGCTCCAGCTGCGCGTAGAATGCGTCCTTATCATCATCAATGCTTCCGGAATGTGGGCTATGGACGTTGATTATGCTGAAGTTGAAGAACCGGCCTTTGATCCTCAACCTGCACATTCTTTCATTGATCAGCCACCACCCGATCACGCGCCTTTTCATATCGCCCATCACTATGAAAGCTGTTCCCAGCTCGTGTGTGTTGCCGCAGCTCTGGTAGATGGTATGATTACCTCTAAACGTTTGCTCCATTGATCCCTTCCAACAAACCTCCTGCAGCGCTACGATGCCGAATCCACGGTCCTTGAGCACATCGGCGAGTATGCGTGTGCTCCCGATGAAGTTGAGAGATTTGCAGTTCCACGAACCGAGTTTCCAATCGCTAGTCCCGCTAGGACCATTCCTCCTTATTTCCTGTGGACCATGGTGCACAGTTTCATTTAGAGTCCCTCGCTGGCACTCGGACGATGATCAGCCGCCCCTAACATGGAGAACAGACGCTCAGTAAGAAAAGTTTCTCATGTAAATTATGAATCATTTTTCGCTGAAATTCCAAACAATTTTCCTTGGGAATGACAAAGAGCTGCAAAGTTGTTCCTGTGGAAAATTCGAAAATAATTTCCAATAATGAATATTTTGGAAAAAAATTCTGGAAAAGATGCTCACGTTGATTTTTTTTAATCTTTCGTTTATTTTGGAGGCTCAATTGCCGTGAAGCGTTACGGAGCCGAAATCAAGTTTAACAATTCATTCCTTAAATCTTATACACCCAGGTTTTAATTTTACACGGTTGGAATTCATTAATTTCTCGGTTAACCTGAACTTTCACAGCTTTGTAAATACCCCCTGAATTTTCTTCGATTTTTTGTGAATTTTGTCGTGGGGTTAACTCATTGCTTCATTGACGCTGAAGGTCTTAAACGACCAAAACCAAACCGTGTAAAAAAAAACCTGGGTGTACATAATGTTAGTTTTGGGGAACCGAAAGACTCGCGGTTTGGTCGAGGTTAGGGAATACAATAATATAGTAGGAAAGGAAAGGAATTTAGGGTGTTTAAGTAATTAAGTTGTTGATGTTCACATAGTTGACATTCTTGGCGATGTTTCACATCTGTAACGGGACAATTTTTTTTTGGGAGACAACAATGAGAGGAAGACATACGAAAGGGGTTAACGACAGACATTGAAATGGACAACAAGAGGAAGACATTCGATATGGGGTACGACAGAAAAGGGGGTGGGCAGACTAATATCGCAATCGTACATCAGCAACTTTCACAAATTGGTGGACGAGGGACATGTATTCGAGATCAAGGGCCGCCAACACTTCCCTAATAGGCTTTGGTTGTTTCCCTCGGACCCGGAGATGTTCAGTTAATGCAGATCTGGGGCCGCAATTCTCCTCGCACGTCCACACGACATGATCAATGTCCTGATAATCCTTGCCGCAAACACAGAGATTGCTTTCCGAGAGCCCCACTCTGAAAAGATGTGCGTTTAAAGTGTAGTGATTGGACATTAGACGAAACATGGTTCGAATGAAGTCTCGTCCTATATTCAATTTTTTGAACCATGCACGCTTCGACACCTGCGGGCGATTTGAATACAGCCATCTACCCAGCTCTCCATTTGGCCATTTATGCTGCCAGCTGATCAAGGTTTTCTGACGAACTAATGAGAAAAATTCATCGAAGGTGATTTGCCGATCGTAAATATCACCTTCCATAGCGCCCACCTTAGCCAAAGAGTCCGCTTTCGAGTCCAAAGAGTCCGGGATCGAGCAATGAGAAGGGACCCAAGCCATAGTGATTGTGAATGACCGTTTTGATAAAGCACTCAAAGCTTTCCGTATCCCGGTTAGAAGATACGCTGAGTGCTTTACATTGACCGAACAACCTCCAGGGTACTTAGACTGTCGGTGAAGATAAAGAAGTGGTCAGGAGGTAGGGATGCAATATGCTCAAGTGAATAGTGTACAGCAGCTAGCTCAGCGGTAAACACGGAACTAGGCTCTTTGAGCCTAAAGTAGGCGCTATGAAAAACGTTAAAAACACCGAAACCAGTGGAGTCATCCATTTTTGCCACGCCTGCTTCTCTCGTCGCTGGCATGTCCGTATTTGGTTGCAAATAATGGAGGTATGATCTCCATACGAAGAAAGTCTGGTATTCCATGAGCCTCCTGCTTCATGGACAGATCAAAAGTAACAGAGGAACTGTAAGAGTCTAAGAAGTTAGCACGATTGGAGTCAACCGAAGATGGGCTTACCTCCAGCGTCATATACCAGTGGTAAATACTCATGGATCGAGATTGAGGGTTTTGTTCAAGCAGCTTCTCGAAGTTGTCAATGACCAATGGATTGAGAACCTCACAGCGGATGAGGAACCGGAGCGATAATTCCGCGAAACGATCTGTCAGAGGCAGTACTCCCGCAAGTACTTCCAGACTCATCGTATGAGTCGAATTCATACAACCCAACGCGATACGGAGACAGCGGTACTGAATCCGTTGAAGCTTCAGCATGTGTGTTTTAGCCGCGGACTGGAAGCAGAAACTACCGTATTCGAGAACTGACAGAATGGTTGTTCGGTACAACGTGATAAGATCTTCGGAATGGGCTTCCCACCAAGCTCCCGTTATCGTTCGCATGAAATTGATTCTTTTCTGACATTTTTGTGTCAGATACACAATGTGCTTCCCAAAGGTACATTTCGAGTCGAACCAGACCCCGAGGTATTTAGAAGACATGCTATGAGTGATTGCCTTACCCAACAGTCGGAGCGGGAACTTTGCCGGCTTATGTTTTTTTGAAAAGACAACCATCTCAGTTTTCTCTGGAGAGAATTCGATACCCAGCTTTAAGGCCCAAGTAGACAAATTGTCCAAAGTATCTTGCAATGGTCCTTGCAGATCAACCGCTGTTGGCTTCGAAACGGATACAACACAATCATCTGCAAGCTGTCTCAACGAGCAATTTGGCATGAGACATTCATCAATATCTCTGACGTAAAAATTGTAAAGAAGAGGGCTCAAACATGAGCCCGGGGGGAGACCCATGTAGCTAATTCGTGAAGTTGCCGAGTCACCATGAGAAAAACTCATACGCTTCTCTGACAACAAATTGTACAAATAGTTGTTCAAAATTGGTGAAAGTCCACACTCGTGGAGTTTGTCGGATAAGACATCGACGCAAACTGAATCAAAAGCCCCCTCTATGTCCAAAAACACTGACCCCATTTGCTCTTTTTTAGCGAAAGTAAGCTGAATTTCTGAAGAAGGCAACGCAAGACAGTCGTTCGTTCCCTTACCCCTGCGGGAACCAAATTGTGTATCTGACAACAAACCATTCGATTCAATCCATTCGTCTAGCTGGAAGAGAATCATCTTCTCCAACAGCTTCCGAAGACAGGACAACATCGCGATGGGGCGATACGAATTACAATCCGATGCGGGTTTTCCAGGCTTTTGGATGGCTATCACCCTCACTTGCCTCCAATCATCCGGAACAATGTCGCACTCCAGTAACTGGTAGAACAAGCTCAACAGGCGCCCCTTCGCGACGTCTGGGAGGTTTTTGAGCAAATTGAACCTTATTCTATCCATCCCTGAGGCGGAATTGTTACAAGAAAGGAGAGCAAGCGAGAATTCAATCATCGAAAAAGGCCGATCTGTATCATCCCTGTCAGCAAGAGCATCACGTGACACTTGCTTCACCGGTACCGAATCCGGACAAACTTTATTTGCGAAGTCGAGTATCCACCGCGACGAGCTTTCACGATCTTCGTTTACGGACGACGCGTTGCGCATTCTTCTCCCGACGGTCCACAGAGTTTTCATTGAGGTCTCGCGCGATAAACCTTCAACAAAAGTGCGCCAATATCCACGTTTCTAAACTTTGACCAGCTTCTCGAACTGGATCTTGAGCGCGATGTACCGTTTGTGCAGAACGATCGATCCGTGTTTCCGAAATTCCTTAAACGCGTTGGATTTCTCACGATAGAGCTGTGTGCACGCGGTGTCCCACCACGGACTATGTGGTTTCCTACGAACCGAAGCTCCTGGCACCGGCCGGCGTTGAGCATGGAGAGCGCTGTCAATAACCGACTGAGATAGAAACTGGTACTCTTCCCGCGGTTTAAGTGTTTCTATCGACTGTATGCCATCAATGATGGCCTCCCCATATTTCCCCCAATCGATGTGCTTTGTGAGGTCATATGAGAGGTCGATAGAAGCGGATTGATTATGTCCATTGGAAATGAAAGCTTCGATCAGCAAATGATCACTACCATGGGGATCTTGGACCACCTTCCAAGTACAGTCCAACGATAATGAGCTCGAACAAATGGAAAGATCTAGACGGCTATCTTTTGCTAAAGGAGCCACTCGTGTAACTTCTTCTGTATTCAAAATTGACATATTAAAGTTGTCGCAGAGGTCGTATATCATTGATGAACGGTTGTCGTCGTACAGTTCCCCCCCAGCATGTTCCATGGGAGTTAAAATCTCCCAAGAGCAACCGTGGTCCGGGCATAACCGAGCAGATGTGCGAGAGATCTCTACGAGATATCGCGGTGTTTGGAGGAAGATATATCGAGGCGATACTGAGGTCTTTTCCTCGAATAGTCACCTGACATGCGACAGCTTCGGTGCCTGACATCGGAGCAAAATCGACTATAGAAGAAGTGCTGTTTTTTGATCCCTAAAAGCACCCCTCCATATGGATTTGCCCGATCGTGGCGAATGATGTTGAGATCGGGAAAAAGAAGGTTCACATCTGGTGTTAGCCATGTTTCACATAAAGTAAAAACATCGCATTGTAATTTGTCAACTAAAAAATTAAAAATATCTAATTTTGGAATAATACTTCGACAACTCCACTGTAGAATTGAAATCATATGAGCCTTATCGACAAAATTAGTCATCGAAGGATACGAATGACTCGAGGAGGGGCATTTTTGAAACCAGCTGCTTCAGGAGAGTAGTCAGAATAGGAAGAACAGTTTGGCCATGTTCTTCACGGGGTTGGAAGCATCGAAGAAATTGAGGATGAGCTCCACGATGCCAGAAAGTTGGAATGGGGCTCTCTTTGAGGCTGTTTTCTATGCTTTTTCGAGGGACGCTGGCTTTGTTTTACTCGTTTCCTCGTTGAGCCTTTGAAAACAAAGGCCCCATTTCCAGCTTCGGAGTCAAAGCTACCTTGATCGTCCAAAGGAAGAGAAACAACTGGTGAAGCGGCCTTCCTCAGCATTTCGGCGTAGCTACGTCGAGAACGTTGCTGAAGAGAACGCTTCTGGTGGATTCGGCGCTGTATGTATGTCGGGCAAGCTTCAAGAGCATGTGGAGGGCCTTCGTTGCAATAGACACATTTCGGTGGCGTCTTGCACGCGCCATCCACATGCTTCTCTCCGCACGATGCACAGCGAGGTTTGTTTCAGCAGTACTGAGCGGTGTGGCCCAGCTGCTTGCAATTAACACAATTCATCACCTTCGGTACATACAGCCGAACAGGTAGACGAAGTTTTTCTTAGACGAAGTTTGCCAATCACTACGTAGTCAGGCAGCGCGGACCTGGAAAAGGTGACGCAGAAAGAGTCAGACGGGGAATAAATCCACTTCTCTCCCTCCTGCGACACCGAATACATTTGCTTGCAATCCAGTATCGCAACAGGAGGCAAAGAAGCGTTCTTGAAACGACCGAAACCTTGTTTAAAATCGTCGCATGTCATACTTCCCTCCGTCACCACCCCCGCGATCTCACAAACTGCTGACGGTAAATAAACCTTATATTCGAGAATGAAAAGCTCACAGGAGGCAATTTCGTTGGCCTGTTTGCGATCACTGACCATGATGCGAAGCTTACTGGACCCAACCGGGTCAATGGTCATGACAGACGAGAATCGCTTTTCCAGATCTTTGCTGATCTGACTTACATTCAACCGCTTGCCTTTGGGTCGGAAGAAAACAACATACGGCCCACTAGAGTCGGGAGGGCAGGCCTTGAGGCGGGGGGTCGTGGGGGAAACATTGGAGATGCTAGTGTTCATTTTATTTTGACGCATAGCATCAGAAGCTAACAAGGCATTGTTTGACGAGGAATACGATGTACCCCCGCCATCATCGCCTTCGCGCATTTCAGACTTTAAATGTCTCCCAGCAGCGAGACACACACAATTAACACGTACGTCCCCAACCCCCATTTTACGACAAAACTCAAAATTCAAAACCACGCAGCTCAGCCAATTTCTAACGGATTTTCAAGCAATCTTCTGGAATCGATCACAAAATTCCTATAGTTTTAGGAACCGAGGTCAATTTTTGTCCAATGGCCATGGTTCCGGATATATTCCGGGGAGTACTGGGGTTACCTCCCTCCCGGAAAAAATGGTCACTGGCAGATCGGCTTCGAAATCCATCGTGCGACATGTCAAACTTCATGATTTTGCAAAACAAGTACACTGGAGTACATTTCGGCGATTTTCGATCGAATTGGCCACGCTCCGGGTACTTCCAGGGCCTGGTTCCCTTGGGGAAGTGGCCACTTTTCATTCGCTCTTGGAACCCATCTTGCGACATATCAAACTTCATGATTCTGCAAAACAAGTACACTGGAGTACATTTCGGCGATTTTCGATCGAATTGGCCACCCTCCGGGTACTTCCAGGGCCTGGTTCCCTTGGGGAAGTGGCCAATTTTCATTCAATCTTGGAACCCATCTTGCGACATATCAAATTTCATGATTTTGCAATACAAGTACACTGGAGTACATTTCGGCGATTTTTGATCGAATTGGCCGCCCTCCGGGTACTTCCAGGGCCTGGTTCCCTTGGGGAAGTGGCCAATTTCCATTCGCTCTTGGAACCCATGTTGCAACATATCAAACTTCATGATTTTACAAAACAAGTACACTGGAGTACATTTCGGCGATTTTCGATCGAATTGGCCACCCTCCGGGTACTTCCAGGGCCTGGTTCCCTTAGGGAAGTGGCCAATTTTCATTCAATCTTGGAACCCATCTTGCGACATATCAAACTTCATGATTTTGCAAAACAAGTACACTGGAGTACATTTCGGCGGTTTTCGATCGAATTGGCCACCCTCCGGGTACTTCCAGGGCCTGGTTCCCTTAGGGAAGTGGCCAATTTTCATTCAATCTTGGAACCCATCTTGCGACATATCAAACTTCATGATTTTGCAAAACAAGTACACTGGAGTACATTTCGGCGGTTTTCGATCGAATTGGCCACCCTCCGGGTACGTCCAGGGCCTGGTTCCCTTGGGGAAGTGGCTAGTTTTCATTCAATCTTGGAACCCATTTTGCGACATATCAAACTTCATGATTTTGCAGAACAAGTACAATGGAGTAAATTTTGGCGATTTTATATCGAATTGACTACTATCCGGGTACTTCCAGGGCCTGGTTCCCTTGGGGAGGTGGCCAATTTTTGTTCAATCTTGGGACCCATCTTGCGACATGTCAAACTTAATGATTTTGCAAAACAAGTACACTGGAGTACATTTCGATGATTCTCGATCGATGGCCATCTACCGGATACTTCCAGAGCCTGGTTCCCTTGGGGAAGTGGCAAATTTTTGTTCAATCTTGGAATCCACCTTGCGGCATATCAAACTTCATAATTTTGCAAAACAAGTAGACTGGAGTCCATTTCGGTGATTTTCGATCGAATTGGCCACCTTCCGGGTACTTCCAGGTAGGCCTGTGCGCTGATTGAAATTTTACCGGCAGTGGCGTGATAGATCGTTTTCAGGCAGCGACGGTGGCGTCACGCCGTTGGTGATCAGCGGTGGCGTGGATCGGCGTGAACCAGTTTCTGGCGCCAAAATTTCTTCAGAAGTTCGTCAAGGAACTCTTCCAGAAGCTCCTCCACTAGTTTTTTTTAAAAGATCGTCAAGAAATTCATTTGGACATTCTTCCGTAAGTGCCTCTGGGAAGTTCCTCCAGAAACTCCTCCCGGATTTCGCCTGGAAGTTCCTCCAGGAATTCCTCTGGAAGTTCCTACAGGAATTCCTCCGGAAGTTCCTCCAGGAATTCCTCAGGAAGTTCCTCCAGGAATTCTTCCGGAAGTTCCTCCAGGAATTCCTCCGAAAGTTCCTCCAGGAATTCCTCCGGAGGTTCCTCCGGGAATTTCTCCGGAAGTTTCTACAGGAATTTCTCCGGAAGTTTCTCTATGACCTCTTCCGGAAGTTCCTCCAGGAATTTCTCCGGAAGTTCCTCCAGGAAAAACTGAAATTGGCCACCTGGATTTCCAGGAATTTCTGGAGGATTTCCTAGAGGAACTTCCGGAGGAATTCCTGGAAGAACTTCCGGAGGAATTCCTAGAGGAACTTCCGAAAGAATTCCTGGAGGAACTTCCGAAGGAATTCCTGGAAGAACTTCCGGAGGAATTCCTGGAGGAACTTCCGAAGTAATTCGTGGAGGAACTTCCGGAGTAATTCGTGGAGGAACTTCCGGAGGAATCCCTGGAGGAACTTCCGGAGGAATTCCTGGAGGAACTTCCGGAGGCATTCCTGGAGGAACTTCCGGAAGAATTCCTGGAGGAACTTCCGGAGGAATTCCTGGAGGAACTTCCGGAGGAATTCCTGGAGGAACTTCCGGAGGAATTCCTGGAGGAACTTCCGGAGGAATTCCTGGAGGAACTTCCGGAGGAATTCCTGGAGGAACTTCCGGAGGAATTCCTGGAGGAACTTCCGGAGGAATTCCTGGAAGGAACTTCGGAGGAATTCCTGGAGGAACTTCCGGAGGAATTCCTGGAGGAACTTCGGAGGAATTCCTGGAAGAACTTCCGGAGGAATTCCTGGAGGAACTTCCGGAGGAATTCCTGGAGGAACTTCCGGAGGAATTCCTGGAGGAACTTCCGGAGGAATTCCTGGAGGAACTTCCGGAGGAATTCCTGGAGGAACTTCCGGAGGAATTCCTGGAGGAACTTCCGGAGGAATTCCTGGAGGAACTTCCGGAGGAATTCCTGGAGGAACTTCCGGAGGAATTCCTGGAGGAACTTCCGGAGGAATTCCTGGAGGAACTTCCGGAGGAATTCCTGGAGGAACTTATGGAGGAATTCCTGGAGGAACTTCCGAAGGAATTCCTGGAGGAATTTTGTTTTGCAAAATCATGAAGTTTGACATGCCGCAAGGTGGATTCCAAGAGTAAACGAAAATTGGCCACTTCCTCAAGGGGACCAGGCCCTGCTTCTTCCGGGTACTCCCCGGAGGGTGGTCAATTCGATCGAAAATCGCCGAGACGTACTCCAGTGTACTTGTTTTGCAAAATCATGAAGTTCGATATGTCGCAAGATGGGTTCCAAGAGCGAATGGAAATTGGCCACTTCCCCAAGGGAACCAGGCCCTGGAAGTACCCGGAGGGTGGCCAATTCGATCGAAAATCGCCGAAATGTACTCCAGTGTACTTGTTTTGCAAAATCATGAAGTTTGACATGTCGCAAGATGGGTTCCAAAAGCGAATGAAAATTGGCCACTTCCCCAAGGGAACCAGGCCCTGGAAGTTCCCGGAGGGTGGCCAATTCGATCGAAAATCGCCGAAATGTACTCCAGTGTACTTGTTTTGCAAAATCATGAAGTTTGATATGTCGCAAGATGGGCTCCAAGAGCGAATGAAAATTGGCCACTTCCCCAAGGGAACCAGGCCCTGGAAGTACCCGGAGGGAGGTCAATTCGATCGAAAATCGCCGAGACGTACTCCAGTGTACTTGTTTTGTAAAATCATGAAGTTCGATATGTCGCAAGATGGGCTCCAAGAGCGAATGGAAATTGGCCACTTCCCCAAGGGAACCAGGCCCTGGAAGTACCCGGAGGGTGTCCAATTCGATCGAAAATGGCCGAAATGTACTCCAGTGTACTTGTTTTGCAAAATCATGAAGTTTGACATGTCGCAAGATGGGTTCCAAGAGCGAATGAAAATTGGCCACTTCCTCAAGGGAACCAGGCCCTGGAAGTTCCCGGAGGGTGGCCAATTCGATCGAAAATCGCCGAAATGTACTCCAGTGTACTTGTTTTGCAAAATCATGAAGTTTGATATGTCGCAATATGGGTTCCAAGATTGAATGAAAATTGGCCACTTCCCTAAGGGAACCAGGCCCTGGAAATACCCGGAGGGTGGCCAATTCGATCGAAAACCGCCGAAATGTACTCCAGTGTACTTGTTTTGCAAAATCATGAAGTTTGATATGTCGCTAGATGGGTTCCAAGAGCGAATGAAAATTGGCCACTTCCCCAAGGGAACCAGGACCTGGAAGTACCCGGAGGGTGGCAAATTCGATCGAAAATCGACGAAATGTACTCCAGTGCACTTGTTTTGCAAAATCATGAAGTTTGATATGCGGCAAGATGGATTCCAAGATTGAACGAAAATTGGCCACTTCACCAAGGGAACCAGGCCCTGGAAGTACCCGGAGGGTGGCCAATTCGATCGAAAATCGCCGAAATGTACTCCAGTGCACTTGTTTTGCAAAATCATGAAGTTTGACATGTCGCAAGATGGGTTCCAAGATTGAACGAAAATTGGCCACTTCCCCAAGGGAACCAGGCCCTGGAAGTTCCCGGAGGGTGGCCAATTCGATCGAAAATCGCCGAAATGTACTCCAGTGTACTTGTTTTGCAAAATCATGAAGTTTGATATGTCGCTAGATGGGTTCCAAGAGCGAATGAAAATTGGCCACTTCCCCAAGGGAACCAGGACCTGGAAGTACCCGGAGGGTGGCAAATTCGATCGAAAATCGACGAAATGTACTCCAGTGCACTTGTTTTGCAAAATCATGAAGTTTGATATGCGGCAAGATGGATTCCAAGATTGAACGAAAATTGGCCACTTCACCAAGGGAACCAGGCCCTGGAAGTACCCGGAGGGTGGCCAATTCGATCGAAAATCGCCGAAATGTACTCCAGTGCACTTGTTTTGCAAAATCATGAAGTTTGACATGTCGCAAGATGGGTTCCAAGAGCGAATGAAAATTGGTCACTTCCCCAAGGGAACCAGGCCCTGGAAGTTCCCGGAGGGTGGCCAATTCGATCGAAAATCGCCGAAATGTACTCCAGTGTACTTGTTTTGCAAAATCATGAAGTTTGATATGTCACAAGATGGGTTCCAAGAGCGAAAGAAAATTGGCCACTTCCCCAAGGGAACCGGCCCTGGAAGTACCCGGAGCGTGGCCAATTCGATCGAAAATCGCCGAAATGTACTCCAGTGTACTTGTTTTGCAAAATCATGAAGTTTGACATGTCGCACGATGGATTTCGAAGCCGATCTGCCAGTGACCATTTTTTCCGGGAGGGAGGTAACCCCAGTACTCCCCGGAATATATCCGGAACCATGGCCATTGGACAAAAATTTACCTCGGTTCCTAAAACTATAGGAATTTTGTGATCGATTCCAGAAGATTGCTTGAAAATCCGTTAGAAATTGGCTGAGCTGCGTGGTTTTGAATTTTGAGTTTTGTCGTAAAATGGGGGTTGGGGACGTACGTGTTAAACACTTATCACAGTGGAAAAAATAACACAAAACTAATTAACAAATACACAGGGAAAACGGATTATCAAAAACAGACGTGGTTCAAATTATTAAAAGAGGGGAAGAAAGGGATTACAACGAGAGCCTTAGCCTACACACTGCTATGTCACCGGCTGGGACTTGTAGCAACACCCACCGAACGGACGGCCTCTCACCCGTGCCGCGATCGTGGCTACAGCTGCGGGTGTCGAGACAACAGCGCCTGTGTTGGTGGAGGTGCACGATCAGTGGTGATGGTGGTGGGACTGACGGCTTTGGGCGATGATGACTTCGCCTGCGTGACAATGGACGCCGATGAATTTTGCAAAAAAGTCTTTTTTTGCGTAACACGACGAAAACTTTTGAGAACCAACGAAAATGATTGCTTCAATAAGCACACTTTCACTATAGCACTTCAGTTTCGGTTAAAAAAACCTTGCTTTAAGGAAAAAAAACTGGAAGAAAAATCGACTGTACGCGGACTATGCTCTGTCTCGCACGGATGCTCGACGTGGAATGATGCTCCCGTTGATGTCTTGAAAATATCCCGAAAAAATGAAAAAAAAAAAAGTTTTCGAGAACCGGTATTGTTTTGAGTTTCCGGTATTGTCTGGCATCTACGTACTCAATTATTATTAGCCTTCCCCCACTGCTATCATTGTTCAAAAAAAAAATTCGTTGCTAACGTTTCGATGGCAGTCAATTTGTCAATTACCGCTATATTTGTACGGAGTTTTGTCACTTGATTGGAGGAAATTGTTTCTGTTGTCACATACTATAGAGGGTGTTTTGCAGCCGGAGGATGGGTGATTATGATTGATATAATAGCAGGACTACTCATAGTTTTGAGTAGTCCCGCTTTAGACGGAAATTGAGTAAAAATTTCCGTATTAAGAAAAGAGAGCGCAATATAATTTTACTCAGTCACTGAGTACATGAAAGTTACCGTGTACAATATGTTGTGAATTCTGAGAAAAAAAGTTAATAGAAATATTTATGCAAAAATGGTCAAAAAATTAAAATCAACCTTATTTCATTTTTCCCAGATAGAATATTTTAAAGCAACCGTTATTTGAAAATTTGAATGAAGGAACCGAAATGTGCCGCGCTGACGTGAAGTTTTTTGCTCCCGTCATTTTTTCTTGTTAGACTAAATTGTTTTTCTACATAGGGTTTCTTACCCCATTCCCGGCCTAACATGCATACGACTGCATTATTTAATTGATACTTTAAGGACATAGTTGGAAGAGTACCACAATGGCAGTCAATATGGCACCGGACCTTCCACGGGTCAACCCCACACCTCCCGCACTTCTCTCCCACCAACATTCGGATGCATCGAACAGCATCGACCAAAAGTCTAATATTGAAATTACTAACCTGTTCACAGCATATTTATTCACTTCCCGTGATAATGAACATGTTTATCCAAAGAGTCTCATGTATTTCGGCTCGAATATTATCCTAAATCATCAGTTTCGTGCCAATTTAATAGCCGTTCGCGATTTGGTGGGTTTATTACTGCACTTCACTTCTTCTCAAAGGGCACGGAAAAAATCAAGTTTTTACTCACTTCTCCACACATGAGCAGCCCGAAATGTTGATGGAATGCAAATTAAACATTACTTTTCGAAATTAGTCACTTGTTTAAACCGAAAACTTAATATAAACTGCTATTTTTGCCCGAAAAAAACGATTAAAAACTGATCGCGGAGCGAATGTAAACACCGGCAGCGGCAGCAGCAAACTAATTAGTAGGGTGGTTAAAAAAATAATTTTGCTCCGCCACGCTTAGTCGATTATGATTTATAATTTGGGTGTCATCGAATGATTTGGGTTGTTTTGAATAGAGGCTTACCGTGCACAAGTCGTTTCAGGTTTGTATGACAGTTGATATGGCGAGGTTGAATTTAACATTATTCTGATTCTGGCACTCCGTCATTTGACGCTAGCGAGGGGGGAGACCATATGACGGGATGAAATATTCAAGAGCTTCAACTCCATAAACAATCTATATTTAATGGTCGTTCCAATAGTTAGGAGTCGATTTTAATCGATGTTGCGAATCTTTCGCATGATAATGAGGCTTCTCAGAAGGCATCAGTGAAACGTGCAATTCAACAAAATACCCTAAATTTGCCTGTGATATCTATCGCACCAGGGGCAGATAAGTCTAGTCTAGTCTAGTCTACACTATCGCACCAGGGGCAGATGCTTCATACAAAAAGTGTGACATAAGGGTGAGTGGGGTATAAAATGCTATATTTGCGTTACGTAATCAATGGATCTTTCCTGCGGTGCGGTTTTCGTTCAGTGAAGTCTCTGGAATGTTGCTTTCAGCTATGTGGGCTCTTTTCGCCAGCGTTTGGAGGGGAGGCGCCGTAGCCAGTGTAATAAAAGGTTTAGTTTCCCATACTAGTTTTCATACAAACTTGAATCGGCTTGCGCTCAACCAGTTTTTGTTCAAATCGGTTTTTCGAGGACACTCGGAGCATGGGACGGAATCGAGTGAGCGTAGTTGAGCTGGGTCGTTTTTTGAACCACCCTACTAATATTCTTTGTTATTTTATAAATACGACACCAATACTACTACAGTATATGACAGTTTTTATTGTACCAATACTTTCAAAGCTTTGTTTTGGTACTCAACCCACCTTCACCTTAAAGAAAAAGGCTTGGAGAAAGTACCTACCAAACAAACTTCTCATGACATCCGGAACGATATTGAGCAGTGTTTGGAGTCGAGTATGAAAAACTACCCGAGCAAAGCTTGAGAGCAAATCGATAACTAATTTTGTTGTTGTGAAATCGCCTAATTTTGATAACTCAGGTTGATATCCTTTTGGTCGTTTTAACGGTTAAAAGATCGAAATCTACTGCAGAAAAATCTTACTGTGACATCAAATCGAAAACTATTCCTGCTATCGATAAGAGCAAATCGAAAACTAATTTTGATATTGGTTTCGATAACAAAATAAGTACACAGTTTGATGTCAGATCATACAATTTAGAAATCAACAGCAAAATGAGATCAAAATATGTAATCAGTCATGATGCTTCATATTTGAAAACAAATTATGATTTCGATTTGATATCAATATTAAAATATGTTTTCTATATGCTCTCATTATGTTTTCAGACTTTGCTCGGGACGCCACACGCCAGTGTGTTCTCTGGCTCAGTTGTATTATACAAAAAGGAATAATTTGGTGAGATTGTTTCAATTTACCTATTTACACTATGATTTCAATTGAAAAAAAACTATATACGTGCTGGATTTTAAGGTCACTCCTGACGGAATCCAAGTTTAAAAGTGCTCGCGTTTTCGGGGGCACACCACTCGTTACGGAAGCAACGCACAACTGTCATTTTTATTATTTCACGCATGCTGCGACGCTGCAAAGCTAAATCAACAAAAATGACAGTTGTGCGCCGCCGCCGCGATTCCGTCAGGAGTGACCTTAAATCCGGAAGTTTGTTTATGAATCCATTATCCATTTGATAATGGTAACATGGACAGGTGGGGCTTATTGCGAGCATAAGTGACCTCGGACTGGTCATGAAATACCAGGCAGTCTGAAATGGGTCTCTGGAGCTGCAGTAGAGCTAGCACCATCTAATTCCCGGACTAAATCTGTAAAACAGACAGCTTTCTTCCATAACATCACTGCCAGCCAGTGGGGGTTAGATTGGATATACACACACCCTTATTTGAAAGTTTGGAATGTAACCTAACCTTTGGTGAAACAAATCTGAGGTGCATTGAAGTTATTTACATAATATTCCACTTCGGACACAGCGTGGATGTAATGCCAATTTAAGAAAACGTGACAATAAAACCCTTCAGAATAAATCAGCAAAGGCGCGATTATAAGAGCTATCCAGTAGCCACCTCTAATAAAGCAATTACTGTCCAAATACTTACATTTGAGCCGTACACTACTTCATCACGCAAGAACTTGTTGTCGTTAGCCTTGGCGTCGAATAATCCCCAATCCATTTTGATATCCCAGGTATAGGCATAACATGACGACACAATAGACGCAATGATCCACAAGTAGAACCACGGATTGTCGATGCTTTTCTCGTACTGATCTCGGGTGGCTTGTTGCAACGATGAGAACACTACCACGAAAAACGACGTTGAATATTTTACAGCATTGGCCAAATGTGGATGGGCATCCCGGGTGTCGCGAAACCGCCTTAAACACTGCGCCATCCGGAACCACGCGGGTAACATGGCCACGATAGGTCGTATCCACAATGAATTATCGATGCATTTGTTCGGGTTTTCCTCGTAGTTCCAGTTAGTGATGGTCGAGTAGAAACAGATAAAGTATTGTACATCCAGAAATGCGGGTACAATGCTGTTCAACTGATCTGCCAACCAGAAATCGGCAAAATTTACGAAGAAAAATGGTGCCGTAACTATTCGACTAATGATTCGGATTGTCCAAAATCGGGCTTCATGGCGGAAAGTTCTGGTGGGATTTAGCAGGAACGCTGCCATCAATAGGTACAATGCCAATGGACTTAAATAGGCCGGTATACTCAGTGAGTCAGCGTAAAGGTAACTGAGCACGCTCAGTGTCCATATAACCCCGAAAATGGATGCCAGCTCCATTAGATGTTGTTCGGATAGATGGTTCCGAGGATCTAACTCAAATATCAGTACATGATTGACACCAGATGATCGCCACCCGTAGACGTTGATACCCCAAAGGAAGAGAAACTCCACTATCAAGAGTGGACCACGGTACAATCGAAATGCAACAATCCAGTCGTCTCTGTAATTGTGAAACATGGCCGACAGAAGAACCGCCACGCACAATACAAGCAGTGATCCCGAAAACAAACCCACTTTGAAGGTGGTCCATGGGCTTTGCTGCTCTCCCAGCGGTGGTACTCGGAGTCTCTTCATGGCCCTCTGTCGATCACCACCTTCAATTTCGTTTGTCACAATGTTTTCCGTTTCGTGGATCAACCGATCGATGTCCTTGTTCACGTAGAAGTGGGCCGATTCCACGTGCTCCGCTCGCCATCGTGCTCCGAAGTCTACGTTCAACAGTTTGTCGTGCTTCTTTAATATCTTGCGGAAGCCGGTGAAGTTGAGATTTTGATAGTTCTGTAGTAGAATCAGACTTAGGTAGAACTCACTAAATGCCAGCTTCAGTTCCTGGATTTTGCGAACGGAGACATTTTTCTTCCGTAGTAGGTTCTTCTTGACTCGGTGGAGATTGTCTTTTTTCTTTTTGGTGGATTCCTCCAGCTCGAGTGTTTCGCTCAACTCCGTTCGAAGGTTGGCAAATTTTCTGGTGGCTTCGGCGAGCTTTTCTGCAAAGAGATGGGAATAGAAAACATGCATTTAATGGGATTCAATGTAATCGAAACAACAAGTAATCGAAACATTTTGATTGATCGGGAATGAACCTCCCGAGTCAGTTATAAAGGCTATAAAATGCAAAACTCGGATGTCAAAGAAAACTCTTAAGAACCCAATTTCAAAACTGGTTCAGGAGTACAGGAACAAAAATCTCAGCACATAACACCCAGAAAAATGAACTCCGGTACTGTAGATAAATCTACAATGTGGCGGCCTTCTTCTCATTGGCATTACATCCCCATAGTGGGACAGAGCCGCCTCGCAGCTTAGTGTTCATTAAGCTTTTTCACAGTTATTAACTGCGAGGTTTCTAAGCCAGGTTACCATTTTTGCATTCGTATATCATGAGGCTAGTACGATGATACTTTTATGCCCAGGGAAGTCGAGACAATTTCCAATCCGAAAATTGGCTAGACCGGCACCGGGAATCGAACCCAGCCACCCTCAGCATGGTCTTGCTTTGTAGTCGCGCGTCTTACCACACGGCTAAGGAGGGCGGTATATCTAAATAATACCACTCACTCATTCATGTGTCCTGAACACCCCTGGTGGTACATAGGACCAACGTAGAAGATCTCCATCCTGGGCGGCTGCTCGCCTAGATCAGATTCCTGTCGACTTCCAATATTTCTTTGTTGAGGCTACGTCGCAAGGACCCCTTGAGTCTACATCCGCTGTGATGACTTGCAGGATTCTAATCCAGCGCTTGCAATAAGATTTCGTCTCCACTCTTTCGTAATGTGTGGCCGACCCACCTTCATTTACGCTCTCGAATTTCTGTTGATATCGATTTTTGATGACATCGTCGATTGAGCTCATTCGAGATCCAGTTGAGCGAGGCCACTAGGCGACCCGAATTATAAAACGTAGACATCGGTTGATGATACACATCCAGTCCCACTGACATATAACAGCAGCTTACTCTGCATACCAGAGCGCCGTTGCGCTAGTCGAGCAATATCAATCGAAGTAGTTCAAACTTTCCATAGTAACAGGCTGCTAAAGCAGCCCACGGCTTAGTACACGGTTAATCGCACCCAATATCGTCGATTACGATGAAGTAGCTTACTATGAACAGTAGCGGAGATATACTACATCCTTGCCTCACTCCAGCGACTACTTGTATGGGGCAGACAAAGCTCCGTTATGCAGGACTCTGCACGTAAAGGCTTTATACTACGCTTTGATGAGGCCGTGGTTCAGACGGTCGAAAGCTTTTTCGTAGTCAATGAATACCAGAGAGCGCGACTCTTGGTATTCGTTGAATTGCTTCAGGATCATAAGCAGCGTGATAATATGGTCCAATCATAATCTTCCACGTCGTAGAATCGTGTCTATCTCCTCCTCTATCCGATTTAGGATAACCCTTTTGTTGGGACCTTCACTCACCTTCAGTCGACCAGAAAAGTCGCGGTTTTCCAGATATTGCAGAATAGTTGATGCAACATTTGCGCTGAAAGCATGGGGTCAGTTTTGAGATGCGATCGACCCTGTGAGCCTTGTTGAATTTTTGTTGAATTTTTTTGTTCGTATGGCTCTTTTAGTCTCCTGCAATGATGAAGCTTCGGAGTTGACGCGGGTAATGCGTCGCACCCTTGGCGGCTCATGCCGAAATGTTGATGATTGGTCGGGCGTCGAAATTTGAAGAAGTTGTTTGAAGTGTTCGAACCAACGTTTCAGCTGATCTGTTGGGTCGGTGAGTCGCGTCGCGCCTGTCGACTCTTTCACCGGCATCCTCGGATTCATCCTTGCGCCACTCAGGCGTCGAGAGATATCGTGGAAGAGGCGAATATAGCCAGTTGTTGCAGCTTTCTCCCCTTCGTCAACAAGCGAGTCCACTCATACTTGCTTGTCCCGTCTGCAGCAGTGTCCCTCTCTAGAGCCGAATACCGTTGACTGGACTTATACTTATACTGGTTCTAGCCCGCTTTATCGCGGCATATGCTTATCTACGTTTCTCAATTTCTTGCCAGGTTCTGTAATCTACTCTTTCTGCTGAGTTCGCAACTCACTCAGGTTGTCTTCGCTTGTTTCGATAAAACCATTCTCAATCGCCGTCCACTGCTTTTCTACGCTACCACGTTCCGGAACATCCACTGCCCGAGTTCCAAGTTCTTCAGCCGTCCGAGTCTCTCCTCCCGCCAATTTATCCGAGCAATGCGTAATTAAATCTCGGCAATTAGAAGGTGGTGGTCAGACGCAATGTCAGCGCTGCGTTTATTCCGGACATCAAGGAAGCTTCGTCTCCATTTTCGGCTGATGCAGATGTGATCGATTTAGTTTTCAGTTTGTCCATCACGAGATACCCACATGACTTTGTTTACTGGTCGGTAGCAACAAGAGCCATTCTTCAATCACCGTGTTGTTATTGTCACAGAATTCTGCAAACAGCTCAGCGTTTTCACTCATTTCTTCAAGTTCATGTCGCATTGAACCCGCTCATGTACATCTTGATGTCACCATTCGGAACTTTATTCACGGCGGCATTCAATTCACTGTAGAAATTTCTTCTTGTCCAGTCACTCGGTCGGCGCTTAACATTGAATTATCTTGAGAATGCTTACCCGTGTTCTGAATCTGGCAATGATTATTCTCTCATCACTCCTCCGACCGAGATAAGTTTTACTTACACGACCGACCAAGCCTCGAAAAAAGTCGGAACGCTATTTTCAAAACACTATATCTCAGCCGTTAGTGAACCGATTTGAACAATTTTTGGACCCACAAAAGTCTTCTACAAACTTGTTCAACAGGTCAAAACGAAGCTGCCGCAGATCATATTATTTCGGAACTCATCCGCTTGGCGGCGGTAGTGTATATGGGTATATTCCTTGGGTTAAATATTGTGGAATCCATACGATATAGAAAGTTGCCGTCTTCTACAAATTTGTTCAAAAGGTCAAAACGAAACTGTTACAGATCATGGATGTCTTTTGAAATAAAATTGAGTTATTTATCGAGTATTTTTGAATCCGTAAGATTTAGAAGGAGCCAGAGGAGCCAAAGTCTTAGCCCGTCAACGACACGCGGCTCTTGAGAAAGAAGTAAAACGCTCATGTCGACGGGACATGCGAGCGTGGGCAGAATCTCTGGCCGACGAAGGAGAGAGAGCCGCAGCAACCGGGAACATTCGCCTCCTCTACGATGCCTCACGACGCTTAAGCGGGTGATCAGTTATTGACCGACCCAACTGCCCAGCTGAAACGCTGGTTCGAGCACTTCGAACAACTTTTTCAAGTGCCAGCCAGGCCATCACAACCTCGGCATGATATGCCTAGGATCCGACGTATAACACGCGTCAATACCGAAGCTCCATCACTGCTAGAGATTCAAACAGCCATCCAAAGCATGTAATCGAATAAAGCCCTAGGGGGCGATCGCATATCAGCCGAGATGCTGACCCCATGACATCCGTTAAATTACTGCATCGTTTATTTCGTAATATCTGGGACACCGCAACTTTCGCGGTCGACTGGGTGCAAGGTATCTTAGTGAAGGTGCCCAAAAAGGGTGACCTGACTGTATGCGATAACTGGCGAGGCATTATGTAGCTGTGTACCGTTCTCAAAGTTCTATGCAAAATTATCCTAGCCCGGATTCAGGAGAAGATCGATGCAACTCTCCGGCGGCAGCAGGCCGGATTCCGTGCCGGAAGATCATGTGTGGATCATATTGTAACGCCCCGCATCATTCTGGAGCAGGTCAGCGAATTCCAAGAGTCCCTATACTTGGTATTCATTGACTACGAAAAAGCTCTCGACCGTCTCAATCACGAGAATATGTGGGGCGCCCTGAGACGCAAGGAAGTTCCTGAGAAAATCATCGGCCTCATCGAGGCACAGTACGAGGCCTTCTCGTGTAGAGTGCTGCACAATGGGGTCTTGTCCGACCCTATCCGGATCGTAGCTGGTGTGAGGCAAGGATGTATTCTATCACCGTTACTGTTCCTCATCGTAATCGATAAGATTCTGGTAGATGCGATTGACCGTGAACCAAACCGCGGCAGCCTATATCCATGGAGCACCTAAACGACTTCGAGTTGGCTGATGACGTTACACTCCTCGCGCAACGGCGCTCTGATATGCAGAGTAAGCTCAACGACCTTGCCGAGCGTTCCTCTTCGGCAGGTTTAGTAACCAACGTCAACAAACCCAAATCGTTGGATGTAAACACGGTGACTCCTTCCAGTTTCACAGTAGCCGGCCAACCAGTGGATAATGTTGAAAGCTTCCAATATCTTGGTAGCCAAATGGCGTCAGACGGCGGTACCAATATCGACATAGGCTGCCTTTGCGAGTTTAAGAAATATCTGGCAAAACAGGCAGATAAGTGAACGCACCAAAATACGAATTTAACTCTAACGTGAAATATGTGCTGTTATACGCTAGCGAAACATGGTGTGTATCAGTGAAGCACACTCAACGGCTGCACGTGTTCATTAACAGATGCCTGCGGTATATAATTCGGGCCTGGTGGCCTCACAACTGAATCTCAAACAACGAGCTCCATCGTCGTTGTCACCAGAGGCCGATAGCAACAGAAATTCGGGATCGGAAGTGGGGCTTTGTCGGCCACACTCTACGTAGGGACGGAAACGAAATCTGTAAACAAGCATAGACTGGAACCCAGCGGGTATCAGGTATCAGAACGTCGGCTCAGGAGGCACGTTCCCCTCAATTTGGGAGATTTGTGCCATCGCCTTCACTGGCCTTTCTCATCATTTACCTGACGGAAAAGGAAGTGAAAAGGGGAAAGGAAGAGGAAGTGAAGTTGGAAAGGACAATGGAACCATTTATAGGAAAGCCAATTATGTGGACTCACACGCATTCAGCTAGGGACTAAAGAGAGGTCACAAAAACACAGAGGACGTAACAATGGACGAACGTCAAAGACGAAACACAGAGTGCACTGTGAAAAACGCATAATGCGGATCCATATAGGTGACAATCACAAAATACATATATTGTAAAAATCGCATAATGCGAATCCATATAGGTGGCAATTTGTTGAAAACTAAGTAAAACACATATTCATAACCCATTCTTATTGAACCTAACGTTGAGATAGAACAAGAGTAGCCGAACCCGAACGTCAAGAACGAAACACAGAGTACACTGTGAAAAACGCATAATGCGAATCCATATAGGTAACATACACAAAGTACATTGTAAGAAAACGCATAATGCGAATCCATATAGGTGACAATTTGTTGAAAACACATATTCATAACCCCATTCTTATTGAACCTCACGTTGAGATTGAACAAGAGTAACCGAAGCCGAACGTCAAGGACGAGACACAGAGTACACTGTGAAAAACGCATAATGCGAATCCATAAAGGTAACATACACAAAGTACATTGTAAAAAAGACGCAAAATGCGAATCCATATAGGTGACAATTTGTTGAAAAAAACTAAGTAAAAAAAAAACATTTTCAAAACCCCACCGTTATTCAACCTCAAGTTGAGATTAAACAAGAGAAGCTGAAGCCAAACATCAAAAGACGAAACACAGATTACACTTTGAAAACGCATAATACGAATCCATATAGGTGACAAACACAAAGTACGTTGTAAAAAAAACGCATAATGCGAATCCATATAGGTGAAAATTTGTTGAAAAACTAAGTAAAAAAAACATATTCATAATCTCACCCTTATTCAACCTCAAGTTGAGATTAAACAAAAGTAGCTGAAGCCGAACGTCAAAGACGAAACACAGAGTACACTGTGAAAAGCGCATAATGCGAATCCATATAGGTGACAAACATAAAGTACATTGTAAAAAAATGCATAATGCGAATCCATATAGGTGGAAGTTTGTTGAAAAACTAAGTAGAACACATATTCATAACCCCACACTCACGTTGCGGATGAACAAGAGTAGCCAAAGCCGAACGTCAAAGACGAGACACAGAGTACACTGTGAAAAACGCATAATGCGAATCCATATAGGTGACAATTTGTTGAAAACTAAGTAAAACACTTATTCATAACCCCACTCTTATTTAACCTCACGTTGAGATTGAACAAGAGTAGCCGAAGCCTAACGTCAAGGAAGAGACACATAGTACACTGTGAAAAACGCATAATGCGAATCCATATAGGTAACATACACAAAGCACATTGTAAAAAACGCATAATGCGAATCCATATAGGTGACAATTTGTTGAAAACTAATTAAAACACATATTCATAACCCTACTCTTATTTAACCTTACGATGAGGTTGAATAAGAGTAGCCGATTATCTCGGAGAAGTAAAAAGTCAACTACGCCATAGCTCCGGTTAGCGCAGCGAGGGCTAAAATACTGTGAAGGAGCCCTGGTGCTTCACAGGCTCCGTTTGCGGTTAGGTTCTTATTAGACCCCCCTAACCATTCATTCGTAGGCACGGTAAGCATAAAGCCGCATCACACCGAAAATTAGGGGTCACCTGTATGGTGGACTTTTACCACTGGAACAGGCAATCCGTAATGTTATTCTTAGCCAGATAACTAGCTGCCGACACCACACGGCTATCTAGGCTGTTCGTGGAGAGAAGTTGACATTGACTTTACGTCAACTCTCAATGTGGCCGAACAGCCATCAAAAATATGTGCTGTTATACGCTAGCGAAACATGGTGTGTATCAGTGAAGCACACTCAACGGCTGCACGTGTTCATTAACAGATGCCTGCGGTATATAATTCGGGCCTGGTGGCCTCACAACTGAATCTCAAACAACGAGCTCCATCGTCGTTGTCACCAGAGGCCGATAGCAACAGAAATTCGGGATCGGAAGTGGGGCTTTGTCGGCCACACTCTACGTAGGGACGGAAACGAAATCTGTAAACAAGCATAGACTGGAACCCAGCGGGACATCGCATCGCAAGAAATAAAAGAAGTCGACCGAAATTAAACCTGGCAACAGGTTAAAGCGATAGCCGGGCAACGCTCAGGATGGAAATCTTTCAAGTCGGCCCTTTTTTTTTTTACAAGGGAGAATGCATTTACACACTAACCCAGTACACGTGCATTGTAGTTGCCAAACTACCACACGGAAGTGTACTGGAGTGTCGGACTCGACCATACCGGTAATACCGACTAAACTCCCTTGGGCTCCACCATCGTTTCCCCCAGGAACTACCTCGCAGTACTACTTCTGGGGGGATGGCAGTACTAAGCGTACTCGCTCATTATCGCTCACACAGGCACTCGTCCCATGCGAGACTGACTTGGGTGCTCGCACACCATTCACTCCATTTGAGTCTTACTTGAATGCTCTCCCGGGCGCTCCGCTGCCATGCCTCGAGGTGTCAATAGCGGTAACTGCCTGGGCCTACAGATATTACGCTACGACACTCCTGCCTCAGCACGAGCAGATCAATCACACCACTGCCGAAGCAGACCACACGCTACCCTGCCAAAGCAGGGACACTCCCCATGCACCACATGTGCACAACTGTGCGGGCAGCAGGGACCATGTCCAAGGGCTTGACGACCCCTCCCCAGCCGTCTGTGAGTCAGGGGGTTCTGCCTAGGAGGTGGTGGGGTTAACAGGGGGCGCTGTTAATTCCCTCCTAAAAACCACATATCCGCAAGCAAACCTTATCAAGCGACCGTGTGCCGCTTAAAGCATACAAGCCCCTAACCCCGAATCCCAAGGTGTCAGGCGACCCGTGCCGAAGGGATGAATGGCCTGGGGGTGAAACAATTAGCCAGGTCGTTAACGGAGCCTGTGGAGGTTCCACAGAGTGAGGGCTGCTTCGGCGGCAAGCGGGTGGCAGTGGGTGGTACCCACACATGTGGTGCAAGCGAATGGGAGTTGGGGGTATTACTCGTAATACCCCCACAGAGTGAGGGACCGAGTGTATGGGTGAGCACACAAGTAAGTCTCGCATGGTACGCATGGTCGGTAGTGTTAGAATGACTGAAGTCTGGTGAGGCCTGGCAGGAGTGTGGGGTGGCAGATACCTCTGCGGCACCTCAGAAGTAGGGGACACGAAAGTCTCGCCGCGTCCGGCAGGAGTGTCAGGGTTGATGCTTCTGCGGCACCTCAGAAATCGGAGACATGTAAGGTAGTGGTGCGACCCCGTTCCAGGATGGGGAGACCACCACATTGGCTGAGGACTACCTGGGCTTCGAAACGTCAATGGGTGGGTGCTACCGGCATAGTATCTAATGGTGACCTATTGGCAGTGTCAAAGCCTGGGTAGGTGAGTGTTAGGCACGTCTGACGTGCCGGGTGTTCCACGCCCAAACGATGCACAGGAGGTGCACAGAGTGGAT
Source organism: Armigeres subalbatus (assembly GCF_024139115.2). Classification (NCBI taxonomy): domain Eukaryota; kingdom Metazoa; phylum Arthropoda; class Insecta; order Diptera; family Culicidae; genus Armigeres; species Armigeres subalbatus. Next base: position 170,632,981 of record NC_085140.1, read on the forward strand.
AAAAATGGGAGATGGGGGTATTACAACCCCCACTGAGTGAGTGACTGAATGTCAAAGAGAGTGGTGCACAAGTGGTGCAAGCGATCGGGACTGAATGTATGAGCGGGCACAAAAGTAAGACTCGCATGGTACGTATGGTCAGAGTGGCTGCTTAGGCAGTAGTGTGATCCGGCTGTCAGGGACGGAATGAGTGAAGTCTCGCTAGGCCTGGCAGGAGTGTCGGGGGGCAGATACCTCTGCGGCACCTCAGAAGTAGGGGACACGAAAGTCTCGCTATGACTGGCAGGAGTGTCGGGGGGGTTGATGCCTCTGCGGCACCTCAGAAATAGGAGACATGAAAGGGCCTGCCTCGTAGCTGAGGTAGGAGCGGCATAGGAGCCACCAACCTAGGGTCGCCTCCGGCTTGGTAGACAAGTGGTGCCACCCTGTTGCAGGATGGGGTGAACACCACACTGAGTGAGGACTGTCTATGTTGTGAGATGGCGGCATGGGGTACCCCCTGCAGGGTACCTGTTAGTTGGTCCCTTGCAGTCATTCAAGCGGCATAGACAGGTGAGTGTTGGGGCACATGTGGTGCCAGTGTGTCTTGTGCAAATGTGTTGCATGGGGAGTGTCGAAGAGCTGAGGCGCATACGTGCACTTGTGTACGTCATGGAGGGGGCGCAATGCCCAATAGTCATCCCCCGAAGTATTGCTTAATTGCGGGCCGGGGGAATGACTGGAGAGGAAGGAGTTGGTTTTAGTGGGTCGGGAGTGGTGATCCCATCCCCACACTACCTGGGTTCGCCTCCCCAGGTGTCTGTTTGCAGATTTCCATTACCTTCGTTAAAAAAAAAAAAACATGTGCACAACTGTAGGTGTGTGGGTACAACCCACTGCTACCCTGCCGCCGAAGCAGCTTCTCCAAAGACCATTCGCTCCATGTGACCCTTTTTCGGGTGCTCACTCTAACACTCCACTGCCATGCCTCGAGGTGTCGATAGGTCCCTCGACTCCTACCTCAGCATGTGCAGTCCATACTCAGACTTTTCGAGGTGACAATAGCGGCGACACGCTATGACACTCCTGCCTCAGCACAACCAGATCACTCACTCCCTGCCGAAGCAGCTCACGCGCTACCCTACCGAAGTAGGGACACTCCCCAACTCACTCTAACACTCCACTGCCATGCCTCGAGGTGTCGATAGCGGTATGTAGGGACAAATCAACGATACTACGCTACGATACTCCTACCTTAGCATGTGCAGTCCATACTCAGACTTCTGCTGCGCTTCGAGGTGACAATAGCGGTGACGCGCTATGACACTCCTGCCTCAGCACAAACAGATCACTCACTCCCTGCCGAAGCAGCTCACGCGCTACCCTACCGAAGTAGGGACACTCCCCATGCCAATTGGCACTCCCTGGGCTTGTGCTTTTGAAGCGGCACACAGTCGCTTTGATAGAGTCTGATTACGGGCACTTGTGGTTTTTTGGGAGGGATTTTAGCAGAGCCCACTGCTAAATCCCACCACGCCCTAGGCAGTTCTCCCTGACTCGCAGACAGCTGGGGAGGGGTCGTCAAGCCCTTGGACATGGTCCATGCTGTCCCTGCTGTCCCTGCTGCCCCCAAAGTCGGCCCTTTGCACCACCGGAGGTGTACAGGATCCATAAGTAAGTAAGATTTAGAAAGCTGCCATCCTCTACAAATTTGTCCAAGAGGTCAAAACAAAACAAGCGTCATTTTGCGTTGGACAAAACAATGCACGCTTTTCATTGTTTTTATTCATATAGGTATTTGGCAAGCACTCTGTGCTCTTAACCGTGCCGTGCAGTGGCGTAGCCACGGGGTGGTATTGGGTATAAACCCCCCCCCCCCCAAGACAAAATTTCTGGAAGAAAATTTTTTTTCGAAAAAAAAATGTTCAGAAGACCCCCCCCCCCCCAGACCAATTTTCTGGCTACGCCACTGGTGCCGTGATCTACTGTGGTTTTTTGCTGTACAGAATCCACACAGAATCTATTTTTAGATATCCATAATTCATTATTGCTGTCGTTGCCAGTTCATTTCATCGTGAGTCCATTGAGTCCATTTGTTCATCTGGTGAATCCAATGATCATTGCTTCGTTCGGTTGCCATTTATCGAGGTACGTTGGAGGAATGCCTCCTAATGCATCACCGATAATAAGAGAGCGTGGGAGTAAATAGTCGATATCCCCTCTTGGGAAAAAAAAATGTTGCAAAAAGCAGTTTTTTGAAAACTAATGTGAAATACAACTAAATGAAGCATCCATAGGATATATAGTTATGTCTTCGCTATGGGATGATGTAGTTTTGAAACAAAAATACTTCCCCCATCCAGCTGGAGACTGCTTTTTCTCCTCGGTGGGTGGTTTTATTACTGGAGGGCGGTACGAGCTCGTGGCTGTCTTTCTCGTCAATGACTGGATGACGGTAATTTGAGCCTTAAGCTCCTAAAGCTTAATCGACCAGGCTGCTCCTAAAGCTTAATCGACCAACTGCAGTTCGAGACAATCTGCCGGCTCTGCCCACTACTAAATCCGATCGGTATGTGTCGATTCTCACCATTTATGAAGGTGATACGGGGCGTTTATTCCGAGCATCATGGGTCCAGCACAATGAATACGTTTGTGTGCGTTAAGACAGTTTTTCCATGGGAAAACTGTCAAAACGTACCCATTCTGCTTGGCTCTTCAGGACGTAATTGGTTAGTGCGTAATTGGTTAGTGGCACTGAGTTCACAAAGAAGGGCTAAAATGACACAGATTGAGATTAAATACAAACGTTGCATAACCCAATTGAAGTCATCCATATGGTTTCTGATTCCACCATTAGATTCATCCACGACGACATTCTATTGACTGTAGTAATTTTTCTTATCCTGTAAACCGGCAATACCGGTCGGTGCAAACAAGAAATACTAGAATAAGAGATCAGCAAAGACGCCATCTTGTTTCCAATCGAACCGTCAAAAGCGGTTCCAAATCGACTTGTTTACTTTTTTCACCCATAAAAGTTCAAAAAGTTCAAGTGATGCCAGTATTATTTCCACGCCTTTTCATACGTTGCCATTTCGACAGTTTTTCACTCCGCCGGTCTCTGGTTATAGGGTTGATAATGAAAACCATTAGATTATCGTGTGGCCCCGAGTCCTGTTTCCTGAATCTGGTAATGATTAAGCTCGATTAGACTCTCTCATTAATTAGCTTCCACTTGATGAGTGCCTGGGCGAAGGCATTAAATCCTCTATTGAAGCATGCTCCTTCCTCGTTCCTTGGTTTTGTATTCGGCTGTGCAAAGCTCTGACTAGAGCCACACGATCATATTTGAATATCTGCTCCAATTTCATATTTCAAAACCAGTTAGAACTGAAACTCAAACTAAAATAAAATTGCATTTTGAACTTCAACTTTTGCATTTTTTTTTATTCATGAGGTACATCTTGTAGTGTAGCTCAATCAGACTAAAATTTAATGAGAACAATTTGAAGGAATTAAAATTGATAATGAAGTGAAATAGTTAGAGGTCATCTAATCAATCATTTGTTGCCCATAGCTTACCTGAATAGAATGTGTTAATCTTCGCTAGTTCACTATCGCAAAAATGGAAAAACTGTTCATCGAACTTGGCAAAGTATCGCGTCAAAACTTCTGGATCAACCAACTCAGCCGATGGTGACTGCTCTACCGCTGCATATAGTTGAGCTTTCATCTCCTACAATAAAAGAAAACAACGCTATAAACATTGCATGTCACTCGTTCGCCGAATTACATGTGCGCCCAGCAAATCGCTTCAATGACACCAATCGACCGTTTACGTTTACAAATGTATGTAAGCAACAAGTTGGCATCCACATTCATGAATCATACGTAAGCATTGTTTGCAAACACCGAGCAATAACGTGACCGGCATTTTCCCCCCATCCGGCCCGGCGTGAAACGGCACAGAAAGCACGTGCTCAACCGCACCTGGAAGCGAGTTACAACCGGTCCGTTACCATTGCGACGACCGGCGTCTCTGCGTCAGCTGATTGTTTACAAACAGCAGGTCACACTTACACCGTTTGTAAACAATCCGGTCTGCGTCGGCGTGGGAAAATCGATTGACGACAAATGGCGCACATGCGCCTTAAGGCAAAATCACCTCTACTCGGCCATGAACGTGTTCGGATCAAGTTCGCAGGAGAGCACTTCATATCTTGTAGGTCATTATGGGTCATCTGGCCATGCCTCTTCGCACAATGGAAAACCGTAATCTGTGGCGCTTACCTCGTACATGATGTACTGCTTCCGCCATTCTGGCGTTATATGCGCTGCCAGGTGCTCGGCGAACTTCATTTTGGAGGCCTGTCTTGGATTGGGCACTGTATATTTAGCACAAATCAACACATTTTTGACAGCAGCTAATCCGAACAACACTCGCGCGATGGCGTTTCTGCAAAGAACCGATGGAAAATCAGGGGAAAATGGAAAGCATTTTGGGTGGGGGATGCATTTTTTCGTGGAAAACGTTTCGTGAGTATCGAATGATTCGGTAACAGATGGCGTTGTAGGATGGAAAAAATGGTGATCAGTTGCTTCACTGGGATTATACCGTTTCCGACATGCGATGCACTAAATACATAATTAAATTAATAATCAGTCAAGTTTCCATTTAATTAAGTCTATTGCATTGGTTGATCATATGTATCATGGAATTCGTTGAGAGATGGCAGCACATATCTACAATTCAAATGTCTTGTCGCAATGCAACATACCATGCAACATGCAACAGATTGGTGATGTATTTAATGTCGTGCAACAGGTTTTTGCTGTAAGTGGAAAATTACGAAGAATGCAATTTTCTTCATAGCTTTGAGAGTGTTCAGACTGTTTACAGCTATGTATTTGCCGGCATCGTTAGGGTAATTCGCCAAATGTTGAACGGCTTATTTCTTCGCCTATTGTTGAACGCACGTGCATTTCTTATGGCAGTTCAACAATAGGCGACAAAATTAGTCGTTCAACATTTGGCGGTTTCCCCTAATACGATTGATGGCGCGAAAATGTCTGATTCGTGCTTGCATCCGTTGAGAATGTAGCAGTCATCAAATACGTGATTTGAACGATTCAAACAGATAACAGAGCAAGACCTGCAGGCAATCAAACGATATAAATCATCACATGTCGAGTAAACTGAATTTATTACCGTTTATAATTGATACAAGCTATGCAAGGGCCACTGAAGTGTAGAAATATCCCAAATTAATCGATTACTTCAATCAATTGATTCATCGTTAGATAATCGATTACTACCAGGGGGGTACTATGCGGTGCATCGCGCCTCCTTTGCATGTAGGGTATCTGTTCCCATATTAATAACAGCCCGTATATTAATCTCAACCGTCGATAAACCAAATAAAAAATCAATTTGATTACATTTTCTCACAACGTATGTACACAATAATGAATAGACCACCTTCTCCAATGTTTGGAATATTATTTAAAATTCCGTTCGAGTAATGTTTTAGTTCACAAGACTCAAATTATTAAAAACAAAATTATAAAACACATTCATTTTCATTTTCCTACCTCTGAACTGTTGATTTGATGCACTGCCCGATTGCTACTAGCAGATTCATCTCATTTCACGCCGTTGTTTTCCACTCAATTTCAAGCTAAAACGAATGAATCCTTTCAAAATACACTTCACAACACATAGAGCACATCACAATTTCACTATAAATATAATCATATTTGAAAAACTAACGCGATTTCCTATAGTTTGATATAGGTTTATTTCGAACAACGTCTAAATTATTCCTGTCCGTATTCCAAACTATTTACATGACTTGCAGCATCGGTAAGGGTTGCCGACCTAGATTTTTATTTCAAAAATGGTTGAATGAACTTCTACTGTGAAATTCAACTCTTATGTTTGTAAAACAAGGTATATCGAAGAGATAAGCTATGACAAGCATAAAATTAAACTGATAAGTTGTAAAACTACAACGAAAACTGGAATTTTATAATTTTATTTCAACTCAAATACAAAACATTGAAAAATTCGGCATCACTGCAATCATATCGTTACGTATACACACAAGTAATAGTGTGCGTATTTTATGTTGGAAACAGTATTATTGATATAGGTACAGGCATAGGATTAACTTTGTTTTAATGTTATTGAAATAGGTGCATGACAGTGATGATGTTTTTTAGCTAAATACTTCTATAGTGTGATAACAATTTTATTTTTGGAGTTACCTAATTGTTATCAATTAAAAATGACGTGAGCCGAGCATAATTATTCTCATGTTTCTTGATTATTGGGTGAGAAATAAATGCATTTCATATGCGCATTGGCTTATTGTTATTGATATAGGAACATATACCCTAGTATGAAGCAAATATAAATAAACAATCCCACAATTTTTTCGTTAGTCAGCAGTAGTGTAGGTTAACCAATATCCTACAAGATTCCAGTTCGAAAAATGTTACACTTGCCAAACGGTGTGGCCCAGGGTGGCCCGCCTTTCCCAAGCGGCGAGGCCCGGATAATACATCTTAGGTAGGCTTGATTTGTTCGTGGATGACAGGCTTACGCCCCCCCTGATTACTACCCAACGATTAATCGATACAATAACCGCCAAGAATCGAGAGTAATCGATTAGTTACAAATCGATTGATCGGGATTTTACGACATCTCTACCGAAGTGATGTTTACAGCTTACCAAAGCATCAGGGCATCAAATAGAACGGAATAAGTGGGCGGCCCATCAAAATATTTAAAAAAGTGTTTTTGAGCCACCTTAAGGTCACTCCTGACGGAATCCAAGCTCCAAAGTGCTCGCGTTTTTGGGGGCACATCACTCTATTCAGAGGCGGCGCACAACTGTAATTTTTGTTGATTTAGCTTTGCTGCGTCGCAGCATGCGTGAAATAATAAAAATGACAGTTGTGCGTTGCTTCCGTATCTAGTGGTGTGCCCCCGAAAACGCGAGCACTTTTAATCTTGGATTCCGTCAGGAGTGACCTTAATATTATACATGGAAAAGATCAAAAGATATTTTAGTTACTAGATAAAGATTGTTGCTGTCGTCGCTGTCCGGAACATCTTTTGCTGGCGAGGATAGGGGAGCTAAATGTCAAAGAAGGAAAATCCATACGATTTGACAGCTTGGTACCCAACATGTTCCGGACAGCAGAACAAAGGGAACCGAAGCGACAATCTTTATCTAGTGACTAAAATATCTTTTAAAAGATCGGACGATACACCATCGCAAATATGGGAGTTCTGAAGGGATATTAAACTTTTTGCGGGATGCTACATTACACGGAGAAACAAGTTTACTCATTAATGGGTACTTTTTCTTTGCTATCTCTTTCCCTCTGCTGAAAAATTTACCCATTTTGAGAGAATAAGTGGATCTACTCATTTAAATGAGTAAATCCACTTATTCTCCCAAAATGGGTAAATTTTTCAGCAGGGAGAAAGAGATAGCAGACAAAAAGTACCCATTAATGAGTAAACGATTTTTACCGGGTAGGGCATCTTTAGTAATGTTACAGTTATAGTTACATTTATTTCCCGAGTTTTACATTTTATAACTGTCAAAGATATAAAACACGAAATGCATCTTCAATAGCAGTTATAAACTGCACATGTTTTATACTGGAAAACGAAAAAATAATCTTCCGAGGCCAATTCAAATGTCAAAATGTTATGATGTCGATGAAATAGTATTTTTTGTAGCTGATGACGTCATCTTGTATTGTTTTGAACGGAATAAAACTCGAGTAAATTCTGTTGCAAATTCGTGCAAAAATACAACTGAGCAGTATTCCAGTTATAAATTTCCCGACGAAACTGTTCGAATTTTTATAACTATAACGTCTGTTGAAGATGGCATTTTTATAGTTTCAATTTCATTTCCTAACTCCCATACGATTTATAACTCTACTAAAGATGCCCTTACTTATTTCAGTTATATTTATTTCCATACTTTTGGCGGGTAATTTTTGAATGCAAAATGGTATTTTGGTTTGAAAATTACGCAATTGATAAATATTGGCTTAAGGCGTCAATATCCCAACAGGGTCCAACAAAGAACATGCGAAAGGTAATGAAGAAAGAAATTTCAAATGCTCTTTGGAATCGACATTATTTTTACCAAAAGCGTAAAGATGTTTAGCAAAAATGTATTTATTGTGGCACAGCCAAGTCATATTCAAGATTGAATCGAATACTTTCGTCAGATGGGTGTATGCACTGTGGCCATACGCACATTTGTCTCATGTCTGCTCTGTTCATGGGGATCATAGTAACCACTAAATCTTCATTCAAAACTGGGCAAAGCTTGAATTTTTCAGAATCATTAAAGCCCAAATGTTTGGTTTCAATGTCTTCTAAAATTACACAAAAGTGACGAAGCACCCTCAACTGTGTGTTCTCTAAAAGCATTGGCAAGCCGTGAAATTTGTTTGTACGAGGTCATAAACACTTTATACACATTTCATTGATGAGAACTTGAATACTTTTACAAACTTGTCGAGATCGTACACACTTCGCACGGATGTAATAGGTAGGGTAACAACACACGCAAAAAAAAGCGTTCATGAATTCGTGAACTAACGAGTTCACGGTGTATTTTTTCATGAACAACAGTCACGGATTCGGGAATACAGTCACGTTTTCTAGAACGTTCTGGAAAACGTGACTGGTGTTCCCGAATCCATGAATAAAATCACGGTGTATTTTTGCTGGTTCACGAATTTGGGAACGCTTTTTTTTGCGTGCAGTTGTTTCCGAAAGGAGTCTTATTTCCGACTCGTAGATTATGGATATATCTACGGAAAAGTTTGGCGGACAGAAAACCTTCACTTAACCCTATTGTTTTGCTTGATAGAATCATCTGAATCTAGAAGTATTTATTTCCATTCTTCCATTATTGCAATTATGGTCATCCATCAGAAACGTAAATTTAAGTCGGATACTCATCAAGCACTACTATAAATACGTAGAGTAGATATATACTGCCTATGATCGCATATTTGTAACAATCGACAAAAATAGGCATGGGAGAAATGGAATAATAAACTTTGTGATGTGCATTAGCATGATAATCTAAACGATCTGAATAAAAGTTCCAAAAATCACACGAAACTTTTGGCAGCCATTTCTGCATTTGCTACTTGATACTTGAATGTATATTAATTGCGTTAGCTTTATAAGGCTCTTAAAGACCAGAACTTACTGTTCAGGATTGTTATAAAACCAGCAAAAAAACAAAATGTTACTAGGGAATGGTGACACAATAATCCAGTGTTACAAAACAACCTGGTAGTTTTTTTTTCTCGAAATTTCTAGAACAATCTTTCTGATTTTCCCTAGTAAGATGGAAGAACGATTTAGAGATGATTCATAAGGTTAACTCAAAATCGTAAAAATTGCAAATGGTTCAAATATGCGATCATAGGCAGAATATGAATATATCAATTATAAATACATATTGAGGAAAGTGTGATAAAAAGTAGTGAAGGAAGAATTCATTTCCGAAAATGAATTCAAAAATAAAATTATCATCGATGACATGTTCATCAGTACATAGATAGGTAGATTATAAGTTTCTAAATGAAGGGCAATAAATTGTTTTGCTGTTTCATAACGATGAATTGACTCACAATTTAATAATATTAGAAATGTAAAAAACACCTAATTAGTTTTTTCTAACTTTTATATAAGCAAGCAACAGCAAGTTTTACCCAAAATAAGATCAAAATAAACAAAAATAATCAAGAAAAACAATTCAAACAAGGTTGAATCTTGTCATAGCCACGTAAGCTCACTCCGATTTGCCTCAAAAGGTATACATATCCATTCACTCAAATGTTTGAATACCTATATTTTTTGGCAAAGCTCGCTTCAAAGGAAACGACAAAAAATATTTACGACACCAGACCCCAACAATCGTTCATATGATCGGCCCCCACATTAAAAAGCGACGAACGTCTTACCGCGTGACCTTGAAACCGTGCGACGTCTATCTTAGACGAGCTCCCTTTCCGTTTTCTCTGTCTTGTACATTCCGCTGTCCACTCTGTAGGATTAAGATCTGGCTCAGTTTTCTAAACTTTAAACATGCACGAAGTCCAATGTCTCGTTCGATGTACGGCAACTGCAAAGATCAAAGCAGAGATTTCGTTAAGCTTAGGATGTTGAAGAAGCGGTTTGATTGAGCGAGTTTGTTAGTTTTTGAATAAAACGTCTAATTAATAACAAATTGCAAGTATGTAACTATTTTTGCGTACTTACTTTTCTTGATCTTCTATTTCCATCCCAGACTTTTAGTGTTTGATCGTATTCTGTTCGTCTCCTTGTAATCATGCCAAGAAACCGTTATCTTCTTTGTCTTTTTTATCTTTTTCGAATTCTTCTTCTTCTTTGTCTTCTTTGCCTTCTTTGTCTTCTTTGTCTTCTTTGTCTTCTTTGTCTTCTTTGTCTTCTTTGTCTTCTTTGTCTTCTTTGTCCTCTTTGTCCTCTTTGTCTTCTTTGTCTTCTTTGTCTTCTTTGTCTTCTTTGTCTTCTTTGTCTTCTTTGTCTTCTTTGTCTTCTTTGCCTTCTTTGTCTTCTTTGTCTTCTTTGTCTTCTTTGTCTTCTTTGTCTTCTTTGTCTTCTTTGTCTTCTTTGTCTTCTTTGTCTTCTTTGTCTTCTTTGTCTTCTTTGTCTTCTTTGTCTTCTTTGTCTTCTTTGTCTTCTGTGTCTTCTTTGTCTTCTTTGTCTTCTTTGTCTTCTTTGTCTTCTTTGTCTTCTTTGTCTTCTTTGTCTTCTTTGTCTTCTTTGTCTTCTTTGTCTTCTTTGTCTTCTTTGTCTTCTTTGTCTTCTTTGTCTTCTTTGTCTTCTTTGTCTTCTTTGTCTTCTTTGTCTTCTTTGTCTTCTTTGTCTTCTTTGTCTTCTTTGTCTTCTTTGTCTTCTTTGTCTTCTTTGTCTTCTTTGCCTTCTTTGTCTTCTTTGTCTTCTTTGTCTTCTTTGTCTTCTTTGTCTTCTTTGTCTTCTTTGCCTTCTTTGTCTTCTTTGTCTTCTTTGTCTTCTTTGTCTTCTTTGCCTTCTTTGTCTTCTTTGTCTTCTTTGTCTTCTTTGTCTTCTTTGTCTTCTTTGTCTTCTTTGTCTTCTTTGTCTTCTTTGTCTTCTTTGTCTTCTTTGTCTTCTTTGTCTTCTTTGTCTTCTTTGTCTTCTTTGTCTTCTTTGTCTTCTTTGTCTTCTTTGTCTTCTTTGTCTTCTTTGTCTTCTTTGTCTTCTTTGTCTTCTTTGTCTTCTTTGTCTTCTTTGTCTTCTTTGTCTTCTTTGTCTTCTTTGTCTTCTTTGTCTTCTTTGTCTTCTTTGTCTTCTTTGTCTTCTTTGTCTTCTTTGTCTTCTTTGTCTTCTTTGTCTTCTTTGTCTTCTTTGTCTTCTTTGTCTTCTTTGTCTCTTTGTCTTCTTTGTCTTCTTTGTCTTCTTTGTCTTCTTTGTCTTCTTTGTCTTCTTTGTCTTCTTTGTCTTCTTTGTCTTCTTTGTCTTCTTTGTCTTCTTTGTCTTCTTTGTCTTCTTTGTCTTCTTTGTCTTCTTTGTCTTCTTTGTCTTCTTTGTCTTCTTTGTCTTCTTTGTCTTCTTTGTCTTCTTTGTCTTCTTTGTCTTCTTTGTCTTCTTTGTCTTCTTTGTCTTCTTTGTCTTCTTTGTCTTCTTTGTCTTCTTTGTCTTCTTTGTCTTCTTTGTCTTCTTTGTCTTCTTTGTCTTCTTTGTCTTCTTTGTCTTCTTTGTCTTCTTTGCCTTCTTTGTCTTCTTTGTCTTCTTTGTCTTCTTTGTCTTCTTTTGTCTTCTTTGTCTTCTTTGTCTTCTTTGTCTTCTTTGTCTTCTTTGTCTTCTTTGTCTTCTTTGTCTTCTTTGTCTTCTTTGTCTTCTTTGTCTTCTTTGTCTTCTTTGTCTTCTTTGTCTTCTTTGTCTTCTTTGTCTTCTTTGTCTTCTTTGTCTTCTTTGTCTTCTTTGTCTTCTTTGTCTTCTTTGTCTTCTTTGTCTTCTTTGTCTTCTTTGTCTTCTTTGTCTTCTTTGTCTTCTTTGTCTTCTTTGTCTTCTTTGTCTTCTTTGTCTTCTTTGTCTTCTTTGTCTTCTTTGTCTTCTTTGTCTTCTTTGTCTTCTTTGTCTTCTTTGTCTTTGTTTTCTTTGTCTTCTTTGTCTTCTCTGTCTTCTTTGTCTTCTTTGTCTTCTTTGTCTTCTTCTTTGTCTTCTTTGTCTTCTTTGTCTTTGTCTTCTTTTTCTTCTTTGTCTTCTTTGTCTTCTTTGTCTTCTTTGTCTTCTTTGTCTTCTTTGTCTTCTTTGTCTTCTCTGTCTTCTTTTTCTTCTTTGTCTTCTTTGTCTGCTTTGTCTTCTTTGTCTTCTTTCCTTCCTTTTTCTTCTTTGTCTTCTTTGTCTTCTTTGTCTTCTTTGTCTTCTTTGTCTTCTTTGTCTTCTTTGTCTTCTTTGTCTTCTTTGTCTTCTTTGTCTTCTTTGTCTTCTTTGTCTTCTTTGTCTTCTTTGTCTTCTTTGTCTTCTTTGTCTTCTTTGTCTTCTTTGTCTTCTTTGTCTTCTTTGTCTTCTTTGTCTTCTTTGTCTTCTTTGTCTTCTTTGTCTTCTTTGTCTTCCTTGTCATCTTTGCCTTCTTTGTCTTCTCTTTGTTAAAGGACTATTCCTTGTACAATTCTAGAACATATCTGTTTTGGATTTCTTTGTGATATTTGTTTTGTTTGGTTCAGGTATCGAAGACAACGATTGTAGCACACCTGTCGTCCGACGAGTGTATATATGCATAAATCCATATGAATCTTGTTTTAAACTTGCTTCAACCAGTTATCTGTGAGTCGACAAACTGTGAACATTGATTTCCGGAACATAACTCTATGCATAAAAGCACTTCCGTGCTTTTATTTTTGTTATGAATTCTAATAAATTAACAAACAAGATCAGTTTGTTTATACTACCCATTGATAAAAAAGTACATACAAGCCCTTCATTACAACACAAACTTCTCACATTTTAGCTAATATTCTCCTTATATCCCCCATGACCCCACTTCAAACGTAAACACTTCTATTCTTCTTAGCCATTAACATCTTGAAAAATATATGTATATGTGCGTCAATGTTTTCACTTTGGTCGTCGATAAGCCCTGAAGAAACATTGCTCGCAGCAATGTCCGCTCGGAGACAACAGACTAACATCTCGTGTCGTGCCCACTGTTCGCGTGAAGAACGGGCCGATAGACAGGGGACAAGAAAGCACATCGAATGTTGAGTGTGTGGCATAGACCATAGGTGGGTATTTGTTCGATCACGCTGGAACTTTTTTTTAATGTTTTAATTCAACATTGCACATGCTAGGTGATATTTATTCGATTTCGTCAGAAATGAAATTTCCTGTTAATCTGTTTATGTGCATGTGCTTTTTACCTTTCTCGTACACCAAGGTGCAACAAATCGACTCAGCTCGACGAATTGAGATGATGTCTGTCTGTATGTGTGTGCGTGTGTGTATGTATGTGCGCAAAATAAAACTTACTTATCTTTTAGGCACTTATCTTGATCCAATTTGCAAAAAGTTGCATTCGACGGGAAATCCTGTCCCATTGTTTCCTATTGAAAATTGCACAAATCGAACTATGGGATCAAAAGTTATGGCCAAAATATGATTTCTATACAAAAAACACGCTAAGAAAATCTCACTCAAGTCTTTTTAGTGTATATAATGCACGAGAAAGGCACAAACACTGTTAGGTGGATGAATCAGGGTTTTTATGGAGAGATGAAGGCAAATCTGCAAACAGACACCTGAAATTATCACTCAGGGAGTAGGGTTCACGGCAGGCTGACCCACTAAACCCATTCAAGTAACGGAAGGTTACTTGAGTTATCTTCTAATGCCCTAATCCCCGCGGGACACCTTACATTATTATTGTAATATTTCCAAAAGCGCATTTGCACAAGACTCCACACGGCGTTTCACATTCGAAAGGAACAACCGCACCTTAGAAAACACCGCAATGTTATCCCCCCCCCCATAAGAATCGAGTATACCGGCAGCAAAAAGCGCGACCCGTCGTTTCCTGTGGGGAGCACCGTGTGTACTTTTTGGCAAATGCGTTAATACTTCTGGGGGATAGGCAGTACACAAGTGCACGTATGCGCCTCAACTCTCCATGTACTCCCTATGCAGACACACTGACACCACATGTGCCCCAACATTTTTTAGACACTTACCCTTACCGAAGTTGCAATCGACGGGAAATCAATCTAATAGTTTCTATTGACAATCGGACCGGACTACGGGATCTATAAAGTTACGGCCAAAACTAATTTGTCTACGTAAAAAAACGTGCAGAGAAATAAAAATCAACAACACTGAAGAAAATAAAAATTTGATTCAAATAATTACTTTCATTCATTCGCAGAAGCAGAAGGCATTAGCAATTAAAGATGCATATTCAACAATAGTTTTCAGCAAATCAGTTAAATTGTTGAGACGTTCCAAAGTGGTGCATATATGCTTTTTCCGTCTACCGTTCTCGGAAAAGGCGGTTTTCCTCGGGTGATCTAGCATTTCACATTTTTTCCCAAATGGAACTCGTTTTCGTACCACTGCTTGAATCGAACTGGATGATGCTTGTATAACTGACAACAAATGATGCACATTGTTGTTTAAATGTTGGTTAATAGTCTTACTAACTACCCAGTACGCAGTACCCATGAAAGACAAAATTGTTTCAGCGCGGTATTCTATGTTACCAACTATTATCATATTTAATAAAAGCAAAATCATCATACAGAGTGTAGTTACTTGTCTGTCATAGACAATATTCACACTTTGGTATGGTTAGGAGATTGAAGTGCAATAATTCTGTAATTTGAATACTGTATTGTGGTTGTATTGTCTATTTTGCCATCGATATTTGTACAATGTTATTTCTAACATCCTTTGCTAATTTTTTCTATTAGTCAAAGAATAGGTTTTAGGTTGTAGTTGATTGAGGTTGCAAATTGCATATTTGATGATAACTTATTTGGATGTAATCAGGAGGAAATTCACGGTATATATGGTTGCATATTAGTGAGATATCGAACGCAAAAATCATTAAATTTGTAACTGCTGTAACTTTCGATTCCCTAGATGAAAGATTTTGAAATTTTAATAGCAGACGCCTGGATATTATATCTTTCGAAAGGCGAGTCCAGAATGGATGGACATTTTTTTTTCGTTAATAATGGTCACAGGCACACCGTGATACTATAGTGTCTGGATATGACAGCGGCGGCCAGAGAATCAGTCACTGCCAATAATACATTATCAAACGTAAGTAACAATTATTCAAAATGTTATATCAATCCATTTTTTATTGTATAATTTTTAATATCATGGTTCAGTTTGCAGATAAGTTCATTGCATTAGTTTTTATGGATAATAGAAAAGAACAGATTAAGACAAACATAAAACTATCTGAAGAGTGTTTTTTTTTTCGATAAGTTTCGAAGAATTTTATAAGTATTTGGTATCACAAATGTCAATTTGATTTAAAAACTGTCATACCTGTATATTCTCTTGTATATATCGGAGTTCTGCTTCTGTGAGCTTCTGAGGGAAAGAACACTTTTCGAAGCGACAACAACAAGCTCTTGAAATTGAAGTCAGGCTAAGTGATTACTTCGACTTCTTATATGTAATGCATTTATTTGTTAGGTCACGAAAAAAGTCACTAGATATAAAGTCTGGCAAAATGAAGATCGTAAGCATTGGAAACCAAGAAAAACCTAAAAACCTAAAATTTTGGCAACCCTTAGAAAAGTTCAAACTGTTGCAAAGCTAATAAACTTTTGCAAGTTAATTTACAAGCTGGATTGTAGCAACTACCGCGCAATCACATTGCTGAACGCCGCCTACAAGGTACTCTCCCAAATTTTATGCCGCCGACTAACACCAATTGCGAGAGAGTTCGTGGGGCAGTACCAGGCGGGATTTATGGGTGAACGCTCTACCACAGACCAGGTGTTCGCCATACGTCAGGTATTGCAGAAATGCCGCGAATACAACGTGCCCACACATCATCTATTTATCGACTTCAAAGCCGCATATGATACAATCGATCGGGACCAGCTATGGCAGCTAATGCATGAACACAGATTTCCGGATAACCTGATACGGTTGACCAAGGCGACGATGGATCGGGTGATGTGCGTAGTTCGAGTTTCAGGGGCATTCTCGAGTCCCTTCGAAACGCGTAGAGGGTTACGGCAAGGTGATGGTCTTTCGTGTCTGCTATTCAACATCGATTTGGAGGGAGTAATACGAAGGGCAGGGATTGACACGAGTGGTACGATTTTCACGAAGTCCGTCCAGTTATTTGGTTTCGCCGACGACATTGATATCATGGCACGTAACTTTGAAAGGATGGAGTAAGCCTACATCAGACTGAAAAGCGAAGCTAAACGGATTGGACTAGTCATCAACACGTCGCAGACGAAGTACATGATAGGAAGAGCTCAAGAGAGGTCAATGTAAGCCACCCACCACGAGTTTCTATCGGTGGTGACGAAATCGAGGTGGTTGAAGAATTCATGTACTTGGGCTCACTGGTGACCGCCGATAACGATACCAGCAGAAAAATTCGGAGGCGCATAGTGGCTGGAAATCGTACGTACTTTGGACTCCGCAAGACGCTTCGATCGAATAGAGTTCGCCGCCGTACCAAACTGACTATCTACAAAACGCTTATAAGACCGGTAGTTCTCTACGAATACGAGACCTGGACGATGCTCGTGGAGGACCAACGCACACTGGGAGTTTTTGAAAGGAAAGTGTTGCGTACCATCTATTGTGGAGTGCAGATGGCGGACGGTACGTGGAGGAGGCGAATGAACCACGAGTTGCATCAGCTGTTGGGAGAACCATCCATCGTTCACACCGCGAAAATCGGACGACTACGGTGGGCCGGGCACGTAGCCAGAATATCGGACAGTAATCCGGTGAAAATGGTTCTCGACAATGATCCGACGGGAACAAGAAGGCGAGGTGCACAGCGGGCAAAGTGGATCGATCAGGTGGAGGACGATTTGCGGACCCTCCGCAGACTGCGTGGTTGGCGAAGTGCAGCCATGGACCGAGCTGAATGGAGAAGACTTTTATGTGCAGCACAGACTACTCCGGCCTTAGTCTGATAATAAATAAATAAAATAAGTTAATCTACAATGTTGAGAAAACTCTTATGTGAATATGTACATCATGTGGAAGATATTGATTTGGAAAATGTATTGGAGGTAACCACTTTCCTTTCGTGCCTGTGCCTGTGCCTGTGTAACTGTCGCTCATCTAGGTGTTGTTCTGCATTAGGTCCGTTTTGTGTGAAGCAAACACATATCTTTCTTATTGATTTTAAGCGTGTGGAAGAATTTTGAAATTTCAGTTTTGCAGGAATTTTCGTAGACACCAATGTTTTCTTCATATTTATGCAGCTTCTCATTTGAATTGATTAATTTGGTGTAAACTTAATAATATCCTCAGAGTCGTAGTTTTTTTCTTCAGAATCGTTTATTTCTTCAGAATCGATGCATAACTAGAAGTATAAGTAGAAACGAAAATGTTTGGTGTCACGCAAACAACATTTTAGCCAGAAGCAGCGTCTTCTGTCTAGGATTGCGGAATTATAAAACAAACAGAAAATCGGCCGTAACAATGTCGGTCCAATTCATTCTACTTCGATCAGAACTATTTAATTTCCCAGATTTTTTTTATTTGCATTATTTATGCATCAAAAACTGTTTGGAATTTCAATCCACAAAAAAGTCCTTCTGAATTTTAAGAATAATTATTCTGGAGTTCCAAGGGAAACTCTTCGGAAACCTCTTTAGAGTCTCCACGGAAAAAAATATTTGAAATTTCCACAACAAATTGTTCGGAAAATTCTGTGGAAATTTCAAAGAACTAGCGGTGGATGGATTGTCCAATAAATATTCCAATAAACATACAATTCCGAAGAACTTCCAGAATGAATTGGAAAGAATGTCAAGCTGATTTTTTTTTTAGAATTTCTATTCGATTTTTTTGAATATCCTAGGGAAACTTTTCCGAATTTTCGAAGGAAATTCTTTTGATTTTCCAATGCAAATTTTTCTATTTTCCAAAAGAAATTCTTCAAAATTTTCAGTAGAGCTTCTTCTAGATTTAAAAAAAATATACCTATATTAGGAATATGCCAAAATAGTTGGAGGAACATCAGGGATTGCAGAAATCGCTCTCAATAGATAACGAACAACGAAACAAGAGAGGCAAAAACCTCTTAGAATCATAACAAGCCATGAAAACAAAACTATCGCACTTGTATACAAGTTAGAAAAAAATTGATTCGGATAGGCAGCCCCCACCGAGGGGTTTTGATAAAACGCTTTGTTCTCGCTCATTTTCTGTTGGGGACCATATTCCCAGAGAAATTTGAAAACAGTCCATCTGAATTTCCAAAAACAGAATTTCCCGGGGAAATTCCGATTATTTTTTCAGTGCAAATCACGAAAGAACATGCGGTTGTACTTTTAAAGCATTTTAAGCAGAAATTCCTAAAAAATAAATGAAAACTTCAAAAAATTGTCGATTAATTTGGTAATTTCTTGTGGATGTCCTCATAATTTCTGAATCATGCAACTTTTGCATGGAAATTGGTAAAACAGTGACTTCCCGAAATGAATGAATTCCCGATTAACTTTCGGAAGAATTTGACTCGAGACAAGTACGAGACACTGAAGACGGTCTTACAGTTGAAGTCGAAATACGTATCGTGTAAAGATAACATAATGTAGTGGAATTAAGTGGAAAGTACTAAACTCGTCTTAGACAGTTGAAATTCTAAGAATTTGTGATCATAGAACTCCCAAAGAAGGGAAAGTGGGAATTCAGAAAAAAATCTAAGTAGCCACATACACGCTCTGACATGTTGTACAACTTTGGTTCGGTCGGAGTGCAGTCGAACCGTCTGTGGGCAAGTTGTACACTCAGCGAACTGGACTATCGAAATTCATAACTGGCGCCTTATGAATCTTCGACTGATTATTCCACCAACAGTGCTTCTTATACGCAGTTACCTTCCCGAGTAATCAAGCGTCGATGGGCGTGTGGTCTACATACCGGCCTCCCGACCCCGACGTCCATGGTTCGAACCCAGTCTGCCGCACTTCACTTTTTTTCAAATGAAAATCATCATTCATAAGGCAACATATTGAAATTCATACCGAATTCTTGTGGCAAATTTTCATAAAGCGTTTGATTGAAAATCATACGTCCATTTTCCTCAGTAGTATACTATCCAACAGTTGTACCCTAATGCATTTCTGGTTGAAATGCAAAACAAATATCAACGAAAATTTCAAAGTGTTTCATGTGGCATTGCCGTCGAATATCACATGGAAGTTTAAAAAAAAAATCTTCAAAGTTTGGAAGTGTTTTGAAAAACTTTTCATTGAATTGAAGAAGAAATTCTCGTGACCATCGGAAGAATTCTTCAAATAAATTCAACAGAATCTACGGTAGAAATCAGAACAAATGTGATTTGTATTTATCACGGAATTGTTTTGAATTTATTTATTTTTATTTTCATTTTTTTATCCTTTATTATTTATTTCTATCCTAGATTGAAATCAAAGGACACACCCACATCGATTTCTGATAGCAATCTGAATAATGATTTTAAAAGAAAAACTTGAGTGTCACTAGTGTCCAATCTACGAAGAACACCGTAGCTATGCTATGCTATGTGGAATAGCTTTGAATTTTTAGACATGATTCCTATGAGAATATGTTCGGAGTTTTAAGGATTCTTTTTTTTTTTCAAAATTTACACTGGAGATTGTTTTTTTATCAACAATTCTTACTAAATTCCAAGCAAAATTCTTCAGAGACTCAACGAGAGATTCTTCCTGATTTCCACGAGAAATGTCTAAAAATACAAATACGAAATACGAAATTCTCATACTTTATCACGATTGTATGAAGCATTTTCAAAGTTCTTACAGATAATTTCGTTACGGGATTCTTCCTGAATATGAACAAAAAGTTCTTTTGAAGTTCTTAAGATTTTATCTTTAATTTTTTGTAAAAACATGAATTTTAACGAAATTGTAGCAGCAGTGCGCTGATGTAAGAGTGTCGGTGCCGTAATGCCAAAAACCATCTGCAGCGGTGGCGCGGCGCGGCCAAAATTTGTTTTTATATCATATATGCTACATTCCAAAATTCAAAAATTAAGAATGAATCGCAACCTGTTTTTTCGTTTATTTTTTTAATAGAATAGGATCTAAAGCTGCGCTTTGGGTTCATTGATTTATTGATGGGTATTTTTCACATCGCGGTTGTAATTCACCAAGAGCATTTCGCGTAGAAAACTGAAATAAAAAAAAATTGGGGTTGTATACAAGACACGACCGCTCGACGTAAACTACGTAAAACCAAAAATAGTACACTGAACCAACTATTCCGCTCTATATAGAAGAGAAGGAACCATCCCACGACAATACTACCCAGCTTTAGCAGCATCTTCCACTCTATGAAGGAGTAGGGACTCCATAGAGTCCTATAAGAAGAGTAACGTCATGTGCCACGTTTGACAGGTCTCCTGCTCGTTTGGAACGCGCATTTGTATGGAACTGACAGACGATTCTGTTCCAATTCTGACACTTGACGGCACTGTTATTATAGTCACTGTAGGACTCCACTGTCTAGCGGCTGGGCCACTCCATTCATACAACCCAGTTCAATAATAGATAATACCCTAAAAGTAGGCAATTACCAAGGATTGGAACGCGCTGTATAGGGGATGCACGATGCATGAAAGAACTAAAATTTTCAATAGTTTAGCGTTGATAATCAATGGTTTCAATACTACTGGCAAATTGGTGGAAAGTTTACGAATCTATTGATATATAAATTATTCAAATCCATTGAAAGATAAAGGACCTATTTATGTTACAAATCTTACATGATTTCGTGACGGTCTCCAGTTTTGAAATTCTCATTTGACACCCTGTATCAGAGTCTTCCCCTTAGACGTATTTTACGTCAAAAAAAAAAACACGTGGTTCGCAACTAAACCCCCCTCCCCCCATGTGGCTTATCGTGGTCATTTTCCAAACACCCCCCACCCCCTATATAATCACGTGGTTCCTGGACGCCCCCTATGCATTATCATTTAAAATCTAAAGCAGCCGAACATTATCGACTGAACAGAAGAGCACAATTCTATAGAATAAGGAGTCATTAATATCCAGCCACATTAAATAAATACCCCACTGTGTTACCGCCGCAATGACGAGGCGCTCAAGCTCAGCAGAACACGCCGAGTCAGTCATCCAGTCATCAGATTAGTTTCAACCTCCGATCGGGCGGGTCAGAGATCCGAAGTCTGTCGTCGTCGTCGTCATCGTTGTCGCCGCAGTAGTTTGTGATTGTGACGCTCGATTCGCAACGATTAGAGGTGCATTTATTCATGGGTTCTAATCTGCACTGATCCGGGCAGTGTTGGTGTTGCGTAAAAGAAGTCTATTATTAGTAAGGAACTTTGTGCCGGGCTATTATCAGCGGGATGTGAGTGCAATTTGGTGCACAATCGAGAAATTACATTCGTCCTCGGAGAGAATTGATGCGTTTTTTTCCCAAGCAAGCTAATAACGGGTTAACGTGCAACTTACATTGTGGTTATCAATTTATTACGACAATCGTTTGAGTGTATGGATAAAAAAAAGAAGATGCGAATTGTCGCAGCTAACAGCACGTGTCTGGAAAACATAAACCTCAATACATACAGTTTAATCAAAGGGCATGCATTTGTATGAACGTCTGTGCTATTAAAGTCAGTGTTTTACCGAAGGGATGCGTGAAATTGTGTTGAACGTCGCAAATATTCACTTTTGAGGCACGATGAATATCGAAACCGGCGATGCCCGTTATCAGTACGCACGCGGTCGGAGTTAGTTGTTTTATCGAGTCTTGTGGGAACGAACACAGCAGTCAGCGTTGTCACTGTCTGCTGGATGCTTGCCGTGATGTGGAGTGAGCTTTTCAAGGGCCAACTTCTCGAATAGGGCTACTGCTGATGTTGACCTTTACCCCCTTTACTAGTTTTCTCATCTACACCACGAGATGATGGACTGCACTGAAGCCAATAACGCTATGTTCAAGATTGCTGCCGGAGGCGCGCATTAGTTCGCTTGCTAGTTGGTAATAAATATAATGGTTATTAGCTTATGGATGGAAATGCGCCAATATTATGATAGCAATGTCGTTGAGTCCATTAGCCAGAAATTTTCATGTTCCATGACTAATAAACGGGTTTATTTTTCAAGGTTGGAGCATAGACTTTTAAGTATGGGCGCTTCCTTAGCCGTGCGGTAAAATGCGCGGCTACAAAGCAAGACCATGCTGAAGATGGCTGGGTTCGATTTCCGGTTCGGTCTAGGGTTTCGGGTTTGAAATTTTCTCGACTTCCCTGGGCATAAAAGTATCATCGTGTTAGCTTCATGATACGCGAATACAAATATGGTAACTTGGCTTAGAAACCTCGCAGTAAATAACTGTAGATGAGCTGAATGAACACTAAGCTGCGAGGGGGCAATGCCCCCCAGTGGACATCCAATGAGACGAAGAATTATGGATGTTTTGGACATTCCCCGCTTAGTGCCACCAAAAAACAATCGGAAAACCTATTTGACATAAAGCTCGAAGCTTTGGGAGTAGTAGCTAGCTGAAGTTAGGTACTGATTATTCAAACTCAATTGTTCCAAAATACCAAAAAAATTTGCTATCAAAAGTTAATCACATATGCACAAAGAATTTGTTGTATCAACACAATTCTCGTTTTAAATGTAATCGATTAAGTTTGTTTCCAGCTGGCTACTCGAATGAAAGGCAAATAAATAATGTCGACTATTTGCAAGACTGATCTTCAGCAACCCAACCAATTCACTTAATTCTTATTTCTATGTGTCTTTGAATTTTCAATGTTTTCTGCCGTTTATAGATGTATATATGTACATATTTGGAAAGCACATCGATATGAAATTATTGATTTATTCAGCTTACCTTTTAATGGTAATGAGACCAATGAGACTAGTTTTATACAATTTGAGACAGTATTGCATCGAATAAATAAAATTCTTTGCGACCGTAGTCGAACTAAAATCACAAAATGTTCAAATTCAGAACCTTTATTTGAAAGATAAAAATATACATCTGTCAGCCAACACAATTTAAAGATAACAAATTTCCAGTAAGTTTAACCTCGAGCGCCTCGGATCATATTTTTTTATCGGTTTCGATCCAGGTGTTCAAATAAAATAGAGCTCATCAGGTGTTTCGTTTGTAAATTTTGGATCAAAGACTGCTCGGCATTCGATACACGAATGAAAAAAGAACAAACGGAAAATCATCGGTCATTGCTTGACTGCTTCATCGTTTCATAAACGTTGTAACAGCGGAAGTGTAAAGTCACTTGACCACGAAAAGTGGGTGTATTTTTCTGAATGATGGAAACCTTCAGCCACAGACATTGCATGACAAAACGATGAAATATAGTGAAACTGTTTTTCATTGTCACTTTTATTCACATGCCGGTTCATCACGTCAGTTATTCCGAAAACACGCAATTTACAGCAGCACAAAAAAAGTTCATTGTAATTGAGATCGAACGAATTCCGATGTGAGACAAAAAACGGTTAATGAGAAAAGTGAATGTGTTGAAATAGTTTGAACCTGCAGATACAAAAGCGTTCTTGCAAAGGAACTGGGTACGGATGCAGTCGAATAAAGAGATAAGAAAATAACGTGCCAACCAATTTGCCAAATCAAAGTTAACGAAGAAAAAGTGCACAAACTGATGGTTCCGAAAATTGTCATGGCTCTTCTCGCGGGTTAGAAGAAAGCAAAGCTGTATGTAAATCGCCGAACGGTGCATAATAAGACAGAAGGAAAATCTGCACTAAAAGCAATCCAACGAAATCGGTTCGAGACTATTATCGGCGCGCTTCCAAGATGACCGTACCCGACACGATGAACCCCGGTCCAGAGGTGGTCGATCAGCTGCGGCAAATGTTCAAGCAGAAAATTGAACAAAATGCGGCAAAAATCCCTCGTAAGTATAAACCAGTAATAACAAATATGATTCAAGAACACACGGTGGGAGAGTTCTTTATCTGCGGGATGCGTGTTTCTTTATACGTAGTGATGTTTACGGTACGTGAAAGATAAGGAATTGATTATTTGTTCCGTTTGAACAGCATGGGAGGATATTTTTATTGGGTTGAACAGCACTTCAAGCTATTATTATGACACTTCGAATTTGTTCCGATATCTTGTTTTCCTGTCATTTTCTTGTCTGTCTGGAATTGCATAACTTTTGAAAATTTTAAATAAGTTTTTCGGCATATTATGAACATTCAAGTTCATCAACCTCAAGTTCCCACAAAATGTGTGTGTGCAGATCGACCACTCGTGAACTGTTAGCGAAGGATTTTTTCTCCAACAATAGATCTGCCTGTTAGGGGCCTTTCACAAATTATGTAACGCTGTTAGGGGAGAGAGGGGGTCAAGCCGAGTGTTACGATCAATACAAAAAAATTAAACCTTTCATACAAAAAGTGTTACGAGGGGAAGGGTGAGGGTCCAAAATCACCAAATTTAGCGTTACGTAATTTTAGAAAGAACCCTTATTAACACCAACAGCAATGTTTTTTGTCTTTGCGGTTTCTCAGACCCTGTGGTTATTCAGATATTCGCTTGAAACCAGCCGAGTTTTAACACGTGGAGAGAATTTACGCCTAAAGCATGACACACTGCAATTCAGCAGGAGCTATTTGAAAATAAACTTCCTCAATGTAGGAAGGCCGCAGAAGGTCTGGAGGTGTTATCCCGACAAGAAGGTCGGTCGATATAAAAATTATATCAACATATGTTATTATGTTATACTAAATTTTTATAACAAAATGTGTTAGAAACATGGTGCAGAATGTTGTTAAAATATCTAAATTTCTATCAAAAATTACACTACTTGAAACAAAAAACTATCAAATTTTGATACCATTTTATCATATATAAATAAGATATTCTGTTAGAAATTTAAAACAGAATCATATACAAAATATATTTTTATTGTATATTGTGTAGTTGGAAATTTTTACAGGTTGTTAGGTTTGTGATTCCAGATTGTGATCAACAACCAGAACTTTTTGTTTTTGTCTGAACAAGAATATTTTTCAAGAACATGAAACTAACAACATTACAAATTGAGCAACCTTTTCAAATTATATCAGCGTTGTGATATTTATGGATGGAAGACTTTGCTATATCTTCTATTTTAATTGCCTACTGTTGAACAATTCGGTGTTGAGCATTTTCCAAAATATATTAAGATAAAATCCTGTTTCAACATTTGAAAAATAATGGCTACTAAGAACAAAATTGTATCAAAATAAGTTATAAATATCACAATATGTTAAAATTGTTTTCAGTTTTTGTTATGCTCTTCTAGTCGGCTATTTTCTTCTTCAGCTCTTTTTTTTCCTGTTCGGGTGTGCCACTGCGACCTGTTATTAGATCTATTGTAGCGTTACCCGTATCCTTAGTGTTAAAGCTCAAGTCGAATTACTTCATTACTATTGATAAGCAATGCAGTATCGGTTTCGATACAGTTGTTGTTTTGTTTCCTCAAGAGCACCATGACAAGGTCCCGCTATTTAGACCCTTCACAGAGAGCAATCCCATTGAAGGCGCGCCCCTTATCAATAGGAAATCAATCCTTTCTTGAGAAAACAGAACAGTGATACTGTTTTTGGCCATGCATCGGAGCCCTTGTCTTGCTTTTAGAATATCACCAGTAAACAATGAAAACCCGGGATTTAGCTCTGTTTACAAGACCATTTCAAGCAAGAGAATTTGGTCAGTAATAAGAACTTCCGTGTGTTCCTCTCACTACTATTGCATTGTTCACCAGTTCATGAAGAGTTAGTACGTATTTGAACCCCTAACTCGATTTTTCCAGCAGTCAGTTCAGCCTAGGACCGGGTACCGAGGTTTCTTAACTAATTGCTTGAAAAGTTGTTTCCGCTGCATACAGTCTAGCCTCAAACAAGAGGAATTCGAGTCTTTCAACTGTCTGCAAGGTAACATTAATTGTTTTATTTCTGAGACTGCTGTTGGTAGCGGGGACTAAATACGATGAATCCTTAATTACCACAACTTATTGCCCTAGCTAGAAAAATGGATTAAGCTAGGGCTCTGTTTGGTAGATCTTACACCGCAACACACTACGTCAAAGTGATCTACCGTGTTACGGGAATTCTCCAGCTCTTCCTAATTCCTTCTTCCTGTTTCTTCCTTCCTTCTTAGTTCTTCCTTCTTTCTTCTTAGTTCTTCCTCCATAGTTCTTCCTTCATAAATCTTCTTTCCTTATTCCTATTCCCTTCTTCTGCTTTCCTTGTTATTTCTTTCTTCTTCATACTTCTTTTTTCTGGTTTCATCTTTCATTTTGCTTTGTTCTTCTTCCTTTTCCATTCTTTACTTTTGCTTTCTTATTTCTTCCTTCTTTCTTTTCCTTGTTTTTTTTCTTTCTTCCTTCTTTTATTTTCTTATTTTTTCTTCCTTTCTGTCTTCTTTCTTCTTCCTTTTCCTAGTTTCTTCTGTCTTTTTCCTTATTCCTTTTTCTCTATTCTTTCTTCATTCTACCTTCTTCCTTCTTCTTTCTCCCTTCTTTCAACCTTTTTTCCTGTTCCTAAATTCGTCCTTTCTTCTTCTTTCTGTTCTTCCTTGTCCCTTGTATCTTCATCTTCTTTCTTCTTTCGTCTTTTTTTAATGTCTTTATTAATGAGATTTTCAGCCCGCGGAAAACTTCTTTCGTCTTGTTTTCTTCTTCCATCATTTTCATTCTTTTTTCCCTTCTTCCTTCTTAATTTTTATACCTTCTTCCTTTTCTTTTTCTTTCATGTTGCTTCTTCTTTCTTCCTTCTTCATTCTTCCATTTTATCCTTCCTTCTTCTGTCTTCCTTCCTCCTTGTTACTTCTTGTTTCATCATTATTGCTTCTTCCATCTTTATCTTACTTTTTCCTTCTTCCTTCTTCTATGTTCTTTCTTCAATATTTCATCTAAAGGCTGAAATTGATGGGATGAAATGAATCTCAACCATCCATACGATATGTTGTACAACTATGTTGAGGGGTTGGATAGTGAATAAAGAATAGAGAATGATTAATAAAGAATAAAAAATAAAATTAAAAATAAAGAATAAAGAAATAAGGAAATAAGATCTACCAAACAGAGCCCTAGCTTAATCCATTTTTCTAGCTAGGTCAATAAGTTGTGGTAATTAAGGATTCATCGTATTTAGTCCCCGCTACCAACAGCAGTCTCAGAAATAAAACATAATTTATGTTACCTTGCAGACAGTTGAAAAACTCGAATTCCTCTTGTTTGAGGCTAGACTGTATGCAGCGGAAACAACTTTTCAAGCAATTAGTTAAAAAACCTCGGTACCCGGTCCTAGATTGAACTGACTGCTGGAAAAATCGAGTTAGGGGTTTAAATACGTACTAACTCTTCATGAACTGGTGAAAATGGTAGTGAGAGGAACACACGGAAGTTCTTATTACTGAACAAATTCTCTTGCTTGAAATGGTCTTGTAGACAGAGCTAAATCCCGGGTTTTCATTGTTTACTGGTGATATTCTAGAAGCAAGACAAGGATGTGGCTAGGGCTCGGATGCATGACCAAAAACAGTATCACTGTTCTGTTTTCTCAAGAAAGGATTGATTTCCTTTTGATAAGGGGCGCGCCTTCAATGGGATTGCTCTCTGTGAAGGGTCTAAATAGCGGGACCTTGTCATGGTGCTCTTGAGGAAACAAAACAACAACTGTATCGAAACCGATACTGCATTGCTTATCAATAGTAATGAAGTAATTCGACATGCGCTTTAACACTAAGGATACGAGTAACGCTACAATAGATCTAATAACAGGTCGCAGTGGCACACCCGAACAGGAAAAAAAAAGAGCTGAAGAAGAAAAAAGGAAAAAGGAAGAAAAAATGAAAAAAAAAGAAGTAAGAAGAAAAAAGGGAGAAGGAAATTGGAAAAAAATCCGTCAAGTTATTTGGTTTCTCCGACGACATCGATATTATGGCACGTAACTTTGAGAGGATGGAGGAAGCCTACATCATACTGAAAATCGAAGCTAAACGGATTGGACTAGTCATTCGAAGACGAAGCACATGATAGAAAGAGGATCAAGAGAGGACAACGTAAGCCACCCACCTCGAGTTTGTATTGATGGTGACGAAATCAAGATGGTTGAAGAATTCATGTACTTGGGCTCAGTTTTTTTTTAACTTTATATTTGTTTCTTAGTTGTTAATGTTAATATAAAATATATAGTTGTCCAATCCTAATACATTTTCATGAGTTTCTATATGATAACTGAAAAATTGACCTAATCGTTTTATAATACAATCCATTGACGTTCTATTGAGGTTCTTCAATTCTGGGTAAATAAACTCCTCTGGTTCAATTCTTACTAGTCTGGGTTCGATGCTCAGTAGTTGTCTTCGTTGGAACCTCCAGATGTCACAGACTCCTTGACATCGAAACAGCTTGTGTATCGTGGTTTCTAGTTCTCCTGGACATGTTTCACAGTATGGATTGTGTACTACGCCTCGTTGGTACAGCCGCTCACGATGTTTAATTTTTTTGTGCATAACCACAAACCAGTTGGATTTCTGCAGAGATGTCAAAGATTTGCTATGCAGATGTTTGAAGATAGTCCTCCAGTCTCAATGCTCCGCTGCTACAAATCCAGGGTCCGGTTTCAAACTCAGAGAATGAAGATAGATCGCTTGAGACGTTGGTGTGTTTACCAAATGAATCGGCAATTGAGTCAATTCCATTTTTAGTTCAGAGATGTGGCTAAACATAGCTGGAATGGGGTGGTAGAAGAATTTGTGTACTTGGGCTCACTGGTGACCTCCGATAAGGATACCAGCAGAGACATTCAGAAACGCATCATGGCAGGAAATCGTACGTACTTTGGACTCCGCAAAACGCTCCGATCGAATAAAGTTCGCCGCCATACCAAACTGACAATCTACAAAACGCTTATTAAACCGGAAGTTTACTACGAAAACGAGACCTGGACGATGCTCGTGGAGAACCAACGCGTACTTGGAGTTTTCGAAAGGAAAGTGCTGCGTACCATCTATGGCGGGGTGCAGATGGCGGAAGGTACGTGGAGGAGGCGAATGAACCACGAGTTGCATGAGCTGCTGGGAGAACCATAAATCGTTCACACCGCGAAAGTGGGACGACTGCGGTGGGCCTGGCACGTAGCCAGAATGTCGGACAGTAATTCAGAGAAAATGATTCTGGACAACGATCCAACGGGCATAAGAAGGCGGGGTGCACAGCGGGCAAGGTGGATCGATCAGGTGGAAGATGACTTGCGGACCCTCCGTAGACTGGGTGGTTGGCGACGTGTAGCCATGGACCAAGCCGAATGGAGAAGACTCTTATATACCGCACAGGCCACTTCGGCCTTAGTCTGAATAAATAATAATTCTAGTCGGGTAGGTATTTGTAGATTTTTTTTCGTGAGGTCAACTTAACGTTTTGATAAATCGCGTAAAAAGTGTCCCAGTGCAGTGTAAAGTGGTTTAGGTCCCAAAGATAAGAAAGTGACATGGCAATATGATGTGATTCTTAGGGGTGTTCCATCCCGACTAGAAGAGCATAACAAAAACTGAAAACAATTTTAACATATTGTGATATTTATAACTTATTCTGATACATTTTTGTTCTTAGTAGCCATTAACTTTCAAATGTTGTAACAGGATTTTATCATAATATAATTTGAAAAATGCTTAACACCAATTTGTTCAACAGTAGGCAATTAAAATAGAAGATATAGCAAAGTCTATCAGCCTTAAATACAGGTCGGACTCGATTATCCGGAGTATCGATTTTATTTTCACTCCGGATAATCGAATCCTCCGACTAACTGCTCAACTAACTGCTCACGTTCGCCGTCATACCAGTCGTTCTTTTGATCCGGGAGCACCGTAGTGCAGCGGTTGCGGTGCTTCCAATGGCGGATCGAATATCGCTCCAGTCATCTTCAAGAGACGCTGCGCCTAGCTGCTTTTCCGTTGGGAGTGCCACTTCCAGCTGCTGCGCTTAGTCTTGGTCTAGACTATCTAGTCTTGTAGCCGCCCAATGTTTAGCAGCGGCGGACGACTCCGACGCGTGGTGTACACCGTCGAGAGTTTTGAGCGCAGACCTACTGTAGTGCTCGGATTCAATATTCGCACTGCGGTAAGTGCGTACTAGACTGGCCCAGCTTAGTATGGGAAGAAAAAATGTTGTCGAATTCCACAGGGCACTCCCCAGGATTGTGTCTTTTGGTGAGAAAATCAATCTCTTAAAATTTCAGCACAATCACTAGTTGCATAAGCTAACGCAATATATAGGAAAATACCCCTCCGTCGCTCATTCGATCTGGAAATTGGTTCTGATTGTTCGATTGAGCTCAGAATTGCAAAAAAAAGGCAGTTGGCATGTTACAGAACAATTTCACAGAAGATTGTACGATGATTGAATAAACTTTTACTTAGCTTTCGGCTGATTTATTTGGAGCTAGATTGTGTATTTTTGGATTTATTGATCGAATCGGATCAGCCAAAAACTATATAAAAGTTCATTTAATCATCGTACAATGCAAGTCGCATACAAGGTGCTTTCCCGATTATATCGCATCGTATTATCTCTTATGTTGATCGTAATGATTGGTTTCACAGACGACTTATTGGTCCTGTGCAAACATCCTGTCTCGTCGGAGGGCCGTTGTGTCAGGTCTGTTTAGTGTCCCACCTAACACCAGGACTTGGGCTAGTGCGCTTTGAGCTGCACACGGACTCATTGACGGTCTCCTGCATGCAGCTTTTTATAGAAGTTCATCAGAGCCCATTGTCAAGCCCCATCACATCCTAGAAAGGCACCACAAGTTGTTCAGCATATGCTAGGTGTTGAACAATTGAAACGGCGCCCAGGGTTTTATGACAGCGAGACTATTAAATGATTTGTTACTAATTTGTTAAATTCTTGTACTAAGAGAACTCTATGCTACTTGTGAGGGCCTGGATGCAAGACAGAATTTCGTTTCCATCTATACGTTGTACCACCATTCGCGGTTGCCAATACAACTGGTCGGTACAGCTACCGGCTTCACCAAAGCCTTGCGCAAATCAGCCCTGGTACACCGGACGTTTCGCATGTATTGATGATACAGATAAACACCGACCATTTTTCCATCCAGTTGTGAGAGCGATGGAAAGACGAGACGAAATTACAAATGACGAAGAACGCTTACGAACTCAAAGTGAAATCACGTGCCACAATTGTAATGAAAAGAGCCTAGCAACAAATCTTGCTATCTTGCTAAGCTATATTCTTTTTCTTATTTCTTCTTCTATATTCTTCTTCATCTTCTCTATATATAAAAATGAGTTTACATTTACATTTACAAGCTTGAGCTTGAAATCAATCTAGAGTGCGACGCTGCAATCAACTAAACGATTGACAGGTCGAAAAAAAAACAACCCGGGCCAGATCGGATAGATTCGCCTAGTCTTCTTCTTCTTCTTCTATATATTTATAAAAATGAGTTTGCATTTCGTTTGTGTTTATTAAGTTTAAATTACAAAATTTTCTCTAGTATTATCAAAGTTGATATTCTATCCACCAGTATGGAAAATCTGTATTTTATATTTTCGAGTTATATTAATTGATTTTTTTTTTCTTTTTTTTCACTATTGCTGCCGTCACTCAAGAATTCGATTAGAAAAAAACCTGTTACGAAATGGTTCGATCCGCTAAATTATAATGAGGTGACTATATACAGAACTAGTAGTTCAGATGCGGCAGTATTTTTCCAAACCAATAAGCTGTTCAAATTTGTGGTTATGTAAATCGGCAATGTTTACTAGGTAAGCTAATAAAATGAACGCAAGCTTCATATAGTTGCTCATCTTTGAGACTCCTGTATCCGTCATCATCATCGTCGTCATCATCGAAAACGCAAAAGCTGTTTTCTCGTTTTAAATCAGAATTGGGGAAAATGACTCAATATGCACCATTTGAGCTTCTTCGATGTTTCGCACAATATAATCATTTCAACGTGTAGACATAAAATTAACAAGACTAGCAACATATTACATCAATCTCCTATTGAAACAACTTTATTTTTCTAATTACCTATTGAATTAAAATTGTATTCAAAACTGTCAAATGGTTGACCAACATAATACTACTATATCACACTTGATGGTTGACTTTCTGCTAACTCATACCAAGTACCAATAAAAACCACATATTTTTGGCCAAGTTTTCGTGTAGCAAATCCAATTGATCACAAATCGTATTGGATGTAGCTAAATTCCATAATTAAGGGTACTGTGGTACCCCGAAACAAATGTACGCATGAGTTTATTTGCATTTATTTCCGTTAAGCATTTACGAACAAATCAGTCAAAAAGGCGTATGGTGCGCTTGCACAGAACCCTTGACAATGAAACAAAAATATCGACAGCCATTTTTTTTCAATCTTTGCAGCTTAATATTGACTAACTAAAGTTGAATTCCAATCCAAAGATTTTCTAATATGAACCAGCTGAGAGCAGATTTTTTTTAAAACGCTGTTAAAGAATAATGAAAATTAATATATTTGCTTAGGATTGTAGCACATTGTAGTAAGGTTAAATCAGTCGTTTTCGTCTTTTCGTGAAAGTCTCTAAACTATTTTTCGTTTCAGAAGCGTTTTAGACCATTATTCGAAAACCATAGAAATATGTTTAGCGTGTAGATAGTAAAAATATGTTCACATAGGAAGCTTGACAAAAAGGAGTTAAAATGTCCATACTTATGTAATATTCTGTACACAGTAAAAAAAAATTTGTAATATTACATCGGATTCGATGCACATCATCGCCGTCGTAATTCGTGTGTGTTATTACATCTGATTTGTGTACCAGAAAATGACGTAATTGGCATTTTGTCGCCAAAATGAAACGATGTAACACGTCATATGTTCGACGTAATGAAAAAAACTACGTAATAACCAGCCAGCACAAATCTCGCATTTGGCTGCTGGGTTAGGGGTGTTCAGGAATTTTCTTCCATGTTTACAAAATGCATATCAAATAAAAGTTATATTTGTTTTTATTTCTCATAGTTTTGCACGTCAATATACAATATGATAACAAATTATTTCATTTTTGTTTAAACTAACACTATTTTGAAGCAAAATTTGTTTGTTAGTACCTAAATTTAGCAATACTATATTTTTCCAGTAACGGGTTTTCCGGATATTTTATTCTTAAATTTTCAGTTTTTCATGCTTAAAGGTTGGTTTTTTTAAGATTTTCGGATTTTTGAGAGACTCGATATAATTGTGTAATATTGTCCCAGCGGCGTGATAGATTATTTCCAGCCAACCAGCCATTTTATTCATTTAACGTTTTTTGACACATTTTGATTTATTTCGCCAAACAAACATCTTTAAAAAGTCTCCCTCAAATTCCCCCGGAAACTCCTTCAGAAATACTTCGAAAATTCCTCTAGGATTTTTTTTTTGGTAATTTTTCCAGTAGTTCCTCCGAAAATTCATACAGGTGTTCTTTCGAGTATTCCCACAGGAGTTCCTTCGAATATTTCTCCAAGAGTTCCTTCAGAAATTATTCCACGAAATGCACAAAAGGAGAAAATCATCCAAGAGTTCATACGAATAGTCCTCCAGGAGTTCCTTCGGAAATTCTTTTAAGAATTTCTCTGCTTCCGGGGGATCCCTCCAGGATATCCTCCGGAACTTCTTTCGAAAAATCCTCAAGGAGTCCTCACGGAGATTCCCAAAGTAGTTTTAGAGTTCTTATGGAATGTCTGTCGAAAGTTCCTTTCGGTAATTACTCCAAAAACAGCTTCAGATTAACCTCCATAAATTCTTCCAAGACTTCCTCCAGTAGTTGCTCTGAAAACTCCTCCAGAATATTACTCCGGAAGTTCCTCATGGAATTCCATCGGAAGTTCCTTCAGGAATTCTTTCAGAAGTTCCTTCAGGAATTGCTTCTGAAGATCCTCCACGAATTCCTTGGGAAGTTCCTCTAGAAAATCGTTCGGAGATTGCTTCAAGAATTCCTTCAAAGTTTTTTCAGGAATTCTTTCTGAAGCTCTGAATCTCGGAAGACCATCCAGGAATTCCTTCGGAAGTTGCTCCAGGAATACCTCCGGTAGTTCCTCCAGGAATGCCCCCGAAACATCCTCCAGGAATTCCTCCGAAAGTTTCTCCAGTTATTTCTTCGGAAGTTCTTTTGAGAATCCCTCCGGAAGTTCCTCCTGCGATTCCTCCAGCAGTTCTTCCGGGAATTCTCAGGGGAGTTCTTCCAGGAATTCCTCCAGAAGTTCCTTCACTAATTCCTTCGAAAGCTCCTCCAGGAATTCCTTCGGAAGTTTCTCCAGGAATTCCTTCGGAAGTTCTTCCAGGAATTCCTTCGGAAGTTTCTCCAGGAATTCCTTCGGAAGTTCCTCCAGGAATTCCTATGAAAGTTTTTCAGGAATTCCTTCGGAAGTTCCTTCAGGAATTCCTTCGGAAGTTCCTCCTGCAATTCCTCCAGCAGTTCCTCCAGGAATTCTCAGGGGAGTTCTTCCAGGAATTCCTCCAGAAGTTCCTCCAGGATTTCCTCTGGGAGTTCCTCCAGGAATTCCTTCTGAAGTTCCTTCACTAATTCCTTCGGAAGCTCCTCCAGGAATTCCTTCGGAAGTTCCTCCAGGAATTCCTTTGGAAGTTCTTCCAGGAATTCCTTCGGAAGTTCTTCCAGGAATTCCTTCGGAAGTTCCTCCAGGAATTCCTTCGGTAGTTTCTCCAGGAATTCCTTCGGAAGATCCTCTAGGAATTCCTTCGGATGTTCCTCCAGGAATTCCTTTGAAAGTTCTTCCAGGAATTCCTTCGGAAGTTCATCCAAAAATTCCTCCGGAAGTTCCTCCTGCAATTCCTTCAGCAGTTCCTCCAGGAATTCTCAGGGGAGTTCTTCCAGGAATCCCTCCAGAAGTTCCTCCAGGATTTCCTCTGGAAGTTCCTCCAGGAATTCCTTCAGAAGTTCCTCCAGGAATTCCTTTGGAAGTTCTTCCAGGAATTCCTTCGGAAGTTTCTCCAGGAATTCCTTCGGAAGGTCCTCCAGAAATTCCTTCGGGAGTTCTTCTTCGAATTCCTTCTGAAGTTCCTCCAGGAATTCCTTCGAAAGTTCCTCCAGGAATTCTTTCTAATGGCGCTTCAGGAAATCCTTCGGAAGTTCTACCAGCAATTCCATCAAAAGTTCCTCCAGGAAATCCTTCGGTAGTTCCTCTAGGATTTTCTTCGGAAGTTGCTCCAGGAATTCGCTTGGAAGGTTCTCCAGAAATTCCTTCGGAAGTTCCTCCAGAAATTCTTTCGGAAGTTCCTCCAAGAATTCCTTCTGAAGTTCTTCCAGGAATTCCTTCAAAAGTTTCTTCTGGAATTCCTTTGGAAGTTCCTCCAGAAAATCTTTCGGAAGTTCCTCAAGGAATTCTTTCGGAAGGTCCTACAGAAATTCCTGCGGCAGTTCCTTTAGGAATTCCTCCAGAAGTTCCTCCAGGAATTCCACCACAAGTTCCTCCAAGAATTCCTCCGAATGTTCCGCCACAAGTTCCTCCATTAATTCCTCCGGAATTTCCTCCCGAAAATTCTTCGGAAAATCCTCCAGGAATTCTTGCGGAAGTTCCTCCAGGAATTCCTCTGGCAGTTCCTCCAGGAATTCCTCCAGAAATTTCTCCAGGAATTCTTCCAGGAGGAAGGAATTCTTCAGGAATTTTTTTCGAAAGTACCTTAAAATTCCTCAGGTAGTTCCTTCAGATATTCCATCGGAAATTCCTCCAGGTAGTCCTCCGGAAGTTCGCGCATAAATTCCTCAGGTAGTTCCTTCAGATATTCCATCGGAAATTCCCCCAGGTAGTCCTCCGGAAGTTCGCGCATAAATTCTTTCGAAATTTCCTTCAGGAGTTTCCCCATGGGTTGCTGCAGGCCAGGATTTTATCTGGAAGGCATCCTCGAAAATTTCTCCGAATTCCTGGAGGATCTTCAGAAGGATTTCCTGGAGCAACTTCCGAAGTATTTTCTGGAGAAACTTCCGAAGGAATTCCTGGAGGAGCTTCCGAAGGAATTCCTGGAGGAACTTCCGAAGGAATTCCTAGAGGAACTTCCGAAGGAATTTCTGGAGAAATTTCCGAAGGAATTTCTGGAGAAACTTCCGAAGGAATTTCTGGAGAAACTTCCGAAGGAATTTCTGGAGGAACTTCCTAAGGAATTCCTGGAGGAACTTCCGAAGGAATTCCTGGAGGAGCTTCCAAAGGAATTCCTGGAAGAACTTCCGAAGGAATTTGTGGAGGAACTTTTGAAGGAATTTCTGGAGAAACTTCCCGAAGAATTGCTGGAGGAACTTCCGAAGGAATAAGTGAAGTAACTTCTGAAGGAATTCCTGGAGAAACTTTCAAAGGTATTCCTGGAGGATCTTCCGAAGGAAATCCTGGAGGTACTTCCGAAGGGATTCCTGGAGGAACTGCTGGAGAAATTGCAGGAGGATCTTCCTGAGGGGTTCTCAGAAGAACATCCGGAGAAATAACTGAAGAAACTTTCGGAGGAATTGCTCGAGGACCTTTGGGGGGAATTCCTGGAGGAACTTTCGGAAGTATTCCTGGAGCAACTTCCGAAGGAATTCCTGGAGGAACTTTCGAAGGAATTCCTGGAGGAACTTCCGAAGGGATTCCTGGAGGAACTTCCGAAAGATTTCCTGTACACACTTTTGAAGGAATTCCTGGAGAAACTTCCTGAAGAACTGCTGGAGGAACTTCCGAAGGAAATGGTGAAGGAACTTCAGAAAAAAATCCTGGAGAAACTTCCGAAGGTATTCCTGAAGAACTTCTGGAAAAAATCCTGGAGGAACTTCCGGAAGAATTCGTGGAGGAACTGCTGAAGGAATTGCTGGAGGAACTTCCAGAGGGATTCTAAGAAGAACTTCCGGAGAAATGACTGGAGAACTTTTGAAGGAATTCCTGGAGGAACTTTCGAAGGAATTCCTGAAGGAACTTTCGAAGGATTTTCCGGAGGTACTTCCGAAGGAATTTCCGGAGGTACTTCCGAAGGAATTCCTGGAGGAACTTCCGAGGAATTCCTCGGGGAACTTCCGAAGGAATTCCTCGGGGAACTTCCGAAGGAATTCCTGGAGACACTTCCGAAGGAATTCCTGGAGGAACTTCCGAAGGAATTTCTGAAGGAACTTCCGAAGGATTTCGTGGAGGAACTTCCGAAGGAATTTCTGGAGGAACTTCCGAAAGAATTCCTGGAGGAATTTCCGGAGGATTTCCTGGAAGAACTTCCGAAGGAATTCCTAGAAGAACTTCCGTAGGAATTTCTGGAGGAACTTCAGAAGAAATTCATTACAAAATTTTAAAATTTTCAATTTTTCAAATTTTTAAATTTTTAAATTTTTAAATTTTTAAATTTTTAAATTTTTAAATTTTTAAATTTTTAAATCTTTAAATTTTTAAATTTTTAAATTTTTAATTTTTTAAATTTTTAAATTTTTAAATTTTTAAATTTTTAAATTTTTAAATTTTTGAGTTCTTAAATTTTTAAATTTTTAAATTTTTCAATCTCTAAGTTTTTAAATTTTTAAATTTTGATTGGCTAGATGTACCAGTTGTGGCTATATCACCAGTTGTCGCACTAGTGCTTTATATGCCAATTAACCAATCAAATCACCGCAAACCAAGTTTATCGATAAAAACTTAGCATATTAATTTGATAGGATAACACCTTTGATTTCCTCCAAAACAAGCAAACCATAATTGTAAAAATTGATTTTGCTTAATTTTTTACGTCCTTTGTACCAGTTGTCGCACTAGTGGTCCCAATTTGGTCAGTCCCATAAGAAAACAAAGGGATTTGCCAAATAAGAATAGTGCCACAACTGGTGCATGCGTTCCTATTAAGGATTAATCAATTTTAAGGATAATAACAAATTTTATTGTGGTTTTCACAGCTGTTCTAAGGGACAGAAAGTAAAACTTTTCGCTTGATATGCCTTTTACTTATTTCATTTAAATTATAAATTTTTTAATTTTTTTAAGTTTTTAAATATTCAAATTTTAACATTTTTAAATTTTCTGTTTTTTTTGGTTTTTATTAGAAAATAATGAATTTCCATTTAAATTTAAATTTCAAATTATTAATTTTAGATTCTAAATTTTTAGTGCGTACGTGTTTTAATTGACCGGAAACTGACCGGAATTTCACCTGCTTCTCATATGCGGGTCCGGCGGAGCACTTCACTTGGAATAGGTTAACATCACATTGATCAGAAAATAAATAAAAACAATTGAAAAATAAACAAATCTCGGGTACTTATTCAAGTGACGTATGTGATTTTGTAAACAAAGATTGAAATGTCGATTTGTCCAATCTGATAGCACTCCACGCAAACCATCACCACAGAAAGGTAAGGCAGGCATTCGGCTACCTGTTAGTGGTGCTCGTTTGCGTGGGAGAGCAAACAGATTGGACAAACCGACGTTTGAATCTTTGTTTACAAAATCACATACGTCCTTTTGCATAAGTACCAGAAATACCCAGTACATTGATTTAAGATCAATTCAAATTATTTCCTGCTTTGTTACCCGTTTGTTGCTGGTTGGCATTGGCAATCCGATGGCTTTGTCTTCGTTTCCTCTGCCTCATTGGGTCTGTTTACCCGTAAACAGTCCATTTCCAACACTGTGGTTGGATTTCCGCCGGATCATTGTCCTGGAACGAAAATGGAATCACAGCTTGAAAATAACAAATCATAAAATTGTAGGAGCTTCCGTGCATCGGAGATAACTTACCTGATGTATTCCTTTTGTACCGGAAGGGATTCTGATGCCTCGCTGAAATCTTCGATCGAGTATCCGTAAACAATAATCCACTAGGAAATCTTTTCCGAATTAACATTTTCGCGACCGAAATACCAACAATTCAAAATGAGAACTTATCGTTTGATTGAATGACAGTTCTGATTCGGTTACGTAATATTACATATATTTTGCACAATATATCACCTCTAATGTAATATTTTGTAATTAAACAAGTAATATTACGCTAGTTTAGCGCAGACATAGAAACATTTTCACCAATCAGATTTCACGTTGCGCGATGTATAAATGGATCAATTTGACGTAAAAATACGTTAAATCTAGTTTTACATAGAAATATTAGGTACATCTCGTGAAGTTACGTCGCGGCATATTAATATTTTTTTTGCTGTGTATTGATCGTTTTCCATTGCTAAAGCAGTGATTAGCATGTAATCTTGCATG
Organism: Armigeres subalbatus; assembly: GCF_024139115.2. Classification (NCBI taxonomy): domain Eukaryota; kingdom Metazoa; phylum Arthropoda; class Insecta; order Diptera; family Culicidae; genus Armigeres; species Armigeres subalbatus. The sequence goes on from NC_085140.1 coordinate 170,672,442, forward strand.
TATAAACAATAAGATGCGCATCAATGTATTTCCAACACATAAAAGAGTGTACGGATGGGAAAACTAAAATGCGATGAATTCCTGAAGAAGCTCACGCATTAAGACTTGATGATTGCGATTCGTGTAAGATATTATATTTGACTATATTAGGGTAAGGGAGGTATTTTGGACCACCAGTTCGACGGCTCATATTTTGGACCACTGAGTGTAAATTCCTCTTGGTGGTCCAAAATAACTCGAGCAGGAGAAATTGGCTCAATAATACTTAATGCTGTTATTAATACCATACTCTGTTATGAACTAGCCCTGCATAAGAGGTAAAATATCAAAGGAATAATACCAAAAATTAATATACACAATACTTAAGCCATAACAAACTCAGTTATTAAATTGAATTTTAATACCAAATGCACAACCAATTATTATTCGTTTGGTATTGAAATACCTAAACATGGTATGCCTCAAGTATTCTGCATATAAGTTTTTGGTATTATTTTTTGGTATTTTACCTCTTATGCAAGGCTAAATCATACCAATTTCTGTTATCGCGGTCGTCGCTCCTGCTCGGGAAGAGCCCCCCTAAGGGTGGCCCAAAATACATCCTTTACCCTAATATAGTCAATAATTGTTTCCAAAATCCGCAAATAACGAGACCAAATGCATGACAATTCTTTTCCTTCAATCCACTTTGTCTGATTTCATTATTTTTTCATTATTTATAGCCGGAGTAAGTTAACTCACCCGTCGCGATTCAATGACGCGACTTCAGTTGGCGTTAGAGAGCAAAATAAATGGTTGAACAGAAAACCACCTAACCGGTTTGTGATCTTGAAATTCATCATTAACTGCTCCGTGGCTTGGAGTCATTTTTGAGTTTTGACCTTCAGCAAAAAAAAAGCTCACATTTCTTAGACGGCCAAGGGGCTAATCTTTATCTGCACTCAAGGATTCTGAAACTTGTTCTGTTTAATCAATTCACTTTACCCTGAACTAGCACATTCGAAGCCTTTGTGCAAGTAAACCATTAACGTTTGTACTGTTGAAAGATATTTGATTATTGTCTGGTTTAACCGATTTCGATCTGTTTATTGCACAAATGTGCAATTGGTCATGGTCTTATACTGCCGCTCAGTGGCGTAGCCAGAAAATTGGTCTGGGGTTTTCTGAAGATTTTTTTTTTCGGAACAGAAAATTTCTTCTGAAAGTTTTGTCTCTGGGGGAGGTTTTATGTCCAAAACCACCCCGGTGGCTACGCCACTGCTGCCGCTAACCGAGAGTCGAGCACATCTGTATATGGAGGCCCATATACAGATGTGCTCGACTTGCGGTTAGCGGCAGTATAGATCTCAAACAATTAATCTTTTCTATGCTGTGTTAAAGAAGAAACTTTTTTTCAAATATAAACTATTGCTAGTTCTCTTTAAATCTTTATTTATGCTTATTTTGTTTCAGTTCTTAAACTGTCGTAAATAATCAAGGATTGTATTTGAAAGAAAGGCAGGTTGACCAACTAAAAAAAAATTACACTAGTTTAATTTTATTAAAGTTTTAATTATTATTTATTTAAATACTTCATTAAGGTAGGCTGGCCAGATCATTTCGGTGAAAAAAACGGTACAAACGCGCTTGCAAAACGGGACATGGCAAAAAACTTGTGATAAAATTTAAGAGCTGTGGAAATTTCATTTTCATTTTCTGTATAAGAAATTAGAAATATTTAAAAATGAGTCATTCAGCACCATGAAAATCTATTGTAAGGTACACTGGGGGAAGTGGAAAAGGAAAAATCGATAGTGCATTTTTGAATTAGTGTAAAACCAGTTTAAATGATTTAAATGCGTTCAATCAAAATGGGCTATCAAAAACAATCAATTTTGCACCAACTGTGTGGTAATTCACACCATTTTGGTCGCTTGAAATTTATGGAAATAGATTTTAAAATTAGGAGTTGTTTTTCCACTTACCCTAGTGGGATGGGGTAAGTGGAAAACCCATGTCGCCTTGACCTTCAATAGTGATGAGTAGTTACATATAACTAAAATCAATACGATAATTGCTCTGAGTATCTTTTCTGGAATAATTTCATTACCTTAACAGAATATATCCTCAAGGAATTCTCGTAATAGCTAGGGGAGGGCTGGTTTTGTCTTCTCGAACACTAATTGTACGTAAAGTCTATATGCTCGCCCCAAAGATGAACTTTTTAAAGGAAAAATGGGACTTACAGCGTTATAAACTAACCAACTTAGATGCGTATTTGTATGTATGTGTGTGCGCAAAGCACGTACAAAATTATCAGCTATTCTTAAACACTTGTCCTTAACCAATTTGTTCGCAAAAAAATTGAATTTAACGGCGAAACTTGTTATGAATAAAAATTAGTGTGAATTATACAATATATTTACCTATCAGTGCTATTTTTAACTTTCTTATATTTTTTTTATTTGTAAAACATGTGAAAGGCATCAGTACCGATAAGTGGATTAATCAGGCATTTTCTCATTTATATGAGTCCAATCACCACTGGAATCACAATGATAACAAAGAAGGAATATATTAAGATTCACAGCTATCGAAATAAACCCTGGAGGGAAGAAAAAAATGCGTAATTAGAACATTATCCACTTCCCCCGCAGTGTTTGATACCTGGGGTAAGTGTAAAATCTTTGAATTATTTGCTTTCTTGGTACAAACCACTACCAATTGAATTGAAACCACTACCAATTAGTTTAATTGTATTATAATGATCTCCTGTGATATAAATTCACTTGGAAAAAGAACAATTGGTGCAAATAAGAATTGATTTTATGAATGCAAATATCAATTTTTCACGAAACCTAAAATAATAGTTCAAGCGTTAACCGTGTTAGTGTATGTGTTAAACAAATTTCAACATAGTATTAGTGTGAGCATCAAAGTATAACATTGCATAATGTTATGATGTGGTAAAAACTGTAAAGTATGTACAATTCCAATTTTTCGAGTCGATTTTTACACTTACCCCCTTTTTCCACTTCCCCCAGTGTACCTTATTAAGTTAGTTGTGGCAAAATACTGAACTACAAATATTTCACTCTTCAAAGGGACTTTCATTTTGAATTACTCTTAGATATAGATTAAGGATTTTATTATCGATCAATATCAAAAACTATTCCAATTCTGAATAATTGAAAATAACAAACAATAGTCGAAGTACCATACCTAAGGTTTTGAAGAAATTCCTTTTTCATGCATATAAGTGAAAAAAATCTGCGGATAAGAATAACAAGAATCTAAACAAGGATAGAACATAAATAAAATGTAATTTTAATTATTTCCCCGCATATGGTCAAATCTGATCAATTCACAGTCCTTTTTGATCGAAATTGATTTAAAAGATGCTTAAAGTAGCCTCACACCTTGGAAATCTTGTCCATTGATTATGCTTCCGTGTGCTCCCAAAAAGGCGAAACTCATGCAATTTCGTAAAAAGTAAAATACATCCTGACCGGACTCTCGAGATTTCCTCCGGAGAAAAAAGCGCCAGCAGGAAGATCGAGACCGTGAAGAGATGGAACAACTGTACCACGCTAATAACGCTCGAAAGTTCTATGAGAAGTTAAACCGTTCACGTAAGGGCCACGTGCCACAGCCCGATATGTGTAAGAACATAAACGGGAACCTTCTTACAAACGAGCGTGAGGTGATCCAAAGGTGGCGGCAGCACTACGAAGAGCACCTGAATGGCGATGCGGCCGACAACGGTGGCGGTACGGTAATGAACCAAGGAGCACGCGCGCAGGACATACGACTTTCTGCTCCAAATCTCCTGGAAATCCAGGGAGAGATCAGCAGGCTGGAAAACAACAAAGCCACTGGAGTTGACCTCAGCTCAGGTGTTCGCCGTACGTCAGGTATTGCTGAAATGTCGCGAATATAACGTGCACACACATCATCTATTTATCGACTTCAAAGCCGCATATGATACAATCGATCGGGACCAGCTATGGCAGCTAATGCACAAAAACGTATTTCCGGACATTGATACGGTTGATAAAGGCGACGATGGATCGAGTGATGTGCGTAATTCGAGTTGCATGGACATTGTCGAGTCCCTTTTATTCGACATCATTTTGGAGAGAGTAATATGAAGGGCAGGGATTGACACGAGTGGTACGATTTTCACGAAGTCCGTCCAGTGGTTTCGCCGACGAAATTGATATTATGGCACGTAACTTTGAGAGGATGGAGGAAGCATACATCAGACTGAAAAGCGAAGCTAAACGGTTTTGACTTGTCCTCAACACAACACGTAGACGACGAAGTACATGATAGGAAGAGGCTCGTGAGATGATAAAGTACCCACCATGAGTTTATATCGGTGGTGACGAAATCGTGGTGGTTGAAGTATTCGTGTACTTGGACTCACTGGTGACCTCCGATACCAGCAGAGGAATTCGGAGACGCATCATGGCAGGAAATAGTACATACTTTTGACTCGGCAAAACGCTCCGATCGAATAGAGTTCGCCGCCGTACCAAACTGACTATCTACAAAACGCATATTGGACAGATAGTTCTCTACGGACACAAGACCTTGACGATGATCGTAGAGGACCAACGCGCACTGACAGTTTTTGAAAGGAAAGTGCTGCGTACCATCTATGGTGGGGTGCAGATGGCGGACGGTACGAGGAGGAGGCGAATGAAGCACGAGTTGCATCAGCTGTTGGGAGAACCATCCATCGTTCACACCGCGAAAATAGGAAAACTGCGGTGAGCCGGACACGTAGCCAGAATGTCGGAAGTAATCCGGTGAAAATGGTTCTCGAAAACGATCCGAAGGGAACAAGAAGGCGAGATGCACTCGCTGTGGAGTACGATCAGGTGGAGGACGATTTGCAGACCCTCCGCAGACTGCGTGGTTGGCGACGTGCAGCCATGGACCGAGCTGAATGGAGAAGTCTTTTATGTGCAGCACAGGCTACTCCGGTCTTAGTCTGATCGCTCGCTCTTGATTGTGAAGCATACGACATGGTGCGTGGAAATTCACATATTGTCGGCGTAGCACCAAGTTAGAATTCGGAAGTCGGGATTTCCGAACCGAACTTTCTTCCGAAGTTTTATTTGTCAAACTAATTGATGCGTTGTTAAGCGCGTCTTTAGGCGAATCCAGCGCACTACTTCCGAAGTTGGGAAAGTTGCCTGTATCTGGAGAAAAATCCAACTTCGGTATAAAAAGCGGTATAAATTTATTCCGGATAGACAATATTGCATAGCAGTGGTACACCGTCAATTATATTTGTCAAAAAATCAAAACAAAACATTCTCTGTAGAAGGACTCGTCTAGAGCGCAGCGTGCTGAGGCCGATAATTTGTTTTATATATTTTTATTTGTGTGTTTTTTTAAGTTTTACATTAAGTTCAACACAACTTGATTTTAAAGCATAGACATCTGTGAATGATTTGATAACTCTACGCAGAAATCTGCGTAGTGCAAAAGCCTTCAATGCGGTAACGGCAATATGTTCGTTGAAGTCAGCTTTGCTGTCGTTGCACGTTCTATTGATTGCAATGCCACTACTTTAGTCGTGACGGAAGCTGATCGTGAGCGAGTGAACGTTACTGTTTTACATTTACCAGCGTTGACACTCTTTCCGTTCGCATGGCATCACATATTCAGATTGTCCAAGTCGCGCTGTAATGTCAAGCAATCCAAATGCGAGAGAACTGTTCGAAAAAAAATCAAATCGTCCGCGTATAGCAACGTATCTGATTCGATCAGTGAACACAAATCATTTATGAACATCACAAACAGGAGAGGCCCAAGGTAGCTATCTTGAAGAACACCAGAGGGAATACAAAATTGCACTGATACATAGCCATGAACTTCAACAATTCAAGCCGAGAAGTCAAGTATGATCGCAACCAGGCAGTTGTCCAGTCCGGAAGTCCCATTTTCTGCAACTTTTGTTCCTAACAAAACCGTGTTGGTGTACATAGAGCAAAGAGCTTACTGCTTCATACAAAGTGTCATGAACAACACATTCAAAAACCTTCGCCTCCCGTCTTATGATTTGGTATAATTTCTGCCAGCTTCGAGGCAGGTTCGAGGCATTCTCCGCATGACAAGGATCGGTTAAGGATCACAGGACTTACAGCGACTTCTCCGCGGAGCATGCTCATGAATTACATTGTAGATGACTTCATAGAATCTGCAAACCGCATCATCCGCAGAACAATCACAAAGCAAGGAATTCCCATCAACGTGTGACATACGTCAACAAACTGCATTTACATCATATTTTCGGAAGTCAAACTGCATATCCTCGAAGTCATCATCGGAAGGTGCTGGTGGCAGTAAGAATTCAGCAACAACAGCTTGTGATGAGCATCGGTTCTCAGAATAGGTGTGGACAACTCAATCACTTCTACTGTCCGGTGCGTTGACAAATGTTAGACCGAGAGGTCGTGAGTTTTGATTAAGAATATGCGACAGGCCATAAGGAAATACAGATTCCGTAGGAGAGACTTCAGATTCAGAGAAAGCCATGGTTGGCAAGTATGAGGCAATATCTGCACCGAAATGCCACGACAGATGCGGCAAATTGTAGTCTGCGAGAAGAACTAAGATATCGATACTAGAGGTAATGTTACACAGTTCGTTTACACATGAGGAGTGCTGATCGTAAACTGCAAGATCCAAATTGGGTCTAACATATACTCAGCAGACATAAATAGTTATACCGTGGACCCCCGTTAATATGACCGCTTTTAATCTGAACACTTTTTAATTTGAACCCCGTTCGTTTGAACATCGCTCAAATTCAAAATGGTTCAAACGTCATTTAACACGTGGAATCGAGAAAAGAAAAATGGAACATCGTGAAACGGAATGCAGAATCAAAACAAACCAGCAAAGAGAGCAGCCAGAAACCAGTTTTTCTGATGCAAATAGAGTAACCAGAAGTTCAAATTAAAAATGAACCCCGTTAATTTGAATGAGGTACCGTTCAAATTATCGGGGGTCCACGGTAGTCGGTATTTCAATCGCTATTAGTTCTTCGCCGCCACGTTGGAGAACACTCGTCGAATGGTTGCTATCACAACAATAAATGTAATAATATGCTGACAATTCGGCGTTATGAATGCCGCTGTGCAACCAGGTTGCCGTGAAGGCAACAACGTCATAATTACAGCTATTCAGGTCTACCAACCTTATAACCAGAAACCGTAGGAGTGAAAAACTGTCGAAATGGCAACGTATGGAAATATGTAAAATCGTTGAAATACCACTGGCATCACTCGAAATTTTATAATAACTCTGGCATCACTCGAACTTTTTGTTCGATTGGAAACAAGATGGCGTCTTCGCCTATCTCTTATTCTAGTATTCCTACTCAATTCAAGAAAGAGCTTGTCTTGGTACTCAAGCCTCGCATGTTTTGGTAATACACCAGAAATGATGAAACTGGAGTCTGAATGCAAACTGGAGGAGGAAATGGAATGATTATCAGAAGAACGATGATTAGTCCCTAAAAAATGGGTTCAGCTCAATCGGTTTTCGTTAAGTGTTTGCCTTTATTGAAAAACGAAAATTTTCCAAGGGGGGGGGGAGTATACGAAAATTTCGCAATCGAATTCTTATTTCTGATGCCAAATGTCTTAGAAATGCATGAAACGTCGAGATCTGGTGTTATCTCGAAAATAATTTTATGAAAAAAATGACTTCTTGGGACTTTGAAATTTGCGGACGTCATATTTGTGACGCTCCTAAGCTTTTATGTGCGGTACAGTGTCACGCTAAATTTGACGCAATCGTTTTATGAATGAATGGAACCTTTCGCTTGTGAGTCACGAGGCAGTAATGAATTTGATATCTGTAGGGGAATGTCTCCGGTTGTGGGTCACGATGAATATCTGAGTAATGTCAAACTTGTAGTTTGACAGCATGCATAATCAGAACCAATATCGAAGGCACACGCAAACAAAAACAAATCGTTAAAATTTGCTAGTGTTTCAAAATTTTATTACTTTTTAAGTGCGATAAATAGCAGCAAATCATTGGAAAAAGGGGAGTATTATACTATATCATTTAGTACTTTGTGTACTTTGTGATGTGATATCAAATCCCAGTAAAATGTTTGTGCCGTGTAAATTTGCTGAACAAAAGAAACATGTCTATCATTCCCGATAGTGGGTCATTAAGGCTTTGGTCCTATTCGTGAATTAAAATCAAATTAAACTTAAAAATGACAGTTCAAAAATTTGGAAATAACCCTGCTCGCAGAGCAAGATTACTTTTGACAGAAATTGAATCATTTTTGATAGATGTTTTGTTCGTCATGCTGGGTAGCACCAGCCATTCTTATGAGCGGGAGATTTCATAATTTCCGAACTGTCACTTTTCAGCTTAATTTGATTTTAATTCACGAATCGGACCAAAGTCTAAATGTACCTAAATGTACCATTCCACCCATTGTAATAGTCGCGATCGTCCCGTACATTTAAAGTTTGAAGTGTGCAGCTATTTCAAAATGCAATTGAAAGCCATTATTTTTCTAATTTTATGTCACTATAGGCTTCAAAAGAAATAAACTTTCTTGTCCATATTTTCCCATTTTTATCGACATTAAAAGGTGGTCCACAAAACTGGTACAAAATTTTGTTCGGCCAAAAATCAACACTTCATAAAACTAAATGCATTTTTTTTACGTTTGGACAAAAACAATATAGTTACTTCGGAAAAAAGTGTATTCATATTACTGCATAATGTTGACTTAAAAAAAAGTTATGTGCGAAACACGCTACTAGGCCCACAACCGGAGACACTCCCTTACCATTTCTCCCTTATGGGTATTTGTTTACTGATAAATTTTAACACTGGTGTTAATGAATGTTTATCACCGTCTAACGAGGAACTCTAATAGAATCATAATCACTGTAATAATGATAGAGGCGCTTAGTCGTTTTATTACTTTCAATATGCTAAATTTGACAGTCTTAAGCGTCCTTGATGTACTGAAAGGAGCATTTTGTGTTTGCCGGGTTGAGGCTGGTCTAGTAAATAATAATGACATTGCATAATGACCATGCCAAAGGCTAGGAAGTCTATGACTCCTTATCTTGTTCTACGATGGTGTCTATTTATATGATGTAGTCCTTCGCCGGCGTCTTATCACTAGATCAAGTGATTATTATTGGTCGGGTGATAAATCAGCTGACAATAAAAATATATTGGTCATAACCAGATAAACTTTGAACATAAATCCTTGTATCTGCATCGAAAGAAGCCGTATACAAATAAGTTTCAGGTTTTTTTCCTTTTTTTTATCTTTTGTAACATGCCTGTTTTTAATCATTTTTTTCTGACTTTTTAATCGGCATAGGGTAGATGTACCTGTCGTGGTTATAGCACCAATAGTCGCACTAGTGCATTATACACCACGTGGCACATCAAATTACCAGAAAACATGCTCTGATCAGTGAACCATAAATATGACACGATAAAACCTTTAATATTTTCCAAAACAAACAAAATGTAAATTGTAAAAAACTAATTTTCTTAATTTTTGTCGTCCTTTGCACCAGATGTGGTCCCATTATGACCAATCCCATAAGAAAACAATGGAATTTGCCATAATAGGAACCAAAATTAAGAATAGTCCCACAACTGGTACATGTGTGCCTATTATGGATTAAGCAATTTTGGGGACAATCACGAATTTTAATGCGGTTTTAATATTTGATCTAAAGAGCAGGAAGGGAAACCTTTCGCTAGACATATCAACATTACCCACATGCCTTTTGTTTATTTTTTTTAACATTGCAGCACCGAGGCCTGAGCGGGGCGTGATGTTAACTCGATATGCATCCATGGAGGGGTGGGGGCGTGGGCTTTGGAGGTACAATGATCGTTCGCTAATTGGGGCACGACCTCACCCCAACTAGCGAATGCCGTTCGCTAGTTGGGGCGTTTTGACAAGCGTCAATGTTGTTTACTTTTTGCATTGAACAAAGGAATATTTTACGCGCCAGAAAATATCGATCCCGCCAAACACGGAAACAAAACGTCAACGCGTTTTTGACATCACATTCTGACAGGGGGAGAAGGCGGAGCACTGAATCCCTACCCCGACATGTGCTGGTTCTAAAATGTAAACAACAGTGTTAATTCTCTACCACCTTTTTATTATGGCGAGGGAATTTTTATGCACACTTTTGTTATCGATATTTTATCAAAATTAAACACTCAATCATGTAGCAGTATAACGATGCGGTATGCTTGAGATACCTGCTTGATTAAAGGGACTCGAAAAAGAATTTATTTGTAGTAATTAACCGAATATAAAAATGTTCGCATTAACGATTGCGCCCTAACAGTGGTTCTAAGCTTCGATCGCTTCGATGCAGAGTACACGAGCTTTGTTCGCCAGTGACAGGCGTATGAGGCCCTTGCATTCTGACGTTTAGCTACTTTTTAATTGGGTTTCGCCCCAATTAGTGAACCCCCAACTAGAAAAAAAACAATTAGCGAACGTTCACTGTACTTCATATGGACGTTATTTTCGTCAAGGATACTGCCAGGCTTGTCATCCAATCCAGGGAATTCAGTGACGTTCCAACTGCTCGCCGACAGGGGAATAGCGCATCGGATATTGGAATATAATGAGCGGGGACCAACCCACAGTCCTCACTAGTTCCGCACCTCCATAGCTTTGGCTATCCCTTACCTGTGACGTGTGGAACGGCGATAACGATCAGGGGCTCGCCGACCACCAGCAGTGGACTCTCCACTAGGAAACTTCCCTTTCGGCTTTCTAAGCACACGTCGGCTTTGCTTGTCGCCATACCGCGTCTATCCGTCTGATCACTTTCGTTCTTTCCAAAAGACTCCTCGCTGTTCCCTCTTTTTCTCTATCGGCTTCCCATTCTCATTTTTGTTCTTTTTCACGCGTTCAGAGATTCTTTGGATACCAACTTCTAGGATTGTGAGATATTGGTATAAGAGATAACTTGGAATAATGGAAGGAGAGGGGGGTAGAAAATATTATGCAAAGTTGTTCAGTTGTGTATTTAATCAAATTTGAATTTGGCTTTTTGTTATAATGATTTAATAACTGTTTCCACTGCGTCGGTAACAAGTCCCCCAAATGATATATTGCTTAATACCCCGGATTAGTAAAAGAATTTGGTTTTAGTGGGTCGGTAAACGTGCTGTGCTGCCAAACGTTTTTTTTTTAAACGAGCATGATGCCACGATTTTAATGAAAATAATAAGGGGTGTGATGTCATATGCGCCTGGTATACAGAAAAAAACGAACACAATCGCGCTCATCTATAGATTCCATTATCTATACCTATGTAGTGTGAGTGGTTTGGCAATTACATGAATGTGTATCTTGTGCGGAAAGTACAATATGGATACACTATGCTCAGAAAGTCGATAATGTTTCCTACCCGAAGAGAAGATCCAGTAATTACGTAACACAAAAACTAATCATTCCAAACCCCCCTATACCCCTATGTCACACTTTTTCTATGAAACATCTGAAAATGTTGTATGGATCGTCATACTTCGCTTAACACCCCCTCCTCCTCTAAGCGTTATGTAATTTGTGGCAGCTCCCAAAAACATCCTACGCAGGACCGAGAATTGAACTCAACATCTTTAGATTGTCATTCCTATGCCTTTGATCGTAAGGATAACTGGAGACACTACATTCAACATATTTATTACATTTATGAGATTCTTAAACATGAATATCAATCAGTCTGTTTTAAGTATTCAAGAAAGAGGCATAATTAGGCTGGTTTCAACATCTATGAGCAAGACACCTAATCCAAATTAATTATTTATTTATGAGGATATGAGATATCAAAAAGCTAACACAAATCGAAACAGAATAGTCCTTTAAATTATAATCAACACTTAGTACTCATCACTCAACTGTTCTGCTAGAAATGAAATTCGAACTTCTTGTAAACTAATATCAACGTGTATTATCTTTTTGTTTTGCAGCTGGAGGATTCCATGAGCATGACATGAACAAAGTTATGGCAAACGATGTATGGTTAACCAAATTTCTGGAGAACAATGATCTCGATATGAATAAATCCGTTGAACAGCTTTGGGATACATGCATGTGGCGTAAAACAGATAAAATCAATGGTAAGTGATAGTTCGATAAAATGTCGAAAAGCTATTTAACTTTTCGTTTTTTTTTTTTTATTTCAGAAATCAGTGAAGACAATATCAGGTTAGATTACGTTAAGGATGGGGTCTTGTTTTCCCGGGGGAAAGACCTCGACGGAAAGGCACTGTTGATTTATCGGTCGAAATTTTACACACGAGGATCCCGCGATTTGGACGAAATGAAGCGAATATTCCTGTACTGGCTGGAACGATGCATACGGGAAGCTAACGATGACTACATAACCTTCATGTTCGAACTTACCGACGCGGGTCTTAGTAACGTAGATATGGACCTAACAAAGCACATAATCACTACGTTGAAGAATTACTATCCATTTTCCCTGAATTACATTCTAGTATATGATCTTCCGTGGATTCTCAACGGTATGTATGAAAACAATTCGAAAAATGTTCGAAACGTTGTTAATATGTTTGTTAATTTTAGCCACATTCCAAATCATCAAAAGATTGCTTCCTGCAAAGGCCGTTGATAGATTAAGAAACATAAACAATAAAACTATTCGAGACTACATCGACGATGACAATATGCTCGTGCCATGGGGTGGGAAGGATGACTACGAATTCCATTTCGTCCCCGAAAAACGCCAGCTTCTTAACAACAACAGCAGCTACATCAACCATAACAATAATAACATGAAAAAGGTGAGTTTTTATAGGTTATTTGCTATGCTTGGGTGGTATATATTAAAAATTTTCTTTCATTCAATTTTTAAAATATCTGCATGTAGGGGCAAAACACCCTTTGTGGTTTCCCTCATATTTACCTTAAGATGTCCGTAACAAAACTAGATCTAAAATTATGTAGGTTAGGCGAAAAAAGTTTCAAAATAGTGTATGAGAGATAGGAAAAACCGAAAATTTCCTCATTTTGAAGAAACATCTAACATTTTGGCGAGGCAAAACGCCCTAATGGCAACCTACAATTTACTTGCGTCGCACTGAGGAGTATTTCAGCCCAAATCCTGGCCAAAAGTCAAAAACAAAAAATTTAGATATTTCCATATTATTTTTCGTTTTAGAATTCTCAAATAGTGATACTAATTTGCCATGAGATTTTTGAAACAATATTGTTTACTTGTAAGCGATGCTGGGTGTCAAAACTTCACTATAATTTCAATGCTAGTTTTATCGCAATTGTGCATTAAAAAATGTTCGTGTTTAATCATGTTTTTCTTGATTTTTAATGAATTTCAAGATGAAAATCAATATAGGTATCAATAATGAGGATATTTAAAACTTTTCCAGGTATGATTCCAGGTGATCCATAATCATGATATTAACTGCAAGCTTTTTTCTAGCTTTTTACAATAATATGTTTTACAAAATAAAACTTTTGATTAGGTTCCAAGCCAGTCCAAGCAACAAAATTGCCAGCGTTGGAAAGATTGGAGCTTCTTGAAGAAGCTCCATAAAAAACATTTCACGCATACTCACGCAATCGTGAGTTATTTTCATTGTAATATAGTGAAGTTTGCCTAAAAATGGTAGAAAAAAAATCATGGTTTTGAGTGCCAAACCTCACATAAATTATGTTTCGCTTCCAAAGAAGAGTGAGACTTTGATTAACATACCGATCCATAAAAGCAAACGCTTTTTTCGGATGTGAAGATTATTAAGAAACATAGCGGTTGATTTGCATTTCGTATTTATTATATCTGCTCCATTTGATATAACAAAACATTATCCAGGATCTTTAACATAATTCGATGACAAATTTATATTGTTGAAGTAAACAAACAAAGTACATCATTTCGGAAAATTTAGTAAGTAATAATCAAAGAATCCAAATTAACATAAAGGAAGATCATACTCAGTGACGGAGCCATATGTGGGCACCACTCGTTGCAAGCACGCTGTAGTTCTCGAAGATAGCGTTCTTGCGCCAAGTGGTGCTCTATCAAAAAACAATAACTGACGCCGCCAGTGGTCATACTTCATTGCTAGATGAATGTAAACAGCAGAAAAACAAAAAATATACTTTTCTGTTTTTATTGAATGCACTTACAGACGAAAAAATTATTGACATACTTTTGGCCACGCTTTTACACTGCGTACTCCTATGTGCGTCGCCACGCACTATCCATACCAGAATGCTGATCTGCCGACGCGTTGTGCTTTGTTCCCTAGGAGCTGCTAGCTAAAAGGCGTTTTGCCTCATGAGTTTTCACCACTTTTTCACCACCAGAATAGGGGAACTGTACCGGTTTTGGCCATGTTCCTAATTTGGCCAATTTTGCGAATAACTCCAAAAATAAACCAATTCGCAAGGGTTTTATTAGTTCCAGCAAGAGATATATCCCTCACCCTTCAACGCTGCTTTCAACTGATCGATTATTTTGGAAAAATATGTATTTTTCAGGGTTGGCCAAATTAGGCACTAAGTTGGCCAAAACCGGTGCACTTCCCCTATCACAACTTTTTTGAAATGTGAATATTATCAATATGATACCTTTTTGACAATTTTTGAATGGAATCAACCAGCTATCTTATTCAACTGATGCATACTGTAAAAATACCCATGAATAGCGTTACAAATAAAACAATAAAGCAGTGTTTGCTTAGCTAGGGCATATTGCCCCCCCCCTCTTCCCCTAGAGTCGAATGCTTTCTTAAAACTAGCATATGATCGACTATATTTAGCGCCATGAGTCGAGTCTAATGGTTCAGTGAACGAAGACATTTCATAATTGAACCGTTTGTTTGAGAAACTACATATGTAACATTTTTTGTCAAAATGAGATTTTAAAATATTCTGAATCCTTGTCTAAAAATACGTATTATGGTAAAATATACGAAAAAAATGTGTTCAGGAATGTAATGTATGATTTTTTTTCGGTTGTTTGAGAAACTACATATGTGCACGCACTTTGAAGAGCAATTATGGAGTACTGCTTACAGTTTTCGCACAGCAAGTGCCTCAGGGTATTGAAATTTGCCAAAAAACCGTTGATCTGTATCGAAGAAAACGAAAGATTCGGAGTCAATTTGCTCAAAAACAGATTTTTGTTGTTCTCTCGAAATTGTCTTCAATGGTTATATCTTCTTCTTCGTCTTCTTCTTCTTGGCATTACATCTCCACACTGGGACAGAGTCGCCTCGCAGTTTAGTGTTCATTAAGCACTTCCACAGTTATTAACTGGGAGGTTTCTAAGCCAAGTTACCATTTTTGCATTCGTATATTATCATGAGGCTAACACGATGATACTGTTATGCCCAGGGAAGTCGAGACAATTTCCAATCCGAAAATTGCCTAGACCGGCACCGGGAATCGAACCCAGCCACCCTCAGCATGATCTTGCTTTTTAGCCGTGCGTCTTACCGCACGGCTAAGGAGGGCCCCAAAATGATTATGTGCAGTTTCTCAAACAAATGATTCAATTACGTTCTGCCTTTCTCGTACAAAAGGCGTATTTTTTTCAAATGGGCGAAATTGATGCTAACTTTGAGTTTTGGAATGACGATTGTGCTGTTCATACAAAGTACAATATAATAAAAAAAAATTAACGAAGAGTCTATTACTACCTACGCTCTTGTTCGTTGATCATTCAAGAGTTTGAAATGTGCATAAGCTCATTTGAACTAAAAGCACTATAAACAGAGACGCGAAACCTGATCCCCCAACAAACAAATTACCAGGCTACTCTGAATGCACAACACTGATGCTTAATAAACTTCGCAAAATAGTCAACAAGATTCTCGTGATACGAAAATATTGGATTTGTGTTGCGTTCACCATTCTGATAGTACTTAAACAAATCAGTAAGTTATTATATATTGTTGTTATATATAACAAACTACAAACAAAATCGCATTCGTGTTGATCAAAAATCAAATTCGCTGTGCATATCTCTCTTTGTCCCCTTATTGTCGAAAGAAGTTGTATTGAATGCATCATATACGATATTTTTTGAGTTATACGTACCTACCAAAATGTTGGCTGCAATATTTCATGCAAATTTAATGATAATTTCATCAACTTTCAATACGGTACCTAGATTGCCGAGAAAGTAAATTCTTGAAATATGATATAACACCAGCGAAAAAGTTTTGCAATGAGGGCTTCGAATTAGATTTCTATATTACTTATCTGAATGATGGATCTAAAGCAAATTGTTCATATTTGTATGAAATAATGCTTCCGTGTACGTAGACTCTCGAGCTTTGAAATATTGCGATAGCTGCGAATTCCGATATTAAGGCCCAAATTACCGTAATCCAGTCATTGACAAGAAATCCAGCCACGTGCTTATACCACCCCCAGGAAAAAATCCGCCCACCGAGGAGAAAATGCATTCCCCAGCTGAATCGGGGAAGCATTCTCGTGTTAAAACTACATCAACACATAGTGGTGACTTCAATACATCCGTGGGATGCTTCATTTGGATGAATTTCGTAATATTATTTGAAAAAACTGCATTTTGCAGAAAATATTGCAAAGTTGAAAAAATATTTTTCCAGGAGGGGAAACCGTCGATTTACTCTCTCTTATACTTTGCAGATACTCGAAAATCATCGTTCAGTGTTGCGTGTTGATTTGTTCTATATATTATGCTTGTTTTCTCGAATATTTACGTAAACATCAAGCAATAATCTATGAAAATGTTGCTTTTCATGCTATATATTGACCCTAAATATTGGATGTGAGCTAGAACTGTGAAAACGCAAGCATTCATAAGCAACGCAGGTTATTTATTTTTTCATAATTCAAGTGTTGATAATGTAGTGCTGCAAAAACGGCATCACTTTTCATGTACACAGAGAGAAGACCGATCATATGGTCATGTAAACAATCCATTGAATCTTGACGAACATTTGAGAAGGTAGTCAACTGCATCATAATTTTACATTCATGTAAAATGCATGTAAAAAATTGTGTAATTAGGAGAAGGATGCACATCCAATCAATCTCAGATGCATTTTTGAGGTTGTTTATGCATATCGCCATAATCTATGCGCTGTACAGGTATTGAAAAGGACGTTAATATTTTGTGGAAATATGTAGAGTTTGATACCTTATGAAATGTTTGGGTACACAGCAAAAAAAAAATTGTAATATCACATCAGATTTGATGCACATCATCGCCGTCGTAAATCGTATGTGATATTACATCTGTTTTGTGTAACAAAAATCGACGTAATTGACATTTTGTTGCCAAAATGAAATTACGTAAAACGTAATATGTTCGACGTAATGACGAAAACGTCATAATAACCAGCCAGCAGAAACCTTGCTTTCGGCAGCTGGGTTAGGGGTGTTCGGGACTTTTCTTTCATGCTTCTAAAATACAATTCTAAAAAATGATATATTTTATTTTTCATAATTTTACACATAAATATACAATATGATAACAAATTTTTGATTTTCGTTTTAATTTACAGTATTTTGACATAACGATTTTTTTAAATGTGAAAAAATGGCAATATTTCGTTATCGAGTTTTCAAGATTTTCAGTTTTTCAGACTTAACGTTAAGGTTTAGTATTTGAAGATTTTTGGATTTTTAGTGGACCTGTGCGCCGATAAAAATATTGTCGATAATTTCCAGTTGACGTGGACTTATTTTATACATTGAATATTTGTCAATGTTAGATTTACTGCACTATTCCTCCAAAAACACCTTTGGAAATTCCTCCGGAAATTCCTTCAGCAACTCCTCCAGGAGTTCCTTCAAAAATTTTTCCGGGAATACCTCCGGAAGGAGGACTCCTCCTCCAAAAGTTCCTCCAGAAAGTCCTTCAAGAACTATTCCAGGAGTTCCTCTCCTTCCAGGAGAAACTTCTTCCGATATTCCTCGGCAAGTATCTCCAGAATTCCTCCAGAAGTTTCTTCGGAAATTCCACCAGAAGTTCTTTAGGAAATTCTTCCAAAAATTCTTCCAGTCATTCCTCCTGGAGTTCTTCCGGAAATTACTCCAGGAGTAGTCCATTTGGCAATTCCTCCTGGACTTCCTCCTGAAATTCCTCCAGGGTATCCTCCGAAAAGTTCTTCAGGAAATTCCTCCAAGAATTGAATTGAATATAGAAATTCTTTTACGAGCTCTTTCGCGTATTCCTCTAGAAATACCTGTAGAAGTTCTTCCGGAAACTCTTCAAGATATTGTTCCAGAAATTTCTCCAGGAATTATCCCAGGTTTCCCAGTTTCTTTGGAAATTACCGAAGGAGTTCCTTCGGAAGTTACCCCAGGAACTTCTTCCGAAATACATCGGCAAGTACTTCCAGGAATTTCTACAGAAGTTGTTTCGGAAATTCATCCAGAAGTTTTTCAGGAAATTCTTCTAAGAATTCTTCCAGTGATTCCTCCAGTAGTATTTCCGCAAATCGCTTTAGGAATTATTTTAACCAATTCAATACGGATGGGTCATATATGACCCTGCATATGACTGCTCCATCCAGGAAAAATGTTGCACAGGTCAGAGTACGGGCACTATGATGATCTAGAGGATCCAGACTATCCTTGAGTTGTAATTTTGATGTTCTTAGGAATCAACACCATACTTTACCATATTCTTGTTAAATAATTGAAATTGAAATGCTTGATGATAAAATCCTGCGTCTGTCCAGCAGTATAACAGCATTTTCCAATATATACAATACTTCAAACCTTGAATTCAGATCTTAATATTCAAATCGATCAACATGAAGATCTTCAATGTCTCAACTATTTTTATGAGTTGGAAAAGCTCCATGAGACTTCATTACATCATTACAGACAAACTACAGTATTCGTTCGACATCTACGACACTCCAAACTGTTCTTGAGTACAGATCCTAATGTTTAAATCGATCAACATGAAGATGTTCGATGTCTGTGCTATTTTTATCAGTTAGAATAGCTCCACGGGACTTCGTTATACCAATATAGACACAATACAGCATTCGTTGAACTTCTACGACACTCCAAACTGTTTTTAAGCTAAGATCCTAGTATTCAAATCGATCAAAAAGAAGATCTTTGATGTCCCCACTATTTTCATGAGTTTGAACAGCTTCACGGTACCTCGTAACACAATTACAGACATACTACATACTTCGCTCGACATCTACGACTATCCAAACTATCCTTGAGTACAAATCTCAATATTCAAATCGGTCAACATGAAGATCTTCGATGTCCCTTCTAGTTTTATGAGTTGGAATAGCTCCACGGGACTTCGTTTCACCATTACAGACAAAATACAGAATTCGTTTGACATCTACGACTCTCTAAACTATCCTTTAGTTCAGATCCTAATACTCAAATCGATCAACATGAAGATCTTTGATATCCTCACTAGTTTTATGAGTTGGAATAGCTCCACGAGGGCCCTCCTTAGCCGTGCGGTAAGATGCGCGGCTACAAAGCAAGACCATGCTGAGGGTGGCTGGGTTCGATTCCCGGTGCCGGTCTAGGCAATTTTCGGATTGGAAATTGTTTCGACTTCCCTGGGCATAAAAGTATCATCGTGTTAGCCTCATGATATACGAATGCAAAAATGGTAACTTGGCTTTGAAACCTCGCAGTTAATAACTGTGGAAGTGCTTAATGAACACTAAGCTGCGAGGCGGCTCTGTCCCAGTGTGGGGATGTAATGCCAATAAGAAGAAGAAGAAGAATAGCTCCACGGTACCTCGCAACACCATTAAAGATACACTTCATACTTTGCTCGAAATCTACGACTCTCCAAACTGACCTTGAGTACAGATCTTATTATTCAAATCGATCAACATGAATATCCTCGATGTCCCTTTTAGTTTTATGAGTTCCAGTCGCTCAACGGTACTTTATTACACCATTACTGGGAATATTTTGGGAATGTTATGATTTGTATGTAGTGGTGTAATGATGTCCCATGGGGCTTCTTAAACTACCATACAAGCTAGGGAACCTATGGATTACTCTGTTGATCTTGCAGACTTCCAATATATGAACTCAAAGTGCTTTGGAGTACCGCAGATATTCTGAGAATGTTATAATTTTCATATACTGGTGTAATGATGTCTCATGGAGTTTTTGCAACTGATACATAAGCTAAATAGCCGTTGAATCAATCTGTTGGTCCTTAGACCCCCAAGATCTGAATTCAAGAATGGTTTGGAGTACCGTAAATATCCTGAGAAAATTGTATTTTGTATATACTGGTGTAATGATGTCCCATGAGGCTTCACCAACTAACACGCAAGCTCGGAAACCTATGAATCACTCCGTTGGTCTTGTAGACCTCCAATATCTGAACTCAAGAATTGTTTGGAGTATCGTAGATATTCTTGGTATGTTGTATTATGTTAAGAAGTTCTCCAAAATTCCTCCAAGAGTTCCTTCAGAAATTCCTTCGAAAATACCTCTAAGAACCACTCCGAAAATTCCTTCAGTAGCTTCTAGAGAAATTCATTCAATAGTTCTTTCGGGAATTTTTCCAAGAATTATCCACGAGTTTCTTCGGAAAATTCGGCAGAGGAAATTCCTTCTACAATTTTTCCAGGAGCTCCTTCGGATATTCCCGCAGAAGTTCCTCCGGAAGCTCTTCAAGAAGTTTTCCCGGAAATTACGCCAGAAGTTTCTCCAGAAAGTCCTTCAAGAATTATGCCAGGAGTTCCTTTTGCAAATCTTCCAGGAATTTCTCGGAAATTCCTAAAGGAGTGCCTCCGGAAATAGCTCTAGTATCTCCTCCGAATATTCCTTTGGAAACTCTTCCAGGAGTACTTCCAAAAAGTCCACCAGCTGTTCCTCCGGCAAGTCCCTCAGATATTCCTCCAATATGTTTTTCGGATATTCTTCCGGGAGTTACTTAAATTCTTCCAAATGTTAGTTCGCAAATTTCTCCAGTTCTTCCTTCGAAAATTCTTGAAGATTTTTTTTTGGATACCTCAAAAGTTCCTCTACAAATTTGTCCAGATATTCCTCCAAAAATACCTTCATGAGTTGTCCCTGAAATTCCTGCAGGAGTTTCACCAGAAATTCCACCAGATTTTCCTTCGGAAAATATCCCAGAAATTCTTTCGGAAATTTCTCCAGGAATTCCCCTCTGAAAATCTATCAGAGTTTTTTTTCAGAAAGTCCTCCAAGAGTTCGAAAATTCCACCTGGAATTCCTCCAGAAATTATGCATGAGTATCTCCAGTTTCTCAACAACTTCTCCGAAAATTCCTTCAGAAACACCTCAAGGTGTTCCTTCATGAATTCTTCTAAAAATTCTTCACGAAATAGCTACTCCAGAAGCTCAAAATCTCGGAAATTTTTCTAGGAGTTCCTCCAGAAGGTCCTTGTAGAATTACTGAAGGAGTTTATCCTGAAAATCTTCCAGGAGTTTTGTTGGAAATACCTAAAAGATGTGCTCTGGACATATTGCTAGTAGTTTCTCCTAAAATTCCATTGGAAATTCCTCCGGAAATACCTGCACAAGTACTTCCAGAAAGTTCCTTAAGGAGTTCCCCTCGAAAGTCCCACCGATATTCCTTCAGGAGAAGTTGCTCCAGAAATTCCACCAGGAGGTCGTTCGAAAGTTTTTCCAGGAGCTTCTTCAAAAATCTATAAGTTCTTTCTTCCGGAAGGTCTTTTCAAATCGCTATATGAGTTCCTCCGGAAGCTTCTCTAGAAGATTCTTTGCAAATTCCTAAAGAAGATCCTATGGGAAACGATTTTAAGATTTTAAGATTTAAAGATCTTAAGATTTTAAGATTTTAAGATTTTAAGATTTTAAGATTTTAAGATTTTAAGATTTTAAGATTTTAAGATTTTAAGATTTTAAGATTTTAAGATTTTAAGATTTTAAGATTTTAAGATTTTAAGATTTTAAGATTTTAAGATTTTAAGATTTTAAGATTTTAAGATTTTAAGATTTTAAGATTTTAAGATTTTAAGATTTTAAGATCTTAAGATTTTAAGATTTTAAGATTTTAAGATTTTAAGATTTTAAGATTTTAAGATTTTAAGATTTTAAGATTTTAAGATTTTAAGATTTTAAGATTTTAAGATTTTTAAGATTTTAAGATTTTAAGATTTTAAGATTTTAAGATTTTAAGATTTTAAGATTTTAAGATTTTAAGATTTTAAGATTTTAAGATTTTAAGATTTTAAGATTTTAAGATTTTAAGATTTTAAGATTTTAAGATTTTAAGATTTTAAGATTTTAAGATTTTAAGATTTTAAGATTTTAAGATTTTAAGATTTTGAGTTTTTAGATGTTAAGATTTTAAGATTTTAAGATTTTAAGATTTTAAGATTTTAAGATTTTAAGATTTTAAGATTTTAAGATTTTAAGATTTTAAGATTTTAAGATTTTAAGATTTTTAAGATTTTAAGATTTTAAGATTTTAAGATTTTAAGATTTTAAGATTTTAAGATTTTAAGATTTTAAGATTTTAAGATTTTAAGATTTTAAGATTTTAAGATTTTAAGATTTTAAGATTTTAAGATTTTAAGATTTTAAGATTTTAAGATTTTAATTTTGAATTTTAAGATTTTAAGATTTTAAGATTTTAAGATTTTAAGATTTTAAGATTTTCAGATTTTCAGATTTTAAGATTTTAAGATTTTAAGATTTTAAGATTTTAAGATTTTCAGATTTTAAGATTTTAAGATTTTAAGATTTTAAGATTTTCAGATTTTCAGATTTTAAGATTTTAAGATTTTAAGATTTTAAGATTTTAAGATTTTAAGATTTTTAGATTTTAAGATTTTAAGATGGATGAATTTTTAGTTACATACGTTTTGCTTTCTTTGATGGCACCCATAAGATGTTGATCAGGCCGTGTATTGTTCGACTTCTCGCGTGTGACCATTGCTTCGCAATCACTTCCGTTAATCCCACTCCGCTTGATTGCTCTTGTAGGGGACTCCATCAAATAGTAGGAGGAAGCATGATCCCGTCAGTTTTGTTCTGTAGCAAAATTTGCCTGCAACAAATATTAAATAATTCATTCACTTTTCAGTATTGGTCGGGGTTTTCATTTTAGTCGATCGGAAATTAATACTTACCAGCGCGGTTTTATTTTTCCTGCTTCCTGCTCCTGGGTGATCTTTGACGGTACCACACAAGCATACTCATCCACAATCCGACAAGTATATGCACGATCTTGGTAGTTTAGATCTGCAAAGAAGTGGAAAGAGTTCGGACCGGGTCGATTACACGGGTACAATTTCGCATATGAAAAACATCCCACAATTACTCATCAGGCGATCGAAAAACTATGGATTGAAACTTACCTGTACAATTTTATTTACTATGCCAGTTCCTCGTAGTTATGAACGAAGCATTTTGCGGCTCCATGGCATCTTTCTCGTCATTTGTCTCTCTGTAAATTAATGTGAAGCATTGAACCGACTGGGTACAAATAAAACTGCATACAAAACTTACCTACAACAGATTTTCGTTCAATACCAAGTCGAATATACTGTTTCACTTCATAACGACTTACTTTTGTATTTGAAAAGCAGTTAAACTTATATTATTTCAATGATCATCGTTTCCCGATGCGAGCAGAATGGAGTAAAAATTTGACTGTCTGCTAGCGGAAGAGCTTGGTTTGTTGACATTTTACAGCATGCTTTGTGAAGCGATATCACTGATGTTGGTGGTAATATTACGCTGATTTCGCGTTATTCATCAATTTGGCAGGTAATTTAGCGTTGGATCGACGTAACAGAAAAAATAATTTTCTCGATTGAATGCTGCGGCGAGGAATGTAATAACGCGTCAATATTGGACAATATTACATAAAATTCGTTATTACGTGCGATTTTCATGTACGTTTCACGAAAATACGTCGCGGCATATTAATATTTTTTTTGCTGTGAATTGTTGACATTTTACAGCATGCTTTGTGAAGCGATATCACTGATGTTGGTGGTAATATTACGCTGATTTCGCGTTATTCATCAATTTGGCAGGTAATTTAGCGTTGGATCGACGTAACAGAAAAAATAATTTTCTCGATTGAATGCTGCGGCGAGGAATGTAATAACGCGTCAATATTGGACAATATTACATAAAATTCGTTATTACGTGCGATTTTCATGTACGTTTCACGAAAATACGTCGCGGCATATTAATATTTTTTTTTGCTGTGTACTTTGTTCAAAATCAGATCTGAGCGAATATGTAGGCTCTCCGCAAAAAAAGAAGCGAACAGCAAGAAAAAGAAGTCGATCGGCTGTATGACATTTGAACCTTAAATAATTAGAGTTCCTCCATCAGTAAATTTCTTTGTTCCGAAGGTTTTTACGGAACCTACTTTCAAATACTTTCAAAATGATTGTTAAATGTATTACCAAGCCCAAACAAAAAAAATCTAATTTTTCTGCCCTAGCTTTCGTAACCTCATAACTGAGGACATCCCTACAACAAATGTAAATATGCATTGATATGGAATGATTTCCGTTTTCCTTTTGTCAACGAAATATAAATTGTCAGTCAAAAATTCGCTTGGTGGGGTTCGGCAGAACCCCGACCATTTCCTAATCGAATTGAGTAGTAGATATCAATAAAAGCCTTGCTGTTAAGATCAGAATAATCGTTGTAGTTACAATTCAATCTAATGGAATAATTCTAATTCATCTTAACCCTTTCAGGACGACTTTTTATATGCACTGCACAGGTTGGTTTCTTTTGATGCACGAAAAAAAATTCCTTCTGAAAATTTTGTCTCTGGGGGCGGGGGGATTATGTTCAAAACCACCCCCGTGGCAACGTCACTGATTTTACTGCATGGTAATTTAAAAAAACTACTTGTAAATTAAATTACAGCACCATTCATACTTGTAAAAGAAACTACAAGCCAGTGCTAATAATTTGTACTTGTATTTTCTTTATGCAACTATTACTTGTAAATTCTGCTAATATTATTAGTGCGCTTTACTTGTAATATTAGAATTGTAAGTACTTGTAGATTCATTATGCAACGAAAAAATACAAGTTACAAGCTACTCAACTAATATTATTAGTAAAATTTCGATTATGCTACAGGCCCCTGGACCTTGCTCGCTGTGCTCTACGCCGTCTCGTACCTGCCGGATCGGAAGCGAACACCATCTTTGCAGGATTGCTTTCCGGCATTCTCGCAACATGTCCTGCCCATCGGCTTTAGCTACCTTCTGGATACTGGGTTCGCCATAGAGTCCTAAGCACCCGTCTCTCGGAAACTCCGAGTGCTTGCAAGTCCTCCTCGAGCATTTTCCATGTTTCATGTCCGTAGAGGACAACCGGTCGTATTAGCGTCTTGTACATGACACATTTGGTGCGGTGGCGAATCTTTTTTGACCGCAGTTTCTTCTGGAGCCCGTAATAGGCAGAAGACTTCCACAGATAATTCGCCTTCGTATTTCACGACTAACAATGTTATCAGCCGTTAGCAAGGATCCGAGGTAGACGAATTCTTCGACCACCTCGAAGGTATCCCCGTCTATCGTAACACTGCTTCCCAGGCGGGCCCTGTCGCGTTCAGTTCCGCCCACAAGCATGTACTTTGTCTTCGATGCATTCACCATCAGTCCAATTTTTGTTGCTTCACGTTTCAGATGGGTGTACAGTTGTGCCACCTTTACAAATGTGCGGCCGACAATGTCCATGTCATCTGCGAAACAAATAAATTGACTGGATCTGTTGAAAATCGAACACCGGCTGTTACACCTGGCTCTCCGCATGACACCTTCTAGCGCAATGTTGAAAAACAGGCACGAAAGTTCATCACCTTGTCTTTCCCCGGCGCGATTCGAATGAACTGGAGTGTTTGCCCGAAATCTTCACACAGTTTTGCACACCATCCACCGTTGCTTTGATCAGTCTAGTAGGTAAGCTTCCTTGGGAAGCTGTTCTCGTCCATAATTTTCCATAGCTCTACGCGGTCTGTACTGTCGTATGCTGCCTTGAAATCAACGAACAGTTGGTGCGTTGGGACCTGGTATTCACGGCATTTTTGAAGGATTTGCCGTACAGTAAAGATCTGGTCCGTTGTCGAGCGGCCGTCAACGAAGCCGGCTTGATAACTTCCCACGAACTCGTTCACTAATGGTGACAGACGACGGAAGATGATCTGGGATATCACTTTGTAGGCGGCATTAAGGATGGTGATCGCTCGAAAGTTCTCACACTTCAGTTTGTCGCCTTTCTTATAGATGGGGCTTATAACCCCTTCCTTCCACTTCTCCAGTAGCTGTTCGGTTTCCCAGATTCTGACTATCAGTTTGTGCAGGCAAGTGGCCAGCTTTTCCGAGGCCATCTTGATGAGCTCAGCTCCGATACCATCCTTACCAGCTGCTTTATTTGTTTTTAGCTGTTGAATGGCATCCTTAACTTCCCTCAAGGTGGGGGCTGGTTGGCTTCCATCGTCCGCTGAACTGACGTAGTCATCTCCTCCGCTGCCTTGACTTTCGCTGCATGTACTCTCAGCGCCATTCAGATGTTCCTCGTAGTGCTGCTTCCACCTTTCGATCACCACACGTTCGTCCGTCAAGATGCTCCCATCCTTATCCCGGCACATTTCGGCTCGCGGCACGAAGCCTTTGCGGGATGCGTTGAGCTTCTGATAGAACTTGCGTGTTTCTTGAGAACGGCACAGCTGTTCCATCTCCTCGCACTCCGCTTCTTCCAGGCGACGTTTCTTCTACTGAAAAAGGCGGGTCTGCTGTCTCCGCTTCCGTCTATAACGTTCCACGTTCTGCCGGGTACCTTGCTGCAGCGCGACCGCCCGCGCTGCGTCCTTCTCCTCCAGAATCTGTCTGCACTCTTCGTCGAACCAATCGTTCCGTCGACTTCGACCCATATACCCGACGTTGTTCTCCGCTGCGTCGTTAATGGCTGCTTTGACTGTATTCCAGCAGTCCTCAAGAGGGGCCCCATCGAGCTCACCCTCTTCCGGCAACGCTGCCTCGAGATGCTGCGCGTATGCAGTGGCGACATCAGGTTGCTTCAGTCGCTCTAGGTCGTACCGCGGCGGTCGTCGGTACCGAACATTGTTGATGACGGATAGGTTTGGGCGCAGTTTAACCATCACCAGATAGTGGTCAGAGTCGATGTTAGCGCCACGATATGTCCTGACGTCGATAATGTCGGAGAAGTGCCGTCTATCAATCAAAACGATTTATGATTCTGTCTGCAGTGGTAATCTCCAGGTGTACCGATACGGGAGGCTGTGTTGGAAGTAGGTGCTGCGAATGGCCATATTCTTGGAGGCAGCGAAATCAATTAGTCGTAGGCCGTTTTTGTTCGTCAGTCGGTGAGCACTGAACTTTCCGATAGTCGGTCTAAACTCCTCCTCTTGGCCAACCCGAGCATTCAAGTCTCCTATGATGATTTTGACGTCGTGGCTTGGGCAGCTGTCATACTCACGTTCCAGCTGCGCATAGAATGCATCCTTATCATCATCAGTGGTTCCGGAGTGTGGGCTATGGACGTTGATTATGCTGAAGTTGAAGAACCGACCTTTGATCGTCAACCTGTACATTCTCTGATTGATCGGCCACCACCCGATCACGCGCCCTTGCATATCGCCTATCACTATGAAAGCTGTTCCCAGCTCGTGTGTGTTGTCGCAGCTCTGCTAGATGGTATGATTACCTCTACGCTACGATGCCGAATCCACGGTCCTTGAGCACATCAGCGACTATGCGTGTGCTCCCGATGAAGTTGAGAGATTTGCAGTTCCACGAACCGAGTTTCCAATCGCTAGTCCCTTTTCGTCGCAGTGGTCTTCGCTGATGGTTCCGGTCCGTACTCTCTTGTTGATTATTCGTTGCGTGAGTTCTTTTTATTTTGGCTGGCTTACAGGGCCTGACACCAATCCCCCTAAATTTCCGGAGGACCATTCCTCCTTATTTCCGGTGGACCATGGTAGACAGTTTCACTTAGAGTCCCTCGCTGGCACTCGGACGATGATCAGCCGCCCCTAACATGGAGAACAGACGCTGTTGTGAGCCGCTCCTAACATGGAGGACAGACGCTCAGTAAAATTTGCACTTTCGAAGAGGAGCAAACCCCTCCCCTCCCTTCCCTGTCAGCATACGACCATGGTTCCCACCGGGGTTGGTTACCCGATCTTCCCTAAGGTTACTCGTATCCCGGCCAGTGACACGAGGAGGTAGGAATAGGAGTTGCTGGGTAAGAGGCTTGCAGCTTTATATTCAAGTCATTAAGATGTTTGGTAATATCTACCAGAAAAGCTAAGTCACTCGTTCATTCAAAATCATTCAGTTCGGGCATTAGGGTTTCTTTATCTTTTAAAAATAGTGCGATTTCGTTTCGAAGAGAATAAACTCTCTCAAGCCTGGTTCTACGGTTCAGACAACGAACTTCTCAATAATACAACCAATCTCCGTATTCCGCTTCCATTTCCGCCAACGTCATTCAGAATTTGTGGTTGAGGATCCCTCGCGTAGCACAAGTCAGACGAAAATGGTTGCAGCAACTTTACTGTGACTAAATCTGGTCACATATGAGTTGCAGCAACCTATGCGGAACATGTGTGCTGCTAGGGTTCAGGAATATTGATCGTTTTCGCCCATATATTCTCATGGTGAATAATGCAATGTGCGGGAAGTATAACCATACTACTGTGATTGCTTCTCCTTTCTTAGAAGTATCAAAATGCCATCAGTGTTATTTTCCGTCATTGTCAGTGTCGGCTCATCAGTTGTAAGGTCACTTGAATTTTTAGAGGAGTGTCAAGCCCCTTCATACAGGTCTTAACAGCTCCTCTCAGGTCTTTATTTATTTATTTATTTTATTTCGTCAACCAACGTAGACTAGTACATATACATATACATGTTTGTTTTTGTAATGCTATAGTATAATTAAATAATAGGTTTTTTTTAGTAAAGTGATGTATAATTTTGATTTTGAATTTATATTGCTGAATTTGTAATGTTTGTTCTTTGGAAATACTGTCTAATGTTATGCCGAGACATTGTTAAGTCAATAGTTTCGCAGTGTTGATTGTAAACGGCCATCATTCGGTTGAGAGGCCCAAATTTGACGTAATTTGTTCGGCAGTGGTTGGTTAAAAATAATGTTCTATGTCGAAGTAGCCGAGAAGGTATGTAAAAGTTAAATTTCGATAAAATTTCAGTTGAATCAACACGTTGAGAAACTATATCGTTAACAAATGAAACCTTTGCACATTCTCGACGCTCTTTCAAAGTTTGTATATTTATAAGCATGCAACGTGCTTCATAAGATGGAAGAGGAAATGACGTCCAACCTAATTTACGAAGAGCGTATAATAGAAATTGTTTTTGTACTGACTCTATTCTTTCTTCATGTGTGGTTGTATAAGGCGACCATACAATGCTACAATATTCCAGTATAGATCGTACATATGAAATATATAGTGTTTTGATTGTGTAGGGATCCTGAAAGTTGAAGCAAAAACGCTTGATAAACCCTAGCATATTATTAGCTTTGTGGATGATTGTATTATAGTGATCAACAAGAGTTAGTTTCGAATCTAAAATCACTCCTAAATCCCTAACTCTTTCGTGTCTTTCTACAGTATTGTTCCTAATACAATTTGTGTATTTGGTGTTATTCTTTTTCTGCTGAATGATATTATGTTGCATTTCTTAACATTCAGTTGCAATAGGCTTTTTCTGCACCATGTATAGAACATGTGTATTTCATTCTGGAATATGATTATGTCGTCTTCATTTTTTATTTCCATAAATAGCTTTATGTCATCGGCATAAATTAAAATCTTTATATTTTTGAGAATGAAGGTAATGTCATTTACATATAATATAAATAAAAGAGGGCCAAGATGAGAGCCTTGTGGAACTCCTGAAGTGACTTGAATGGGATTGGTTTTTTTTCCCTTAAATTATATTATTTGTTGCCGGTCTGTGAGATAAGATTCAAGCCATCTAAGGAGTCCTGGCTCAATTCCAATTTTTTGCAATTTGAAGAGTAACATTGGAATGTCAATACGATCAAACGCCTTGCTAAAGTCAGTGTATAGAGCTTCCACGTAGTTACCATTATCCATTGCATTAAGAGAATAGTCAATGAATTCTATTAAATTTGTAGCGGTAGAGCGACCTTTGAAAAATCCATGCTGCTTATTCGTAATTCTGTTTTTAAGTTGTGAAAATAATTTTTCATTGATAATGGATTAAAAAGTTTGGGAATGCAAGAGATAATGGCTATTCCACGGTAATTACGAATGTCAGATTTTTTGCCTGATTTGAAGATAGGCACAAGATAGGAGCTTTTCCATACCCTGGGAAAATTTCCGGATTCCAATGACAATCTGAAGAGCCATAACAAAGGTGCAGTCAGCTCTTTAGCCAGACTCTTCATAAATATCGGTGGAATACCATCAGGACCAGGGCCTTTAGATGCATCTAAGTTTTTTAAAGCGTTTAGAATATCGTTCACCATGATCTGATTAACACCGATATCCCTAGCGAATTAACATCTAGGTCGCGATCTTGTTCCGAAAAGGTGGTGTATATTTCTTGGAAGAAATCTCCAAAAGATTACAGATATCTTCCGAGCAATTACCGACGCGTTCGTCTAAATACATGGTTGACGGAAAATTGTCTGATTTTAATTTTGATTTTACGTAATTGAAGAAGTTCTTTGGACATGACTTTATTTCGTTTTCTGTTTTCGTGTTGTGTTCTTCAAATGCTACATCAATTGCTAATTTTAATTGATCGCAGATGTTCAAATATTTTTCCAAATTTTCATTCGTCTTGTCTAGCTTGTAAGTTTTATGTAATTTTTGTTTGCGATTCTTTAAATTTTTTTTGCCTATTGTACCAAATTGGATATTTTGAATTTCCGCTCCGTCGTTTTCTTCTTTTTGGGACCTCGTCAATAATAATATCAAAAATAATGTTATAAAAGACATCAACGGAAGATTCAATATTACCTTCATTCTCTAAAAATTGCTTCCAGTTAAATCTACTTAGCATATGTCTTATATTGTCATAGTTTGCTTTGTTGTATTCAAGGACTTCTTCAAAGTCACAGTCGCTGGGTTTTTTATATTCATGAACGAACACAGAGTATTCGATTGCCGTGTGGAATGTTTCGTTTTTCCATAAGGGATTCAATGATTTAGTCACACAGAAATCTTCTTGAATATTGATTAGTAGGAGATCAAGGTAACAGTTCTGTTGATTTTTAATGTGATTGATTTGGTTAAGTCCTAGGCTAGCAGTTCTGTCAAATATAAACATAAGTGTTTCATTTTCCCCAGCGACTGGAAGTAGAATTTGTTCGTTCTCTGAATCCGGAATAAAGTCAACGGTGCGTTGGTTAAAGTCTCCGTAAATATGTACTTTGACTTCAGGTGGAAGTCCCGATAAAATTTCTTCTGTAGTTTTTAAAAAACTTTCATAAGATGTTCTGCATGTTCCGGTGGGAAATACACAGAGGAGAAAACATGTGTTTCTCCTGCAATGTTAGATTTCACCCAAACATGCTCAAAGTTCTTATATTTTTTTGTAGTTATTATTTCTGAATCAAAATTGCTAGAGATTGCGATTAGAACTCCACTGCCAGACTTTTTTTTAATTCTAAGAAATCGCGATCGTCCCTGAATACGTTAAAGCTGCTTCCAAAAAGTTCTTCACTATTCACGCTTTTATCCCAGCTGGTTTCAGTTGCCAAAATAACCGAGAAGGACGAGCTTAAGATGTTATTATGAATTTCCTTCATTTTCCGGTAGTCGTACCACTCATTGGGATCAAAGCTGCCAATTCCTCTGTGATTTAAAAATGATCATCAACTCCCCTTATGAAGACAGCTTCTTGCACCATGTTCTCAACATTAGTATTGTCATTTCCGGGTTCGTGTTTTTTAGAGAGAAGAGAGTTTGTTGCTACGGAAATCCACTTTTCCGCAACGTGCATCCAGCACGTTGCCCGGCTATCGCTTTAACCTGTTGCCAGGTTAGATTTCGGTCGACTTCTTTTATTTCTTTATTGAGGCTTCGCCGCCATGAGCCTCTGGGTCTGCCTCTGCTGCGATGTCCCGCTGGGTTCCAGTCTAATGCTTGTTTACAGATTTCGTTTCCGCCCCTACTACCGCTCGGCAAGGTCGTTGAGCTTACTCTGCATATCAGAGCGCCGTTGCGCAAGGAGTGCTACGTCATCCGCCAATTTGAAGTCGTTTAGGTGCTCCATGGTTATATGCTGCCATAACAGCCCGCGGTTTGTTCACGGTCAATCGCATCTACCAGAATCTCATCGATTACGATGAAGAACAGTAACGGTGATAGAATACATCCTTGCCTCACACCAGCTACGACCCTGATAGGGTCGGACAGGACCCCATTGTGCAGCACTCTACACGAAAAGGCCTCGTACTGTGCTTCGATGAGACCGATGATTTTCTCAGGAACCCCCTTGCGTCTCAGGGCACCCCACATATTCTCATGATTGAGACGGTCGAAAGCTTTTTCGTAGTCAATGAATACCAAGTAAAGGGACTCTTGGAATTCGTTGACCTGCTCCAGAATGATGCAGAGCGTGACAATATGGTCCATACAGGATCTTCCGACCTTGCTTCAGTTGCGGTGTCCCAGATATTACGAAATAAACGATGCAGTAGTTGAGCGGATGTCATGGGGTCAGCTTTTAGCATCTCGGCTGATATGCGGTCGACCCCTGGGGCTTTATTCGATTTCATGCTTTGGATATGGAGACAAATGATCGAAGAGGACAGAAGGTCGATAGGACAAAACCTCAAAAGCGACAAAAGGTCGAAAAGAACTTCTTTATTCATTCTTCCTTCTTCTTTCTCCATCATTTGTCTTCTTTCTTCTATATCCCTTCTTCTTTCTTCCTTATTCCTTCTTCTCTCTTTTTTCTGCTTCTTTCTTCCTTTATCTTTCTTCCTCTTCTTTTCTTTTCCCTTCCTCCTTCTTCCTCCTTCCGTCTCCTTTCTTCCTTCTTCCTTCTTCTTTATTCCTTCTTCATTCTTCCTCCTTCCTTCTTCTTTCTTCCTACTTTCTTCTTCCTTTTTCCTTCTTCTTTCTTACTCCTTCCTTATCCCTTCTTTATTCTTCCTCCTTCCTTCTTCTTTATTCCTACTTTCTTCTTCCGTTTTCCTTCTTCTTTCTTACTCCTTCCTTCTTTCTTCATCCTTCTTCTTTCTTCCTTCTTCCTTCTTCTTTCTTTTTCCATCTTTCATCCTTCTTCCTACTTCCTTCTTCCTTCATCCTTCTTCTCTCTTCCTTCTTCTTTCTTCCTTCATCCTTCTTCCTTCTTCTGTCTTCCTTCTTCATTCTTCCTTCTTCTTTCTTCCTTAATCCATCTTCCTTCTTCTTTTTTCTTCTTCATTTTTCCTTCTTCCTTCTCCCTTCCCCCTTCCTTCTTCCTTCATCCTTCTTCCTTCCTCATTCTTCCTTCTTCCTTTTTCTTCTTTCTTTTTCCTACTTCCTTCTCCCTTCCTCCTTCTTCCTTCTTCCTTCCTCCTTCTTCCATCTTCTTCTTCCTTCCTCCTTCTTCCTTCTTCCTCTTTCTTCTTCCTTCTTCTTTCTTCCTTCTTCCGTCTTCTTTCTTCCATTTTCCTTCTTCCTTCTTCCTTGTTGCTTCTTCCTTCTTCCTTCTCGTACCTTCTTTCTTCCTTCTTTGTTCTTCCTTCTTCTTTTTTCCTTTTTCATTCTTCCCTCTTCTTCTGTTTTATTCCTTCTTTCTTCTTTTTTTCTCCTTCCGTCTTCCTTCTTCCATCTTCCTTTTTTCTTTTATAGTTTTTCTTCCTTCCTTCATCATTCTTCTGTTACCTTTTGTCCCTTTCGACATTTTGTCCCTTTCGACATTAGGGAACGTCCACAAATTACGTAACGCTCAGAGGGGGGAGGGGGCTGAGCGAAGTGTGACGGTCCATACAAAAGTTTCAGATGTTTCATACAAAAAATGTGACATAGGGGGGAGGGGGTCGAAAATGCCCAATTTTTGCGCTACGTATTTAATGGATCTTCCTCCTTTCGACATTTATCTTTCAACGTTTTGTCTTAGATTGACGGTTATTTTTTGATTGTACAGCTGTGAAAGATCGAGTGAAAAACTGTACCAATTTACGAATGTTCTGTGTCTGGAATGAAACTCGAAAGCCTGTAAGTAGACAATCAAATTTAAATTAGAGAAGGGCCAGAGACACAGACATCAAATTATTGATGCCAAATGATATCGATTCCATCGAGGTACCCAAAAAGTATCGAAACTTTAATCTAAACTCAGCCATGGATACAGTAGCTGTTGTAGATAAAAAGCAATACACAATAAAAATGCATTTGTGGTATTTGACTGATGGACCAAAATCTTATAATGAAAACTCGCAATTTCCTGTAATGGGTACAACACGGCGATTCCCCCGGCGCAGTAGCAGAGGGGACGTCTGTTTTGATTGATTTGTTGATTGTTATGATAATGGTCTATTTTTGTACATTTATTGAGCTAATGGTATGTATTTTATAGATTTTATGCATTCTTGCAATTTTTTCATTTAATCAGTTATCAATTATCAGTTATCTACTTGCTTGATTTAAAAATTAAAAGTAGTGTTCTTATAATAAACCCACTCATCTTGTGACCGCACTTTTCGGTGTAAAACTTCAACTCGCGAGTAGGTGGAAAACAAAACTCGATCTAGACGGCAGACGTTTGTTTAGTCGTTCACGAGCCATCGCCGGCCGCCGTCGCTTTATCTACCGCTGCGCTGGAGGTAAACTTTGGGCTTCCTTCATCACCGCGCGTCGAGTCGCGCCGCTCGCGTTGAAACGCCAAACACATGCACGGTGGTGGTCCCGAAGGCTCGGTCGTAGTGTAAGTCACATTCGCCGCCTGTCCGCCTGATGCCCCAATCCAAGTTCAGTGGCCTTTCGTTGTTCTGCGTTTCGCGCCGCGCATTGTGCTGTGTATTCGCTCCGTCATTCAATTTCCCGCCACTTGCACTACTGCTCTGGATTCGGGTTGATGATGATGACGCTGATCTGGTTCAAATGAAACATTTGACCAAACGGAACCTTCAATTCGGTACACCAAACCCTACTTACGACAATCAAATGGTTCGCAGTTAAATACGCGTACGGTGCTGCCACGGTTCAAAGTGCAAAGCAGAGCAATTTGCGTGATTGAAGTGGGTGCAGCAGTGATAAGGTCGACATTCTAGATTTCAAGTTTGTCTCGGTCACAGTGTGAGAACGTCAGCCGGGGGTTGTGAACAGTTCTATAGCTTTATTTTTGAGTGCATTCGGTGGAAATTTTCGGTTAGGGGAATTCTCATGTACAATCGATATCTGTTTGAATCCAAAAATAAATTTTATTGATCTGGCATCGGTAGAGATAGCGTATCATAAAGTGAAAGTACGATAAAACAAACTGAAGTACACGCCACAAGCTGAGTGTGTTTGCCGGGAGGCAAAGGGTTTCTAGATGTAGAACAATTTCCTATTCACAGGAAGGTCGTTCTGGATTGGCTGTCTGTGTAGCTAGACTTTTGAAAGTAGTGCATAACTTGTAAATAA
The DNA here is from genome assembly GCF_024139115.2 of Armigeres subalbatus. NCBI lineage: Eukaryota > Metazoa > Arthropoda > Insecta > Diptera > Culicidae > Armigeres > Armigeres subalbatus. The sequence continues at coordinate 170,708,078 of NC_085140.1, forward strand.
AGACTGGTCGGATATTGAAATGCTCTATTAGAACCTTGGTTGTTTGTAAGATTTGTCTCGCTTACTACATAGATTGCATGTGTTAGTTGATACGCGTATGCAATTAGCACTTAATTGTGAATAAATGTATTCCATTGGCATTGCGCGTATCTAGTTCTACATGCTACATATAGAGTGTATCAAGAAAAAGACACATTTCTAACAAAATAAGACCGTAGATATTTACTCGCTCATGTATTGATAAGTATGTTACTTCAGTTTGAACGAAAAGTTACTACAAAGTCATTTAATTCATCACGTTGCTTCATATACATCGCTGTGGTCATTCTGTTTTGTGAGATTACGACAAATGGCACCTCACCGGTATCCCAAACACATTCGGCAAAAGGTTGTCGTTTCTGTTTGATTTTCGGTCAAATAAATTGCGAGAACGGAAATTTCCGTTTTCCTAATAGGTTGAGGGAAATCTGATATTGTCAAACCCACCCACGCGAAGAGAAGTGATTTAATGTATGATTGTGCTATCTCTACGACCAGCCAGTGAAGCCTAAAAGGACAGACGCATTAACTAAAACAAAACAGTGAACTATGAGCCTAGTAGAGGTGTGTATGTCTAGTGGGTTATCCAATTAACGGAAACCAGGTCAAGTTATTGTGACGAAGTAAAACAACTAAATCGGCGGAAGAAGTCAGGGAGCTGCCATTAATCATCTATCACATATTAATTAAGAGTGAGGCAGCTCCAAACACCAGTTTCAAATCAGCATATGCAACGGTAGCTCTGAACTCAGCGCAACAGCAAAATGACAAAGGTATATGACCAAATGTTTTAATTTTCATAGTTATATTTGAACAGCACTTTATCATATGTCCATAAAGAAAATGAGGATAATACGAACATACTAAAACTGTGTTTGAATGTATTTTTACATGTGCAGTATTATGATTGCGTGTAGTTTGTTACGGTTTAAAAATATTGAACAAACAACTATTCTATTATTTGCAAATTCAACAAATCGTCGAACAAGTGTCAAATTATGGTGAAACAATCAAATTTACCCAGCTCGATTGGACACTAGAAACGTTTGCTTGTGGTGCATAATGAGTAGTAAGATAGCAATCGAGTGCGCTAAAAGTGGCTGCATCAATAGTAAGAATTGAGTAACGCTCAACCACTTAGCTCGAGGCGAGAGAAAAAAAAAAGCAATCAAATCTCCTAACGAGCCCGATGGTCAATGTCTGAACAACACGCGAGATGGATGCAAAATAATTGTTCTGTAGAGCGATATTTTGCAGTCATACTTATACGAAAAAGCGTAGGAATAGGTCAACATCAATCAAAGATACAGCTTCAATGCCATTGAAAGATGTTTTCGCTGAATTGAATTTGGAATCCTTTTAATTTTCCGTGATTTATAAAAAGTGATTCGAAAACATTAAAACATAAAAAGGTCGAAATAGCACTTCAAAGACATGCAATAGGGTGCACAGTGTTTTCTAACCCAGGAATTCGTGATCGAAAATGTTTTGGCCATGAAAAGTTGATTTTAGAGGCTCAGTGACTTCGGAGAAAAGTTTCAGTATGTTAAGCTCCATATTTTGGAAAAAAATTTTTTTTGACTAATCCCCCTAAAAGTGAGATGGAAATTCTCTTTCCTCCAATTATGAAGATACATCATTGGTGTCTTCGAAAAAGTTGTAGAAAAAAATTCTAGGAAAAATTTTGCTATATAAACTTTATTTCTATCTGCTATTTAAGTCGAGATATGGGTCGTTATTTATGAACGACCACCAAAAAACAGGCTTTTCACGATACTTTCGTCAATATATTTTTTAGATTTTTCAAATGTTCTTCAAAGATCTCCGTCGCGATAAAAAACATGAACCTTTCGAAGACAGTTTCTTCTTATTTTCAATATTGACGAAGTTATTGACGATTTTTTGTTCAAAAATGAGCATTTTGACATTAAATGCATACATGTAGGGGCAAAATGGGGCAGAATTTTTATTAGGAGATTGAACGTAAAACTCATGCACTAACGGTTGCATTGCAACATATATGTGACTTAGCTTTCCGTAAGTACCGTATGGATATGTTTTCTTCTTCTTCTTGTTATATATAAAAAATGAATTGGTCTGTATTCTGTATAACTAAGAAACGGTTGGGTTCAAATTTCTTCATCACAATTTCCGATGGGCTTACATAATATTTTCTTATGTAAAAGTCACGACTTTAACTGAAAAAATATGAAAAATTCAAATTAGAATTTGTATGGGTATTTTGTATAGGCATATCACAACACGCATTCTCACCTACTGTGCAAGACATCGTCTGCCGGGTCATCTAGTTCATGATAATAACACTTACACCAGACCTATGTCTTGTTTTAATGTCCAAATTTTGAAAATGATTGTCGAATCGACGGATATTTTACAGAGAAATACCAATATATCGGGATATTAGTATTTCCAGAGAATTCTAAATGAAAAGAAATAAACTAAAATTGTTGGAACACTTTTCTGTTAACCTGTTTTGCAATATTGTGATGTTTTAGACGTAGCAAACCGGCTTTTTATTATTCAGGGATATTTCAAAAAGTAAATAGGTAAAACAAGTACCTTCGAATTGCTTTCATAAATTTATATTTAAACTTATGATGTTTGAGGCGTCGCTAACCATAGTTTCCATTCAATAAAGATTACTGATTTACCCGATACTGCATTTCCTCTCATCAGCATTCCTGGCTGTATGGTGATTTTTAAAATAATACAATTTGCCCAAATACACTGGGGTCGCTTTTTACGTGACTTTTTATATTTTTTTTTCAAATACGCGTTGTTTTTTCCCGCGGAATTTGCAATTCATGTCAGTTCTGTAAAACATCCATCCATAATCATTTAGAAAATTTTGTATTTGGCTAAATCATAGGTCTGGCGTAAGTGTAAAGACTAAAGATGACCCTGCAGACGTTGTCCTGCACAGTAGGCGAGAATGCGATCTACCTTTTTAAAATTTCCATGCAAATTTTATTTTCAATTTTTCATATTTTTTCCAATTTTGGTCGAGATAATGAGAAAATATTCTGTAAATCCGTCGGACATGTTGATAAACAAATTTGCTGAAGAAATGGAGAAAATCTATTTCTCCCTCTCCAGAGGTGAGCCAGCCTTGGGCTGCAAGCCTCTTTAATAAAGAAATAAAAAAAAAAGGAAAATCTATCCAGCCGTTTCTTAGTTATGCACAATACAGACCAATACATTTTTATCTATATACATAAAAATGAATTTCTGTCTGTCTGTGCCTTATAGACTCGGAAGCTAATGAACCGATCGACGTGAAAATTTGTATGTGGAGGTTTTTGGGGCCGGGGAAGGTTCTTAAGATGGTTCGAGACCCCTCCCCGCTGTGGAAAGGGGGGCTCCCATACAAATGAAACACCAATTTCTTCATAACTCGAGATCTAATCAGAAAATAAATCAATTTTAGGCGAAACGAAGTTCGTCGGGTCTGCTAGTATATAATAATAAGAAGAAGAAAAAGATGTTCATACGGCACTTATGTCAAGCTATGTCACATATATGTTGCAATGCAACCATTAGAGCATGAGTTATACTTTCAATTACCTAAATAAAATTCTGCCCCATTTTGCCCCTACATGTATGCAGTTAATGTCAAAATGCTCATTTTTTAACCGAAAATCGTCAATAACTTCGTCAATATTGAAAATAAGAAGAAACTGGCTTCGAAAGGTTCATGTTTTTTATCGCGACGGACAACTTTGTAGAACATTTGAAAAATCTAAAAAATATATTGACGAAAGTATCGTGTAAAGCCTGTTTTTTGGTGGTCGTTCATAAATAACGACCCATATCTCCACTTCTATAGCAGATAGAAATAAAGTTTATATAGCAAAATTTTTCGTAGAAACTTTTTCTACAACTTTCTCGAAGACACCAATGATGTATCTTCATAATTGGAGGAAAGAGAATGTCCATCTCACTTTTAGGGGGATCAGTCAAAAAAAATTTTTTTCCAGAATATGGAGCTTAACATACTGAAACTTTTCTCCGAAGTCACTGAGACTCTAAAATCAACTTTTCATGGCCAAAACATTTTCGATCACGAATTCCTGGGTTAGAAAACACTGTGGGTGGCTCAAATTAGTATGGGAAAAACTTTTTTCAATTTTTTTGATGGGCCTCTTATTCAGTTCTATTTGATGCCCTGATGCTCTGGACAAAATTTCAGCCAAAACGGTCAACGTTTGGGCGGTGCTAAACTCGTTGGAAGTTTATATGGAAAAATGTATGCAGAAACATCCATAAACAGTGAATTGCAGTTAGACGGCACAACTTACGATGAAGAACTATGATACTCATTCAGATCTTGAAGAATTTAATACAGAATGTTATGCAGAAAACCGCGAGAAGATTAGAGTTTGCCCGGCTAAGTTATTAGCATTTCTCTGAAGTGGGGTTTGAGCAAATTTCGTTTCTTTTACCTTTGAAAAGAAATAAGTTCAACCCTACAACACTGCAGTAAAATGCTAATATCTTTGCGTAATAAACTCTAATCTTCTCGCGGTTTTCAGCATGGCATTCTGTATTTAATTCTACAAGAAATGAATGAGTATCATTCTTGATCGTAAATTGTGATGTCCAACTGCAAATCACTGTTTTTGGATGTTTCTGCATACATTTTTCCATATAAACTTCCAACGAGTTTAGCACTGCCCAAACGTTGACCGATTTGGCTGAAATTTTGTCCAGAGCATCAGGGCATCAAATAGAACCGAATAAAAGGGCGGCCCATCAAAAAATTTTAAAAAGTGTTTTTTGAGCCACCCTAACATGCAAGCATTGATTTTTAGTTTTTTTTTCAACGTTTTTTTTTTGCAATAATTTTGAAACAACCGATCGGGTAAAACGTAACTTGGTGCGAGTAAAGCAGTTCAAAGACAAGTGCACGTGCACAAGTGCAGTAAACATTGCACGCATTTGGAAGAATTCAGCCCAATTTATAAGCAGTATTAATCAATACAGTCTAAGCATGGGAATAACTGTTGGAATTTGTCAGAAAAGCATCAGTTTTTCTTTGGTTTAGGTGAATATTTATGAATTATGTTTTCACGATGCTGGTTGTTTATGTTTACATCCTCAACTGTTGTTGCCAGCTGCTTAAACGCACCAATAACAAGATAATTTTTTGCCCCGATTTTTCAATTTCTGACAATGCACCCCAAAACAAAATCAATAAGGTATTATTATTGCATCAATACATAATGCTTTAGGAAAAGATTGATTAATTAAATCGATATTTTACATGTTTCCGCTATGATTTCACAATATTTCATATCGACATCACTGTCTGCTGCTGATCAATGATTGCTTGCATACGACGCTACCGACGGCGTGCAGAGTGTTGAAACCGGCGACGTCGTTGGCATAGCGCGCTACTGGGGGGAATTTTTTCACTTTGTTCACTTGCTTATATATCTTCCCTAAATTAGCGCTATGTGATAATATCATCATACCGCCGCATAGATTGAACTTAGAACTAAGTCCAGATTTACTTTTTTAGTGAGAAGATGGTCAGGTATGTGGGCAATATATCAATTAAATTTATCTGTGCATATCTGGGTGGGTGGGGTGGGTGATTGTTTGACTGTGTTGGTAAGCCGCAAGGCAGCCATTCTGAATGACATGTCATGAAGCCTTAAAAGATGAGTGAGTTTTCGCCGCACAAGTTGTAGGACTTCATAACTTAAAAACGGTTCGTTCTATTTTTTTTCGATTCAATATGGATTTTTTTTTTCGTTTTTCAACATCAGTTTTGGACATACTGCTTCAAGAAGGGATGCAAACCATGAAAAAGTAAAAATATGGGAGAAATTTTTTTTTTTTGAGATCTTCTAGTAGCCCTTTCTTGAGTTCAGATCTTGATGATTTACAATTTGATTGGCCAATTTGAAGTTGACAAAGGTAATTGAGAAATAATTGAATTATGTTTATCAAATCGCAGTGTTGCCAGAACATCAACGGTACTTTAAACTATTCTTGATATTGGAGGTCTTCAAGATCAACAGAGTAATTCATAGGTTCCCGAGTTTGTCTGTTAGTTTGAGAAGCCCCATGGGACATCATTACACCAGTATATACAAAATACAACATTCCCAGAATATCTACGGTACTACAAACAGTTCTTGAGTTCAGATCCTGGAGGTCTACACACTTAAAATTTGAAATTTTACGAATGTCGAGAATCCAACAACCGGAATCTAGGCAATAATTTCGTCGAATCTCGGTAAAAATTTTACCGAGATTTCGGTAAACTTTACCGAGTCATCAGTAGTCGTTACTGAGATCTCGGTAAAAAGTCAACTTTGTCGAGTTCCGGTAAAATTATGACGAAAAAAAAATTACCGAGATCTCGGCTGTTGGAATTTCAGCGAAAATTTTGCTGAGGTTGGCAAACTAATTTAAGTGTGTACAAGACCAACAGAGTGATTGATGGGTTCCTGAGATTGTATGTTAGTTGTAGAAACCCCATGGGACATCATTACATCAGTATATTTAAAAAATCAACATTCCCAGAATAGCTACGGTACTCCAAACCATTCTTGAGTTCAGATATTGGAGGTCTACAAGACCAACAGAGTGATTGATGGGTTCATGAGATTGTGTGTTAATTGGAGCAACCCCATGGGGCATCATTATACCAGTATATACAAATCATAATATTCCCAGAGTTCCTGCGATACTCCAAATCATTCTTGAGTTCAGATATTGAAGGTCTAAAGGACCAACAGAGTGATTCATAGGTTCTGAAGCTTATTTTCTAGTTAGAGAGGCATCATGGAACATCATTACACCATTATATAAAAGCACAGTATTCCCAGAACAATTAAGAAACTTCAGAATTGCATAACAGAGTGATGCATAGGTTCCCAAACTTGCTTGTTAGTAGGAATTGCTCCAATGGACATCATTACACAGTACGTACGTATAAAAAAGCGTCTTATTATGATCACAAACATCGCGTCCACATTTTTTTCGTTCCTTTTATCGTCAATAATGTTATAGAATATAGCTTGGTCTACGGGGACCACGGCGTCCCTTGATGACCGGCTGTACAAGTGAATAGTTGCTACTCCATAATCAATCGGAATTAGAGTAAGTTGTACTTCGAAGGCGTTGGCACTCTTATACTTACTTGCTTCATACTTATTATATAAAGTATATACATATGACAGTATTCTCAATCAGAACTGCAATTGAATGTTGAGCTTGAGGTTCTATATGATCACGTACGTACTATTTTTTGCAATCACGAAAAATGGGCTTTAATATGATAAATCTGTACCAAAATTGTATGCTCTGATTTACTCCATATGATCATTCTTGCCAATAAATAATGTTGCTGCACAGAACAATCAGTTTCTATGTTATCGTGCGTCATTGTATAGCTCGACAAGCCTTGAAGCGATAGATGAACTTGTCTTTGGAAAATTCTGATGTTATGTCCATCAAATTATTTCATTTATTACGTGACGCGACGAATACACTATTTGAACACTATCCCAAGCTAATTCAGCAAAATGTAGTTATGTAACTACTGTTCCGATGTTGGTTTTTCATTATAGCACCCAAATGAGTTTTATAATGGATTTTATGCAACCCATTTGAGTTGCATAATTTTCATTAAAGCACCCATTTCGTTGGTATGGAAAAGTAGGCCGTTTTATCACTCAAAGGCGAACTGTAAACCAGGTATTATGATCAGGAATTGCAAAAAAAAAATTACGCATAAATAATTTCAAAAAATTTCACTTCGTACTCTTTTCACCATACTATTCCCAAAATGAATAAAATATAATATCTAAAACATGTTGCAAAAAAAAATCTATCTCTCAGTTCCTCTGCAACCATTTGATGTTATTCTGCGAGATCGTCAACAGAAGTTTGAAATCATCAAAAACAATCAGATTTGAATCGACACTTTAAGCCCTGGTGCACTGCTGAAAACATGCAGCATACTAGGAGTAAACCTTTTGGAAGCAATAGTGTACCAAAAGCTATCAATAGTTACATTTTCTCACTAATAATCTTCTTCATCGAAAAAAAAATTAGTGGACTGATAACTGGGATTGTTTTTTCGAGAAATGCTCCTATTGTTGATGATTTTTCTTAAGGTGGCCATTCACAAAGTTCGTTACATCCTTACTAGGACGGGGGATTTGAGCAGCGTGACGATTAATAAAAAAAAATACTTGAGGTTCATACAAGAAGTGTGACGAAGGAAAAAGGTAATTGAAAATGTAATGAAAATGGTATTTGTTTTGCTTGACGTACTTCATGGGTCTTCCCTAGATGTCCTTCGCCATACACATTTTTTGGCGGTAAATTCATGCTAGACCATCGAAGATCTTCTTGTTGATCGATTTGAATATTAGGATCTGAGCTCAAAGACAGTTTGGAGTATCGTAGAAGTTCAAAGATTTCTGTGATGTGGTGTAACGAAATCCAGTGGAGCTATTGCAGCTCATAAAAATAATTAAGACATCGAAGATCTTCATGTTGATCGTTTTGGATATAAGGATCGGTACTCAAGGACAGTATGGAGTGTTTTGTCATATATGAGTTATTGCAACCAAATCAACGTAAATTGTGCTGCTAGGGTAGATCATCCTAGTGCCCGTAATCTGACCTGTGCAACATTTATCCTGGATGGAGCAGTTAATTTTGAACATTTTTGCTGAAGAAAGCAAGGCTCTATCTCTTAAAACTGATTTTTGACAGCTGATTTTCGTCTTGGGTCACATATCAATGAGCTAGACTTTACTAAGGTGGCGCAGATCAGCGCTGCGTTCCACTGGTTATTTCTTTTACTCTCCCGCTGTTCTTATGCAACGCAAATAGTGACGTCACTGCGCCACCTTAGTAAAGTCTAGCTCCTTGGTCATATATGACCCATCCGTATTGAATCGGTTAGAGAAGTTAAATTTTTTGAATTCTACACATTTTCTGCCGTCGTACGTAGCCGTTTTTATATATCTTCAAAAATGGCTCTTCGATGCAAGCTTTTAAGTCCACATATTGCGATGGAAACCCTTTTTCTCTTTTTCAATGCTTCATTCTTTCAAAAAATATTTATTTGATAGGCTCAGGCGTGTATAATACTTTGCGGAGCCACGATTCTTTGTGATATATACAAACAATATCATCTTATTGATAACACAGAGTTCATCATAGATCGCTGAGTAAAGCTTTGTACTAATCATTTTGAAGTATGCAGGGTTGTTACGACTATGCGGATCTCGCGATATTCGCGGTTTTGGCGCTGATTTTCATAACGATTTTAGGGTTTCACACGGATTTGGTGCGGATTTAGTTTGAGGTGAAAATTTAATAAATAAAGTGCTAGATCTAAGGACGTTTATGTATACGCTTATGTATTACACCCATTTATTAGGTTTTGTTTTATGTATATCCAGATAAGTTTTATTTTCATTAGCAAATGTTGTAACTTACGCTTGAAGGCTATTAACATTGTTTTTTGGATATTTTCAAGCCCTTGTTATATATATATATATATATTTTTGGAAAATGACCACGATAAGCCACATGGGGGGAGGGGGGGTGTTGCTCTCGAACCACGTGGTTTTTTTTAACACGAAAATTTTTGGTAAATAACAATAGCGGTGTAAAAAATACAAATCATCAAAATTTAATGATTTAATCATTAAACGCAAAGCGCATCTTAGGGCCGATGCCCACGTAGCGTCTTTTCAACTCAGTGTTAAAAATAATTTAGCATTAAGCATCGAGAAAACCTGGTAACGCAGCGTCGGTCGCAACGCCGATGCATATCTGAATTATTTGGCCAACTTAGCTTTGGATCCTATTTCCATAAAAAAAAATAAACGAAAAAGCAGGTTGCGTTTCAGTCTCAATTTTCACCAAAAACAATTGGGAAAGAAAAATGAAAAAATATTTTTTTAAAATTCCGCCGCAGATGGTTTTTGGCATTACGCCGCCGACACTTTTGCATCAGCGGACTACAGCTACAATTTTGAAAACTGTTCATGTTTTTACAATAATTCAAGAAAATCTTCAAAAGAATATCTTGCGGATATTCAGGAAAATCCAGTAAAAAATTTCCTGTAAAACTTTGACCTTACTTCATACAATCCTGATAAAGTGCTAGCATTCAGAATGTTTTTGAACAATTTTCTCTGGAAAATTTTGGTTGTAAATTTTGCTACAAATTGGTCATGAAAAAAAAACAAAATATCGCCAGTGTAAATGCCGAAAAAAATTCTATGTGAATTCTGTCTGAAAATTCAAAACAGTCTCGTGGGAAATACATATAATTTTCGGTGGAAAAAAATGTTCATATTTTCATATTTTTTTTACATTCTAATGAATTTCTTCGACAAGTTCTTCCGAATCTTCACCAGAAATTCTATTTCATTTCCAAAATAAGTTTTTCGAACTTCAAAATGTTTAGTCTCCAGTTAGCCTTACGACCAAAGGCATAGGATTGACAATCCGGAGATGACGAGTTCGATTCTCGTTCCTGTCTAGGATGTTTTCGGGTGTCAAACATTGTCGACATCCTAGGTATAATGTATCCTTCGTACTTGCTACACAAGATATATAATCGTACAATTGCTGGCATTTAAAACTTTCAATTTATAACTGAGGAAATGCTAAAAGAATAAACTAAGTTGAAAAGCAGACCAACTTCCAGTTGGAATATGGAGCCATAGAAGAAGAAGAAGACTTCTAAATTTTTCAAGAAAAAATCTTCTGAATTTTCATGAGAAATTAAATAGCCAATGCCACATGAAACACTTTGATATTACCGTTGATTTTTTGTTTTTGGATTTTTGTTTTCAAATTTGGGAGTTTGAAATGAAAATATTGACGCTCTTTGTGAATTCTATCACATTTTTTACATTTTCCAAATATTTTTTTTATTAGAGGCATTATTTAGAATTTCCACGGAAGAATCTATGGATTATCTTCTACAAATACTTAGGATTTTCTAAGAATAAATCTTTAGAATTCACAAGGTTCGTGTTTTTTTAATTTGCACCATAAATTCTTTCAAAATTTCATGGAAATTCATTCTTCTTCGGAAAGTCATTTTGATTTCTTTGTAGGTTCAGCTAAACATTGCTTTAAATCTTTACCATGCAAAGAAGCACAAGAAATGATTTAAAATTTTAAGGAATTTTCACATCAGAAAATCTTAAAAATTTTGATTTAATTTTCTAAGGAATTCCTATTGGAATTGCTTCTAAAGTACAACCTTCACAAGTACTACAAAAGTGCAATTTTTTTCGTTATTTCCACTTGTAAAAACATCGAAATATCCTCGGGAAATTCATTATTGGTGTTTTAGATGAACTTTTCATCGATTTTCTACTGGAAAATCTAAGGAATTTCCATCCGAAATATTTTGGTATATTCCAAATAATTTCTTTTGGAAATTAAAAAAACTGTTGAAAATTTCTAAGATTATTTTTTGAAAAACGAAAAAAATTTCCATTGGAAATTTAGAAGAATTTCCTTTGAAGATTCATTAAATTTGCCCAGGATTTTGAAAAAAAATCTTTAGAGATTCTGTAAAAAAAGTAAGCTGGATTTGTTTTCTAATTTATACCGGAAGTTCTTCGGAATTTGATGTTTATTGGAATTTTCATCGTAAATATGCATTTAAGATCCTTCTACGGATTCTTCTAGTTCTTCAAAATTTCTACCAAACCTTTTTTAGGAACTTTTCCACAGAATTTCGAAAAAAAAATCGTTGAAATACTGAACATTTTTCCGTGGAGACTCCGAAGAATTTCTTCTAACTATTCTGAAGGGTTTCCCTTGCAACTCCAGAATAATTATTCTTGAAAATTAGGAAGATCTTGGAATTTAAAATTCATCCGAGCAATACATGTAGGCAATTATTTAGGATAAAGAAGCCTAGTTCTTATGATATTGAATAATTAGGCTAATTGATCGAAAAATTTAATAATGCACCTAATTAGAACATTTAGGTGCATTTTTAAATTTTTCGATCAATAATGCACAAAATTCTAGTAGTGCGTATGAAAAAGGTTATGACATAGAGAAGTTTGCATTTAAAAAATCAACATGAAATTCTAAATGAAATGCTTTTTAAATTCATAAAAGGGTCTTAGAACTAAGAAGAGTCCGGCGATATGAAAAAAAGTGGCAGTGTTCCAGAAAAAACACTCCAATTCCTAAAACAATCTAGGTAATAAATAGTGTTATAATAACGATTGAAATTGAATTCCAAAACAAATCTCAACCCTTTCAGGACGGATGGGTCATATATGCCCAGCGTTTTAGATTGTCTATTAAATCACAAAAGAGAGCTAGACCACCATTTTCTTCAGTAAAATTGTTCATCTAGATATTGGTTTTACAGAAAAAAATATGCTCAAATTTGACTGACCCTGAAAACTCAGTTATCCGAAACTTTGGGAAGATTTCGATTCTAAGAGCATGCAAATGAAGTTGAAATGTTTGAATCATTCTGAACACTCAGATAAGATGGGTCATCCTGAACGTTAAGCCAGTGATTGCTCTCAAGTTCAGCCCACGACTTCTCGGTGATCAATCATGACATTTGTAATGTCCTCATCATCGGTATGTACCCAATCCGATGAAATAAGCAAAGGATCCTAATTTCCATTAACATGAGATCTAAGAGACAAGGTACCCAAAATTATCTTGAGTCAACATCAAGCTGCACAATGACTATGCCACTGGGTTCACGGACTTGGATGATTAAGTAGTTCAAACAATACGACTTCCAGGACGTTTTTTAAAACCTAAAAGTTTTGTATAACCTAAGTCGAGTCAAGTACGAAACACTGAAGATGACCTTACTGTTGAGGTCGAAATACGTATCTGTCAAGGTACAATCAAGTGGTGGAATTAAATGGGAAGGTACAAACTCGTTTTATGACAAGTAAAGACATTCCATTAAAAAGCTCAACATATTTTTTTTAACTAAAAAGTCTGTACTGCCGTCATACGCATATTTGTCCCATGTTTGCTGGGATTTCCTATGTACATGGGACAATTATGCGTAGAACGGCAGTGTAGTAGCTTGTACAAATAACAATTGTCATATCAACCCAATGGACCTAATGGGATATTATATCATACATCATTCATAATTTGGTTAATTGGATAAATCGAATGATCCGAACTCCAAAATGATAATTGATCTATAATAAATTCATTCTTTTCTGAGTAGCTTATGAAAAGACCATTGACAGAAGCATATTCGAGATATGGAATAGAAGTTCCTTGGGAAATTATTCGAAAGACATCAGAGTGACCGAGAAAATATGTTTAGTATGGCATCATTGGATTCCACGAGTCAATATCAAAATAAAATTTCAATGAAGAATTAGAAATTTTGAGAGATGAGCTAGCTCTAGATTATTTATTAGAGAAAAAATAGAAATTTTCCATAATAGAATTGGAAAGTGCCAATAAAGAAATCAGGGTATGAGTATTAAATAAATATAGAATTACTGCAAATAATGCAAAATTTCCATATACAGTTGAAAATTTTCCACAAAACAATAATAAATTAGCACTTGTAAAAGCAAAATTGGAATTATGTATTTAAAAAATCACCAATAAAGAAATTAAAAATATAGGGATATTTTGGAAAATTTCTAAACCATTACAAATTTTTCTCGAAATTTTTATAACATATTCGCGAGTCCGCATTTTGGTATACTCCTGATGCATCGAAGGTATGCGAGTTCTAGATAACCTAATACCTGATACACATTACAACATGATAACATCATAAAAATCTTCGAAATAATGAAAATTTATAATTTCCATGCTGGGTTTTAGTTTGATTTTGAATCAGTTGAAATTGTCCATCTTCAAAATTGATCGGATTAACCATATGTTTTAGTTACATAGGTTTTTTTTAATTTTTGTGCTTGAAAAAAAAACCACGTGGTCAAAGGGGGGGGGAGGGGGGGTCTGCCAAATGACCACGATAGACCACATGGGGGGAGGGGGGGTTGAAAATCTTCAAAAATATGACCACGTGGTTTCTGGATGGCCCCTAAGTCTATCTATAAACAATTATGATTAAATCTGGCCTGGACATTCTTTGTATATCAATGCATCTTGCCACTCAAAATGTTACTTGTAGCTTCAGTACTTCTAGTGGTGAATATGGCCATCTAGAAGGGAAAAAAAGCGAAATTGATTTTAGTCGGCGCGGATTTGGGGTGGAAAAAATTTCAGGATCTTCGTAACAACCCTGAGTATGTCGTTATGCCCCCGTTGCGTTGCGCGGTGCTAGTGTACTGATAATGTTGGTGAAGATTTGTCGTTGTTTCACTTTTAAGCGCGTTAGTCGTGCTCGAGGTATAATTCGACTGGGAGCATCTTCTGGATGGCCTATGGAGAGCTACGGAGCTCTACGTAAAATAAAGACTGAGCCAAACAACTCTGCAAAAAGAAAAAAACGAAAGTATTAAACTTTGATGTCAGAAGAACAAAAAAAACTACGGTCTCCCAAAAATTTTATATAAAAATAAATCCTAATAAAAAAAATGATTCTCAAGGGTTGTTTACCTCGGGCCACAAAGGTGATCGATGTCATCGTAATTTGCCATCTACAAGGTTTATTCTGTGAATAGCGATTGGACATAATCCTCGACATCACGCGAATGAAACCTCAACTTAAGTCCACCGCTCGCGCAGATGCTTTAGGAACTATGGAAAATAGCCACCAAAGTTCGTTTGATTCCAATTCCTTTGACAGTTTTGAGGAGTACTCTGACGTACTACTGGGAAGAACTCGTTGCTTAAGATTTGTCTTAAACCTCTCCTTCCTGTGTGCCCATCTACGCTAGCGAGTCCGCCTTCCCATTGCCTTACATTGAGCAGTGATGTTTTCAAACAGTAGAAAGCGAAATACGCATTAAACTCGCAAAAAACTCAATATTTTTGTTTGCTGAACAACCAAGATTAGAAATTCTAAGAAAGCAATTCTATTTTTAGTGCAGTTGTACGTGTGTGCATTTGTTGTTGAAAAATTTGCATGTTGGTCTATTCTTTGAAGAACGCAATATTCCAAGAACTCTGGGGTTTCCCATCTCGGCGAGTTCTGCAGAATTTTTCAGTACTGCAATTTTCATTTTTAATAAGCGATGTCACGCGATGTTTACATATCTGCCCCTTTCAACATCTATAGAAACGCGAAGGATGAATGGCATGCTACAAAAACCTCAAAAAATATTTGTCCCGTGACAAGGCATGAAAGTGTGCAATATCTGCTTTATTTTTGTGTTTATTATCACTTTCAACTCGATTAGGGGCTGTCCATAAACCACGTAGACTCTTGAGGGGGAGGGAGGGGTCTCGAAAAAGTCTACGTTAGTCTACGAAGGGGGACGGGGGGGTTTACAAAAAGTGTACGTAGACTTTTTTTTTTATGAAAATCAATTTATAATGCAGCTATGTGCAAGGTTCCCTATTGTTTGATTTTTTAAAGGATCTGCTCAGATTTTTTTACAAGACTTGAAATAATCTTTTGAATTTCTTTAGAAAAATCTAATGAGTTTCACTGATGTAACAGTCTGAACTATGGCTTAAAACTATATGGATTTCCCCAGGAAATTCTTCTGTGTTGAGCAGGAAAATTCTCCAAAGTATTCTACAAAAACTTTTGAAAATATTTCAAAATTCCCGCTTGGATTTTATTGCTGATTCTACTAGAATATTTTTTTATTTTCGTCGGAAACTTATTTGAGTGATTCTATAGAATTTTCACGAGAAAATTATGTCGCACTTCAACTGGGAATTCCCCGAAATTTCCGCGAGAAACCCTTCACTGGAGATTTTCTGGGAAGTTCCCTGGAAATTTTTCTTAATTTCGGAAATTCTTCGGAATGTTCGCGAGGAATTCTTTGGCTAGATAAGCGAAATTTTTTGAAATGTTCATGGGAAATTCTTCGTATATCTCACGGCAATTTCTTCGGAAGTACTAATGCTAATTCTTTAGACTAGTCAATGGAAAATCTTCGGAATTTCTAAAGTAACTATTGAAAATTTCCACGAGAAATTATTTGCATTTCTTACCAAAAACCTTTTGAGTTTCCGCAAAACAAATTGCAATTTTTGTAAGAAAGCTTTTGTATTTTCATGAAAAAATATTCGAATTTTTTACGAGAAATTAATCAAAATTACTACTGAAAATTCTCTATAATTTCCACCGCAAATTATTCGGAAAAGTCTTTTTTTTATAGGATTTTTTTTCAATTTCCTCAGGAAATTGTTTTAAATCTGCAAGAATATTGGAAACCATTTTAAAATTCCACGGGAAATATTTCCGAATGTTCATTTAAACTTCAAATTATTTCGGGAAATAATTCCAAATTTTCACGGAAATTTACTCGGAATATTAATGATTCGATTTCCACGGATGATTATTCGATGGGATATTGCATGGAATTTTCAAGAAAAGCATCGGAATTTTCACGGAAAGTTCTTTGAAATATTACGGGGAAGCTTAAAAGATTATTAATAGGGATCTTCCACGAAAATTTCCACGAAAAACTTATTGGAATGTAAACTAGACATTCTCGGAATTTGAACTCGAAATTTTTCGAAATTCTACAAATTCCTCGTTTTTCTATAAACTTGAAACGGCGAGAAGAATTAAAAGTCAGATGCGTGACAGACTTTTGCCTGTGGCGTGGCGATGCAAAAGTATTGGTAGCGGTGCTGCACACCTCTAGGAGGAGTCGAATTCAACAGAAATTAAATTGACTGACTTTGAGATTTGGTTTCAAGAGCTATGGACAGAGGATTAAATTTGATTTCGATTTTGATCGTCCAATCACATATGATATTTTGTGAAATATGGAAAAGTCTACGTAGACTTCAAGGGGGTGGGGGAGGGGTTTCGAAAAAGTCTACGAAAGTCTACCAGGGGGGAGGGGGGGTTTGGAAATGTGAAATTTCGGTCTACGTGGTTTGTGGACAGCCCCTTAGTTGAAGGAATATGATTAATTCATCGACTCGTCACTATTCTTCGCATATGTTTATTAAAATAATTAAGAAATTATAATTTTATTATAAAGCACAACTTCCTTTCAAGACCGCCTGTTGCGGCGGAATTTTCCTGGCTCGAATGAAACGGTTTTGAAAGCAGTGTTCTCCATTACACACAGCTTCAAAGCTGAAATTTATTATCGAATAATAATTATTAAACTTATGATATTTATGAACTAACTTACAAACTAATTTCAATTCAATTCACGAGCTACAGGTTCCATTGCCACTCTAAACTATTCTAACAAATTTAATAGCATAAGTATGAAAGCATTTGCATACATATAAACGCCAGTGTTGCTAGTTTCACAACACATGTCATACTCCACTCAACACTCCCACCCGTGAAACTAGTAACAAAACTGGCCTATTTCGAATTTCTGAACTTCACCTTCTCAAAAATTATCCACTTGTCAGTTCCGCCTGGATCGAAAACCCTTGTTTTCGCCAATCGCTCAAAATTTTCTCTCACATTTTCCTCCAATACGTAAAACAAACCGCTTAGCATCGGAGCGCCCGCCACATTATCCATGACTGCTGAGTATAAGAATTCCTTTCTGATGTTTTTCTGCACGACGGTTTCCACAATGACGCATTTAACCGAGTTTGTACGATGACCAGTTGACCCCGCATCATTACTACCGTTTTGTAGCGCTTTACCTACGCGTTTAGATTCAATGGCATTCTGTTTTTGCTCGATTCGTAGGTGCACAGTATTATTTGTGTGTGCCAAGTCGATTGATATAGTTTCATGCGTAGCCGTCTCTAATCCATCCATATCGTTATGTGCGACACTCAAAGACACTTTACGATGGACAACTACGACATCCAAACATAATGCACTGACAAATTCATCGTTTGGTTTCGTTTTTTCGCTATGAGAAATTTGCTGTACTTTGTTTACCGATTGATCACGAATGTTCGGTCTATTATATTGCGCGATTATCACTTCCCTTCGTGCACAATATTTCACATCAATTTCCTTTACAGCTGTCTCGTAGTCTTCGTTCAATTTCGCTAATTTACGTTGATAATCCAGCTGGAATCTCTTCTCGATTTCGTTCTGTTGAGCCCGCCACGCTTTGTTCTGCTCCTCAAGCAGTGCAAGCTTTCGTTTGAGCTCATCCATGGCTAGTTTTTTCCACTTCAGAGATAGTTTCTTTGAAGAATGTTGCGGCGGAATTTTCCTGGCTCGAATGAAACGGTTTTGAAAGCAGTGTTCTCCATTACACACAGCTTCAAAGCTGAAATTTATTATCGAATAATAATTATTAAACTTATGATATTTATGAACTAACTTACAAACTAATTTCAATTCAATTCACGAGCTACAGGTTCCATTGCCACTCTAAACTATTCTAACAAATTTAATAGCATAAGTATGAAAGCATTTGCATACATATAAACGCCAGTGTTGCTAGTTTCACAACACATGTCATACTCCACTCAACACCGCCTATCATGCGAAATTGAGCAAAGAACCCACGATTCTTTCATTTGGTTGCCTGAAATATAAAAAGGTGCTTTCCTCTCTGTATTATGACGATCACGACCTTTTCTAGTACAGTGCAGAATTTTGTTACGTTTTCTTATTTATAACCGCCGTAAAGCATGAGAATACCCAAAGACAAATGCACGGCCCTTTACAGTATTTGCTCCTCCACCCAGTACCAAGAAGATAAATTGCATTTGGTCGAAATATTGCGCAAATCAAAATAATACTATACACAAAGCATTACGGTACATATTTGTATTGCATCATTCAAGTCTTACATGCTAAGCCTACCTCCTTCCTGCACCGTAGTGCTCTCTTCAGCGAACGTCTTCGCTATCATTTGTTTAGGGGCCCCTACTTACTACGTTCTTGCTCGGCACCATTCGACGGCGCTCTATTCGAAAGTGCATCTGCACTGTTTCTTCAACCGCTCTCACGTTGCATGCACACACACTAACACCCAGCCACGATCTTCTTTTTGCTTCTACTAGGGGAGAACGGTCCAAAATGCACCCCTTAAGCTTTTTCGATATTTTCGCCCATATAAACAAGAATACCCAACCATTTCAACGTATAGGTGCAAAATTTACAAACCCAGCTACATTTCACAATGATCTCCTATTCAAAACAATAAGGTTTTCATGACTTTCTAACGCATTTAAAAAATGTTTTAAAAACAGGCCTGGGGCAAAATGCCCGAATGGTGGTCTAAAATGACTCAATTGCATATAAAATGATGGTGAACGCATGGTTGTTTGTATTTTCTTAATGTATTGAACTGCAATCTTACGGATGTGGTGGAAGAATAGCAAATCATTAAATTTGAGTGAATATGAAAGGATTTTGCATATTTTTTTCCAATGGAGCTCAATGATGGATAACTTATTATGAATTGTAATGGTAATATTCGTTCATGAATGTACCACAACAGATTATGTGAGTGATTTTATAAGTGAGGCCGTTTTGCCCCAGGGGTGCATTTTGGACCGTTCTCCCCTACTTCCTTATGCTGCTCACACCACGATGCACAGATCACACTTCTTCCTTCCGTCAATCACTACAGCTTTCTGCTACCACCCACTCCGCACCATTTGCTCACCGTGCTACACTTGATGCTTGGGCCCTTTCACCCTTCTTCCTAACCGTCAACACGTGATACCCGAGTTACTAGTGGGTAATGTTGATGCTCAACACTAGTGTGACTGCGACGCTCTCCAAGCTCAGCATGCATTAGTGAGTTTCTCACAGGCTCGTCGTTCTCACCACTGAGTTTTCCAATTGGATTTTGGTATAGTGTGAGGATGTAATCTAAAACTGCTAGTTAGAGCGATCGGGACGATCTTCACACGTCCTGCTGGCTGTTCGGCCACATTGAGAGTTGACGTAAAGTCAATGTCAACTTCTCTCCCCGAACAGCCAAGATAGCTGTGTGGTGTCGGCAGCCAGTTATCTGGCTAAGAATAACGCTACGGATTGCCTGTTCCGGTGGTATAAGTCCACCATACAGGTGACCCCAAATTCTTGGTGTGATGCGGCTTTATGCTTACCGTGCCTACGAATGAATGGTTAGGAGGGTCTAAAAAGAACCTAACCGCTAACGGAGCCTGTGAAGCACCAGGGCACCCTTCACAGTATCTAGCCCTTACTGCGCTAACCGGAGCTATGGCGTAGTTGACTTTTTGCTTCTCCGAAATAATCGGCTACTCTTATTCAATCTCAACTTGAGGTTAAATAAGGGTGGGATTATGAGCATGTTTTTATTTAGTTTTCAACAAATTGTCACCTATATGGATTCGCTTTATGCGTTATACACATTGTACTCTGTGTTTCGTCTTTGACTTTCTTGATAAGATACCAATTTGGTTTCATCGTTGCTGTTCATATTAATGCTGAAGTTGTGGAGTGCATTATCTTAATTTGCAATGGCTTCAGTTAAGATAGCTCAAATCAATCTTCAGCATAAAAGAACAGCAACGATTAATCTTTGTAGACTTATGCAAAATGGCAAATCCCAAGTGGCTTTGGTGCAGGAACCCTATTTTCGCAAGGGTAGCTTCTACCTAGGTAACCTAGTGAACCCGGTTTTTGCTGCTTTCAGTAAAGAAATGGCAAACTCTCGATCAATGCCGCGTGCATGTGTGCTTGTAAACAATGCTATTGTTGCTACACTTATCTCTGAACTAACAACCAGAGATGTATGTGCTGTCACAATTGATGCAACTGGCGGAACCCCCGTCAGGAAATACGTCTATTGTTCGGTTTATTTACCACATGATGAACCATCCCCTACGGATGCTTTCAAACGAGTTGTCATATATTGCACTTCAAAAGGCCTTCCGCTAATTGTCGGCAGTGATGCTAATGCTCATCACATCATCTGGGGTAGCTCGGATATCAATCTGAGAGGCTCCAGCTTGATGGAATACTTAAGTAGTACCGAACTTAGTTTACTTAACATAGGCAATCGCCCAACCTTTATGGTATTTAATAGAGCAGAAGTGTTAGACATCACCCTTTGCTCCAATAGAATCAGTCACGAATTGACTAATTGGCATGTGTCAGATGAGGAATCGATATCTGACCATCGCTACATCTACTTTGATCATTTGAATGTTACTTCGCAGACCTTGCGTTTTAGAAATCCCCGTTCAACAAACTGGGATCTTTACACAGAGTTGCTCTCTACCAAATTTCATGGATATCTACCTTCTATAGAAACTCCTACCGACTTGGATGATGCAGTTGATACTACAACGTTGCACATCATGGAAGCTTTCGAAGAAGCTTGCCCTTTACGTTCTGTAAACACCTCAAGAGGAACCCCTTGGTGGAATTCCGATTTGGCTAAGCTAAGGAAGCAGTGCAGAAGGAGTTGGAACAGACGCCATTCAGCAGGGACGGATTCTTTCAAGTTGGCTCGCAAAGCTTACAAGAAGGCTCTACGATCTGCTGAACGATCCGGCTGGAAAAACCTTTGTGCAAATGTTTCCAATTTGAGTGAAGCCAGTCGATTGAATAAAATTCTTGCGAGATCCAAGGATTTCCAAGTTGGCGAAATTCGCAAGCCAAATAGCGACTACACTTCTTCTGATGAAGAATCGTTAGAGCACTTATTTGATACGCACTTCCTTGGATGTGTCGATATAACATCTTCGGATGATCCTGATGTCTTTTCATGTAGCTATGGGTCTTGGGCTCAAGCACGTAGAATCATAACTACTGAATCGATTCAATGGGCACTTAACAGTTTTGCTCCCTACAAATCTCCAGGGGAGGATGGATTTTATCCCGTTCTACTTCAGAGAGGTTTTGAGCATATCAAACATGTTTTGAAAAAGCTTTTAGTATGCAGTTTTGCTACTGGGTATATTCCCATATCCTGGCGGGATGTCACTGTAAAGTTTATCCCAAAAGGAGGACGTGCTTCGTATGAAGAAGCAAAGAGTTTTAGACCCATCAGTCTGACCTCATTTCTTCTGAAATGCTTAGAACGTATTATCGATCATCACATTCGTGATGACTGTTTGGCAAACATGCCTCTTCATGTTAATCAACATGCTTACCAATCTGGAAAGTCCACCGTGACTCTTCTACACAAGGTTGTGTACGATATCGAGAAAGCATTCGCTCAAAAGCAATCGTGCTTGGGTGCTTTCTTAGATATTGAAGGTGCTTTCGACAACGTGTCTTTCGATGCAATATTGGAAGCCGCACGTTGTCATGGGCTACCTAATATTATTACCAAATGGATTCACCAGATACTTAAAAACCGACATCTCTACTCGACATTACGTCAAGCAGCGATTAGGAAATTAAGTATCTGCGGATGCCCTCAAGGGGGAGTATTATCTCCACTTTTGTGGAATCTCGTTGCAGATACGCTATTGAGGTTACTCAATAATGGCGGTTTTCCTACCTATGGATTTGCCGACGACTATCTTACATTGATAGTGGGTTTGTGCATTACTACCTTATTCGACCTGATGCAAAATGCTCTTCAGGTAGTTGAAAGTTGGTGTCGCCAATATGGCCTTTCGGTCAATCCGAATAAAACATCTATTGTTCTTTTCACGGAAAAACGTAATCGTAATGGTATTCGTCCATTACATCTTTTTGGTTCTGAAATCAATGTAACTGATCAAGTAAAGTACGTGGGTCTAATTTTGGATTCAAAGCTTTCCTGGACTCCTAACAGAATCAAAAAGGCGTGTATGGCTTTCGGCCAATGCCGACGAACCTTTGGTAAAACTTGGGGTCTTAAACCCAAATATATCAAATGGATTTACAAAACAGTTGTACGACCAATTTTGGCTTATGGATGTCTTGTGTGGTGGCAAAAGGGGGAAGTGAGGACAATTCAGTCTAAATTAGGCCATCTTCAAAGGATGTGCCTAATGGCAATGACTGGTGCGTTCTCTTCAACTCCCACGGCTGCTCTCGAAGTTCTCTTCGACGTGGCCCCACTACACATACATCTCAAACAAGAAGCATTTTCTTGTACTTACCGACTATGGGTACTCGGTTTTATGGAAGAGAATCCTGTAAACCGCAGTTCTACACACACTTCGTTGTTACCGCTTATGGTTAATTGGGACAAAATTTTCCTTGCTCCAAGTGATCTCACATGTTAGTAGTTTTCCTTATAGGACATTTTCAACACAATTCCCCTCGCGGGATGAGTGGACATCTGGCTATTTGGAGAGAAGTATGTCGGACAGCATTGTTTGTTACACTGACGGCTCCCTCCTCGAAGGTAGAGCAGGTGCAGGCGTCTATTCGCGTGAGCTGAGATTGGAACAGTCACACTCACTGGGTACACACTGCACTGTCTTTCAAGCGGAAATATTTGCCATCATGTGTGGAGTGCAATCTGCACTGCAGCAACGCATTATGGGCAAAGTAATATACTTCTGTTCAGATAGCCAAGCAGCTATTAAAGCTCTCGCCTCGGCCAACTCAAGGTCGAAGTTAGTAATCGCATGTCGAACTCAAATTGAGGAACTGAATTCAGTTAATACTTTACACCTTATATGGGTACCTGGCCATTCTTCCATAGCTGGAAACGAAATGGCTGATGAGTTAGCTCGTAATGGAGCATCGCATGACTTTATTGGTCCTGAGCCAGCTATTCCAATATCCAAGTGTTGGGTGAAGCTTTTGGTCAACTCTTGGGCTGTCACTCAGCATAAATGGCATTGGAGTAGTCTGGATTCATGTCATCAAACAAAATTGTTCATCCGGGAGCCATCTCCGGTAGTGGCAAGCTATTTAGCTAATCTGTCTAAACAGAATTGCAGTGTCTTAGTCAAGGCCTTGACAGGTCACTGCCGACTGAACTATCACATGGCAAATATTCAACGCGTTGAATCATCTGTTTGTGATAGTTGTGAATCCGATTATGGAACTTCTTATCATATAATATGTAACTGCCCAGTCTATGCACAATTGCGGTTCCAAATATTTGGTAAACACTTAGGGTAAAATGCCCAATAGTGGACCCCCTAGTAGCGGAATTTTACTCTTCCTGTCATAAGGCTTAGAAATTTTCAACATATTAACTCAACTTGATATCTAACAACAAGCTCTGTATCCCCTCTTCACGATACATACATGAAACACCCAAATACATGACGTTATTCGTTGAAATTAACATTTTAAAGTCTAACTAAATTCGCCCTATAGTAGACCCCCTGGGGGTCCATAATGGGAAATTGCTTCCCTATAGTCGACACTTCATTTGATTTTCATGTCCCATTTCGGGACGTTCTTCTTCCCTATTATGGACCCCCCAAAATATTCCTATAATGGACACTCTCGTGTTTATTTTTTATAGAATTGTAAAAAATCATCTAATTTTTCTTTCCATAGCATTTCCAATGCATGTAATCAAATCATAGGATTGTAAGGTAGCTTCTCCCGATAGAATTTCATAGCAAAGTGTTGACATTGTGCAGTAATAATGCAAAAATGGCTGGAGGGTCCACTATTGGTTGGGGGTCCACTATTGGGCACTTTACCCTACTTAGTGAAATTGACTTCAGAAACCTGAATCTTCAGAGTATTTTGTTGTTCATAACCCGTTGTGGTAAGGAGTTATAAGCTCTTGTACGCTTATGCGTTGTATGCCCTCTTCAAGGGCCCTTTTCCAAACATTCCCTTTGTTCTCCCATCCACATTCCTTTCCTTTTTGTTCACTTCCTTTTCCGTCAGGTGTGTGATGAAAAAGGCTGTGAAGGCGATGGCACAAATCTCCCAAATTGAGGTGAACGTGCCCCTGAAGCCGATGTTCTGATACCTGATACCTGATACAGCTTTCTGCTACCACCCACTCCGCACCATTTGCTCACCGTGCTACACTTGATGCTTGGGCCCTTTCACCCTTCTTCCTAACCGTCAACACGTGATACCCGAGTTACTAGTGGGTAACGTTGATGCTCAACACTAGTGTGACTGCGACGCTCTCCAAGCTCAGCATGCATTAGTGAGTTTCTCACAGGCTCGTCGTTCTCACCACTGAGTTTTCCAATTGGATTTTGGTATAGTGTGAGGATGTAATCTAAAACTGCTAGTTAGAGCGATCGGGACGATCTTCACACGTCCTGGCAAATGCTGTGTCGATGTCGGTGGCGTGAGCGCGGCTGTCGTCGCACTGCTGCTATTTATTTATCAAAAAAGAAAGGCCCTGAATAGGGTAATTGCATGAGTGCGCATGTTGACCAATGGTTTTTAGAATTTGTGTTACCTCTTCCGAGGGCCTTCTGTGTTCGGGGAGTGATTTGGTGGATATGGTCCGTTTGCGCGGGATGGAAGCTGCGAAGGGGTGGTTTATGATTATCTTGGTGGTTTAGATTAATGAACTACTCCTCTTTACCTGCACTGTCGCCTCTTCGTGGTTCGTACTGTGCGACGGTACGGGTTGCTTGGTACGATGACTGTTCGTCGGTATTGTGCACCTTATGCTGTGACAGGTAGCCGGCCGTATATCTGATCAATGAGGGTTTGAGATTGGTTGATCTAGTGTCGATTGCAAAGATTGTTTTACCTGATACCTCTGTTTTGTGATTTCGGCGTCACTTTTCCAGATGATATTGGGAATTGTAGTTAATGGGGTATTGGGCCTGCCGAGGATTATTCCTCACACGTGCAATGTCTGTCACTGTATGGCAAGGGATTATTAGTTCAATTTCAATCATCAATTTGACGAGATCTTCACCTGTGCAATAGTGATTGCTTTTCCTCTGTTTAAGAGGATCATCGGTTCCGCGGTTCCGGTAAACTTCTTAAAAGGGAACACTTTAACACACCGTACGTCAGTCGATCTGCTGCTTCTAATGCTTTAATCAACGGAAGTATGTCACGTCAAAATTAGGAGTGTCAATCGTAGTGCGAGTGTTACCAACATCGCATTATATCGAACTGGTAGAGCTGGGTGTTATTTCTGTGGTGCGGCGGGTTTAGTGTTGGCATTTTTTAAATGATTGGGCACATCTTCTAATCAATATTCTTGTTGAAGTAAACGCGGTGTAACAATTTTTCCATCGAGAACTCTACAGAACCTCAGCCTCTCCCTTTAAGGTATTGCTTTTCTCTAAAAATCATTCACCAGGTTTAAAAAAAAATGCTCAAAGAACGGGAACTCATCCATTTATTAAGCTTACATCTAAACAGATATGTAACTCTGAATCAACAATTTACAATACACGGCTTGAGACCACATCTCTCCACCTTCAGCTATTTACGCCCCACGCCCACCAAATTGGTTTGTACTTGGTTCGCCACCTAGCTCCACCGTCTATGCAGGGTTTGCTGTCCGGCAACTGGGTTTAGCTACCTTCTGAATACAGGATTCGTCGTAGAGTTGCGCGAGCTCGTGATTCATCCTTCGTCGCCACACACCGTTCTCGTGTACACAGCCACCACCTAAGCACACACTACTAGAATACTTTGAATGCTTGCAAGTCTTCCTCGAACATGGTACAAGTTTCACATCCTTAAATGATTTGTACATGATACATGTGGTGCGCGTGTGAATTTCTTTTCTTCATGAGGCCGTAGTAGAACCGACTTGATCATAGATCGTGCGCCTTTATACTGCCCATGATCGCATATTTGTAACACGTTGTAAAAAGTCTGTGAATCGTTCAGAGAGCTCAATTTACTGCATATTATCCCACAACAGTCGAATAGGATTTACTACCTGTCTTGCTTATCTGTGGTAAACTGGATGAGTTTGCGGGAGGATTAACAAACGATTTTTTAAATCAACCAAAATGTAAATGTTACAAATATGCGATCATGGGCAGTATTTCACGACTAACATTATTATCAGGCATAAGTAAGGATCCAAAGTAGACGAATTCCTCGACCATCTCTAATTCCCAGACGAGCCATGTCGCACTCGGTTCCACTCATCTCTTCGAAGCATTCTGCACCAAGCTGCTACACCCGGCTCTTCGCATACCATTTTGTAGCGCTAGCGTCGTAGCCCCCGGCGGGATTCAAACGAACATAAGTGTTTGCTAGCAGTTAGTATATTTACTTTTTGGGTATGATAATACATAATAGAACAAATTTTAATTAGCGAACCACCAGGCGTTCCAATTCGAAGAATTCCAACAAGCGAATAATCACTACGCAGTCTCATTTGAGAAACTTTCATTGGTTGATTGAAAGATTGCATGCAATGTTCCAGGTTGCTATCAAGTCGTAAACGTGATATGATGGGACTGTGCTGTCACTTCACACTACTAGCTGTCGTGTGCAGTATAAATACCAACAAATGCAACTCACTTGTACTCTTGGTAAGCCATATACGAAAGTGTCGATTTCGGTGGCAATCAAATTATAAGACTAGTCCCTTCTCTATTCTTCCTACATAAACCCACCAGCAGTCACCGCAGTGCACCGGCTAGAAGCGAAGCCGTTGACTCGACCCACGAGACGATTCATAACATTTTGATTGAAGGGAAGGGAAATGCAGAAGCATAGCATCAGTCTAGCAAGCGGTGATTTTTCATTTCGACTTGCGTGCGTGAGTGAAAAGTTGGTTGTTTGATTTTACAATCACGATAAATGCCTAATTTTAAAGGTGAACACAATTACTCGAATGGTGCGCAAATGAAAAACATCAAACAAACCAGTTGTTCTACGTTGATAATAAGTTTTTAAAGCTAGTGCTAAGAATTTGGAATCGCCGATCGATTTTTACCCTTCCTCGCCAAGCGAAAATACATTTGCTCATACTTTTTTCGTTGTTGTGATTTTTATACTCGTGAGTGCTTGTGTGTCGGAAGAAAATCCCTGTTTTTAGTAGTGATCTGGTCAACAGCTTTAAGCTATTTTTAGTTTGGAGAACAATATTTTATATTAGAGTGATACTCCGATTTAAGCCAACAGCATAGCCGAGCGTCAGGTGAGCCGGAATTTTACTTCCTGCGTGCCGAAAATCTTAAAGGTATTGTTTTTTCTCATTCTTTGTACATTAAGAATGTTCCTAATACACAAGATTCAAATTTGTGCTTTTTATGTATTCCGTTCTATTTCATCTCTTTTTATAATTTAGCAGATACTCAAGTAAGATCTCATTTGGACGATTTTTTGGAATTTTACAACGAAAAACAAACTTTTCTGTTTCCATTATGCCAAAAAAAGTCGCCTTTGAAATCTACAGTGATTTTTTTTCATACATATGTACACACAGCCACGTTCCGAGAAGTGGGTAGGACAAAAACTGGATTTTCAAATCTATAGCATTTCAGCGACTTTCCGGAGATCCTCTCGGATTTCAAGAGATTTTTTTCAGACATCCTCAGATAAGTTATAAACTCCCTATGACTATAAGATAGACAATCATTACATTTCTAGTGTCTATAGAACATTTTCAAAAAACATGTTTTCAAGGGTCTAGCTTGACGACCGACTGGCAAATAGCATACACAACCTCACTTGATTAGTACAGTTGCTGATGAAGAATGTGTATATCCGCCAGACATTCTAAATACTCACGCTGGACGTGTACTATACACATGTGGAAGTATTGGCTCGAGAAATGGATTGCGAGTGATTTGACTATGCGTCCAATTTGGGAATCTCGAGCTCGTTCAGTAGCCGCTAGGTTGCGAAGGCCGACGGAGGTCCTTCGTAGCTTAGTTGGTGAAAGCACCAGTCTTGCGTACTGTAGGGTCATGGGTTCGAGTCCCATCGAAGGGAAAGTGGTTACCTCCAATACATTTTCCAAATCAATATCTTCCACATAACGTATATATTCACATATGAGTTTTCATAACATTGTAAATGTTTTAAAACATTTTCACGAATTTCTAGAAGTGATTATGGATTCCTATAAATTTTTATTAAATATTGAATGATTTCAAGCAATTTCACTAAGTTCTAGGAATTTGAACCTTGAGAAATCTTTAGAAACATCGCTACGATGTACCAGTAAAGCTTATGATCGTCCAAGATTCTTTAAGAAGGGTGTTCAGTACTGTTAACGGTTTTTCAGAAACCCCAAAAATCATGTACTCTGAATTACAGAGTTTTTTTCTTTCTAACTTATAGGGTTTTATGCAAACGTATGTATATTTGTGATTTCTACAGATTTCAACAAACTCTTAGAAGCTTCCAGAGTTTTTTGTTTTTTTTTTTTGGGTTTGCTACGGATGTGCTATGTACCATCATCATAAACTGATTCATATTTCTGCGATTATTCTCTAATATCCTTGTTTAGTTTCTCAACTTTTGGATACGAGATCGGCAGTCTAGTGACTACCGCTTCTGCCTCAGACTGCAGGTCTGGCAGAGACGACATCACTTTTCTAAGTGAATCGTCGATCTATGCAAACTTTTGTTCATCTACCTTACCGAGTTAACAAATTTCCTTTCCGTGATATTGTGGGGATGCAGAGGTTTCTTCGGTCTCTAAGAGCAACAATAACTATACACTAACATTCCTCTCCTTTCCCAACTGAGTGGATCTGTTGGGAGTAGATACCAACCTTTATTAACTTGGATCGTAGCGCAATTTGCACCAGTTCTGACTAGTCACAGAGAAGCAACTATTGACAAGTACAGTCTGTCTTATAGCTAAGTTAAGCTAAGTTGTATCCTTCTTTAGATATTCAACTTTTGAAAGAGGAAGGAAGAGCAGAAACTATTAGAAACTTCTGGACTTCTTGGAAAATCTCAATACATCATTGAGCACTTTTTGGAATGGTAAGAATTCCTCACAGACTCTGAGAAGCCTTTCGGAATAGTTTTTTTACAATACCGGTAACCTTCACGGTTGTCAGTTTGACCACTGATAAGCTTTCAAACATCTGATTCTTTTTTAAACGCTTTAATGTTTTTTTTTCGAAAATCTAGAGATTGAAACAGTATTGACAGCATTAGATCTTTTAATTATCCATATGGTATGTTCTTACCATAATCATGGGTCGACTATCCTACCCAGGTATTTTAATGTATAGGACATGTTCTACATGTCCCACCCGATTCCTTCGCCACTGCATACACAGATAAATGTTATTATTATTAATAATTTCTTTCAATAAACTATTATTTGAAAGGATTATTCAACAAATCCTTACTTTTCATTAGCACAAGATGTATATTGACTGGATTTACCCACGCTTCGGATCTGTATATCTTCGATTTTATCACGTTTTTGACCAGATTTTGTTATCTTCTAAAATTTTGAAAATTTTAGATTTTCTCTCTATTCTAGTGAAAGTGAAAAAATCCACTTTAGTTCCTAAAAAAACGCAATTTCGTCAAAAAAATCCAAAAACCAAACATGGAAGAAAGACAAAACATTTTTCACGCTAATCACGCCATAATCTAAAAATATATCTGTCGGTTTTAACGAATTACAACAGAAAATCCTTATTCCCCACGAAACTTACAGATCGAGAAAAAACTGTTCGCAAATTTACATTTCAAATATTTCATGGCTCAAATTTATCTGGAGTGTTACTTGGTAGCAAAGATAGCCACCACATAGGAAATAATACGTAAAGATCTTGTTGATAAACAGAAAAACATATAATTTGTTGGTGACATTATGGTTACCACTGCCTTTTAAAAAGTTAAGGCCTTTGTGTAGGCCACCACGGTCGTAAATTTTTCCTTTACTAAGGCATAAACAAGCATTACTTTTATATTACCGGATATGACGTTTGACCCATTTTACCCTATTTGCAAGTTCATGCTAAGAAATGTTTAATCAAGTTTTTAGTACATCTTATTCACGAGAAAAGCACCAACACCGCTACGTGGATTTATCAGGGTTTTTCACATGTCAATAGGATTGGTTTTGGTATCAACCGATATTCTGGTTCCTCAGACTTCCGATTACAAGAAAATATCTGAAGTTTGATCTCATACGCGTGGATCGAATTACTTACATTTTTGGCAACTATTAGTGTTGAGAAGAATATTGAGGTGAAACTGGCAACATTGAAGGAGTAGAAACCGGTAGAAAAATGATCAGTGTTTGCAAGATAATCCTTCGGAAAAATACAGAGAATACTATAATGTAAGAAATACTTTGTAATTAGTAATTCTTTTAATAATATTTAATGGAATAAATTTACAGCATTGAACCTGGTCGAAGAATTCCTGCTGTCAATAAGTGTCATGAAATACTACACCTAACAATTATTGTTACCGAAAAATTTCAGGGCCCGTAATATTTTACAGCAGTGAGGACAATTTACTCTCAAACTCAAAGGTTTATAATGATTCAGCTTTCTCGTTGGATTGCTTTATGAAATACCGCGTATATCCAAGATGAATTTGCTTGTTTCATTCAGAAAAATACCATTATGGTCGATGAGTTGTGATTAT
Source organism: Armigeres subalbatus (assembly GCF_024139115.2). Taxonomy (NCBI): domain Eukaryota; kingdom Metazoa; phylum Arthropoda; class Insecta; order Diptera; family Culicidae; genus Armigeres; species Armigeres subalbatus. Next base: position 170,739,546 of record NC_085140.1, read on the forward strand.
TGGTCTTTTACATTGGGACCAACAAGCGTTGAAAATTTTAAACGAGGGAGAGAATTTGAAACAGAAGCATTTAGTCCAAGAATTTTCAAAACAAAAATCATCCCAACCTTTCAAAAATTCGTAGGGGGGTTTCGTGCAATACACAAAGACTTTCAAGAAACTTTTACCAGCGGAGAGATATCAGCATCTACACTGCAGATACTCTTCCCTTCCCCTTCTTACGGGAGTTTGAAAGAAGGAAGGTCGTGAAATTTACAAATATTGCCCTCCGTTCGTTTTCAAATCCACTTCTATAAAACATTCGTCATGCCTGCCTATTCTAACGGAACTACCAAATCTGTAGCGTAAGACGGTATAATAGACCCCCCTGAGACAATACTTACTAATGGATTTTGTTTTTACGCGATTTACATTTTCTCAATTTTCCACTCATCCTAAATGTTTAACGCATATTAATTATCACGTGATTTTTCTTCGATTTATTTTGGATTTTTTGAAACATGTTGCGAAGAGTTTGGTGGTAAATTGAAGTCACACGATCAAAAATACGAACGAAAAAAAATCGTGTAAAAACAAAATCCTGTGTACTTTTCATGCAATTTATGAAAACTTTGTGTTATTTGGTAGCCCAAAAAGTCGCAAATGCATTACCTGTGAGTAGTCATATGAAAATATTGTAGTAAACACACAATAATTGTTTATTATTAAGCTTTTTTGAAAAGTCATGAAAAAATCTATTTCAATAAGTGCCTGGGCAAAACGCCCTATCTTAACCAAAGACGTTTTATAGCCCTTCGTTAGTATTTTATCTACCCCATAATAAAAAGGTAGCAAACACCTATGTACTTGTCATTGGAAAACCAGCATAAGTCTATTTAAGAAGATTTGTATTAGAGTAGAGTGGGGCAAGAGTACGCACTTAGTTTTCAATCGATCATGTTGCGCTTATGAAGCAAGCTTCTGCATATCAAATCAGTATCGATGATTCATATACTCTTCCTTTATGTTACCCAGTGGAAAAAATATTGAAATTATTGAGATTCGTTTTAGTAGAACCCTTATTGCAAGCCAAGTGAAAAACGCACTCTTACCCCACCGGTGGGGTAAAAGTGCGCATCGGGTGGGGTAAGAGTACGCATTTATCCAATCATGTGCTTTAAGTATATATTAACACAAATAAGAGTTAATAACATTTAATTGATGTTTAATGAGCATATATTAGGGAATGTTTAAAGATTACGTAATTCTTAAAGGGGGAGGGGGTCCTAAAAATGTGCACTTTCATACGAAAAACCATTGTTTTTTATATATACAAAAAACTTCAAAGGTAAAACTATATATCAGGTTTCGCGTGGCGTATACAACGCATTTTCCTTAAAGAAAGTCCACCAATCACGTAAAGTAAAATTTGGCTATTTCATCACCCCTCCCCCCCTATCTTACACTATTTGTATGAATCTTCTAAAAAATATATGCATCGTCACACATCTCACAAACCCTCCCAGCTAAACGTTGCGTAATTTATGAATGATTCTTTTGATTAAATGAAATTATCATTTAGATGAAATTGTGTTTTCGTACTATGTTTAGGTGTACAGCAAGTCCTAATACAATTTCATTATTTTGCTTCAGTGCTTTGTTCGCTAAGTCCTTTCTAACACAGAATTACTTCAACTTATTCTAAAAACTTGTGATAATTTCAAATTCTGTCCCTTTTTTCTTAGTTGTGGATCTTTACGCTTTGGAAGAAGTCTTATTTCGGCCGGAGATACGGGTTTGACATCATAACTTGAAGATTCATATGCGTACTCTTGCCCCACACGTTCCTGCGTACTTTTACCCCACAGTACCAAAAATTATTCAAGTAATGGTTTTGACTTCTTGGAAAACCAACCGGATTTGTGTTCTGTACCATAAAGTACTCTATACAATAGGTTATCGAAATGGTATAATGTTCACCGGATTGAACGTATATATGGTAATGGAATACTAGTTGCGGAAATCCAATTATTTTTAGCAAAATGACCAAAAAGTTATCTAACTCCATATCTCCCTTGTTGTTTATTCAAATCGTTTACAATTACACATGATAATAGTTGGCCAGAATACCTGTCAAACTGATGCAGTGCTGCTAGTTTATCTTTTTTTATTACTTCAAAAAATCGAAAACGTACTCTTACCCCACGCGCACTCTTGCCCCACTCTACTCTACATTTCGATAGTTTCCATATAATTTTAAAGCAACTGTTTCTGGGTTTGCTGCGCTTGTGTCCAGTTGGTCAGGGCATATCATTCTGCCAACACTTTGACCAGTGAAACATATTTTCGAAAAACATAACATTTTTTAAGATGGAAGCAATTTTTTATCATATTAATCATTGATGAAAGTTATTTTCTTGCCCAACTGAGTGCTTCAGTGCAAATTTTGCGGACACTATAGCAGCGTCGGTCCATAATATTGAGCAACCAAACATGGTAAGTTACATCAAACTTTCAACTTTTTGAATTTTGAAATTTCCATTATGCAATACAAAAATACTTCCATGATGGTCTTACTATATTTAATTGTACCAACTGTTTTTTAACCTTTTTTTCCTTGTTGGGTATTTTAATCACTGCGACCATTTGTTAGATCTATTGTGATGTATGCCCCATTTGATCTAGCTTTGTCAAGTTGACGCATCATTACTATTTAGAGCAATTGCATTACCTTGACTACCAACGTTATCCCAATGCGGTATTATGGTTCTGATGAATCGTGCTACCATATTGGGACTTGTTCTCCAAACTTCTGAGGGTTCTGTCAGCCCCTTATTGAAGAACTGTAATTTTTTTTTCTAAAAAATTCCGGACAATGGCATAACACATGTTCCGAGTATTCTACATGTATGCTGCAGAGACGACATACATCATCTTGATGTTTTCCTAACAGCTTCAAGTGATATCGGATCGGGAAATGGCCTGTTATAAGCCCTGTGTATGTGTTAAAATTTTCATTTTGAAATATTTAATATTTTGCCGTTTGCGAGTGATAAATACGTTTGGTGTGATGAAACGTATTGACTGCATTGCAATCAAGGTGTTTTTCCAGTTATCCTCTATTTTAGTATGTTCCCAAGATTTGAGTTCCATTCGCAGACAGATACACCACAGTAACCTTAGTTATAGTTTTCTAGAAATCATACAGGGATGTTTTGACCAGGACGCACATTATACCGTCTTACCAAATATACTATATTAACAATATGATTCACTCTCACGAAATTTTGGCGACACCACATGTGGCGCCAACTCGCGTCCAAAAGGATCGATACACACGTAAATCGAACTACCCAAAATATGACGATCGTTTTACACACACTTCAAAATGTCATCATGAAAAAAAATAGGGATGCTTGATGTTTTTTTTGCAAACTTAATCGATTATGTTTAATCGAATGCAAACGGAAAATCAAATGTTGTAGCAGAAGTGTGGTAGGCATATTTTTGTGGAAATGTATAATAAATTTGATATAGCTCGCTGAACTGTATCCGGCGGGACCATTCCGGTGCACCATATCGAAATTGACGCACGCTGAAGCAGTTGGAGAGCTATACGAGGTTGCTGTGGAAGTTAACATTCTTCTAGCATTGTACCTACTCGCTCTCTGTTTCGCACACCATGTTGCTGTTTGCTCATTTGACTGCAACACTTTTATCAAATATACTATTGTCGCGCTAATCTTTTTCTAGAATGCTGCGGCGGTCTTACACTCGCAGGCTCGACTGCGAAGGTAAACGTCAAGATAGCCGCCGTGTTAAAAGATAGGCAGAATTTTCCCGCTCAAAACAAAACCACGTGCTTTTCGCGAAATGACAGCAGTGTTCGATTGTTTTAGTGAGAGGCAACCGGAATCACTGCGTACATGGAGAGTGTTTATCATGGTAAGTGCATACAGTGGGTGAGATTTTCATCGACACTGTTGTGTTTAGTGATCGTTGCGATTACCTGAGAAGCAACCAGCAGGAAGCCGCAGTAATCTATTCTATCTCGAGATGCATAATATATTAACAATATGATTCACTCTCACGAAATTCTGCGACTCCACATGTGGCGCCAACTCGCGTCCAAAAAGTTCGATACACGTTATAATTAAACTACCCAACATATGACGATCGTTATACACACACACTTACGGAGCCGAATTTATTGAATTCAACATTTGGCTAGCAAACATTACCGCTAAGCAATGGTTAAACTCACTGGTATTTTTTAACAGCAAGGAAGTGACCCTGATCAATTTACTTATGTTTTGTTACACTTTACACTTTACACAGCTACGGCAGCCAAATTTCCTTTTTTTCCTTCAATACTCTTACAGGGTATTCAATAAGTTCGAATACACTTTAAAAAAATGTTTAAAAATTGTAATTAAATTATTTCTTTTCCGGTTACATTTCATTGAAAGTATTGATTATAAGGAACGTTTGTAACATCTCTTCTGGAATGACCTTTATTTTGTACTTCTTCACGAGCTTCAAACGTTTCTGAAATCCATCGCAAGCGGCACGCACGGTCTGCATAGGCATTTCGTTCCAGATTTTGAGAATTACGTCTTGAACTGGTCCAAGTTACTGACCTTGTATTCGTACAGCTTTAACATAATAAAGGATCAAACAAGAAAGTTAAGAGGGTTCAAATCCGGGAAGCTGGGAGGTCGCAAAGTTTTGTCCAAAAAGTCGATGAAATTGTCCCCATATAAGGCTTAAATCGCATGTTCCGTGTATAAAGGGTTATCGTCCTATTGGAACATGTAGGGCTGATCTCCGTCTTATCACCGGCCCACTCATCCCCGAAATCTCAGTTTTGTAGTGCGGTGTACGGTGTTGATCTTCAAAAAATGCTGTTTGCAATGCCCCAATCCATTTTCACCGCGCGTAATAAACAAACAACAAGTGACAGAATGTCAACACCACTCACATCCGTTAGCGTATATATACCGCTAACGCTGACACCAATACTTGTACAGAATATGTACATTGGGCTTATAAACACAATGATCAAACATTTGTATCCGAACTTATTGAACACCCTGTATAATAGGTTTATAGTGGTTATCTAGAGAGGGCCACTTGGCCATATTTTACACTTATAGTGGTCATAGGGAAATTGTCGTGTAATATTGGGTTTTATTATTAGATCCTATAAATTGATCTTGAAAACCATCCCTAGAACGGAATAAAACTTGAAATGTTGCTTGGGATATCACCGCATGGCTAAGGAAGCCTTTTATTTTACTATGGTAGATTATTGTTTAGCATGATCAATCGTTTTGAATAATTTTATGACACCAGTTAAACTTATTCATTCGCATAACAAGTTTCAATTTTGGCAGGTGTTGAGAAAGAATTGGGTATATGTAAAAAGATATCGAACCAGTGCATAATCTTCATCCAAGCGTTTCTCAGCTATTTTCAGAGGATTACATACAATTATCGAGTTTGGCTTCGTTATGCTCTTTAACGTTTGAGCTTCAATAAACAAGTTATTTAGACTATAACTTAGTAATAATCGATTCCTCCTTATTTTTTTATATGATGATTGGAAGAAAAAAATCGAGGAAACTCATTTAGTAGTGACGTGGTAAATAATTGACTGTTTTACAACTGAAAGGTTCCGTTTAAGGGAGAAAAAAAAAGTTGTTTGGGACCCCTGGGTAGATTTTTTTCAAATAGTCACGAAAAGAAAGCTTAAAGGGTCAAACACAATGGATACGTTTGCGTGCGTTTTGACAGTTTTCCCATGGGAAAACTGTCAAAACGCACGCAAACGTATCCATTTTGTTTGGCTCATAAGAGCTATATTTTCACGTAGTGAAATTATTAGCGATGCTAATAATAAGCTCGCATGCATAATCCCATTTTTGAGAATTCCCAAATTGTTTTAAATTTTTGAATATGATTTGACAGAGAGAAACGAAATTTTGTGAACAAACTGCCCGAAATGAGCGTCTGATATAAATACAATTTAAACATAATAACGTTTGTGGTACAATCTCTCTATATAAAAATGAGTTTCCATTTCCTTTGAGGCAATATAACTCACGAACGGGTTGACCGATTTGTACGGGTTTCTCATTAATCGATTCGTCTTGAGGACTGCGCTGTTATAAAATATCACTAAATTTTGAGGAGAAAGTTCAGAAATTGTAAAAATACAATTTTGATGCGAGTTGTAAGGAAATCCAATACGATCGCGCTAAAAATGATCTGGAGTGCGGCGCTGAATGAACTCAACAATTGACAGTAAGAATGCAAAATATAGGCGACTCTATAAATCTCGATGTTCTATATCTCGATATCTCTCCCTATGTCGATGGTTTCCTCGGTCCCTTCAATCTATATACATTTTGGCTTTCTACATCTCGATAACTTCCCTATCTCGAAATCTTTCTATCCCGATGTGTTGTAATCGTATTTTGTTCTGGATTCACTCTCCTTATGTCGATATGTTCAAATTTTTAGGCTACTAGACCATATTTGGACGATAACAATACAGATCAACAATAAGTAATGATATTTGTTTTGTTGGCGTTTTCATAGCAACAAGCTGTTTTGGATATAGTACCCATTTAAATTTTCCTTCTATTCCTCGATCTCTCCCTATCTCGATGGTCCCTTCGATATCGAGATGTGGAGAGCTACTGTAGTATCCAGTTTTCCGCGAGCGGTAATGGCCGCCAGCTTGCTTGCGGTTCAGTCTCTGATTTGACGTGTCTGGAGGTTAACTGCACTTATTGCTCCGAGCATTCTGACCAATGTAGCATATAAGAAGGTGCTGATTCAATGAATTCAAGCCTTCTTATACACCACATTGATCAAAATGCTCGAATGGTGGGTGCAGTTGACCTCCAGAAATGTCAAATCAGAGACTAACCCGCAGGCAAGCTGGCGGCCATTACCGCTCGCGGAAAACTGGATAATCCCGAGCAAGGTCGGGTACGTTCAACTAGTTTTTCTTGCGAAAGTATCGAAAAATAATCTATTAAATCCCAAAAAATATCTGATATTGGATACGAAATCGAGAAAGCACAATAAAATAAGCGTGATTAAGTTTAGCCGAAATATCTCACCATAATGCTACGTTTTGAAAGGGCAAGTGAATTGAACAACTTAGTTGATTGCAATTTATTTGCAATAGAGTTGAACATGTTCAACTTACTGTCCGTTCAAGTGAGTTGAGCGAAGGTGTTTGGACGCGTTTAATCCAAGCGACTTGTTCAATTCACTTTCCATGTCTAAATGTAACAAAATAATCATACCCATTATGATAAGCGCAACATAACAAAACGCAATCGGATGAGTGTCATCTTCATGGCTTTCCACTCAAGATACATATTCATTCAATCAATGGTGGGCAGCAAAAGTTTTCAATTCATAATAAGTTGAAACGCAGGTGTTAAGTTCCAGTAGGAATTTAGGACACCGAAGTGGAAGAAGAATGATGCATTGGAATAATATCGATAATATTCAGAAAGAATTAATCAAATTTCTTGCTCAAGAAAATGATAGAAATATTTACAGTGGAACAATCATTTTAATGTTTGCGGAACGGCTTTCACAGTTTAAACGATTGAAGCAAAGGTGTAGTTTGTCTGCTTTGCACTGCTGCATCGAAATATTTACAGTAGTGTTTGCATTTAACAAAGTCGATATTCCGGTAATCGATTTATTGAAAAATGTATGGACATCCCCACACTGTAAAATGTCATCGAACAACTGTATGACTACTCACCGGAAGATGGCAGGAGGGTTTTCCAGCACAAGCTAGAAAAAAACATGTTTAGATTCCTCTTTGTTCGCTAGATGATGTTGTTATCACCGGCAAATTGTTCGCCATTTCGTTGTATGGGAAAACTCGAAGTGAACCATATTGTTAATATAATATATTTGGTCTTACCCTAATTTCGCCTAAAATTCTATCATGAACATGATATATCAAGATGATATCAGCATTTCCATATCATTGTCTCAGGAAATAGTTTCCTGTACTTCGCTGTTAAAAATTTATATTGACTGTTATTCAAAGCAACTAAACCACTAAACCTTTTATTTATTGGTTATTTTCGGTAAGATTAAAACCCTATTTTTAATGTAAAATATTGCATATATCATTTTCATTAGTATGAAAGGAGCGCCTACTTAAGTATTATCTTAACCAAAATGAGGAGCTTTTTACCAAACGTTCAATTTCGAATTTACTACGCAGAAAGATATTATTATTTTGTTTAACATGTCTATTTTTCTCTTTCAACAGGTTCACTTTGCAAATCTTAACCCTTCAGAGTCTCCCATGAACGAATCGGCTAAAATCAACCACGAGAACGCAGACGGTAAGTGTCCATCATCACCATTCATCTTATGTATGCATTCATATCCATTATTCATTCGCCTTTTCGAGCTGTTGCATTTGCCGCTTCTTATTTTATTAAAAAAAGGTAATTTTAAATTAAATTCCAAATTTGGGGGGGGGGTGTATTGATCTCTCCACTTGATAAAAGCCTATAAAGGTACTCACTAATTTGTTGAATATTTTTCCTTTAAAAGAGGTATATTGATCCTTCAATCTTGCTGCGCTTATTCATGGTATGTCAATAATAGTATATGCTGAAAAATTATTGAAATATATTCATTAATTTACTTTAATTACGAACCGTCCAAAGCAGAACAAAATAACCCGTATCTTGCAAATGTTTCGCATTATATACAAACCCGTTCGTTGTTGTTGTTGTTTCGTGAAGGTGAATATTTGATGCTCTGGTACAATTAGATGTTTCGATAACCTGATGATTAATAAAATACTGTTTTAATTCTTTAATATATTGCCATCATTTTGTTCAAGGAAAAATACTTTGCATAATTTGTTCGTTCAGCTCCGACCGAGCTGAGTTTCCTGGAAGTGGAGTCAATGTTGTACACATTGTACTCTTATGACCGTTATTAACGAAAAAAGTAAGAGCACGTTTTGGAGTTACGCCCTTTGGAAGCCGTAACTGCAATACATCGGAGAAAAGCAATTTGATCTCATGAAAATCCTCACTGTCCGGTATTGGGGGACAGCTACTGGATACAGAAATTAATGTTGTAACACAGTTACATTATATATCTAACAAATCATGATTGTTATTTAAAATATATGGCTTATATTGGCCATCTTCACATAATCAGAATGCATTCGATTGATTTTAATATTTTGCATTCAAATCTTATAACGTAAGGCATTTTTGTTCAATTTCAAATTTTGTACAATATTTACAATATGAGGATCTGATATTCCATGCAGCTAAAGGGCTTTTCAAGGGCATTGTTTTGTACTACATAAGATGGTAGAGGAACTTCAGCAAGTGTCGTTTTTATGACTGTCCGGTTTTGTTAGGGGTCCGGCGTTGAGGGGTCTCCCCCTATAGTTATCATCGTGTTAGCCTATAATGATTTTCAAATGCGAAAATGATAACATGACCTAGACAACTCGTAGGTCATGGGAGTACTAAAATAACGAGGCGGCAATGGGCCAGTGGGGGATGTAATGCCAATAAGAAGAAGAAGCTAGTTTTTAGCAGAAGAAGCATATTTTTAATGTAACAAGCCTTTTTTTGTATCTTTATTATGGTTCGTCTCCGAAACCCCCACACAAGCCTCTTATCAGCTTCTAATATTTGTTGGAAACATATAACATCTTGCCAGAAGCGTATTTTTCATATTAGTTTTGAAGGTGAATTTATATCGTTTATAACCTGAGAGCATAGTGACAGCTTATACATAGGAATGTTATATTTTGCAGATCAGTAGAAGTGTTGATAGACATTAGACATATTATTTTAAGTATTACGGTACCATTTTCTTAATTAATTTTTTTCCGGAATTTTAGAACTTCGCTGTTATTTCTAATACAAGTAACATTTATGCATTCAGACACGATGTCGATGTTCAAAGATTTCACGTCTACTCATGTATTATTTATTTTTAATTTTTATTGTCAATCTATTTTCTTGGTTTTGAGCTGTTTATCAAAAATCCCTCGAAAGATATTCCCTCGACACAACCAATCAGACCATCTCCGAATGGTAGCATAGCTTTATTGAAAAAATAAATAAATGGATCACATGACGGTATTTTAATCCGGCAAGGGTGTAATATCGGCAAGGGTGTTTAGTAATTTAGTAATTTGCATTCGATCTAAATGATAGTTTTTCAATAACTCATTCCAAAAGCTGAATTTCACAATGTGTTGTATGGTGGACTTCTAGTGCGAAGGTTTTTCTACAACTCTGCCTAATGGTTCGTTGTTTGAATTCAACTAATAAAGGAGTTATATCGCTAATTGCAGTAACATAAACTAAATTATTGGAATGTTGTTATCATTAAGTCTAAGTTACTGAGACTATAGCTATTTATTGATGTTGTTATCTGTTCTGGCAGGAAAAACAAGCAGAGCTTGTTAAAAAAACCTGCATCTTTTAAACAAAAATTACAACAATGTACATTCAACGAACACTTATCTGTCTAATTGAACATGAAAACTAACGCTAACTATCATTATTCCTAACACTATCAATTCTTTTGAACGAACCACTATTACATGTAAAATCAAAACAATGGGAAAACTTATTGAACGCGGCACAAACTTTATAAATAGGATCGCTTTTTCCATAGTTTGTACGTCTAAAAGGCAATGCAAGAGTGTTGAAAGAACGAAGGTAACGAGAGGGAGCCGACAAATTAATATTGCTTAAAATACTAGGTGCATCAATTTCTCCTAGTATAATCTTTGCAGCGAAAATAGCTTCATATTTTGTACGTCGTGCTGATAGAGTATCCAGATTTAAGAGTAAGCACCGATTTTCATACGGGGGCAAGTTAATAGGGTCATTCCACGGAAGATACGTTAATGCACGGCGAATAAAGCGACGCTGGACAGATTCTACACGCAGACTCCACGTAACATAATAGGAGGACCAAACAATGGACGAGAATTCAAGTATTGAACGAACTAATGAGCAGTAAAGCGAACGAAAACAATATGGATCACGAAATGATTGACAAACTTTTGTGATAAAACCTATTTGACGATTTGCCTTACTAACCATGGAAGTCATATGTTGTATGAAGTTAAGTTTGGAATCGAGTATTACTCCTAAATCCGTTACGGATAAAACTCTCTGCAGGGTTTCGCCATTGAGTTGATAAGAAGCCTCAATATCGATCTGCTTACGTGAGAATGTTATTACCTAACACTTATTGAGGCTAAGGGATTTCAAATAACAAAAAAAAACCTATCGATTACTTCAAATCATGCTTAGTTAGAAGATATCCAAAAATCATAACACAGAATAACACATTTCAATGCTATAAAAAATACTCAAATATATTACCTGTGAGATCTTGAAGCAGCTTTTCATCCCAATGTACAACAAGTGGTCCATTTAGATCAAAATTGCTTTGAAAATTTTGAGTAATCTCTTCGCGATATTCTGCACGGGCCCTTGAGATTGTTTGTCTGCTAACGGTAAAATCGTCTGAAAAATAGATAAAGTTGATAAAGATTTTGTTTTAGTTACAAGATACTATCAATATTATAAAATAAACTCAAGAGAAAGAACAATACAATAAAAGTACTGTTAAGGAGAACTTACCTAAGTTTAGTCCAGCACTTGTTAAAACCGAAGAAATAACATACATTGCATTTCGGTCGCTTAGTCCAAAACGATCTAGGGTGGCAGCTAGTATAGGAGTCATTATTTTTGATTTACTTCGCTCGGAACACGCTCTACTAGAGGAGGGTTTCTCATCTGGAAGCAAGACATAAAAATATTGACATATAGTAGAAGTTACCATCTTATTTGATTATATTCTTACCTCCTCCATCAATAGTAAAAACGCTGGTAGCTGATTGAGATTCCAAGGAAGGCACTGGTTCCGTTGTTGGTTCTTCTTCGATTTTGCCTTTTTTAACTCTCGCAAAGGCAGATCCAGGCCTTCCAACTTCCCTTTGCAGAATAAGGAACTGTTTATCCTTATCGTTTTTAATCAAATTTAATGCATTTCGTCGAGCAATGTCAAACAATCGATCCAAATTATAAATAAAACTAAACTCTTGCTCTTTCTGTTTATCTCCCGCGTGAGAAGATTTTTTGATAATTGCTCGCATTTCGTTAAATAATTTTAGGAGCTTAACAACAGCATTGTAGTGTTGCATTAGAGGAATGCTACGTTTCTCCCAAAAAAATTGAAGTTCAGTTACTACAGTTTTGGCAGCTGGTTTTATACTCAAGTGTTGATTTTTCATTATAAAACGCATCCGACCAAGCACATCACCGTTTGAAGGCAACTTTACACCTCTAAAACTTTCAATTGGGACAACAAGTTCCATACTTAATTCTTCCTTAGATTTTGAATCCATTTTATGTATTCCACTTGCACGATCAAATATGACTTCATAAAAGCAAGAAGCACATTTTTCTTGCAGGACCAGTGGTTTTGGAGATACAACGGTTTGAAGAGTGAAAAATTAGTTACTTTTATTTTAATTGTTAATATAACAAATAGGCCTAATGATTTGTGAGTTACCAATTTATGAAAAATTAAAATTAAAATTAGATCCTACCAAATATAAGGTAATTTTGAGGGATCATATCAAAAATGTTGGAACTGGATGGCTGTATATTTTTATTTGAGGCTAACAAAATAAATGGATGAAGTACTTAATTTATTTCGTGTGTTTACATTCACGCTTCGAAAATTGAACTCTAAACTATAGCATTGGTTTAACTTGACCAAATTTTGAGTTCTTCAATTTATGTCAATTTTGAGTACATTTTTTTAGCGTGTTAGCTCGAAGATAAAACGACGCCAGAAAATTGCGAGATTAAACATCGAACAATATCCCGGATGTGTTTCTCTACTAAAAAAAAAGGAAACGGCCCCCCTTGTCCCCCCTTATTCACCCCATCCCTCTCTAGCTACACTACTGTACAGAGTACGGAAAGTATTTACCAATCGGATAAAAATTCGCGAGATTGCGTGATAATCATGCATTTAATTTCGCGCGGCACCGAATAGGCCTGCATCGCCGCCGCAATGGTCAGTGGTACGTTGCTCTCATTTTAAACACCCCTGGGAGACACGCTCGAAACCCTCGACTTTGGATGCTTATAACTTGGCCAATTTCAAAGGGATTTACATCCGGTCTTCACCAGTCGCTTCCTTATATAAAAAAGGTTCTACATTTTGTCCACAACAGGAATCCGTCGACTACAGTGCCACCTAAAAGCAAAAAACTGAAACGGTTGCGTTTCCCCATATATTTGGATCACTTTTCCCATACAAACTTTGAGCAATTTGCGCACGCCAACCACTGGACCGAATGAGCTGAAGTTTTCAGGGGAGCTTCTGGGACCCCCAAACTGTTATTTAAGGGTGCAAGGTTTGAAATTCAGGATTTCATGCATTTTGGGCCAGTCTAGATGTAGTTCCTGGAACTGTGCAGCAAATACTCGTTAACTAACACTTCCAAAAGTTTCGATGTTGAACAGAGCGACGTAATTCCTCGATAGTTACAAATGTCACAAATGTCACGACGGTCTCCTTTTTTGAAAATAGGAAACATGAATGAAGCTTTCCATTGCTCCGGGAATGTTCCGGACGATAATGACAGGTTGAAAATGTGGCGAAGAGGATCTAACAGCTGACCAATGCATCTTTTCAACACGCATGTTGGTATGCCGTCCGGACCAGGTGAGGAACTGGGTTTTAGTTTTTTCGAAGCTTTTATGATATCTCCATCGCTAACTTGTAGACTATTGAGGCAGACAGTATCTGGGGTGACATCCATAGTTGCTAATTCTAAGTCAGATTCTGACAGGGAGTCATTGGTGAAGACATTGGCAAAACGGTTCGCAAACAGGTTGCATTTATCGAGTGTACCGTCTACTTCGGTAGTTTCGTTGAACATGGAGACTGGGAGACCATTATCCTTCTTCTTGCTGTTTACAAAGGTCCAGAACTTTTTGGGATTTCTGCGAAGCTCAGATTCCGCGTTACGAGTGTACCGATGAAATAGGCGACTACTTTCCTTCCTATAAATGTTACTAATTAAATGGAACTGTTTACGTGTAACAAAACATCTGTTTTTACGGAATTCCCTCAAAGCAGCATTTCTGCGTGATTTTAGACGTAGTAGTTTTGAAGTACTCCATGGAAGGCTACGTTTAGGTTGACATTTTGGAACAATGACTTGGAGAACGTCTGATATCTTAGATGTGTATATGCGAACCGCGTCATTAACGTTGGATGTAGTGATGGTTTCCGACCAGTCGATTTCGGCGATGTCCAAAACCACCCCTGTGGCTACGCCACTGAATTGAACTAATTTGTTTTTTAAATAAAATTCTTTTAATTTCTGCAACACTTCTGTACCAATTCGTGGAAAAACTTTTAACAATAAATTATTCCGCAAAAGTTTCTCGAGAATTTCCAAAATAGTTGCATCTAGAAGAAATTCTTATCTAACTTATTGATGAGTTATTCATAACAGTATTATTGCAAAATTTTCAACCAGAAATTTTGAAGAATTTTCTATTAAAAGCAATTAGAGGAAATGACGGCTTTGGCAGGTTTTGTTCTATTATTAAGGGGTTTTTCTATAACTAATTATGCTCAAATTTTGGCTAAACATTTTGTGCATATCAAAGAATATTGTGGCCAAATTTCATAAAATTTGAGCTTGAGCTTGAGCTTGATTGACTGCTCGTAGTAGCTACTCCATTATGATCAGATCAGCTGTTCTTGCACAGGGAACCAACAGATGTTTGCTTGGTACTAGCACACATCTTCAATGTACAAGTACTGGTGATCTCATTTGTTAGGTCATACTGGCGCCTTCCACGTCAGAATGCAAGTCAATGTAGGGAGGGGGGAGAAAATGATGATGCAATCACTCACCCACTGCAAGCCGAATATACCTTTGCACTTGCCACGAGTTCATGCGGAATTTGTTGGGATTTTTGGGTTACGTTCGAGAGGCAGAGGTCCGTCTTGGTTAACGAGCTGCCAATGTGATAGATAGGAGAAAGCAACTGATGGAATTTCTAATTGGATGTAGGAAACGAGCTCTATAGTTCATTTCCAATTCTAGCAGATTACTGTTAGAATACTCAAGTTGAAGGTAATAGCAATAAATAGTAATAGTAATGGAAACGGTATGGAATCCATTTCCAGTTCTAGCGATTGCTAGAACATGAGAAATATAGAGAAAGATACAAAGTAGGAGAATGGAACGGACCTGGGATTGAACCCACGACCTCCTGCGTATGAGGCAGAAGCAGTATCCATATGACTACCAAGCCCGCTGGCCAAATTTCATAAAATTTTGTACAAAAACCCCCTGACAATAACAAAACATAACCTGCCAAAACCTTGATTTCCCATATTCTAACAAAAAAACTCATAACAAGAGAAGTTTCTAAAAAATTGTCTTTGTATTCTCTATAACTTGACCAGTTGTTTCAATAATATAAAAATAGCAAAAAAGAAAGAGTTCCTGGTACACTGACCCCACAATCATGGCATGGGTCACACACTAATATGAGTCATCTCATGTGGGGTCAGTGTACATGCTTTGAAAAAATATTCTAAAAGGTACCGTCTAAGATTTTTATTTGGATAAGTTTATTATAGGATTCAGTGGCGTAGCCACGGGGGTGGTTTTGGACATAACCCCCCCCCCTCAGAGACAACATTTTTGAAAGGAATTTTTTTTTTCTTAAAAAATATGTTCAGAAAACTCCCCCCAGACCAATTTTCTGGCTACGCCACTGATAGGATTCAACAGGTGTTTCTGGTGAAATGTTATTTGGATATAAAATATTCAGAAAGCCTAATAGATGTCTTTAGAGGATATTTGAAGGCGCATCACAATCATGTCCTAGAGAAAAGCATAAAGGATCCATGGGTATGGTATCCAGTCCTATAGCCTATTTATATTACGAGCCTTATTTCTTGTTAAAGTGGAGAAAGAAAATTGAATATAAGAGCGTAGGCATCAAGTTACTATTTACTCTACATTTAAATAATGGCTATTGCATCATCTAAATAGGCTAATAAATTCTTCGCTTATTATGACCGTAATATTGTTAACGGTTACAAGTTTATTAGAATGATAAACTTTAAGTAAATAGAAGAAAATAATTATTATTTTACATCGTATTAGTCAGATTAAATCCAACACGTAACACGACAATCAAAAAGCGGCAAAAGCAACACGCGAACTTGAAACTCATAAACCAAATCATCCCTCCATTCAACTACAGCACATTTCTCTGTTTGTTTTTATCACACCGTTAATCATTTTTTATCGCTGCCGATTGAGGGGACAGAACGCATTGAGACTCATACCGTATGATAAAGCTCTTTGTTTTTGTACATAGTGCCATTAAGATAGTACCCGGTGCAGTCTCGCAATAAAATATTTACTATTTCTTTTCTAGGAGAGATGTTACGAATAATTCCCCAGAATAATATCGTATTCACGAAATCCGGAAATGAATTGGTTGGGAATGTTGAGATCATCAACATCCACGTGGAACCTGTCACTTACAAGGTAATAATATTTGCTCACACATAAACAATGGCAGTTTTTATGCGTTGATATAGATTGGAGAATACATGTCCGTAAAAACGAAATTACATGTAATTAGTCATTGAACTTTGTTTGAGCGTGAGTTGTTTACGCTGAGAAATTATTTTCATATTATGACATGCATCAATACATGTAATACAAACCTTAACTACTTCACAGATCAAAACGACGGCTCCGGAGAAGTTTCGAGTACGGCCAAGCACTGGGGTTCTATCTCCGGGTGCCAATGTGACGATCAATGTAGTCCTGCAGCATGGTCACCAAATCATCGCCCTGAATCGAGAGAAGTTTTTGGTGATGTGTATGGCGTTCACCAATGATTTGTCGACAAGCTCACAAGACTTGGCCGACTTATGGAAGGTAATTACACCATCATCTTTGCGGACTAAATCACATCTGCCAGAATACCTTTTGCCAGTATAAAATAATTAAATTTCGAGAAAGGGGGAAAGAAGATAGACAACTCTGATTGCATACAATCAATTACAAAGTACAAGACCTAACTCCTGATAACTGAGTTGAGCTTTAGATGTTGTACTCATTGATAAACGCCAATACATCAAGAATGGCAAAATAATTCTAGCTGATGGCTTTTGGCAAAACATAACAGAAATTTTTCAATACATTCTTCAATTGTAGAACACTTCTCCGAGCAGTGCAACGGTTGAGCAACATCGGCTCAAGTGTTCCATGCCTGCCGCCAACATGGAAGAGAGCACTCTGCGGAACGGATTGCCCCTGCATGTCGGAACTGGGGCTGGCGATATTTTCGGTGCCGGTGCTGGATATTCCGGCAGTGGCAGCGACAACCAGCTTTTGCATTTCCAACAGGTCATGGCCCAGCTGAACGAAACGACCCAACGGCTAGAAACGCAAGCAAAACACAATCAGAGGACGCAGATCATAAGCATTTTCGTGTTCTTGTTACTCTCCATAGCCATTGTGTACATTCTGAAGGCTGAGATCAAAAACTCGGTCTCGCAGTATCATTAAAGTTAGGGATAGTGGGATGTAGTGGAACGCATTATCGGGTGGAGTTTTTATGTCTTAAACGATAGCATGCCTAATTTTTCTGTCAGACATATACACCGTGGGCATATTGGCAACCTCTTTTTTCATGTCGCGAACTTCTCTTTCGCAGAACCTTTCATATAGTGTTCCAGATCATATCGAATATGTTTCATCTATTAATATCTGTTCACCACTTGTTTTGTTATTCTGTCCTTATAATTGCATGCTAAGTTTGGTATGGCCCTGTTGATCATTAGTTTTTTTTTGTACAAAATACTTTGAAGGCTTTTAATTTATTATCTTAAGATATTTTTAGTTACTCATTATAATTGTTTAGCGAGTTAGCGGAATGTATCACTTGATATAATATTAAAAAGCCTAGCTCATAGAACAAGATGTGTGTTCAATCGAAAGAAACATCCTTGAAAAGTACCTAGCAATGAGCATTATCCAATAAACCACCCACCCAATAAGCACCCTTAAGTAAATCACAGAATTAATAGAATTTTTAATAGAATTAATAGAATACTTTGCAATAACAGAATAGAATTAGTTTAACCAATTTTAAAATCATATGAAAAGTTCGGTGAACTAGAAAAGTCATTCAAAGCTCTTCCGGCTACCTTTGTTGTTGCATATTCGACAAAAATCTGCCGGTCATTTTATAGTTCTCGCGCTGAGAATCGTAACTAAGGCGTAACTGTATTGATTATTTTTTCTTTATCGATGTTTTCTTTTTAACAATAGGACGAATTGCGGTAGTTTGCAGAAGATTTAATGGTGTGATGAATGATGAGGCAACAATCAAGGTCGTAACATATGATCAAGTTGAGTTATTAACGAAAAATTAAATCGATGAAAAGAAATCGATCAAAGCAGTTACGCCCCTATGATCCCCAACGCGAGAGTCTATTTCTTGAATAAATTAATGTTTATTATTTTATTTTTATTTATTCAAGCTAAAGCCGGAGTGGTAAGTGAAATAATTTTTCTATTCCAATCGATCCATAATTGCTCGTCGCCAATCACGCAGTCTGCCGAAGATTTGCAAATCGTCTTCCACCTGATCAGACCTGATCAATTTGCTCGCTACGCACCTCGCCGTCAGCTGATGAAATTCGTGATTCATTGCATCCACCATATGCCGCCTACCATCTGTACCACACCAATTTGAGTTACGTATCAACGCAGCACTTTTCTTTTGTAGACTCCAGAAGCACTGGCGGCGAAAGAAACTGTTATTAGATGGGGCACCATTAGCTTGCCTTTTAGGACTATACTGCCTGTAATCGCATATTTGTCCCATATGAATAGGAAACCCAGCAAAGATGGGACATATATGCAATTACAGGCAGAATGGCGCGCTTGCGATGAATGATATCCCACCTCTAACTCCTCCAGTAACTCCAAGTGTACTATGGTCTTCCACGAGCATTGTTCAGCTCTAATGTCCGTAAAGGACTACCGATCTACTATGGCCATATTGTTATGCCAGCGAACTCTAATCAATCGAAGCGTCTTGTATATTCCAAAGTACGTACGTGTGTGCTCTTAATTCAAAGAACTCTTTAACCACCTCGATTTTGTCGAAAATCATAAAAACTCGTGGTGGATGGCAAAATCTGTCATCTCTTGAGCTTCTTTCTATCATGCTTTTCTCTTCAACGTGCTGATGACTAGTCCGATCCGCTTAGCTTCCCTCTTCAGGCTTTCTCCATCTCCTGATGGAGTTTCCTGATTTTAATTTTCCTGATTTTAAATATCTACATGATTCAGTAGTGCGCCGATTTTCGACTAAATATTTCAAGCTTAGGTACTTGTTGTGAATTTACGCTCTAGTGGATCTAGCTAGGCCTAAATGTGTGCTGGTAGGTGATTGGAACGCAATCGCACCTAGAAGATGAAAACACCTACTTTGAGGTGGACTGGGTGACCTACAGAATCGCCATATTGATCAAGAAAAATTCAACTGTGGATTGAATTAGTAGATGGTCAGAATAACGATTGGACCTAGTCTTTAAGTAAATGCCAAGTCTGGAGAATGGGTTGATTAATGGCCAGAATAGTCTACAGTCTGTTGGTAGATCATTGGCACTGTTGAAATTGCTTGGACCAATAAAATTAAACTTTTTTTTAAATTTAACTTTAACTTTTTAACTTAACTTTTTTTTAAGTGAGTCAGTCGCCATAATTATTGAAATCTCTCGATGCAGATTCTTGTATTCTATATGCTGTAAGATGAGTGACGTCATTTCAAATTGTACTCATCCTCGTTTGAAGCTAAGCCAATATAGCCAATATAGAAACAAGAGAAAAAATCAAGCTCATATTATCAATGCTCATTGAATATTCAGTATCTTCGCTTTGTCTTTTCATCATTTAAAAAATGTTTGGCTTAAAAGTATCGGAAATGTCACTGGATTATATGCGATCAATTTCGGACCTCAAATAGTTTTTCTGTGTAAAATGAGTTTTTTTTTCTCAAATTCACACAAAATCCCTAAAACTACTTCCGTGTATACGTTTTTTACAGTCTACTATGTGTTTTGCCTTTAGCGGATTGCAAATTCCCTCCTATACAGTTCTCCCCAGAAGCCTGTTCCGTGCTTACCATTTGCATTTCCTCTTCTATCTTTTTTCTTTACTTTCTAATCCGTCAAAAAAAATATGTAATATAAAATGATGGCACAAATTCCCTAAATTGAGGGAAACGTGCCCCCGAGCTGACATTTCGATACCTGTATTAGTTGGGGCCCTGATTAGCCGTGCGGTAAGACGCGCGGCTACAAAGCAAGACCATGCTGAGGGTGGCTGGGTTCGATTCCCGGTACCGGTCTAGGCAATTTTCGGATTGGAAATTGTCTCGACTTCCCTGGGCATAAAAGTATCATCGTGATAGCCTCGTGATATACGAATGCAAAAATGGTAACTTGGCTTAGAAACCTCGCAGTTAATAACTGTGGAAGTGCTGAATGAACACTAAGCTGCAAGGCGGCTCTGTCCCAGTGCAGTGTGGTGATGTAATGCCAGTAAGAAGAAGAATCAGTTATTAACAGAAAAAGGCTTTCCGGATACTAATCAAACAGTTGATTACGGAATCGTTGATTATCGAGGAAATCGTTTGATCGCTTGAATCTGAATCACGTTGAACCAGTGAATTTGAGACAATCTTGATTTCGGCATCCGGAGACGAGCCAGCCTCGGGCTGCAAGTCTCCTAAATAAAGACAAAAAAAATTGATTTCGGTGTTGATGATCCGATTCTAGTCAGCATATCGACTTACACAGTGTCCTGGAACCCAATATAGGTTGACTTGATTGCGACAAGACCATTTTTGGAGTGACTGAATGCATTCCCAAACTTGTTTTTAAGTGCATGTTGCATGACTGTCGGACATTATATGTGCATAATGTGCATTGAGTGTTTGTAATTTCTACGCAAACATGTTACAGAACACTCTAGAATTCCGTGAACTTCCACTACGGATGACCAGCTTTCCATGGGAATCGATATATATCTCATCAGGACCTGTAACTCCCGCTTCTGGTTGTTCAATTTTGAACCGTCAGTCTAAAACGTAATCGATCCTGACCAGGCATTGAAAAAAATCAGATCATGAGTAAAAATCGACTAAATTCATGCCAACTTGATGCTCTACTGCGGCCTAATCGCTGATGCTTTCTAGATCGTTGAAATTTGGCGTTCGTTGATTCAAAGTTCAAAGATCTTCATCGCTCACCAATGGGAGACAACTGATGTAGGATGCTATGATTGAATTAGATCAATGCTCGTCTGCTTCACTCACGCTTTCAATGCCTGATCCTGACCGAAGTATCGGTCCTCCATTCAGCCATGTATTGCGCCCAGGATCAATTACGTTGAACAGTCAATTGAAAATGTATTTTTTCTCCATCCAGTCTTCAATGTTTATTACTAGGGAGCAAGGTTTTCAGAAATCGCCCTCAATAGATAACGAACGGGGTCTCAAGTAGCCTTGCGAGCAAAGGCGTAAAATTCCCAATCCGGAGATGGTGAGTTCAATTCTCGTTCCGGTCTAGGATGTTTTCGGGTTCGAAACTTTCTCGACACCCTGGGCATAGTGTATCCATTGTACTTGTCATACAAGATACATACTCAGCTCATGCTCTACATACTCAGCTCATGGCGGGCATAGAAAAGCTTTCAATGAATAACTGAGGGAATGCTAATAGAATACTAAGTTGGAAAGCAGGCCAAGTTTTTATTGGAATGTAGATCCATTGAAGAATAAGAAGATAACAAACAACGATAAAAGAAAGGCAAAACTGTGCCGAATCATAACTAGAGTCTCTTAATTCTCGAGTAAACATGGATTAGAGCCACAAAAGCTCACGTATAGCATCGATTCAGTGCGACGTATAAAATAGCTGAGTGAGCATGTTTCAATGTACGTCTCATGAGACTCATCTCATGCGCTAGTCCCGCCCAAGCTGTTTTACAAAGGTTCGCAAAAATCTCATCCTTTCTTGTACGCGTACAAAATGTCTGATTATAACAAGCCATGATACCAAATTTATCAAACTTTTATACTAGTGCAACAAAACAGAATCGGATAGGAAAAGAGAAGAGATGATTCTCGCTTTGTTTTCGCTTCTTCTGTGTTGGGGACCGCAAAACTGTGTAGAACCTGTTGAAATGCATCATCAGAACCAGTGCTCCCCGCGTTTGCAGCTTTTTCAAAGAAATTTATCTTGAGGAAAAGCTTTCCGAATCAGTTTTTTATCATGGCAGCTTGTGAAAAAAGTCTCTCGCGGTATGCTACATATCGTATATGTATACAGAGATGGTAAGTTAGAGACTTTTTGGATTCAATTTCTGTTAGGGAGTTTATACTAAAGCTTTTTAAAATGCTAAGATGACCCTTCAGGCGAAGGCCACATTACCAAGTGGTCTTCGCTTAAGGTCACTGCCAAAGAGGTTTGCGGATCTTCTGATACTCAAAGCAATCTTTTCAGCATCTTATTCTACAATATGATGTAGAGGTAGTGTTTAGTGCTTTTGATGGTGTTCTGCTCATTGCACATGTAAATGAGATGGTAGCAAATCGTTGAAGTTTTTCGAGCTTCATCTGAGCATTTTTTTTTCTTTCGTCTCTAGCCATCAAACGAACGAATCATAGGTAATTCTTGGTTTTACTATATCGCTGAATATATCCAATGGATCATTTCCGACTTAAGCCCTTATTACCTTCCAAAAGTTTGTTTACTAATCCACAGAGCATTTGTCGCTTTATTAATAGCGTGTTCTAAATGCTGTTTCCAATAAAGTTTTTTATCAAGAACTACGCCAAGGTATTTTACTGTATTTGACAGTTTCAAACGTGTACCTTGCAATATCATGTTGTTTAGTGTGAATTTCCTTCTGCGCGTAAAAGGTGGTCGTGGGTTCAATTCCAGGCTCGTCCATTTCCTACTTTGTATTTCTATCTTAGTTTTTCTGTGTTTCACGTTCTTCCAAAACGATTCCCACTGTTATAACCTTCCACACAATCCCAAAACCAGAGTTACATTTTTCTCATGCGTACAAAAATGTGCTACTGAGACTCTTACCAAGTTGACTCACAGCACGTATGAATCGAAGTGTACTGAGCAGTCAATGGACGCATAAATTAAAATTTTGAGCGCGCAGTAAATGTGACACATAAGAAAAATCAAGTGCGCGTGCCCGCGCTCGTCGCCTGGTGCTATCTCATGCGCTCCCTTGAATGACCGAAATGTGTTTGGATAATCATACTGGGGACGTATCCATGGTTTTTTGACGCATCCATAAACAAACAGTTTCAAGTTTCGAGTTTCATATGAGGTTCAAGTTGAGAAAACAAATCGTCAAAGCTCATACTTAGCTTTTCCCAGCAAATGTGAAACATTTTCATTGCATCCAGCACGTTCCTCTATTCCTAACCTCTGATATAAAGTGATTTATTGACTACTGGTTCTCAACGAATCACATTCTCCATTATAGATTCTGACATGGATCCTTGAACCGACAAATGCCTCTGGAGGTTGAACAGAAGCCATGGAACTGAATGAACATTAACGGAAATGGAACAGAAGCACGACGAACATGCAGGGCATTGTAATATTCAAATATTCCTGCAACAGGTGCTGCATCGTGGACATTTTCGGCGGAAGTTTATCGATACAATCCCAGTCGGATATGTTTCCACTAATCGACCTTCCAGGTGGCGCAGATTTCCGCGATGCGATCAATAAAACTTGTAGAAGTTTCCAATATTTTAACGTTATATTCACTCAATAAAGGGGTGATTTAACTGTGCCGTCCATTTTTTTAGACCCCCCTTGGCGCGCTTTTTTATACCGAGTATGTGCACTGTCACAAAATCTTAGACCCCCTCCTCTCCTTCAAACTATGGACGTCGTTGTTGAATGCCCCCAAGGATTAAAAATAATTAACGTAAAAGAACATCTGTTAGCTTGTGGATTATCAGGATTTTTCGAGACCAAAAATACTTTTTTCTTAATTATGGAAAAACTTCTTCAAATGAGATCTACGTTATCTAGGATTTTTACGATAGCTTCCATCAAAACTGTTCAATAAACTCTTACAACTCTGCAAATGAAATCATCACAGTACCTATACTGCCGTCATACGCATATTTGTCCCATGTTTGCTGGGATTCCCTATATACATGCGACAGTTATGCGTATAACGGCAGTATATATAGTTACACATGAGCCAGCCTGCAGTACCGCACCATCAGCACTTTGGGTGGCATCGACCCAATCATGCCACCGCCAACGTCAGCAGAACTGATCCATTGGACTTCGACCCATAGCGATGCGCCGAGTCAGCAGTTAACATTATTAAATATCACCGATCGACCAGCGATACGGTTCAATTAGTTAGTGCAAGTAGTAGAGAGTGGTTCGTTCTAGGATAATAATCATTTAGTATATTTATGTTGAATTAATAATTAGTGAATAAAAGTTTTTTTAAGAGACCCCGAGGTCTAAACACTTTATTATATATGAGTACATATTTCAAATGCGAAAATATTGACGGTTTCATCCCATCCAGTGCCTGCGCGGTTCTCAAGTGTTTTTGAAGCGCATCAAAGCATTTTTCTTGCCTCTGTTTATTTTTCCTTGCGCTCCGACACAAGGGTCACTAAGCGATCACCTCATGCGACGAGCGCATGAGACGGATCGCATGCGCCGCACATGAGGTACATAGCAACTAGAAGGAGACGCGTGAATTTGAAGCTCATCACCTACTTTGTTCGTATGAGAAAGTTGAAATCGCGTTGCAGGCACCTCCAACTGAAGCACGTGCACAGTAACTCTGCCCAAAACCTCCCGTGGCACCTATGAGAGGTCGTAGAGTTCTCTGCATCTTTCTTAAGTAGGTGTCCAACTAACCATCCTTCCCCATCCTCAGCATTCGCAAGGACGTGGCCAGGACAGATCTCGATTATTGGAGAGTGTAATGCTTCCATCTAAGAGATAGTGATTGGTCCCAAATCAATATCTGTGGTAAAGGATGAAAGCGATGCTACTATCATACAATAGTCTTGGCTTGTACCACCTACGAATTTGTGCGAATTGCTCAATGCTAATGCTAATGCTAATGCTAATTTCCTTCTGCACGTAAAAGGTACAATAGTTGTTTTAGAAGGATAATACTTTTCTATCGCACCACGTGGAGACACAATTTAAAGCAGTTTGCGTTGGCGATAATATCTTTGTATTTTCCTCGAAATCTAGAACGCAAAATATGCGCATGGCCTCTAGGGGCCGGTATGGGTATCATGGGTTGTTATTCGTTTCGTACCAAACGTAATAGGAGATCGTCAGCTGCGTTCTAGCAAAAATTCCGCTTGAGGGCCTTCCTAAATATTTTAACAACAGCCGCTACACCTGACGGTATAATTGCAATATTTCCGTTATCAGGCGACAGGTGGTGTTGCTGTGTGTTTGTATCAATGTAATATTGCATATACACTAGTGACATCTGCTGTTCGATATCGTAAGCTTTCAATGTTCCTTCCACACACACGAGGTGGAAAACAGTCTTGAAGAAATTGAAAGTATAAAGCTAGAATTTAGTATGGAGGTACAATGAAATCTCTTTTATTGTTTAGAACTGTAAAACAAGTCGTGGGAACAAAAAATCTAAAAATTATTTGTTGCTTTTTGACCTAGGTTCCATATTGATGCGATGCGTAGTTAATGAGAACGGATGATTTGTCCATACAAGGAAATTCATTTTACTTTAAATGTTGTGGCGCCATCTTGTTCAAACAGCACCTTTGTCTTTGCCTTATTGATTTGGTAGACAGAAGCTCTGAAATCCGGAATGGTTTGGAGAGCCTAGAACATCTGTAGAAATATTGCCGGCATTCATGATTCGTCATCTATGAAATAGGAGAAAAAACAGCAAAAAATCGTTCATACGCGATATTCGTGTACAATTTTCGTCTATATAAAAGTAACCAACTGACGATCCTTTCTCCAGCCGATCAACAATCTGAGGTCAGACTCGAAAATTCATGAGGTGACGGTATATAAACATTAGACCTCTTCATGTTTTCAAAAAGTATCAAAAATTCAACCGGTCAGCCCAGAATCACAATTCTTATGCTAAAATAAGTCTCCTGTCAAATTTTCAGCTAATTCGGATAAAAGTTCGAGGTGGCTCAAGTCGATTTAGTGTTTTTGGGCTATTTTCAATTTTGGAAAACATCTAACAAGAGATATAAACGTCGAAAACTATCGCAACAACTTCTATACGAAAGCTGTTGGTGTGCTCTACAAGTCTTGTGAACATAGCGATTCGTTCCGTTCACGTTTTGTCCATGTTAAAGTGATTTTCAAGCTATTAAGTGCATAAAATACTGTTTCCCCCAAAAGTCGTTGTTCTACAAAATTCTTGAATTCACGGCAAATGATTGCTAATTTATTATATTATTATTCCTCTTTTTTCCCTGGAAATTTGAATGAATATCAAGATGTGACATCACATAATAATTGATTATTGCATTTTTAGAACAGAACCTATTATTTTAGCAGTCTTTATGTAACAGAAAGCAAAACTAATCCTTTCTTTTGGAAGAAAGCCAGAATAACCGAAAATTGACATAGGACTTTTATACGAATTTGGGTAGTACATAAGGAGCATGGAAAAATGTTTTCCGTGTATACATTGAATTTGTTCATATGTGTGCACTGCATTTGCCGCCTACTGATTAGGGATCATTAATCTATTACGTTATATTCAACAATCATTTAAAAAAAATCATACCATAAAACTTTTCTTAACTATTTTTCTAATATAGGGGAACGGTTCGCCACTTCATCTCATAGCTCCTATTTCCATCCCATCAAAAACAAAGCAATGGAAAGGAATTTTGTTTGTTTATTATTTTTGTGATTTTTTTCAGCAGTGAGCACGCGTGTGGACAAAAAGAAGCGACGAATTTGGTGCCGTTTTTCTTTGTTTAGCGATGAGATGGATATATGTACAGTGAGATGGAGATCGGAACAGTTCCCCTAACTAAATACATCTATAGAATGTTTCTAGAACCCCCAACCCCTTCACTCAGCCGCTCTCATCAGTGCTAACCGCAATATATGAACGCACCCTCGCGACAGGCCACCGAGGTAGACGGTATGCATGCATGTACGACATCTACCCAACTGTCAGAGCAACACGGACGTGGTGGTGTTGTGAGTTTACAAATTCGGCCACCGCACTCAGCAGCAGTTTGTGATTGATCGCACATCGACCAACTAACGCCCTCAAGTAACAAACAGTGAAAGCAAAATTTGTTCGAGTATTGAAAAAGTTTCGGTGATTTTCCCATTGGGGCTGTGCCAGGTGAGTGATATTTTTATTTAATCCAAGTGTTGTTCGATGCTAATCACTCTGGGCATTCATATACACTTCGCTACAGTTTTTCTCGCGTAGAATAGGAAAAAATGTTTCAGCAGTGCATCAGACTGACGCCATCATAAGTTTTGCAAAATGGCATCACAGCGCTCATAGTGAGAAAAACTAGAAATCGATGGTCTCGGGGTGGCTCCCTCTTGCCGTGGTTCAAATGAAATGCGATTGTAAACAACATTAACTCCAAATGTTTGCAAAAATGAAACAGATAATTAGATTTATTTTGAAAATTAGTGAGTTTAATTATATTATCCAATATGGCTGATTTGCTGAAAAGTACCTTCGGAACCTACATCGATCGGAAGCTAAACTGTTCCAAAGGTACGAACAGATGTGAAGTAATAAATACCAATACAAATACGCGTGTACTCAGTGTGAGAGTGTGACACAGAAATCTGACTGATGACCCAGGCAGTGTACACACAGAATAATATAAAAATGCGAGGGGCTCAACAAATGCGTGTCAATGTTATTGATTTTATTAGTCGAAATTGTATGCGAGTAGTGCATTTTTAAGGGTATACGAATAAGCTGAGACGAGACCTGCAAAGACGCTGCTTCTTTTCTCTTGTTTTGACACTTGTTCTTCTTTTCATCACAGTTGACCATCGAGTTTCAACTGTTTACTTGACTGTTTCACCTAAGCCCCAGGTGGACCCTTCTGAGCACAATAAAAGTGTATCCAATTCACGAAATAGTTAATTCATTTTCATAAGGATTTTTATACCGGGAACAAAACACAGCTTTATTACTGATTATTAACAAGCTAAACGGAAGGTTTGGAATACTCGTTGAAGTAAAAAAGTCTTGGTAAAACAAAAATGATGTGGAATATTTTATTTGGAATACCAATACTTTCACTCAAAAAGCTGCTGGTTGCACCTGACAGTTCGTGACAGCAGTTGACTGGCAGCAGCTGAAGTTAGGGTGACCATATGGTATCCTAAAGGAGGACATGTCCTCCTTTTTCATCAAAAATCAGATGTCTTCCTTTTGCGCTAAAATGTCCTCCTTTTTGGATATTTAAAAAAAAATAACTTTCTTCTGTAGTAATTCTAGTTACTGCAACAGAGATCCCTTAGGAAATTAATCGTTGCACATATTATGGTGTTTTGCATTCTAATATGAAATATTTTCTTTTAAGTTATTGAATTAAATCAATGTTAATATCGGAAATCAAATGTTTGTGTTACAGACACACAGATGTCGAAGATAACAGAAGAATAGGTATTGAATTAGATTGGATTGGATTTGAAAATGGATTAGGAAAAATGCAAATGCTTCTCAAAATTTTCTACGAGTAAACACTCATCGAATTGCTTTTGGAACGCATCGCACGGCACGTTTCTTGAATATGTGCGGCAAAGAGCAGTCCCTATGCCTTGCCTAGAATGGAATAGAAATCTGAACTAATCTGAACAGTTGAGTTTCTTTAGTCTAAATCTGAACAGTTTCAAATTTCAGTTCAGTTAAGAACTTGGTGATACAGTTAACAATATCATTCTCATGTACAAGGCATGTACTTAAAATATGATTCTTAATGACATTCAAGAAACAAATTTCACTGGTCCTGTGTTCCGTCCTTAGAGATACCTTCAGTCAGTTATCTTTTGACAAATTTTTAGAATTGTATGAGAAGAGCTGTTCTTGTTAAAATTCTGTTCACAGTGATTTCAAAATTAGTTGAAGCTAAAATCTTACCATTACAAAAAATGTGCTGGCAGTTTATAATTGGAAAGTGATATAGACTATAATGTGCTATAATGCCAGTTGGGAATATTTCATCTGGATATTTAATGTTAATAAAGTAGAAGAAGATGTCGTAGCTCCCAGCTAAAACAAAGTTGCATGTGCTAGCGAATAAGTGTAAGATGGAGGCGATATAGGCACATGCCTATATTTGAGTTCATGCAAAGTGTACGTATATGGCCACCACTTTGTGCACTTATTCGCAATATTATACGATCTCTTGTTTGCTAGGTTACTTGCTGGTTCTTACAAAAACTTCTTCCAATAAACATTAGTGTGCAAAACGCCAAATATAATATTTTTAATCATCTTAAAAACCAAAAATCGATCGATGTTTTTTATGTCCTCCTTTTTAACCAAATGTCCTCCTTTTTCGCTACGATTTGGGTGAATTGTCCTCCTTTGGAAAAATTTCATATGGTCACCCTAGCTGAAGTTACATTTTTTCCTCTTTGCAGGTCTCGTCTCAGCGAATAAGGAAGACGAACTAAAAATAGGACTTTTTCTTTAATTTCTGCTGTTATGGATATATTTTTTTTATTTTTTATGTATATTATATTTACAATTGAATAGATAAATCAGGCTACGAGCGTTATCACTTGATAAAGGAATTCAAAGTTTACGTATCAAATTTCCATTGAGTTTTGAATACAGTGATCGTTCGCTAATTGGGGCGTTTTGACATGTCATTGTTGTTTACTGTTTGCATTGAACAACGAAAAAATTGTATGCACCAAGAAGTATCGATCACAAGACTGACACTTGTGTTCCATCACCACAGTTCGTTCCGTATCCAACATTGAAAGCCATACACGCAATTGACCATTGCACGAGTCAAAATCTCCATAAAAAAAAATTGTAAACATTGCCCTCATGAGAAGTCACTCCCATTTAAACACGGGTAAAAAAATGTAAACATTGCCCTCATATGGTGTCCGATGACGTCATGGTGCAATCGTTAATCTCGGGAGGAAAAGAGATAGAAGCGGTCCGCGGTGGCAGTTTATATGCTACATTTATACTACATCTATAATGCAACGTACACACCAGTCAAGCAGTTCGACGAACATTGACTCCGCCCCCACGAAAACACTTCGGTTGCTGCTTTGTTTGAACGTGTGTGAAGTTGTTCGAACAACCATTTGACAGTTGGCGGCTCGGTTGGAAAAAATTAAAACGTTTTGATTTTGGTTTGAGTTGTCGGGGGTGGAGTCAAGGTTCGCCGAACATGTATGAGCATTTGTAGTGAAGTTGCACAAACCCCCTACATTTTTCGATGGTTGGTGCTCGAGTTGATGCTTCGGACGTTCGTGTGTGATATTGTTGGTCGAATAAATTGATTGTTCGTGTCGCTGTTGGTAAAACTGGATGGATGTTTGAATTAACGAGAGGTGGAGTTAATGTTAGTCAAACTGCTTGGCCGTGTGTACGTTCCATAATAGAAGTAATCATGCAAACACACTTCCCGTTTCCTATCGTTAATTCATATAAAGACCAGACTGAATCTGTTATGCAAACTAGTGTAAATGAAGCCAGGCGAGATATTCATCAAACGAATAAGGTCACTGGGAGACACCAGGAGCAATGCTGGCATGCTGGCCAAAGGAAATATTTACTGAACATGAAAGTTGATCCATTCAAAACACCCGGTAGAGAATTTTTCGTGTACTAAGAGCACCTCCACGGGAGTCCTCATCGCTATTCTTATTATAGCGCTCCCTTCCGAGTGCTATTTTAGGATAGCGCCCCGTCTTCCCACCGGTGGTTTCTGTTTTAGGTATCTTTGTTAACATATTGAGTTCCCACCGCTTGTTGCTAAAAATAGTCTTTTTTTCTTCAATGGCTCTACATTCCAACTGGAACATGGCTAGCTGCTCAACTTAGTATTCTATTAGCATTTTCTCAGTTATTAATTGAAAACTTTTCTGTGGCCGCCATTTCATAAGTATGTATTTTGTGTCACAACTATGCCCAAGGAGTCCACTCTAAAACATCCTTTACCGAATCGGGAATAGAACTCGCTATCTCCGGAAGGCAATTCTGCGCTTTTGCTCCAGCTACCCGGAGATCCGTCGTTGTAATTTTTTTCACCGTGATTCCTCCTGGACTTCATTCCTCCTGGAAGTTGAAAAAAAAAACTCCTGCAATTCCCAGCAAACTCTTGACAAAATCCTGCAGGAATGCTTTCAAAAAAATCCCGATAGGTTCTGGAATAAATCCTAAAACTAGTCTGGGAGAACTGCTAAAGATTCTTAAAAAAACACAAAATTTCTGGGGAACTCCCGGAGAAATTTGCCAGAGATCTTACATGAATTTCTAAGACAAGAAATGTTTAAATGAACGACAGAAAAGAGAAACTTGTGGGAGATTTCCTGAAGAAACTAGTTGAAGAACATACTGAATAATTACTAAAGGAACATTCTGAGGGATTCCTGGAAGACCTCCTCCTTGGAATAACCTGCAAAACAAAAACAGTAGAATTTTCTTTTGCGAAAAATCCATGAATATTTCGGGCTCTAGCGGGCGCCGGTGCGCATCGCTCCTCATAATAGCTGATCAATTAGAACTACAATTACTGCTTCGCGAAGTTGCACTGGGACACTAGATAAAAAAAAATTTCCCTTGCTATTTAATTTCATCGAAATTGTTTAGAAAAAGGAAAACAGATTTTCTGCAATTTTTTATCAATAACAAAGTGACGTTTCACAAAATAGCAACCCTGTATGGAAATTTAGCAACCCAATATGGGGCGCTAAATTTGGAAACCCACGGCTAATTTTGAGTTGCGTTCTTATTTTACATTCCCGTTTAGATACCTTCGGTGTAAAAGTGGGTCCCTATAAAGGGCCCGGAAATAGCGATAGGGCCCCATATGGGGACTCCCGTGGAGGTGCTCTAACAGAAGAGAAAGGACCGCCCGTTCTGACTAAGATGTTTAAATCGAGCTTAATATTAGGCTATATTCCGACTGCATTGCGGTGAGCAGGGTAGAAATATTTCACAGTCAATGCAGTGAAAAACATGGATCTCAGTATAATCTGCAGTCGCCTTCTTCGCCGCCGTGGTGAGTGCGACTGAGTGCAGCCGAAAAATCATTTCCAACACCGACCATTCAATTTCGCATTCAGCCACTCACAAGTCGCTCTGACATGCTACTCAGTTCGCGCCTTACTGTATGACTGTGAGTGGCCCATTTAAACGCGTGGTGATTTTTTTCAATTTGCTGGGTGAATGTGTACATTTTGCTGTGGTAAATTTCATCTTCGCGGCGCAGTGGGTGATGTGAGTTCTGTTGTTTACTTTTCTGCCTCTCCGGGAATGTGAGGTTGATTTCAAAGCAGGAAGAAAATAAAAAAAATGAAATAAAAAAACATCACCTTCATCCAGTGCTGCCGAATATTTACAACCCTGGCGGTGAGTGCGTGTCACATTTACATTTTCCAAAAGCTCAAAATCCTTCGGACCAATTAGCTTATCGTCCATTATACTAAAAATATTGGAAAAAACTAAAAGATGAGCATATAAAATCATCTTATTTAACGAATATTCCTCTGAGCAAAAATCAGTTTGCATATCAGGAGGGTAAATCTTCAGTAACATGATGATGATGATGATGGTCCCGCCACATACCCCTACAAAGGTTTGAGCTAGACGATTTATCTTTAAGATAATTAATTGAATAATATAATAACAATTTAATCAGATTTGCAAAAAACAAAAACGATCTGATTACCATCACAGATATGAATTACATAACTTTTCATTACTATCCAGCAAAAAAGGTAAATTAAGAAAAAACTGTTGATTTCATCTACAGATTTTCATAAGCATCGGTAGTGATACTTCGAGTTTATACTAAAATGCAAAACTTGTGATACCTCCCGCACAGATTTCAAAAGTTCCACCAAGAATCGCGTTTCATGTTTATACAAGACCACTTAACGTTTATCACTCGTAAGCATCAATAAAATTAATAATCTAAGTCGTCAACAAAACTAAAACTTGTGTTACCGCTCCGTCGATATCAAAAGTTTCGGTATCAACCACGGGAACAAAACTCTACCAGATAGCCCATTACTAATCCGAAGAATCATTCAAACAGTTGAAAATGCGCAAGTCTGTACATAAATTTTAAAAATCATCCATATCTGCCTTGCGCGCGAGACTCAAACTTTTGTAGACTACACAAAAAAAGGTCAAATTACAATTACGTCAATATATATAAAATCCATCATCATCATCGAGGCGAACAAAACAGTTTATCAGTGCCTCAATAAATAAAAAATACAATTGTCCAAACAAACAATCCGTAGGTCAAACTTCGTCAAGATACAAAATTTATTGAATTATAAAAAGTCAACTAGGGGAAACCGCCAAATGTTGAACAGCTAATTTTGTCGCCTATTGTTGAACTCCCATAAGAAATGCACGTGCGTTCAACAATAGGCGAAGAAATTAGCCGTTCAACATTTGGCGAATTACCCTAAGTAGCTGCTTAAAAGGCAGCTTTTACGTGTGAAACACAAAGTCTCTTAAACTGTGATAATGAGTGTTTGCACGTTTGATATGTGTAGGCATCGAATTGAAATAATTGATACCTTTAACCCTTTATAAGGCAGACGAATCTAAACAATAAATTAACAAAAACAACAATAGGACACAATGTTGACATGGTATTAAACTCAAATGTATGTTTGTTATACATTAAACAGTTCAGAAACATTGAAAAATTGGTGGCAATATAGTTGCCACTGCCCGCCAAGCGGTAAAACATTGGTGGCAATATAGTTGCCACTGCCCGCGAAGCGGGACAACATTGGTGGCAATATAGTTGCCACTGCCCGGGAAGCGGGAAAACAGGCAACAACAAAAATATAAAAAGATTTTTAAAAATTTGGTTTTACGTAGAACCAGTCGAATCAAGGTACGTTACATTTTTTGGTGAAGAGTCCTAGTCAAAAAACGCAGGGGACCCTTGGGAAAAAAACACAATTTCGTCAAAAATCCAAAAACCAAATATACAGAAAGGCAAAGCTTTTTTCACGCTAATCACGTAGTAATCTAACACAGGAGATTCAAAATAATTGATACCAACGGGAAAAAATATATCTTTGTCGTTTTTTTAACGAATTATAACTGAAAATCCTTCTTCCACTCGAAACTTACGATCTGTTCGTAAAAAAACTGTTCTCAAATTGACATTTCAATTTTTTTATGGCTCAAATTCATCCGGGGTGTTACTAGGAAGCAAATAAAGTCACTACATGTGAAATAATAAGTAGAGCTCTTGTTAATAAATAGAAAAACATATTATTTGTTGGTGGCAATATAGTTGCCACTGCACTATGGTCCAGGATACAGATTTACGCGGAAAGATGAATTTTACGCCAAAACTATATTTTTTAGAAAAAACTGTTGTTCTACAATATTGTTCAAAATAGTAAGGCCATCATTATGGTTCTACCAAAAAATATGGTGGCCCATCATTTAAAAAAAATTAGAAAATATTTTTTTTTATTTCTCAGAATATTGACATGTTATGTTCTACAAAGTTGTAGCGCAGCTCATTCCAATCAATTTTGCTAAAAAAACTTTTTCTGTAGCTCTTAAGTTGGCTGATTTAGAGCAATTTTACCTAATTGGATTAGGGTGTACCTCAAAAAACAGTATTTTTGATCTTATTTTTTTGGTTCAGATCTCCCGAAAAAGTCGTCTTCAGGTGACTTTGAGGGCTCAAAACCATGCCACTTTTGAGGGGTGAATATGCACAGTATCTTTTCCGATCAAAAGTTATAATCATTTTCTGTCAAAATTACATTTTTCATAAGTTGATATCTCCAGTTAGGGCAGACCAAAAAAATATGTTCGTACGGCATCTGAAAAAGAAATTAATATTCTTTATTATGTCATAAAATTGGGGATATGTTATTTTTTTATCTCAAGTTTCACCAATTTTACTAAAATCATGTTTTTTTTAAATAAATTGATATAACTCGACAACGGAAGAAGATACATACGATATTCTTATAGCAAAACACGCGTTTTGAAAAGCTCCAAAAGTCTTCAGAAGATGACATCCGTGAAAAATAAAAAATGAAATGAGCAGATCATAAATCTTGTTTTTTGAGGGACACCCTAATCCTGGTAAGTAAAATTACTTTAAACAAGTAAGCTTGAGAGCTACATAAAAAGTTTATATAGCAAAGTTGATTGGAAAAAGCTGCGCTACAACTTTGTAGAACATTTTACGTCAATATTCCGCAAAAAAAAAAATGAAAATTTTACATTTTTATAAAATGGCCCACCCTATTTTTCGGTAACTCTATAATAAGGGCCCAAGTATCCAGAACAACTTTGTAGAACAAATTTTGTTTCTTAAAAGTATGCTTCAGACCGAAAATGCATCTTTTCTCGTAAATCTTGCAATACGATGATAATGATAAAACTTATAAAAAGTGTTAGAGCTGTAGATTTTTTATTTTTCATTTCTCACCAATGTCATCTTCTGAAGACTTTTGGGGCTTTTCATAACGCGTGTTTTGCTTTAAGAATATCGTCTGTATCTTTTTCCGTTGTCGAGTTATATTAATTTATTTGAAAAAACATGGTTTTAGTAAAATTGGTAAAACTTGAGATAAAAAAATAACATGTCCCCAATTTTTTTATATAATGAAGAATATTAATTTATCTTTCAAATGCCGTGTAAACATATTTTTTTGGTCTGCCCTAACCGGAGATATCAACTTATGAAAAAAATTTAATTTTGACAGAAAAACGATTATAACTTTTGATCGGAAAAAGATATTGTGCATATTTACCCATCAAAAGTTGCATTTTTTTGAGCTCTAAAAGTCACCTGAAGACGACTTTTTCGAGAAATCTAAAACAAAAAAATTAGATCAAAAATTCTGTTTTTTTTTAGGTACACCCTAATCCAATTAGGTAAAATTGTTCAAAATCAGCCAACTTAAGAGCTACAGAAAAAGTTTTTTTAGAAAAATTGATTGGAATAAGCTACGCTACAACTTTGTAGAACATAACATGTCAATTTTCCAAGAAATAAAAAAAATATTTCCTATTTTTTTTTATATGATGGGCCACCCTATTTTTTGGTAAAACCATAATGATGGCCTTACTATTACGAACAATTTTGTAGAACAACAGTTTTTTCTCAAAAATATAGTTTTGGCGTAAAATTCATCTTTCCGCGTAAATCTGTATCCTGGACCATAGTGCACTGCCTTATAAAGGGTTAAAAAACAAAGAATTTTGTGAAGCTCCATGCAAAAAGTATGGTGTTCTTATATCTTCCGCGTTTCTAGTGTTATATCTATGAATGTCACTTCCTCTTTCAATTCGATCACACAAATATCGAGGCAGCAATCCGTTAATTACTTTAAAAATGAACACCATTGTCAAATACACAATTCTTTGCTTCACCGAGAGCCACTGCAAAGCATCCAACAAAAACGTTGAGGAAGTGAATCTGATACATCTCAAAATCAAACGCATAATCTTATTCTGCAAACGCTGCAATCTCGATATTTGTGTCTGATTTGCTAAAAACAAAATGGAAGGACAAAAGTCCAAGTGAGGAGAGATGATTGATTTGTACAACTGTATTTTGCTAGCAATATTTAATTCGTTTTTCAGTCGACAGAGGATTCCATACCTCTTGGCTATTTTCTTGATGACATTGTCAATATGTTGGTCAAATTTCAATTTATCATCAATAATCACGCCAAGATATTTAATTTCCCGTACGCGATCAAGTGTCTCGTCATCAATTTTCACAGAGACATTATCTATTGAACGATTTCGCGAAATAATCATGTACTTTGTTTTACTAATATTCAATTTCAACTGTTTGTACTTCAACCATCTACTTAAAGAATGCAAATCTTCATTCAAGCGTTCAATCGCATCTTCTAAGTCTCTAGCTGCAATGAATAACACAGTATCGTCTGCAAATAAGTTTATATCACAAAAACGTAAAACCCGTCGCATGTCATTTATGTACATAATAAACAAAAGGGGCCCCAATACACTTCCCTGTGGCACTCCTAGGGTGTTCTCCACGGGACGAGATACAGAATCATTAAAAGCAGTCCGTTGAGTTCTGTCAGACAAATAGCTTTTAAACCAATTGTATGCAGAACCTGAAATTCCAAAGCGCTCCAAAGTTTTCAACAATAAGGGCCTAGAAATTGTCTCAAAAGCGCGTTTAAGATCCAAGAACACAGCAACAATCGTATCTTTATGCTCTATGCTTTCTTTCCATTTAGCTAATACCAAGTTCAAAGCGGTTTCGCAGGAGTGACCCTCCCGGTATCCCGATTGTTCCGGTATTAACAAGTTATTACTATTTAAATACATAAGTAGCTGGCCTTTAACAACAAGTTCTAAAATTTTTCTCTACTGTGTGCAACATGTTGATGGGACGAAACTCTTCGGCTTTAATCGTTCCAGCAACTTTTGAATTGGAATAACTAAGGATTCCTTCCAAACTTGCGGCACGTGCCCAGTTTGCAATGATTCATTTATCAGGTCCAGCAGGTTGTGTCCGATGACATGAAAGCAATCTTGTATAATTTTAGCATTAACATTATCAATACCAGCCGTTTTTCCTAGATTAAAACAAATCGTTTCAAGTTCTTGAAATGTTATGGGGTGAAAACCTTCGAATCTCAAGTTACTGTTAACTGGCTGTTTTATTTCGTCAGGTTCATCCACTAACTCGATAGATCGGTTAATGGTTGAAACACTGTCGACAAAATAATCATTAAATTTAGACGCGATTACTTCTTCCGACTCTTCTAATGTGTCATTAAAAGTTATGGATCGCGGTTTACAAGAACTAGGTTTTAACAATGATTTTAATATTTTCCATAACTCTTTGCTGTTGTTTTGATGCTGATAAATTTTCCTCTGAATATATTCGCATCGAGTATGCTTTAAACATTGCGAATATTTATTCCGCGCAACCTGGTACCTATTCCAATGATTTTCATTATTACTTTTACGACATTTTTTGTACAACTTATCTCTTTTACGTTTAAGACGTAAAAGATCTAGATTGTACCAGCTGTTTGAATTTTTCAAAGTTACTAATTTCTGTTCAACTAATTGATTGGTACAGGATTTTAAGACGCTTGTGATAACAGCTGCTCTTTGATCTAAATTACCAGTATTTTCTCGAAAATCCACGTTTGTTTCGATAAGGCTCGTAATTGCTTGTTTTGAATATTTTCTCCAGCACTTAAGTTTTACCAAATCGTTATTATTACTACTGTCATCTGTAATGCTAATGACTAGTGTTTCATGATCGGTTACTTTTAAATCACAATTCGTAACACTAGTGACAGAATCAAAGTTAGAGTAAACATGATCAATCAAAGTTCTACTGTGCCGAGAAATACGCGTATACTCATTTATTTTTTGTTTTAAATTAAAAAAGTCAACTAATCGCTTCAAATGATTCGAATTTGAATCGTCACACCAATTGATATTAAAATCGCCAGCAATAACATTTAATTTACTAGGATCCATAAACGACTCTAACCAGTTTTCAAAATTTCCAAAAATGCTGGTCATTAGCACTGGGAGAGTGATATAAAATACCGTAATTACCCAACTTCATGCCACGTACAACTGCAATGCCTAAGAACCAATTGCCATCGCAAACTTCGTTCAATTGAAGCTTGAACTGAACTGATTCTTTGACATAAATAGCAACTCCGCCGGTGTGTCTCGAATGTGATAGACAAGCAGCAACACTATATCCCGGAATACTATATTGATCAAATGCTTCTAAGTTAACAATATGAGTTTCAGATAGAAATACTAAAAGTGGACGTTTATCTTCTACAATCTTACGTAGTGCAACGTAGTTTGTAGACAAACCAGCAATATTCAAATACAAAATATCTAAATTATTCACATTTCTACTGGAACTTGGTTGCTATTCATTGAAACGTAAGCTGCTCTTTTTACGATCAAATAACCTTTTATAAACTTTACACTCAGTACTAAATGCTCCGTGGTTTACGTCCAGATTCATTTTACGTTCTTTATTCATTTTCAAACAATTGATACATTTCAAAGCAGTTGACGTGCAATCAGATGTTTTGTGACCTTCACTGCACTTAGAACACGCAATATTATTCTTGCATTCCGTACTCATGTGCCCAAATTCTCCACATTGGAAGCATCTTAGAACACTAACTTCGGGAACTACAAGGCACCGATCAAACCTTATATTCACTTTCTTCGCGGTCAGCAAGCAACTATGAGTATCCTTATCGACTTCAATCACAACATTGTATTTTTTTTTCCAAGTTCGTTTATTTGGTAGGCTCAGGCGTGTATAACACTTTACGGAGCCACGTTTCTTTGTGATATGTACAATCGACATAATCTTATTATTAAATTAGTAAGAGAGGGAAATAAGCCAACGTACTCGTGGTGACTCGAGGTTAGGTTTACACAACATTGTATTTGTTGTACTTGAAACGTGGATTTTCGTACGTCCTGATAACCTTTACTTCATTTATAGCGATGTCTTTA
Source organism: Armigeres subalbatus (assembly GCF_024139115.2). Classification (NCBI taxonomy): domain Eukaryota; kingdom Metazoa; phylum Arthropoda; class Insecta; order Diptera; family Culicidae; genus Armigeres; species Armigeres subalbatus. The sequence goes on from NC_085140.1 coordinate 170,779,492, forward strand.
TTTTGATTTTTTAAAATCTCGATGAAGTCATCGGAGGATAATTTATCGCACATGCCCATCACTTTAAGCCTTGGCACCGATGTGGGAACAACAGCATTGTAGCTTTCACCCAGATCGCTTTGAATGCCATCCTTCACAACATTTACATTGTATTCTGTTGCAGCAATAATAGAGCCGTCTTTCCCGTTCCTAAAGTTACTGATTTTGTGTGTTTTTGGATCTAATTTATCGTTCAAAAATTTCCGAGTAGCATCGCTACTCTGGTTGGACTCTTTAGGTTTAATCACAACAGCGCTTCACAACTTAGCTACAAAATTGAAAAGATCTTTTGAAGCAAAAGAAATTTCACTTGCCGCGTTCCTTGACATTTGATAACACATCTTACAGTTCAATGAACAATGCTATGTTGAAACGAGGTTTCGATGTATGCATTGCATTGTTGACTGGATTGGCGAGATGTTATCAAAAAGAGAAATATCAGCTAACCTTGGAGAAGCACGCCGTGCTCCACGTGCTATACCATTGGATCAATTTATTCAATTAGAAGCGACGAAGAGGTGCTTTGAAGATCAAAAGTAGGTGACTATTAACAGGACATCTTAGTATTCTTTTTTTTGTCTTTATTAGCGAGACTTACAGCCCTGGGCTGGCTCGTCTCGTATCTTGGTATTCTAAGCAAAATAAATATCAACTCACTGATCACGAACAACGATGTTTGAATGAGAAGAAGATACAACTTTTATCAGTGTTTTGATGTAATTAATCTTGAGCGAAGCATGTGGACAAATGGTGGACCAAATCTTCGCTCAGAATCAATTGTATTTTTCACCGATGGTTCAAAGCTGAACAATCAAGTTGAAGCATGCGTATGCCATTGTCCGGCAACTTTTAGAAAAGTTTAGAGAACAAGTCCCAATATGGTAGAACGATTCATCTGTACCATAAAACAGCATTGGGAAGACGCTGGTCGTCAAGGTGATGAAATTGCTCTACATAGCACTGATGCGTCAACTTGACAAAGCTATATCAAATGGGGTAGCTATCACAATAGATCTTACAAATGGTCGCAGTGATTCAAATCCCCAACAAGGAAAAAAAACTACGTAAATACAACCATAACATCAGACCCGTGGTATTGATCGGTTTTTTACGTTTAACTGCTTTTTCATTGGGTTTCGCCCCAATAAGGTACCAGTCAAAACGTTCAATGCAAGAGATGGCGTTGATTCAGTGGTAGTAAAATCGAAATTACATCACCATAAAACTAATAATCAGTGCAAACTAAGTGCAGTTGATTTCCCGTAACGCTGGTAGATCACTTTTACGTAGTGTGTTACGGAGTAAGATCTACCAAACCGAGTCCTAGCTTAATCAATTTTTCGAGCTAGGGCAATCACTTGTGGTAATAATTTAGTATTTAGTTCTCGCTTCCGGTTGCAGTTTCTGAATTGCAATTACACAGGATTTTATTTTTACACGATTTTTTTTCGCTCGTATTTTTGATCGTGTGACTTCAATTTGCCACCAAACTCTTCGCAACATGTTTCAAAAAATCCAGAATAAATCAAAGAAAAATCACATGATAATTAATATACGTTAAATATTTAATATGAGTGGAAAATTGAAAAAATGTAAATCGTGTAAAAACAGAATCCAGTGTATCTTTACCCTGCAGATGGTTGAAAGGCTCGAATTCCCTTTGAGGCTAAACCGTATGCAGCGGAAGTAACTTTCCAAGCGATACTAAACTTCGGCCCCATCGTCCTAGACTGAACTGATTGCTAGAAAAATAAATCAAATTAGGGGCTCAAATACGTACTAACTCTTCATGAACTGGTGAACAATGTTAGTCAGAGGAACATACGAAAGTTCTTGTTACTGAACAAATTCTTTAGCTAGGAATGGTTTTGTACTTACTTGATACTTGATGGGCTACATCTCTTCGATGAATCTACGCCGAATGGAGTATCCTTCTCCATTGGACTCGATCCTGTGCCAATCGCTTCCAGTCGCCCTGAACGTTGAGCGTCCTCAGGTCCTCTTCAACTGCAAAAAGCCGTCGTGTACGCGGCCTTCCACGAAGCCTGCGGCCTCTTCCGGGTTCTCTACTAAATATTATCTTCGCTTGACGTTCTTCCGGTATAGGAACAACGTGACCAGCCCACCGTAGTCTGCCGTGTTGTATAAGCTTAATAATATCCAGCCCTTTATACACCTGGTACAATTCGTGATTCATCCGACGCCGCCAGAAACCGTTCTCCAGTTTACCGAGTATTGTCCGCAGCACCTTACGCTCAAACACACCGAGAGCTCTCCGATCAGCCTCCTTTAACGTCCATGTCTCATGGCCGTATGAAGCCACCGGAAGAATCAGAGTAGTATACAGCGCGAGTTTTGTTTTCGTTTGCAGACTACGGGACTTGGTTTGTATGTGGAGCTAAATCCCGGGTTTGTAGCTTTACTGGTGATATTGCAAGAAAATAGAAAACTTCTAGTTTTGCGAAGCAAAGAAGAAGAAGAAGAAGAAGAAGAAGCAGAATGAGTGTCGGAAACTTCAAAAGGCATGCGCTGTACGAAAAGTGATTGATGTCAACAATATTAATTTGCAATGTTCTGAAAACTCATATGTGAATATGTACATTATGTGGTAGACATTGATTTGAAAAATGTATTGGAGGTAACCACTTTCCCTTCGATAGGACTCGAACCCACGACCCTCACTGAGGGTGCTACAATAGATCTAATAACTTCGGCCAAAATGCCATTTTCTTCTACATGCCCATTTGTAGCCTCTCGGCTGCTCCGACGGGAAATAATCTTGGGGTAAGGATTAAGCTGAGCACGGGCTCGTTTAACGGAAATAGCTGTATCGCTCCCACTAGAACACCCTAGTCCACTTACCTTACAACGGGAACTCAATTCCACTGTCGTTCCTCCTTTGAAAGCAAAATATGCCAAACGATTTTCCGCCGTTAATTTGACCAAAGTAGAAATCCAACTACAAAGAGGCCCCAAACACGGAATCCGAACAAACCAAAGGTTGTATACCAGTAAACATGGCTGTGCGTCTTAAGGAAATGACCACCAATAGTTTAACTACATTCTAATGGTATGGAAATGCTAATAACATCTTCCAAACTTAGACGTACATGTTCATGATATAATTAAAGGCGAAAGTATAGAACTGATAGATCCGTTGGGATACGGCAACGTAGAACTTCACGTAGAAGTAATACACTCAAATAATTAATTAGAACATTCTATTGTTACTTAGTTCATTTTGAGCTTGAAAGATTATTCATGGAGGGTACTTGCGATTTTTCCGGGTTGCTGCGACATGTTGCCTAGAATGCTGTGGAGGGCCCTCCGATGTTTCGGTATACTTCTCGCCTGGATGGCGTTGGTGTTCGTCGGCGGATCTTGCTTAAGATGACTACGGCGGGGCTACGAGAATGACGGATGACCAAGCGGGACGCTCGTTGTGGTTTTCGTGCAGCTTACTACGGCCAGACGGAGAAGGATGAGCAATCTAGGCGATCGGTGAAACTTGCGTGGCGCTACGGCCGGCTGAATGATGAAGGGCCTATCTAGGCGATCGGCGTGACTTTTCCGGTTCTTTCTACGGCCGGGCGTATGATGGAACGGCCGGACGAATGATGGAATGGCCGGACGAATGATGGAATGGCCGGACGGATGATGAAATAGCCTACGGAACGCTTCGAGTCGCTTTTGAGAACGGACACGAAGCACCGAGAGCTTGTGTGATCGGGATACGACGGCGTAGGGGTGTTATTCAGTCTCCGATTTCACAAAATGGTGAACGAAATGGCGTCCAAGCTGGCTTACCGCTAGGCAGATTCCGTATCCTGGTTGTTCCGGTGGCTTTACTGTGGGCGAGAAAACAGGTTTTGATGCTCCAGAAAGCTTTCCGAAAGAAAAAGGCCCTAATTCGGACCAGACCCGATCAGGAATACATAACAAAATTATAACTCAATTCTATCAATGGTTGTTATTTAAAACAACGTGTGTTATAATTAGATAATTCGATAAAAATGTGTCTTCGGCCAGTTTTATTTCATATCAAAATTATGACAACATAAGTTATGTATATTTACACAAAATAATTGCCTACATTTTTTGGTATTGGAAAAAAGCGGAGGTAATCACCTCCAGTATAACTTGAATCAATGTTCGATGTTAATAGCTAGTACAAAGTTAATTGCTTACATTATGGATGGAAATCCGGCGTTGTAACGTACCACATTTTTATACGTGATGTAGGCAATTACCATGAAAGTAGATTTTTGTACCTCATAATCATATCAACGGTTGTTATAATGTTGATATGAAGCTAACAACCTCTGATATAATTATGTTACGGCTAGAGGGAATTTTGATATAATTTTTGTTATTTTAACAACTAACCAGCCAATTTTATAACACATTTTGTTACATTATTTTTCTGAAATAAATAACTCCCCTTGTTATAATTTTGTTATGCATTCTTGATCGGGGATGCGCAGAATTAGTCACTAATCGCGCACTTCTGTACCCTCCAATTTCCCTTTCAAAAAATTTAGCAATTCGATTTACCTTTTCTTCCTCATCGTATTTCCGCTCACTCTTAAAGCAAACTTTCCTTTTTACTTCTATTCACACTCTGTTGTATTATAACAAATTTTCTTAAACTTTATTTCGACGCGCACTTCTTAGTTCGTTGGCGGTTCTTACACGAAATAGGGATTTCTATTCTTCGATCGCTTTGCTGGCCTTAGAAAATCGAAAGGTGTTCCGAAGTCAACCCGAAGATATACGGCATCTTAAAGGTTGGCATCCCTCCCGATCAAGAATGCATAACAAAATTATAACAAGGGGAGTTATTTATTTCAGAAAAATAATGTAACAAAATGTGTAATAAAATTGGCTGGTTAGTTGTTAAAATTACAAAAAAATATATCAAAATTCCCTCTAGCCGTAACCAGGCTTGTAAAAAGTCATCTGCATGTCATTTGACTAATTTGTTCATAACTTTCTTTAGAAGCCAAATTTATTCCATAATTTTAGATGTACTCATAACGATTGAGTAGGGCTATATTTTTGTTCAAGGGTACATAGCTCTAAATATAACATCTGAGGCTGGAGAGTGAAAACTCTCCAAAATGTCACGTGTCATTTGACATAATGTCATTTGAATGACATTTTGCCTCCCACGCCCCAGATTACATATTTACAGCAATGTCTTGTTAGACAAAGTTGTAGGCACATTTAAGAGCTATAAGTTCGTCATACATCATGAATTGATAGCTACCTTCTGAAAAAAGTTCTGGGAAAATTATACAAACGAATGCAAATGACATTTTACAACACTGGCCGTAACATAATTATATTAGAGGTTGTTACCTTCATTTCAACATTATAACAACCGTTGATATGATTATGAGGTACAAAAATCTACTTTCATGGTAATTGCCTACATCACGTATAAAAATGTGGTACGCTGCAACGCCGGATTTCCATCCATAATGTAGGCAATTAACTTTGTACTAGCTATTAACATCGAACATAGATTCAAGTTATACTGGAGGTGATTACCTCTGCTTTTTGACGTAAACTATTTCCAATATAAAAAAAATGTAGGCAATTATTTTGTGTAAATATACATAACTACTGTTGTTATAATTTTGATATGAAATAAAGCTGGCCGAAGACACATTTTTATCGAATTATCTAATTGTAACACACGTTGTTTTAAATAACAACAATTGATAGAATTGAGTTATAATTTTGTTATGGATTCCTGATCGGGCTTCCTGCCAATGACAACCTGGCTCAAACCGCGAGTGAGTGGACGCGATGCTCACTACTTCGTCATTAACGATAAGCTCTGCACATTTTCAATTACAGCTAATGATTCCTCCACCAGTGAGGCCGTCCGTAATTTATCATAGAGGTGCGGAGTTTGGGTAGAGGCCTGAATAAGAGAAACGCGGATAGGTATGTGCCGCCAATCGAACCGTCAAAAAACAGCAGCCAATAGAGCAGGAGACCTGTCAAGCAGCCAAAATGTTGGCTCAAATACTGAAAACGGCCAAATTCGATTTTTAATTAAACGATTTTTAAATAAACAAAATTGAATGTATTTTACATTAATTTGCAATAATATTCCATTTGCAAATTCCATTGTTTATTGGATTCTATTGTTATGTGATGTGGACACGTAAAATAACGGATTGTGAGATTTTATCCACATAAAGCATTTCTTCCTTTTCATGTGTTGTTCTTTGATGAAGAAGATTGAATGCAGTGTTGGCGGGGTCATATTTTCTATCCGCGTTTCTCTTATTCAGGCCTCTAGTTTGGGTTTAGGTTCTCACTGGTGTAAGTGACATTTTTGTGAGAAAGCCAACAAGGCACTAAATTGGAACTTGCGGTTAAACATTCGACCAAACGATTTGTTAGGGCAAACGGCTTTGTCAGGAAAATGACTGGTTCGGCCTAATAACATTTTTGGCCAAACCATTTTTCACCTATCAACTGCTTCGACATAATGTTCAATTCGGACCCGTAATGCTGGGTAGACACCTTTACGTGGTGTGTTACGGGGTAAGATCTACCACGGTTACATTGCCAGCTACAGGCAAATCCTGACCCAACGAATACCTTCCTCATTATCCAACTCCGTGGTACTTATGAGGGTGTCGCTAAGTCGGTGGCCTCTAGTTAAGTAAGTACTACATCAACACTTCCTTCCTCTTCCTAGTTACGGTGAAGATGGGCGTGGCCAGGAGTAGTAATCCTCATGCTTTTGTTATTTTTGTTTAAGACTGGAATCAAGGACCACTCCCCTTCTTGATTTGGTTTTGTTTTTGGGAGAGAGATGGAAATACTAAAATATACGACCTCCTGAAAACAAAAAGGGCTGTAATCGCAACTTCGTCGACTGTCAAGACGTCCCGAATACTGACTGAAACCCCATGGAGCTATCGAGGGTAGTCGTATCTGAGACAGCAACAGATAAAATGCACAACACTATTCTCTACTCCACAAAGATCTCAGTAGGACCGAAAAGATCCTCCGCCGAAGTTGTGGGAATGCCATTACCTTCCTCAGGAAGGTTGATCTTCTGTTGTTCCAGAGCCGATCCTGACCGAGGACACTTCCTGTTCATTCCTTTACGTCGACCAGTGGGACGGCGCGATAGCGTTGAACCTCGTGTCCAACACGGTGGCGGTTTTGTCCTTTGATACCGCAGTGGCCAGGGATCCAGGCGAAACTAGTGTTCGGTGCCATAAAAGATATTTTAGTTACCAGATAAAGATTGTCGCTGTCGTCGCTGTCCGGAACATCTTTTGCTGGCGAGGAAAGAGGATCTAAATGTCAAGGAAGGAAAAATACATACGATTAGACAGTTAGGTACCACACATGTTTCGGACAGGAGAACAAAGGGAACCGAAGCAACAATCTTTATCTGGTAACTAAAATATCTTTTGGTGCCATGCTTGAGAGAATTCCTTAGATCCCGGAAGCACATTGCGGTGAGTTCAAGGGTCGACCTTCTCAGCTCCTCAGTGTTGGCGTCTCTTCGGAAACGGACGGCGATGGTTTTAACTACCTTAGCCGGAAGCATCAGCCAGCTTTTTACTCCTGTACCGGCAACTTTTCGTACGATCCGTTCAGCCTCGTCGAGGAGAGGCATCCTGTGCTACCCTGATGTAGCTGTGGCAAATGAAGCAGCTTTGCGGCATGTCGCTGCGAGGACTCAATGCTGGAAAGGAGTGATGCAGGGGTGAAAGAAAACAAACGGAGTCTAAACTAATATAATTAAATAATTATTAAAAACGGGCGACAGGACGTTGATAAGGTGTCTTTGGGCTGTGGTTTATACTGTCAATGAATTCTTCCCATAGTTTGTAGTTCGCCTCCCTGAAGACTTTTTTACATTGCCGGAACTCCTCCTTGTAACTTTCCAGGGCGTCTGGCCTGAGAGGCTCGTCGGTGTTAAGCCTTCTTAGTGCCTGAAGGACCTTACGTCTAGATTTGCCGAACGCCGAGTCTCCTCGGTCCTCCATCTAAGAATTCGATGGCCGAGACAACTGGTTACTAATTCCTTTATCTGATAGAGAAAAGATTACTTTTGTAGGACACATATCGTAGTTTTCACAGAAAATTATTGCTTCAGTGAGAATTTGATTTCCAATGTTTGTTTACAAAATAAAGTACCCTCAAACCGCAAATTGGTGCTTGCCAGTGAGATCAGAAAAAACGAACAGTGGGTAATGTCTATGACATAACCGCTAAGTGGACGTAGGACTTGACTTGACCATGCCTTCAAGATACATAATATGTCCAAATTTCTCACATCAACTATTTTGGATAAATAATCGGCGTTGCATACCATTCCTTGGCAAAATCTTCTCATCAAACCGACACAGAAATCAAATCTACCTCGAACAAGAATCATCAAAAACAATTCAGGAAGTATCTGTCCGGTCACGGAATATTAGCCTCGACAGCAACCTTCCCACTGAAGGACTGCCTGAAATAAGCCACAAGTTGGCCCAGCAGAGGATGTAGGGCTCCCTAATCCGTGCGATAGCGACTGAAGGAGAACATTATTTTTAACCCTTAGAGCCTTGAAAAAGGCTGTTTGCTTCGGCTAAGTGCAAAAAGTAAGAAAACGATCTTTTCAAATAACCGCGAATTTCTAGTGATGGTATAAAAAAGACTGAATGCTCTGCGAGCGAATGCACTTTTCTTTTATACCTAATTTTGAATCTTCTCTGCTTCCCAATTGGTGGGCCAATCAGCTAGTGTCTTATATACCGCTTCTTTGTCAGCCAAAGCGTCATCATCATCAACGCGTTCGAGAAGGGTTTCTTCTTTTTTACGCTTGTTGCTCGCTGCTGGCGTCTATTTCCTAACTAGACCTTTCGCTAGATACAGGCCAATAAGCCGGGCAAGCGAGGTTAGAATTGCAGTTCAGGTGGGAAGTACGTGTTCTTTTCTGAGACAACATTGTTAGAAGTAGAAGGAAGGAAACACCCGGACATGGGATTTCGGGTGATAAGATTTAGAATTGGTAACATGGGACGATCATTCAGTCACGTTCGCTTTGTGTGCGGTCAGTAGCAAACAATGTTTATCTAGATATTTTTTGATAGTTTATCAATGTTTTAGCTGTAATCGGTATTTTCTTTATCCAAATAAGATTAAGTGAGAGATTTGGACATCTTATGAATCTTTAAAGGCATGGTCAAGCGAAGTCCTTCGTCCACTTCGCGGTTAAATCAGAAAAAAATATCTACTGTTAGTTTTGACGCTATTTATGAAAATCACGCATAAAATTTTATCTCTAGAATATTGGATTTGGCACCCAAGTACAATTTCTATCCGGAAGGGTATTGAAAGCATTGATATTGATCTCTATTATTGGCTCTCGGAAGAACCGTTTGTTTTTTGGACATACATGCTGCATCATGTGGCTTTTCTTCAGCCTGTCTCGGCTCAGCACCGATGCCGGCCGGTCTCGGCTCGACTCTGCTGCTGCTGCCGGTATCTGCTCAGCATTGCTGCTTTGTCGGGTCTGTAGGGTGGACTGCTGATGTGCTGGCTAGGTTTCGGATGATGATGGTCGCTTTGATGGTGACGAGCCGAAAAGCGGTCGGTGCAGACTTCATTCCCTACTAAAAGCGCTGTTCCATCGATGATGCAGTTGCTTCGCTTGGCCCGGTCAGAGTGAAAGGAAAAAGTCGCGTTGCGCTATTTTATGGCTTCTCGGCAGACCCAGCGGCTGCTCATTCGCTGGTGTCTGCACCAATCAGAACGTGGTAATGGAATGATGCAAGAATTATGCGGTACCCATATTTATAGGTTCCCTTGAGCTCAATGTTTTTCATTGAAAACAGTTTCATGCCTATTGAAACAAGTTTTTCGGGTCTTATCAAGCATGGACATGGAAGGCATACTTGAAATCTTTCGATTGAGGGGCTTACCGCAGAAATTCGTCCACTGAGACGAACGCTATTAACGTTTAAAATCTTTCAACACAGCGTAACGCGGTCGATTTGAATATTTTGAAATTACACCCGGTATAGTAAAGAGAGACGTAAGTCCTACGTCAAAAAAATATGACAAACGCGATGCCTACGGTCATTAGGCCCAATGAGAAGTCTTCCTGTTTTCTCTTCTTTTCTTCCTTCTTATTTAATCGTTCTTCTTAGCACTTTCTTCCTTTTCTTTTTCCTTTGACGACTGCTCCTTTTTTGCCTTTCCCGTACACCAAGGTGAAACGAAAAGGCTGTATATTCACTTCCAAGACGATTTTGTGATAGAAGGCCCGGAGACCCATAGTGTTATATACCAATCGACTCAGCTCGGCGAATTGAGATAATGTCTGTCTGTATGTGTGTGTGTGTGTGCGTGTGTGTGTATGTATGTGCGCAAAATAAAACTCATTCATCTTTTAGGCACTTTCCTTTCCTACTGAAAATTGGCCAGATGTGACTATGGGATCAAAAGTTATGGCCAAAATACGATTTCTGTACAAAAAACACGCTAAGAAAATCTCACTCAAGTCTTTTTAGTACATATAATGCACGAGAAAGGCACAAACATCTCTAGATGGATGAATCAGGGTTTTTCTTCTATTATTTCTTGTCAATTCTTCTCACTTCTTTCTTCATACTTCTTCCTTTCTTATTCTTGCTATCTTTTTCTTCTCTCTTCTTCTTTATTTCTTCTTCTTTATTCCTTTTGTTTTGTTTTTCATTTTTTCTTTATCGTTCTTCCTTCTTATTACTTCTTTTTTCTCGCTTTCTCCTTTCCCGCTTCTCATTTCTTGCTTTTCGGGTTTTATTTTTCTTTTCTCATTTTTCACGTATGACTACTCGCTTTCCATTTCTCATTGGATTAGGTCCAATTCCAAGACCACTCGGCCTGAGTCGGAGCATATTTTTCTGCCATATTGTTGATGAGAATGTTTTCCAGGTACAAAAATGCAAGCAAAATGGAAATAAAAATAGTATATTTGTGCAATCTGGTAATTAAATGCTACCAGAATATGAATATTGGTGGAATTGATAGGAAAATATTAATACTTACTTATGGGTCCTCCGGTGGTGCAAAGGGCTAACTTGAAAGCGATGTCCTGCTATCGCTTTAACCAGCTTATGGATTTCGGTCGACTTTTTTAATTGCTTTATTGAGGCTTCGCCGCCATGAGTCTCTGGGTCTGCCTCTGCTTGTTTACAGATTCCGATTCTGCCCCTGCTTAAGGTGTGCCCGACCCAGTCCCACTTCTGATCCCGAATTTGTGTAGCTTTCGGCCTCTGGTGACAACGACGATGGAGCTCGTTGTTTGAGATCCAGTTGTGTTGTGAGATCACCAGGTCCGAATTATGTACGGCAGGCATCTGTTGATGAACACCTGCTGGCAGCCATTGAGTGTTCTCCACTGATACACATTTTATTATGCTAGCGTATAACTGCACAGATTTCACGTTACAGTTGAAGATTCGGATTTTGGTCCTTCCGCTTAAATGCCCGCTTTCCCATATATTTCTCAAAGTCGCAAAGGCAGCCCCTGCTTTCTCGATCCGTACGCCTATGTCGATCTTGGAAGGAAAATATTAGTGCTGTCCAATGAGCAGCTCGAAGTAGCTCGAAGTTGTTCCCGTCCTGCTCGTTCTTTTTTGTCAACAAACGGGCATGAGCGTGACAGGAACAACTTCAAGCTACTTCGAGCTGCTCATTGGACAGCATTATTACTTCGAACATTTTTGTTTGTAACGTACGTTGTCTACGTGACACCGTGGGCCTATGGGTCTAAGGCCCTTCCTTTAGAAAAATGTATTGGAATCTTTTACATACTCAGATAAAAATATGTTGTAATTTTAAATGTGTTTCCATCTACATATTTGGAGCATGCATATAAACGCAATAATTAATCGAACTTACTGTTATTTCATATCGAAATGCAATCCAATTTAACTAAATATGGAATGTTCATTTGTTTCACCCCATTCTGCTGTGTATGGCGTTATTTTCTCTACCTTTGATCCAAATTATGAACATTTAGTCCAAATTATATTTAACATACTTTTGCATCAAACAATAATATTAATGCAACCCATTTGTGTTTTTCAGTAACTTTCCTGTGACAGTTGAAAAATGACGACTCCAAATGCAGATATGATGATAAAGATGGAAGGAACCGAAATCCAGTCCTATCTGGAGTCGTTCAATAAAGAAATTGGCGAAGGCGAGAACGACGTCGAGTCCCAAGTGAATGAAGAGGATGAAGACGATGACGATGAGGATGCAGGATGCTATTTTGTAGACCAGAGTGGCAATTACTACTATCAGGCTACCAAAGACTCCGAACCGGTTTTAACCACGGCTCCACCAGATGGAGAAATTGAAGAGGAAGAAGAAGAAGTAGAAGAAGAAGTGACTACGGAAGACCACAGCTTGACACAACCCAAAAAAGAGGATAGCAAGGATATAAGCTACGTACTGATCATGCAAGACGAAGCGCAGAAGGAGGAACCACCGCAAGAAAATGATGAAGAAGTAGAGGAAAACGTTTATGAATTTGAAGATCTTGAATTGACGGAGATATCGAAAGCAGGCAGTAGTAAAGTAGTTAGGCTCACGCAAGCCAAGAGTGGCTCGAAACATATGTGCAATTATTGCAACTACACGACCAACAAACGTTTCCTGTTGGCACGTCATATGAAATCACACTCGGAAGATCGCCCTCACAAGTGTTCCGTTTGCGAACGAGGCTTCAAAACCCTGGCATCCCTACAAAATCACGTTAACACCCACACCGGAACCAAACCACATCACTGTAAACACTGTGAAAGCACGTTCACCACGTCCGGTGAGCTTGTGAGACACGTGCGCTACCGTCATACACTTGAAAAACCTCATAAATGTCCCGAGTGCGATTACGCCAGTGTTGAACTGAGCAAACTGAAGCGTCACATCCGGTGTCACACCGGCGAACGCCCGTATCAGTGTCCCCATTGTACCTACGCTTCGCCAGATACGTTCAAGTTGAAAAGACACTTGCGGATTCACACCGGAGAGAAACCCTACGAATGTGATGTCTGCCATGCACGATTCACCCAGTCCAACTCACTAAAGGCACACAAGTTGATTCACCAAGGTAAGTTTAGATGATTAGTAATTAGTTTGAAACTTCTGACTGGATAATGGAATTACACCGCGATGTGTCTTAATGCCAATCTTCAAAAAACAGTGCCAGTCACAATGGTTCGCTGATTGGAATTAGGGTACTTTATGGTACACTCGTTTATACATTTGATGGGTTTTGGTATTCCGAAATTAATCTAAGTCTTATGTTTTAAAAATAATATTTACAGTTGGCGACAAACCGGTGTTTCATTGTGAACTTTGTCCCACGACATGCGGTCGAAAAACGGACCTCCGCATTCACATCCAAAAACTACATACCCCTGTGGAGAAACCCCTCAAGTGTCGGCGGTGCAACAAAGTGTACCAGGACCGTTACACCTACAAAATGCACACCAAAACACACGAGGGCGAAAAATGTTACAAATGCGACCTCTGCCCATACGCTTCGATTTCGGCGCGCCATCTCGAGTCGCACATCCTGGTGCATACGGATCAGAAACCATTTCAGTGCGAAATGTGCGAGCAATCCTTCCGGCAAAAGCAGCTGCTGCGGCGCCATATCAATCTATACCATAATCCAGACTATGTGCAGCCAACTCCGAAGGACAAAACGCACAAATGTCCCAACTGTCCACGCTCGTTCCGGCATAAGGGTAATCTAATTCGGCATATGGCTTTACACGATCCTGAGTCGTCGGCATATGAGGAAAAGCAAGCCCTCAAAGAAGGGCGCCAGAAAAAGGTTAACATCACCTTGGAACAAGTGGATGAATTCGAAACTGAAGAGGAAGATGAGGCAGAAGAGGAAGATGATGACGAGGAGACAGAGGAAGAAATGATGACAGTCGAGGGTGAAGACGGCCAATATGTTGTGCTGGAAGTTATTCAACTACAAGATGAGGAGGAGCAAAAGCCAAAACCGGTTATTAAAACAGACACAGATGTCGCTTTTGAGGAAGTCAACATTCCGGAAGATCGGGACGCACTAGCGGGAACCACTACAGATTTCATTCTTAGTGAAGGTATTTTTGAAGCTTGCCACACTTAGACAAATTCCAAAATCCTTTTTTTTTGCATTTTCTTGCTACAATTATCTTTACTGTGTACACAGTATTTTTTTAAATTTATTTTCTTACTATCGGTCCCAGTATTCGTTTGCTCTAAAATGTAATCCCCTCATACTCATGCATATTTTGTCCTCGCAGATTTGACCAATCAGATGCTTATGAGCTCGTACCAACCACCTGCAAAGAAAGCGCGTTACGAATCGGTATCACAGAGCACCGACATTGAGAAAGATATGAGCAACTGTTTCGGATTTGATGTAAGTATATCGCCTTATATAAAGGTTTTTTTTTTAACAAATACGCATGTTAATTCTAATAATTTCCATTTCTATCATAACCAGGACGACGAAGATGACTCAGAAGGTAAACCAAACATTACCTTGCTCCACTGAAGAGTTAGATGATGCACAACACTGAATTGTTAACGTCGAGTATGATACATATATCAAACGATAATAAAGCAATGCAGGCTGCTTTACGTTAATAATCAACAACCCTAGTCAAAGTGATTTTTAAGGCACTTTGTAAGCGCTTGGTATATTGATTTAGTTTCTTTTTATTCACATGAGTATTGTTTGTAGACTACTGTGGATTGTACTTGCAAAAATAAGTATAATGAGATATCGGTTTTCTTCAAGCACACGCTTGTAATTTTCAGTTGAAAACAGTTAAATTTTAATGTAGGTAGATATGGTTAAAATGAATACAATCTCTTGAAAATTTGAAAAAAAAATCTTGAGTTTTTTTTTATATCCCCGCCTTTTATATGCTTATTGTTATTATGCCTACCCGCATATTATGCCTATCACCCTTATTCTTGTTTACGTACGAACGCGCTTTCGAACGAAAGTTGATGCACATTCTCGTTTACGCCAGCAAAATCAAATGGGATAACGATTCAAACAAACTGCATTCGTTCGGATGTTTCGTTCGAATATTTCGTTCGTCGATAAACCAGAATAGGGGTGGTATGGCTACTGCGTAGCGTTACACCATTGTATTGCGGTAAATATGAGGCTATTCAGACACTATGTGATTAACAAGAGGGGCCTCCGTATCTTATGGCAGAACCACGTGGTTTTATTATATCAAACTTTGATGACACAAAAAGTACTCAACAAATCACTTAAAAAAATGAAACACCAACTTACCAACTCCTTTTAGACTGATCATCTCAAATAATTCATATAAACTTTGGTTTTGGATTGCAATCCAAAATTTACCTAAATTTACCCAATTGGAATGCAATCCAAAACCAAAGTTTATATGAATTCCTTGAGATGATCATTCTAAAAGGAGTTGGTGAGTATCGAAAATCACTGGGACTCCCACATAAGGCTGAAAGGTTGAAAAGGTAAAAATCGAAAGGCTAAAAAATTGAGAGAAACCGATTTTAATAGAATAATTCATATTTGACGTTAATATGGGCACAAACTAAAATTGGTTCCTAAAATGAAGAATCAAAATTCGATTTTCTTTCAGGGGCGCGTTAGTTTTTATTTTGACTCATAAGTCGAAAGGAACATGGTTTAATTTGAATTTAAAAAATAGATGGAAAATGCTTCCACGACATTTTCGGTCTTGTTTGACGTACCGAATAATATGATTCAAACTATAGATAGTAGAATCTACACTGAAAACCAAAACTACCCAAAAGTGGGTTGTTTGCACTCAAAACTGTAGTTTGGGCCAATAAACCAAATTTGAGTAAAAAGACTATTCTGGCACTAGGCAGTTTGCCTTTAATCACATGTAAACAATATTGAAAAAATTGATTTTACTCAAATTTGGGTTATTGGGCTGAGCAACCCCGGTGAGGTGCTTGTATCTTGCTCTAGTTTTGACAACAATCATGAGAAAGAAAGGGAAAACTACCCAAATTTGGGTCAATTTTTCTGCGATATTCTCATCAGTGAGTATATTGAACTCAAACTTTGGGTTGATTTATGTGTCCGTGTATACTGCCGTGAATCGCATATCTGTTCCATCTTTGCTGGGTTTCCTATTCATATGGGACAAATATTCGATTCACGGCAGTATAGATGAGCAAAATCTATAGACCGGATAGTCTGCATACCGTATCGAACGACAGCGGCCAACGATGCATAAACTTTGCAGCCTCCCGCGAAATGGTAGTCCGGAGCACCTTCTTTCCCCACAAAAATATCCACAAGGCCACATGGAGATCACCTAACCAAGAAACGGAAAACCAAATCGACCACGTTCTAATCGACGGTAAATTCTTCTCCGACATCACGAACGTCCGCACTTACCGCAGTGCGAATATTGAATCCGACCACTACCTCGTTGCAGTATGCCGGCGCTCAAAACTCTCGACGGTGTACAACACGCGTCGAAGTCGGACGCCGCGGCTTAACATTGGGCGACTACAAGACGGTAGACTAGCCCAAGAATACGCGCAGCAGCTGGAAGTGGCACTCCCAACGGAGAAGCAGCTAGGCGCAGCGTCTCTTGAAGATGGCTGGAGAGACATCGATCCGCGGGTTTATGGGCACCACGGACCAGCTCTTCACCATTCGCCAAGTACTGCAGAAATACAACGAATACAACGTGCCCACACATCATCTATTCATCGACTTCAAGCCGCATATGATACAATCGATCGGGACCCGCTATGGCAGCTAATGCACGAACACGGATTTCCGGATAAACTGATACGGTTGATCAAAGCGACGATGGATCGGGTGATGTGCGTATTTCGAGTTTCAGGGGCATTCTCGAGTCCCTTCGAAGCCCGCAGAGGGTTACGGCAAGGTGATGGTCTTTCGTGTCTGCTATTCAATATCGCTTTGGAAGGGGTAATACAAGAAGCATTGATTAACACGAGTGGTACAATTTTCAATAAGTCCGTCCAGCTATTTGGCTTCGCCGACGACATAGATATTATGGCACATAACTTTGAGAAGATGGAGGAAGCCTACATCAGACTGAAAAGGGAAGCTAAGCACATCGGACTAGTCTTCAACACGTCGAAGACGAAGTACAGGGTTCAAGAGAAGACAATGTGAGCCACCCAGCTCGAGTTTGCATCGGTGGTGACGAAATCGAGGTGGTAGAAGAATTTGTGTACTTGGGCTCACTGGTGACTACCGAAAATGATACCAGCAGAGAAATTCGGAGACGCATAGTGGCTGGAAATCGTACGTACTTTGGACTCCGCAAGACGCTCCGATCGAATAGAGTTCGCCGCCGTACCAAACTGGCAATCTACAAAACGCTCATTAGACCGGTAGTCCTCTACGGACACGAGACCTGGAAAATGCTCGTGGAGGACCAACGCGAGTTTTCAAAGGAAAGTGGTGCGTACCATCTATGCGGTAGAGTGCAGATGGCGGACGATACGTGGAGGAGGCGAATGAACCACGAGTTGCATGAGCTGCTGGGAGAACCATCCATCGTTCACACCGCGAAAATCGAACGACTGCGGTGGGCCGGGCACGTAGCCAGAATGTCGGACAGTAACCCGGTGAAAATGGTTCTCGATAACGATCTGACGGGCACAAGAAGGCGAGGTGCGCAGCGGCAAGGTGGAAGATGACTTGCGGACCCTCCGTAGACTTTAGATAAATAAATAAAATAAAACTTTAACACCTAACTTCATTTCATTTCATTTCATTTATTTAGTTAACATCTAAACAGATAACACTGAATCAACAATTTGACGCCACAATACACGGTTCGAGGCCGCATCTCTCCATCCTCGGATACGCCCCACGCTCGCCAAGTCGTTCTGCACCTGGTCTGCCCATCTCGCTCGCTGCGCTCCACGCCGTCTCGTACCTGCCGGATCGGAAGCGAACACCATCTTTGCAGGGTTGCTGTCCAGCATTCTTGCAACATGTCCTGCCCATCGTACCCTTCCGGCTTTAGCTACCTTCTGGATACTGGGTTCGCCGTAGAGTTGGGCGAGCTCATGGTTCATTCTTCGCCGCCACACACCGTCTTCTTGTACACCGCCAAAGATGGTCCTAAGCACCCGTCTCTCGAATACTCCGAGTGCTTGCAAGTCCTCCTCGAGCATTGTCCATGTTTCATGTCCGTAGAGGACTACCGGTCTTATTAACGTCTTGTACATGACACATTTGGTGCGGTGGCGAATCTTTTCGACCGCAGTTTCTTCTGGAGCCCGTAGTAGGCCCGACTTCCACAGATGATGCGCCTTCGTATTTCACGACTAACGTTGTTGTCAGCCGTTAGCAAGGATCCGAGGTAGACGAATTCCTCGACCACCTCGAAGGTATCCCCGTCTATCGTAACACTGCTTCCCAGGCGGGCCCTGTCGCGCTCGGTTCCGCCCACAAGCATGTACTTTGTCTTTGACGCATTCACCACCAGTCCAACTTTTGTTGCTTCACGTTTCAGGCGGGTGTACAGTTCTGCCACCTTTGCAAATGTTCGGCCGACAATGTCCATGTCATCCGCGAAGCAAATAAATTGACTGGATCTGTTGAAAATCGTACCCCGGCTGTTACACCCGGCTCTCCGCATGACACCTTCTAGCGCAATGTTGAACAACAGGCACGAAAGTCCGTCACCTTGTCTTAGTCCCCGGCGCGATTCGAACGAACTGGAGTGTTCGCCCGAAATCTTCACACAGTTTTGCACACCATCCACCGTTGCTTTGATCAGTCTGGTAAGCTTCCCAGGAAGCTGTTCTCGTCCATAATTTTCCATGGCTCTACGCGGTCTATACTGTCGTATGCCGCCTTGAAATCAACGAACAGATGGTGCGTTGGGACCTGGTATTCACGGCATTTTTGAAGGATTTGCCGTACAGTAAAGATCTGGTCCGTTGTCGAGCGACCGTCAACGAAGCCGGCTTGATAACTTCCACGAACTCGTTCACTAATGGTGACAGACGACGGAAGATGATCTGGGATATCACTTTGTAGGCGGCATTAAGGATGGTGATCGCTCGAAAGTTCTCACACTCCAGTTTGTCGCCTTTCTTGTAGATGGGGCATATAACCCCTTCCTTCCACCTCCGGTAGCTGTTCGGTTTCCCAGATTCTGACTATCAGTTTGTGCAGGCAAGTGGCCAGCTTTTCCGGGCCCATCTTGATGAGCTCAGCTCCGATACCATCCTTACCAGCTGCTTTATTGGTCTTTAGCTGTTGAATGGCATCCTTAACTTCCCTCAAGGTGGGGGCTGGTTGGCTTCCATCGTCCGCTGAACTGACGTAGTCATCTCCTCCGCTGCCTTGACTTTCACTGCCTGTACTCTCAGCGCCATTCAGATGTTCCTCGTAGTGCTGCTTCCACCTTTCGATCACCACACGTTCGTCCGTCAAGATGCTCCCATCGTTATCCCGGCACATTTCGGCTCGCGGCACGAAGCCTTTGCGGGATGCGTTGAGCTTCTGATAGAACTTGCGTGTATCTTGAGAACGGCACAGCTGTTCCATCTCCTCGCACTCCGCTTCTTCCAGGCGGCGTTTCTTCTCCTGAAAAAGGCGGGTCTGCTGTCTCCGCTTCCGTCTATAACGTTCCACGTTCTGCCGGGTACCTTGCTGCAGCGCGACCGCCCGCGCTGCGTCCTTCTCCTCCAGAATCTGTCTGCACTCTTCGTCGAACCAATCGTTCCGTCGACTTCGACCCATATACCCGACGTTGTTCTCCGCAGCGTCGTTAATGGCTGCTTTGACTGTATTCCAGCAGTCCTCAAGAGGGGCCCCATCGAGCTCACCCTCTTCCGGCAACGCTGCCTCGAGATGCTGCGCGTATGCAGTGGCGACATCAGGTTGCTTCAGTCGCTCTAGGTCGTACCGCGGCGGTCGTCGGTACCGAACATTGTTGATGACGGATAGTTTTGGGCGCAGTTTAACCATCACCAGATAGTGGTCAGAGTCGATGTTAGCGCCACGATATGTTCTGACGTCGATAATGTCGGAGAAGTGCCGTCCATCAATCAGAACGTGGTCGATTTGTGATTCTGTCTGCAGTGGTGATCTCCAGGTGTACCGATACGGGAGGCTGTGTTGGAAGTAGGTGCTGCGAATGGCCATATTCTTGGAGGCGGCGAAATCAATTAGTCGTAGGCCGTTTTCGTTCGTCAGCCGGTGAGCGCTGGACTTTCCAATAGTCGGTCTAAACTCCTCCTCTTGGCCGACCTGAGCGTTCAAATCTCCTATGATGATTTTGACGTCGTGGCTTGGGCAGCTGTCGTACTCACGTTCCAGTTGCGCGTAGAATGCGTCCTTATCATCATCAGTGCTTCCGGAGTGTGGGCTATGGACGTTGATTATGCTGAAGTTGAAGAACCGGCCTTTGATCCTCAACTTGCACATTCTTTCATTGATCGGCCACCACCCGATCACGCGCCTTTGCATATCGCCCATCACTATGAAAGCTGTTCCCAGCTCGTGTGTGTTGCCGCAGCTCTGATAGATGGTATGATTACCTCTAAACGTTCGCACCATTGATCCCTTCCAACAAACCTCCTGCAGCGCTACGATGCCGAATCCACGGTCCTTGAGCACATCGGCGAGTATGCGTGTGCTCCCGATGAAGTTGAGAGATTTGCAGTTCCACGAACCGAGTTTCCAATCGCTAGTCCTTTTCGTCGCAGTGGTCTTCGTCGATGGTTCCGGTCCATACTCTCTTGTTGATTGTTCGTTGCTTAAGATTTTTAAAGGCTGGCTTGCAGGGCCTGACACCAAACCCCTAAATTTCCGGAGGACCATTCCTCCTTATTTCCGGTGGACCATGGTGCACAGTTTCACTTAGAGTCCCTCGCTGGCACTCGGACGATGATCAGCCGCCCCTAACATGGAGAACAGACGCTGTTGTGAGCCGATCCTGACATGGAGAACAGACGCTCAATAAGATTTGCACCTCCGGAGAGGAGCAAACCCCCCCTTCCCTGTCAGCATACGACCATAGTTCCCACCGGGGTTGGTTACCCCATCTTCCCTAAGGTTGCTCGTATCCCGGCCAGCACCGCGGGGAGGTAGGGATAGGAGTTGCTGGGTAAGAGGCTAAGGACCGCGAGATGGGGTCTATTTTATTCCTTCAGGTACGCGAAGTACCAATGGTACGCTTTACCCAGCATTTGCCGTGCCAACACCTAACTTATGACAAGTCATTCAATATGGAATAACTTCGTCTTTTTGTTCAATGGCTCTACCTAGACCGGACCGTCAATCTCCGGATTGGCAATCCTATGCCTTTGCTCGCAAGGCTACTATAGACCCCATATATGGAATAACAATTGCTGCAAATATACTGCGACCCGCTTCAACAGTAATAAATTCCTGTGCGATCCTTGATAGTAGGCATGATAGGGACAACTGAATTAGAACATCCGTTTCGGGGTTAATTTATCGTAAATTATATCTTTTGAACAGTATGGATGGGATGCTAGTAGCCTATTCAGATTACGACCATTTACGAGGTATTTAAGATGAAATTGACAAGGGAAGATCCATGAATTACGTAACGCAAAAATTGGGAATTTTCAACCCCCTCCCCCCTATGTCACACTTTTTGTATGAAACATCTGAACATTTTGTATGGATCGTCACACTTTGACCAACCCACGTCCCCACTCTAAGCGTTACGCAATTTGTGGACGCTCCCCAATGAGAAATGAAATGAAAATAAAATGAGTGAACTTTGACATCAAGATACTCTTTATCATGTCAATAAATTCCAGGTGTAACAGCCGAGGTACGATTTTCAACAGATCCAGTCAATTTATTGGTTTCGCGGATGATATGGACATTGTCGGCCGAACATTTGCAAACGTGGCAGAACTGTACAGTGTACACCCGCATGAAGCGTAAAGTAACAAAAGTGGGACTGGTGGTGAATGCGTCGAAGACAAAGTACATGCCTGTGGGCGGAACCGAGCACGACAGGGCCCGCCTGGGAAGACGGGATACCTTCGAGGTGGTCGATGAATTTGTCTACCTTGGATCCTTGCTAACGAATGATAACAATGTTAGTCGTGAAATACGAAGGCGCATCATCTGTGGAAGTCGGACCTACTACGGGCTCCAGAAGAAACTGCCGGTAGTCCTCTACGGACATGAAAAATGGACACACACACTTACAAACACTCGGAGTATTCGAGAGACGGGTGCTTAGGACCATCTTCCGTTTCTGGTTTCATTTTCGAAGTTATTTCCGGAAGATTTTCAGAAGAAATCCCAAGAAATTACGCAAGAATTCTTTTAGGAATTTTCTTAGAAATTTTTGCAGAAATTTAAGAATGTCAGATATTTTTTCAGAAATTGATTTGTAAATTCCTTTGTAAATTCTCTTAAGAATTCCATTGGAAAATTCTTCAGGAATTCCTTAGGAAACCTACAGAAATAGTTTCAAGACCTACCTGCCGAAATTGTTTTAGGGAAAATCATTGACAAATTTCCTAAGAAATTCCTCGGAAAGTTCGAATTATTCCGAAAAATTCCATCGGAAATGCTTGTAGAGATTGCTTCCAAAATTCATTTAGGGTTTTTTTTCCGAAATTCTTTTTTTTTAGAAATTCCTGCGGAACATCCTTTAAGAATTCCTTTGTATATTCCATTGGAAATAGGTTTAGAATTTATTTATTTATTTATTTCTTCGTCTTGAATTATAAAAAACTCCTCAGACTGCTTCTTATCGAATATTTCTTATTCTATTCTTAAAAACTAGTTTAGACAAATTAAAATCAAAAACAGCACTTGCACTATTAAACGACCGAAAACAGTTTTCCAGAGGGTTGTTAAAACCATATGACGTCCTGTGACGCTGAATCATAATAAGATCGCGATCACGCAGATGCCGAGAAGGAGCGTAAAACGTAACGTTTTGCAATAAATATGGACACTGCACGACATTTTTTAAAATATCAAAAACAAACAGCCTTTGCAGATTAGTCCGACGAAGCCCAAGTGTCTCCAGGCCTATAAGTTTACAGCGGCTGGAATAGTCCGGGAGGTTTACAGGATCATTCCAGGGAAGCCGACGGAGGGCGTATCTGATGAAACATCGTTGAACCTTTTCAATCCTGATAGATTGTGTCACGTGGTATGGGGACCACACACATACTGCATACTCCAAGATACTTCGCACCGTTGAACAGTACAGTGCTTTGAGTGCATAGATGTCCGTGAAGTCCTTTGTATATTCCTACGGAAAACCCTTCAGAAATTCCTTTAAGGATACCATGTGGAAAACGATACTGAAAACCAGAAATAATAGCCTTTCGAAACAATTTTGTTGTACGAGAAAGGCAAAAACGCGTGATTTTGAGGAGGAAAACATTTATGAAATATGCAAAAATATCCACTGTCTAGCGGTCGGAATTGAACCAATACCTCCCAGTACACTAGACGTGTGCTCTACCAGTAGGGTACGATAAATTTAATGCTACCCTCATAAGTTTGGGTACGATTCCCACCGGTAGGCAGTGGGTATTTCTGAATATTTCATAAATATTCTCCTTCTCGAAAACACATGTTTTTTGGTCTTCAGTATCGTTTTCCACATAGTAAAATATAAGACGAATGTCGATAATCTAATCTTTTTTAGATGACACCTACTGAAACCTTCCAATTTTTTTTACAAGTTTTCTTTTTTTAAATTTCTTTATGAATTCTTTTGGAAATTGCTTTAGGAATTCCTACCGAAATTGAATTAGGAACTCCTTCAATTTGTAATTAATTTGTATCAGCAATTATTTCAGGATTTTCTCAAACAAATTCTTTCAGTAATTCCTTAAGCAATCCTTCTCGAAACTCTAGGAAGATATTCCTTCGAAATTCCTCATATCCGAAAACTCCTTCAGGATCAGGGAAAATATTTGATTTAGAGGGTCACATGCCTCATCGTTCCCCAGCTTAACTCAGTCAGTGATACTAATATAATAATAAATATACTAAACAACCACCATTTTAACTAGGAACGATTCCAACGGCTAAGCCATGTCAAATCCATTGAGAAGACAATCTGAATGTCCCTTGGATAACATGTGGACTGAATCGATTATCATTAGGGCGGTGCTTAACTAATGAGAAGTTTATATGGAAAAATGAATGTAGTAACAGCGAAATCCAGTATTGTAATGCTAGATGCGTTATAAATGACTAAGAGCCATGAAGTTCAATCAGCTCTCAACTTTGTAAGATCTTGGTGTTTTGGAATAAAAATGTATGGAGAATTTATTTTTCTATATTAAATTAAGTTCACTTCAAATTGTTTCATTTCCAATGTTCCATAGTAATTTAAATAAAAACTATTATTAATAGGAGCTAGATTTATTATTATTAAATCTGCCCATCGACACGCCGTCGACAATTCGCAATGGTTAAAGCACCTTGACGTGATATCTGGCGTCAGGAGAGAAGAAAAAGAGGAGACGAGTCCGGCTTCCTACTCAGATGTGCTGATCGAGGTCGTTCTCTTGTGTCGTGGCTTTCGATAGAAGCAGTCGATTCCCGCGAGTGAGAAATCCAGAAAATTAAACTGTGAACTCGATGATAAAAAACCAACTGTCTAAATCCCCGAAAGTACTATTCTGTGGTGTCGGTTCGTGTCTGGGACTTCCGTGAAGGTCGAGTGTCGTACCACAGTTACTCCGGTTTTAACGGGCGAACAAGTAAAAGTTATCCGTCCTCCCGACCGCGTGTGATCGAGTGAGCCCGAGGTTGTCCCAAAAGAACCCACGTGAATAACACGACAATTGTGGCCAACGTGCGTTTAAAGACCCGCCGATTAAGAACCCGCGAGTTCTAGCACCCGTTTTCAAGTGCGTCCGTCTAAAACACAGTCCGGATCCTCTAGGGTTACCCATATTGCGTGTGCACCGCGTGGAGGCTGTGGTTAACCTCCAAAACCCGCCCCAACTCAAGGAGTAGAGTGAACCAGGCGTCCAGCATTCGACAGCGTAGAGCCATCGTAACAGTAATTTTGAAGGCTAGGCAGCCTCTGGGATGAAATTCCGGTAAGTCTGCATGCTTTGTTTTAGCCTTGGCAAACCCGTAACTTATAAAATATAAAAATTATTTAATTCAAAATGAAATAAAAAGAATGATATGGGAATGCCAATACCATCTTCCAAACTTAGATGTTACGACAGTACGACAGACACTAAAAATTTCCCTCGGCTCGTTTTAAAAATCCATTCTTTGATGCCTGCCCCGTATCCTTATAGAAATTTTAATCTGAATTTACCTAATACTTTTGCTTGTAATTATATTAGGTATCTGGAATTGGTATTCTAAGTTTGGATGATAATATTTGCATATCCATATCACTGTAAAATGTGTAGCTTCAAACAGAAATAGTACACGTATCTCATTAATCAACGTATAACACGCTTGCGTTACAAAACTAGAGCGAAATTAAAGGCACTTACGAATAAAGAGATAATACATTTCTGTATTAACTTTTCTCAAAAATCCCTTAGTGTATTGCCGCTTTGGACGGATAATTTCACCTACTTATTTACATACCCCTATGTCTGAAAACTGTGCAATTGTATGCAAGACGGATCAAATGGTTGTGTCAGAGTCTTCACCGGTCAATTTACGACCGTTCTTGGCGGCTTGGCTGCAATTTATAGTTTCCAAACTGCACGTTTACCATTTCTCTTTCCTTGTTCTTTCCTTCAGCAAAACATGGCAAAGCACGGTGAAGTTTGGAAATCCATTCCGGAGGAACGGCTCCGATCGTCCGCCCTACGATAGCTTAGTTCAAGCCAATGTTGCTTGCTACGGGTATGGCCGTGTTGCCGGGCACTTGCCAAATGGAAGCCTCCAACCAGTTGTAACAAAATATGTTTAATTGCAACAATTAGAACATGCTGTTGGAAAACCGTCGATTCAGTATATGCATATCAGGTGAAACGGCTGGGAGTGACGAAAGGGTCTGGGCCATCATCGGTCTGACCACCGCACCATGCAGTGCCAGCGGAAAACAACCGACTGCAGTTGCATTGGCATTGGGTTAATGAATACCTATCGGTAGAGGTGGATTACAGTATCAAGCAATTCAATACCAACTGCTGAATATAGGATTTACGATGACGACAACGGTCCAAGCATCTCGCGATCAGCATTGCTGCTAGTTCACGCGACAACAATGTTATCAGTCATCTCAATCATGTCGACATGGATGACATAAAGAGGGATAATTAGTGGCAATCTTTCCTTGTTAAATGCGATTTTGACGAATTAGCTTGTTTATGAAAGAAAAAGAAAAATGAATATACTTAAAACTTCAGCAATTTCTCATAGTTTATTATGAAATTAAATTTGAATATATTTTTTAAACTCAATTGTATGGTAGTGCATGGATGGCATTTTAGGATCTCACTGCACCACCAACAATTAGGCGTCATCTCGCGTACCAGTTATCGATTGCATTCAAAATCTTATACAGGTATTATTGTCAATTTGTATTGTCTTGGCATTAAAATAATCGAAATTATTATTCATTCGAATCTCGTTATTAGAACATGCTGGAGTAACGGTTTTTGGTACTTTACCTAATTATGCAAAGTTTTCCAATACCTTGTGGTAAGGAATAGGTAAAGAGTATTGGATATTGAATATCTCAACCAAGTATTTCGAAGCTGATTTCTGCTGCGCAGTCTGCGTCGCTATAGACAGTATTTATTACCATTCCACGTGATCCCTTCACGAAGCTCACCTGTAGGATGTTAGGCGACAGTATTCCAGGTGTGAGATATGATGGTAGTAGAGAAAAAGAACCAGTTTATTCTTTGAATACAAATATGCTTAAATTCCTAAATCAAGGGATAGTTCTGGAATACAGTTGGAAGAGCGTAAAAAAAATCATGCTTTTGAATTTTTCATTTTGGGTTACGGCAGGTATTTTCGTCTACGTTCTAATTTCCGCCAGAGACTTGAAACCCAATGAAAGAGAAACTTATTTGCTATAACACATCCGTGTATCTAAATGTAGGCCCAACCAACTTTTTGGTTTTAGAGCTTATGACGGGAATTAAACCAACGACAGAAATACATGCCGTAGCCCTATATGCTTTGGAAGGAATTTACATTTTATATTATTTTGCGCCGCTCTGCCTTTCTCGTACAACAAGTCTATGTAAAAGGCTATATTAGCACCTCATAACCGAACTTTTGAGAGAACCATAGAATATCCGGAGACCTATAGTTCTACATATATTGTATTTGACTCATGTCGCCGAATTTAGGTCTGCATGTAAAATGTTAGAGAGTTATGGCCAAAATATACGATACAAATACAAAAAAAAAGAAGAAAGTTTGGCTTATTTTTTTTAGTATTAGCAATATTTGCATTTACATTCGTTGCAGTTGCATTAGACGAAGAATCCTGTCCCATTTTTTTTTGTATTGAAATTTGACCGAATCGGACTATAGGATTAAAAGTAATGGTCAAATACTAAGTATACAAGTATGTGTAGAAAAGTCTCGCTCATTTTTCGCACCTACTATTAACTGATTTATTCGCTAGAGGTTGATTTATACGGGGATCTAGGTATATGATGAATGGAAATAAATTGACATATCCACTTATCAGTGCAAATGCAGCAGGCGATGCGATTGGTCGCTTTTCCCCCGGTTGATATTTATTCGGTGATTGATAGGCTTTTACACTCGAATGGTTTCCCGTAGGTGTTATGCCCGGATTTGTGACGCAATATTAGTGCTAGTAATGATATAAACCAGTAGGATTTTGAATTGAAGTTTGAACAACATGCAGCTGCTTTTTCTAAAAGGAATTTGGGGGAAAATTTTCAATCGTGTTTGTTCCACCCGTTGAATAAGTATTTAGCGAAATATATATTTTATTCATTCAGACCAAGGCCATAATAGTCTTTGCAGTACATTAAAGTTGTCACCATTCAGCTCAATCCAAGGCTGCACATCGCCAACCACGTAATCTGCAGAGAAAAATAAAATCTCCCTCTAAAAAATATAAAATTTCCATTAAAAACATGGAAATTGTCAATAAAGAAATCAGGGTATGAGCAATAAATAAATATATTTTTTTAACAAATAATGCAAAGTTTCCACAAACAATTAAGAAATTTTCACTAAACAAAAATAAATTAGCTCTTTTAAAAGCAAAAAAGAATTTTCCATAAAGAAATCAAAATATTCCACGGAATTTTTTTTTTAGAATCAATATATCAATATTAGCAATAAACAATTACAAAATTTCCACAAAATAAATAATTTTTTCCACAAAAAATTAAAAACTTTCCACGAAAAAATCAATAAAGAGTAATAAAAAAACATGAAAATTTCCATGAAAAAATATAGAAAAGCAATAAAACTGAGCATGTTTTACATAGATGAACCCTTCTTTAAAAGCGATTAAAGTTTATGGAATATTTTATCAATTTAATTGCTTTTTTGTTTTTTTCAATGGAAATTTTCTTGTGTCCATTAGATCAGTATCGCGAACTATTTTTACGCGAGCTATAGTCGCCTTTCCACATCTCGATATTGAAGGGACCATCGATATAGGGAGAGATCGAGGAATGGGAGAAAAATTGAAATAGGTGCTAGATCCAAAAAGTCGTTGCTATGAAAAACAACAACAAAACAAAAGTAATTTCTCATTGTTGATGTGTTTGTTATTGTCCAAAGGTAGTCTAGTAGCCTTAAAATTTGAACATATCGACATAACGAGAGTGGATTCTGAACAAAATATGATCAGAACACATTGAGATAGAGAGATATCGAGATAGGGAGGTTATCGAGTTGTAGAAAGCCAAAATGTATGTACATTGAAGAGAACGAGGAAACCATCGACATAGGGAGAGATATCGATATAGAACATCGAGATGGAGAGAGTAGACTGTATATAAAAATAAGCCAGGATCATGATTCCATGAGCCCAAAATTTGACTATTGAATGAAATTTGAATCATGAACGCTCAGGTAGGCAGGGATGAAATGTATAGGCCGGTCATCGGACCGTATCGAACGACAATGGCGATGCATAATCTTTACAGCCTCTCGCGGAATGGTAGTCCGAAGCACTTTCTTCCCTCGCAAGCGTATCCACAAGGCGGATATACCCCGTTAGGTATAAGTACATTAGGCATAAAGACGTCAGGCATAATGGACGGTAGGCATAAAATGATCCAAAAAATAGCCCATGACATAAAGGCAGAATTATGCCAAACGTCTATTATACCTAACGTCCATTATGCCTAACGTACTTATGCCTAACGTCTTTATGCCTAACGTTGCGGACCACATGGAAATCATCGAATCCACTCCGTTCTAATCGACGCTAAAGTATTCTCCGCCATCACGGCCGTCCGCACTTACTGCAGTGTGAACATTGAATCCGACCACTACCTTGCTGCAGTATGCCTGCACTCACAACTCTCAATGGTGTACAACACGCGTCGAAGTCGTTCGCCGCGGCTAAAAAACATTGGGTGGCTACAAGACGGAAGACTAGTCCAAGACTACGCGTAGCAGCTGGAAGTGGCGCTCCCAATGGAAGAGCAGCTAGGAAAAGCTTCTCTTGAAGATGGCTGGAGAGGTATTCGATCCGCCATTGGAAGCACCGCAACCGCTGCACTTGGCACTAGGCCCGGCTTAAAGAAACGACTGGTATGATGGCGAATGCGAGCAGTTAGTGAAAGAGAAGAATGCAGCATGGGCGAAATTGCTGTAACCGCTGCAACGCCATACAAGGGCAAGCGAGGTACGATACAAACGAGGGTCAAACAGACAAAACTGGTTTTCTCGGAGAAAAAAGCACCAGCAGGAAAATCGAGACCTTGAAGAGACGGAGCAACTGTACCGCGCTAATAACGCACGGAAATTCTATGAGAAGTTAACAACCGTCCAAGTACCGACCACGTGCCACAGCCTGATATGTGTAAGAACATAAACGTGAAACGGGATCTAAGGAAGGGGACATATGTCTTAGCTATAAGAAAGACGACAAGCTGAAGTGTGAGGACTTTCGAGCGGTCATCATCCTTAAGGTGATTATCTAAGCCACAAATTGGCCATCTTGAAAACCACGTGCTTTTTGTCATTTTTTTTCAAGAGCACGAATTGAGAGAACCATAACACGCTTATGGGGTGAAACAATGGCAGATCATTTATTCACTTATGCTGAGCAATCGACTTTAATTTCGGAACTGTACAAATATTATTACGCTAGATTTGAGCTTTTGGAAATGGGAATAGAAAAACATGTGGTGAATTTGAAATTCACCACGGGATCCATTGTATAATCAGCTTAAGGCTCAATGAAAGTTGTGCAAAGAAAACAGCTTTCTGAATGATTCACCACCGGCGGTGTGTCGTCTCTCACTTTCCATCAGTGTTCGTGATATTGCCCGGTGTTGTATTCTTTGCTCAACTTTCCTTGAGCATTAAGGTGATTATACAATGGATCCCGTGGTGAATTTCAAATTCACCACATGTTTTTCTATTCCCATTTCCAAAAGCTCAAATCTAGCGTAATAATATTTGTACAGTTCCGAAATTAAAGTCGATTGCTCAGCATAAGTGAATAAATGATCTGCCATTGTTTCACCCCATAAGCGTGTTATGGTTCTCTCAATTCGTGCTCTTGAAAAAAATCGACAAAAAGCACGTGGTTTCCAAGATGGCCGATTTGTGGCTTAGTTGTATAAATGCCGACATTTCGCTACAGAAACGATCGCTCCGGGAACGAAGCACACGTGCTGCAAAGCGCGCAACCACCAACCCATGAGTAAGAAAAACATCAGCCGGCAGCAGCAATGCAAGAGCGTCGTCGTCATACCACTCGATGCTAAACAGTCAACCCAAAGCAGTGGCGCGCATAGACAGTGGCAGTGGCGCGCATAGACAGTAATCATTATCATAAACAATATCATCGGTACGCCTCGAATGCTCCACGTGCTGCGTGATATTTTTAGAATACATGGACGGGTATAAATATGCGCGCTCGGCACGCAGTAGTTTGAAGAATAAATTTGAATCTGACCTGGCTAAAGGTCTGTAAAGTGAAGTTGTAAAATTACCTGGCAAACGATCAAATAGTGATTTGATTGAATGTAACAAAAGCGAGGTGGCAAAGGCTCAGACAAATAGTGAAAAGTATTAATTCCCTTCCTTCATCCAGGACCAAAACAACAACTTTCAGCCGACCTGGGAACAGTTTGAGGATTCCCTTTGTTATCGTATAGGGATGAATGACCGCCGGAGTTAATATCCCTCAAAAACAAACCATCATCAAACCACCTTTGTTATCGCACAAACTATGAAGTCCCAATAACTCAACTGAATGTGTCGGAATGGCCACAACCATCCGGTATTTTCTTTGCCGACCCCGAAGTCAACACGCCTGGTCAAATAGTCATCCTACTTCCTGCGTATCCTACTTCCTGCGTCTGCTCAAATCGGGAAGAATCCAATTGCGAGCAGACAGGCCCGATTTGCAGGAGACGCACTTTGGTTGGGTTGTAGCTAGAGACGTCGAAGATCAATGAAACAACCAGCACTGCCACATCGCTACCACAGCCACACTTTCCGGAACGATGAATAGATTTTGGGAGGTTGAAGAAATCCACGATGCCGACGAACCCACTGATCAGTATGTGTGTAAGAAGATCTACCTAGACACTGGACATCTTCGAGACAAGGATGGAAGGTACGTTGTCTCCTTACCCTTTCGTGAGTTTCCACCCCATAGCTGAAGGACAACCGAGAACTGGCTCTTTGTTAATTTCGCCGAACTAAACTAAACTAAACTATGACCGCAACGGGTTTCGAGTTTAAACAAAATTGGCGGTGGGTTGTGTTCACTTTAGCCATACCACCATACCTTTAGCCATACATCGACTGCATGTAGGTATTAGGCTGTTTGTTTCATAAAAGCTACTCTTTTTGCAATTGGTAATGGCACGAAAAGGAAGAAAGGAGTGAGGAAACGAACAAGTCTCTGGTACTCATTCAAAAGGACGTATGTAATTTAACAAAGATTCAAACGTCGATTTGTCAATCCCACGCAAACCATCACCACAGACAGGTAGGGGAAGCCTTCACTCAGCGAACTGGACTATCGAAATTCATAACTGGCGCCTTATGAATCTTCGACCGATTATTCGACCAACAGTGCTTCTTATACGCAGTTAGCTTCTCAAGTATTCAAGCGTCGATGGGCGTGTGGTCTACATACCGGCCTCCCGACCCCGGCGTCCATGGTTCAAACCCAGTATGCCGCACTTTGATTTTTTTAAATAAAAATCGTCATTCATAAGGCAACATATTAAAATTAATATCGATTCCTTGTGGCAAATTTTCATAAGGCGTTTGATTGAAAATCATGCGTCCATTTTCCTCAGTGCGTGATTCGGCTTGTGGGGGGTGCTATCAGATTGGAAGAATTGACGTTTGGATCTTTGTTTACAAAATCACATAGGTCCTTTTGAATAAGTACCCGAGAAATCAACTTTTCGCGGCACTGGTAGTGAGAGAGAAATTGGTAATATAGCGCTCAAGCTGTGCCATCCAGCAGCTCACTGAACAAAAGTGAGCACCAGAAATAAGGAGAAGAAGAAGAAGTGATAGAGAAATGGTTATCTCTCTTCAGACCGTTTTTTTCTTTTCCCGCAAAAGGATTTTTTTGGCAAAAATCAACGCGAGGGAGCATTCTCTGTTAGTTAGAATGAGTGAGAATTACGATTCCTGTTAAACAGAGAACAGAATAGAAGCCGGCGACTTCGTGGAAGGCCACCAAAACGCTGGCTGCACTGGCTGACGATTATGGAGCTATTTAGGCTTTGGTCCGATTCGCGAATTAAAATCAAATTAAACTTAAAAGTGACAGTTCGGAAATTATGAAATACCCCGCTCATAAGAATGGCTGGTGCTACCCAGCAAGACCAACAAAACATCTATCAAAAATGATTCAATATCTGTCAAAAGTAATTCTGCTCTGCGAACAGGGTTATTTGCAAATTTTTGAACTGTCATTTTTAAGTTTAATTTGATTTTAATTCGCGAATCGGACCAAAGCCTTAATACGCCAGGCATATGCGTATCGACGCTGTAGCTAAGATCTGTAGAAAAGTAAAAAACGATAATGATAAAGATAAATTGTCGTTACCAATCATTTTCGAAAACACGTTATCGATTAACCTTTTGTCGGTGATTGGGGTCAATATGACCCCAGGCCACTTTGAGTGGCTGCCATTTTTTTAGTTTTCAACCGATTCTCCTAATTTTTGGTAGTTTAATAAAACTCGCTGAGATCTGTCTCCTAGGTGCTTGAAAAATCTTGAAAATATGCGCTACAGTGTACTTTTTTCAAAAAACTTACGTTGTCGGTGCTCTGGGGTCAAATTGACCCCAAATTGAAATTGCTATAAGTTTCTTAATGTTTGACCAATTTTGGATTTTTGGGGGCTGCTTCGAAACATAATTTAATCATCTTTCAGGTCGTTACCACAGATTGACTATATGTGGGCGGGTACATAGCGGGGAGGGGTTTTCGTAATAAAAGGTACAATAACAGTGATTTTTCATGCTTATTTTACTTATATCAGAATATCCTACCCATTTTGAACTGCACCTTTTCAAAAAGGTTATACAGGAAGGCGTGTGCTTTGACATGAGGCATTGATTATTTTAGAGATTGATCGCTAGGTGGCGGTATATTTGAATTCATTATTTTAGACTACTCAAGTAATTCCGATATATGGAATTTTCCTCATTGTAAATATTCTTATCGCACAAATCTGAAATTTGTAAAGATGACGTCTTTAACAAAGTTCGTCTGGTAGGGATGGTCTGTCATGTGATGGAATAAATAATTAGGAAATTCACAAATAGGCGGCACTAGTGTACTTGCAATATTCTTGCATGTTTGAAATTTTGCTTTAGCTTGAGATCTCTCATACCTACACCCAAGTTGTATTCAGCAACATTGTTCAGGATGTCCAGGACTACAAAGCGGTGCTCAATATAATGATCACTTCTTGCAAGATGCGGCGCTAGTGAGCTGTTATATTTGAGTATATTGTTCCATGTGAGATCTGATGTATTTTGGTTTGTAGCATTTTTGACAAACATGAATGTAGTGGTAGAGTTCATTAAAAGTTTTCTTTGTATTCAACCTGCTCCAGCGATGCTGCAAGTAATAGAATGTGTTCACAAAATATGTTTTAGGTTATCCAAGAAAACCCTGGAATTAAGGCCTTTGGGTCTAGATGCGTAACCAAAGATCAGCCAATTTTCCGCCTGTTTGTAAAATTTCCAATTATTACTTCCGTCACAAGACAGTCCATTCCCACTAGACGACCTTTGATCAAGACGCCATTTTAACAAATTTTAAATTTGTGCGATAAGAATATTTACACTGAGGGGAATTCTATATATCGGAATTACTTGAGTAGTCTAAAATAATGAATTCAAATATACCACCACCTGGCGGCTAAGTTCTAAACTTATCAGCACCTCATCCCAAAGCACACGCCTTCCTGCATACTTACTTGATACTTGATGGGCTACAGCTCTTCGATGAACCTACGCCGAATGGAGTATCGTTCTCCACTGGACTCGATCCTGGGCCAATCGCTTCCAGTCGCCCTGAACATTGAGCGCCCTCAGATCCTCTTCAACTGCAAAAAGCCATCGTGTACGCGGCCTTCCACGAAGCCTGCGGCCACTTCCGGGTTCTCTACTAAATATTATCTTCGCTTGACGTTCTTCCGGCATACGAACAACGTGACCAGCCCACCGTAGTCTGCCGTGTTGTATAAGCTTAACAATATCCAGCCCTTTATATATCTGGTACAATTCGTGATTCATGCGACGCCGCCAGATACCGTTATCTTGTTTACCGCCGAGTATTGTACGCAGCACCTTACGCTCAAACATTCCGAATACTCTCCGATCAGCCAACTTTAACGTTCTCGAAGGTGAACTAGCCTTGGGCTAAAAACCTCTTTATTAAGACTATAAAAAAAAAAAAAAAAACTTTGACGTCCATGTTTCATGGCCGTATAAAACCACCGCACAATAGGACAGCTCCATATAAAGGTGTGGCCAAAACCACCAAAAGGCCAATTTTCGATTTGGGCGAGTAAAATGTGATATAATCAGGACGGTTTTTATTTTTTAGATTTTTTAGGGAGGGGTAGGGGGCGTTCAAACTAGCCCCTCCTAGAAATTATATTTTTACGTTTTTTGGGAAAACGGACAGCTTTGCCATGTTTTCGTCTCAAAAGTAATATATTTATATATCGTTACAAAGCTCTTAAACAGATCTATGCAATAGGCTTGATAATGTAATAATAGCTCCGTCCAGAGTTTAGTTTTTAATAGATTTGTAAAAGCAAATTTTACGCAATATTTAACGAACAAAACAGTTTGGTACCCCGCAATACCCCGCAGTAAAACATCATGCACTACACTATTGAACTCTTAAGCTTTGAGGACCATGAATAAAATTCTGCCCAAATTCACAACTTTGTAAGATACATGAATTTTAAAAATTGCCCATTTTTGCCTTTCTCGTGTACAAAGTATACGTAGAAGTTATATGATCGCTCTAAAAGCATTTAAAAAAAGCCCAAACACTAATAGTGTTGTATACCGATCGACTCAGTTCGAAGAATTGAGGTGATGTCTGTGTGTACGTGTGTGTGAATGTCTGTATGTGTGTGAGCAAAAATGGTCTTAACTCTTTTTTAAGCACTTACTCTAAACCGACTTACTCGCAACAAGTTTCATTCGTCAGAGAACGTTGATACATTGTTCCCTATTAAAAATATGCTGGATCGGACTATGGGCTCAAAAGTTATGGCCAAAATACATTTTCTTATAATGTACGAGAAAGACAACATTACCGCTAGGGGGATTAATCAGGTGTTTTGGTAAACTTCTTATTTTTAAATTTTAATCTGAGTTACTTAATAATGCCACTTTAATTGAATTTGAAGGCGAACACAATTTACATAACATTTTAAGGGAAAGGGTTATGCCTTAACGTTGCACATGATTCAAGAAAAAATCATCTATCATATAAAAAGCGTTAAGCAGTGAGAAGGGAAGTTGTTCAAAATTTACAATTTTGACATTACTACATTATAGGAGCGAATTATAGATTAAACCATAACGTGTCATAACGTGTTGGATGAGTAGTGTGAATAACTCTTTGCCACAATACCTTTTTATAATTATGAAAGAAATCTTGATGAAATATAAAATAAATGAATCTCCATTTCGTTGATGTCACAAAATGACGCTAATTGAATCTGTTCTGCCCTCCTTTGTTGGTTTGATTAGTTCTATTCGTGAATTTTCAACACCAGAAGCTAATAGTGCTTTTTTGATCATTTTAAGAAATCTGTGTTGCGTCCATTTATCTGTGACACGAATATACAGTATTTGACCATTAGGAATTTATTTAGCATCGAACAGGCTTATTGCAAGCCAAAAAGTGACCAAATTCCGTTGGTTTTGTAGAATATGTCAAAAATCGATGCTATGCCGAAAATTGGCCCCATACCCCATTGATGGCTCAGAAAAAATATTTTTCTTTTCTATCTATGTTTTTATGATGAATACCACCGTTTATTGCAGGATTCATAATTTTGGCCAAAAATACCTCCTTTTTTCCTATTGTGCACCGGAAGAATCAGAGTAGTATACAGCGCGAGTTTTGTTTTCGTTTGCAGACTACGGGACTTAAGCTGGCTACGAAGTCCGTAAAAAGCCCTATTTGCAGCTGCAATACACCTTTTCACCTCGCGGGTAACATCATTATCGCACGTCACTAATGTTCCAAGATACACAAATTCTTCCACCACTTCAAATTTTTCACCATCCAGCACCATTTCACTAATGAACCCACGTTGATTGTCAGCGACCATATAGGGGAAGAGGTGGTAAAATGAACAGTTGGCTATATTTATATTAAAACACTATTTAGGCGTATGTTAATCATGCACACGTTTTCCTCGAAATAAAATAAGTTACCCGAGCTAATATTTTGGTTTTGAGACCGAACGAATAGCTGTTACTATCCAAAATATCAAACGAGGCCGTAAAAATAGGGTGATGTAATTTTTAACCATTTTTCCGCAAGCTTTAATTCTTAATAATTTCATAATAACATTGATTCAAACCTGCTCTAACCACAGCGGCAAATAGGACAACATTCACAAAGATGTTGCAGGGGTAAATAGTAAAATTATCGGTTTGCATAGTTAGAGGAAGAGTTATTTGCCACAAGGCACGTATGGGGGTAAAATGAACACTTGTATCAAACTTTCACAAATTTATGATAAAAGTTGTGCAATTGTTAAGCGGAAGTTCAAGAAACAAACCATATCAAATAACCAAGATAAAACTTTGAATATGTAAATTTAATTAAAAAATTCTTTTTATTATATTGATAATTAAGAGCTTTACAAAAGTTATACCAGATTTTTCAAAAGGCTCTCATAATCTTAACTAGTTATATAAACAGTGCTAGAGGTAAAAAAAGGAAATTAAATGTTTCAAAAGGGTTTTAGAAGCGTTGTTCATTTTACCACCAGGCAGTGTTCATTTTACCCGCACTATTTTTGTACATAAGAAATTTCGATGTTTTTTATTTCGATGAAAAACTATATAAAACAATGTTTATTACCGAAAAAAAATGTTCAGTGCAATAAGAATATGAGTTAAATTGCTGCACCAAGTGGTAAAACTATCAAATTATCCTCGTTTTATGATTGAATTCAACGCAAGTCCTTAACGTGTTCATTTTACCACCTGTTCCCCTACTTCGTTTTGCTGGTATTGATCGTGAGTCCCATCCTTCCTGCATAACCTTTTTTAAAAAGGTGCATTGGTAGGATTTTCGGATATAACTAAAATATTCATGAAAAATCACTGTTTTTGTACTCTTGTTCACTAAAACCCCTCCCCGCGACGTACCCGCCCACATATAGTCAATCTTTGGTACACTACTAAAAATCCACACATATTTATTGGCAAAAATCCATAGATTTAGCTTATGATGTATATCAGCGCACACATAACCATTCTCCACGCGAACTACTAATAAAACATATATCCAAATAAACTTTATGTGTGGTCTCGAATTAGCAATTATTTAATTTATGTGTGGTTCTATATCGATTATATTAGGATGGAGCTATTGCAAAAATCTATAACGGCGACACATATATCTTATACAGATATTTTTGGCAGTGTAACGACCTGAAAGATGATTAAATTATCTTTCAAAACAGCAAAACAAAAAATCCAAAATCGGCCGAACATTAAGAAAGTTATAGCAATTTCAATTTGGGGTCAATTTGACCTCAGAGCACAGACAACGTAAGTTTTTTGAGCACAGACAGAAGGTTAACAACCTTGCAATTAACAGTGACTTACAACCCCGCTCAAAAGTCGAATAGAGTAGTTGAGAATTGGTTTCTCAAAATGATAATGTATCAATCATCCTAGCAGAAAAGTAAACATCCTAGAAGCGTACAAAAACCAGCATTGCGTAATAGTGGGAATTAAAAAAAATGAAAAAAGCTCCGCGAATCTTCAGGAAACGACTTTTTAAACTTATAGTTTCCCTGATAATAGTCTTGAGTACGTATTCGAAAAGATAACCTTTTAGCGAACAATTTGAAGCCAGGGATACATCCCGAAATTGCTCAGGCAGTCACAAAGTTTGTTTCTACTAGAACAAGCAGTGAAACCAGACACATTGAATATGATAATTCATGCTATGCTCGACGACGATACGCGCACGACGCGACGCCTCGTTCGTTAAGGGTTTCAAGGGCTGAAAGCTGGTGATTTCACATGCATCGTGCAGAGAAACGCCTTAGCCCAGCCGTACCAATCGAATCAGTATGGAAATGAGTTGAAACTAATAAAAACATCGATCCGTCCTAGATACTCGTTTGATACTCGATAATAAAAGATCTTGAGCTAGCATCTGCAATACGAAATCGTTATCAACGAAGAATATTAAAAATAACTTGTTTATTTACAAAAATAATCACTGTCTTGTGTTTGGCAGGTAGACGTTGCATAAACAGTAATAAATATTAAAGTACATAAAAATAGTAGCAATAATCATAATGCACATTTGAATTTTTATGAATAAGATTTTTTTTTATCATATCTGCTTCCTTTCACAACATTTAAATTAACTTCAATTTAAAATTGCAGTGCGTTCGTTTATTTTTATGCTCCAATAACCAGTATACTGCCGTGAATCGCATATTTGTCCCATATGAATAGGAAACCCAGCAAGGATGGGACAGATATGCGAATCACGGCAGTATATGTGCATCAATGTAAACCACCAAATATTTCAAGCTGTGTAAAATTAGCATGATGTATTTTAAAACGGGTTTTAATGGTTTCATAACTTTCATAAACTTCAAATATACGACCTCTAAAAACTTTTTCTATTACTCATGTAATACCTACAATAAAATGTGAATTAATAACGTTCGCTTCTTTTAGTTTCGTATGCGAATCGCAAAATTATTTTTAAAACATTTTGATCAAAACTAGAGTAGCTTTAATGAATGTATGATGCATATTCTAGGAATGTTCATTTCAAGCCTTTGTGTATGTACTTTTCTATGACGACGCTCGTTTTACAAATCAAACATCAACATCATTAGCCAAAAAGCATGCTGTTCAGTTGATGCTTTCGTTGGCGATACCGAAGGAAGGGTTGCTCGTTGGCGGCTAATCAGCCTGGCAGTCAGTTCTGCTCCGCGTTCGGTCGCGTGTAGTTCGCGCTCTTGGTTATTGTTTCTTTGTCCGTGTACTGAGGTGTAAGTTGACGACGTGGGGGAAGTGGTGCGATTTCCTTTGAGGTAGCTAGTTCCTTCCCATAAGGAATCGCACAGCGACGAGGAAAAACGATTTTGACCTATTTTGTGTGTTACAGCTTAGGTGAATCATTTGAGCACTACTAAGGAAATTCAGACAAAGTGCTTCACAGATGTATTGAAGAAACTTTGTCTAATTGTTTTGCTTAAAGAAGTATCAGTTTAATCGAAGGCAGTATCGTCGCAGGATTTAACGAGTCCTGAATACTTGGATATTACCAACCGTCTAGCATAATATCGGAGGAGGTGAGTACAAAGTAACAGAAAAGCGTGGTACGCGATAGTGCATTTTATGGTGAGAGTGAAAACTAGTTCCAATTTGAAAATCTAAACCAAAGACTTGACTTCGCCAGGCGAGGAACCCTGTCGTGCTGATGCAGAACTTGTATCTACTGGTTGGTCATCAAGCGCGCGCTAAGTTCTGTTGCAACCCCGTTGCATTTTTGCTTTTGAATTATGCAACGTGGAGTGGATATGCTGCGCTGCGCTGGAAAATCCTAGAAGTTAACATAGAGTGTGGGGCAACATAACTTCTAACATTAGTTGGTGGTAGTTTGGCGCTTTGCGTTGGCGAACTTGTTAGGTTTTATTATGATTTAAATCAGATCGATTGGCTTTTAAAGTCATTAAATTCTATCTCAAAAAAATATTCTGGGTTGCAATGTTCTTATTTCAATCGTTCATTTTAAGTTCACAATGTATTGCGTTTTACAGCTGCTTGATATTTTACGATAATAATTACAACACATCCTGAATAGCTGTAATGACTTTAGACAATGCTTGCGTTACAATGAGGGTATTTAATCTCCTCGTTATTCTCCGTATTGTAAATGAACAGTAATACATCAGATTCGATCTTTGTGTGGTAATTTGCGACTTGCATAACTCTCAGTGTACTACTAATTGTTCCCAGTTGGCCTTGCGATAAAAGGGATAGCATTGTCAACCCGGTGATGGTGAGCTCGATTCTTGGTAAGCTTAAAGAAGTTTTCGGGTAGGAAATATATTCGGCTGTGCAGCTGTGCTTGTCATAAAAAATACAAATTCATGCATTAAAAAAGCCTTTAAAATGATGAATATAGAATGTTAAGAAAAAAAGCCGAAAGGCAGGAATATTCCAGTAGTCTCCCACGTACACTGAACCGGTGATTATTAGATTTTCTAACAATTCTGTATAAAATCCTAAAGAAACCTGTATAAGAACTAGGCATATGCGAAAATGCTAGATTCTTATACAAATATTGTATGAGACCTAATAATTTTGCAAGATTTTCTTACAATATTTGTTTGTGAGCTTACTTTTTTTTGTATAAGAAACTAACAATTAAGCATATGCCCAGTTCTTATACATGTTTTGGTAGGTTCTTATAGAGATGTTTATAGAGAGAATTGTCAAAAAAAAAAATGTCACGGTCGCTGTTTAGGTGTACACTAGGGTGCCAATTGGAATGTATGGGGAAAATTCAACCATCGAATTTCAAAAACGGATAGTGCTCAAAAGTTCCATCTCCTCGAAAAAAGTCCCTATGCAAAATATCAGCTCAATCGAACTTCGTTAAGTGTTTGACCAAAGACATTTGGCATCAAAAACCAAAATCTCAAGAAAGTCCCAAAATGCAATTTTTTTTTCAAAAATTTTTGTTTTCGAATAGCACCAGATCTCGACGTTTCATGCATTTCTAAGACGTTTGACAAAAAAAAAATGATTTCGAAATTTCCCTACCCCACTAAAGAAACAGTCAATCTTTGACAGCTTTAGTCAAACACTTAACGAAGTTCGATTGAGCTGAACTTCGGCAAAAGGACTTTTTTTCAGCTAAATATTTCAGATTTCATAAATACTTCTTGCATCTAAATACTTGGTGTGAAATCATATAAGACCATTTTTTCCTTTATTAGAGAAGACCATCTTTTTAAAAGCTTTATGCTGAAATCGCGCGTAT
Source organism: Armigeres subalbatus (assembly GCF_024139115.2). NCBI lineage: Eukaryota > Metazoa > Arthropoda > Insecta > Diptera > Culicidae > Armigeres > Armigeres subalbatus. The sequence goes on from NC_085140.1 coordinate 170,821,509, forward strand.
AGTTAGACTAAACCGTTTCAAAACTTAATTTGACTCTGAAGATTAAACATAATGGTTTGGGATTTCTGAAATGAAGAATAATCAGGCTAGCTTTTTCGAAGTAGCTTGTACTGAGGCTGTTGTCATAATCTGACAAAGTGACGTACATTGGGGTCATTTTTTATGCGAATAAAGTTCATCGGTTTCTCTGCTCATCTCAATTTGAGATGATAATAATAGATAATTACTAGAATGGTTATTCCCAGAGGCTCTCCCACGTTTCAAGTTGTGGATAGGACAAATAGGGGAAATACCAACTTGAGAAACAGTTCTGATGTTGATTAATTGATGCACCTTTTACATAGGGGAACTGATGGCTTTGGCAGGTTTTGTTCTATTATTGCCAGGGGGTTTTTGTCGACCGAATTTCATGAAATTTGGCCACAATATTCTTTGATATGCAAAGAATGTTTGGGCCAAATTTGAGCATAATCAGTCATAAAAACCCCCCCTGACAATAATAGAATAAAACATGCCAAAGTCGTCATTACCCCTATAAATCAATTATACATAAATATCACCTTCCAGACAGAATTCTCACATCGATTTCCAAAACAAATATTGCTTTTTTAGTATGATTATCAAGATGATTGTACAATTCGTTGTTCCTAGTTTCTCTTTCAAATAGAAAAAAGATGGTGATCACAGTTAGAGGTAACTAGGATAATATGTACTGCTCGCCCGCTGTAAATTGGTACTGCAGGAGAAATTCCGGGGAATTATAGCCAGATTTTGCTTTAGAAAAATGTTTCTAAAATTTTATTGTTGAAAATATAGTCTTATTTATCAGGCACATACAATTTTAATTTTTGTTCATTTGAACTTTTGTCCCTTCTACTTCTTGTCTTTTCGTATATTTGTCTTCGATCGTTTTTGTCCCACAGCGCATCCTGGAATGCTTCTGATTTTCGAAAATCTTTACAAACTTCCAGCAGAGATCACAGATCCCATAAACTTCTCTAAATCTGGAGAATTGAATTGCCCAACAAGAGTTTCAGCCACAAAAACAGCCTGAGCTATTGATCTTCTATGCTCCAGAGTGTCTTATTCCAGCAGTTGGCACCGGTGTTTATAAGGCGGTAGGTTAACAGCATCGTTTCAAGGAAGATGGCGTAGGGAATAGCAAACAAATTTCTTTTGCACGGATTCCAGTATTGATATCCAAACTCTCTGATATGGGAGTTCTTACCATAATCATGGGTAGGACAATGGCCCGTATGAATAAAAAGTAGTACAATATGTATGTAATATGTAGTTACTACTTTGTAGTAAGGCCCACCCAGAGATATTCATGCGTAGAACATGTCGTACTTGTCCTACCCACTTCCGGCGCCACTGGTTATTCCCTTCTTACTACAATTACTAGTATACTACTATCAAAAGTGTTAAAAAGTCTCTGTGAAGCGTATGGGAAGAGAGGTGCTGTTATAAAAATGACCAATTCAGCATAACTTCTTAAGCTTTTGTCTGAACTCAATCAAATTTGGAACACAATTTTACACATCCTAAAGAGACGATTATAGAATTGGCGGTTCTCCTTCGTATGAGATCATTTTGCACGCTGATAGAAACATTTAAGGTGAAACCAGTTATGATCCTATTTCAAATCTACTTATTGCTTCCAAAGGCACAAATCTCCAAAAACGAGATGCAGAAACCTGTGAAAATCATTTTTTTTGCTTATTTTCAGATTTGTTGATCACCCATAACTTGATATTTTTGTGCTCGAAAACGCGAAGTGGAAGTTAGGGCGGCCATTGCAGAAGCCAATTTTGGACTTTGTCACGTTTGTAAGGGCCTAAAATCTGGGTAGCTTTAATTGTGTTGGTCATGCCCAGTGAGCATGTCTCCAGCCCTCTTGAAGGAGACCTCGTCAAATTAATTTTAGAATCACTCATTTTTGTTGGGTCCCCCTTGTGGCTGCCGTTGAATCCTATTGGAGTATACATACGTAAAGCCCTCTGTATTACTGAATGTTGAGTCGAATAGCACATTATAAGACCTACTTTTGACCCCGGAACCTAAAAGCTCGGGTTCGGAAGGAAACCGGCAGCAAACCCCAGACTGCTGGTCTAGAGCCAACGGCATTCTTTGGGGCGGGTGCTCAAGACCTCTTTTGGATTCTGGGTCTCAGGGCGTACGGACGCTGGGGAGATTTCAGATCACGGAAACCTATATCGTACGTATTACTTACGGTCAAACAGCGCTTTATTGGGCTCCACACACAGGACTGTCGAAAGGGCGGCTTCTTGGAACGGATCAGTGACGGAATAGCGACGACGAGGATAGCGATCGTCTGATTGCGGGGACGCTCCAAACTGCACGGACAGGCAAAAACTACGAGAGATTATTTCACCTGGCCAATCGGCGGCGAGGAAGGGGCGCCGGTGGACTTCTCGAAACAAAGGCGATGGTGGCGGCCACGTTAGATTACGGCGATGACGGTTATACGATGACGGCTTCGGACCGGGTGGTGCCGAGAGAACGTGGTAGTGGCCCCAAGGGCCGATCGTCGGTTTGATGGCCGCTGAATACCTCCGGGACAGACTGGAGGCGTGGGTTGGCGAACGTCACGGAATTGATCCCAGCGGAGGTGCGCTGTGATGGCGTCTTTCGGGAAACAGAATGGCGGCTTCGTTGGAGGTCGTCTGGTTCGAGGCTTCGGTGTTTGTGGCAACGGTCTAGTTGCAACGGACGGCTTGCGGCGGCTACGGAGTTTCGATGGCCAGCCAAATACACTTGGATGTCGGTTATCAGCCCGATAAACCGGGTGATGGATTGCCGAAAAATGTCACGAAACACGACTCGGATCCGTTCGTCAACTCACTGACGGGTTTTTAATCCACCTTTCGCAACCGGGTCATTAAAAAAACGTGCGTATACTGCGAGCTACCGGGTATAAAAAAAACCTCCTCACGATTTGCTTTTTTTCCTAGATGCTTCTCAAATCACATCAACTGTCCACTCACGCCGTTTTCCAGCTCTTTCTCGCCCAAAACTCATCAATCGATTTCATTTTGATCGCTCTTCATCAGTTCAGTGGATCTGTTCACCCCCTCGGCACCCAGATTCTACGTAGCGCACTGGTGCGTCACTGTGCGTCACTGGTGATCAATGTTTTAGAATTAGTGACAATTGTTACCCGCCGGTAACAACATAACATATAAGCATCTTTCCCTTGGAATTTGATCCATCCATGATTTTGAAACGTTAGCGAACCTAGTGGTGGAAGTCAAGCTTCACTGAACAACGCGCATAAGAGAGAGCAGCATCGCATGCTTTGTGTCTCTTTCTTTCGCCTAGGATATACGGGAGTGCCGTTCATCGATTGTTGATATACAAAGAGCCTACACGTAAAAAAATAACCTTATATGTTATGGCAAAAAACCATTCGAAAATACTTATACTCTTCATTATGCCATCTAATGAGTGATCCCATATCAAAAAGCTAATAACATTCATAAGTTAATGAAAAGTATAAGTTTCCGAATGTATGTGACTAATTCGATGTATAATTTTTTACTTATACATGTCATTAAGCCCTTGCTTTGGCAAAAAAGTATTAGAAATATTAATAATAAACAACATTAAATTTTTTTACGTGTAGGTACTTTGAAAATTGCAGTTTGTTCTATGTTGTCTGTCTGTTTTGTGCGAATATCTTTTCAGATTACGTCATTTGTCATAATAAATATCGTGTTAAAGTGGAGAAAGAAAATTTAATGTATGAGAATTGTGATCAAGTTATTCTTTATCATGGTATTTATTATCCTAAATAGCGTTCCCTGCCTATAGGACTCCCTCCAGGCGTTAAAATACAGTCAAACCTCCATGAGTCGATGTTCTATGACTCGATATCGACTCATGGAAGCAAATTTCGCCATATTAAAAATTATTTTTTGGGCTACTGTGATGGTCCCTTCAAACAGCTTTCCAATGATTTTATATTCCACATCTCGATATTTACATGAGTCGATGGTCCCTTCAATATCGACTCATGGAGGTTTGACTGTAGTAGACTTTGTAGGTAATGTCACGCTTGCCGTGTACGGGGTTAGCTATGACGGTTACGGCTCGAATTTCCCGAAAGTTGTAACGCATATGGCACGCTGAACAACAGCAACTCTCAAACCTATTTTTATTTAAAGCACTAAAAATAATTTTTGCTAAGATTACTTGTTTGGTACCATATATGGTACCAAATAAATCAATTGACTCAGCTCGGCGAAATGAGATGATGTCTGTATGTGTATACTATATACATACACATGCAGACATCATCTCATTTCGCCGAGCTGAGTCAATTGATTTATTACACTATGGATCTCCAGACTTCCTCAGAAAGTTAGTTTTTGGAGCGAATATAGAGCCTTCACGTATGCTTAGTAGACTGGTCCAGAAAATCTATCTCTAAAAATTTCAGAGCAATCGCTTGGTGCATTAAGATAAAAAAAACCGTAACAAAGCTTGCGCATTTTATTTAAAGTTTGCAAAGGGATTTCAGTCAAAATATATACAGTCGACTCTCCACATCTCTCCACATTGAAGGAGAGATCGAAGAATGGAAGAGAAATTGAAATGGGAACTAGATCGAGAACAGTTCGTTGAAATGAAAAACGACAACAGAACAAAAATGTCATCTCTTGTTTTTGATGTGTTTGTTGAATAGAAGTAGTAAACTATAGAGGACGGTTGTCGCTGCGGTTCCCTTTCCTTCGCTTTTTTCCCTTCGCTGACATTTAGCGCCCTATTCTCGTCAGCAAAAGATGTTTCGCCAGTGACGACAGCGACAGTCCACCTCTATAGTTTATTAGCTCTATTGTTTGTTATAACCCTAAGGTGGTCTAGTAGCCTAGAAATTTGAATAGGGTTTGCAGAAATCGCTCTCAATAGACTACGAACAAGGATAAAAGAGAGGCAAAAACTGTTCCGAATCATAACAAGCCATGATAACAAATTTATCAAACTTGTATACAAGTGCGAAAAATCAGAATCGGATAGGCAGACCCCACAGAAAAATGGTGATTCTCGCTTTGTTTTCGCTCATTTCGTGTTGGTTACTGCACAGCTGTGAAGAACAAGTTGAAATGCATCATCAGAGCCAGTGCTCGACGCATTTGGAGCTTTCTAAAATAAATTTATCATGGGGTATAATCCTCCCGAATCAGTTCTCTATCTTGACAACTTGCGAAAAAAAAGTCTCTCGCGGGATGCTACATATCGTATATGCATACAGAGATGATAAGTGAGGGACTTTCTCATTCTCTTTAGGATTCAATCCCTGGCTGTGAGCTTTAAAGCTATGGCCATGATACTATTTTTGTACAATGCAAGAGAAATGCAAAATTACCGCTAGGAGCATAAATCAAAATTTTGGTAAACTACTAGGTACGACCAGTTAAAGAAAAAAATCATCTTCCATACAAAAACCGTTACGCAGTTAGAGGGTATTGAAAATTTACTACTTTGACATAACTTTATAATTAAAGCGAATTATAGATTCAACCATAACGTATTGGATGAATGTGGGCCCTCCTTAGCCGTGCGGTAAGACGCGCGGCTACAAAGCAAGACCATGCTGAGGGTGGCTGGGTTCGATTCCCGGTGCCGGTCTAGACAATTTTCGGATTGGAAATCGTCTCGACTTCCCTGGGCATAAAAGTATCATCGTGTTAGCCTCATGATATACGAATGCAAAAATGGTAACTTGGCTTAGAAACCTTGCAGTTAATAATTGTGGAAGTGCTGAATGAACACTAAGCTGCGAGGCGGCTCTGTCCAAGTGTGGGGATGTGATGCCAATAAGAAGAAGAAGAAGAAGAAGAAGAAGTATTGGATGAATAGTGTTTTGAATAACTCTCTACCACAATAACTTTTATTATTATAAAAGGAATTTGCAATAAATAAAATTCGATTTGTTATTGCCCGTTGCATCAATTTTTAGACTCTGGCGCAACTTCGTTTTACTTCGAATTTTTAGCGTGCACACCAATACATTCAAACTATCTTCGTAATTGTTTTTTGTTGTTGTTATTTATCGAACACACATGTTTTTGTTTACTCAAATAAACAATAAACAGTGTCAATTTATTTGTGTGTGTGACACGGGAAAAATATTCACGCAAATAATTTTCGCGCAGGAGTCTAATAAGGCGGAATCTGCGCAATAATGTTACAATATGTTGCATTTTAAATTTCTCGTTCCAACCGTTGGCTGCTTAAGAACTCCTACTCAGTGACTTTTTAGCACCATAAGCTAATATTGCTTTTTTGATCATTTTAGAAAATCTATGTTGCGTCCATTTTTCTGTGTTTTGAGAAACCTTTATATGACCATTATCCACCGTTAGGATTTTATCCACCATCAAACAGGCTTATTGCAAGCCAAATTCCGTGTCCTGGACGAGAAAGGACCTTCCTTCAACGCCAGCTGGTTTTAGATTTATGCCTTCAGAGTTAGAAAACCACTAGCTCTTCAAGAGATATTCTGGCTTAAATCGGGGAATATGCTTCATTCTGGTTCAAAGATCGAGGAATAGGCTTCTTGATTTCTGAAAAGATTAAATAAAAAGACGGATGGCAGTATCATACATAATAACATAATTGTTTTGATTAATTGAATATGTATTACAACGAACTTTTCATTTGAAAAACTTTTTTTTTTCTTTTTTTTTATATAGTTGTAATCAGAGGATTTATCAACGTGATAAGTTACAAAACAATTATATTTTGTACTGTGGTGGGCTGGTTATTCAACAAAAAATTTATGCAAATATTAGCTACAAATTCACTCATACCGCCAATGTGATTGCTACAATGTAACAGTAACCTACAATTATTGCTTTTTAACGTGGATGTCGACACAAAAAATGATTAAGAAGCGATTTATACAGGAAATACTAAACTGTACTAAACATAATGTGGGAAAATTTTGTCGTGGTCACAATAGGAGATCGTCAGTTGCGTTCTAACAAAAAATCCGCTTGAGGCCCTTCCTAAATATTTTAACAACAGCCACTACACCTGACGGTATAATTGCAATATTTCCATTATCAGGCGACAGGTGGTGTTGCTGTGTGTTTGTATCAATGTAATATTGCATATACACTAGTGACATCTGCTGTTCGATATCGTAAGCTTTCAATGTTCCTTCTTCACACACGAGGTGGAGAACAGTCTTGAAGAAATTGGAAGTGTACAGCTAGAATTTAGTATGGAGGTACAATGAAATCTCTTTTATTGTTTAGAACTGTAAAACAAGTCGTGGGAACAAAAAATCTAAAAATTATTTGTTGCTTTTTGACCTAGGTTTCATATTGATGCGATGCGTAGTTAATGAGAACGGATGATTTGTCCATACAAGGAAATTCATTTTACTTTAAATGTTGTGGCGCCATCTCGTTCAAACAGCACCTTTGTCTTTGCCTTATTATAGAACACTGATCAATTAATTTTGTCTCGAATAAATCAAATTCAAAGCTTTTTAAGCATATGAAGCAGTTAAAATTACGATGGGTTGCTAGTTAGATATCTAATATTGCTGACAGAAATTCATTTTCCATTAAAAATAGTGAATTTGATTGTGATTTGATTTGATTTTTGGCAAAAGTGTTCCATAATTGTGGGGGGAATGTACCGATTCTCCGGTGTTTCTCGCAGATGGCGCTGTCGGCTAATCTATCTGCACTCTCGTTTGTCGTTACTCAAACTAGGTTGTTTGCGAAATATAGGTCAGTTCTGGACTGGGCGGTTTCAGACCACCATTTTTGAGAACGCCGAAAATGTATACTTTCATTTTACCCTCTGTATCTCCTAACATTCCACATCTGCACCCACAATGAAGCCTCAGAATAGGAGATCGTCAGTTGCATTCTAGCAAAAAATCCGCTTGAGGCCCTTTCAAAACATTTTAACAGCAGCCCCTACACCTGATGGTATAATTGTAATATTTCCATTATCAGGCGACAGGTGGTGTTGCTGCGTGTTTGCATCAATGTGATATTGCATATACACTAGTGACATCTGCTGTTAGATATCGTAAGCTTTCAATGTTCCTTCCACACACACGAGGTGGAGAACAGTCTTGAAGAAATTGAAAGTATACAGCTAAAATTTAGTATGGAGGTACAATGAAATCTCTTTTATTGTTTAGAACTGTAAAACGAGTCGTAGGTACAAAAAATCTAAAAATTATTTGTTGCTTTTTGACCTAACTTTCATATTGATGCGATGCGTAGTTGATGAGAACGGATGATTTGTCCATACAAGGAAATTCATTTTACTTTAAATGTTGTGGCGCCATCTCGTTCAAACAGCACCTTTGTCTTTGCCTTATTACAGAATAATGCAAGACAAAATTTTCAAAACGACTTATCTGCTTTTGTAAACAAAAATTCAAACGACGATTTGACGAATCTGATAGCTCTCCCACGCGAACCAACACTATCAATAGGCAGGGGAAGGATTCCGCTACCGGTTGATGGTGTTGGTTTGCGTGGGAGAGCTATCAGATTCGTCAAATCGTCGTTTGAATCTTTGTTTACAAAAGCAGATAAGTCGTTTTGAAAATTTTGTCTTGAATGTTCCCGGTAAAATATAGACTACGAAACTGCCAAAAAATCATTTTTCGCAATTTCATGGCCTCTGCCATTTATGGGGTCGGTTTGGGAACATTATCCCCTATATAAAAGAAATTATATATGTTTGGAGCAGCTCCTCGAGCCATGACCACCCATATCCGACTTTGTCTTGTCTTGTCTTGCCTTAGCACATGCACATCCAGTATTAAAAATTATCCTAAAAATGTCGGTTGTATTTCCGAACATTTTCTTGTCAGTATGAATATTTGCAGCATATTATGATTAAAATATATAAAAAAAAAGCATTAAAATGGCCAGGCCGTGCAGGCTTGAAATGGGAGATAATTCATAATTCAACGGCAATCAGATTATTCAGTTATGAATAACGTGTTCAACGAAAAGTTATGAGTTCATAAAAGGAAGAAACCTTTCATAAAAGGCAGAAACCTTTCAAAAAGTTCATAAAAGGAAGAAAGGGGACAACCGTACCAACCGTTCCACATGTGAAAAGGTGAGCGTTGGAAGTGACATTGCTAAGAAAATTTTGATCACTCCCTGTTGATCCTACTTCCAGGGATGGAACACAGGTATTTCTTTCAGGCTATTATGCCTAGGCTAAAGCGTCATTACTCGCTGAAACTAGGTAAAATGATACATCTGACCCTATAACTTAAAAACAATATACCTTCCAAACGTGCTCAACAACTAGTTTTGGTGAGACGTCAGAAGAAGCTGTTTTTACCAAATATAACTTACTCTTATTATAAAAAAATACTAGATAGAAACTAATAGGAAATACTAAATGATAAGAAATCCTAGGAAAAATAAACCTGACCATACGTGCGTATTTCGCAAACAGTTCCACTTTTAAGTTTCGTGTAGCTGTGTCAACAAATATTCCTGAAATACTGCAACTTTATCACATCGTCCTTCGAACGGTTGTTCCACCATTAGTTATTTTTTTCGATGGCAGCTCCAATAGCAGTTGGCTATAGGTTTCATGCAGCGATGTTCTAGCACTCAGCTAGCTTTGGATTTCTTCCGCCAAGTCTACTTGTCATACCAAGTCAACTTTGTAAGAGCCATCAGTGACGAAGACGAAGGTGTTAAAGGTCTCCAGTAGTGATTATGATATAAATCCGGAAGTGTCTTGATTTGCACCGATAAAAGTCATTTCACAACCCTGAGTATAATTACCGAAAAATTTACACTATATTACAATATCACATGTACACAAAGGGACAATCAGAATAAACATTATTCTTCTGGGAGTATTATCAGCCGAAAAATGGGCCGTGAAAAATTTTGACATCCGCTCGTCGCGCAGCACACTAGGGTAAAGTGCCCAATAGTGGACCCCCAACCATTAGTGGACTCTCCAACCATTTTTGCATTATTACAGCACAATGTAAACATTTTGCTTTAAATTTCATCGGGAGAACCCACCTTACAGTCCTATGATTTGATTACATGCATTGGAAATGCTATGGAAAGTAAAATTAGATGATTTTTTTACAATTCTATAAAAAATAAACACGAGAGTGTCCATTATAGGATTTTTTGGGGAGTCCATAATAGGGAAGAAGAACGTCCAGAAACGGAACATAAAAATCAAATGAAGTGTCGACTATAGGGAAGCAATTTCCTATTATGGACCCCCAGGGGGTCTACTATAGGGCGAATTCAGTCAGACTTTAAAATGGTAATTTCAACTAATAACGTCGAGTATTTGCATGTTTCATGTATGTATCGTGAAGAGGAGATCAAGCTCTGTTGATATTAGATACCACGTAAAATTAATATTTTGAATATTTCCACTCCTTACGTCAGGAAGAGCAAAATTTCGCTACTAGGGGGTCCACTATTGGGCATTTTACCCTACGATCAATATGCCAAAATTCGATACTATGACAAAAATTTGCGCCATGCCTAATTAAAACCTATTAAAAAAAGATATTTTAGTTACTAGATAAAGATTGTCGCTGTCGTCGCTGTCAGGAACATCTTTTGCTGGCGAGGATAGGGGAGCTAAATGCCAAAGAAGGAAAATCCATACGATTTGACAGCTTGGTACCCATCATGTTCCGGACAGCAGAACAAAGGGAACCGAAGCGAAAATCTTTATCTAGTAACTAAAATATCTTTTTATTAAAACCACAGGAAAAACATTTTTCTTATCCATCTATGTTTTTATTCCAAATACCACAATTTACAGTAGGATTCATAGTTTTAGCCAACTATACCTTTTTTTTTTCATATTGTGCAATGACGGAAACCCGGACAAAAACTCAAAACATAAATTCGTTCGTTTCGCGAGACTCGTATTTTTTATTTTTACACATACATGTATCAAATGAACCGATTCCAAAATTTGATAATTGTAGCTCAAAAATTGAATTTATGGTGGCTTGTCTACTTTGCGATGGTTGGTGCGGTGATTTGCTCCTAGCTGCTTAAAAAAATAACTCTTTCAATGTTAGAATGAGGACGCTTTTAATGCTTCAGACCTTAAGGCATGGGCTTCCGGTAGTACTTCAGTAGCATAGTATATGTTGAATAACAATTCTAACCTCAAACTGCATTTAGCGTTCCAAAATTCCTCTTTAGTGAAAAATTCAAGAAACATATTAGGTTTTGTCCGGCATTGTGAGTTAAGACCGAGCTTCAGGTTAATACCTAAATCACCAATGGAATTGTTCTGATAATCTCATACAGTCAAACCTCCATGAGTTGATTTTCTATGACTCGATATCGACTCATGGAAGCAAATTTTGCCATATTAAAAAATATTTTTTAGGCTACTGTGATGGTCCCTTCAAACAGCTTTCCAATGATTTTATATTCCACATCTCGATATTTCCATGAGTCGTTGGTCCCTTCAATATCGACTCTTGGAGGTTTGACTGTACTCATAGTGTCAAGTCAACAGTAGAAAAAGGACGTGTCTTGGATTGAAACAATCCAACATTGTTTAACATAATACTGTTATAATTGTTTTATTACAAAGATATCAAAACAACTTTAAAATTCAACAATAATCACCGAAAATCTGTAAAAAATGCAACAGTTCTGTGATATTCACAAAAGTAAGCTGCATTAACCAACTCAGTTGAGAGTGTAATAAATTACAGGCATGTTGTTTATGTATCGGAAGCGCAGAGCCTGTGGCAAAGCTGCAGTATAATATCCATAGCTGCTATAATTATGATATAATAATCATGCACATGTAAGTTCAAGATTAATTCAAATACGATTCATATCAGATTGAAATCGGACAACTTCCCATAAACATAAAGTAAATCGTGTACCGCCGTAATGGTTTCAATTCACATTTAGATTGCCCCTGTAGAACGAATCTTTCGCAGCACCACGAAGGTGGTTCCGCATGAGAAGAATTGCAGAATAATGACCGGATCGTTACAGCGCAATTGACCAACTTTCCCCTTCAATTAATCAGCCCCACAAACCTCATATCCTGTATGTTCCGTGAATTATGATCGATTGCTCAATTGAGTGTTTCCAACACGATAAACAATGCATTTTTAAATGCTACGTATTCACGCGGTCAATGAAAATTCTTCTGTGCATTGAACTTTATTAAATAAACATATGTTGGTACAGTAATTTGATCATGCACCGAGACCCTTGGTACACCTTTGTGTTTGCATTTGCCGATAACTGTGCAGACTCATTTGCCGATAACTTAGAGAAGCTGAACTTAGAAATAGGTTGTACGGTGGGCTACTTCTAATTCTTCTAAGCTTTTTGCAAACTTATTGATTATGGGAATAAACAGCTATCAACAATAATTGATAATTTTCGACTCATATGGTCAGTTGATTTATTCATCAAGTTGACTTATTTAAACATGTATTTATTTCACACGTTAACTGTTTACATAGGGATACATATAGGGATATTACAGGGTGCTTGTGTACTTTTTCAAAACCTGGTACATATTGGTTCGTAAATTCCTATCGTACAATATCTCTATTTGTTCAATTTGTTTGATTAAAAGTTAGATGCCTCGTACAAAATGTCTCATAAAAAAAGAAGAAGGGGAAGTATTAATTTAGAATTTTTACGTTACGTATTTCACAAATCCTTATAATGGACAAATTATAAAGAATATAAAGACCACCATCAATTTACATAACTTTTGTAAGAGCTTTCAGCCTAAGATGATCATAAAAATCAGTCGCCACCCTAGTGAAGACAAATATATTCTCATCCAGATCAAGAAGAGCACCAGTAAGATCCGAATTGTGTCGGCAAACTTATTTACATTTCAAACTATGTTAATGAGGGGGTTACAGAAACTTTCGAGAAAGTTCCTGTGTTTGATGTATAGAAAGACTGTGAATCAAAAAAATTTGATCACCGACGCGGGGAACGTATCCCAGATTATGGCACTTCGCACCACATCTGCCTGTGAAATTAAGAATATGCAAATAACATCATCGCGTTCGATACTGTACTCATTTTGGAATGGCGAATTTCGCGACTAGTCATCTCCTCGTGTTTCATTTATAAATCCATTCGGCGCTAAAAATGGTTTTCAGAGGGTCTGTGTGGACTACGTGACAGAGATGCTAAAAGTTCAGTGACACGCGGATTTAGTGTTTTCTAGTATTTTTCTTGATGATGATCATGAGCACTTAATTAATCAAACCTTCTATTACATCATTCTTATCGCTGTCGAGAGGACGACACCACACCAACATATTTTTTCCCATTATGGTAAGCTGTAAACTAAGGCCCAGCACCGAACGTGGATTCTGGTTCGCGACAAGGGCATTTGAACATTTAGGCAGATATCGTAACATCCCTTCATATTAGTAACATTCTCCAACGGAGAGTGGCGATCAGAGCATGGGGTAGGTTTCAACATCCATCAAGCTTTTATAGTCGTCTTGCAGCACGTGCATTCCCTTCGAGACGTCACAACCAGTCTTGGTGAAAGATAGTAGAGATACTAAGCTGCCTTGCTTTCTGGTATACTATTAGTAAAACCAGTTTCCAAAATCAAACAAATAAAATACAAAGCCAGAAGTAAAATGATGAAGCGTGTTGATTTGACGTCAATCGTTTGTACTTTGTTCTCTTATGCACCCATAATATACAAAATTGCAATGAAAGGTACATTCCATGGTTTAGTAAATAATTGTTGAAATTGGATAGATTTTAGAAAAAATAATTGCACCGATATTCCCAAACAGATTGAATTGGTTCTAATGACTACCACTCTTGACGAGGGAGACGCCTTGCATGTCGCTTTACAAGTTGAATGAACCCAGCATTGCGTATTATTTACAAAGTGGTATAAAATTCAGCAAAACCAGACTAACGCTTTCAGGTTTTTTTATTTTCTATGTTGAAACTCTTTGCACCAGGCTGTAGAAAATTTGGGTTTATGTTTGAAACTAGCTGACAATCACTTTGTAAAGCAAAGCTTTTAATGCAGAAATCAGGTTGCATGATAACGGCTTATTTTGTGAATTCATGACAATGCCTAAAACCATACTGAACTATCAGATCATTTTCTCAACATTTACTGTGGCATTCAAATATGTACTAGACAAGAAAACTATACAGTGTGGTAAGGAACCTGATAAAAGATTTATTGGAGGGCGATAAAATTCTTTACGGTACACAGCTGTTCTGCAGGCATATGCACAATCTTGTACACATTAATTAGAATCTAGGTTTTAGCATTTATTCGAAGGCTCAAGCACCAGGCCTAACGGAACTGTTATTCTTTCGGTTTTTTTAATCTTCATGATTTTCGTTTAAGGTCTAGATGTTAGTTTAGGGGAACCAAAAATTACGCAGCTTAGTTAAGGTAGGCCCTAAGGTTTTAACTCCCCGATTATAATTAAACACAACATACCATGTAGTAAAAATTACATATGCGGTATAACATATATTGTCACCTGGGAGCTGCGGACTCGATCGATTCTTATTTTAAAGATGTTTTTCTTGAAATGCGCAAATTTCCTCTCCGTGGTTATTGTACACGTTACGATTTTCTCCCATTGAATTATTATCATTTATCTTTTTTTAATTAATTGCAAAGATTTCGTCGATTTCCTGCATAAATGTATGTGCCGATTGTAAAATTAGTTCAAGCCGTTTACTTATATTGAATTCCTCGACAGATTTGGAATTTCACCAAATATTACTATATTTGATTACACCAAGACATTGAGTTTTGTTAGAAATAAACTAAAATTAGTATGATTTGATTTACCCGTGTAGGGGAAAACGGGGCTGGTTGGCCGAGTTTTGCTTTTCGAATGTCTGTTCTAATTCTAGATATCATTGTCATAAATATACAAGTCTTGAGCACATCTGTGACATATTTTCATCGATGAAAACAAATTGAGGAAAAATTTATAAGCAAACAAATGTGGCTTAAAAAAAGTCGGTTAACCAACCCCAGGGCTAAGGTAGGTTGGCCGAGTTTGTAAAATAAGTGAAAAAAATACCAAATGAATTATTGAAAAATGTTTAGACGTGGGAACAAGTTAGTGTTTATAACTTTGTAATATTTGGGCACGTAAAAACCTCAATTTTTCACATTTTAAGTCATTTTTTTTTTAATTTTAGTGATCTTTTTGCAACTACTTGATCTACTTGATCAGTACACCTGCCGAGAAAATCCGTTTATTTATGCAATTATAACGAAATCTCTCAAATCTCTATCTGACGAATGGTCTATACGGGATTTGTGGCCTGTGCAGTACATAAAAGTCTTCTCAATTCAATTCAACGGTCTATGGCCAACCACGCAGTCTAAGAAGGGTTCGCACATCGACCTTGCTTGCGGTGCACCTCACTACACTAATTCTTGAACCACCTAGATTTCATCATCACCGATACAAACTCGTGGTTTGTGGCTAACGTTGTCTTCTTTTGAACCTTGTTGATTCTTATGGCTAACATACGTGCTCACTGCTAAAAAAAACACAAAAAAAAAACAGATCCTTTTCATTCCTTTCCAATTCTATTTCATTGCTTTGTTTTTGATGTAATGGAAATGGGAGCTATGAGATGAAGTGCCGAACCGTTCCCCTACTTCGGTGGCTAGTTCGAACCGCATAGCTTCACTCTTCAGTCTGATGCAGGCTTCCTCCATCTTCTCAAAGTCACATGCTATAATATCTATGTCGTCAGCGCAACCAAATAGCTGGACGAATTTCGTTTAAATCGTACCACTCGTGTCAAACCCTTGAAATTCTACATTCCTGAAATCTTGAAATACTAAATTGCTAAATTCTTCATTTTCCAGTTTCCCAAATTCCTTAATTCATAATTTCTAAAATTCTCAAATCCCTTAGTTTGTGAATAAACTAGTTCTCTAAATTCACGAAAGATGAATTCATAAATTTCTAAATTGTTGTATTCCTAAAATCTCAATTCCTAATTTATTAATTCCTCGATTTCTAAATTTATAAACTCGTAAATTCTTGAATTTCCACATTCCGATACAGGCATACCTCGATAATATTTATTATCGTTATTTTAGTGTACGTACTATCGAAGTGTACATACTATCAAAGCAAAAAAAAATGCGAATGTAATAGAATGTTTATAAAACCACCCGGAAGTCAAAATTTCGATAGAAGGCTCTGTACTCGATGCATAAATTTATATTTGAAATAGTGAACAGACCAAAAGGACCCCGATTTTTCTTGAAATGATGCGGACATGTAGCATTGAATAAAATCATCGTCTTTGTAAATGTGAGGCTATTATTTTTTTAAGAAATATTCTATTTTAATGCTTTGAAACATCCCTAAATTACGTGACAATTGTAGAAGTAATGTTTTGACGCTTCCTTACAAAAGCGTCAAACTGCCAGCTATTGCGACAGTCGCATCGCGCTGGTTTGGAGGAACCTTATTACATTACCAAGATAACAAGAAATCTTATATCAAAGATGTAGAAAAGGGATAAGTTTCTGAGTTATTTTAGTTTTTTTTCGTCTTAAGATCGTTTTGCCTTACGCGTATACCAAGTTTCAACGGAAAGGCTATATGTTCACTCCAAAAAACAAATTTTTGATAGGAAGTCCGAAGGGCCGACTTTCATATACCGATCAACTTAGCTCGACAAATTGAGTTGATATCTATAGATAAAGTCTATAAATATAAAGCATTGGATCGCGATCTACTCACAACTGCAACTAGCGTGAAGACCATCTATGATTAAAAGTGCGAAAATATCTTTTTTGCAATTCCTGATCATAATACCTGGTTTACAGTTGTCATTTGAGTGATAAAACGGCCTACTTTTCCATACCAACAGAATGGGTGCTTTAATGACCATTATGCAACTCAAATGGGTTGCATAATATTCATTATAGCACTCATTTGGGTGCTATAATGAAAAACCTACATTGGGACAGTAGTTACATGACTACATTTAGCTGAATTAGTTTGGGTGAGTATTTAAATAGTGTACTCTAAGCGTCTCGTAATAAATGAAATGGTTTGTTGGACA
The DNA here is from genome assembly GCF_024139115.2 of Armigeres subalbatus. Lineage (NCBI taxonomy): Eukaryota > Metazoa > Arthropoda > Insecta > Diptera > Culicidae > Armigeres > Armigeres subalbatus. Next base: position 170,838,632 of record NC_085140.1, read on the forward strand.
TAACATCACAATTTTCCAAAGGCAATTGCATCCATCGCTTCATAGCTTTTCAAGCTATGCAATTTAGCACGATAAGATGGAATCTTATTGTTCTCTGCCGCAACATAATTTATTGGCATGAATGATCATGTGGAGTAAATTCGATTGTACAATTTTGGTATAGATTTATCATATTAAAGCCTATTTTTCGTCATTGCAAAAAATAGCGTGTGTAACTCGTTGCAAAACTCGATTTTTTCAGCACTCGTAGTATTTATCCAACTCGGCAAGCCTCGTTGGATAAACGTACAACTCGTGCTGAAAAAATCATCTTTTTGCAACTAGTTGCACAAACTACTATAGCAACACGACTACTAGATCCCTTTTAACATATTCTCGGCCAAACATGAAGAAACTTTTTCTGAAAATGTGGGAATTATTCTTCAGGAAAGAAAGAAATTGTTCCTAAAACGCCCTCTGTAATTCCTACTAGAATTTCTTTCGTATTTAGTCTGAAATTATTTCATAACTTTATTTGAAATTTGTTTGGAAATTCAAAAATATTTTCATCTGAAAATTCATTATGAACTTTGAAAACTCATTATTTCTTTGAAAAAGAAAAACTTTTTGTTTTTGAATTTCTCCTAGATTTGTTTCATATACCTCCAGAATTCCTCCGAGAATTTCTCCAGTAAGTTTATCGAAAAATCCATCAATAATTTATTCAAAAAATCCTCCTGGGACCCAAACAAGAAACCACATCGCAAATTTCTTAAGGAATTACTTCAGGAACTTCTCCAGGAAATCCTTTGGGAACTCTTCGGATACTCCCACAAACATTCCTCAGGAAATTCTTCCTGAAAAAGGAGCTTCCCGAAGCGGTTCTTGTAGAAATTTTCTGCAGAACAGATTTCTGTGGGGATTCCGAAACGAATTCTCGGGGAATTCCTGAAGAAATTTTCGGGGGAGCTTATAAAGAGATATCTGGAGGAATTCTTGAAGTACAGTGTCTACAGGTTCTGCAAAACGTCGTCAAACTGTGGGCACGTCCTTTTTTTTTGATACCACGAGTTGGGTCTTATGACAGGATTAGACGCCGGCTCGAAAAGTGAAGAAAACCCAAATAAAGGGTTTTCTTCAGCGGTCATTTCAAGCTTACAGCGGCTAGCAAGTTCGCCGGACCCGAACCCTATGAATTTCACTGTCTGAAGTATGGTGGAGGCCGCGGCTGCTCTAAAACATCATGTTTTTTGTGCAAATCCTGAAACGACTTCTGGTGGGCTCTGGTAAAATAACACAGGCCTTGTACGACACAGGCCTCGATCGTCTGCGACGAGTGGATGAGCTCAAGGACAAAAAAAAGAACTTTATCCGTGAACTTTCAAAAAGTGATATATTTTCTTGTGAAATTGAATTAAATTGAAATAGGGACGTTCCGATACTTCAGAATATCGATATTTGATTCGATACGATAATCGAATCAAAGTATCGATATCACCGATATATTGGAATGAAAATATCGATATATCAGAAAATCATATGATATTTCAAAAATGAACATTTATATTTATTTATTGTTGTATTTATTCAATTAATATCGTATTACCGTATTACCCCTTCCCAATAATTATTAGAAATGACTTTTATTCTATTACTTAATCCAATTTGTTTCTAGAGTGTGTCTAGTCCTAGTCCTAAATGCATGTTTAGTCCTAAATGCATAACTGACCTAAATTTCACAAATTGTTTAAATTATTTTTGTGTTACTTGTTTGTCTAATTCCTCCTATTTATTTCATTTTTCTATTTTCTAAATTTAACTAATTTCTCCAATAGAATAAATTATCATAAATATAAAAATTCAATACATTTTTCGAGTTTCTGATCTATATTGTTTGCACAGTTTCTTACTTATGACCAGACCATCTTGTCATAAGACGAGTTTGTACAATCCCATTTAATTCCACCACTTAATTGTACCTTGACAGATACGTATTTCGACTCCAACCCCAACGGTAAGGTCGTCTTTAGTGTTCTGTACTTGACTCGACTCGAGTAATGAAAACTCTAATAATAAAAACAGTGAGTCTTGTGTTTTTGCATAAGAGATTATTATATGTATTTATCCCACAAAATCACCAATGAGCTTGTAACATATAATTCGGCTATCTTGATACTTTCCCAAATATGAATATGCATGGTATGTAGAAAGCCATACCATGCATATTCATATTCATAGGAATGCTCCTAGAGAAAACAAGAAATGTTAAAGCGTTACCAGTTTCACGACAATCACGCGGAAATCCCCTGATGTTACCCGCTTGATCAAGTTCACTCGATCCCGCTAGAAGGTCACGTAGAGGTTTGCAACATTTCAAACGGAAAGAATCTGGTGAGCAGTTCCGACAGTTCGACGCGGATATCAGATATGTACTGCAATAAGTCAACAGCAATTACAGTTAGTGATCGATGCATCCCACATTCACAGACACTTGCTAAGAACTTATTTGCGATGTGGACACGAGGGGAAATTATTATATACACATCACAAGCCTAGCTGTTGCAATTAGATACTATCTGAAAGGATTCAAACGAGTGCAGTCGCGGTTCCTTATTTCTAACCGGTTTGTGCAAATAAAGTGCATTTATTGCTCACATTTATTATAGACAATAAATTCTGAAGCGATCATCAATAGGCTGGAAAGGTATACACAGCGTTGAATAGATTGACTCTAATTGCCAATGCAACAAAGGTGTTTACTCTCTACCGTTAAACTATTGATAAGTTGTTAAAAATTGAGGGAAAACAATGTTTCAATTTGTCTCACCGGGAGTCCCTTACGCTTACGGTAAACCAGCTAATAGTTTTCTTGGGTAACAGTGAAGGTACGAGGTCATTGTCTTAGACAGTTGACAATAGTTGGAAAAAAGTTGGATCATTAGCGTCGACTAAAATGTAAAAGGGCTCACACGGGTACGGCAGATTTCGGAAATCGCCGTTGACCAGCAAATTAAACAACGTCCCATAGCTACGCGGGTTCAAATTGAGAAGCATGGGAGGCTGAGACGGTTTTAGCTGTATCAAACGCACGTTGTCCCCACGAGTATGAATGTCTCGGCGGTAGGTATGAGAATTCAATTTTTAGTCGCACGATTAATGGCGTGTCGAACAGTCTTTTCTACTACTTTTATGTGGGTCATTCATTTGAAAACGATCCGTAGGGAAGGTCGTGGCAGTAGTGATGACGTAGAAGTATGGGCGCCAAAGCGCGTGTTGATATCTTGATGTCAACGGCATTAAAGTTCATTGCGCCACTGTCTCAACTCCACATATCAGCATAGGATCACAAAACTAGCGTAAAACGCGGTAGTACGCGTAAGAGTGATATATAGATTGTTCTGAAATCCAATGCGTTGAATCTTTATTTCTTTGAGCATTTTTTTTGATCTGCACACCATGAAAAAATGATTGACAAATTTTAAAAACCTACTGTTTGTTTCCATCGTTGCGGTCGATTGAAAAAAATTGAATCTGAATGAATTTTTCAAAACAATTAAAAAAATTTCATAATTTGTTAAGTTGATTTATCTAATTAATCAGCACTACTCATAGTGTTTTGTATTCCGATCCCAAGTTATTGTAACAGTGTTTCCACACATTTTTTCAGCTCATTTTTAAAAGCTAAAAATATGAGTAATTAATTCATTGGCTTGAGATTTCTTTAGCAAATATGTCAAACTCACTAAGTAAATGACTAAATAATCGATTGTTGTACAATATTTTTTTTTTTTTGCTCAATATCTACGATCAATATCGATAAGGGGTTGATTTGTTATACAAACTCTACTAAATAAACCCAATCCATTTATAATGTTTAGATATCAGTTAGAGACTACCGATTGGTTTACTAAGTATGAAAGCACTAAACAATTATGCAACTAATACAATATTTCAACTGCCAGAGACAAAACAATAATATCGAAATTGATGCCATGTCATTAGCTCAAACTGAAAATTAGCCTTGCTAAATATGTAACGCGATCTAAAACCGGCAGTAGACGTAGCAACAAATAATCCATTAATGACATAGTCCAGTAATAAGGTCAACTATAGCGTAGCCAGAAGGCAACCACATCACCACATCATGGTACTGTAAGCGCACCGAAATGGTGAGTCGCACATCTATGTGACCTTGTGAACACTTTCGTTGGTCATTTATATTTAATCAGACAAACTGCTTTTTATGATTCCGCTATATACATATACATCATTAAAACTACCTTCATCTCGCCCGCATCTCAAGCCCTAGGGTTCAACGCAAAATAAAAATACAAGTTCCATGCAGCGAACCAGACTAATGGTAATTATGTAACGATTTTGTTAAAACTTCTTGGTTCGGTGCGCTGCTTACACAAAGTCTGCAATTTCTGTGGTATCTCCGAGTCGCACTAGTGACCTCCTGCAGCGAACTGATTACCTCTGATAAACTTTGATAATTATCATTTCAATTTTATGATAAAACTTTATGGTCTCAATTTTGAAAACCGAAAGGACCGGTAATGTTGCATAGAGATCTAAAATTTGAATCACTCATTTATTAATTTAAAAATTTTAAAATCCATTTAGTTAGCGTTAAGATACCATTAACGTTGTACAGTAAACTTCGAAGATTGGAGGCAATTTATTTTGTTAAGTTCACGGCTAACAACGATACCGACAACGTTATCACAATCAATTAGAGAATAGGGGGAAGTGGAAAAGGAAATATCGATAGTTCATGTTCAAATTATTGTAAAAGAAATTTAAATGATCTAAATGCATTCAATCAATATGGGCTCTCAAAAACAGTCCATTTTGCACCAACTGTGCGCTAAGGTAATTCGTACCGTTTTAGTTGCTTGAAATTTATAAAAAATATATTTAAAATTTAGGAGTTATTTTTCCACTTACCCTAGTGGAATGGGGTCAGTTGAAAATCCAAGTTATCTTGACCTTCAATTATGATGAGTAGTGATATATTATTAAAATCAAGACGGTAATTGCTCTGAGTATCATTTGTTGAATAATTTCATTGGATTAAAGTAATTAGTCCCCACGGAATTCTTGTAATAGCTAGGGGATGGCTGGTTGTGCTTTCTCGAACACTAAGTGTACGTAAAATCTGTATGTTCGCCCCAAAGATGAACTTTTTTGAGGAAGAATGAAACTGACAGTATTATAAACTTATCGACTCAGTTTAACGAATTGAGATGATGTCAGTGTGTGTTTGTATGTATGTGTGTGCACAATACACGTACAAAATAATCACATATTTTCATACATTGGTCCTTAACCGATTTGTGCGCAACAAACTGCATTCAACGCGCGAAACTTGTTATGAATATAAAGGAATATGTATTATGAAATATAATTACCTATCAGTGCTATTTCTATTTTTCTCATACATTTTTTTCATATGTAAAACATGTGAAAGGCATTAACACCGTTTGGTGGATTAATCAGGCGTTTACTTATGTATATTAGTCCAATAACCACTGAAATCACAATGATAACAAAGAAGGAACATATTAAGATTCACAGTTATCGAAATAAACCATGGAGGGAAGAAAACAATTGCGTGATCAAAACATTATCCACTTCCCCCGCAGTGTTCGAAATCAGGGGTAAGTGTAAAATCTTTAAATTATTTGCTTACATCATACAAACCACTACAAACTGAATGTGATGAGTTTAATTGTATTATAATGGTCACCTGTGGTGCAAAATAACAAGAAACATGAACAATTTATGCAAGTAAGAATTAATTTTATGAATGCAAAAATCAACTTCTCGCGAAACCTAAAATGACAGCTCCAGCGTAAACTGTGTTAGTGTATGTATAACACAGATTTTAACATAGTATTAGTGTGAACATTAAAGTATATTTTTGCACAATGTTATGGTGTGGTAAAAATTGTAAAGTGTGTACAATTGAAATTTTTTGAGCCGATTTTTACACTTACCCCCTTTTTCCACATCCCCCAGTGTAACTTATAAATAAATATGTATTATGGCACCCGTCTAAGCAAGTTTTGTACTCCCCATTTAATTCCACTACGTTTTGTTATCTTTGCAGATACGTATTTCGACCGCGGTGGTCGTCTAGTCGACTAGTCTAAGTCGAGTCAAGTACGAGACACTGAAGACGACCCCACAGTTGCGGTCGAAATACGTATCTGCAAAGATATCAAAACGCAGTGGAATTAAATGGAGAGTACTAAACTCGTCTTAGACGGTTGAATACATTCCACTAAAAAGAGCTTAAAATATTTTTTTCTATGTATTATGGAATATATTTACCTATCAGTGCTATTTTTATCTTTCTCATACATTTTTATTTTTTCATATGTTAAACATGTGAAAGGCTTCAAAACCGATAGGTGGATTAATCAGGCGTTTTCTTATGTATATTAGTCCAATCATCACTGAAATCACAATAATAACAAAGAAGGAACATATTAAAATTCATAGCTAACGAAATAAACCATGAAGGTAAGGAAAAATTTGTGTGATCAGAACATTATCCACTTCCCCCGCAGTGTTCGATACCAGGGGTAAGTGTAAAATCTTTAAATTATTTGCTTTCATGGTACAAACCACTACAAATTGAATGTGATTAGTTTAATTGTATTATAATGGTCACCTGTGGTGCAAAATCACCGGATAAAGGAACAACTTATGCAAGTATAAATTGGTTTTATGAATGCAAAAATTAACTTCTCGCGAAGCCTAAAATGACAGCTCCAGCGTAAACTGTGTTAGTGTAAATATAACACCGATTTTAACATAATATTAGTGTGAACATTAAGCTATATTTTTGCACAATGTTATGGTGTGGTAAAAACTGTACAGTCTGTACAATTGAAATTTTTCGAGTCGATTTTTACACTTAGGGTCTGTTCAAATATTACGTAACGCGAAAAACGTTGTTTTTAAGAACCCCCCACCCCCTCGTAACAATCTGTAACAAAATTTAGAACTACCCCCACCCCTATGCGTAACGCGTAACAAATACATTTTTTTTTGAAAAAATATTGTTTTGGTAGAATGTGAACCACGATACAATAAATTATTATTCTTTGTGTATTTTATGCTATTTTGAAGACAGTAACTATTTTTTGAAAAATTTAAATATTTTTTCTCAATTGTTACGCGTAACAATTTCTCGAAGGACCCCCACCCCCTATATTTTGCGTAACAAATCGTAACAAAAATAAAACAACCCCTTACCCCCTATTGCGTTACGTAATATTTGAACAGACCCTTACCCCTTTTTTCCACTTCCCCCAGTGTACCTTATAATAAAATTCCTCTGAAACTTACGTATTTATTTCATCGTATGCTTTCGAAGTAAAAATGGCTTCTTTTTACCTCACGCACTCGCACAAAATGCTGGACCGGCTTTTTCAAACTGTGAAGGATCATGCTTCTCCCGACCAAAGCAAGGCGCAATTCATATGCACGATCCACAAATCCACGGATTATTTATTTTCAAAGTTCCCTGACGGAAAAAAACACAAATGACCTGATGGCCACCGTGAGCCCAACCCGGCTGCCAGTCACTTGTTATAAGGCGAGTTAGTATACTATCCCGACTAGTAGATGGTAACAGAATTATATCAGAAATTGTTATTCTGTTACAGCATTTTTTATAACAAAGATTGGTGCAAAACGTATACCATTAACAGAGTCGTACCGTGAAGCGCCGTTAACGAAACCTTTATTAAGTGCCTTTCTCTTATTAGCTCAAATAAAATGCGCGAATTTTACATTCAGAGCACAATTTGAATCTTTTCATAACCATAGTTAGATTAAGCGGTTTAGTGGTTCAAAGATGCCTCAATTATTTTATTTATATTCTCTGACTAAGACCAGAGTGGCCTGTGCAGTACGTAAGAGTCTTCTTCATTCAGCTTCATGGCTGCACTTTGCTAAACACGCAGTCTACGGAGGGTCCGTAAATCATCCACCTTGCTCGCTGTGCACTTCGCCTTCTTGTTCCCGTCGTCGGATCGTTGTCGAGAACCATTTTCACCGGATTACTATCCGACATTTTGGCGACGTGCCCGGCTCATTGCAGTCGTCCGATTTTCAAGGTCTGAGCGATGGTTGGTTCTCCTAACAGCTGATGTAACTCGTGGTTAATTCGCCTCCCCCACGTACCGTTCGCCATCTGCACCCCACCATAGATGCGCGTTGGTCCTCCACGAGCATCGTCCAGGTCTCGATTCCGTAACTTCCAATTAGCGTTTTGTAGATAGTCAGTTTGGTACGGCGGCGACCTCGTCTGGCGGACTCCAAAGTATGTACGGTTTCCAGCCATGATGCGTCTCCGAATTTCTCTGCTGATATCATTTCCAGCCATGATGCGTCTCCGAATTTCTCTGCTGATATCATTTTCGGCAGTCACAAGTGAGCCCAAGTACACGATTTCTTAGACTACCTCGATTCCGTCACCACCGATATAAACTCGTGGTGGACGACTCACATTGTCTTCTATTGAACCTCCTCTTATCATGCAGTTCGTCTTCGACGTGTTGATGACTAGTCCAAACCGGTTAGCTGCTCTTTAGTCTGATGTAGGCTTCCTTCATCTTCTCAAAGTTAGGTGCCATAATATCTATGTCATCAGCGAAACCAAATAACAGGAAGGACTTCGTGAAAATCGTACCACTCATGTCGAACCCTGACCTTCGAATTACCCCCTCCAAAGCGATGTTGAATAGCAGACACGAAAGGCCATCACCCCACCATAATCCTCTGCGCGTTTCAAAGGGACTCGGGAATGCCCCTGAAACTCGAACTACACACATCACCCGATCCGTCGTCGTCATGATCAACCGTATCAGTTTATCGGGAAATCCATGTTCGTGCATTAGTTGCCCGACTATATGAGGCTTTGAAGTCGATGAATAGATGATATGTGGGCACGTTGTATTCACGGAATTTCTGATTTGAGATGCTTCAAATAACATTTAATATTAGTGGTGTACTGGAACCTGGCATCTGAAAGTTTACGTGGATTGCGAAAAATTCTCTTAGGAGTTTTCTAAATTTTGTGATATTTTTATATTACCAGATTGCAAAGTCGGTTCAGCTTTCAAGGCCTTAGTACTTGGCTTGTCATCCATAATGTCATATGCTAGTTCAACCAACGATGACATAAAAGATCCCAAGATTCCAAGATTTACTATCGGAATGGAACTTTTGTAAGCTGACCATTTCATACGGTAATCGTGCAGCAATGAAGAACTTGCCAAGTGTGCCTATTGCTTCGCAGTCTTCAAATGTTCGACCAAACTGTCCACCGCTAATCCGAAGTCAACCATGCTTTCCAAATTGTCCATCTTTGGTGAAGGTAGCTGTTGAATCTTTTCGGTATGTAACCTTATCAACGTTTCAGTTTGACCGTACTGCATTTGCAAAGTTATGATGACGTGAGGAACATTTGCAGGAGAAAACAACCTGCCCCGCACGGTTTCCATTGCTGGTCCCTTGAGGCTGCGCTGAAGCTGAAGCGGATTAGGTCCACAATTTCCTTGTGATTGAGCACCGTGCGGTACGTCTTCGTTTGGATTATCAGTGCGAGTTTCCCTTGATACTCTAGAAGGTGATTCACAAGCTTCTTCGAATTCGGCTTAATTTACTTTCTCCAGTGCGTCTGTCTGCTCGCCTGATTTCTGCAACCAACCTCGCATTTCTCATTAGAATTAGTCACCACACTTCTACTTACACTTGATACTTCTCTGCCGCATTGTGGAATTTGCCGAACGATACACTTTTTGGTTTCTAGTTATCTTCTAATTGTGTCTCCTCAAAGGCCTTCTCTTCCGCTAATCTTTTGGCTTCATATGCTAACTCGCGGTCCCTGTTCTGTTTCGCAAGCAATAACTTTTTATTTTTCATTTCTAGCCTGAAGTTATTGCTCCTTAATACAGTCCTGCTCGTCTAACATTTTTAGTTCGAGTGGTAGCCTAGCCTTAGCACTAGGAGTTAAACTAACATTATCCCCTGCCACAGACTTCTTGCTCTTTCGTGAAGCTCCTTTGCTTGCAACGGACGTTCTCCTTCGTTAAAAACCGTTAATTGTCGTTCGTCGCATAGAACAATGAATACTCTTGCTTGAGTAAACAATAAATTGCCGGCAAATTGCTTTTAAACGCTTTTGGGGCGAAATGATTTTTGGGCAAATGAGTGAAATGATGCGTTTTGGCATGAAGAACTCAGGCGTGATGCAAATCTTTAAATTCGCAAACGAGTTTGCTCGTGCGGGAGAGCTCGATGAGTGAGTTTTATGAATGATTTTACCAACACTGGGCTTGACCCCCTCCCTCCCCCTACAGCTTTACGTAATTTGTGAAAGGGCGGGAAAGATAATGTGTGATTTGGGCAGGATGTATTGGCGTACGGCTAACATCTGGTCCGTGGTAGAACGTTCGTTCATAAACTCCACCTGGTACTGTTACTCCGTTTCTTCATGGTCTCTATCTTCCTGCTGGCGCTTCTTCCTCCAGAAAATCTATTCTTGCGAAACCTAGCGATATGCAGTTCAATGTCCCACGCTTCCAATTGTGATCTTTCGTGATTGTGATTTGTCGTCTAGATCTTTGCCGATTACATCGAGTCGTATTTTCTTTTATGTCATTTGTAATTTTTGGTTTTACAGGCGGCTTATTAGGCCTGCGCAAATTCCTGCTCGACGGACAGCCATCGTGTCTCTGTTATGTGTCCCACCAAACACCAGGATTTGGGATAGTGCGCTAGTGAACTGTCAAACCGCACCACACCAACTCGCGTTTAGCCTGGGAAGGGATCGTCAAGGCCTTGAACATAGTTCCTGCTGCCCCCAATAGCTGAAAAAGCTGCCTTCGAAACATGTCACATAAATTTCAATGAGATCGTTTTACTTGGAAGATACAAGTTTGCTATTTACTAAGATAATTAAGGTTGTTTTAAATTTCAAATGATTAGAAAATAATTAGACAAATGATTAGAAAATAGAATCAAATAAAACAGTAATATCCTTTTTAAATCATTTTCTTGATTTGTATTTAAGCATAAATAAATATGTATTTACTTTCTGTCTGGATCACAATCCTTAACGACAATTTCAAGATTAACATCCAGCTCAAGACTACTGGGTCATCCACCGTTGAACTACCCCAGAAATGTTGACACTAATCTGTTAATCAATCAACAAACAAGCAGCGAAGTGTCTATCATCAATTCCGATCGAAAATAAAATTGCAAATTCGTTGGTACGTCGTTCGAAAAACAAGCTATTGTTTAGCATTCACCCAGTCTACACATGCGGTGGAGATAAACATTCACTTTGCTTTGAAACTTGAAAAACTTCCTTAAATTACACCCCACCTGTGTGTGAGATTTTTTGGTTTGTGACTTATTGGAATATGGGACAATACACTACAAGGGGTGATGGAAGAGGTGTTAACAATCGCGAAAACAAATGTTACCTCATTAGTGGATCGCCCCCCAACTATGGATCGAAAGCACTCAATGAATAATACACCAGCCCCACTTACAAGAACTGCTCCGATGAAATGTTAGTAACTGAAACTGGAATAGATCCAACAATGTCTCAATCTTTCAATCATAAACCATCGTTCGTAGTAAATGTAGCAGACGGTATCGGCGGTGGAGTGACCTACCCTTGCTAACGGTACCAGTTTTAAGATTATTACAGATTACGTAATAGTCTAACGGCATTCAACACGTATGCGTGTCTGATCTTGCACTTTAAAAAGCAAGCTTTCGATGTAGAACTATGTACAGTAAAACATCGACTTACTATATTACTTCCACTGTTTATCTGCTTCAGGTCTATTCTAGAACCCGTCCCTGAAGGACGATATCGTTCTTCGGCGAAGGTTGAGCTCTTGGTAGAACCTGTCTAATGCCAACGACCATAATTAGTGTACCTGCGTATCATATTTTATCTCACGCTCTATTGGCAGCTTGACGATTGAACCCACGATGCTTCATAGCATTTTGTAGTTGCTTCTGTAAAAAAAATCTAGAATTGAACAAGTGCAAAGAGTACCGACGCTAATGAAAGTGATTGACTGAAATTACCAACGACGCCATAGCGTCGCACATGCAACAAGGGTGGTCTAACTGCGCGATCTGATTCTGGAATCAACATCCTCAATTTTTTTTCTTTTCTAGCCTAGTTTTCTACAATAGTTGTGCTCTAATAAATAAATAAAGTGTGATAACAACTACAAATAACAAAATTTGAATTAATATCTAGGTTCAGCGGTTGAGATGGTTGTAAGAGAAGAATATTCTTATACTCACCTTTATAAAAAAAACATTGTTGTTCAAAGTAAAAAGTAACGGCATTTCATCAGACCAAAGTAACAGATAAGTCAAAAACTAACTAACCACTAACTGCCCTTACTTCAACTGATGCTTTGTTTGCACGGTGTCTACTGTCTGCCAGTCCCGAGCACGTTGGTAAATATTAACCGGCAGTTAGTTGGCTGCAATGCTGTTGCTTGCTACTTGAAGCCGTCAACTATGAGAATGAATACCTACATATTTACTTTTTGGGATTGTCGAAATATTTTGATTCTAAAAATAAATTCTAAAGGTGTCATTCCAGAATGACGCGAACAAGTACCTACGAACTCCATGATGGATAGTTGTTTGCTGATGGTTAATGTGCGAAATTATGCTGAAGATGGCTGGGTCAACATCCACAGAATTATTGGTAAAAACAAATTCTCAGCTTAACGTGATCGAATGTGAACAATGAAAAAACAAATTCGAACCACTTCGTTTTTTGACAGAAGTATTATTTCGCATGTGAGAGAATCGGGTATACATGAGACTTGACATAATCAGGAAATACATTTCAGAATCATTAGCATCTTTGTCAATATCATAATGTATGCAAACAAATGAAGAGAATTTTAGGGTAATTGAAGTAAATCAAACAAGTCGAATGCATAAAGCAATAATGAACGTTTATTTTCAATAGGTTCTCAAACAAGTTTTGTATTAAACAAAACAATCGTTCTAGCTTTTCTATATAATAATAGTATAAGAAACTAGCAATTCTGTATATGCCAGAGTACCCGAGTAGAAGAAAATATCTCAATAATATCAAATGTTGATAAGATAGCAAAATGAGATATGGACATGATTGATATAAGAGATAAAAGATCAGACGATAATATCAATATTTTGCACTAAAATATCACGAGGAGATCAAGTTATGCTATTTGTAATAAGTGATCAATATCATGTGTCATTGGTTTGTTCTTATCCATAGCATATCTTGATATTTAAATGATATTTCGGTGCAAATTTTTGATATTGTTGCCTGTTCTTTTATCTCTTATATCAATCAAGTCCATATCATGTTTTGTTATTCTGTTCATGGCTTCTGCCCGGGTAGTCTTAAAAACTTATGCAGTAAGAAAATCTGGTACTCACTGATTGAGCGGAGGATCAATACTCAGACAGTATGTTCTACCAACACCATGGTGGGTTTACCAATTGTCGCCATACATGAAAAAACTTTTTTGTTTAAATAAGTAAAAGGCATGTGGGTGGACGTTATATATCAATCGAAAGGTTTTACTATCTGCTCCTTAGAACAACTGTGAAAACCACAATAAAATTTGTTATTATCCTCAAAATTGATTAATCCATAATAGGATCGCATGCACCAGTTGTGGCACTATTCTTAATTTTGGTTCCTTATTTGGCAAATCTCATTGTTTTCTATGGGATTAGCCAAATTGGGACCCCTAGTGCGACAACTGGTGCAAAGGACGTCAAAAATTAAGCAAAATCAATTTTTACAATTATGCTTTGTTTTTTTGGAGGAAATCAAAGGTGTTATCGTATCATATGAATATGCTTTATCGATATGAACTTAGTTTGCGGTGATTTGATTGGCTATTTGGCATATAAAGCACTAGTGCGACAACTGGTGCTATAGCCACAACTGGTACATCTAGCCCAGTTTGTTTCATGCTTGATTAAAACATCAAGTGTAAATAAAAGAAGCACATACAGGGGTTTGACAAAAAGGTTGAAATAGGCAAAATTTTGTCGAAGTTCAAATCAGCATAACTTTGCGTAGAATGATCCGATTTTGATGAAACCGTGACCTTCGAAAGCGGAAACTCTTCTTGTTTACTGTCCCCATGCAAAACCTCAGATTGGCCCTTGGCCACCGAAGATGTTCCGGGCTTTTCGAAGATTTGTCAAAAATGCATTTTTTTCTTCTGCTTGTCATTTTATCTGACGTTTACTGTCATCATGTTTTCTATTCTCCCTGGAAACTAGAACTTATATGCTGACCACTGCTGGCTGCAGATCGAAAATTCGTTTAGTATACGCAAAGATATGGCAATTTTTGTAAAATCGGTACGGGATTGGCCATACACCCTGAACAAATGTCACCCGGAACACCCGGAACCTGTTACAAATTGGCCAGAGAGTCTTACAGTCACCATTATGTATCTATAATAAAGATCCTATATTCATCGTCTTGGGAAAATATGAATTTTGACACCCATATATATATAGTTCCATACGGTGCCAAAACCGACCCCTTCTGGAAGGCCCTTGGAACCTGCTATAAGGGTGGCAGTGGACACTATCATTCTGGAAATGTTTCTGTAATCACCGTCTAGCAAAGCCATGAAGATAGATACCCATATTTGCATTATTCCGATCTGTAATCATTTCGTCATGTTCCCGGAACCGTTTTTACGGAAATGGCCATATCTCTGCGTAGTTTTGGTGGATTCTCGATCTACAACCACCATTGGCCGGCATATTAGTTCTAGTTTTTGGAGAAAGTATAAAACATGATGAAAGTAAACGTCACATAAAATGACAAGCAGTGAAAAAAATGCATCTTGAACATACCTTCGGAAAACCCGGAACATCTACGGTGGCCAAGGACCAATCTTAGGTTTTGCAGGGGGCAGTATATTAGAAAAGCGTCCGGTTCTAATGGTCCTGATTTTATCGAAATCGGATTATTGTACGCAAAGTTATGATGATTTGAATTTCGACATAATTTTGCCTATCTCAACCTTTTTGTCTAACCCCTGTAGATCCCCAAGTAATTGTCGAAATGCTAATATTCAAAAAGTTTCCCTTGTTTTGTATGAATTATTTTGCAATATATTATCCCCCCATACGTGGTTCATCAGGCATTTGACAAAATATTAATCTATTCGTTTAACGTAATCCGTTTGGGAAATTTGTCACGCATTGTCGAAGTAAATTTTTACTGAACTTTTGCAAGATTCGATATCTCATTTCGTCCTTTTATTTCCCATTTCTACTCGCCCGATTTTCTATCTATGACACTTTGTACTACTATAGCACCGAAACCGTTAAGTTCCATAAGAGAACTGGCCTGAACTCTGAGTTACTGAGTCTGGACCTGGGGTGAACGTTGAAAGCCGCTTTTAGTTCCATGTGTCAAGGCCTGCTAAGTTTACGAGCTTTATCACTTGATATCATATATTCTACTTCTTCTTTAACCTTAGTAAGATGTTGGGGTCAATATGACCCAAAACGAAACTTCAAAGTAGAATAACTTTTTACCTGATAATCCGATCGTTCTGAAATTTCTTGACTTTTAATATTTTGTGGAAATGAAGCATCTGACATGAAAAAAGTATTTTAAGGTGCAACAGGAACGACCCCACAAAAAAAGTTACGAATAAGATGTTAGGGTCATATTGACCCAGAAATGTTAATGCTTATAAAACAGTCAAATTTTAACCGAATTACAAAGTTTATATACCGTTCGAAAGATAAACTCATCAATTTTGTGTCTATGTGGTGATATGCCGGTTCTGGAGACCATGGCCACCGGGAAACGACTTCCAGGGGGACCTTGTCGGTCATATAAGGGAAGCACAAAAATTGCTCCATATATGCCTTTCGATCGCTAATTCTTCATAAATTCTCTTAAAACAGAAATATATGGTCCATGAGAGGTCTTCCGACGAAATTGGCCACTCCAGGTACATGCAAGGTGCCCCCGGGGAACCCGTAGGAAGGGACATTTCCGTTTTAGCACCAAAATATGCCGTGCGGCGGCTCTTCGTCATGATTTTTCACAAAATAGATGATTATGCGCTCGAAATCTATAATTGACCACATTGGCCACTCTTGGAGCTTATGAGGTGCCCTCGGGGAACGCGTAAAAGGGGACATTTTCGTTTTAACATCAAAATATGTCTTACAGCGGCTCTTTCGTCATGATTTTCCACAAAATAGATTATTATACGATTGAAATCGATAAGTGACCACATTGGCCACTCTTGGAACCTATGAGGTGCCCTTGGGGAACCCGTAGAAAGGGACATTTCCGTTTTAACACCAAAATATGCCGAGCGGCGGCTCTTTCGTCATGATTTTCCACCAAACAGATGGTTATGCGCTTGAAATCGATAAGTGACCACATTGGCCACTCCTGGCACATGCAAGGTGCCCCCGGGGAACACGTAGGAAGGGACATTTCCGTTTCAGCACCAAAATATGCCGTGCGGCGGCTCTTTCGTCATGGTTTTCCACCAAACAGATGGTTATGCGCTTGAAATCGATAAGTGATTAAATTGGCCACTCCTGGAACATGGAAGGTGCCCCCGAGGAACCCGTAGGGAGGGACATTTCCGTTTTAGCACCAAAATATGCCGTGCGGCGGCTCTTTCGTCATTATTTTTCACAAAATAGATGATTATGTGCTTGAAATCTATAATTGACCACATTGGCCACTCTTGGAGCCTATGAGGTGCCCTCGGGGAACCCGTAAAAGGGGACATTTTCGTTTTAACATCAAAATATGTCGTACAGCGGCTCTTTCGTCATGATTTCCACAAAATAGATGATTATGCGCTTGAAATCGATAAGTGACCACATTGGCCACTCTTGGAACCTATGAGGTGCCCTTGGGGAACCCGTAGAAAGGGACATTTCCGTTTTAGCACCAAAATATGCCGTGCGGCGACTCTTTCGTCATGATTTTCCACCAAACAGATGGTTATGCGCTTGAAATCGATAAGTGACCACATTGGCCACTCCTGGTACGTGCAAGGTGCTCCCGGGGAACCCGTAAGAGGGAACATTTTCGTTTTAGCACCAGAATATGCCGTGCGGCGGCTCTTTCGTCATGATTTTCCACAAAATAGATTATTATGCGTTTGAAATCGATAGGTTACCACATTGGCCACTTTTGAAACCTATGAGGTGTCTCCGGAGAACCCGTAGAAGGGGATATTTCTATTTTTACACCAACATATGTCATGCGGTGGCTATTTCGTCTCCAAATAAGTGCACTCGAAACCGATTATTTACATATTGTCCACCCTTAGATCCTTTGAGGTACAAGGTGTTTACAAAAGCAGATAAGTCGTTTTGAAAATTTTGTCTTGATATAGCCTTACATAGGATTATTAATTTGATAAGAACACGTAAATGACCCCTTCTATTTGTTCCCAGGGAGAATCTTATAGATTCCACGAGCGGCCAATTGAGATGGTAATTAATTTCAAACGCGTACTCATCTACTTGATAGAAAATCATGAAGGAAGAACTACCGCACAGCAGATAATGATGCATAAACGACAACATCCCTTTCAATGGATTCCTCGCGGCACTCCACAATTACCGAAACTGGGCCTGGGGTTCCCCCGGGTTGATATTAGATTTCAAGAGCATAACCAACTATTTGATGGAAAATGATAGTGCCGCTACACGGCATATCTTGGTATAAAAATAAAAATATCTCCTTGTATAGGTTCCCCGGAGGCATCTCATAGGTTTTAAAAGTGGCCAATGTGGTCGCTAATCGATTTTAAGTGAGTGAGAGTAGACACGGAAATGTCCTCTCCAATGAGCTCCACGGGGGTACTTCATAGGTTCCAAAATGGAAAACGTGGTCACTTATTCATTTCGATATAAAAACGGAAATGTCACCTTCTATGGGTTCCCCGAGGGCAACTTATTTGTTCCAAAAGTGACCAATGTGCTCACTTATCGATTTCGAGCGCATAATCATCTATTTTGTGGAAAATCATGACGAAAAAGCCGCCGAACGGCCTATTTTGGTGCTAAAACGGAAATGTCCCTTTCTACGGGTTCCCCAAGGGCACCTCATAGGTTCCAAGAGTGGCCAATGTGGTCACTTATCGATTTCAAGCGCATAATCATCTATTTTGTAGAAAATCATGACGAAAGAGCCGCCGCACGGCATATTTTGGTGCTAAAACGGAAATGTTCCTTTCTACGGGTTCCCCAAGGGCACCTCATAGGTTCCGAGAGTGGTCAATGTGGTCACTTATCGATTTCAAGCGCATAATCATCTATTTTGTAGAAAATCATGACGAAAGAGTCGCCGCACGGCATATTTTGGTGCTAAAACGGAAATATCCCTTTCTACGGGTTCCCCAAGGGCACCTCATAGGTTCCAAGAGTGGCCAATGTGGTCACTTATCGATTTCAATCGCATAATAATCTATTTTGTAGAAAATCATGTCGAAAGAGCCGCCGCACGGCATATTTTGGTGCTAAAACGAAAATCTCCCATTCTACGGGTTCTCTGGGGGCCCTTCATAGGTTCCAAGAGTGGCCAATGTGGTCACTTATCGATTTCAATCGCATAATCATCTATTTTGTGGAAAATCATGACGAAAGAGTCGCCGCA
The DNA here is from genome assembly GCF_024139115.2 of Armigeres subalbatus. NCBI lineage: Eukaryota > Metazoa > Arthropoda > Insecta > Diptera > Culicidae > Armigeres > Armigeres subalbatus. The sequence goes on from NC_085140.1 coordinate 170,857,356, forward strand.
CGGCATATTTTGGTGCTAAAACGGAAATGTCCCTTTCTACGGGTTCCCCAAGGGCACCTCATAGGTTCCAAGAGTGGTTAATGTGGTCACTTATCGATTTCAATCGCATAATAATCTATTTTGTAGAAAATCATGTCGAAAGAGCCGCCGCACGGCATATTTTGGTGCTAAAACGAAAATCTCCCATTCTACGGGTTCTCTGGGGGCCCTTCATAGGTTCCAAGAGTGGCCAATGTGGTCACTTATCGATTTCAATCGCATAATCATCTATTTTGTGGAAAATCATGACGAAAGAGTCGCCGCACGGCATATTTTGGTGCTAAAACGGAAATGTCCCTTTCTACGGGTTCCCCAAGGGCACCTCATAGGTTCCGAGAGTGACCAATGTGGTCACTTATCGATTTCAATCGCATAATCGTCTATTTTGTGAAAAATCATGACGAAAGAGCCGCCACACGGCATATTTTGGAGTTAAAACGGAAATGTCCCCTTTTCCGGGTTCCCCGAGGGCACCTCGTTGGCTCCAATAGTGGCCAATGTGGACACTTATCGATTTCGAGCGCATAATCATCTATTTTGTGGAAAATCATGACGAAAAAGCCGCCGAACGGCCTATTTTGGTGCTAAAACGGAAATGTCCCTTTCTACGGGTTCCCCAAGGGCACCTCATAGGTTCCAAGAGTGGCCAATGTGGTCACTTATCGATTTCAATCGCATAATAATCTATTTTGTAGAAAATCATGTCGAAAGAGCCGCCGCACGGCATATTTTGGTGCTAAAACGAAAATCTCCCATTCTACGGGTTCTCTGGGGGCCCTTCATAGGTTCCAAGAGTGGCCAATGTGGTCACTTATCGATTTCAATCGCATAATCATCTATTTTGTGGAAAATCATGACGAAAGAGTCGCCGCACGGCATATTTTGGTGCTAAAACGGAAATGTCCCTTTCTACGGGTTCCCCAAGGGCACCTCATAGGTTCCAAGAGTGGTTAATGTGGTCACTTATCGATTTCAATCGCATAATAATCTATTTTGTAGAAAATCATGTCGAAAGAGCCGCCGCACGGCATATTTTGGTGCTAAAACGAAAATCTCCCATTCTACGGGTTCTCTGGGGGCCCTTCATAGGTTCCAAGAGTGGCCAATGTGGTCACTTATCGATTTCAATCGCATAATCATCTATTTTGTGGAAAATCATGACGAAAGAGTCGCCGCACGGCATATTTTGGTGCTAAAACGGAAATGTCCCTTTCTACGGGTTCCCCAAGGGCACCTCATAGGCAAGGATGTTATCGATAATTTAGTAATCTGCGTTCGATCATTTAGTAGTTTGTCAATAACTCATTCCAGAGGCAAAATTTCAAAATGTTTTATATGGTGGACTTTTAGTGCGAAGTTTTTGCTACAACTCTCCTTAACAGATCGATGTTCGAATTCCACTGCTAAAGGAGTTACGGTGCTAGTTACTATACTTATACTAAATGATAACAAAATATGCAATCATTTAGTCTAAGTTACTGCTACTAGCGCTATAGCTCCGTTATTGGTGAAATTGAAACAACGAACTGTTAAGCAGAGTTGTAGATAAACCTTTGCACTAGAGCTCCACCATACAACACATTTTGAAATTTAGCCTCTGGAATGAGTTATTGAAAAACTACTAAATGATCGAAGGCAGATTACTAAATGATCGATAACATCCTTGCTCATAGGTTCCAAGAGTGGCCAATGTGGTCACTTATCTATTTCAATCGTATAATCATCTATTTTGTGGAAAATCATGACGAAAGAGCCGCCGCACGGCATATTTTGGTGCTAAAACGAAAATCTCCCATTCTACGGGTTCTCTGGGGCCCTTCATAGGTTCCAAGAGTGGCCAATGTGGTCACTTATCGATTTCAAGCATCACTTATCGATTTCAATCGCATAATCATCTATTTTGTGGAAAATCATGACGAAAGAGTCGCCGCACGGCATATTTTGGTGCTAAAACGCAAATGTCCCTTTCTACTTTCTACGTTCCCCAAGGGCACCTCATAGGTTCCAAGAGTGGCCAATGTGGTCACTTATCGATTTCAATCGCATAATCATCTATTTTGTGGAAAATCATGACGAAAGAGCCGCCGCACGGCATATTTTGGTGCTAAACCGGAAATGTCCCTTTCTACGGGTTCCCCGGGGGCACCTTGCATGTACCTGGAGTGGCCAATTTCGTCGAAAGCCCTCTCATGGACCATACATTACCGATTTAAGAAAATCTATGAAGAATTAGCGATCGAAGGGCATATATGGAGCGATTTTTGTGCTCCCCTTATATGACCAACAAGGTCCCCGTGGAAGTCGTTTCCCGGTGGCCATTGTCTCCAGAACCAGCATATCACCACATAGCCACAAAATTGATGAGTTTATCTTTCGAACGGTATATAAACTTTGTAATTCGGTTAAAATTTGACTGTTTTATAAGCATTTACATTTCTGGGTCAATATGACCCCAACATCTTATTCGTAAGTTTTTTCTAATATCCGAAGAAGGTTAATAACTCTATTAGCATTTCCACAGTTATTGCATGCATCTGTAACCTTGTGTGGCATGGCAAGTACAATGCATACACAATAATACATTGGGATTGGCAATCCTACACTTTTGCTCAAAGGCTAACTGAAGACCCGATATCATATCAGCATACATAAAAATGAATTTCTGTCTGTCTGACCCTTATAGACTCGGAAACGACTGAACCGATCGACCTGAAAATGTGTATGCAGGGGTTTTTGGGGGCAGGGAAGGTTCTCAAGATGGTTCGAACTTCTCCTCGCTCTAGAAAAGGGGGAGGGGAGCTTCCGTACAAATGAGACACAAATTTCTACATAACTCGAGAACTAATCAAGCAAATGTAACTAAATTTGGCATGTGGAGGTTTTTGGAAGCAATAAATGTTTCTATGGTACTCCGAAACTCCTCCCCCATCTGGAAGTTCGCTTTATTAACCGTCCAATAAGGACATGGCGAAAGCAAAAAATAAATCAGAAATTGGACGAGACGAAGTTCGTAGTGTTTGCTAGTACTAAATAAAAGTATAAATTGTGGCATCAATATACTATTTCTTTTTCAACTTCTTCTTCATATTGGCATTGCATCCCCCATAAAGTATTATCTGAAGACATCTCACATCACATCTCAATTCTTACAAACTTAATTTTTTCACTGATCTCGGCTGGGCGAATCTCGGTATGAGTTCGTTTGCTGAAATACCAGCTAAATGGACATATGATTACAGTGGCTCCTTTGAGTAACGCAGTAAACAAGTTACATACTTCTTTAGCTGACGGTTTACATCACGCGTCGGAGTCGTCCACCGAGGCTAAACATTGGACGGCTACATGACGGTAGACTAGCCCAAGACTACGCGCAGCAGCTGGAAGAGGCACTCCCAACGGAAGACCAGCTAGGCGCAGCGTCTTTTGAAGATGACTAGAGAGATATTCGATCCGCCTTTGGAAGCACCGCAATCTCTGCACTAGGCACGGTGCCCCCGGATCAGAGAAACGACTGGTATGACGACGAATGTGAGCAGTTAGTTGAGGAGAAGAATGCAGCATGGGCGAGATTGCTCCAACACCGCACGAGGGCGAACGAGGCACGATACAAACGGGCGTGGAACAGACTGTTGACGCACATAAGAGCGATTCCCTAGCAGCACAATCCAGCACTATTTGGTTGCAGCAACTCAAATGTGACTGAATTCGGTTGCATATGGGTCACAGAAACTTTGGTGCAACATGTGTGCTGCACGGGTTGCTGGTTTTGATCACTGTCGGGTTTCGGTGGGCTTAGGTAATGAATTCAATCACTTTGTCTATAACAAATACACGATTTATTGAGGACGGATGAACGGAATTCTGACTTAGAGGACTGTAATTTATTATACACGATTGTCTTTACTTAACTTGGTATAGTTTAATCAAACTGACAATTACAAACAGCAAACAGTCGCTTGGACAACGAGTCGCAAGGACTATCCTTATTCTAGCGTCTGTGGAGATTTTATAGATGGACTAATGACAAAGATTTCCGTATAAACGATAACTTCAATAATTTGTAACTATTGGATATTGAAGCTATACAATATTTTAGCGCGCAAGTACACATACGCATATCTCATTGCTCAGCTATGTCGACGATTGTCATAAGGGAGCTAGTTGGCTGCTACCAATTTTCTACAGTTCATCCTCTCTAATACGATATTCAATTCACGCGTGAACAAAGACAAAACTCGATTTTTCGGAGGATAAAGCTCCAGCAGGAAGATCGAGACCGTGAAGAGACGGAGCAACTGTACCGCGCTAATAACGCACGAAAGCTCTAAGAGAAGTTAAACCGTTCACACAAAGGCCACGTGCCACAGCCCGATATGTGTAAGGACATAAGCGGGAACCTCCTTACAAACGAGCATGAGGTGATCCAAAGGTAGCGGCAGCACTACAAAGAGCACCTGAATGGCGATGTGGCAGACAACGGTGGCGGTTTGGTAATGAACCTAGGAGCACGCGCCCAGGACATGCGACTTCCGGCTCCGAATCTCCAGGAAATCCAGGAGGAGATCGGCCGGCTGAAAAACAACAAAGCCCCTGGAGTTGGCCAACTACCAGGAGAGCTGTTTAAACACGGTGATAAGGCACTGGCTAGAGCGCTACACTGCATAAATACCAAGGTTTGGGAGAACAAGGTGTCCCATCTACAAAAAGGGCGATAAGCTGGATTGTAGCAACTACCGCACAATCACTTTGCTGAACGCCGCCTACAAGGTAGTCTCCCAAATTTTATGCCGCCGACTAACACCAATTGCAAGAGAGTTCGTGGGGCAGTACCATGCGGGATTTATGGTTGAAGGCTCTACCACAGATCAGGTGTTCGCCGTACGTCAGGTATTGCAGAAATGCCGCGAATACAACGTGCCCACACATCATCTATTCATCGACTTCAAAGCCGCATATGATACAATGGATCGGGACCAGCTATGGCAGCTAATGCACGAAAACCGATTTCCGGATAAACTGATACGGTTGATCAAGGCGACGATGGATCGGGTGATGTGCGTAGTTCGAGTTTCAGGGGCATTTTCGAGTCCCTTCGAAACGCGCAGAGGGTTACAGCAAGGTGATGGTCTGCTATTCAACATCGTTTTGGAAGGAGTTCGAATTACTCCCAGGGATTGGGATTGACACGAGTTGTACGATTTTCACGAGGTCCATCCAGTTATTTGGTTTCGCTGACGACATTGATATTATGGCACGTAACTTTGAGAGGATGGAGGAAGCCTACATCAGACTGAAAAGCGAAGCTAAGCGGATTGGACTAGTCATCAACACGTCGAAGATGAAGTACATGATAGGAAGAGGCTCAAGAGAGGACAACATAAGCCATACACCACGAGTTTGTATTAGTGGTGACGAAATCGAGGTGGTTGAAGAATTCGTGTGCTTGGGCTCACTAGAGGCCTCCGATAACGATACCAGCAGAGAAATTCGGAGACGCATCATGGCAGGAAATCGTACGTACTTTGGACTCCGCAAAACGCTCCGATCGAATAGAGTTCACCGCCGTACCAAATTGACTATCTACAAAACGCTTATTGAACCGGTAGTTCTCTACGGACACAAGACCTGGACGATGCTCGTGGAGGACCCGCACTGGGAGTTTTCGAAAGCAAAGTGCTGCGTACCATCTATGGTGGGGTGCAAATGGCAGACGGTACGCGAAGGAGATGAATGAACCACGAGTTGCATCCGCTGTTGGGAGAACCAACCAACCATCGGAAGACTGCGGTGGGCCGTGCATGTAGCCAAAATATCGAACAGTAATCCGGTGAAAATGGCGATGGTAGGAAAGCCGCAACAACCGGCGATAATCGTCTCATCTACGATATTTCACGACGCCTGATTGGAGCAAGGACAAATCCGTGGGTGCCAGAGAAAGACGCGACATGTCAGTCACTCACCGATCCAACTGGTTCGACCACTTAGAACAACTTCTCGAGTTTTGACGACTTATCCTAATTCAGATATAGGGAAAGGTTGACAATTCTCCGACGGCAGCAGGCAAGCTTCCGCCCGGGTGATCTTGTGAGAACCATACTGTCATGCTTTGCATCATCCTGAAACAGGTCAATGAATTTCAAGTGTCCCTCCATTTGGTACTGATTGACCACGGAAAAGCCTTCGATCCTCTGAATCACGAAAAACTTAGGGGTATCCCTAGAAGCAAGGGAGGTCTAGACAAAATCCAAAGTCCAGCATAAAATAATCGCTAAAGTAAAGCAAGGCTGGATGTATTATATCTCTGTTGCTGTTGCCCAAAGTAATCGACGAAATCATGCGCCGCTCTAGCAGCCCACCACCGTAGAGCAATCGTACTACCTCAAACCAGATGACGATACTGCAGTACTAACAGTGGAGTAAACTGAATGACCTGGTTGAACGCTAACCTCATAAACATCAACAGCACCGAATCATTGGATGTGAACAACTCCAACTCCACGATGGCCGGGCAAATAGTGGAGAAGGTCGAAAACCAAAGCCAGTCAACGTTGGACGGCGATCTAGGCAATGCATCAAACCTCGAATACTCAACTCTAACGTGAAATCTGTGATGTTATACGTCAGTGATACTTGGTACGTATTAGCAAAGGTCACATAGACTTGCAAGTATTCATCAACCGATGTCAACGTTTTACAGCTCGGACCTGGTGGCCTCACAACTGGATTCTAAATGTTGAGCCCAATCGATGATGCCATCGAAATGCGATATAAGCAGCAACTCCACAGTGTGGCGTAGGCCTGCCATACACCACGTAAGAGCGGAGTCGAAATCTGCAAGCAAGCACTGGAATCAGGCAGGCCATCGCAGCACCTAGGATCTCATGGCGACGAAACCCTAACAGAGAAATAAATGAAGTCGATGTGAATCAGGGCCCAATTCAAGGATGGAGATCTTTTACGTTGGCTCTATGTCCCCCAAAAAGTGCGCAGAACACAAGAGTGAGTGCACAGCAAATAATTCTGAAAATTCAACGACGTGTAAAATTGCAGCTTACCCCATCAAACCAATTAACATGCGATATTCTATTAAATTTGATTGAATTTTACAAGCAAGCACCGTTTACATTTATTTTGATTTGAAAGAATAGTGAGATCGATTGAATGTTACGTTTATTTACATGCTCCAAATATGTGCATGAAAATACATTTAAAATCACAACATATTTTTATCTGTGTGTGTGACGATTGGATCCCAGTTTATAAATACCACATGTACATGGGGCTGAGAAGGAAACCAATGTGCCATATAGCCTATATATTGTGTAACTTTGATTAGCTATTTTTACAAAGCAAAAGAGATTTATTTTGGAACTGTTTGGAAGAATGTTTTATTTTTCATAAATCAATTGGAACTGTAACTCTCAAAAGCAAGGTTATTTTCAGTCTATCGTACCTTTGCTTGAAGTAAGGTAAACGAAAACCTGCAACCAGATGCCTGACAAGACATCTCAGATCATGTGGGGGTCGGGACACACCCAGGCAGCAATCGTCGTCCATGAGCCGAAATTACCTCCTTACGACTATACAGAAACCCCCGCAGCTCATCCGCGCATGTTTCTTGTATGGGTGAGTTTAGCGTCCATTGCATCCTCTCTACGGGTTTGTCCGAGGTCGTATCTATGCCGCTAACAAGTAGCATGGCATTCCAATAATTTTAGGATCGTGGGCATGCTGATATGGCGTGCTTCACCGATTCTACTTCAGACGTCACCTGTGTTCCGTATAGTCCCTGAAGTCTGCAATTCCGAGACTATGCAAGAACGACATGAAACAGCCATATTCAAACAACACATCTGTGATTACAGAAGTACATCTGACCATTGCCCCTATTGATTCAACCAGTTTGAGTTTCATACTTGACTTAAACAAAAGCTTATAATTCTAGCAGTACTTTGGTGTTATGTATTATGGAAAATTTTGGTGTTATGGATTCAACAGTTTACTTAGAGTTTAGCTTGAGCTTGATTGACTGCTCGTAGTTGCTACTCCATTATGACCAGATCAGCTGTTCTTGCACAGGGAACCAACAGATGTTTGCTTGGGACTAGCACACATCTTCAATGTACAAGTACTGGTGATCTCATTTGTTAGGTCATACTGGCGCCTGCCACGTCAGAATGCAAGTCAATGTAGGGGAAGGGGGAGGAAATGATGATGCAATCACTCGCCCACTGCAAGCCGAATATACCTCTGCACTTGCCACGAGTTCATGCGGAATTTGTTGGAATTTCTGGGTTAGGTTGGGAGGCAGAGGTCCGTCTTGGTTAACGAGCTGCCAATGTGATAGATAGGAGAAGGTAACTGATGGAATTTCTAATTGGATGTAGGAAACGAGCTCTATAGTTCATTTCCAATTCTAGCAGATTACTGTTAGAATACTCAAGTTGAAGGTATAGGAATAGTAATGGAAACGGTATGGAAGTCCATTTCCAGTTCTAGCGATTGCTAGAACATGAGAAATAAAGAGAAAGATACAAAGTAGGAGAATGGAACGGACCTGGGATTGAACCCACGACCTCCTGCGTATGAGGCAGAAGCAGTAGCCATATGACTACCAAGCCCGCTTCACAACAGTTTACTTAGAGTTTATCAGCAAAACCAGCCCTTTTCCAAAAAGAAAAACAAAAATTTCTACAATAAAAAGTTCCAGCATTTTTTTTATTTTTCAAAGTTTGTGCTAAATTCACTACTGGATAAATATATAATTTTACCAATACTAATTTATTATTACTAATACAAAATTTATTTCAAAAATAATATTAATATTCTTTGTTTTTCCTAAACATTTTTTACTATCATTTTCCATTACAATTTTAAATTTTCTATTGAATACTTGCATTTCTGACTTTTTTTCGTTTCCTTGTTATTTTTTTATCCCCCCCCCCCTTATACATTCCAAGTGCTGTCGGACATAAAATAAATTTAATATTTGTATCGGCCTAATTCGAAATCGCATATCTCTGCTTCAATCCATCTACGATCTTTTCCACCGAGGATCTTCCGCAGCCTTAACATTCAATCCATCATTGATTGGTCCTCAATAAAACCTGCTTGGTATGCGTCAACGAAGAACTTCTCAAACTGTATCTGTCAGTTGAACATAATAATTCATACAAGGTCATTCAACCAACGATTTGCTGTTTTCAACGACTATTCAATTCTTATCAATGTCAAAATTCACATTTCCACAAGCAAATTTTAGGAGTTTCCAAGAAAAAATCTGCAGAATTTCCAATTGGTTTAAATTTTCGAGGAATGTTTTTGACAATTATACGAATTATTCAGAAAACTCTTCATATTAATTTGATTGTAATTTTCTCCAAGGATCTATTTGACATGTTATTGAATTTCATGTACTTGTGCATAGTTATTAAGTGGTAGAATTAAAAAACCTTATTAACAAAATTTGCCTACTGTTCTGAAATGCAATCATTTGTTTTTTTTTTCAGTGCTTTGTCCAGCCTCCACTAAACATCTACCATGACGACCACCCGGGTCATTCTGAGTTTCCCCTGGGGAAACAGCAGCAACAATAATAACAATGAGAAACTAAAGGGCGACTTCTACCACGAGAATGGTCTCACCGATGCGGTGCTGAAGGTGGCCCGCAAGGAACTGCGCGAAGACAAGGTGATCCGCGAGCAGGCACTGGAACAGATGCGCGAGTGGCTGAAACAGAATCAAGAAATCGAAAATGTTCGCACAGACGATCTGTTTTTGCTTAAATTCCTACGCACCAAAAAGTTCAGCGTATTTATGGCGCAGCAAATGATTTTAAAATATCTGAACCTGCGAAAGGTCCACATGCATCTGATGTATGGGCTGGACTTCCTTTCGCCAAAATTGAATAAACTAATCAACAACGGTTACATGTTTCCGTCTCCGGTGCGAGACAAGCACGGCCGACGGCTGATCATTGGATTTGCAAGTATGAAGCACGCACGCTTCCGGTGAATGAACGCAAATATTGCTAATCATTGCATTATTTCAGGAAACTTCAACCCAGACGATCACGACAGCTCGGACATGTCCCGGGTGCATGCGATTACCTATGAAACCCTGCAAGAGGACCAGCAAAATCAGATTGTGGGTTATGTGCACATTGGAGACTTCAAAGGTATCTCCACGGCGCACGTATCCTGCTGGAATCCAACCGATTTTCTACGCATGATTAAGTGGGGCGAACAATCGATCCCGATGCGTCACAAGGAGGTCCACCTGGTTCATGTTCCAGCTGCAGTGAAATACGTTATCGAAGCAGGAAAATCGATGATCAGCAAGAAGATGAAGGAACGGCTTCAGGTAAGATTCATAATTGTTTCCATATAGCATTAGGGAATTTGCATGTTTATATTCGTTCGATCAAATCTATTATAATTGCTTTCATAAGGTACATGTGACCATACCCGAACTGTGCAAAAAAGTCGACCCGGCATGTCTGCCAAAGGAACTGGGCGGTAATATTCCGATGGTCGAAATGATAAACTGGTGGAAGCAGGAATTAGCCGCCAAGCGTAACACACTGCTTGCTTTGGATAACATGAACATTCTGAGCGATCGAAGCATCATTTCGCGGAACGGAACCGATCGTAACAACAACAACGGCGCCGTACTAGGAATGGAAACGATTACGGGTAGCTTCCGGAAATTGGAAGTTGATTAGTGAAGATTGTAATAATGTCATTAAGCTATGTAATCTATTCATAAAAAATGTTACTATAATCCAGAGTGCGTGTGTTAAATATTATTATGTACTGTGTATAGATTAAAGTCACCGAGAATGGTTGAGTGATCCCATTGTATAGCAGATTTAAGAATAAACTTCACCCCTAGGCATTAATATTAAGTCCAATGAAATGAAGGATATATCACATTCCTTTGGCATTATCATGGAACAAGTGGCACAATTCCATACATAGTACAACAATCTTCTAATAGATGAAATAAAGTAATCATATATATATAGTCGACAGCTGTTCTATTCACTTCTTTGGGACAGCTTTATTCGAAAATATCACATTCTTGTTTAAACACATAAAAATAATGGAATAAGTTAAGAAAAAGTGTCTGTTTAACATCACACAATAATTCTAGCCAAAAGATATTTAAGTTACAAGATAAAGATTGTCGCTTCGGTTCCCTTTGTTCTGCTGTCCGAAACATGTTGGGTACCGAACTGTCAAATCGTATGTATTTTTCCTTCATTGACATTAAGCACCCTATCCTATCCTTGCTAGCAAAAGATGTTCCGGACAGCGACGACAGCGACAATCTTTATCTTGTAACTAAAATATCTTATTTCTAGCAGGATGCTAAAATTAATGACGATATAAAAAAATATAATATGAAACGTCATCCCCATTGGAAAACCCTAAGATAAATGGTTTCGTAAGACGATGAAACGATGCGAGTCATTTCCTTGCATGCATTTATCATCATGGTCAGATTAAATACTCTCCGCCTTATCAGATTATTTATTCAGTCTACTGGAGACAGGTGGGATCAGATGAAGGTTATGGCAAGACGGAAACAGTATAGACGGAGCCTGAGGAACTCCGATTTACACTAGCTACACTTTACATGACTTCAACTTGCATGTAAAAGACTGCATGTTAAATTAGGAGATACAGTGCCATTTCGATTATTATCATTAACTTTCTAGAATTATAATTCTATATGGCATGGCAAACGAATCTGTGTGTTGAGGATACGGGGCAAATTCTTCAATTACAGCCTAATCAACGTTTACGCACCGACAAACGATAAATCCGACGACGTGAAGGACACGTTCTATGGATGTCTTGATAAAGCCTATGGAGAGTGCCCAAAGCATGACGTGAAAATTGTTATCGAAGACGCTATCGCTCAGGTCGGTCCCATAATTGGTAGGAAGAGCCTACACTCCGCTAAAAATGGCAAAGGCCTACGGCTAGTAAATTTCGCTGCTGCCAGAGGGATGGCCATCAGTAGCACCTATTTTGTACGAAAGAATATCCGAAAGCACACCTGGAGACACCCAAATGGTGAAACTTGCAACCAGATAGACCATGTGGTGGATGCCATCTCTCGGATGTTATCGATGTGTGGACATTCAGAGGTCCGAACATTGATTCTAATCACTACCTCGTTGTCAGTAGAATACGATCACGGTTGTCAACTGTATCGAATGAAAGATCACAGCGAACGATGCGTTACAATATCCAGCGATTGTCAGCGGAAGTATTATCGGCTGAGTACCGCCAGAAGCTCAACGAACCGATAAGTGCAATCAACGTTAGCGACAACATCAACGATCTATGGGAGTCGATCCATGAAGCGGTGAGCACAACAGCACGAGAAGTGGTAGGCACTGCACAGAGGCGACCCAGGACGGGTTGGTTCGATGTGGAGTGTCAGAGAGTGACAGACGAGAAGAACGTTGCCAGAAGCCAGATGTTGATGTCGGGTACCCGATCGAATAGAGATCGGTACAAGGAAGCAAGAGCAGCCGATAAACGAACCCACCGCAGGAAGAAGAAAGAATATGAAGAATCCCTAGTAACATTTTGGTTTTATACTGGGTTTATCACACTCTTGTAGAGTGAATTATGGTCTTCAAGATCGTTATAAAACTTTAAATGTTACTTGGGATAAGTGATTAGCGAGGCGCAGGAAAAAAAAGGGCAGCATGATATGCGAAGGTTTTATGAGACTGTCAATGGCGTGCGGAGAAAGACAGCGCCATCTCCCGTCATGTGCAACGACCAAGAAGGGGATTTGCTGGCAGATAAAACCGAAGTGGCTGCCAGGTGGAAGCAACACTTCGAGACTTTGTTGAATAGTGGAAGTTACGGTGCATCAGTGAATAGGATAAATATTAGCGACGATGGACAAGCTGTGGAGTCGCCTACACTAGATGAGGCTAAAAAAGCTATTAAAGAGCTGAAAACAATAAGGCTGCGAGGAAGGACCAGCTCCCGGATGAACTTCTCAAACATGGCAGTGAGCAGCTTTGTGAAGTTCTGCAGCATATTATGTCGAAAGTATGGGAAGACGAGGAAATGTCTGTTAGTTGGTTTGACGGCCTCATTTTCCCTCTCTTTAAGAAAGGGCACAGACTGGAGTGCGCCAATTACCGAGAAAAAAACCTTCTTAATTAAGTGAACAACATTATGTCCCGCATTCTGTTCAACAGATTGTGACCAGTCCAATCAAAGTTAATTGCCTATTCACGGGGATTAAACCACCCGACTTGGACATTAATTTACAATGTTGTGAAAACTCATATGTGAATATGTACATTATGTGAAAGATATTGATTTGGAAAATGTATTGGAGGTAACCACTTTCGCTTCGATGGGACTCGAACCCATGACCCTACAGTAACTGTAGGGTCTACTACTGTAGGGCCAAGGGTTCGAGTCCCATCGAATATCTTCTACATAATGTACATATTCACTTATGAGTTTTAACAACATTGTAGATTGAGACCGCTTGAAGAGTTCTTCGTCGGCGAATACCAAGCAGGTTTTCATAAGGGCCAATCAACGACGGATCAAATGTTTACCCTGAGACAAATCCTTGATAAATTCCGGGAGTACAACTTGCAGACACATCATCTGTTTATCGATTTCAAGGCGGCGTACGATTCAGTTAAACGGAATGAATTATGGCAAATTATGCTCGAACATAGTTTTCCGGCGAAACTGATACGGCTGATTCGTGTTACGTTGGACGGATCGAAATCAAGTGTAAGGGTTGCGAATGAAATATCGACGTCATTTGTTACCTTAGATGGATTAAAGCAGGGTGATGCACTCTCGAATCTAATGTTCAATATAGTGCTCGAGGGAGCGATTAGGAGAGCTGGTGTGCAAAGAAGCGGTACTATTATCACAAAATCGCATATGCTCCTGGGATTAGCGGATGATATCGATATTATCGGAATTGATCGCCGTGCCGTGGAAGAGGCTTTTGTGCCTTTTAAAAGGGAGACAGCGAGGATTGGACTCACGAACAATACCAGCCAAACGAAGTACATGGTCGCTGGCAATCAACGTGGGTTCATTAGTGGTGGTGGCAGCGAAATGGTGCTGGATGGTAAAAAATTGGTAGTGGTAGTGGTAGAAGAATTTGTGTATGTTGGAACATTAGTGACATGCGATAATGATGTTACCCGCGAGATGAAAATGCGTATTGCAGCTGCAAATAGGGCTTATTACGGACTTCGTAATCAGCTTAAGTCCCGTAGTCTGCAAACGAAAACAAAACTCGCGCTGTATACTATTCTGATTCTTCCGGTGGCTTTATACGGCCATGAAACATGGACGTTAAAGGAGGCTGATCGGAGAGCTTTGGGAGTGTTTAAGTGTAAGGTGTTGCGGACAATACTCGGCGGTAAACAGGAGAACGGCGTCTGGCGGCGTCGCATGAATCACGAGTTGTACTAGGTGTATAAAGAGCTGGATATTGTTAAGCTTATACAACACGGCAGACTACAGTGGGCTGGACACGTTGTTTGTATGCCGGAAGAACGTCAAGCGAAGATAAAATTTAGTAGAGAACCCGGAAGAGGCCGCAGGCTTCGTGGAAGGCCACGTACACGATGGCTTTTTGCAGTTGAAGAGGACCTGAGGGCCCTCAATGTTCAGGGCGACTGGAAGCGATTGGCCCAAGATCGAGTCCATTGGAGAAGGATACTCCATTCGCATTATTCCCATCAAGTAAGTAAATCGAGACTCCAAACCGTATACCAGAGCTAAACCGCCCATGATTTCATAGTTGACGTTACAACCATTGCACTTTCGCATGCATTTCGAATGATTTAAGAACAAATATCGAAAAATTCAAAACATTTCAACCCGTAAACACTCCAATGAGATTTGGAATATTCAACGTATTGATGTTGAAGCAGTTGAAGTACTGTAGTAAACGCGTGATTAGACAAATTTGCTGATTTTCAAATGGTTGATACGTCAACTATGGGCAGTAAATCATGGGAAGTAAAAATGCACTTTCATTTTAAAAAATATGTTTTTTCTTGGGAAAGTTGACCTTAAATTAGCCAAAGAACCGACTGAGACAATTAAACCAGGTACATTTTTTGACGGGAAAGGTCAACTCAGCAATACGTTACGAAATGCATCGCGTTACATTTACCATATTAAATTAAAGCGAAAAATCTCAAAATAAATATTCCATCAGAAAGGAAATTTAGTGAGATAAATTTTACACCTGTTCAATCACATGTCCCCGAAGCTAATTTTCGAATGCAGACCTTATTTCTCACTGAAAGTCGGCTCCTCATGGTGTTGCGTTACGCTGGAATGTGTCTTAGTATCATGAACTAGCTATAATTATAGTTCTCTATGACATGACAAATGCTAGGTATTGCGTACCATTGGTACTTCATGTACCTTAAGGAATTAAATACATCCAAATTCGCGGTTCTTACCCTCCTCCCAGCAACTCCTAATCCCCACACTAAGGAAAATGGACGTATGATTTTCAATCAAACCTCTAATGAAAATTTGCCAAAAGAAATCGGTATGAATTTCAATATATTGCCTTTTGAATGATGATTTTTATTTAAAAAAAGTAAAGTGAGGCGCAGACTGGGTTCGAACCATGAGCGTCGGGGTCGGAATGCCGGTATGTAGCACACGCGCCCATAGACGCTTGAATACTCGGGAAGGTAACTGCGTATGAGAAGCACTGTTGAATTTCACTAGTCCAGACCAGGCCGGGCGGTGTCCGAGCAACCTTGTCCTTGGGTAATCAGCCCCGGTAGGAGCTATGTTCGTATGCTGACAGGGAAAGAGGGTTTGCTTCTCTTCGGAGGTGAAAACCCTCTTCGAGCGTTTGTTCCTCATGTTAAGGGCGAATGATCATCGTTCGAGTGCCAGTGAGGGACTCTACGGACTACAGTTAAAAAAAAGTGTGTATGTAGAGTAAAAAAAAAGTGTTCTACCCGTGTAAGAAAAACGGTGCACCATGGTCCACTACGAACTTAAGGGGTTTGGTGTCAAACCAGCCTTAAAAAACAAGCAACGAATAATCTGCAAGACAATACGAAACGGAACAATCAGCGAAAACGAAAAGCGACGAAAAGGAACTAGCGATTGTTAGCTCGGTTCGATGAACTGTCAATCTCTCAACTTCATCGGAAGCACACGCATACTCGCCGATGTGCTTAAGGACCGCGGATTCGGCATCGTAGCGCTGCAGGAGGTTTAATTGAAGGGATCAATGGTGTCTTTTTTTTTTTTTTCTTGAGCAAGGGTAAACGGAAATCTGCAACCAGACACCTGAGGAGGTACTCAGGTAGTGTGGGGGTCATGTAACTCTTACCCGACCCACTAAAACCAAAACCCTTTCGCCAGTCCGTACCCCCGGCCCGCAATTAAGCAATACATCAGGGGGGGACTATTGAGAACGCTCACGCCTATGCTAACGCACTTGACGTCAATACACACAACATCGACTTCAAGGGTGGCTACCTCACCACCCGTCGATCGCAAGCTATGATAGTAACCTAACGGTCCGTATCATAATCTCACGTTGGAGACGAGCACCCCGTCAACAACCACCGCGCGTGAACCGCAATGACCTCTATATCTACATACTGAGGTCCCCGCAGCCCACCCGCGACATGTTGGTTGTCGGGGTGAGCAAAATGTTCACTGCATCACAGGTGCCCCTACTGCACACGTTGGTTTTGTTCAAGACGCCACCACCGCTGCAGTTTCGACATAATCTGTTGAGATGCTGTGTTCACCGCATTCCATATAGCTTCCTCCCGGCACATCCTCTCGACGAGGTTGTCCGGGGTTGTATCCATACCACTAATAAGCAGCATGGCATTGCGTTCTATCTCGAATCGCGGGCATGCGAACATCACATGCTCTGCCGATTCTACCTCACCTACACATTCAGGACACTCCGCAGAATCTGCGAAACCAAACCTGTGTAGGAATTTCTTAAAGCAGCCAAGTTCAGACAACACCTGTGTTAGGTGGAAGTTGACTTGACCATGCTTCCTATCAACCTAGTTGGACACATCTGGAATCAGTCTGTGGGTCCAACGACCTTTGACTGCGGTGTCCCATGCTCTTTGCCATTTGAGCAACGAAGCTGCTCTCTTGACACGTCGCACTTGTACCGAGTCCCTTTCGTTTTAGCACTCCTCCTCTAAGAGTATGTCGATCGGCATCATCCCAGCTATAACGCACACCGCCTCATATGACATGGTGCGATATGCGCTCGCGACACGTAAACACATCAGCCGATGTACTCAGATCAATTTCTTTACATTGTACTCGGCTTTTAGTGCTACGGCCCATGCCGGCACGCCATAACGGATGATAGACAATGCTACGCCAGGTATCAGCCTACGCACTTGACTATGCACCGCCGATCTGTTGGACATCATTCGTGATAAAGATTTTATCGCCAATGAAGCCCGCTGACATGCATAATCGACGTGGCTCGTAAAATTGAGCTTATCATCGATCATCACGCCCAGATGCTTGAGAGACCTCACGGAGTTAACTGTGCAGGTCCCTACTCTTATCCTCGCCTGTTGCAGCCCATGACGGTTATGCACTACCACGACTTCCGTCTTGTGATGTGCAAGGGACAACCGCCTCGAGTTGAGCCATTCCTCCACTCTGCCAATCGCGTATGAAGCCTTCAGTTCGACTTCGTCGAGAGTGTCACCTGCTACTTCTAGCATTACGTCATCCGCGAAGCCTTCTATCTTAACTCCGGCCGGGAGACTTAAGCGCAATACTCCGTCGTACATAATATTCCACAGAACCGGTCCGAGGATCGATCCCTGTGGAACACCCGCGGACATTACGATCGACTTTTGACCAGCATCAGTGTCGTATAACAACACCCTATTCTGAAAATAGCTTTTCAGTATCCTGCACAGGTAATCCGGAACTCTCAATCGGTGCAGGGAGTCAGCAATTGCTGCCCAGCTAGCATTGTTAAACGCGTTTTTTACATCAAGTGTAATCAACGCGCAGTACCTAATACCTCTTCTGTTTAAACCTCTCGCTATCTTGGCCGTATCCGTTACCGCTCGAATTGCTTCGATGGTAGAACGGCCCTTACGGAAGCCATACTGGTTGCTATATAAGCCACCAGCACACTCTGTATAGGTCGACAATCTATTCAGAATGACCCTCTCTAGCAGCTTTCCAGCTGTGTCGAGTAGACAAATTGGTCTGTATGCCGAAGGATCCCCCGGCTGATTGCCAGGCTTCGGTAATAGCACCAATTTCTGCCGTTTCCATCGATCTGGGAAGTTTCCTTCGTCCATGCATCTCTGGAGGCAGCTCCTGAACATATCTGGATTGGCAAGAATGGCGTGTTTAAGGGCCATGTTTGGAATACCATCCGGGCCTGGCGCCTTATCCAGCTTTTTACGCTAGCCATAAACCAACAAGGGGTGAATCGAATTTGACGTATGCTGTGAACTTGATCTAAAAGAATATCTTAGTAGCCATGAATTAGAGTCTACAACTTACTGATCTGTCAAAGTTGGTTAAACATCAAAATAAGTCTGAAAAACGAGTGCAAGTGCTCTAGGAAAAATTCGTATTTCGTTTCGTTTACTTTTTAATTACAAAAAATAATAAAAAAGGTTTTTTCTAGGACGCCTAGAACAGATGCTACTTGGAAATCCTTTCAGATTCCTAGGAAATCGGGCAGAGTGGAACATAGCTTCGGATGTATTCGATCGGCTCAGAGGCAATCTTAAACTGATTTCATATTGGACAATCTGAATGACTTTTTTACAGGTCGGAAGGCCGTAAAGCCTATTATGAGTTATTGGTATAAGCAGGCTTCAGGTTGGTCATCGATTCTTGTGGATTCTGACATCTGGGTAATATGTGATAGCCGATGGAATTGGACAAATCAAAGGTCGAGATCGTTTCGTTATTTATTTTTTTAATGGGGAAGTGGACTATACGGTGATGGGATGTATTCATTTATATATCGGAATCAAAAAATGTTTTAAGTTATATTAAATTGTATACTACTTTGGAATTCCTGTCTCATTTTAGTCCTATCGTATTGCGATTTATTTCAAATCGTTTCATTAAAAAAAAACTAAGAGCGATTCATTAATTTGGTAAGGTTTTTTCATGAAATTTTCTCGAGTGGTAAGCATGAACAAATGTCAGACCGCTATTCCTCCCCAAGCCCTTCCGTGATTACGTATTGTAGTTTACCTGGGAATTCAATCTTCTCCCCGTTCATCACTGAATAGACTAATCTTTAGAAACTTGCAGTGTTTGTCCATGATGTCGATGATGTAACTATCAGGTTATCTCAGAGGATCGCAGATCCTAACTTTAAAGTCAGTTGCGCGGCTGTTAGATGATCATTAAGACGGCTATTGGCTTGCCTCTTGGTTTTTTTTACATCACCCTGTGACCACGAATTCATAAGGATTTTACATTAAAAATACCATTGGAGAAAATTTACAAGAAAACGAATTGCTCCCGTCTATGAGAAAACAATTTTCTGCAGATTCCAGTATTCCAGAGTTCACATAATGCACATTGCAGCAGTAATATTTTTTGTTGTACAACGCGCAGTTGCTGGTCATATTACGAAAAACGGTGCCACGAAGAAAAATCGTGAGTAATATTCAAATGCATACCCCTGAATCGTGCCAGGCATATATCTTTTTTTTCTTCCATTTATTTCTACTATTAGTTATCATACATCTTTGTCCATCCGGGCACACAGAAGAAGCAGACATTAAAAATATGTTTATAAGAGTAGGTATAACTAAAGACACTATATACAAGGACGGGAAGTCTGATCCCTGAACAAATAAATCACCAGGCAACTCTGCGTGTGCAACACTGCTTATGCTGGATATACTTTCCACATTGGTCTATACGAGTTTCATAATTCAAAAATATTTGATTTGTATCGTGTTCAACCACCCAATAAAAAGCCACAATTCACTATAAACATGTTTAATTGATTTTCAACCTCATACGAACACTTTGTTTTACTTAAATCCATGACAAAGTATTCAAATAATAATACAAACTTAAGTATTCGTGCTGGTTCAAATGAACCCTTGCCAAATGTTACGCGCGATATTTTGGAATGACAGGTCTCTTGCTCGATTGGAATGACACTGACAGTAAATTTGGAATTCCAATTTGAACATTTCCCGTCTTTGTTTATAGTGTCTTTAGGTATAACAATTATTAGTTTTAGGCTGTTTTAGGGAAAAACGGAAAAACTAGTATTTCAAACAAAATGACAGTTTAATGTTTTTACTGAGAACTTCAACTAGTCACAGATTGCTAAGACCAAATTATAAAAATTATAGTGGACACAGTTTGTGTCAAAAGGGGTGATTCAAAGTATTATCGCACATTTGCGTAAAAAGCTGGATTGAGCTTAAGTTTTCTTGCGGCTACGATAAGCTCTTCGTTAGTCACTAGCGGTACCACGTCAACTGACTCGTACGGTGTAGCGGGCCAGTTCGATGATTCATGCCTCGGAAACAACCCGTCGACTATTTTGGCCAACATCCCCGGAGATTTCTCAGGTGGCGTGGTATTAGTCCTAGCCATCACCATTCTGTATGCATCTCCCCATGGATTGTCGTTTGCCATCCTGCACAGCCGCTCGAAGCAGGCTCTCTTACTACATTTGATCTCGTAGTTCAGAGCTCTGCTCGCTGTCTGGAACACCCTGCGTCTCTCGACCTTTTCAGCGTCTGTTCTGGCACGTCGCAGCCTTCTCTTTGCTCTAAGGCAGGTTCTACGAAGGTCTGCAATTGTGTCAGTCCACCAGCACGCAGGTTGCCGGTTTCCGGGAGGTTTGGTCCTCCTAGGCATCGTCACATCGCATGCACGGGTTAGTACATCGATTAACTCGTCGCCACTTAATCCCGTTGTTCGCGTCTCCCATCGTAGTGATTCCTCCAAGAGTTCTGGGTTGAACTGCGAGGTGCGCCATCCTAGATCGGCTTTGCCAATCCGCCTTGTGGTTGCTACGGGGGTATACCGGATCATAAAACGAATTTCCTGATGATCGCTGGAGGTATGCCCCTCATGAACCTCCCATTCTGGCTCCACCGTCCATCCCGCGCTGCAGAAGGTCACATCGATGCATGAATCACCACTCGGTCCCCTGAACGTTGGCACTTGGCCTTCATTCAGCAGGACTACGTTTAATACCGCTAGCGACTCTAGCAGGGTATGACCTCTGGCGTTTGTGGGCCGGGATCCCCAGTCCACTGCCCACGTATTGAAGTCGCCTGCTACAACTAACGGTTTTAAGCCAATTAGTTTTGCTGCAAGAATATCTACTACCCTGGTAAACTGCACTATACTCCACCTGGGAGGACAGTAGCAGCTACAAAAGTAAACACCGTTTACCTTTGCTATAACGAAACCCTTATCGTCAGGTGATGATATTATCTCCTGGATGGGGTATCGCCCGCAAGTCCAGATGGCCACCATCTGAGACTTATCCGCAATCCAACTACCGTTACCGGCAGGGATGCGGTAAGGATCGGACAGCAAGGCTACATCAGCTTTACACTCAGTAACCGACTGTTGTAGCAGCAATTGAGCCGCCTCGCAGTGGTTCAGGGATCAATGGTGTGAACCTGAGAGTGTGAACGTTCAGTTGAACCGTAACCATAGCTGCGACAAAACACATTAGCTGGAAATAGCTTTCATATTCAAAGGCGCGTGATCGGGTGATGGCCGATCAATGAGAGAATGTGCAGGCTGATGATCAAAGGCGGGTGCTTTAACTTCAGCGTAATTAACGCCCATAGCCTACACTCCGGAAGCACTGATGATGATAAGGACGAGCTCGAATGTGAGTACGATAGCTACCGAAGCCACGACGTCAAAAACATCATTGATTTGATTAGCAAATTTCGATTTTATGCTATCATAGTTTCTTCTTGTATGGAAACAGTCAAGAATCTAACTTTGATCATCGCATCGATTCAACTTTGACTCAAGCATCGTATTCTCGGAAATATCAGAGCATACAAAGCAAATATTTCTTGTCATATTGTGTTTGGGTTCTGACAAAGGGTATATTGTTAGGCGTTGCTCGAATATTGATTTCCTGATTCTGGTCATATTTTGTTCAGGATTCATTCTCCGTTTGTCGATATATTCAAATTACTACTAGACCATTTTTTGGTAATAACGAACAAATTCAAAACTAGAAATGGCATTTGCTTTGTTATCGTTTTTCATAGCAACGAGTTGTCGTCGACAAGTCGAGTCAAGTACAAGACACTGAAGACGACCACACAGTTGTGGTCGAAATACGTATCTGCAAAGATAACGAAAATTAACTGGTGGAATTAAATGGACAGTACTTAATTCGTCTTAGACGGTTTAATACATTCCACTAAACGAGCTTAATATATTTTTCTGAAAACCCATTTCAATGTTTCTTCCATTTCTCGATCTCTCCCTATTTCGATGGTCCCTTCAATATCGACATGTGAAGAGCAGCAGCAGCAGCAGGGGGCAACAGGGACTATGTCCAAGGGCCTGAAAACCCCTCCCCTAGGTATCTGTGAGTCAGGGGGCCTGCCAGGTAGTGGTGGGGTTTGGCAGTGGGCTCTGCTAAATCTCTATAAAAAGCTGCATGAGTCCGTAAGCAGGCCCTATCAAAGCGACCGTGTGCCGCTCAAAGCACGCAATAGCCCAGGGAGTGCCAATGGGCACATCAAGATTAACGCCAGTGATATCCTGATTATGGCATACTGGCTGCATGTCTACTGGCTTTGTCTTTGGATATTGTAATACTGTGAAGCAAGGGTTGGTAGTCGGGTCATTCTATTCTCTTAGTAAGGCCGGGTGACACTGACCTGAAACGGCGAATGGGCTAATGGTCAGGCTGTCATCCGTCCCGTAAAACCGTGGCGGGCCTTATAGCACGCGGTTCAATTCTGCCACCAGTCTGACAAACTGCGTGGGAGTAGGCTCAGATGCACATTCCTGACTTGCGCTGATCTGGCTCTGAACACGCAAGTGTCAACCCTCGCATGGCCTCCCTGCATGCCGCAAGGTATGTATAGATAACCATGGGATCACAATAGGCGACTACTCCAGCAGGATTCTACAGCAGCCGTAAGGGGGACCCAATAGCAATGATTTTTTCAAATTCCTACAAAAATACCGTTGAGGATGTTGATGGTGGGTCTGGCGAAAAGGAGAATCCTTTCACCAGACGAAGTGGCCTTAATAGGTCACCCCAAAGATCGCCGGGAGAAGGCGACGGGGAGGCTCGTGGTGGGTCTGAGGATGTGCCGGTTGAGGTAAAAATGGACGGCCCTACTCTAACCCGGGTCATCAAGTCGTTGATGACCAGCCACGAGGAATGCGGCGGTCAGAAAATGGAGGTGATCACGGACATTACGGACGTGATTATGTCTTTTCTGGACAACCGTTGCAGATATAGTAGGGACTTCAAACAGGCCGTACTAACCCTCTGCTCGGTGGTGGTAGAGGCGAATTCGGAGTGGAGGTCCCTACTAGAGACCAGTAAGGAGGCAGAACGGAAAATTCGCCTTCTTACTGAGGAAAAGGAGTTGGCGATAAGCCAGGCGGCGAAGGTCAGTGAGGAGGCTGAATCAAAGATTCGTCGCCTCACTGATGAGAATCGGTTGGCCGAGAGCCATACCGCAGAACTTCAAAAACGCATTACCGTTAGCGGAGCAACTCCGAAGCTAAGTAAAGTCGTGCAGGCCGACTGAATGAAGCTAAATCGAAACCAGTTCCTCCACCAAGGAAGGAAACTGTATCACGCCGGGCGAGGGTCGTGCAAATTGCCGATCCTAAGGAACAGAGGAAGTCAGTGCCTCCACCTAGGAGGGCAACTGAAGTTCGCCGGAACGATGAACAACCCTGGACTGTGGTTGTAAATCCCAAGAAGACGAAGTGACGAGCAAAAGAAGCCGCAGGCAAGGAGGCAGGTGGAACGCAGCTTACATCTGCTAAGAAGGGTATAGCCCGTGTTGCAAAGGGTGCGCCTTCCAAAGGCAACGGTATACGAAAAGACAGAGGCGAAGCGATCATTGTCAAGTCTGATGATAAAAGCTATCCCGATGTCTTGAAGGCCATGAGGAGCGATGATAAGCTTACTGGCCTAGGAGGCGACGTCAACTGCATCCGTGGAACGCGGAAAGGCGAGATAATTCTCGTCCTAAGGCGGGATGCTGCTCAGAAGAGTGCTGAGTATAAAAAGTTGACAGAGGAGGTACTGGGTGATGGGGTTCAAGTGAGAGCCCTATGCCCAGTATCGGTCACCCAGTGCCGCGGCCTGGATGAAATAACCGAAGCTGCGGACCTGGTGGACGCGCTGAGATATCAGTGCAACGTCCAACTCCAGAAATCCGAGATTCGGTTACGTAATAGCTTTGCTGGGATGCAGGTTGCCACATTCCAAGTGCCTCTGGCTGATGCCAAGAAGGTACTAGATAAGGCTAAGCTGAAGGTGGGCTGGTCGGTATGCTCGTTGAGCATAATCCAGCCACCTCTGTCCTGCTATAGGTGCCTCGGCTACGGTCATAAATCCTTTGACTGTCGGGGTCCCGATCGTAGTAAGCTATGCCGCAGGTGTGGAGCTGAAGGCCACAAAGCTCGCACCTGTCAGGCCGCACCGAGGTGTCTGATCTGTCCCCCTAATACAGACAACAGACACCTCACCGGTGCACAGGCCTGTCTGGCCTTTAGAAGGGTCCAGACATGCAAGTAACACAGCTAAACTTAAACCACTGCGAGGCAGCGCAAGCGCTGCTACAACAGTCGGTTACTGAGTGTAAAGCTGATGTTGCCTTGCTGTCCGACCCATATCGCATCCCTGCTGGAAATGGCAGTTGGGTTGCTGACAAGTCCGGATCGGTGGCAATCTGGACTTGCGGGCGGTTCCCCATTCAGGAGATAATATCATCTACTAACGATGAGGGTTTCGTTATAGCAAAGGTAAACGGAGTTTACTTTTGTAGCTGTTACTATCCTCCTAGATGGAGTATAGGGCAGTATACTAGCGTAGTGGACACTCTTGCGGTCAAACTAACTGGTCTAAAACCGTTAGTAGTAGCAGGGGACTTCAACGCGTGGGCGGTGGACTGGGAATCCCGGTTCACCAACGCTAGAGGTCATATTCTGCTAGAGTCTCTAGCGGGACTTAATGTAGTCCTGCTGAATGAAGGCCAAGTGTCAACATTCAGAGGACCGAACGGTGAATCATGCATCGACGTGACCTTCTGCAGCGCGGGATGGACGTTGAATCCGGATTGGAGAGTACATGAAGGGTATACAGCTAGTGACCATCAGGAACTTCGTTTTATAGTTAGCTATACTGGATCTAGAGCTACGAGAAAGGTCAAAGGTGCTGACCAAGGATGGCGCACCTCACAGTTCGATCTAGAACTGCTGATTGAATCACTACAGTGGGAAGATCGGACCTTGAACCTTAATGGTGACGAGTTGACCGATGTCTTGACACGAGCTTGCGACATGGCTATTCCAAGGAAGTGTAAGCCATATGGGAACCGCAAACCAGCGTACTGGTGGACTGACGCGATAGGCTGAACTTCGTAGATCTTGCCTTTAAGCCAAAAGAAGACTACGACGTGCAAGAAACGAGGTTGATTGACTTGATAGACGCCATAGACATTCCAGACAGCAAGCAGAGCTCTAAACTACGAAATAAAGTGTAGTAAAAGAGCATGCTTTGAAAGGCTGTGCAGTATGGCAAACAACACTCCATGGGGAGATGCTTACAGGATAGTGATGGCTAAAACAAATAGCACACCTCCTGAGAGATCTCCGGAGATGTTAGCTAGGATCGTTGAAGGGCTGTTCCCGAAGCATGATTCACCAGACTGGCCTGATACACCGTATGAGTCGGTTGACGTGGTCCCGTTAGTGACTATCGAAGAGCTTATCGAAACCGCAAGAGGTTTTAAGCTCAATAAGGCGCCGGGTCCGGATGGTATTCAGAACCTGGCCCTTAAACACGCGATTCTTGCCGCTCCACATATGTTCAGGAGCTGCCTCCAACGTTGTCTGGATGAAGGAAACTTTCCAGATCGTTGGAAACGACAGAAATTGGTGCTATTGCCCAAGCCCGGGAAATCCCCGGGAGAACCTTCGGCATACAGACCTATTTGCCTCCTCGACGGAGCTGGTAAGCTGCTTGAGAGGGTTATTCTGAACAGATTGTCGATGGCTTCCGTAAAGGTCGTTCACCGTCGAAGCAATTCGATCGGTAACGGATACGGCCAAGATAGCAAGAGGTTTGAACAGGCGAGGTATTAGATACTGCGCATTGATTACACTTGATGTAAAAAATGAGTTTAACAATGCTAACTGGGTAGCTATTGCTGACTCCCTGCACCGATTGAGAGTTCCGGATTACCTGTGCAGGATACTGAAAAGTTATTTTAAGAATAGGGTGCTGATATACGACACGGATGCTGGTCAAAAGTCGATCGTAGTGTCTGCGGGTGTTCCACAGGGGCGATCCTCGGACCGGTTCTTTGGAATATTATGTACGACGGAGTATTACGCTTAAGTCTCCCGGCCGGTGTGAAAATAGAAGGCTTCGACATAATGCTAGAGGTAACAGGAGACACTCTCGACGAAGTCGAACTAAAGGCTTCATACGCGATTGGCAGAGTGGAGGAATGGCTCAACTCGAGGCGGTTGTCCCTTGCAAACCACAAGACGGAAGTCGTGGTGGTGCTTAACCATCATGGGTTAAGAAAATTATTTTGAGCTTTTTAGTGGAATGTTTTCACCTGTCATAAGACGAGTTTATACAATCCCATTGAATTCCACCACTTAATTGTATCTTGACAGATACGTATTTCGACCTCAAAAGTAAGGCCGTCTTCAGTGTCTCGTACTTGACTCGACTTACAAGTCGACTTGTAAGTCGAGTCAAGTACGAGACACTGAAGACGGCCTTACTTTTGAGGTCGAAATACGTATCTGTCAAGATACAATTAAGTGGTGGAATTCAATGAGATTGTATAAACTCGTCTTATGACAGGCATCATGGGTTGCAGCAAGCGAGGATAAGAGTAGGGACCTGCACAGTTAACTCCGTGAGGTCTCTTAAGCATCTGGGCGTGATAATCGATGATAAGCTCAATTTCACGAGCCACGTCGATTATGCATGTCAGCGGGTTTCATTGGCGATAAAATCTTTATCACGATCTTTATCACAGATCGGCGGTGCATAGTCAAGTGCGTAGGTTGATAGCGGGCGTAGCATTGTCTATCATCCGCTATGGCGTACCGGCATGGGCCGTAGCACTAAAGGCCGAGTACAATGCGAAGAAACTGATCAGAGTACACCGGCTGATGTATACCGTTTCGATTTCTATGCTATACCTTCAACTTGACTATTCTCGTAGTAACTGCTTGGATATGAACGAATAAAAACTCGTTTCATACATCCAATAAGAAACTATCAGTTGCTTTTCCCTTTATGCCCCTATTCCTGCCCCTCGAACCTAATCCAAAATTGCAACAAATTCCGCATGAACTCGTGGCAAGTGCAGAGGTATATTTGGCTTGCAATGGGCGAGTGAGTGCATAATCATTTTATCATCATTTCCTCCCCCTTCCTTCCCTTTCGTTCACACTTGACTTGTATTCTGACGTGACAGGCGCCAGATAATCACCAGTACTTATACATTGAAGATCAGTGCTAGTCCCAAGCTTTCATCTGTTGGTTCTCTGTGCAAGAACAGCTGATCTGGTCATAATGGAGTAGCAACTACGGGCAGTCATTCAAGCTCAAGCTCAAGCTCAATAATTAGTATATCGTAGTTTTCTAGAACTAATTGCGTAACTACTCATCAGGCAACAATACTGCTCCTGGTGCGAAAGATAGCCACATACAATTCCAGGCTACTATGTTGCATTGCACGTTCCAGTGATGCCCTCACGATCACGAACGATCATGACTAAAGATTCGCAACCTATACCAAAATCGATTACTAATTATTGAGGCGATTAATCAAGATGCGGATTTCGTTGAGTGAAACCTCTTGAATATTCCTTTTAGCTATGTAGGTGAAAAATAAATTTCTCCATTCTAGTTTACATGCAAACTTGAAACGGCTTGTGCTACATCAGTTTTAATCCAAATGAGCTCAAATTTTCGGAGGACACGAAGCACATGATACAAAATGAGATGAGTATTGTGAAGCAAAATCGATATTTTTAACATCCCTGCTGTGCACGCTTAGATATTCGTTATGTATGCTGTCACACTACAATTTTGACATTCCTCAGATTTGTCGTATCTATCAAGTGTTAAAAAATATTCATGAAAGCCCACAACCGGGGCTAGCTTACGACTGGAGACATTCCCCTATACAATTCACTCTATAGAGTGCAGATGAAAGGTATGAACCATTAACCCATCGTTCACATCCCAAAAAATCGGACGACTGCGATGGGCCGGACACATAGCCGTCTCTATAACAATCCAACGGGCACAAAATTAGTTTAGTTCTACAGTTTTACAATTTTACAGATTTTACAGGATTATGCATGACCACTTGTGGGAAGTCATACACGGACAGATAAATCAACCCAAACTTTGAGTTCAATACACGCACTAATGAGAATATCGCAGAAAAAAATTACCTAAATTTTTTTGCGTAGTTTTCCCTTTCTTTCCCATGATTGCTATCAAAACTAGAGCAAGATGCAAACACCTCACCGAGGTTGCTCAGCCCAATAACCCAAATTTGAGTAAATTCAATATTCTCTATTTTGGGTTGATTAAGGTCCGCTTTGGATAAATTAAACTCGGCTTTGGGTAAATTGTTTACATGGGATTAAAGGCAAACTACCTAGTGCCAGAAAAGTCATTTTACTCAAATTTGGGTTATTGGCCCAAACCACGGTTTTGAGTGCTAACAACCCACTTTTGGGTAGTTTTGGTTTTCAGTGTAGGAAGATGATTTTGCGGTGAAATAAAAGTAGGACAATTCGTTAGAATACTCAATTGAATATTTTCCACAAAATAATCTTCAAATGAGACGTCATTCAAATCAGTCATGTGATATTGTAAAAAAATCTGCTTAAAGCCCAAGTCTATGGCGAAATGAAAAAAAAAGTTTCTTCTTCTACCATGTTTAAAGATGTTCATTAGTGTTTTTGCTACATGCTTACAATTCACTAAAATTTGTACACATTCTCTCCTTCGAAGGCTCTACATTCCAACTGGAATTTATGTATTTTGCCACACAAACAACTCGATCGAATCGGATTCGTTCTAACGTATCGTTTGTAAGTACGTAAGAAACAGGTGAATTATCTGCAGAAAGTGCTAAGTTGCATTCTCGAATACCAATAACAAAAGATGCACGCATTTTTGGGTTAAAATCAATTAATTTCAAAACTGTCGTTGGCGCTACTGATTCGAAAAAAAAAACATTAAATTACCATTGAAAGATTCACAAATCTATTTTTTTATTTATTTTATTTAAAATCAATGCTTTCGCATGCACGTTAAATTGGCATTCCATTCTATTTAAGTCAAGTTAGTAACACGCTCAGTTTACTTGTCTCTTCTACTTTTAAATTGTGACGATTGTAATACTCATAACCCTCCGATTCATCCCTCTGTTTATTCTATAATCAGACTGTGGGTATTTATTCACACTAATTCTACATCGCACATGCCATGCGGCAGACACGGTACAGTCCGTTGGAGCAGTTGGTTGATGCAGCTTTAGTTTCAAGCAATCGCCGTATATTGAATCATTCCAGTTTGAAAATTGTAAGACGATACCTCACGTGAAGCTACCGCAACTCATCGACAAACACGATTCGCGAGCCCCGTATATGCCTACAGAATATAGGTATTTTGAATAGAAAAGTAATCTCCCGCTCTGGAGCAGAACAAATTGTTATTGATTGAGCTGCAACTTAGTGCAGCTACGAAGATCAACCGAGAAGGTTCAAAAGTTTATCTGTTTCGACAAGTGCACATCAGGAGAGGAGAATCGATCACCCAATCACACGGTTGCTGTTATTTCGGAGAAAGTTCATCGATCACTTATCGGACTGCTGGCTGTGTGCAAGATTGCTCTACATTCAGTATGTGCAAATCAGTGCTGGTTTTCTCAGACGACAATTTCGCACATTGCGAATAAGAAGTTCGTCCGAGAACCTCCTTGAGCTATAGGCCTTGTAAGTGAAGCAATTCTGTTTAAGTGCTACTTAACTATAAACAACGCTGTAGGCAACGAACGCCTATCATTAAATTGGAGGAAACATTGTTTTAATGTAGCGAATTCTTGGGAGGCCCAACTCGACGGTCGGTCGTACTTTGTGCGTTCCACGTTAGGGCCCTGCAGAAATCCGTTGAACAACGGAATTTTATGAAGTGATCTGATTTTCGTGTCTGTTGTCGCGTTGGACCAATATGTATTCTTCAGGTAAGTTCTTGTTCAAGCCAACCACACTATCACTACCCAGTAGTCAGACCGTTGACGGCAGTGTAAGACAATATTGGCATTCTGATAAACTATCAAGCGGTAGTGCCTGAGGCAAAAGATCGCTCCATATTCCTCATTATTTTCTCTTTAATGAGATTTGTATGATCGCTCTTTCCTTGTGAGTTGATAACAATGACAATGGTAAACATTTCACTTCCCTGGTTCGAGATAGTTGTTGCCTTGAGTTCTCCGACCAGTTGATAGGATAAAGAAGGCTTATACAGCAGATTGTAGTGAGTGTTGGTTCTGTACAGTTGGTGCTGACGTTATTTTGAAAGGATTTGGGATTTGTTGGCTCAAATCAGTACAATCTAGCAAACATGAATCAAATTGTCCACGTGGTAGCATATTACGGTACATTGGTAATATATCAGTTAACATAGACGTGTATTATCTGCTTGTAATATATCTGTTTAGATATAACAAAGGGTGACCTTTGTAACTAGTGTTTTATATTGTGATTATTCCATTGTTATCAGTAATGAGATAAAAATAGATAACATAATTGTAACCCCGAGCCCAAATCATTAAATACGATTAGGAGCGAAACAGTGATTACGTAAGAGATCCTTCTCTGCACTGTACAATTTTCAATATATTTTTCTATTGCTTGAGAAAATGTGAGAAACCCCAACCCGCTTCCATAATAAGTAATTACTGCATAGCTCCTCAAAACAAGAACCTGTTACTAATAGTGTAGACGTTACGGCAATACTTTATAAAAATACGAAGATCATATTCACGGACGAGATGAGCCGGCCAAGGGCCGAATGTCGTTAATAAAGGCAATAATTATAATAATAATCATATTCACGGGTGTAGGGGTGAATAAGAAATCAGTTACATAATATGTAATAACAAACTTGACTGACAAGTGGCAAACAATTGATTCTTCCAGTCATATTCGCATTATTACAGCGTAATAAAAACATCCCAAGTAACATTTTTAGTTGTATAACGCTCTTGAAGACCATTATTTACCCTACAAGAGTGCCTTAAAACCATTATAAAACAAAAATGTTACATTGGAACAGTAATCCCCAAAGGGCGGCCCTCGAAGCCTTTTGCTGCGGCCCGCGATGGATTTCAAAAAAAAAATTCATGTGGCCCGTTGATACGCATTAGATGTCACCAAATGCTTTTCAACATGCCCAATTGTTTGTGCTTCTCAGGGAATCTGTCAAGTTCACATCATTTTGATGTTTAAGAACCATCGTGATTGATTAAACTCATCGCTTCATATGTTACGTAGGACAACAACAAACAACTGTGATGGTATTGCCCCGGGCTATGAAAATATTTTTCTTTTTCCACATATTCAAACGAACTAAATGTTGGACTTGAGGTCAAAATAATGTCATACATTGCTCTGAAATGAGAAATCTTACAATACAAGTTAGGATTTGGCAAAATTTGAATTGGTTTTTTAACTCCAGAAAAAAGCTGAATATCAACGTACTTTTCGCTACCTAAATTGTTTAACAAAGTCAAGATTTTGCCCATGCTCCGATTAGTTAATGAAGGTTTCAGTAAATTTCAATTGATCGGAAATCTGGAAACACGGCAAATAGTGCGGAATTCAGATTTATTCAACTTCCATTCAAAATTGCTGGCAAGTTCACCTGGCTCCGAAACATATTTGACGTTATTTGACACGACAAGTAACGATCAGTGTAGTCTCTTATCTTACTTTTAATCTATTCAATGACACAGAATTGGGATATTTCAATATTTTGACTACCCAAATTGGAAATAAAATTATCAGAGTCAAATCATAGCTAATCAATATCTCTTTATTCCATAAATTTACGCGAAAAAATTTTGCATATTGAAAGTCCTTGAGCCGATAGAATAAGGTTAAGGAATCGTTACTTATATTTATTAAAATAATTAAATTATTAAAATATTTTTGTTTTCCCCTTGAAAAAGACACAATCCCCGTGGCAAAACGTCGGGTCAATAATCAACTTGATGTAGAAATTGTAAGATTGAGTAGCCGTTCAATAAATATAATTAAAACGTACAGTCGATCCATAATCAGGAATCGTTGCTCTTTTGTAGTGAACAGTAATCCTTCAATAAAAATTCAAAATCTTAGTATCGGGTGACATTATGCGAAAATATGTTTCTCGTGCCAAATCCGCTACCACAAAGGTATCTGTTAGTATCAACTAAAAGTCAGCAACGGCAATAAAACGTATAATAAAATGTGCTTACTAGTATGTTATTGTTATTTGGAGAAGATTCATCGCAACAGGTTTTATTCAAATGTGAAATAGGTGTATTAAAAATAATTTTGATTAAGCTTTAAAATTCTATATGAAATGAAAATCAAATGTTGCATATGTGTATGTACTGCGGTCCGCTTCTGCAGTTCAAAATTGCTATGCGGCTCTTGATTGTAAGCATGCTGGGGACCACTGCATTAGAAAGTAAAAATAGATATGATGATTTATTTGCGAGCGTCTTAGGGGAAATGTTACACAGTTAATTCACTAATTCATTAGTGAAAGTAAAAGGAAGAAAATTATTTTGAGCTTTTTGTGGAATGTCTTCACTTGTCATAAGACGAGTTTGTACAATCCCATTGAATTCCACCAGTTAATTGTATCTTGACAGATACGTATTTCGACCTCAACAGTAAGGCCGTCTTAAGTGTCTAGTACTTGACTCAACTTCGAGTCGAGTCTACAAAAAAAGACATTTTATAGGAGCCTCGGAGATCCATAGTTTTATATGCCAATCGACTCCGCTAGTCAAGCAGAGCAAATCTCTGCCTGTCCGTGTGTATGTGTGCACAAAAGCTAAGAAAAACATTAGGAAACTTTTCATATTGTAATGCTCAACCAATTTTCTCGCAACAAGTGGCAAAGCAGTTTGATAACGATCGACAGTTGCGTTTAAAAGTTATAACGAAAATGGTATATCGAACCATATTAGCACCATTGTTTTGCGCAATGCCAACCGAGTAGGTTGAGTATTTAGTTATGTCTGGTATCCACACACAGCTTCATCAGCAACTGCGCTCAATGAAGTGGCAATCTTTTCCCTCGCTTATGTGGTCGAGATGGGATCGACCATACTGGTACGATCACACAACCCTACTTCATTGAGCGCAGTTGCTGATGAAGCTGTGTGTGGATACCAGACATAACTAAATACTCATCCTACTCGGTTGGCATTGCGCAAAACAATACGGATGAAAGAGTTGGTTTTAAAAATAGATTGCGAAAGTTCGGCTACGTGCCTGGTGTTGGAAATTTGATCTCATCAGTAGCCTTCTGAGCTGCGGAGGACACCGGAGGTCCTTCGTAGCTTAGTAGGGAAAGCACCTGTCTAGCGTACTGGTTTCGTGGGATCAAACCCCACCGAAGGAAGTGGATACCCTCCAATACATTTTTCAAATTCAATCTTCCACATGTTGTGTAATTGCACAAATCGAGTTTCAGACCTAGTAACAAAATTTCTGTCTCTCGTGTCTCTCGATTTTAGTGGCACGTGTTACTAATCTTTCATCCTATATCTACAACTTGACTAGTTCTAGCATGTAACTGCTAGAATTCAAAATGAGCGAAAAAGCTCGGTTCGGCATCCAATTAGAGAATATATACCTGCCTTTCATTAATACACACATTGGCAACCCGTTCACCAAGACGAACCTCTTCAATAGAACCTAGCCCCCACATTCCAATAAAATACCGCATGAACTCGTAGCGAGTGCAGAGGTGTTCTCGGCTTGCAGTGGGTGAGAAATTGCATCATCAATTTTCCCCATCCCCGATAGACCGTGAGGACGTGGCTAGCGCCGTTATCGGCCATTTAATTTGGTAGAGCTCTCGGACTGTGCACATTGAGGATGG
Source organism: Armigeres subalbatus (assembly GCF_024139115.2). Classification (NCBI taxonomy): domain Eukaryota; kingdom Metazoa; phylum Arthropoda; class Insecta; order Diptera; family Culicidae; genus Armigeres; species Armigeres subalbatus. Next base: position 170,891,850 of record NC_085140.1, read on the forward strand.
TATCCCATGCTTCCATCCATTGCACACTGGGGAAATCCGAAATCAAAGGTGGAAAAAATTGATAACTTTCCATACGAACAACTTACAGGAAAGATCAAAGGCTTATTCAAAAGTGAATTTTGTAAGGAATTCAGTGAGTGATGTTTCATGGACGTGGAACTTATGTATGTAGTTATTGACACTGTTTTTAAAAATTGTGTTTATCTCTTCACTGTGGATCCACAAAAGGGCACTAAATATATTTTGCTGGTAAAAGTTGGAAATTTAATGGAATTTGGGGTCAAATAAGCATCAAAGTGCATTTCATGTACAATCTTCATATACCGTGGACCCCCGAAAATTTGAACGGTACTTCATTCAAATTAACGGGGTTCATTTTTAATTTGAACTTCTTGTTACTCTATTTGCATCAGAAGAAAATGGTTTCTGGCTGCTCTCTTTGCTGGTTTGTTTTGTTTCTGCGTTCCGTTCCACGATGTTCCATTTTTCTTTTCTTGATTCCACGTGCTAAATGACGTTTGAACCATTTTTAATTTGAACGATGTTCAAACCAACGGGGTTCAAATTAAAAAATGTTCAGATTAAAAACGGTCATATTACCGGGGGTCCACGGTATTCTGTAAAATATGATAATATTTACAAATAATTGTTGACATGATTGTCCCAAAGTGTTGAACAGATATTGATTAATGTTTGCCGAACAAAAACTAATGAAGTAAATCGTTTCGCAAATGTTTTATTTGGTTATTTGTTGAGTTAAAAACTTTTGGATAGCACCGATGCCTAACATTTCCAAACCATGAAATAATATAACTCAATGATTCTGAGCAAATAAATAATGTAGTTATATTAATTTAACTGATACTTGCCAATGATAAAGTGAAAATAACGAATGATCATATATAGCATTGAAAATATTGAATTATAGGGGATTTTGGGGTCATTATTTATTATTTATTATTTTATTATTATTTATTCAGACTAAGGCCGAAGTGGCCTGTGCGGTATATAAGAGTCTTCTCCATTCGGCTCGGTCCATGGCTACACGTCGCCAACCACGCAGTCTACGGAGGGTCCGCAAGTCATCTTCCACCTGATCGATCCACCTTGCCCGCTGCGCACCTCGCCTTCTTGTACCCGTCGGATCGTTGTCGAGAACCATTTTCACCGGGTTATTGTCCGACATTCTGGCTACGTGCCCGGCCCACCGCAGTCGTCCGATTTTCGCATTGTGAACGATGGATGGTTCTCCCAACAGCTGATGCAACTCGTGGTTCATTCGCCTCCTCCACGTACCGTCCGCCATCTGCACCCCACCATAGATGGTACGCAGCACTTTCCTTTCGAAAACTCCGAGTGCGCGTTGGTCCTCCACGAGCATCGTCCAGGTCTCGTGTCCGTAGAGGACTACCGGTCTAATGAGCGTTTTGTAGATTGTCAGTTTGGTACGGCGGCGAACTCTATTCGATCGGAGTTTCTTGCGGAGTCCAAAGTATGTACGATTTCCAGCCACTATACGTCTCCGAATTTCTCTGCTGGTATCATTTTCGACAGTCACCAGTGAGCCCAAGTACACAAATTCTTCTACCACCTCGATTTCGTCACCACCGATGCAAACTCGCGGTGGGTGGCTCACATTGTCTTCTCTTGAACCTCTTCCTATCATGTACTTCGTCTTCGACGTGTTGATGACTAGTCCGATCCGCTTAGCTTCCCTCTTCAGTCTGATGTAGGCTTCCTCCATCTTCTCAAAGTTACGTGCCATAATATCTATGTCGTCGGCGAAACCAAATAGCTGGACGGACTTATTGAAAATTGTACCACTCGTGTTAATCCCTGCTCTTCGTATTACCCCTTCCAAAGCGATGTTGAATAGCAAACACGAAAGACCCTCTGCGGGTTTTGAAGGGACTCGAGAATGCCCCTGAAACTCGAACTACGCACATCACCCGATCCATCGTCGCTTTGATCAACCGTGTCAGTTTATCCGGAAATCCGTGTTCGTGCATTAGCTGCCATAGCTGGTCCCGATCGATTGTATCATATGCGGCTTTGCAGTCGATGAATAGATGATGTGTGGGCACCTTGTATTCGCGGCACTTCTGCAGTACTTGGCGAATGGCGAACACCTGGTCCGTGGTGGAGCGTTCGCCCATAAATCCCGCCTGGTACTGCCCCACGAACTCCCTTGCAATTGGTGCTAGTCGACGGCATAAAATTTGGGAGAGTACCTTGTAGGCGGTGTTCAGCAATGTGATTGCGCGGTAGTTGCTTACAATCCAGTTTATCGCCCTTTTTGTAGATGGGACACACGACACCTTCCATCCACTCCTGCGGCAAAACTTCCTCCTCCCAAATCTTGGTAATGACCCAGTGCAGTGCTCTAGCCAGTGCCTCACCACCGTGTTTAAATAGCTCTCCTGGTGCTGATAGTTGGTCAACCCCAGGGGCTTGTTGTTCTTCAGCCGGCCAATCTCCTCCTAGATTTCTTGGAGATCCGGAGCCGGTAGAATTATGTCCTGCGCGCGTTCCCCCAGGTCCACCACCATACCGCCATCTTCGTCTGCCACATCGCCATTCAGGTGCTCTTCGTAGTGCTGCCGCCACCTTTGGATCACCTCACGCTCGTTCGTAAGAAGGTTCCCGTTTATGTCCTTACACATATCAGGCTGTGGCACGTGGCCCTTACGTGAACGGTTCAACTTCTCATAGAACTTTCGTGTGTTATTAGCGCGGTACAGTTGCTCCGTCTCTTCACGGTCTCGATCTTCTGCTGACGCTTTTTCCTCCGGAAAATCGAGTTTTGTCTGTTCCGCGCCTGTTTATATCGTGCCTCGTTCGCCCTCGTGCGGTGTTGCAGCAATCTCGCCCATGCTGCATTCTTTTCATCTACTAACTGCTCACATTCGCCGTCATACCAGTCATTCTCTGTCCGAGGGCACCGTGCCAAGTGCAGCGGTTGCGGTGATACCAATGGCGGATCGAATATCTCTCCAGCCATCTTCAAGAGACGCTGCGGCTAGCTGCTCTTCCGTTGGAAGTGCCACTTCCAGCTGCTGTGCGTATTCTTGGGCTAGTCTACGTCTTGTAGGCGTTCAATATTAAGCCGCGGCGTCCGACTTCGACGCGTGTTGTACACCGCCCAGAGTTTTGAGCGCAGACTCACTGCAATATTCGCACTGCGGTAAGTGCGGACGTTCGTGATGTCGGAGAAGAATTTACCGTCGATTAGAACGTGGTCGATTTGGTTTTCCGTTTCTTGGTTAGGTGATTTCCACGTGGCCTTGTGGATATTTTTGCGCGGATAGAAGGTGCTTCGGACTACCATTCCGCGGGAGGCTGCGAAGTTTGTGCATCGTTGGCTGTTGTCATCGTTGTCATTCGATACGGTGTGCAGTAGACTGGCCCAGATTACTATGGGGAGAAAAAAATGTTGTCGAATTCCACGGGGCACCCCCCAGAATTGTGTCTTTGGGTGAGAAAATCAATCTCTGAAAATTTCAGCTCAATCGCTTGTTGCATAAGCTGGCGCATTTGATTTGAAGTTTGTATGGGGATTTCAGCCAAAATGTATAGAAAAATACACCTCTGTCACTCATTCGATCTGGAAATTGGTTCTGATTTCTCGATTGACCTCAGAATTGCAAAAACGGCAGTTGGTATGCTACAGAACAATTTCACAGAACATTGCATGATGATTAAATGAACTTTTATATAATTTTCGGCTGGTTTATTAGGAGCTGATTTGTGTATTTTTGGGTTTTTTGATCGAATCGCATCAGCCGAAACATATATAAAAGCTCATTTAATCATCATACAATGTTCTGTGAAATTGTTCTGTAGCATACCAACTGCCGTTTTTGCAATTCTGAGGTCAATCGAGCAATCAGAACCAATTTCCAGATCGAATGAGTGACGGAGGTGTATTTTCCTATACATTTTGGCTGAAATCCCCATACAAACTTCAAATCAAATGCGCCAGCTTATGCAACAAGCGATTGAGCTGAAATTTTCAGAGATTGATTTTCTCACCCAAAGACACAATCCTGGGGGGTGCCCCGTGAAATTAGACAACTTTTTGTTTCCTGGGCCAGTCTAGTGTGCAGACTATCCGGTCCGATGACCGGTCTATACATTTCCTCCCTTCCTACCTGTGCGTTCATGTCACCGATGACGATTTTGACGTCCCGCAGTGGGCATCCATCGTATGTCTGTATGATTTTGGGGTCATACAGGTCATTAAATGTAACTTTTTATACAAACAAAAAAGGATAACCTTTTTCACGGACGACTCACAGAGGAGATTAAGGGCTTATTCGAAAGGGAATTTTTCTGTATATAGTTATCGAGCTTGTTTTTCCCCAATCCAATGTCCCATGCATCACAATTTTTCACATTTTTCGTCCTTTCATCTTTCGAATATTGTACTAAACTTGTGTTCTCCTCTTTATTATAGATCCACTGAAAATACATAATTTGTAGGTAAAAGTAGGAAATTTAAGGGATTTTGGGGTCAAATAAATATCAAAGTGCACCTTACGTGAATTTTACATGTATTCTGTAAATATTAATAAAATTCACAGATAATTGTTGATATTATTGTCTCCAAATTTTGAACAGATATTGATAAATGTTTGCGAAACAATACATAATGAAGTAAATCGTTTCGCAAGTGTTATAGAATAGAGCCGATGCCAAACATTGCACAACTAAAAAAACAAGAGTAAACATATTATCTGAGAGTCGATGTGACAATAGATAGGAGGAAATGGGAAATATTCTTTTCTCATGACTTTTCGCCCCAATTCCCCTATGAAATTATATAACTCATTGATTCTGAGATAAAAATTGATTTCTCGATTGATTTACTTATAATTTGTCGATGATACTATAAAAATAACAAATATTCGTATATTGTTTTAAAAAAATATTCCGAGGGGGTTTGAGGGCAAAGTAGCTTTTTTATATTAAAAATACATATTCAATGATTTTTTTCCCTGTTTGGCCTCATAATCCCTTAAAAATCCATTAATAATGTAAAATATGGATATTTGTTTTCTTATAGTATCAATATCTGTTTTTTTTTAGACAATTAACTGTAAATATCCAAGTAAACAATAAGCCGTATATTTCGCCAAACCGGCTCTATAGCTCTATTTTAATGCTTATAAGTTTTTAAATAGCCGTATATTGGCCCTAAATTTGCCCTATTTGGCGTAATATAGTGCTAATGATCACTTGGGAATTATTAATTTTTACAGAATACATGAAACATTCACATAAATAGAGTAGAGTGGGGGAAGAGTGCGCGTGGGGTAAGAGTACGTTTTCGATTTTTTGAAGTAATAAAAAAAGATAAACTAGCAGCACTGCATCAGTTTGACAGGTATTCTGGCCAACTATTATCATGTGTAATTGTAAACGATTTGAATAAACAACAAGGGAGATATGGAGTTAGATAACTTTTTGGTCATTTTGCTAAAAATAATTGGATTTCCGCAACTAGTATTTCATTACCATAAAGAGTAGAGTGGGGCAAGAGTACGCACTTAGTTTTCAATCGATCATGTGGCCCGTATGAAGCAAGCTTCTGCATATCAAATCAGTGTCGATGATTCATATACTCTTCCTTTATGTTACCCAGTGGAAAAAATATTGAAATTATTGAGATTCGTTTTAGTAGAACCCTTATTTCAAGACAAGTGAAAAACGCACTCTTACCCCACCGGTGGGGTAAAAGTGCGCATCGGGTGGGGTAAGAGTACGCATTTATCCAATCATGTGCTTTAAGTATATATTAACACAAATAAGAGTTAATAACATTTAATTGATATTTAATGAGCATATATTAGGGAATGTTTAAAGATTACCTAACTCTTAAAGGGGGAGGGGATCCTAGCAATGTGCACTTTCATACGAAAAACCATTGTTTTTTATATATACAAAAAACTACAGAGGTAAAAATATATATCAGGTTTCGCGTGGCGTATACAAAGGGATTTTCCTTAAAGAAAGTTCACCAATCATGTAACGTAAAATTTGGCTATTTCATCACCCCTCCCCCCCTATCTTACACTTTTTGTATGAGTCCTCTAAAAATTATATGGATCGTCACACATCTCACAACCCCTCCCAGCTAAACGTTGCATAATTTTTGAATGTTCCTTTTGATTAAAGGAAATTATCATTTAGATGAAGTTGTGTTTTCGTACTATGTTTAGATGTACAGCAAGTCCTAATACAATTTAATTATTTCGCTTCAGTGCTTTGTTCGCTAAGTCCTTTCTAACACCGAATTACTTCAACTTATCTCAAAAACTTGCGATAATTTCGAATTATGTCCCTTTTTTCTTAGTTCTGAATCTTTACGCTTCGGAAGAAGTCTTATTTTGGCCGGAGATACGGGTTTGACATCATAACTTAAAAATTCATATGCGTACTCTTGCCCCACCCTGCGTACTTTTACCCCACAGTCCCAAAAATTATTCAAGTAATGGTTTTGACTTCTTGGAAAACCCACCGGATTGGTGTTCTGTACCATAAAGTACTCTATACAATAGGTTATCGAAATGGTATAATGTTCACCTGATTGAACGTATATATGGTAATGAAATACTAGTTGCGGAAATCCAATTATTTTTAGCAAAATGACCAAAAAGTTATCTAACTCCATATCTCCCTTGTTGTTTATTCAAATCGTTTACAATTACACATGATAATAGTTGGCCAGAATACCTGTCAAACTGATGCAGTGCTGCTAGTTTATCTTTTTTTATTACTTCAAAAAATCGAAAACGTACTCTTACCCCACGCGCACTCTTGCCCCACTCTACTCTATACGTTCAATCAGGTGAACATTATACCATTTCGATAACCTATTGTATAGAGTACTTTATGGTACAGAACACCAATCCGGTTGGTTTTCCAAGAAGTCAAAACCATTACTTGAATATTTTTTGGGACTGTGGGGTAAAAGTACGCAGGAGCCGGTGGGGCAAGAGTACGCATAAGAATCTTCAAGTTAACTTCAATCTTCAAACCCGTATCTCCGGCCGAAATAAGACTTCTTCCAAAGCGTAAAGATCCACAACTAAGAAAAAAGGGACAGAATTCGAAATTATCACAAGTTTTTAGGATAAGTTGAAGTAATTCGGTGTTAAAAAGGACTTAGCGAACAAAGCACTGAAGCGAAATAATGAAATTGTATTAGGACTTGTTGTACACCTAAACATAGTACGAAAACACAATTTCATCGAAATGATAATTTCATTTAATCAAAAGAAACATTCATAAATTACGCAACGGTCAGCTGGGACGGGTTGCGAGATGTGTGATGATCCATATAATTTTTAGAGGATTCATACAAATAGTGTAAGATAGGGGGGAAGGGGTGATGAAATAGCCAAATTCTACGTTACGTGTTTGGTGGACTTACTTTAAGGAAAATGCCTTTGTATACGCCACGCGAAACCTGATATATATTTTTACCTCTGTAGTTTTTTGTATATATAAAAAACAATGGTTTTCGTATGAAAGTGCACATTTTTAGGACCCCCTCCCTCTTTAAGAGTTACGTAATCTTTAAACATTCACTAATATATGCTCATTAAACATCAATTACACCCAGGTTTTTTTTACGAGGGGGATACGTACCTCGCAAAAAAAAACCGTGTAAAAAAACCGCGTTAATTCGAAAATCCATGTAAAAAAAACCTTGCTAATTCGAAAATCCGTGTAAAAAAAGACCGCGTTAATTCGAAAATCCGTGTAAAAAAATACCATCGGAAAATTTTCTAAGTCCTTTTCATTGAAAAAGACTTAAAAAATTTATTGATAAGTGAAAAGTTTATCAGTCTATTTGATTGACAAAAACTTAGAAACTGGATATTGCCGGAACAGCGCCAAACATCGGTTTCCGGCTTCAACTCGTCGAGCTCATTCCGACAATACCCATATTGCATGGGTTTCCGGTCCTTTTATCAAACCGGAAGTCGGCCATCTTGAATTTCAAAATGGCGCCAAACATCGATTTCCGGCTTCTACTCGTCGAGCTCATTCCGGCAATACCCATATTGCATGGGTTTCCGGTCCTTTTATCAAACCGGAAGTCGGCCATCTTGAATTTCAAAAAGGCGCCAAACATCGATTTCCGGCTTCTACTCGTCGAGCTCATTCCGGCAATACCCATATTGTACGCAGTTTTATACTCTGCAAAACAATCGTTTCCATATCCATAAAATTATTCTAAGTGTTTTCCATTCAAAAAGACTTAGAAAATTTTGATCTGGGTACCGCGTTAATTTGATAATCCGTGTAAAAAAAACCGCGTTAATTCGAAAATCCGTGTAAAAAAAACCTCGCAAAAAAAAACCGTGTAAAAAAAAGACCTGGGTGTAAATGTTGTTAACTCTTATTTGTGTTAATATATACTTAAAGCACATGATTGGATAAATGCGTACTCTTACCCCACCCGATGCGCACTTTTACCCCACCGGTGGGGTAAGAGTGCGTTTTTCACTTGTCTTGCAAAAAGGGTTCTACCACAGATAACAGATATTGAGGCTGGCATCCGATACGTGTGTAAACATCCGCAACCGTTAATTCAATTGTATTTAAAATGGGGACCGCGTTTGGCAATCGATTGGAGATGGCGCAAGAATCACTGTTATTGAAAACGCAGCCCGAATGCAGCTGTCAAATACATTGGCTGCGTTCGACGGTTGTTAATCCGCTACGTTTGTATGTACTGCCGCAATCAGTTGAGTAGATGGCAGGAGTGGGCCAATGTATATCAATCCAAAAGATTACACAGGATTTTCAATGAAATTTGTTCTAGCCTAAATATCTGTTATCTGTGGTTCTACTAAAACGAATCTCAATAATTTCAATATTTTTTCCAATGGGTAACATAAAGGAAGAGTATATGAATCATCGACACTGATTTGAAATACAGAAGCTTGCTTCATAAGGGCCACATGACCGTTTGAAAACTAAGTGCGTACTCTTGCCCCAATCTACTCTACACTTTGATGGTTTGACCACAAAATCGCTAAAATTTCCAAATATCAACAAAATAAGTATTGTGCTTTTTTATGGATCCAATGAAGAGGAAAACAGAATTTTAGTACAATATTCGAAAGATAAAAGGACGAAAAATATGAAAAATTGTGATGTATGGGCAATTGGGGCAAAACAAGCTCAATAACTATATACAGAAGTATCCTACGTCTATAAAACATCACTCACTGAATTTCTTGGAAAATTCCCTTTCGAATAAGCCCTTAAATATCCTCTGTGAGTCATCCATGAAAAAGGTTATCCTTTTTTTGTATAAAAAGCTACATTTGATGAGCTGTATGACCCCAAAATCTACTATCTACTATATATATATATATAAACCAATCTATGTATGTATGTATGTTCGCTAACTACTTCTGAACTGCTTGGCCGATTTCAACCAAATTTGGTACACACATGCTCTATCCTCATTGGAAGTTAACAAAGGGGGTGGGATGGTCATTTGGAAAAGGGCGAGAGGTTGTGGGAGGGGTTTTGTTTTGAAAACGAACAATTCTGTGTAACTTTCTCCCAGGTTCGATTTCAACCAAATTTTGTACACATATTCACTATGAGGAGAGGACCATATAGGAAGGTAATGTGGGAAAGAGGGAGGGTCTGTAAGGAGGGTTATTGTTCAGAAAACGGGCAATTCAGAGTAAATTTTGAACCCCTGGACCGATTGGAACCAAATTTGGTACACATATTCTCTATCCTAAGGAGAAAATAACAAAAGGGATGGGATGATCATTGGGAAAAAGGGGAGGGTATAGGGGGGGGGGGGTTGTCTTTGGAAAACGAGCAATTCAGTGTAGCTTCCAGCCCCCAGGACTGATTTCAACCAAATTGTGTACACATATTCACTATGAGGAGCCGATCATATGGGTCGGTACTTTGGGAAATGTTCCAGCATAACTTCTGAAGCCCTTGGCCGATTTCAACCAAATTTGGAATACACATTCTTTATCGTAAGGAGACGACGAAAAGGGGGTTAGGAATGCTCTTTGGAAAAAAGAGGGTGTATGGGGAGGAGAATTGTTCAGTTATCGATCGACTCAGTGTAACTTTTGTACTCCTTGGCAAGATTTCGACCAAATTTGAAACACACATTCTTTTTCTTAAGAAGATGAAAATAGGGGTTATGGATGATATTTAGAAAACGAGGAACTGGCATTGTTCAGCTCTCATTCACCTCAGTGTTACTTCTGATCTCCCCTTTGTCGATTTCAGCCAAATTTGAAGCACAAACTATTCATATTAAGGAGACGACGATAGTGGGTAAGGGGTGGAAAATGGGAGGGTGTGGGGAAGTGGTATTGTTTAGTTATCGATCAACTCAACCCTTCATCAAAATCATGGTTTTCCCAGAAAGAAGTCCCTTCTTTAAAAATAGACGTTTGCCCGGAATAAGGCATCGGTTGATGTTTTTCCTTCATTAGAAATAGACGTTTGTCCGGAATAAGGCGATCCTGGGTTTGATCCCTTTTTCAAAATCTGCCTTCTTTTAAGGTGATTATACAATAATGCCACAAGTCGGCCATTTTGGAAACCACGTGCTTTTTACTGTAATTTTTCTAGACCACGAGCTGAGAGAACCATTACGCACATAGTGGTGGTACAATGGTAGAATCATTTGTTCATTTATACCGAACAATCGACTTAAATTTCAGCACTATTCGAAAATTATTTCGCAAGGTACGAGCAAGGCCGGGTACATACAGCTAGTCCCCAATACACAGCACATGTTTCGAAATGAACAAATTGATATGGAATTTGCGAAGAAGAATCCATGTGTCGTGAAGGACTCGAACCCTCAACCTCTTACTCTCTAGATAGGCGTGATAACCCCTACACAACAAGACCACTTAAAGGTACCGTTTGCGGAAAAGCCATCAGAATCCGAGTACCAACCTTCACCGCTGTAAGCTCTTTTTTGCAAATCGAATAACTTTCGGATGTTTGATTTCCACACTATATTCACACTATGTATGTCATTGGCAAATATCAATTAAATTAATATTAAAGCCTAGATCATTTAGAAATGGGGCACTTTATTTTAGAGATAGTGGCGTTCCTAGTGGTCGGATATGCAAGTTTTTCACAACGTTTCATAATTAGTAAACCATTCTTTTGGGTCTATTTTTTTCACAGTTAGAAACTAACGTGTTTTCAAAATATTCGCCATGCAGGAAGAGAAACGATAAATAATTCTGCACAGTCCTGCAAAATCCATCTTCGTCAAAAGCCAGATTTTACCCTTCATTCAGTCCCATGATGGCCCATTTACGTTTTGGCTTGATTTAGTCAGCTGTCATTGTAGCAAGGAAGTGCTACAATGGTACTAAAATAGTGGAGTCCAGATCATCCCAAAAATCTGACTCCATAAAATTGTGCTCAATTCCATACAACAAAATAATTTTGGGTGATTATTAACCAGAAACTAAAGAAAGGGAGCAGTTACCGCTGACATGGGCCGTATGAAGAATTGGTGGAACTAGCTAGCCAAAATCATGACTGGAGAAGGTGTGCGCCGACTGACAAGCGGCATCGACATAAAACTTCGAGAATTTCTTCGAAACAACGATGCATGATTCGTTTCAGTTATTCATATGAAATAAAATAATATAACTTTTGTTTCATTCTTAGACAGTTTTTCGATCAAACTGAAAGTTAAAAAGATACACGCATTTTAAAGTGCCCCATTTCCAAATGATCTGGTCTTTACTACATAATTTCCTTGCTCAAAATCATTGAGTTATTTTGTTTCATAGCGGAATTTGGGAATGGGTAAGAAAAAAGAGTATCTCACATCACCTCCTATCTATGATCACATCAAGACTTATAAAATATGACTATTCTTGTCAAGTTGTGCTACCGGGTAAGGTTTGGAAATGTTTGGCATCGGTGCTATTCAAAAGTTTCGTTTTTTACTCAATAAATAACCAAATAAAACATTTGCGAAACGATTTACTTCATTAGTTTTTTTTTTCGCAAACATTTAGCAATATCTGTTCAACACTTTGGGACTATAATATCAACAATTATCTGTAAATATTATTAATTTCTACAGAATACATAAAGATTGCACTACTTTGATGCATTATTTTGATGCTTATTTGCAATCTTTTACATATGACACGAAGGCATCACTCTTTGGCGGAACGATTCGTGTCATGAAAAATCTTTTCATACAGTTTGCTTATTGAAGAAAGCAACTGTTAATAAAATTGTTAATAAATTTGTTAATAAAATTTTATTTCCCTTTTTGAACGCTGGAATTGGCTTTTGATGTTTTTTTTAAATTCATTTCCAAAAGGGTTTCAAAATAGAATCCAACTTTGAGACATTATTCTCAAAGATGGCATTTCTCAGCATAGCGAAACGTTTTGCCTTTCTCGTACAACAAAGTTGTACCGATCATTTCACTCCGAAAACGAACTTTTTATAGAAGCTTCGGAGACATATAGTTTTATATACCATTCGACTCAGCTCGATGAGCTGAACAAATGTCTGTCTGTCCGTGTGTATGTATGTGTGTATGTGTGTGTGTATGTGTGTGCACAAAAGCTAGGAAAAACATTAGACAACTTTTCATATAGTAATCCTTAACCGATTTCCTCGCAACAAGTTTCATTCGACAGGGGGCAAAGGCTAATTGATCACTATTGAATTTTAAAACGATCGCCCGTTGCGTTTAAAAGCTATGAAGAAAATGGTACATCGAACCATATTCACCATATAAGGTTGGTGTCTTGGCTAAATGCGAGAAAGGCAGTATCACTACTCGGTGAATTAAGTTGGATTTTTAAATTTCATTTTGCAAATCTCGCCAAATAAATTTAAAAGCGGAATCGCGAGTTCTTTGGTATTGCCAATTTCAACACCACTCCCATTTACACACTTATATAGGTATGAAAAATTTGAAAATTTTATATAGATCGTCATATATTTCTAAAAGTTTCGTAATTCGTGTACGTTTTCAAATTAAAATTTGTACTAATGAAGTTATTTCTTACAACTGTTTCCTCCAGTCTGTTTTCAAATCTATACTATCTATATAATCTGTAATAGGAGAACCGTGAAGTAAATATTATGACTTGAGGTTTACTCTCAACAAAGAAAGAAAGCTAATGCTTGCTTGACTTTATTCGCTATAAACTAAACTTGACCTTTGCAATAACGATCAACCATTGAACAACCACCGTAACGGTTTCGTCATACTCCACTATATTTTCCTTCGAACCGCGCCATTCCCTATTGCAAGTCAGTCATGTACTCGCTAGAATCTGGTCACAATCTGTTCCATAATCACACTCATTTAGAGAATGCTAATATTTCTTAACTCTTGTTTAATTCTGAGCATTGAGAGACATTTCGTACAGAAGTCCCATGGCTCCGACGAATTATGGATCCATCGGGGCCGCCAACTGCAACTTACCCTCGGACGATGCTACAGTAATTGTTACAACTTTATTCTTACCGTTGCAGCCCGAACCGCAGCCATAAGCAGCTCTCTGAAGAGCCCAGTTAGCCGTAAAGGAAGTAACTTGTCGGAGTATGATTTGGAATCGGGCGAGCGGACCCCGCTACTCATTCCGAGGGTTCGTTTCGCCCCAGAGACTGACGAACGGTCTCGCCAGCTCCAAGCTGTCCAAACTACCGCATTTCTGGCCATTTTGACCCTTCTGTTGTTCCTGCTGTTCGGTATTATAATTGCAGTTTACTTGCTTCTGCTGCAAGGTAAGCCTTCAAATTGATGTGTATGTAGAAGGTCTTCTCAATAAACTCCAATCAACAGTACCGAGCCCGTGGCCCGTATCACATCCATTCTATCTGGTAGAGCGAAATGTATGGTGGGAAGAAACGACGGCCAAGTTCGAACTAAGCCCGTTGGAAAAACACGCAACTCAAAACGTAATAATATTACATACAAGAAGCGAACCTTGTCACGATCAGGCCACATGCATCCAACTGGTACAGAAACTTCAAAATGACGCGTGGAATCAGAACGGATCGCACATCCCGTACAACTTCCTGATCGGCGGCGATGGAAAAACATACGAAGGCCGAGGCTGGAAATCGCAGCATGGTTTCCTGAGCTTCCCTGGACTAAACGATACGATCGTTGTAGGAATGATAGGTATAACATGAGTTAGCGGTCTATTGGAAATGGAAAATGATGAATATCTATCTTTCAGGTACTTTCAACGACCAACGTCCGAACCTTGTGATGTACGCAGAAACAAAAGCTTTGCTGACAGAGTCCATTCGAAGATTTAGTTTAGTTCCCAGCTATCGTCTGCACGGCGTGATTGACAACTCCATATTGGACAACGATGCTGCCGGATTGTATGCAGAGCTGAAAGAATGGAGGCACTGGAAAGGATTCGTTACAGTTTAATCAACGTTTTATAGCTCAAATTTACATTTTTAGACAATTGTTGACGTATACTTTTGTTGATCCGCAAGTATTATGTGCTTTTGTACAAGATTTGAAATAAATTGTTCGATTTTATAAAATGGATAGGCAACTAAAATATATTCCCGACCGACTATTACACTTTAAAACAGTTTCATTCATATTAAAAATATCTGGAATCTCAACCATTGATTTTTTTTTTGCTTGTGAAATCCTGCTGAGTGCTGAGAAAGCCTGTTGTTTCTTTATTATATTCTGTTATTACATGTTTAAAGTGCCCAGGCATTTCACGGGACAGTCCCACAATTTTACCGTTTTTTACCCAATCTTTGAGAAAGGGCACAGACTAGAGTGTGCCAACTACAAAGGTTTGCCCTTCTGAACTCGGGGTACAAAATTCTGTATTCTGTTTAACAGACTGAGACCGCTTTATTAGTTCTTCGTCGGCGAATACAAGGCAGGTTTTCATGAGGGCCGATTAACGACGGACCAGATGTCTAGCCTGCGAATGGTCCTTGGAAAATTCCGAGAGGACAACTTGCAGACTCCCCATCTGTTAATTAATTTCAAAGCTGCGTACGATTCAGTGAAAAGAAATGAGTTGTGGTAGATAATGTTTGAACATGGTTTTCCGGTGAACCTGATTAGACCGATACGTGCAATGCTTGATGGTTCGAAATTAAGTATTTTTCGGCCTTGTTTGTGACCTTAGATGGATTGAAGCAGGGTGACACCGTTTCGAATTTATTGTTCAATATTGCACTCAGTGCGCGATTAGGAGATCTGGCGTGCAGATGAATGGCACTATCATCACACGGTCGCCTGTGTTTTTGGGTTTTGCGGACGACATCGATCTCATTGCTCAACAAACAATTTAAGCTAAAAAAAAGTGTTAGCTAGTTAAGCTAGTTTTGGCACGGCAAATGCTGGTTAAAGCGTACCGTTGGTGCTGCGCGTACCTGAAGGAATGAAATAAACCCCATCTCGCGGTCCTTAGCCTCTTACCCAGCAACTTCTACTCCTACCTCCTCCGGGGTAACCAACCCCGGTGGGAACTATGGTCGTATGCTGACAGGGAAGGGGGGGGGACTGTACCGGATCTTGGAAAGCTACTTCCAGAACCGTGTGCTGCTATACGAGACCGATGCCGGTCAGAAAAGTGTTCCCTTTACCGCAGGAGTCCCGCAAGGGTCAATCCTGGGCCCGGTACTATGGAACCTGATGTATGACGGGGTTCTGAAGCTAAAGTTCCCTCCTGGTGTGAAGATCGTCCGCTTTGCTGACGATGTAACCCTAGAGGTCTACGGGGAGTCGATCCCCGAAGTAGAACTAACCGCAGAACACGCGATCAGCACTGTGGCGGACTGGATGAGTACGAGAGGCCTTGAGCTCGCTCAACATAAGACGGAGATGGTTATCGTCAGCAACCGTAAGTCGGCACAACATGCAGTTGTACACGTGGGAGACGTCGCGATCACTTTAAAGCGTAGTCTGAAGATTCTTGGGGTCATCATAGACGACAAGCTTACATTCGGTAGCCGAATATGCGTGCAAGAAGGCTTCGACTGCTGTGGCGGCATTATCGAGGATGATGTCCAACAGCTCCAAGGTGTGCGCCAGTAGACGTAGGCTACTGGCAGGCGTTGCCGCATCTATCCTTAGGTACGGCGGCCGGTCCTGGGCAAAAGCACTGGGGGTAACCAGTTACCTGCAGAAACTGGAGAGCACCTACTGTTTGATGTGTCTCAGAGTGAGTCGGCCTACCGCACGGTATCGCACGACGCATCCTGCGTGATAGCGAGTATGATGCCAGTCGGGCTGGTCATCCGGGAAGACGAGGCGTGTTTTGAGCTACGTGGCATCAGAGGAGCCCACGAGCGTACCAGGGTGACTTCGGTTGCCAGATGGCAGCGCGAGTGGGATAACTCCTCGAAAGGTAAGATTCCTAACATATCAAGCTGGGTGGGGAGACCCCATGGGGAAATTCACTTCCATCTGACACAACTCCTGTCAGGCCATGGCTGTTTCCGGCAGTACCAGCACAGGTTTGGGCACGCGGAGGTCCCCGTCTGCCCTGACTGCCCAGGTGTTGACGAAACTGCAGAGCACATACTATTCGTATGTCCTCGCTTCGACGTCGAAAGAAGAGCAATGCTACACGTTTGCGGCCGGGACACAACTCCGGATAACCTTATCCAGAGGATGTGTCAAGCGGTGGAGAAGTGGAACGCAGTCTCGACTGCAACCACTCAGCCCAAGCAGCACAAGTCTAGTGAATTTTGGTGCAGCAACTTAATTGTGACCGAATCTGGTCGTATATAAGTTACTTTGATCTATGTGTAACATATATGCTGCTCGGGAGATTGCCTTCAGCTTGCAGAGAATCTGGCGCGCCGAGCAGCAATCGACAAGCAGTACTAACTTGTGATTGGTTAGTTAGAGCGAAAAGTGCCGAACGCGGAGAAGTGTATGAATGGTCTGCCCATGCAGAGATAATGGCACAGCGGGTGGCAACCGAGATCGTCACCTCGAAGCATGGCAGAAGTGTGAATGAATAGGTGTATGCATGGACTGCACACGCCGTGCTGGGAGTAGCGCAGGAATGTTGGTTCCTATGACTACTGATACCCCGCGGCGTGGCAGAGGAGTGTGGGTGAGCATCCAAGTCAGTCTCACATGGTATGTCAGAAGTGGGAACCTAAGTAAAATGTCCCATAAGGGATGCCAGAGCGAGAGTTAGGTCGAATGACTAAAGTAGCATGCGTTAGCGCGAACTGAATGAAAGAGGTGAGTATCCAAGTCAGACCCACATGGCATGAGATGGGTAAGCACACAAGTCAGACTTACATGGCATGATAGAGGTGAGCATACAAGTCAGACTCACAGGGTGTGATAGAGCATGTAGGGTGTGTTAGAGGGTGCGATAGAGCGAGGACCCAAGTAAGACTCGCATGGGATGGGTGCCTGTGTGAGCGAGAATGAGCGAGTACGTTAAGTACTACCATCCCCCAGAAGTAGTACTGAGAGGTAGTTCCTGGGGGAAACGGTGGCGGAGCCCAAGGGAGTTTAGCCAGCGAGGGACTCTAAGTGAAACTGTGCACCATGGTCCACCGGAAATAAGGAGGAATGCTCCTCCGGAAATTTAGGGGGTTTGGTGTCAGGCCCTGCAAGCCAGCAAAAAAAACGCAACGAACAATCAGTAAGAGAGTACGGACCGGAACCATCGGCGAATACCACTGCGATGAAAAGGTACTAGCGATTGGAAACTCGGTTCGTGGAACTGCAAATCTCTCAACTTCATAGGGAGCACACACATGCTCGCCGAAACGCTCAAGGACCGTGGATTCGGCATCGTAGCGCTGCAGGAGTTTTGTTGGAAGAGATCAATGGTGCGAACGTTTAGAGGTAATCATACCATCTACCAGAGCTGCGGCAACACACACGAGCTGGGAACAGCTTTCATAGTGATGGGCGATATGCAAAGGCGCGTGATCGGGTGGTGGCCGATCAACGAGAGAATGTGCAGGTTGAGGATCATAAGCCGGTTCTTCAACTTCAGCATAATCAACGTCCATAGCCCACACTCCGGAAGCACTGATGATGCTAAAGACGCATTCTACGCGCAGCTGGAACGTGAGTACGACAGCTGCCCAAGCCACGACGTCAAAATCATCATAGGAGATTTGAACGCTCAGGTTGGCCAAGAGTAGGAGTTTAGACCGACTATTGGGAAGTTCAGCGCTCACCGGCTGACGAACGAAAACGGCCTACTACTAATTGATTTCGCTGCCTCCAAGAATATGGCCATTCGCAGCACCTACTTCCAACACAGTCTTCCGTATCGGTACACCTGAAGATCACCACTGCAGACAGAATCGCAAATCGAAAACGTTCTGATTGATGGACGGCACTTCTCCGACATAATCGACGTCAGGACATACCGTGGCACTAACATCGACTCTGCCCACTATCTGGTGATGATAAACTGCGCCCAAAACTATCCATCATCACCAATGTTCGGTACCGACGACCGCCGCGGTACGACCTAGAGCGACTGAAGCAACCTGATGTCGCCACTGCATACGCGCAGCATCTCGAGGCAGAGTTGCCGGAAGAGGGTGAGCTCGATGGGACGATTGGTTCGACGAAGAGTGCAGACAGATTCATGATAACAAGGACGCAGCGCGGGCGGTCGCGCTGCAACAAGGTGCCCGGCAGAACGTGGAACTTTATAGACGAAAGAGGAGATAGCAGACCCGCCTGGAAGAAGCGGAGTGCGAGGAAATGGAACAGCTGTGCCATTCTCAAGAAACACGCAAGTTCTATCAGAAGCTCAACGCATCCCGCAAAGGCTTCGTGCCGCGAGCCGAAATGTGCAGGGATAAAGATGGGAGCATCTTGACGGACGAACGTGTGGTGATCGAAAGCTGGAAGCAGCACTACGAAGAACATTTGAATGGCGCTGAGAGTACAGGCAGTGAAAGTCAAGGCAGCGGAGGAGATGACTACGTCAGTTCAGCGGAAGATGGAAGCCAACCAGCCCCCGCATTTAGGGAAGTTGAGGATGCCATCCAACAGCTAAAGACCAATAAAGCAACTGGTAAGGATGGTATCAGAGCTGAGCTCATCAAGATGGGCCCGGAAAGCTAGCCACTAGAATCTGGGAAACTGAACAGCTACCGGAGGAGTGGAAGTAAGGGGTTATATGCCCCATCTACAAGAAAGGCAACAAGCTGGAGTGTGAGAACTTTCGAGCGATCACCATCCTTAATGCCGCCTACAAAGTGATCATCTTCCGTCGTCTGTCACCATTAGTGAATGAGATCATGGGAAGCTTCGTTGACGGCCGCTCGACAACGGACCAGATCTTTACCCAAGTAACCAAAAGTTCCTTTAAGAGTACGTTTTTCGCTTATTCAGCTTCACTGAACTGCTTAAGCGAAAAACGTGCTCTTAAAGGAACTTTTGGTTTCTTGGGTACTGTATGGCAATACTTTCAAAAAGCCCTGAATACCAGGTCCCAACGCACCATCTGTTAATTGATTTCAAGTACAGTACACACAGATTTTTTACGCGGTTGGAACTTATTAACTTCTCGGTTAACCCGAACATCCACAGATTTTTGAATACCACCCGATTTCTTTATTTATTTTTGGTGAATTTTTTCGTTGAATTAACTCATTGTTTCATTGACGCTGAAGGTCTTAAACCACTAAAACCAAACCGTACAAAAAAAAACCTGGATGTATAGACCGCGTAGAGCTATGGAAAATTATGCACAAGAATGGCTTCCCTGGGAAGCTTACCAGACTAATCAAAGCAACGGTGTGCAAAACTGTGTGAAGATTTCGGGCGAACACTCCAGTTCGTTCGAATCGCGCCGGGACAAGGTGATGGACTTTAGTGCCTGTTGTTCAACATTGCGCTTGAAGGTGTCATGCGGAGAGCCGGGTGTAACAGCTGGGGTACGATTTTCAACATATCCAGTCAATTTATATGTTTCGCGGATGACATGGACATTGTCGGCCGAACATTTGCAAAGGTGGCAGAGCTGTACTGTACATACAGCCGCCTGAAACGTGAAGCAACAAAAGTTGGACTGGTGGTGAATGCGTCAAAGATAAAGTACATGGTTGTGGGCAGAACCGAGCGCGACAAGGCCCGCCTGGGAAGCAGTGTTACGATAGACGGGGATACCTTCCCCTAGTAGCAAAACTCATGCTGATTTGGTTGCCTCTACTCAAATAAGACCAAATTTGGTTGCATTCGAGTAACTGTAACTACTCTACAACATGTGTGTTGCTCGGGTCGAGGTGGTCGAGGAATTCATCTACCTCGGATCCTTGCTAAAGACTCATAATAATGTTAGTCGTGAAATACGAAGGCGCATCATCTGTGGAAGTCGGGCCTACTACGGGCTCCAGAAGAAATTGCGATCAAAAAAGATTCGCCACCGTACCAAATGTGTCATTTACAAGACGTTAATAAGACCGGTAGTCCTCTACGGACATGAAACATGGACAATGCTCGAGGAGGACTTGCAAGCACTCGGAGTATTCCAGAGACGGGTGCTTATGACCATCTTTGGCGGTGTCCAAAAAGACAGTGTGTGGCGGCGAAGAATGAACCACGAGCTCGCCCAGCTCTACGGCGAACCCAGTATCCAAACTTAGCACACTCTGGGAGAGCGCGGATCTTATTGGAGAAATCACGATTTCTGAGGTCCATCATTCTGGCCTGGATGATTTTTGTCAAACGATTGCAACGTGTCTTCAGGACAGGCAGCCCAGTGAGCTGGTACTGACATTTCGTAAACGGATCAAATCTTTGATGCGTGTATCAATGGCTAAGGTGTTGCTTACCTGTCGAGCCGTTGGACCATGCTGCTCTCTGGCCACCGAGTTTGCCTCTTCGATGGCGCACAGCTGGCGGTCGATACTTTCCAGCGTCTCCGAACGCACCTCATAGTCTATGCCCTCATTCACGCACCTTTGGAACCGGCCCCAGTCGACTCGATGGTAGTTTCGCCGGGACAGCTGATGCCGACTAACCGAGGAGTTCACTTCCGTCGTAAGATCCCGATTAATCGATTAGTGACTAATCGATTACTTTCGATTCTAGTTGATTATTGAGTCGATTAGTCGTTGAAAAGTAATCGATTCAAAATTAATCGATTATCACAACGATGAATCGATAAATCGAAGTAATCAATTAATTTGCGACATCCTTTATGATGTCGTAAAATCCTGATTAATCGATTAGAAACTAATCGATTACTCTAGATTCCTCTCAATTATAGAATGGATTAATAGTTGGGTAATAATCGATTCAAAATTTATCGATTATCACAACGTTGAATCGATTAATCGAAGTAATCGATTAATTTGCGACATCTCTACTTCCGCCACCACGGGATGGTGATTCGAGCTGAGCTCCTGGTACGCGACCGGCTGGGACATGTAGTCGTTCATGTTGGTTATGTACAGATATATCGTTGCGTAGACTCCGGACCGACTCAGCCGAGTGGGGGAATCCGGGCTCAGGATCGTGTAGTGGCCTTCCTCCATGTCGTCGCTCCAGATGGTGCCATTTCGATTGCCGCGACTGTTGCCCCAGGCTTGATGCTTGGCATTCAGGTCTCCGGCAATGATATACTGACCTTGTCTCCGCGTTAGCTTGACGATGTTCCTCCGAAGGGCGGCCGATGAACTATCGCCGACTTTGGCTTGGGTTGGGCAGTACGTCGCGATGAGCCCGATTGTGCCGACAGAAGTGGTGATTTCGAAACCGATGGCCTCGATGACACTGAGCTGGAAGCAGACGATAGTTGATGTTGTAACGAAGAGCGATGGCCACACCACTTCCCCTGGACGGCCGCACGATGCGAAAATCCGGGATGTTGATGTTCACCTCCAGTTTTAGTTGCATTTCGGTGATGAACGCTACATCTATTTCCTTCTCGTAAAGGAAATACTTCAGCTCAATTGTTTTGCTCTTTAGCGAGCAAGCGTTCCAGTTCACCAGGCCCACCCTAGTAGACATTTTCAATGATGAACATGCCAAAAGTGAAGACCTGGTCGAATCGAGTTTTGCAACCACGCAGCCGAGTGGCGAGCTGGGAGAAGATTGGCATCAGCTGCTCCGCTGCAGTTTGATTCTCCGGCTGCCAACAGAATCCAGGAGGAGGAAACGGGGGCCATTCGCTCGAGGATGGAACTGGTGGTGCTGGGGCTCAAATCGATGCTGCTGCTGTGGCCAGTAGCTTGTGCGGTTGCAAAGGTGGAAGTACGGGAAGCCGTGATATCAGGAAGGTTCACCTCGTCGATCACTGGAGTACGGTTCCTCTTCGGATGGGCTTTGGTAGATGCTTTCTTTCGGATTTCCAGGAAGTCCGCGCGTTTCAGACAGCCTTTCGTAATGGCCCGATGTTTTTCGCCACAGTTGGCGCACTTTGAATCGGCCACCTTCATCTTATCGCACTCATCCGTCGGGTGCCTTTCGCCACACTTGTTGCAGCGCGTGGCCATGTGAAAATTTCGGGAGCCATGCCCGAATTGAAACATTTGAAAA
Organism: Armigeres subalbatus; assembly: GCF_024139115.2. NCBI lineage: Eukaryota > Metazoa > Arthropoda > Insecta > Diptera > Culicidae > Armigeres > Armigeres subalbatus. The sequence goes on from NC_085140.1 coordinate 170,914,396, forward strand.
AATGCGCGAGCGAAAAGCACGTTCGAACTCGCTGCTGTCATGAACTGTCATGAACCGAGCTGAGTGGAGACGACTTTTATATACTACCTACAAAGACCACTCCGGTGTTAGTCTGAGTAAGTAAATAATCAATCTCAGCTGCCTTCGCAGGAATCTTCTTGACTGATTGAGGCAATAGCATGCAATCAAACAAGATGGAGATCTTTCAAAGAAGCTCTTTACCACTTCTATCATGCGGCCGTATCTTGTACCTCTCTAATTTTTTACACAGAACTGATTTTTCAGCCTGTGATATTTTATTTCAGTCGGAAAATTTCGGCATAACATCATAACATAGATAAGCATCGAATATAGTCGTAACAATTTTAGATAAAGATCGATAAACATTTTGCACATCTTTAATAGCACACATAACAAATTTAAAGCAAAGTGTACTCACCTCATCCCTTAAACTTAGCTCCTACCACTTTCCAACGTATTCGCCGTAGTCCGTGATGGGTGAACCGGTTTCGTACCGACCGTACTGGAAGCTCCCATATCACCCGCGGCACAGGTTATCGTTGGGATGTTAAATCCCTGCAGTGAGAATCCCTGATACTCCGCCACGTTCGGTTTGATAGGCGATTCTAGCAGGAGAGCTCGCGGAGAATCTTCATCCAGCAAATTTCCCCCACTAGTGGGCTTGAGTGCTAACGAAGGCAGTTTTCCTTCGCGATCTTTCACTAGCAATGGATCGAATTCTTCCAAATCGAACCGACTTATTTGGACCCCCGACACAGATGGTTTTGAATCGATGTCATCAGCGGCACTATTTTCGCCGCTGTGATCGGAGAAATCGAAATCGTAATTGATGTTACGAATTCCCTTAATGAAGGTGTGCGCCATGTCATCGGGGGTGGCGATCTCATCCAGTGATTGCGTGTCGAAAACTCGGTTGTAGTCGAAAATGGGCGATGCTGACAGCAGATCGGCAGAATTGCTCGCACTCATTCCAGGCAACGGGGACGGTAGCAAGTTTTTGTCTACATCCACTGGAACGAGTGGTGCAACCAACGTATCGGACAGGTTCCGAACCAGCTCATCGAAATTGGTCTGCGTTGCAGGGGTTGTTGACTCGATAGCGGATAGCTTTTTGGTGTCGCTAGGTTCCACCTCACCCACCTTCATGGCTGCCATCAGATTCGACTGGAAGTGGCCTCCTACGGCCGTTTGATTATCAGAAGAAGTGCTGAATATTTGTGCATTTTGTTTTTCTAAACGTCGTGGTGTGCGAATAGGTTTCAGTACTAGTGGTGTACGATCCAAAACTTCTGTCACTTTTTGCCTGATTTCGTTCTGTAGATTAAAAAGACCATAAATGGTTTTCAACATTAACGAAAGACATTTGACACTGTTTAAATTTTGCTTATCAAATATCTTATTCCAAAAATGAGTAATGTCTTTTTAACGTTCTTTATAATGGGGTTATAGTATTTACTTAGTTTTTTATGATAGATTGCGTCCTTAAATAAGATAGTGAAAAAGAAGCCAGGAAGTTAAAGCTAAATAAAAGTTTTTTTTCTGGGGATTTTTTATCCTGAAAATGATCAGGAGGAGTGTGATTTTGAAGATTGATTTTCTGTGAAATGACCTACAGCCCAATAGCCCATACATAAGCTTTGAAGAAACTTTTTTTTTTTTTTTTTTTTTCGAGGGTTGACCAGTTGTAGTCTTAATAGACTGGTATCTCGGCTGGGCTCTCCATGTGATACACAATACTAGCAGACGACTCAAGCTATGTTGCTCACTAGGTCACTGCGGCCTGGGTTTGTATTGTGATCATACCGATACATTATTCTTTCTATCTACAGTCTGTCAATTATAAACCGAACAAATAATGGAAGCTCAACATGTACATAGATGTTTTCTGAATAAGTAGTTAACATGTAAATTTAATTATTAGTTACTTGGAGCCGACATTCAATACCTAATAGTAGTCTATGTTGACAACGGGTGATACTGTTGCCATTTCCAAGTAACAATTTCGAATAAAGATGTGATATGATATGATATCATTCTGGTAGGGTAGTTTCAAAATAGATTAATTTAAGTACTATTGTAATGAACGGACACATTGAAGAGCTTCCCTTATTTTAACACGGTTGAGTATCGGATGTTTGTCAATACGTCGTCGAGTTAATTGTATCCTATCAGTCACAGTAATGTCATATGTTAAAGTTTCAGTAGTCTAATAGTGATCATTATACAAAATTTCTATCCAGTTGTTCCGTAATTGCTTTTTTTTGGTCAAGTTCTATTCCCTTTTCTAGTATTCAAACCTTTATTATTTATTAAAATAATGAGGTCTAAAATTCAGTTATTCAGCTTCAGGGTATACAATATTCAATATAATAGTGGATGAACGCATCATATGGTCTATCCTCATTTCCGTAAGTGGTCAAGTTATTAGTCTTGTAGCAATAATAGTGGTACCAGTTATTCTCTATCTTGTGAGTGCAATGGTCTCAATTAACTATTCTAAACAGAACTCTGTCTCTTGTCTTTCTGTCCACCGATGGTCATGTATTTATTTTCGTTTTTTATTATTTATTTGATATCTTTAAATTTCAGTCATTTATTTTACTATCGGTCATTTATTTTATTATAAGGTAAAGGTCAGCGAATTTGTCTTAATACGAGAAACACTAAGTCATGTCCCCTATATATCCGCTAATTTTTCTAACTAACCTAATAGAAGGAAGAGAGAAACAGTTTTTTGCGTTGATCCATGCAGCTAGAGAGACTAAAATAAAAAGATTATCGAGAAGATATAATAGATACATTCACTATCTCCAATGCCAAATTAGTAAATCTACTAATTCTACTTTTCACTACTAAAATTCTACTTCAGCTATACGGGTACAAAATGAATTATTGTTAGCTACTACTACAAGTATAAATAGATGTATGCTATTTGGATAAGCGTTTGTTTCAGGGTCTTGTTAGTATTAGAGTTATGTTAGTTAGACCCCTACTGAGCCCTGCCGGCACCTCCAAATTTACCAATAGGCAGTTGTTGTTAGATCGTGCGACACTAACCATTAGTTAACTTGGAGGCATGGTACCTCAAGTGTTTGGTATAACTGTTGACCTTATTTAAGTAAGATGTGATAAAAGTTTCTCTACGGAGCTTATTTTCAAACCATTACCATTAAAATAACGATATTCTTGTGAAGGAGATATAAAAAATGGAAAAATATCTTATTTTTTTTAAATTTAGTCTTGAACTTAACCTTTGTTTGAAAAAAGCACTCTATTAAACAACAAAAATAAAAATAAAATAAAAATCTTTTTAAGACACTTGAAATATCAACGTCAAGCCCCTTATCCATGGACAGGGCATAAGCTTTGAAGAAACTTACCTTAAAACTAACGATATCCTCGTTGAGAGTTTCAATATTATTCAAGATTTCCTCGTTCCTAGTACCTAACTTTTTCATGGTTTTCATGTTTTCTGATATGAGGTGCAGACTTTCACAAGCCATCAATGCGCTCTCCCAAGCCGATGGTCCAGTTTTGTCCCCCGTCATCAATCCATTGAACTCCTCGGCAGACATGGACAACGACTCGGAAGTAAGGTTTTCTATGAACGAAATCGCACAACAAAGATTGGTAAAGTAGTAACCGCCCTCGCCGCTCATCAGTCGAGAAGCATTGCTGAACCGAGTTATGTAATTGATGTTGCTATGTAGTCGAACGGGATTCGCCTTGAGGACTACAAATATAAGCGCCGGAAGAAATTCATCTGCACTCGCGGGACCACCAACTGATTGTTTTAATAAATTGAAAATATTTCTGCAACACCTTACAATACACTCGAGCTTTTCCTGAAAATAAATCACACAATTAATATTTTTCAATGGCACTGATATCACATTATTTCCCAACATACCTGCGGTGAATGAAACGAATCCATTGACACAAGCTCCGTGATGGCGGTGTAGACCAAATCGCGAACCTCTGAATTCACCTCATCTATGCTGCACAGCAAATGTTTCGCGTTAATCCAGTTAAGCTGTCGAATCCTTTTCTGTATTTGCGAATCCTTCTCCTCGTCATTTGTCGTCGGCGGGGAAAACAACCGACCGTGATTCATGGTCATGATGCATTTCTCGAAAAAATCGAGAGCCTGTTCCTTGGTCTCCTGAGGCACGTTGACAAACTTGGAATTTTCCATGTTCATGTACTCTCGAAACTTGATGTACTCGTTCTGGACAATTTCCGACACTTCCTCTATACTGCAGTCCGAATGCTTTTTGCGAATCTTTTGATCCAACATTTCAATGAAATACTTAAGCTCCCTTTTGGCAGCGTCCTCTATTTTAAGAGCCTTCAACGCATCCTGATACTCTTGTTCAAGTTTGTCCATCGGCTGCCGATGGTGGTGATGATTGGAGTGATGATGATGATGCCGCGTGGGCCTCTCCGATTCCTTCACGGACGCAGACTTTTTCAATAAATCTATGAAGTTACGTTTCTTCTTCTTATCTTCCTCTTTGGGAGCGGTTCCGGATTTAACCGATTGGGCATGGGCGGTTTTGCTAACATGACGTTGGTCAATGTGTTGCAGAAACTGCTGCTGGTGTTGCTGATTGTGTTCGGAACTATGATGAGGCTCATGTTTTTTGCCACTTTGGTGACCTTCCAGTCGCGGGCGATAAACTGAAATTGATGTAAAAATTGGAATAAATTCATCTATAACGGCAGTGAGCCTTGTTACCATAATCCATATAATGTTTGAGTAAAGCTTTTTACATGTTTATATTCCGAAAAGAGACTTTGTTAAGTTTAGGAAATTCAGTAACATATTTGAAAAGGTATAATGCTATACACTTTGTTAAATGCTTTGCAGAGAAATATTAATTGAAAATCCACAAAGGTACTTAACGGTAAAGCTGATTAAAATGAAACAAACGAAAAAGGGGACTGAAAATGAAATTGAATGAGAATACAAAATCCAACCAGTTTACCATTTTTAAAGGCTCTTCAATGAATGAATAAAACAAATAAATTAAAATTAATCAAACTCAGCAAGCCATCAAGTAAATAAAATTATGCCACCTTGGCCTTGCGTACGATAGAAAGTCGATTTTCATATTATTCTCAGGCTATATAAAAACAGACAAAGCATCTCGCAACCTGCTGCACTTTTGAGTAAAAATTCTGATAAACCATCAGCTGCGGTGATCTTTGTGCTTACGTTTCATATGCCGTTCCTTCATCATCCGTTCGCGATAACATTTGGAGCACAGCCCATTCCACTGGGCATTTCCATAGAATCCACAGCCATTGAGACATTGGAGATCCTTTTGTTGGATACGTGGTGTTTTTATCGAGAACATCTTATTCCACTTTTAAACTGTTCACAAAATAAGCACATCTAATATCAACACATCGAATCAACAGTAATTTACATTAATAGTGCACAGACCGATATTTTAAGACTTAAATCTGCTAGTGAGTGACGAAAAAACGCGAGAAATCGATCCAATGCGAAATAAAATTATTTTGCATCAGTCGACACTAGGGATCCTATATTAAGAGATGTGCGAATACATTTCCAGACGATTTAGCAACGCTGTTACTTTCGTAAACAAACGCTGCCAGCACTTGCCGCAGTGAAAAATGTTTAGGCTTGCACATGACTCTACATTCGAAGACACTTTTTGATTATTTTGTCTATCCTCTAGCAGTACATTTTCGCTAAAATTTAAAAGCAATACGAATGAACACGATATAATGCATCAACTAGACTACTTTTACTTACGAAAGCAAAACAAATTGTTTATTCGATAAAACTTTTCATAAAATCGATTTCACCAAAATCGCAATACCTTTCGATCTGCAACAATAACGATGTTCATTTGGCTCAGATTTTGACAGTTCTCAATGCTCGATTGGCTCAAGATGGCCGCTTTCGCATATCTCTGAATGTAGGATCCCTAGTCGACACGATGATGACAGAAGCGATGTCACAACCGTCACAACAAAACATAGTCAGTGTTGCCAAACTCGCGTTCCTATAAATGTTTGGAATATAAAAAAAAACTATAACCCGAAATGAATGATTTAACATCATTCTATTTGGTTCTCGAACCGAAATCGACCATACAACAAATCGTTGAAATTATGCATTCATTAGTGGCGGTAAGCACCAACGAAGATAATACCCGATTTAATACGGATTTTCGTTAATCTGGTATTAAAGTTAATACTTCGAACGGTAAGCTTCAAACTCGTATTAAGTACGCAGCCACTTTTCGCCCCGCACGGTAGTGAGAATGATAAAATCATAAATAATAAACGATGACTTTTGCTGTTTGCTTTGCTATCATTTTCAAAACATTCTCAGTTACGAGTTGCGGTGAAACCGGTGATATGGAACGCAGCCAGGACCAACCTTCAAAAACTCCAAACTATGCAGAATACAGTCATCAGGCAAGCAATTGGGTATCTTCCCAGTACACCAGTCCATGTGATGTTGGCAGAAGCAGGCCAAATGCCCATGCAACATCGAGTTGAAGCCTTAGCGAAAAGAGAGCTGGTTCGTGCTATATACTTCAAAACACCTCTGTACAAGTTCATATCAGAAACATTAAACAAAGAAATGGGAAACGGTTCCTTTCTAACCGAGACAGCTGACAAACATATGGATATCCTTTATCAAGTACATCCATCAGATAAGGATCTAGTCCGACATAAAATACCACGGTACGTACAAACACTTGATTTCACTCAAATAGTACGCACGACATTAGGAGAACCAAAATACAAAAAGGGAAACATGAGTCGAAATGGATGGCAAACACTTTACCAGGAGAAAATACACACCACCTACAAGGGGTTCAACCGAATTTTCACTGACGGATCAAAGACGGCAACAGGAACGGCCTTTGCAGTGCTAGACGAAACGAACGGGAACTCTATAGCGGAGAACATAAACAGTAATTTCACCATAACAAACGTGGAATTGCTTGCCATCTTGAAAGCTGTTGAGCTAGTCAAAACGAACGACTACAGAAAAACAGTTATTCTCACCGACTCGCGTAGTGCGTGCGAGATGCTGCTTAATGAAGACAGTTTGGAGACGAACTATATTGTCGGAGAAATATATAAAGAACTTCAAGAAGCCTGGAATACCAACATTAAAATCCAATGGATTCCAAGCCACGTCGGAATAGTGGGAAACGAACAAGTGGATCAATTAGCGGTGGAAAAAAGTAATCACAAACAAACCTTCTTCAACGGTATCACACTGAACCAGGAACTAATAACCGGGACCAGACACTCGGAATTTTTCGGTGTTGCGCTTGAAGTCTCCATCGGTGTGTAGAGTTCTAGGTATACAAATGAAAAGACACCAAGTCAGTTGTCAGTTTTTCTCCATCATTTGCTTTCCGTGCAAAACATGACAGCATTGTGTTTTTGTTTTTTTTTTCACTTTCACCGGTTTTCCTTCACCTTACACCTGCGATATTAGTAAATGCAATTTTCGACCAAAAATAAAACGGGAGGCGCTGATCCAACATGACGAAGAACTGGAGGATTAAAAGATATGTATGTTCAAGAGTAGAACGTTCCGGATCCGTACAACACATTCTGTTGCCGCTCCGCCACTTCATCTATTTTCAAGGAGTTCCAGCAGGGATTCTACGAGAAGTTTTACCAGAGATTCTTCTAGAAGCTCCACCAGGGTTTCCTCTGGAAGTTCCACCAAGGATTCCTCCAGGAGTACCACAAGCAGTTTTACCAGGGATTCCACCGTAATGTCTACTACGAATTCCTCTAGGAGTTTCAGCAGGGATTCCACGAGAAGTTCAGTCAAGGATTCATCCAGGAGTTCCACCAGGGACTATTTCAGAAGTTCTACCATGGTTTCCTCGAGAAGTTCCACCAAAAGTTTCACCAGGAATTCCTTCAGGAGTTCCACCAAGGATTCCTCCAGGGATTTCTCCAGTAGTTTCACCAAGGATTCCTTCAGAAGTTTCATCGAGGATTTATCCAGAAGTTCCACCAAGGATTCCTCCAGAAGTTTCACCAGGAATTCCATCAGGAGTTCCACCAGAGATTCCTCCAGGAGGCTTACTAAGGATTCCTCTAGGAACTTCCAACAGGGATTAATCGAGAAATTACACCAAAAATTCCTTCAGAAGTTCCAACAAGGATTCATCCAGAAGTTCCACCAGGGATCCCACCATAAGGCCTACTAAGAATTTCTCTAGCAGTATCAGCAGAGATTCCATGAGAAGTTCCATCAAGGATTCATCCAGCAGTTTCACCAGGGATTACTTCAGAAGTTCCACCAAGGATTCCTCCAGGAGTTCCACCAGAGATTCCACCGTTAGACATACTTAGGATTTCCCCAGAAGTTCCACCAAAGATTCTTCCAGGAGTTTCACCAGAGATTTCTGCAGGAGTTCCACCAAAGATTCCAAAGACCAGGGATGCCACCATAAGGCCTACTAAGAATTCCTCTAGGAGTTTCAGCAGGGATTCCACGAGAAGTTCCATCAAGGATTCATCCAGCAGTTTCACCAGGGATTACTTCAGAAGTTCCACCTTGGTTTCCTCGAGAAGTTCCACCAAGGATTTCTCCAGAAGTTCCACCAGGGATTTCTCCAGGAGTTCCACCAAAGATTCTTCCAGAAGCTCCACCAAGGATTCCTTTAGGAGTTCCAGCAAGGATTCCTCCAGGAGTTCCACCAAGACTTTCTCCAGAAGTTTCACCAGGAATTCCTTCAGAAGTTCCAACAAGGATTTCTCCAGAAGTTCCACCATGGATTCCTCCAGGAGTTCCACCAAGCATTCCACCAGCAGTTTTACCAGGGATTCCACCGTAATGTCTACTGAGAATTACTCTAGGAGTTTCAGCAGGGATTCCTTGAGAAGTTCCATCAATGATTCATCGAGTTCCACCAGGGATTTGTCCAGGAGTTCCACCAAAGATTCCTCCAGAAGCTCCACCAGGAGTTTCACCAGGAATTTCTTCAGGAGTTCCAACAAGGATTCCTCCAGGAGTTCCACCAGGCATTCTATCAGTTGTTGTACCACCAGATTCCACCGTAAGGTCTACTGAGGATTCCTCTAGGAGTCCACCAAGGATTCATCCAGAAGTTCCACCTTAGTTTCCTCCAGAAGCTCCACCAAATGTTTCTCCAGAAGTTCTACCAGGGATATCTCCAGAGGTTCAACCAGGGATATCTCCAGTACTTCCACCAGAGATTCCTCCAGAAGTTCCACCAAAGATTCATCCAGAAGTTCCAGGAGGTCTAATAAGAATTCCTCTAGGAGTTCCAGCAGGGATTCTTCGAGAAGTTCAATCAAGGATTCATCCAGGGGTTCCACCAGGGATACCACCGTAAGGCCTACTATGAATTCCTCCTGGAATTATTTGAGAAATTCCACCTTGATTTCCTCGAGAAGTTCCACCAAAGATTCCACAGGAAGCTCCACCAGGAATTCTTTCAGTCGATTCTTCGGATTTCCTTTGTGGCACCAACTTAGTCAGTGCAATCAATTTAGTTTGCAATGTGTTCGCACGTTATTGATCTGGCAATTGCACCTTATTCCTGAAGAAGCATCTGTCATAAAGCTGATTTAAGTTTGTACATATAATCCTACACTTAAGCAAACGGTGTTTATCCATCACTCTATAAATGAATTTCCCGGTTGATTGGATGACTTACCAATAATGCGGTATTTCCAACTGGATGGATACCTTATTGTGAATAAAGGAAACACATTCAAGGATATAGAGCATTCTTATGAATGATTTTCGGGGTAATGTTATAGAATCTCTTCGGCGGGTTAACGAAATCCACATCCAATGCAGTTGATTAGTTGAATGAATCGAAAACAATGGCTGGTTGGCTACCCTCCACTGCTAATATCGAATACTTATTTCTATATATAATAAACTCGTGGGAGATTGGGTTCTTTAATCTAATTACGAGACTGTGATAAATACTGTAAGGGTCAATTTCTTCACCTCTGCTTAAGCCTTAAACCAGGTTTAAACGTATGGGTGAGCACCGCTTAAGGTTCAAATGTCATACATCAAATCGACTTCTTTTTCTTGCTGTTCGCTTCTTTTTTTTTTGCGGAGAGCCTACTCATTCGCTCAGATCTGGTTTTGTACAAAGTACACAAACATTTCAAAAGGTATCAAACTCTATATATTTCCACAAAATATTAACGTCCTTTTCAATACCTGTACAGCGCACAGATTATAGTGATACGCATAAACAACCTCAAACATGCATCTGAGATTGATTTGTTGTGCATCCTTCTCCTAATTACACAATTTCTTACATACATTTTACATGAATGTAAAATTATGATGCAGTTGACTACCTTCTCAAATGTTCGTCCAGATTCAATGGATTGTTTACATGACCATATGATCGGTCTTCTCTCTGTGTACATGAAAAGTGATGCCGTTTTAGCATTACATTATTATTTTAGCATTACATTACATTATCAACACTTGAATTATGAAAAAATAAATAACCTGCGTTGCTTATGAATGCTTGCGTTTTTACAGTTCTAGCTCACATCTAATATTTAGTGTCAATATATAGCATGAAAAGCATCATTTTCATAGATTATTGCTTGATGTTTACGTACATATCGAGAAAACAAGCATAACATATAGAACAAATCAACACGCAACACTGAACGATGATTTTCGAGTATCTGCAAAGTATAAGAGAGCGTGAGAGTAAATCGACGATTTCCCCTCCTGGAAAAATATTTTTTCTACTTTGCAATATTTTCTGCAAAAGGCAGTTTTTTCAAATAATATTACGAAATTCATCCAAATGAAGCATCCCACGGATGTATTGAAGTCACCACTACATGTTGATGTAGTTTTAAAACAAGAGTGCTTCCCCGATTCAGCTGGGGAATGCATTTTCTCCTCAGTGGGCGGATTTCTTCCTGGGGGTGGTACAAGCACGTGGCTGTTTTCTTGTCAATGACTGGATTACGGTAATTTGGGCCTTAAGAGTTAAGCGAAGGTGAAGAAATTTGCCCTAAGTGATACAGTTAAACGCGCGTCTGCTCGGGTGTGCAGTCAGTGATAAAACTAAATCTTGATTCTTTCGATTGCCACCCCAACAAACTATTTAAGTTGAATAAGCTAGTTTTTTAGCTGAACAAGACAAATTGTGGCGCAATAAGCTCTTTATCAGACTCCAATGCTTGTTGGGACTGCTGTACCAGACAGCCAGTGGTGTAGCTAGGGCGGATACTACACTATACATGAAGGCTGTCAAAACTTAACCACTCTAAATAGGGGAACTGTTCCCGTTTTTAACTTACTGAAAGAAAGAAATCACCGCTTTATTGTTTTATAGATGCCCCTCACCATACTGTTTTCAGAATGTTAACTCCTAGTATGCTTGTGTATGCACTTCTTCTTCTTCTTCATTGACATTACATCCCCCACTGGAGACATTGCAGCCTCGCAGCTTCAGTGTTCATTAAGCACTTCCACAGTTATTAACTGCGAGGTTTCTAAGCCAAGTTACCATTTCTGCACCATGAGGCTAACACGATGATACTTTGAGGGAAGTCGAAACAAATTGAAAACCTAAAATTGTCTGGACCGGCAACGGGAATCGAACCCAGCCACCCTCAGGATGGTCTTGCTTTGTAGCCGCGCATCTTACCGCACGGCTAAGGAGGCCCCACGTATATGTACACTTAAAGCGGTTTAATTATTAAGTGGCACAGAATGTCATGAACTTATTTCGAAATAATTGCTCAATTTCCATTACTAACAAGATCTGCCTTTGCATTTCATTTCTCCCTGTATCATGTCTCCCTTGCAGAATCATGCTTTTATTCAGCCATAATACATAGAATTCGTCCACAGTTAGTCCTTGTGTTTGTTCACCTTCACAATGTGCATTTAGTTGTGAAGCGCTGAGTATATATTGAAATATTATGAAAGATGTGCCAAAGTTCATTGATTTTTGGTAACCTGCTGGGACCCACTCTGTTAAGCGCAAAGCTTTCTCCAAACGACGACATTTATCCCGTACAACTCCAGTTTCACACATCAACGACAGCGATATCGTTGACGATCCCAGGTTCGCCAAGTCCGGCATAACATCTTGCTGCCTTTACTTCACGTCCAAGGAAACAAACATCTTATATCTCAGTTTCCGTATTTGTCCCCCTGGTCGGCGGATAACTTTCACACCAATAAACTCATCTTGCCCCCGCGTTGTCATATAGGTAATTTCGTGTACATTTATCTATCCGGAACATAAGCACCAGAATTTCTTATGTACGTAGGCCATACGAGGCTGCGCTCCAGCATTCATTAGCTGCAAATGGAGTGTGATGGATTAAATATTTTTGACTGATTTGAATCAAATTCTGCTAAACCTACGTACATATTGTGCGATCTAGTTCCTTATGGAGCGTGTATTGAGAAAACATGATTGTAATGAGGGCCTCAACTGTTAGCAGTAAGGACGTCGTGGAGGGCTTCGAAGGACCGCATGATTACGGAAAACAACATGCACTCCCACTTCCAAGGGTCATTGCTTCGGAAACGTAGACATCTGATGCAATTTGAGCAATACAAAGGCTAATCACAGATGCCGCCGGTATTGCAGCTTTTTTTCCGGATGTAACGGCTAGAAGTCGGCTTTTTCAACCTGCTGTTTGGTCATCGTTTCTTCACGGAATTAATATTCCTTGAACTTGTTCTTAGTTTTGTAATCCGAATGGTTTTCATTGTGTCCCATAATCAATAGAAAAGAAACGAGCTGGTTTTGATAAGTTTTAGGAGCTTCAGAAACGGATATTGCTGCAGTACACTCACGTAAAAAAACTTATTAGTTTACCTTATTAAAATCAGCCACAAGGAATCGGTTTGAAAAACATAAAGTAGCCTTATGAACCAGCATGAACTTTGGATGAACCAGGTCTATAACAAATAAAGGTTCCCCCAAACACACGCGATGCGACAGCCGCGACGCGATTCTATCGCTTGGCGACAGCGATTCTGTCGCCGTTGATATGGAAGTGTAAATAGAACATTGCTTGCAGCGACCCAACGATAGAATCGCGGCTACTAGTTGTCGCCGTCGCGGCAGTGAAATTGCTTAGGTCTGGGGGAGCCTTAACGTGTATGTTTATCTTATGTTTACTTTACTAATTTCATTAAGCAACCTTATGAATTTTCATAAGTTTGTTTTAAGAAATTCTTACAATATTAATATAAATTTAAATTCATGATCTCAGTAAAGAAATAATGTTATTTCAGCCAACAATCATCGTTACAGTATAGGTTCTCAATTTTATTATCATTTGCAAAATACATGCAATACTAATACATTTTAGTGCCCTGATGCAATATAACTGATTATTGATTTAAAATAGCATACAAAACTTTCTAGGTATTCCAGATTCAAGCGCATAGCAAGCAAATCTGTGAAAGTATGTTGTCTAGCAGGCTAATCGTCACTGACAGTATCGACTGAGAAATCTGGTCATCCACCTTCAATTCCTCCACGACAGGTGGACCAGGTGCTAAAAATATATTTGGGATTCATGAATTGCATTGTCTTGATAATAACTTCGAGAATACTCACTAGATGTTTGATTCAGTAGTGGGAAGTGGGAAGTGTGGATTTTGCCATCGTTCTAGATTCACGACAAAAATCAGTAAAATCGTGTTCTTCATCCTTGTCAATGGTTGGCAACTTCCATTGATCAGTGTTGACTAGTAGAACCGGTACCGATACTACCGCCTTTAGAGCTATGGTGATATGTTCTTTACCTAATTTCATTTCCGATAATTTATTCTGAGACGTAGTTAGATCATTCAGTTCACGATCGACGTTATTTGTCAGGTACCTAGTTGCTTTTCCAAAATGCTGCTGTTGGTGCTTCATGTTGACTGCTTGTTGGGTGGTTCTCCAATCCAGCGATTTTTTGCTTTATTTTTGAAATAATCGGCATTTGATTATTGGAAGCGCCTTCACATCGTAAATTATTCTGCATGACATGTAATTGCTAAAATTAGGAAATGCGTAACTAACTAACAACAAATTTTAGCAAACTAAATACTCACTAAATACTTCAGCAACTGATTCAACAATAAAAGGGTTTCCGGTGGCAATGGTTGATTGAGGATCTGACGATTCAAATATCCCGCTTGGACAGCCATTTGGATCTGCTGAACCAACACGTATCCAAAACACCAGCAGTACCTCAACCCACTTCGCTATTTGGACCTCCCTCACTGAACGGATCAAGACTCGATGGAGGAGCCTGATTGAGATAGCTTTGCAATGGTTTGCTAAGAGGGTTCAAACCAGCCAGATGTGAATTGCCACCGTGTCGCTTGCATGTTGTTGTTCGGTTCATTTTGGTTCTATGTAACAATTGATATAGAATTAATTTATTTATCTATTGTATACATATTTTATTGTTGGTGTAAAATGTAAGACATGAGTTATTCTACTTAACGGTCAGTTAACAGTGAAACACTGTAGAAGGCCATATACTATACTGTTCCTGTCGAAATATGAATCTTTAGAGTCATCAAATGCTGGAATTTATTGGAATACATATAAGCCATTCCACCAAACAAGTTTTAGAAAGTTTAAAAAAAAGTATAGTAAAAGGTACAAACTAACATTGGTCACCCGAATGAGATTGACACTATCAAGTTAATTACATCAAAGCACCGCGGCTATGATGGCCACCAGTCGGACAGCACTCTCGAATACAGGAGACAGGCATGCTCTCACAATGCGCTTTCTTACCACTGCCACCAATAAGGCAAAGAATCCGACAGGCGTTTCTATATTCTCAGAAGTGAAACATTCAATCAGCAGAAGTGTGCGTAATCGTCACAACTTCTTCTTCGCGTCCGTGTGAGGCAAATAATGGATTGTTGACAATAACGAGACTCTGTAAAACAATTTTACAAAATTCAATACACGCTGGTGTGGGTGGGCTAATACCATAGGGTGAATCAAGTTGTGCACCATACTGACCGGTTATTGAATACCTTGGAGGTTGATTGTTTATCCCCAGGTTTATCCGCCTTCTCCTTCTTAACATCGGCGATTATGAATCGATAGTAATAACGTCATCATCCTTACTGTTCAAATGCGCTATCCGCAGCCTTCAGTAAATGCACACTCGACTCTGGTTCCATGAGGGCAAAATTCTAGCAGTTATTATAATACCTTGTGGTTTGCACTTTTTTGCCAGCAACCGTTCCTTTGCAGTTTTGTCAAGTTTCAATTCAATTCGCTCAACGATATGCGTGTTTACTTCTCCCGGGTAGATATTTAGCAGCAAATTATGAGACATGATATCAGAAGAACTGCCATTAGACTTTCGAGGTTTCTTCCGTGATTCGTTTTTCACCAAACCGAATTCTCCGAGCCCGAATCCATGTGTTTTTTTATCGTTTTCCGCTTGCTTAATTCTCGTTCAGATAATAATATTCGTCCGTAATGGCTCAGTAGGTACTATGACGCTGATGCTAACTTTCTTGATGTTGATCAAATTCAGCTCAAACAGTTGCTGTATAGCCAATACAGATTAGACTTGTTCGGAGCAAATCTTTGAATGATTTTCTCCTCCTGCTGTGCAATTCTTGATGAATTGGAAAGCAAAATACTTTTTGATGATCTTTTCTTATTTCCGGATCGATATCTGGAGATAAGTGTGGAAGACTTAAAGTCTTATTCAGTCACAGAAAATTCAATATTGAACTCACCTTGTTCCAGAAATAGCCGTCAAAATAATCTTGCTTTTGTCATCTGTTATTGAAACACCAGCAACGATCAAGCATTCCAAACTTCTTTCAGGGCTGCTTCCACCAAGCATTCCGGCATCTATTTCTCGAGTAAATACTATCAGTTCAGGGTACACACGACCGTTTCATGTAAATATGTAACTCATATTCTGTCGATGCGGGTAAGCTGGCGTTCTGCTGCTAGTGATAAGGTAACGGAATTGTTTCATGGGATTAGCAAGCAACAATTTAGCAGCTTTCCATATGTGGATTTTTACCCCTGGCCGTTGCATATTAGCTGAAAAACCGCAACTATGGTTATTGAAAAGTAGATTTTAAGTCTAAACAATCAGCGAACAACAGCTAAATTCTATTCCAACATTTCTTGATTAGATTCTTACCTGTATCTGATTATTTAATGTTTGTTTTTTTATTTACGGTATTTACCACCGCTTTGTGCAAACGTTTGTGCAAATAAAATATTACAGCGGAAGAAAATAACCGAACACTACTGAAGTAACGTGACATCATCCGTTGAGGAATGTAAACAAAACTTTGACAGCAGAAGTCTACACTGAACAAAACACTTACTCACAAACTTACCACAATTTGAGTAAAATACACTAGCGCCTCTGGCGGTGCTGGTCTCGTGAGCTCTTCTGGGTTGCATGAATTTTTAATCGGTTCTTCGGGACAATCACGTCCCGGTTATTAGTTCCTGACTGAACGATGCAGTTATCTTAAGCAATCGTGAAGTGTGGGAAGATTGGGTAAGAAACTACAAAGAGCAGTCACGCGAAAAGGGACGACAACACGCACGCATTATGAATAGCCCTGGAAGAAAGATCTGGTTCAAGGATCTACAACTTAACACAGCCGAAATAAGGGTCATCAGCAGAATAAGGAGCAGTCACACATTGACGAAAGATAGACGGGCCACCTGGGGGTGGGAAATCGACGAACTTTGTGAATGGTGCGAAGTGATAGAAGACCTAAATCACAGTCTATATGACTGCCCTCGACACAACGAAATCAGAATAAAATACGGAGTGCTAGAATACATGAAACCACTAGAGCTGATACTCGAAGAAAACTGTGAAAGTGATTTAAAGCAAGTGATAAACTTTGTGAAAGAAGCAAAACTACAAATCTGAAACAAGACAACAGACCCGAAGAAAACTATATGGGAAAAAAGCACACGGAAAAGGAAATCAAAATATTCCGTGTACAGTAGAAAATCGAAAACTTGTTTTCAATAAAATGAAATATCTGCATTTATCAGACGTCGCAACTCATTTCTGATTAGTGCGCATGATAGTACATCCATGCGTGCATGATGCGCACTACTAATGAAATATTTCAAATTGTCGCGACTCGCCGCGCAGCGCGAGTGCTCAATCGCGCGGTCCGGTTTGGTGGCGACCCGACAATATAAACACAACAGTCACAACAGTGGGCGAGATGGACCTATACGTTTGGTCTTAGCCAGTCGACAGACAAACTCAAAGAAAAAAAAAAAAAGAAACCGGTGATAAATAAGGCATTTTATGAGACGTTTCGTGGTGGCCCGTTTATTTACTTCTAATGTTTTGTTTTGGTATGATTCTGCGTGAACATTCCGTTAGGTCCGAACACAAAATAATGTTTGTAACGTTTTACTTTTCATTCGTTTTTTCTTCAGCATTTCATGCTTAGAATGCAATGGTATGAATTATCTAACGATACATTTTAAGAATCATATGAAAAACTATGTTCTAAAACCCTGGTAGACGAAAAGCAAAACAGGCAGAATTGATGTTGGGACCCATCGGAATGTTCGGCGCGAAATTACCAAACAAACGGGCCCCCACTAATTGTCAAAGTAGATAAACACGAGAAAAACAGCTGTTTCGATCTGTCTCATAAAATGCCTTATTCGAAAGGAAGTTGAGGAAGTTTTTTCGGTTTTTACGGCATCGAATCGGTGGAATAGGTTTCATTCGATGAAGATCCTTAAACGGAAATCCATTTATGTCGGAGAAAAACAAGCTGATGGCAATACTTGAGAAATTGTTTCGATATTTCTGGAAAAAGCAGCATAATGGAATTCCTTCGATTTTTTCCTAGTTGTCTGGGAAATATAAAGAAATTGATTACCGAAGCTCCGTAACAAGTATTCAATTTCGTGATATGGCCACTACAAATTTGTGAAAGTGATAAAGGTCAGTGTGTTTTGTTTCGAATCAAGATACCTATTGTGTTCCGCAACTGATGGGATGATCTCTGGAATACTCCGCTGTGCCAATCCCGGATTCTGCACCAGCACTTTGGGAGCGGAATCACCTCTAAGGAACTGATGACGGCTTCTACGGCGTAATCGACCATGCAGAATATTTACAAACGCCCGTTCCATAATTCTCCATGGCAGTGGCGTAGCCAGAAAATTGGTCTGGGGGGGGTTTTCTGAACATTTTTTTTTTTCGAAAAAAAAAATTTCTACTAAAAATTTTGTCTTTTGGGGGGGGTTTTATGCCCAAAACCACCCCCCTGGCTACGCCACTGCTCCATGGCGCAATGCTTGTATGACTCCAAAGTCCCAGATAAACCAGTCTCGGTGGAAATGTCGAAGGAAAGCACGAAGAGCATCAGGACGACCATGGATACATCTCGCGGTACATCTCATCAGACGGAATCTTCTCCATTTCGGAACCGAAGAAAGCACTCATGAGCTCGAATAAGGGAGAGAATCTACCGATTGTACAAACCGGTGAGGTAATAAAGCGAAGTGGGGTGTTAACGGTTTGATCATGTTAGTTTACGTTTGTTTTAATAAAGGATTTTATTATAATGTAAAGCAGAAAAGAGTTGAAAGCTTTTTGTGCAATAGTCTGGCAGTTCCTTGCCAAATTTTGGTTTTATTTACATACCTATATAGACTTTTTTAGGCCCTCCTTAGCCGTGCGGTAAGGTGCGCGGCTACAAAGCAAGACCATGCTGAGGGTAACTGGGTTTGATTCCCGGTCCTGTCTAGGAAAATTTCGGGTTGGAAAATTTCTCGACTTTCCTGGGCACAAAAGTATCATCGTGTTACGAATGTTATGAATGCAGAAATGGTAACTTGGCTTAGAAACCTTGCAGTTAATAACTGTGGAAGTGCCAATTAGTATTAGAGCAATTCTTGGATGAACCCTCCCGGAACACATGAATCAACTCTTCTAAGAATGCTTCGGAATTCAGAATTCCTGGAGGATATTAGGAGTTCCTGAAAAAATTATCTTGGAATTCCTGGAAATAATTACACGAAAATAATTGTTGCTGATGTTTTGGGAATATTACAATTAAATTCCAAAAGTAGCTCCGCCAGAATTCCCAATGAAATTCTTTCGAAACACTTGGGTGTGTTTTCTAGAAATTCTAGGAAGACCCGTTTTTTAGAATTCTCAAACTGAACACAATATCTACCTGAATAGCTGGTTGGCTGCAGCGTCGGTACGCCTATGCCTGGCTGATTGTAGGTAGAGCCCCATAATCGTCGGTATTGTTCCTCCAGTTTCCCCGAACATTTAGGGTCTCCAGGTTCGATTCCAATACGTGCAGCCAGAATTTTCGTGGCCGTCCACGACGTCGCCGGCCACTATCTGATTCTCTGCTGAATATAGTTTTTCCTATTGTTTGCTTTTCTCCGAAATTCGTACTTAGTGACTAGCCCACTAAAGTCTGTCTTATTTTATACGATTCACAATATTTTTTTCTTTGTGGACTTGATATAGCTCGTGATTCACGCGTCTGCGCTACACACTATTTCTGAGTTTTCCTCCGAGTATTTTCCGAAGGCTATCCGGTAGTCTCTTTCAATTCACCGTTCGCCACCGGTCCAATTCTTTCAAAATTAAAAAAAAGCAATTCTCACAGAATTCCAGAAGAAATCATTTGTCAAGGCATTGCAGCAAGAGTTCCTTCAGTATATCGCCCTGGAACTCAACCAGGAAATACTTCTGAATTTTCAACAGAAATCGCTTCAGAAGATCCACCAGACATTCCTTCAAGAGTTCCTCAAGCATTTTTTTTTTTCCAGAAGTCCTACCAGTAATTCTACAAAAAATTAACCACCAATTCGTCAAGATATTCAACCAGGAATTGCTCCATCAGGAATCCGCCAAAAAATTCTTTCATTTAAAAATTATACCAGGAGGAGCATCAGGAGTTTTTCCAGGAATATCTCCTTCCGAAGGAATTTCTGGAGGAACTTCCGAAGGAATTCCTGGAGGAACTTCCGAAGGAATTCCTGGAGGAACTTCCGAAGGAATTCCTGGAGGAACTTCCGAAGGACTTCCTGGAGGAACTTCCGAAGGAATTCCTGGAGGAACTTCCGAAGGAATTCCTGGAGCAACTTCCGAAGGAATTCCTGGAGCAACTTCCGAAGGAATTCCTGGAGGAACTTCCGAAGGAATTCCGGGAGGAACTTCCGTAGGAATTCCTGGAGGAACTTCCGAAGGAATTCCTGGGGGAACTTCCGAAGGAATTCCTGGAGGAACTTCCGAAGGAATTCCTGGAGGAACTTCCGAAGGAATTCCTGGAGGAACTTTGGAAGGAATTCCTGGAGGAACTTCCGAAGGAATTCCTGGAGGAACTTCCGAAGGAATTCCTGGAGGAACTTCCGAAGGAATTCCTGGAGGAACTTCCGAAGGAATTCCTGGAGGAACTTCCGAAGGAATTCCTGGAGGAACTTCCGAAGGAATTCCTGGAGGAACTTCCGAAGGAATTCCTGGAGGAACTTTGGAAGGAATTCCTGGAGGAACTTCCGAAGGAATTCCTGGAGGAACTTCCGAAGGAATTCCTGGAGGAACTTCCGAAGGAATTCCTGGAGGAACTTCCGAAGGAAATCCTGGAAGAACTTCTGAAGGAATTCCTGGAGGAACTTCCGAAGGAATTCCTGGAGGAACTTCCGAAGGAATTCCGGGAGGAACTTCCGAAGGAATTCCTGGAGGAACTTCCGAATGAATTCCTGGGGGAACTTCCGAAGGAATTCCTGGAGGAACTTCCGAAGGAATTCCTGGAGGAACTTCCGAAGGAATTCCTGGAGGAACTTCCGAAGGAATTCCTGAGGGAACTTCCGAAGGAATTCCTGGAGGAACTTCCGAAGGAATTCCTGGAGGAACTTCCGAAGGAATTCCTGGAGGAACTTCCGAAGGAATTCCTGGAGGAACTTCCGAAGGAATTCCTGGAGGAACTTCCGAAGGAATTCCGGGAGGAACTTCCGTAGGAATTCCTGGAGGAACTTCCGAAGGAATTCCTGGGGGAACTTCCGAAGGAATTCCTGGAGGAACTTCCGAAGGAATTCCTGGAGGAACTTCCGAAGGAATTCCTGGAGGAACTTCCGAAGGAATTCCTGGAGGAACTTCCGAAGGAAATCCTGGAAGAACTTCTGAAGGAATTCCTGGAGGAACTTCCGAAGGAATTCCTGGAGGAACTTCCGAAGGAATTCCGGGAGGAACTTCCGAAGGAATTCCTGGAGGAACTTCCGAATGAATTCCTGGAGGAACTTCCGAAGGAATTCCTGGAGGAACTTCCGAAGGAATTCCTGGAGGAACTTCCGAAGGAATTCCTGGAGGAACTTCCGAAGGAATTCCTGGAGGAACTTCCGAAAAAATTCCTGGAGGAACTTCCGAAGGAATTCCTGGAGGAACTTCCGAAGGAATTCCTGGAGGAACTTTGGAAGGAATTCCTGGAGGAACTTCCGAAGGAATTCCTGGAGGAACTTCCGAAGGAATTCCTGGAGGAACTTCCGAAGGAATTCCTGGAGGAACTTTGGAAGGAATTCCTGGAGGAACATCCGAAGGAATTCCTGGAGGAACTTCCGAAGGAATTCCTGGAGGAACTCCCGAAGGAATTCCTGGAGGAACTCCCGAAGGAATTCCTGGAGGAACATCCGAAGGAATTCCTGGAGAAACATCCGAAGGAATTCCTGGAGGAACTTCCGAAGGACTTCCTGGAGGAACTTCCGAAGGACTTCCTGGAGGAACTTCCGAAGGAATTCCTGGAGGAACTTCCGAAGGAATTCCTGGAGGAACTTCCGAATGAATTCTTGAAGGAACTTCCGAAGGAATTCTTGAAGGAACTTCCGAAGGAATTCTTGAAGGAACTTCCGAAGGAATTCCTGGAGGAACTTCCGAAGGAATTCCTGGGGGAACTTCCGAAGGAATTCCTGGGGGAACTTCCGAAGGAATTCCTGGGGGAACTTTGGAAGGAATTCCTGGAGGAACTTCCGAAGGAATTCCTGGAGGAACTTCCGAAGGAATTCCTGGAGGAACTTCCGAAGGAATTCCTGGAGGAACTTCCGAAGGAATTCCTGGAGGAACTTCCGAAGGAATTCCTGGAGGAACTTCCGAAGGAATTCCTGGAGGAACTTCCGAAGGAATTCCTGGAGGAACTTCCGAAGGAATTCTTGGAGGAACTTCCGAAGGAATTCCTGGAGGAACTTCCGAAGGAATTCCTGGAGGAACTTCCGAAGGAATTCCTGGAGGAACTTCCGAAGGAATTCCTGGGGAACTTCCGAAGGAATTCCTGGGGAACTTCCGAAGGAATTCCTGGAGGAACTTCCGAAAGAATTCCTGGAGGAACTTCCGAAGGAATTCCTGGAGGAACTTCCGAAGGAATTCCTGGAGGAACTTCCGAAGGAATTCCTGGAGGAACTTCGAAGGAATTCCTGGAGGAACTTCCGAAGGAATTCCTGGAGGAACTTCCGAAGGAATTCCTGGAGGAACTTCCGAAGGAATTCCTGGAGGAACTTCCGAAGGAATTCCTGGAGGAACTTCCGAAGGAATTCCTGGAGGAACTTCCGAAGGAATTCCTGGGGGAACTTCCGAAGGAATTCCTGGGGGAACTTCCGAAGGAATTCCTGGAGGAAGTTCCGGAGGAATACCTGGAGGAACTTCCGGAGGAATACCTGGAGGAACTTCCGGAGGAATACCTGGAGGAACTTCCAGAGGAATTCCTGGAGGAACTTCCGGAGGAATTCCTGGAGGAACTTCCGGAGGAATTCTTGGAGGAACTTCCGGAAGAATTCTTGGAGGAACTTTCGGAGGAATTCCTGGAGGAACTTCCGGAGGAATTCCTGGAGGAACTTCCGGAGGAATTCCTGGAGGAACTTCCGGAGGAATTCCTGGAAGAACTTCCGGAGGAATTGCTGGAGGAACTTCCGGAGGAATTCCTGGAGGAACTTCCGGAGGAATTCCTGGAGGAACTTCCGGAGGAATTCCTGGAGGAACTTCCGGAGGAATTCCTGGAGGAACTTCGGAAGGAATTCCTGGAGGAACTTCCGAATGAATTCCTGGAGGAACTTCCGAAGGAATTCCTGGAGGAACTTCCGAAGGAATTCCTGGAGGAACTTCCGAAGGAATTCCTGGGGGAACTTCCAAAGGAATTCCTGGAGGAACTTCCGAAGGAATTCCTGGAGGAACTTCCAAAGGAATTCCTTCCGAAGTTCCTCCAGGAATTCCTTCGGAAGTTCCTCCAGGAATTCCTTCGGAAGTTCCTCCAGGAATTCCTTCGGAAGTTCCTCCAGGAATTCCTTCGGAAGTTCCTCCAGGAATTCCTTCGGAAGTTCCTCCAGGAATTCCTTCGGAAGTTCCTCCAGGAATTCCTTCGGAAGCTCCTCCAGGAATTCCTTCGGAAGTTCCTCCAGGAATTCCTTCGGAAGTTCCTCCAGGAATTCATTCGGAAGTTCCTCCAGGAATTCCTTCGGAAGTTCCTCCAGAAATTCCTTCGGAAGTTCCTCCAGGAATTTCTTCGGAAGTTCCTCCAGGAATTCCTTCGGAAGTTCCTCCAGGAATTCCTTCGGAAGTTCCTCCAGGAAGTCCTTCGGAAGTTCCTCCAGGAATTCCTTCGGAAGTTCCTCCAGGAATTCCTTCGGAAGTTCCTCCAGGAAGTCCTTCGGAAGTTCCTCCAGGAATTCCTTCGGAAGTTCCTCCAGGAATTCCATCGGAAGTTCCTCCAGGAATTCCTTCGGAAGTTCCTCCAGGAATTCCTTCGGATGTTCCTCCAGGAATTCCTTCGGGAGTTCCTCCAGGAATTCCTTCGGAAGTTCCTCCAGGAATTCCTTCGAAGTTCCTCCAGGAATTCTTCGGAAGTTCCTCCAGGAATTCCTTCCAAAGTTCCTCCAGGAATTCCTTCGAAGTTCCTCCCGGAATTCCTTCGAAGTTCCTCCAGGAATTCCTTCGAAGTTCTTCCAGGATTTCCTTCGGAAGTTCCTCCAGGAATTCCTTCGGAAGTTCCTCCAGGAATTCCTTCGAAGTTCCTCCAGGAATTCCTTCGGAACTTCCCCAGGAATTTCTTCGAAGTTCCTCCAGGAATTCCTTCGAAGTTCCTCCAGGAATTCCTTCGAAGTTCCTCCAGGAATTCCTTCGAAGTTCCTCCAGGAATTCCTTCGAAGTTCCTCCAGGAATTCCTTCGAAGTTCCTCCAGGAATTTTTACCGAAGTTCCTCCAGGAATTCCTTCGGAAGTTCCTCCAGGAATTCCTTCGGAAGTTCCTCCAGGAATTCCTTCGGAAGTTCCTCCAGGAATTCCTTCGGAAGTTCCTCCAGGAATTCCTTCGGAAGTTGCTCCAGGAATTCCTTCGGAAGTGTAGGATCGAATCATCTGCATTAACTAGTAGCCGCCAGTCTACTGTATGTATATATATAGATATCCCAGTCAACTGGCAACCCAGCCAATCGGAAGAGAACCATCACCACAATCAGCGAGACAGAACGTGTGTGACTATCAAACGTGTCGGACGTGATCCGCGGTCGTTAGTAGCGAGTCGGTGAAATATTGTATGTGACGATCGGAGTAAATATAATTAGTTAATATAGTGAAAGTGTTTGTGGTTCTTTACTAAATTGAGAGAATATCCCCAGGATCTAACAACCTGGCGACGAGAATAAATTAAGGTAAGCGTGATAAAAATTTTCCTCTTGGAAAATTGGAATTGGCTATAAAGAACACGAGGTTAAAAATGGCCGATAGTGATATGACGTGCATTTCAATAAATCTAATGGAAAGTAGTGCAGATACTGAGGATTATTTGTAGTGGAAACTATCGACTTGCATGTTGAATACTGTTACATGGTGAATCATAGGTGAAATTATAATGGTTTGTCGAATTGAAAAACGATACATTCCGCAGTAGATTGGGACACAAAATGGAGTCTGAAAATTCATGATCAATACATGTGTGAGTGGAGATAAGTGTCGAACGGACCACAGCGTACATGAGCTTCTGTGGTAATTGTATCAACGAACAGAGCAGGAGGGCGAGCTTTCTGAAAAAAAATGACTGTTGATTGAGAGCGTTGAGCAAGGTAGAAGAAAGGGAGGAATGTGAAACGAGAAAAATTGTAGTGGTTTGAAATAATGATGACTCTGGCTGTCATAGTAAACGTTGGCGGTATGCATTGTGGATTAAATGTCTTTGTGTGGGTTGAATACTGGATTTCTTTTACTAGCTGTAAAAA
Source organism: Armigeres subalbatus (assembly GCF_024139115.2). Classification (NCBI taxonomy): domain Eukaryota; kingdom Metazoa; phylum Arthropoda; class Insecta; order Diptera; family Culicidae; genus Armigeres; species Armigeres subalbatus. The sequence goes on from NC_085140.1 coordinate 170,939,684, forward strand.
AAAAAGAAGTATTGCAATGTTTCTATGAAGTTGTGAAACTGTATCCATTAGACCTGTAGCGTCTAGAGGAGGTGCAAGCGGAATACGAAAGAAATGGCACCGGGTGAAAAAAAAAATGTTTGCGTATATCCTTTGATACCAGTAGCGACCAAAGGAGGTGAGGAGAAACATAGATGAGATGAATTGATTACGGTGAATTAGTGTATCTTTTGACCAGGAGCGATCAAAGGAGGTGAAGATGGATATAAAACAAATGTTTTGATTTCGTTGAATGAGTGTATCTTTTGACCAGTAGCGATCAAAGGAGGTGAGGATAAAATAACGATGAGAACTTTTCTTATGGTGAATTCGTGCATCTTTTGACCAGTAGCGATCAAAAGAGGTGAGCATGAATTGTTTCTAAAATGATTCTCGTTTGTTGAAAGTGATAATGGGTAACTTTGTAATGTGTTTTCTTGGCTTGGACAAATTACATATATAAGAGTTCGTAAGAATTGTTGAAAATAATATTGCGTCAACTTATTCATCAAAGGTAAGTGAACAAATAGAACATGCTGTTTTTTTTGAAAGATTGAATTCGCCAAAGATTTTCTTCAATTATATTTTGAATGTTTTATATACCATGATTCATATAAATACCGTTGCAAAACTACCACATATTGATTCCAATTGGAATAAATGCACGCACACAAAGTACAGAGTTTTGTGTTTCCGTTTGATATTATTGAAATGCACTGTTGTAGCAAATAAGTAATGTGGGGAAAAAAATAAAAATAAATCAATATAATTTTACAGATGGAGGAAGCTAGACCAATTCCGACCTTCAGGTGCGAATCTATCGAAAAACAGAAGCTATCTCGAGAGTGGGAATCATGGAAGGGCTCGCTGGAGTGCTATTTTGATGCCTACTCCATCACAGATCAACGTATAATGAAAGCTAAACTACTTCATTTGGGTGGGGTAGAACTCCAAAGAGTGTTTCGCAGACTTCCAGATCACGACAAATTTCCTGTTGTAGCTCTGGAACCGAAATTCTATGATATGGCTATTGACATTTTGGATGGTTACTTTCAACCGGGAAAACAAGATGTAATTGAAAGACGAAAACTTCGTCAATTGAAACAGGAAACCGGCGAAAAGTTTTCTCACTATTTGATACGCCTTCGGCAACAAGCGGCTAATTGCGGATTTGATAAATATCATGCAGAAGTAGCAGATATTTTACGAGAAATTTATCTTGTTGATATAATTGTTGAGAATTGTCGCTCGGAAGAACTGCGTAGAAGTATCTTGAAAAAAGATCGGAATCTCACTGAGATTGAGGAAATCGCCGCGTGCATTGAAGGAACGGAACAACAATTGAGGACTTGAAGGAATCAAGTATGCGTGAAACAAGAGTGTACGAAGTTCAAGGAACACGGATGTCTTTCCGAGGAAAACACCGAACAACCGAAATCAATTCAGCACAAAATTTTCCAGGCAAACAGGAAAGTTGGATGAACATAACTTGCTTTGCGTGTGGTAAATCCGGTCATGTGTCAAAGTCGCCTAATTGTCCTGCCAGAGGGCGTACCTGTCGCCGGTGCAAGGGATTGGGTCACTATGAAGCCACGTGTCGAAAACGGAAAGCCGAAAGGTTTACATCAAAGCCCAAAAGGTGTTCAACGTGGAAAACAAAGACGGCAACACCAATTCGGTGGTCGAAAAGCCTGAGAGTACTCCTGTTGAAGAGGAGAAAGTTTATTATGCTTTCTATGGAGGGAATGAAACCAATCTATTGCCTGGAATTGTCGGTGGTGTTTCTATCGATCTATTGGTTGATTCCGGTGCAGACGTAAATCTGATTACGCTGGATACCTGGGAAACAATGAAACAAAAGAAAGCCTACATCATCAAGTCTGTAAAGGGATGTTCTAAAGTATTGAAAGGATACGGGAGCAACAAACCATTGTCGGTGATAGGATCATTTGTCGCGGAAATAACCATAGGATCAAAAACAGTGACCGATGAGTTTTATGTGGTTAAGGGCGGACAGAAGGACCTGCTGGGAGATTCAACTGCAAAACGGCTTGGAGTTCTGAAAATTGGTCTGGATGTAAACGTTGTTGATTCTCCGGTTAAACCATTTACCAAAATTACTGAAGTACAGGCCCATATTCGTATCAATCCGCAGTACAAGCCAATCTTTCAGCCTTTGCGTCGTGTTCCCATTCCCATGGAGGAGGCGGTTAGCAAGAAGCTAGATCAGCTCCTGGCACGCGGTATCATAGAAATGAAAAAAGGTCCAGCAACTTGGGTATCGCCATTGGTTATCGTTGGAAAGGCGTCCGGCGAACCCCGTGTCTGCTTGGATTTAAGAAGAGTAAACGAGGCCGTGATGCGTGAACGTTTTCCCATGCCTGCGGTAGAAGAATACTTGGCACGGATTGGTAAAGGTAAAGTTTGGAGCAAGTTGGATATACGGGAAGCATTTCACCAGGTGGAACTAGCTGAGGAGTCGAGGGACGTTACCACGTTCATTACAAGCCGGGGTCTCTTTCGCTTCAAGCGACTGCCGTTTGGATTGGTCACGGCACCTGAAATTTTCCAACGCGTGATGGAAGAAATGTTGTCAGGATGTGATGGTTGCTACTGGTACTTAGACGACGTGATAATCGAAGGGGAGACGCAGGAATGTCATGATATTAATCTGAAGAAGGTAGAGTAAATTGATTGAATTTAACGTTTACATTTTGAATTTAAATAAGAATGAAAATAAATAAATAAATGAACAAAATATCATTGTTTAATTTTGTTTCAAATAGGTACTGAATAGACTGAAAGAGCGACAGGTAGAATTGAACTGGGAGAAATGTAAATTTAGTGTCACAGAATTGGATTTTTGGGCCATCACATTTCACAAAACGGCATAAGTCCTTCTCAAGCTAAAATTGATTCGGTGTTATCATTTCGGAAGCCAACTACAGAAGCTGAAGTTAGAAGCTTTATGGGCTTAGCAAACTACATGAACAAGTATATCCCAAATCTGGCTACCATGGCAGAACCGCTAAGGAAGCTAATACAGAAGAATGTATCATTTGAATGGGGGCAAACACAAAATGAATCATTTGAAACGATCAAAAATGCACTAGCCGCAGCTACGAAGCTAGGTTTCTTCAATCCTAAAGACCACACAGCTGTGATGGCAGATGCAAGTCCGTCGGGATTGGGCGCTGTCTTGACCCAAACAAATTCGTTAGGAGAATCACGAATTATTTGCAATGCATCGAAATCACTGACAGACACGGAACGAAGATATTGCCAGACAGAAAAGGAGGCCTTAGCTCTGGTATGGAGTGTAGAGCGTTTCCGGATGTATTTGTATGGCAGAGAGTTTGATCTAATCACGGATTGCAAAGCCTTGGAATTTTTGTTTACTCCACGATCAAAACCTTGCGCGCGTATTGAGAGGTGGGTACTAAGACTCCAAGCTTTTGATTATCATATTGTGCACATACCAGGTTATCAAAACGTAGCAGATGCACTGTCTCGGTTAGGATCTTTAAAGCCCATCCCTTTCGATGCGGATGAGGAATTATGTATCCGGAAGTAGCTGAAACTGCAGCGGCGTCTTTTGCACTCAAATGGGAAAGAATCGAAGAAGAAAGTAGAAAGGATCGAGAAATCATGGAGTTGATTCAAATGATACAAAATGATGATCAAGATAGTTTGCCCTTATCATACAAAGTAATTTCCAATGAGCTTTGTATTGTCGGTGATGTACTTCTTCGAGTGGACAGGGTAATAATTCCGAAAATTCTGCGAGAACATGTTTTAAGATTGGCACACGAGGGGCACCCTGGTATGCGAATGATGAAGAGTCACTTAAGAACCAATGTATGGTGGCCTCAGATGGATCAACAGGTAGAAATGTTCGTTAGACAATGTAAAGGCTGTGCTTTGGTTGCTGCTCCAAACCCACCAGAACCAGTAATTAGAAAAGAGCTTCCTGTGCAGCCTTGGCTTGACGTTGCCGCTGATTTTCTTGGACCCTTGCCAGAAGGACAATATTTACTGGTCGTAATAGACTACTACAGTCGATTTATGGAAGTCAGCGAAATGCACTCAATTACTGCTAATGACACTATAAGTGAACTTGCAATCATTTTTAGTAGATATGGCCTGCCAATGACCTTGAGAGTTGACAACGGACCGCAACTAAATGAGAATTGCGAAGAATTTCGAGAATTTTGCGAAGCACACAGGATTAGGTTGGTCAATACTATACCGTTTTGGCCCGCGATGAATGGTGAGGTGGAACGCCAAAACAGATCTCTTCTCAAAAGATTGAGGATTGCGCAACAGTTGGGGAAAGATTGGAGAGTAGAGATGCGTCAATATCTTTTGACTTATCATTCTACGGCTCACACTACAACTGGGAAGTCCCCAGCTGAGCTCATGCTTGGCAGGAAAATAAGAACTAAGCTGCCTCAAGTTCCTCCATGTCGTATGGAAGATGAAGAAATTAGAGACCGTGACACCATTATGAAGGAGAAGGGAAGGATTTACGCAGATGCAAAAAGGAAAGCTAAAGAGAGTGACATTAGGGAAGGCGATCGAGTGATCGCTAAGCGAATGAGGAAAGATAACAAACTTGATACCCCCTTCTCGCCAGAAGAATTTCAGGTTATTAAGAAAACGGGAGCTGATACGGTTATTCGATCTTTTGAAACTGGAAAGCAATACAGAAGAAATGTGGTACACCTAAAAAGACTAGAATCAGCAGAAGTTGCGAATTCGAGTGTTGATATGAATAAGGAAACACAGAAGGAATCAGATACAATGGGTGAGTCATCAAGAAGAGAAACGGCTACTGAAGATTTACAAGTAAGAAAAACGTCTAGAGAACGAGGTGAACCGAAACGATTCAAGGACTTTATTCCATACTAATAATCTAAAAAGAGGGGAGGATTGTAGGATCGAATCATCTGCATTAACTAGTAGCCGCCAGTCTACTGTATGTATATATATAGATATCCCAGTCAACTGGCAACCCAGCCAATCGGAAGAGAACCATCACCACAATCAGCGAGACAGAACGTGTGTGACTATCAAACGTGTCGGACGTGATCCGCGGTCGTTAGTAGCGAGTCGGTGAAATATTGTATGTGACGATCGGAGTAAATATAATTAGTTAATATAGTGAAAGTGTTTGTGGTTCTTTTACTAAATTGAGAGAATATCCCCCAGGATCTAACAGGAAGTTCCTCCAGGAATTCCTTCGGAAGTTCCTCCAGGAATTCCTCCGGAAGTTCCTCCAGGAATTCCTCCGGAAGTTCCTCCAGGAATTCCTCCGGAAGTTCCTCCAAGAATTCCTCCGGAAGTTCCTCCAGGAAAAGGAACTTCCGAAGGAATTCCTGGAGGAACTTCCGAAGGAATTCCTGGAGGAACTTCCGAAGGAATTCCTGGAGGAACTTCCGAAGGAATTCCTGGAGCAACTTCCGAAGGAATTCCTGGAGGAACTTCCGAAGGAATTCCTGGAGGAACTTCCGAAGGAATTCCTGGAGGAACTTCCGAAGGAATTCCTGGAGGAACTTCCGAAGGAATTCCTGGAGGAACTTCCGAAGGAATTCCTGGAGGAACTTCCGAAGGAATTCCTGGAGGAACTTCCGAAGGAATTCCTGGAGGAACTTCCGAAGGAATTCCTGGAGGAACTTCCGAAGGAATTCCTGGAGGAACTTCCGAAGGAATTCCTGGGGGAACTTCCGAAGGAATTCCTGGGGGATTTTCCGAAGGAATTCCTGGGGGAACTTCCGAAGGAATTCCTGGAGGAACTTCCGAAGAAATTCCTGGAGGAACTTCCGAAGGAATTCCTGGAGGAACTTCCGAAGGAATTCCTGGAGGAACTTCCGAAGGAATTCCTGGAGGAACTTCCGAAGGAATTCCTGGAGGAACTTCCGAAGGAATTCCTGGAGCAACTTCCGAAGGAATTCCTGGAGGAACTTCCGAAGGAATTCCTGGAGGAACTTTGGAAGGAATTCCTGGAGGAACTTTGGAAGGAATTCCTGGAGGAACTTCCGAAGGAATTCCTGGAGGAACTTCCGAAGGAAATCCTGGAAGAACTTCCGAAGGAATTCCTGGAGGAACTTCCGAAGGAATTCCTGGAGGAACTTCCGAAGGAATTCCTGGAGGAACTTCCGAAGGAATTCCTGGAGGAACTTCCGAAGGAATTCCTGGAGGAACTTCCGAAGGAATTCCTGGGGGAACTTCCGAAGGAATTCCTGGAGGAACTTCCGAAGGAATTTCTGGAGGAATTTCCGAAGGAATTCCTGGAGGAACTTCCGAAGGAATTCCAGGAAGAACTTCTGAAGGAATTCCTGGAGGAACTTTGGAAGGAATTCCTGGAGGAACTTCCGAAGGAATTCCTGGAGGAACTTCCGAAGGAATTCCTGGAGGAACTTTGGAAGGAATTCCTGGAGGAACATCCGAAGGAATTCCTGGAGGAACTTCCGAAGGAATTCCTGCAGGAACTCCCGAAGGAATTCCTGGAGGAACATCCGAAGGAATTCCTGGAGGAACTTCCGAAGGAATTCCTGGAGGAACTTCCGAAGGAATTCCTGGAGGAACTTCCGAAGGACTTCCTGGAGGAACTTCCGAAGGAATTCCTGGAGGAACTTCCGAAGGACTTCCTGGAGGAACTTCCGAAGGAATTCCTGGAGGAACTTCCGAAGGACTTCCTGGAGGAACTTCCGAAGGAATTCCTGGAGGAACTTCCGAAGGAATTCCTGGAGGAACTTCCGAAGGAATTCCTGAGGAACTTCGAAGGAATTCCTGGAGGAACTTCGAAGGAATTCCTTCGAAGTTCCTCCAGGAATTCCTTCGAAGTTCCTCCAGGAATTCCTTCGAAGTTCCTCCAGGAATTCCTGAAGTTCCTCCAGGAATTCCTTCGAAGTTCCTCCAGGAATTCCTTCGGAAGTTCCTCCAGGAATTCCTGGAAGTTCCTCCAGGAATTCCTTCGGAAGTTCCTCCAGGAATTCCTTCGAAGTTCCTCCAGGAATTCCTTCGGAAGTTCCTCCAGGAATTCCTTCGGAAGTTCCTCCAGGAATTCCTTCGAAGTTCCTCCAGGAATTCCTTCGAAGTTCCTCCAGGAATTCCTTCGGAAGTTCCTCCAGGAATTCCTTCGGAAGTTCTCCAGGAATTCCTCCGAAGTTCCTTCAGGGATTCATCCGGAAGTTCCTCCAGGAATTCCTCCAGGAATTCCTCCGGAAGTTCCTCCAGGAATTCCTCCGGAAGTTCCTCCAGGAATTCCTCCGGAAGTTCCTCCAGGAATTCCTCCGGAAGTTCCTCCAGGAATTCCTCCAGAAGTTCCTCCAGGAATTCCTCCGAAGTTCCTCCAGGAATTCCTCCGGAAGTTCCTCCAGGAATTCCTCCGGAAGTTCCTCCAGGAATTCCTCCGGAAGTTCCTCCAGGACTTCCTCCGAACGTTCCTCCAGGAATTCCTCCGGAAGTTCCTCCAGGAATTCCTCCGGAAGTTCCTCCAGGAATTCCTCCGGAAGTTCCTCCAGGAATTCCTCCGGAAGTTCCTCCAGGAATTCCTCCGAAAATTCCTCCAAGAATTCCTCCGGAAGTTCCTCCAAGAATTCCTCCGGAAGTTCCTCCAGGAATTCCTCTGGAAGTTCCTCCAGGTATTCCTCCGGAAGTTCCTCCAGGTATTCCTCCGGAAGTTCCTCCAGGAATTCCTTCGGAAGTTCCCCCAGAATTCCTTCGGAAGTTCCTCCAGGAATTCCTTCGGAAGTTCCTCCAGGAATTCCTTCGGAAGTTCCTCCAGGAATTCCTTCGGATGTTCCTCCAGGAATTCCTTCGGATGTTCCTCCAGGAATTCCTTCGGAAGTTCCTCCAGGAATTCCTTCGGAAGTTCCTCCAGGAATTCCTTCGGAAGTTCCTCCAGGAATTCCTTCGGAAGTTCCTCCAGGAATTCCTTCGGAAGTTCCTCCAGGAATTCCTTCGGAAGTTCCTCCAGGAATTCCTTCGGAAGTTTGTAACCTTACTCATGACCGTCACTGTGTCGCGAGAGCAATGATGCAGCTCACAGTCTCCGTATGAAATTGAAGTATATATTACCTTACCATGTTCAAAGACACTACACTCACAACACCACAACAGAACACATATCCGCGTCGACGACAATAGCTTGCCCACAGCACCAACGGTCATCCAAATACATGTAGTGGAACGATCTATCTATCTCGAGATGAACGTTAGCAATTTGATGATCGCAGATCTCACCACTCAGCAATCACTATGTCTGATATCTCTGGTTTGGTTCGGCTGATATAAACGGGCACACGAGAGATTAGAGCAAGTCCAGAAGCATACCTAAATTATTCGACGATAACCCATCAGTTGCCAGTTAATCGCAAAGCAGGCTAGACCCGAGCCGGGAAATATTTGTTAAAATAAGTCTGACAGGCAAAAATAGTGATTATACTGGACGATAGTTAAATTGTGCCAGTAAGAACAAGTGGATGTGAAGCAGCAGATTTACGATAAGGTGCCGATGTGTGACACAGTTTTAGTGGAAATAATTAAAATATTATATTCTACAGTGATGCTCCTCCTGGATCACCGCATGCGAATGCATGTTATCATGGAGTAGAGTGGAATAACTTCTGAGATCGGTGAGCCTGAGATTAAATTTCTTTCTGCAACATATCCTTAAAGAGTGCTTCTGAGCGGTGACTGATGTGCTCTTAATATATCTCGTATATTCAGGCCTTTCGTTTCAACCTAAAAGCGATGGTGGAGAATGCCATAATTTTGGCGCAGTGGTTGGTGCTTCCGAGCAAGGAATGACGGGTCGGTGATGGAATACCCGAGATGCGCCCTGAGTTGTCCGGACAAAACCCCCTTCTCTGCAGTCGCCGCGGGATACTCCTACCCAACACACTGACGCCCATTACATCTAGGTTTAAGTTCACACCCTAACCGTAAGTAATAAACCGCTACTAATGAATGATGTAAAATTTATGCTTTGATTTTGCCATGGATGAACTCGATTGAAGACTTTGGTAGGTTCCCAGTTGTAAGAACCTGGTAGTTTGGAATGATTGGTTCCTGTTGTAAGGAAGCCAATGTCCTCGCATCTCCTCTCTACCATTTTGTCTCCGTCTCATGCGGCCCCCCCCTCAAGGGGGAGGTGACAAGTTCCTCCAGGAATTCCTTCGGAAGTTCCTCCAGGAATTCCTTCGGAAGTTCCTCCAGGAATTCCTTCGGAAGTTCCTCCAGGAATTCCTTCAGAAGTTCCTTCAGGAATTCCTTCAGAAGTTCCTTCAGGAATTCCTTCAGAAGTTCCTCCAGGAATTCCTTCGGAAGTTCCTCCAAGAATTCCTTCGGAAGTTCCTCCAGGAATTCCTTCGGAAGTTCCTCCAGGAATTCCTTCGGAAGTTCCTCCAGGAATTCCTTCGGAAGTTCCTCCAGGAATTCCTTCGGAAGTTCCTCCAGGAATTCCTTCGGAAGTTCCTCCAGGAATTCCTTCGGAAGTTCCTCCAGGAATTCCTTCGGAAGTTCCTCCAGGAATTCCTTTGGAAGTTCCCCCAGGAATTCCTTTGGAAGTTCCCCCAGGAATTCCTTCGGAAGTTCCCCCAGGAATTCCTTCGGAAGTTCCTCCAGGAATTCCTTCGGAAGTTCCTCCAGGAATTCCTTCGGAAGTTCCTTCAAGAATTCCTTCGGAAGTTCCTTCAAGAATTCATTCGGAAGTTCCTCCAGGAATTCCTTCGGAAGTTCCTCCAGGAATTCCTTCGGAAGTTCCTCCAGGAATTCCTTCGGAAGTTCCTCCAGGAATTCCTTCGGAAGTTCCTCCAGGAATTCCTTCGGAAGTTCCTCCAGGAATTCCTTCGGAAGTTCCTCCAGGAATTCCTTCGGAAGTTCCCCCAGGAATTCCTTCGGAAGTTCCCCCAGGAATTCCTTCGGAAGTTCCCCCAGGAATTCCTTCGGAAGTTCCCCCAGGAATTCCTTCGGAAGTTCCCCCAGGAATTCCTTCGGAAGTTCCCCCAGGAATTCCTTCGGAAGTTCCCCCAGGAATTCCTTTGGAAGTTCCCCCAGGAATTCCTTCGGAAGTTCCCCCAGGAATTCCTTCGGAAGTTCCTCCAGGAATTCCTTCGGAAGTTCCTCCAGGAATTCCTTCGGAAGTTCCTTCAAGAATTCCTTCGGAAGTTCCTTCAAGAATTCATTCGGAAGTTCCTCCAGGAATTCCTTCGGAAGTTCCTCCAGGAATTCCTTCGGAAGTTCCTCCAGGAAGTCCTTCGGAAGTTCCTCCAGGAAGTCCTTCGGAAGTTCCTCCAGGAATTCCTTCGGAAGTTCCTCCAGGAATTCCTTCGGATGTTCCTCCAGGAATTCCTTCGGATGTTCCTCCAGGAATTCCTTCGGGAGTTCCTCCAGGAATTCCTTCGGAAGTTCCTCCAGGAATTCCTTCGGATGTTCCTCCAGGAATTCCTTCCAAAGTTCCTCCAGGAATTCCTTCGGAAGTTCCTCCAGGAATTCCTTCGGAAGTTCCTCCAGGAATTCCTTCGGAAGTTCCTCCAGGAATTCCTTCGGAAGTTCCTCCAGGAATTCCTTCCAAAGTTCCTCCAGGAATTCCTTCGGAAGTTCCTTTAGGAATTTTTTCGGAAGTTCCTCCAGGAATTCCTTCGGAAGTTCCTCCAGGAATTCCTTCGGAAGTTCCTCCAGGAATTCCTTCGGAAGTTCCCCCAGGAATTCATTCGGAAGTTCCTCCAGGAATTCCTTCGGAAGTTTCTCCCTGAATTCCTTCGGAAGTTCCTCCAGGAATTCCTTCGGAAGTTCCTCCAGGAATTCCTTCAGAAGTTCTTCCAGGATTTCCTTCGGAAGTTCCTCCAGGAATTCCTTCGGAAGTTCCTCCAGGAATTCCTTCCAAAGTTCCTCCAGGAATTCCTTCGGAAGTTCCTCCAGGAATTCCTTCGGAAGTTCCTCCAGGAATTCCTTCGGAAGTTCCTCCAGGAATTCCTTCGGAAGTTCCTCCAGGAATTCCTTCCAAAGTTCCTCCAGGAATTCCTTCGGAAGTTCCTCCAGGAAGTCCTTCGGAAGTTCCTCCAGGAATTCCTTCGGAAGTTCCTCCAGGAATTCCTTCGGAAGTTCCCCCAGGAATTCCTTCGGAAGTTCCTCCAGGAATTCCTACAGAAGTTCCTCCAGGAATTCCTTCGGAAGTTCCTCCAGGAATTCCTTCGGAAGTTGCTCCAGGAATTCCTTCGGAAGTTCCTCCAGGAATTCCTTCGGAAGTTCCTCCAGGAAGTCCTTCGGAAGTTCCTCCAGGAATTCCTTCGGAAGTTCCTCCAGGAATTCCTTCGGAAGTTCCTCCAGAAATTCCTTCGGAAGTTCCTCCAGGAATTCCTTCGGAAGTTCCTCCAGGAATTCCTTCGGAAGTTCCTCCAGGAATTCCTTCGGAAGTTCCTCCAGGAATTCCTTCGGAAGTTCCTCCAGGAATTCCTTCGGAAGTTCCTCCAGGAATTCCTTCGGAAGTTCCTCCAGGAATTCCTTCGGAAGTTCCTCCAGGAATTCCTTCGGAAGTTCCTCCAGGAATTCCTTCGGAAGTTCCTCCAGGAATTCCTTCGGAAGTTCCTCCAGGAATTCCTTCGGAAGTTCCTCCAGGAATTCCTTCGGAAGTTCCTCCAGGAATTGCTTCGGAAGATCCTCCACGAATTCCTCCGAAAGATTATCCAGGAATTCCTCCGGAAGATCCTCCAGAAATTCCTTCGGAAGTTCCTCCAGGAATTCCTTCGGAAGTTCCCTAAGGAATTCCTTCTGAAGTTCCTCCAGGAATTACTTCGGAAGTTACTCCAGGAATTCCTTCGGAAGTTTTCTCAGGAATTCCTCCGGAAGTCCATCCAGGAACTCCTCCGGAAGTTCCCCCAGGAATTCCTCCTAAAGTTCCTCCAGGAATTCCTGCGGAAGATCCTCCAGGAATTCCTCCGGAAGTTCCTTCAGGAATTCCTCCGGAAGAATTCCTAAAAGAACTTATGTCATATGTGTGATTTGCTGCCGGAACTTCCTGAGTAGTTCCTGGTGGAACTGCCAGAGAAATGACTGAAGGAATTTTCGGAAGAATGACTGGAGGAACTTCCGTAGGAACTACTGGAGGAAATTCCGGAGGAATTCCTGGAAAGTTCCGGTCGAATAACTGGAGGAACTTCCGGAGGAATTCCTGGAAACTTCAGAAGGAATCCCTGGAAGAACTTCCAAAGGAATTCCTGGTGGAACTTCCGAAGGAATTTCTCCTCCGGAAGATCCTCCAGGAATTCCTCCGAAAGTTTTATTGGAGGCATTTCAGGAGGAACTTCCGGAGAAATTCCTGGAGGATCTTCCGTAGGAATTCCTTGAGGATTTGTCGGAGGAATTCCTGGAGGATTTGTCGGAGGAATTCCTGGAGGAACTTTGGGAGGAATACTTGGATGAACTTCCGAAGGAATTTCTGGGGGATCTTCGGGAGGAATTCCTGGAGAAACTTCCGGAGAAATTCCTGGAAGATCTTCCAAAGGAGTTCCTGGAGGTTCATCCAAAGGAATTCCTAGAGGAACTTCCGGAAGAATTCCTAGAAGAACTTATGTCATATGTGTAATTTTCTGCCGGAACTCTCTGAGGAATTCCTGGAGGAGCGTACGGATGATTTCCTGGAGGAACTTCCGGAGAAATCCCTGGAGGAACTTCCGGAAAAATTCCTTGAGAAACTTCTTGACGAATAGCTGGCCGAACTGCCAGAGAAATGACTGGAGGAACTTTTGGAGGAATTCCTGGAGGAACTTCCGGAGGAATTCCTGGGGGAACTTCCGGAGGAATTCCTGGAGGAACTTCTGGAGGAATTCCTGGGGTAACTTCCGGAGGAATTCCTGGGGGAACTTCCGGAGAAACTCCTAGGGAAACTTCCGTGGAACTCCTGGGGAACTTCCGGAGGAATCACTGGGGTAACTTCCGGAGGAATTCCTGCGGGAACTTCCGGAAGAACTCCTGGGGGAGCTTGCGGAGGAATTCCCGAGGGAACTTCCGGAGGAATTCCTAGGGGATCTTCCGGAGGAACTCCTGGGAGAACTTCCGAAGAAACTCCTAGGGAACTTCCGTAGAACTCCTAGGGGAACTTCCGGAGGAATCCCTGGGGTAACTTCCGGAGGAATTCCTTGGGGGAACTTCCGGAAAAACTCCTGGGGGAGTTTGCGGAGGAATTCCCTAGGGAACTTCCGGAGGAACTCCTGGGGGAACTTCCAGAAGCATTCTTAGGGAAACTTGTGGAGGAGCTTCCGGAGGAATGCCTGGGAGATCTTCGGAGGAGTTCCTTGGCGAACTTCCAGGGGAATTCCTGTGGCAGCTTCCGGAGGAATTTCCGGGGGAACTACTGGAAGAATTCCTGGAGGAACTTCTGGAGGAATTTCCGGGGTAGTTCCTGGGGGAACTTTCGTTGAAATTAATGAGGGACTTTCCAGAGGAACTCCTGGTGGAACTTCTGGAGGAATTCCTGGGGAAACTTCCGGAGGAATTCCTGGGGGAACTTCTGGAGGGATTCCTGGGGAACTTCCGGATGAATTCCTGGGGGAACCTCCGGATGAATTCCTGGGGGAACTTTCGGAGGAATTCCTAAGGGAACTTTTGGAGGAGCTTCCGGAGGAATTCTTGGGAGATCTTCGGAGGAGTTCCTTGGCGAACTTCCGGGGGAATCCCTGGGGCATCTTCCGGAGGAATTCCTGGGGGAACTACTGGAAGAATTCCTGAAGGAACGTCTGAAGGAATTCCCGGGGAAGTTCCTGGGGAAACTTCCGGAGGAATTCCTGGAGGAACTTCCGGAGGATTTCCTGGAGGAACTTCCGGAACAATTCCTAGGGGAACTTTTGGAGGAGCTTCCGGAGGAATTCCTGGGAGATCTTCGGAGGAGTTCCTTGGCGAACTTCCGAGGGAATTCCCGGGGTAGCTTCCGAAGGAATTCCTGGGGGAACATCTGGAAGAATTCCTGGAGGAACTTCTGGAGGAATTCCCGGGTTAGTTCCTGGGGGAACTTCTGTTGAAATTCATGGGGGAATTTCCATTTCCATTCCTGGTAGAACTTCTGGAGGAATTTCTGGGGGAACTTCCGGAGGAGTTCCTGGTGTAAATGCCGAAGGTATTCCTGGGGGAACTTCCGGAGGAATTCCTGGGGGAGCGTCTGGAGGAATTGCTGGGGAAGCGTCTGGAGGAATTCCTGGGGGAACTTCTGGAGGGATTCCTGGGGGAACTTCCGGATGATTTCGTGGAGGAACTTCCGGAGGAATTTCTGGGGAAATTCCTGAGAGAAATTCAGGAAGAATTCCTGGGGGACTTCCGGAGGAATTTCTAGGGGAGCTTTTGGAGGAATTCCTTGGAGAACTTCTAGAGGAATTTCTTCGGAAACTTCCAGAGGAATTCCTGGGAGAACTTCCGGAGGAAATCCTGGGGCAACTTCCGGAGGATTTCTGGGGGACTTTCGGAGGAATTCCTTGAGGAACTTTTGGAGGAATTCCTTGGGGAACTTCTAGAGGATTTTTTTCGGAAACTTTCAGAGGCATTCCTGGGGGAACTTCCGGAGGAATTCCTGGGGCAACTTCCAGAAAATTTCTTGGAGCAACATCCGGGGGAGCTTCCGGAGGAATTCCTGGAGGAACTTCCGGAAGAATTCCTGGAGGGACTTTCGGGGAAATTCTCTGAGAAACTTCCAAAGGAATTCTCGGACGAACTTTGAAAGTAATTCCTGGAGGAACATTCGGAGGAATTTCTGTAGGATTTTCTTGAGGAATTCCAGGAAGAATTCCTGGCGAAACTGCCAAAGAATTCCTTTAGGAATTCTCCCACGAATGCCTCAAAAAATTCCCTGGGGTTTTTTCAGGTATTCCCCGAGAATTTGTCCAGAAATCATCCAACAAATTCACAGGAATTCATCCCTTGGAATTTTTCCAGAAATTCTTATAAATATCTCCAGGTAACTCTACCCAACTCTACCCTACTACCAGAAGCTCCACAGGACAGCCTTCACGAGAATTTCCCAAGAACTTCTCAAAGAATTCCCCAAGAATTCCTTCAATAAATCTTTAAGAGCTTCACCAATAATTTCTAGTAGCCTCCCCAGGAATTTACCAAGTATTTGTCCATGAATACCACAAGAGCTCACTAATTCACCAGAAATACATCAGAAAATCTTTTTGGAATCATCCACGTACTCCCCCAGGAGATCCGCGGAGGAATCATCCACGTACCAGAGATTCCTTAAGGAAATCCCAAGGAATATCTCCTGGTATTCATATTTAATTCCCTTAGGATTCATCCTGTTTTTTCTTGATCGTTTGTATGTTGATTGGAAAGATCTAGTTTTTTTTTTGTATTTATAAATTGCTATGGGGTCATCCTTAGCCGTGGTTTAGAAACCTCGCAGTAAATATCTGTGGAAGTGGTAAAAGCAGCGAGACAGCAATGCTCCAAAGTAGCATGTAATTCCATCCAAGAAGAGTTGACTTTATACAACACGGCAGACTACGGTGAACTGGAAACATTGCTAGTACGACGGAAGAGCGGAAAGTGAAAAATATTTCAAGAAGTGGCTCCTGAAGCGGTCACAGGCTTCGTGATAGCCACGTGATAGTTCATCAAGTATTAAGTAGTTTGTGAATATTTTTCCTATCATTTGAAAAATTTCCTTACAAAATCCTGCTCTAGTGTATTTTTGTATTTATATTACAATGGTGTGAATTATATTTCAATAAATATATGTTTATTATAAAAAGAGCATGATTTATAATTTAATAAACTAATCAGTACATATAAATTTATCGACGAATTGCTTAGCACCAGCAGACCACCATCCTGGGGCCAAGGAAGTAGACTCGAAAAAAAATGTTCCTGCTAGTCGAAACGTTAGCGGAAAAGGCCAACGACGATGTTAGTCTGGCAATCAACCACTGGCAGCAGTCCCACGATCATCAAGCGGGTGGTACCTCCCTCCATTCGTCGAGTCCCAAGTCTTAGAAGCATCGGTGTAGCTCGGGTCACAAGATCCATTATTCACATTTCACAATACATGCACTTTCCTGCCACTGCGGTCAGTTCTTTAGTTGCCTTCTTAATAATTTTTATGAAAACGGATGTTTCCTCGAACCCACCAACTCGTGAATACTTCTCTTCCGGGATTCTGAGAGATGTGTTGTACACATATGTACCATCATTTTGTTGGTTTTGATATGAATTTTTGCCTGTTGAGCATAAAGAAATATGGGTAAATGAAAATAGGTATGAAAATTCTATAAAAAGCACCTGATTCATATTTTTTCTCTATAAGTGAGTAATTCATATATCTACTATTTATTTGCTTACCAATATTGTGAAGCTGAATCGAAGCGGATTAAAGTTGGGAAACTGGAACAACTTAGGAAAATTTTAAGAAATTTCCTCTTGCCTTTGCAGCTTGTCACTTGTTTATGTTTTGAGTCCGTCCGCCGTGAAATTATTTTGACAAGAGGATTAACTAGTGTGCGTGTTATCGAAAATTCAAGCATGCAGCCACTCCAAGAAAATCTCGGATTATCTTAATACTCCAAAATCGGAGTAAATATTAAGTTGAAATCCGAGATTTGAAACGCGTATCATATCGCTTGGTGCTTATCGAAATCGAGGATAATACGAGATTCTCGTATTATCCTCGTTGGAGCTTACCACCATAGGTGACATAATGAAGAGTATAAGTATTTTCGAATGGTTTTTTGCCATAACATACATATAAGGTTATTTTTTTACGTGTGGTTATTAATATGCGTTAAACATTTAGGATAGGTGCAAAATTGAGAAATTGTAAATCGTGTAAAAACAGAATCCTGTGTACAGATAATAGCGCGTGATATAGCGCTTTTACTATACGCAAAAAATGTTGCGGTTGAATCCTGGGTGATGCGAATAGAATCGATTTGGTTGTCAAACTGAAGCCAAAATTTTCTATTGTGCCGGAGCCAAATATTGAAGATTGTGGTTATGTTCGTTTCACATCTTACATTGAGAAGTAGAAGAATTGTTTCATTCTTGGTTTCGTTTCATTTATTTAGTTTACATATAAACAGGTGGCACTAAATCAACAATTTGACGCCACAATACACGGTTCGAGGCCGCATCTCTCCATCCTCGAATACGCCCCACGCTCGACAATTCATTTTGTACCTGGTCTGCTCACCTTGCTCGCTGTGCTCCACACCGTCTCGTACCTACCGGATCGGAAGAGAACACCATCTTTGCAGGGTTGCTGTCCGACATTCTTGCAACATGTCCTGTCCATCGTACCCTTCCCGCTTTCGC
Source organism: Armigeres subalbatus (assembly GCF_024139115.2). Lineage (NCBI taxonomy): Eukaryota > Metazoa > Arthropoda > Insecta > Diptera > Culicidae > Armigeres > Armigeres subalbatus. The sequence goes on from NC_085140.1 coordinate 170,957,003, forward strand.
TAACTTCTGAACACTGGATTTGCCGTAGAGCTGGTTCACTCTTCGCCGCCACACATCGTCTTCTTGCACGCCGCCAAAGATGGTCCTAAGCAGGGTTGTTAATCGTTAATTTATCGTTATCGCCGATAAAGTTGATTGTGATCAACGTTATCGGTTGCTACGATAACGATGAATCAACTGACTTATTATCGTAGTTCGATAATTTAACGTAAGTTAACTCGATAATTTTGCGATAACGTGGTTACTAGATTACGCGAACAAAGTTGGTGTAAAATTTTAACAGAAGTCGAGAATGGAACAAATTGTTTGCAGCTGGTTAATCAGAGGTAATTTTGATTGAAGCGGGGCAATCTAAAATTATTGCTTAATGCTGCTCTACAAAACGATGAGAAGTGAGGTGCTCTGTTGGTGGTTAGTGTTTTTTTTAGATGTCATAGACAATATATTGGGAACCAAGTACTAGAAATTTATTTGATGCAGCGATCTGTAGGCTGCATTCCAGGCAGCACCAGTACCAAGTGAATATTCTCTCAACAGATTGGTGTACCAACCTCGTCACCTATGATTTGGTTAGACTAAGAAGTTTAGTCTAAACTGTAAGTCATAAAATATTCATATAACTGGTGCTCCGGATCTTCAAAACAGAAGTTTTGTTAATAATGCTAGATTAAACATAAGTATAGGTAGACATTAAAAATGCTCTCAGATTCTCCACTATGGAGAACTGCGACTCTGTAAGATCTTTAATGATTGAACGAAACAATGTGTTGGTCAATTCGGTGACCTCCTTGAATCCCAATTTAATTCCAGGATTTAAAGGCGTTCTCGAATATTGTAAGGCGATACAATATTTTTAAAACAGATATTGCAAATCCAGCTTGTGAATATTTGCACTTCAAACTGTAGTGCATGTTAAACTTTACAGTTAACTCGATAATTATCGATAAATCAACGAATACTCGATAACGATAACGTTAATTCAACGCTCATTTTATCGTTAACGAAGCATTATCGCAAAAGTGTTATCGTTATCGAAGTTGGCGTTAAATTAACGATGATAATTTATCGATTAACAACCCTGGTCCTAAGCACCCGTCTCCCGAATACTCCGAGTGCTTGTAAGTCCTCCTCGAGCATTGTCCATGTTTCTTATCCGTACAGGACAACCGGTCTTATCAGCTTCTTGTATACATGACACATTCGGTGCGGTGGCAAATCTTTGACAGCAGTTTCTTCTGGAGCCTGTAGTAGGCCCGACTTCCACAAATGATGCGCCTTCGTATTTCACGACTAACATTTTTATCAGCCGTTAGCAAGGATCCAAGGTAGACTAATTCCTCGACCACCTCGAATATATCCCCGTCTATCGTAGCACTGCTTCCCAGGCGGGCTCTGTCGCGCTCGGTTCCACCCAGAAGCATGTACTTTATCTTCGATGTATTCACCACCAGTCCAACTTTTGTTGCTTCACGTTTCAGGCGGGTGAACAGTTCTGCCACCCTTGCAAATGTTCGGCCGACAATGTCCATGTCATCCGCGAGACAAATAAGTTGACTGGATCTGTTGAAAATCGTACCCCGGCTGTTACACCCGGCTCTCCGCATGACACCTTCTAGCGCAATGTTGAACAATAGGCCCCAAAATCCATCACCTTGTCACCTTGACGCGATTCGAACGAACTGAAGTGTTCGCCCGAAATCTTTACACAGTTTTGCACACCATCCACCGTTGCTTTGACTAGTCTGGTAACCCGGATAAAAATTTACAGTAACTTGTATGACATAACTCATTGAAATACAATAGATCGTGTGGCAAACAATACAAACTATTGTATGCTTATTGTAAAATATTTACGGTTGTAAAAGATCTTTATTGTACGCACATTAAAATAACAATATATTTAAATGTTTCTGATATATTCTATTATATTTTTATTGTTCGCTTATGTTTAGTATTGCTCATCCAAAAACTAAACAAATTTTAAAAGTATTCGGTTTGGATGATCTGGAAATCCGTCTAATGTTATTGAATTAATATAATTTTGGAATATTTCATGAAATTATTATATTGATGAAATAAAAATTGAAAACAATAAAATTACAATAGCTTTGTTTGTTAAATAAAAAAAAAATTATACCGATATATACCGACCAAGTATATATTTTCATATTGCAGGTCTTGTTGCAGGTCTAGAAATGTTATGCAATACAAATTTGATTTCAAAAAAATTAAAGGGAACAAAAACTTTTGCTTATTATTTTACTCGGAGAATGGCTGGATTCATTTGAGCGTGTACAGTTTTGTTTATAGTTAGTGAAGAGATGAAAATAATGAAACTGTATGGTGCAGAAAGTGTCTTTTTCATTACAGTTTCTGCTGCTGGGCAAGCGGTAGCTCACTATGGCTTCTGTACCGTGGTAAGTATCTAAAGTGTTGAAGCGCGTTAGAGCATCATTATTTACTGGGCGCAAGTATTTTGATCACCCTCACTGTACTATCATTTTAGATTAGTCACTCTTTTTCGCATCGGTCACTATTTTCGGTTATCATCATGTCAATTTGGTCACCTGTCAGCTGCGCTACTGGTTTTAGCAGCGCGTTTAGTAGCGACCGGTAAAGTGTCAAGTAATGATACTGCGTTGACAAACGGTTTATACTCACCACCGGTAATCATAATCTTATATGTACTACAAAAGTTTAATGTAAATAATGAACGCAGTGGTTCATCCCGAACAAAAAATAAATGAAAATTTTATCATCATAATATCTGATGACATGCCTGGTAACATGTATCCTTGTTCCTTTTCAGAAATGAAGCTTATGATAAATAAAATACTGCTGCTTGCTGGTCACTGATTGAAGATCGTTCAGTGGCTACCATTGGCCAATCTCACCAACGGGATAATAAGAACTGATGCAGGTAATTTTTTTCTTTTCTTCTCGACGTATTTTTTCTAGTAAAACTGACATTCTTTTATAATTTACATTTTTCTCAGGTTTATATCTATATGTATTGTCTATTCGGAACAAAGTTAGTAAGCTTTATAAACCGATGTTAGATTTTTCTCCAGATTTTTTTTTTTCTCCTGTTCGGGTGTGCCACTGCGACCAATTATTAGATCTATTGTAGCGTTACCCGTATCCTTGGTGTTTAAGTGCATGTCGAATTACTCCAGTGCTATTGAGAAGCAATGTAGTATCGGTTTCGATACAGTTGTTGTTTTGTTTCCTCAAGACCACCATGACAAGGTCCCGCTATTTAGACCCTTCATAGAGAGCAATCCCATTGAAGGCGCGCCCCTTATCAATAAGAAATCAATCCTTTCTTGAGAAAACAGAACAGTAATACTGTTTTTGGCCATGCATCGGGGCCCTAGCCACATCCTTGTCTTGCTTCTAGAATATCACCAGTGAAACTCTTAAAACCCGGGATTTAGCTCTGCCTACAACGAGGGGCGATTCACTTGTGTATTTTCGATTCAGTCCGACGTATTGAAAATGTAATAATGTATTTTTTATGTATTTCCATGTAATGTACGTGTATTGGATGTAATAATGCATTAAATTGAATTGAAGTATTTTTTTGTGCATTGATGTAATATTAGTGTATTTTTTCACATAAATGAATTGAAATATATTATTCTTGTATTTGAACTTCGATTTTTGCATTTCACTGCTTCAAAGAAAAAAAAAAAGACCTCAGAGACGAAAACTGAACTAATTTAATTGCATCAGATTGCATCAACAATTTTCTCGAGATTTTTCCAGCCTTGTATGATTGGGACTAAATTGCATATTCCTCACATTTTACGAAAAATTTCTACAGGTAATTTCACCGTACTGAGCAAAGGATTTTAAACCTATAGTTATAACGTGTTAGATTCTCGATCCATTCAAGGAAGTTCTCGTATGCAAAACATTTCTGACTTTTGGTGTATCCACAAGACATTTACCTATTCGCATCCAATGACCGACAGAAAACCTTCCAATTTATAATTATAGAGCAAATGCTAATATATATAATTCTATAAAACACTTGCCAGATTTGAAATACTATCCCAAGTAATCAAAAGTTCCTTTAAGAGTACGTCTTTCGCTTAAGCAGCCCAGTGAAGCTGATTAAGCGAAAAACGTACTCTTAAAGGAACTTTTGGTTACTTGGGATGTATTTTCATCTAGAAATGAACGACAGTAAATACCGATTATTTTTGATTTGCTTAAAACATGTTCATCATTTTCGGACGATTGTCCAATTCCTAAATATGTTACAATCACTCGTAATCAACCAATCAATATGGTAAATAGGGTAAAGTGACCAATAGTGGACCCCCAACCAATAGTGGACCCTCCAGCCATTTTTGCATTATTACTGCACAATGTCATCATTTTGCTATGAAATTCTATCGGGAAAACCTACCTTACAGTCCTATGATTTGATTACATGCATTGGAAATGCTATGGAAAGTAAAATTAGATGATTTTTTACAATTCTATAAAAAATAAACACGAGAGTGTCCATTATAGGAATATTTTGGGGGGTCCATAATAGGGAAGAAGAACGTCCCGAAACGGGACATGAAAATCAAATGAAGTGTCGACTATAGGGAAGCAATTTCCTTTTATGGACCCCCAAGGGGTCTACTATAGGGCGAATTCAGTTAGACTTTAAAATGTTAATTTCAACGAATAACGTCGTGTATTTGGGTGTTTTATGTATTTATCGTCAAGAGGGGATGCAGAGCTTGTTATTAAATATCAAGCAGAGTTAATATGTTGAACATTTCTAAGCCTTATGACAGGAAGAGCAAAATTCCGCTACTAGGGGGTCCACTATTGGGCATTTTACCCTATGTATTCACATGCGGCGCAACGATATTTGTAAACACGTCTCGGTGAAAATCCGCCAGCCATATTGCATGATTTTGTAAACATTTTAGGCATCTGCTGTTGACCTGGTTGTTGATATTCATTAAACTACATTTTGGATCAATGCCATTGATCCAAAATGTAGTTTGTCCAAGGTCTAAGATGTTTTTTTTTTTCGTTTCCAAAATGAAACGCTACTGGCGGATCTTCGAAATGGGGTTCAAATCGAATGAATAAAATAGGGGAGGGAATCTTCCACTCAGTACGCAAAGCTATAGTAATGTCGTTTTGTTTTCTTTGATGTGTGCGTTAACAGTAAATATTGTATTAAATTACGAAAAGACTTTGAATTCGCGTAATGACCATTTTACTTGCATTTCGATGTATTTGAAGATTTTTTTTGCATTATGTGCATTAAATATGATTTTTCGAATTTTCCGTGTAATAACGTATTTTTAAGCATTTTATTTGTATTTTTGTGCAATATGTGTATTTTTGTGCAATATTTGTATTTTTATGAATTATTTTCACTCACGTATTTTCGATTCATTATTTGACAACAGTGAATCGCCCCTCGGCCTACAAGACCATTTCAAGCAAGAGAATTTGTTCAGTAATAAGAACTTCCGTGTGTTCCTCTCACTACCATTTTTCACCAGTTCATGAAGAGTTAGTACGTATTTAAACCCCTAACTCGATTTTTCCAGCAATCAGTTCAGCCTAGGACCGGGTACCGAGGTTTTTTAACTAATTGCTTGAAAAGTTGTTTCCGCTGCATACAGTTTAGCCTCAAACAAGAGGAATTCGAGTCTTTCAACTGTCTGCAAGATAACATTAATTATGTTTTATTTTTGACACTGCTGTTGGTAGCGGGGACTAAATACGATGAATCCTTAATTACCACAACTTATTGCCCTAGCTAGAAAAATGGATTAAGCTAGGGCTCTGTTTGGTAGATCTTACACCGCAACACACTACGTCAAAGTGATCTACCGTGTTACGGGACATTTTCTCCAGATACAGGCAACCCACTTAACTTTGGAAGTAGTGCGTTGGATTCGTCTAAAGATATGCAAAACAATCGGAGGAAAATAAAATAATTTGTAAAACAATTAATTGTATTGTATTTTTATTGTAATATTGGAGTATAATGCATTCTAAATCCTGTTGTATTTCTATTGTAAAACAATAGAAACAGTAATTGAAAACATTTAAAACACAATGTTTTCTATTGTTTTGTCTCTCGAAATCATCCCATTGAAGAACCGTAAAATCAATTGTTTTGCTCCGAATTTTGTATGGAAAATTTTCGATTTTTTTATTGTAAAGATACATAACAACCCCCCTTTTTAATTGTAAAAGTCCCATTTACCATTCATTTTATCGTGGAAAACCATTATTTCTCATGTGATTTTATTGTCAAAAATCCATTATATTCAATGGTAAAAATTATGTTTTAAATGGCGTTGTAACAATAAAATTTATGATATTTTAATGATATTTTTGACGTAGGACTTACGTCTTTCTTTACTATACTGGGTGTCATTTAGATTTTTGGAAATCGAGAGCGTTACGCTGGAAGGGAAGATTTTAAACGTTACTAGCGCCTTTATCTTTCGATGGATTTTTTAGATTTATATATCAATCGACTCAGAAACTCTCCAGCAATTTGCCTATTTCATTGAAACTTAAAATTATTAACGATAAGTTATTGAAAATTTCAGTTCTTGTCAAATCCAGTAAAAATTTCATATGTAACCAATCCCGTGCATTCCTAACACGGACATCAGAATGCGGTATGTCACGGGCCTTCGGGTCTATCGGAAGATTTTCTTTGTGTAAAATAGAAGCAGTGTCTACCGTGTGCGAGTCATTACAATTTGTAACAGCAGCGCGTACTGACGTGCTTTTTGCTCGCGTATTTTTCGTTTCGTTCGTTCGTTCGCTGTGTTTACCTACACAGCGACAGCATGCAGTCACCGCAGCGGAAGAACTGCCGGTGGGTCTGCGAATATGAATGAAAGAAGTGGGCGCATATTTTTGTCATTCTGTGCTTGATGATGGTCGGATGCAGTGGTGTCGATTGCGATGGATCCAATCGCCCATCGCATCGCTCGGAGTTCACGGCTAGAGGCCGATGATGGCTGAGACAGCGAGGGCAGCGGTGATGGACGAAGAAGAATAAAATTAGAGAGATTTGGTCTGCTCATCCAGGTGATTGGTTTCATAATCCACATGATCCCGGGATTCAAATACTATCATTAATAAAAATATATATACAAGCCCTACATTTGCTTGAGTAAATAAGGGCTTAATAGTTAGAAACAAAGCAATTCTAATAAAAATAATAATAATTTTATTTCCAGGGGTTTTGAATAAACAATTTGCTAATAGTTCTACACAGCATGGAAGTTGTCGTTTCTAATATCAATACCTATAATCAAACTCCATAGATCCAAAAGTTAGAAGTTAAATGTAAATACGTTACGTTTATACAAGTCCTACGTCTTCTCGCGGTTAAGTTGTAAACATTACCCATTGCTCGTTTTTATCCGGGAAGCTTCTCTGGAAAGCTGTTCTCGTCCATAAGTTTCCAACGCTCATCGCGGTCTATACAATCGTATGCCGCCTTGAAATCAATGAACATATGGTGCGTTGGGACCTGGTATTTTGAAGGATTTGCCGTACAGTAGAGTAGAGTGGGGCAAGAGTACGCACTTAGTTTTCAATCGATCATGTGGCCCTTATGAAGCAAGCTTCTGCACACTTAATTTTATTTACCGGGCTCGGTTGTCAGATTACCGATTTCTCAACAGCTGAGCTCTCGGTAGCTAGCTCAGTAAAATAGTTCAACTAATTACCGAGAACTCGGTTCTGAGTTCTCGGTGGCGAAATGTCAGTTATTACTGAGCACTCGGCAAATAGAATACCGAGAGATCAGCAAAACCAGTACGGACCTCGGTGATAAAAAATACTGAACAAATTGTTATTTATTTTTCTGTTGTTTTCTTCGATAAAAAATAAAAAAAGTGATAATTTTTATGTTCATTTATTTCTCATCATTTTTCCAATACATATACTTATTTATAAATCATAAGGACGTTAAGTAAATGTTTCTATTACATCGGCCAACCTGGCGATATAAAGGCGCGAAAGCATTCTTGTTTGCCTGAAATTTGAAAAACATTAGCTACCAAATAATAATCTAACAAAATGTTTGAACTAACCTGAAGTATGAATACACCGGTACAACATTAAGTTATTTCTGCGCACTGAACAGGCCACTTGTACATTAATAACTAGCTAAAAAACGACTTGCGCAACAGTTTCCTCCAACGGAATTAGGAACCTAGGATTTTTCACTTCACAAACATGGCGTCAAAGGACGGCACGTGAGCGAAACTGAGAGTTCGGTATTTATTTTACAGTGTGCTCAGTAGAATGCATTGAGTTTTACTGAGTAATCGGTATATTTTTGGCAAGTACACACTTAATTTTATTTACCGGGCTCGGTTGTCAGATTACCGATTTCTCAACAGCTGAGCTCTCGGTAGCTAGCTCAGTAAAATAGTTCAACTAATTACCGAGAACTCGGTTCTGAGTTCCCGGTGGCGAAATGTCAGTTATTACTGAGCACTCGGCAAATAGAATACCGAGAGATCAGCAAAACCAGTACGGACCTCGTTGATAAAATACTGAACAAATTGTTATCTATTTTTCTGTTGTTTTCTTCGATAAAAATATCAAAAAAGTGATGATTTTTATGTTCATTTATTTCTCATCATTTTTCCAATACATATACTTATTTATAAAACACAAGGACGTTAGGTAAATGTTTCGATTATATCGGCCAACCTGGCGATATAAAGGCGCGAAAGCATTCTTGTTTGCCTGAAATTTGAAAAACATTAGCTACCAAATAATAATCTAACAAAATGTTTGAACTAACCTGAAGTATGAATACACCGGTACAACATTAGGTTATTTCTGCGCACTGAACAGGCCACTTGTAGATTAATAACTAGCTAAAAAAACGACTTGCGCAACAGTTTCCTCCAACGGAATTAGGAACCTAGAATTTTTCACTTCACAAACATGGCGTCAAAGGACGGCACGTGAGCGAAACTGAGAGTTCGGTATTTATTTTACAGTGTGCTCAGTAGAATGCATTGAGTTTTACTGAGTAATCGGTATATTTTTGGCAAGTACAGGAAGCTTTTTCCAGAACAGTGTTGCTCGGTATTGTTTAATACCGTAATTCAGTATTTCATTTTGAACTACTGAGAAGTCGGTAAAAATCATAACAAACGTCAGTAAATTCACTTCAAATAACTGAGCTCTCGGTTTAAATTTCCTTTTACCGAATAAAATCAGTAAAAAATATTACCGAGCTGAAATTCTGAATTTAAGTGTGTACAGGAAGCTTTTTCCAGAACAGTGTTGCTCGGTATTGTTTAATACCGTAATTCAGTATTTCATTTTGAACTACTGAGAAGTCGGTAAAAATCATAACAAACGTCAGTAAATTCACTTCAAATAACTGAGCTCTCGGTTTAAATTTCCTTTTACCGAATAAAATCAGTAAAAAATATTACCGAGCTGAAATTCTGAATTTAAGTGTGTACAGGAAGCTTTTTCCAGAACAGTGTTGCTCGGTATTGTTTAATACCGTAATTCAGTATTTCATTTTGAACTACTGAGAAGTCGGTAAAAATCATAACAAACGTCAGTAAATTCACTTCAAATAACTGAGCTCTCGGTTTAAATTTCCTTTTACCGAATAAAATCAGTAAAAAATATTACCGAGCTGAAATTCTGAATTTAAGTGTGTGCATATCAAATCAGTGTCGATGATTCATATACTCTTCCTTCATGTTACCCAGTGGAAAAAATATTGAAATTATTTTATATTAGACAGAAGCTGTACGACCGTGATCAGTTTTAAATTTAATTTTATTGGCATATCGGTCTCGATGCTGCTCGTATAGAGGAAGGGAGCAGCGTGTGTGCAAAAGCAGATGGGAAAGAAACGGAGTCCAAATGTTATCGCTAGGCAGCGACAAGTGTGAAAATGGTTGAAAGGTGTTGAAGTATGCGAGGGCCATTTGAGAATAATTAAATTATCGAAGCGTCCGTCTTTGCCGTACATCCTTTCTGGGGATGAGACTGGCAAAAACGGAGGCAACGATACGCATATTTATTATTCGGCTAATACTTAATTAGTTCTAGCGATCGATGTTCATCATTTGGAGAATCATCGATGGTCGTGTATGGTTTGTACACATTGCACCGAGTCTCTCCCGATGCCACCATATGATGCTATTGGAACCACAATTCTTATTTACGCGCCAAATCATTTCTTATTAGACAGAAGCTGTACGACCGTGATCAGTTTTAAATTTAATTTTATTGGCATATCGGTCTCGATGCTGCTCGTATAGAGGAAGGGAGCAGCGTGTGTGCGAAAGCAGATGGGAAAGAAACGGAGTCCAAATGTTATCGCTAGGCAGCGACAAGTGTGAAAATGGTTGAAAGGTGTTGAAGTATGCGAGGGCCATTTGAGAATAATTAAATTATCGAAGCGTCCGTCTTTGCCGTACATCCTTTCTGGGGATGGCTCGGGCAGTGAATGAAAGTCACTGTTACCGAGACTGGCAGAAGAATAAATTCCATTTAGATTGAGGAGGAAACACAACAGCACTCCCGAGGAGGAGTTTACAAACGAAATCGTGAAGACATTACCAAAATAATTCCCTTATGTAATTACAAAAGCTTTTCTACAGGAAGAATTTCCTGAAAATTTCTTTGTGTAATTTATTGATTTAAATTGAAGAATAAATTCCATTTAGATAGAGAGTCAAAATTTCAATGAAATAAGTCTGATATGATTTTAATTGATGTTTTCATTATTATTTTTATCAGGCATCTTAAAGCACCGGAGTTAAAACACTACTCCAAGCAACCAGATTACTCGTTCACGGCCTGTCCGACCTTGATCTTCTTGGTACCACACACCTTCTTCATACGGTTCTCGCGTCATCTCCTCGAACATTCCATGGCGACCCAATCAGTGCTAGAGTTCCTTTTGGCAATGTCCAGGGTGTCGTAAATCAGCCTTAAATCAGTCGACTTGCCACCACTATATGAAATTGAAGGATCTATGCTTGATGGAATTTGTGGGGATATTTTTGGTTAAATCCTGCAAGGAGTTCTTAACGGCATAGTAATGGAATCGATTAAGGATTTTATTAAGTGATTTGCAGAGGAATCACCTAGGAACTCTTGCTGAAATTCACGATCAATTCTCATATAGAAATTATAGAATCATCCCTGCAGGAAGTTCCGATGTAGTCCCTGGAGAATCCACGGAAGGTTACCTGGAGGAATAGAGGAATAAATTCAATTTAAATTACGTGTGAATTTAGAATCAAACTTTCAGAGAAATAAGCTGAAGTCTAATATGATTCAAATTGCTATTTTTATTATTACACCATGAAGTTATATCTCCATTTAATTCGACGGAATTATAAGTTCACCGTAAAGAAAAGCCAACTCTAAACAATCCGCTTACGTCTTCACAGCCACTCCAACCTTGGCCTTCTTGATACCGCGTATCTTCATACGGTTCCTGCTTTCCTTGCGCTGCGGTGATCTTCTTCTCGAATAGTCTGTGGTGGCCCAATCGGCGCTTGGGTTCGAACTTCTTGGCATGTCGTAGATCAGCACAAAGCTGGTCGACTTGCCACCGCCAAAGTTGGTTCGGAGTCAGAACACAAATACTAAATCGGAGATGGTTTTGTACATGACGGCCAACCTGTCACGGATTTCCTCCTCCGGGACCCAAGCCAGACCCGGACGCAAGACGTCGCAGATCATCTTTTCACGGCTAAGCAGATGGTTGGTAATGTACCTGCAGATACGGATCGTTGCGGTCGACATTTTGGTGCATCTCCTTTAATAGATTAGGTACGAACCGTCTTCGCGAATGCACTATAGCAAAACATTATAATTAAACAGCATACTATGAATTATTTGCACATGAAATACACGAATTTAAAATAAATTACACTATTCTTAAATTAGTTTATTTGCATCTAGCTGTCATTCGGAGCAAAAGTGTACTTACACTGAAAACAACTGCATGGTAACGCCGACCATATCGAGGGTAAAATTAAAAACATTTTACCACTTGATTTGTGCAGAATGCAAATCATATTTGAAATAACTACGAATGTTGTTAATTTTACTATGCTGCTTCTAGCAAAGATTTTTGACAGATTAGACTATATCATTGTCAGTTTTACTATAAGCGAGGGTTATGCACATGGTATATTTAACTACAGCAATATCTTAGATTTTACTACTAGTTGGCCTATTCGGTAATGATGTCAGAGGTTAAAAATATTCTGGATGTATATTATTTTCATTAATTTTTATTAAAATTCTTATAATGCGTGGTATTTTCATATAAAAATCTTATAATCCCATGTCTTCGCAATATTGTGACCTATAGAACTCTCGTGCATCGCTTTCTGGTGGTAGTATGAAAAGCAACAATCTGTCGACAAATTCCTGGTGCTTTTCGGCAGCGTCACATTCCGAGGCTTCTGAACGTCAGTTTCAGTTGTTGTTGCCGTTGCTGTTGTGCAGCAAAAATGCGTATCTTGCGGCATGTTGTATTCGGCCGAGTTTTGATTTTGCAAATACAACGAACTCAGCAACGATCCGATGTAATTCGATGGCTCAAATATACTCTTCGTTAACGTTGCGAACTGCCGCAACATCATCACAAAGTTTCCTGCAAAAACCGGGGCAACAATGATAATTTCATTCCTCTGGCGCTTATTTTGAGAACTTACCAATATAGATCATTTTCTTATTTCATTTACTCCTTCGAGAGCAAAGAAATTATATTCGGGATCAGATAATCACTAATAAAATCCCCGGATCAACTCGGTTTCAACGGCGAAATTTCCAATATGGCAGTGAGGGGAGAAGTTTTTTCGTAAATACGCTGCACAGTTGAATTAACTATGCATAATTGTCAAATAACAAACAACAAATAGTTATGGCAACTATATTGTGGCTGTTTTGAAAAGCATCATGGTTAAATCAACTAATTTGAAGCATAGTAATAACAAACATGTATGTGTTGACGATTTTACTGCAAAATTATTATCAGTGTATGTATTGGTTGTTTTTATTTCGCGCCAATACATGCACTTTTTGCTCGTATGACAGCTAGATGTAAATAAACCAGCATGAAATCCCACCCGAAACTACCCCAACAACTGCCTAACCGGCCAAAGCGAAACATATCTAACGTTAATGTAACATGAGTGTAACAGGTTAGATGAAATTATGCACCAAGCATAAACATACCTAACAAAAGTGTGTCATTCTAGCGTAACTTTAGCCTCACTTTACCCTAACTGTTAGTGAGAATGTTAGTGTAACTATCTAACAGGATAGATGCACATTATGCTAAAGTTAGAGTAACCTTCCTTGCTGGGAAAGGGTGCGGACAGAGTACTACTCTGGCAGGCACAAACGCGACGAGCGATGCGACGTGATGCGACTCACTAAAAAGAATAACAGCCATTATCAACAGGCTGTCAAATTGCACTGTCGCGTCGTATTTACGTCGCGTTTACTCTGGCCTTAGAAACCTCGCGGTTAATAACTGAATGAACACTTAGCAGCGCGACGGCTATGTCCCAGTGGGGAAGTTAATGCCAATAAGAAAAAGAGTGCATGTATCGTTCCATGCATGAATGTAAACTAAATACAGTCAAACCTCCATGAGTCGATGTTCTATGACTCGATATCGACTCATGGAAGCAAATTATCCCATATTAAAAAATATTTTCTGGGTTACTGTGATGGTCCCTTCAAACAGATTTCCAAAGATTTCCTATTCCACATGTCGATATTTCTCGCTTAACTTTTCAAAAGGACCTAAGTAACATTTTTTTCATGAATTAATTTGAACACTGCAATCAATAGATTTCATGTTGTTCTGTTGATTGCGCTATTCAAATTAAATCATGAAAAAAATGTTACTTAGGTCCTTTTGAAAAGTTAAGCGAGATTTCCATGAGTCGATGGTCCCTTCAATATCGACTCATGGAGGTTTGACTGTAATATTATAAACTATTCGGTGTATGGTAAACATCAATTCGGGTTATTACTTGGGTTCTTTTGAAATGTTAAGCGACTTTTTTGATCAAACCGCAACTTTTAAACGACCCCTGATTTGATGTTTTGTTTGTCATTTTGAATTTTGCTTTAATCAGCAGTGTTCCCAAATAGTGTTATTTTTTATTGGTTATTTATTTTCATAAAGTCTCAAGTCACAATGAAAAATATTTGTCTAGTTTTCGTGATATCCATATAAATATCTCATCTGCAGTGTTCTAATGTCTGAATAAACTTGGCAAATACAGAGCTTGCCGACGTTTACTTGCTGACTTCAGTCTACGAGCTTAACAACTTAACAAAAAGCAACTTGATGTCAAAGATCACTATATATTTATTTTTACAATGGAAATATGCTCGGGAATATGTATATGACGTCTCATATCATGAATCATGATACTATTTATCAAGTGATAAAGCTTTTAGTCCTGTTTTATCAAATATAAATATTTTGGCAACCCGGCAGCTCATTCTAATCGTCAATTTATGTGTGTGCGTCGCGGAGTGCAGTACGAAATAAATCCGCGAGTTTTGTGTATCGGAAGTCGGGTGAAAAACGGTCTGAAAACAAGTTTTCTTTCTTTGGAAGCAGCGCCAGCCAGCCTCAAGATGTCCGATGAATCAACCCAGCCAGGACAAAGGTTAGTGATTATTCTATGCTAGGGAATTGAGCAGGACTTAGTGCGGTACAAAGTGCGACCCCAGAAATGGATGTGCGTCTCGAAAGAATGTTCCAAATTTTTTACATAATCAGTGGCCTTCCGATGATGGGTGGATTTCGGATAGCGAGGGTGGTGCCGAATGTGTGGGGATATTGCTTCGGCGTTAGGGTGTTACAAACATTTTTAGTGTTTGTAAGTTTTGTGCTTAATAAATTGTTTTATTTAATCTTAATAACGATAATTAGTTTGTATACAATAATTATTGCTTCCTTGACCCGATGTAAAGTCGGTATACAGACTTTACATCGGGTCTACGAAGCAATAAATTATTTGTTATTTATCTTTAATATTTTTGTAAACAAAAAATCAAGTTCTTGGGTGAGTCGACAAGTAAATCAGAGGAAGACACAATAAAAACCCTGATTAATCTGCGATAATGGTGCCTTTTCGTGCATTATGAATAAATAGGATTTTAAAAATGACGTTTGAGATCATAGTCCAATTCGGTTCATTTACAATAAGAAACAATGGAATAGGATTCTCCGTCATATGCAACTTATTTGAGCAAATCTATGAGTGATCTTATCAACAGCCGAAACATCAAAATAAAGCCGGAAGGGCATTAATAGTAATTTGGGAAGACAGCAATAAAAATAAATATATGGGAAGATAGCTTCAAAATCTTGTAATGAGAATAATAAAGAAAAGTATGCATTTTTGTATGCGCCTTCGTTTATCTATAAGATGTCTACCTATAATATGAGCTAACTTACATATTGCCATACTAACAATAAATCATCTTTAGTATTTCATCGATTTCACTTGATGTAGGATGCAGTTTTTCGTTATAGGTATTGAATTAATTTTTGTTCTTTAATTTTCTTTTGAAGCTGTAGTACTAAAGAACTATTATTTAACTCCTGTGCTTGGCATGTGCACTTACTCAATGATTCAAGTACAACATTTGTTATGCGACGTTAGTTTTGATGTTCAATAAGGTTGACACAAATATTTAAAAAAATATGTCTACCTCCCTCGGATTTTTTCGCCCAAAAGTAATAATAGAGGGGACAACAATAATGTTTCCGAAAAATCTAGAGAATTTTAAAATCGTTTCGAATTTTTTAAAACTAATTCGAGAAGTTTTTTAAAATTGATTTTCAATTGATTATTTATTTTTTATTATTTCCCCCTTAACCTTTCGGAGACTAGTAGAACATATATTTTAGTGAACATTTGTAATGGCCCGTAAGGCCGGAACAAAATTGAATCCCTTCTTTTGTTATTTTTAATAGTTTGGATACAGGAAGGGATGAGTAATGTATAAAAACCCAACTTAATTCACCGAGTAGTGATCGTTTTAAAGTTCAATAGTGATCAACTAGCCAACTTGTCCCCTGTCGAATGAAACTTGTTGCGTGGAAATTGGTTAATGGTTACTATATGAAAAGTTGCCTAATGTTTTTCTTAGCTTTTGTGCACACACATACACACACATACATACACATGGGCAGACAGACATTTGTTCAGCTCGTTGATCTGAGTCGATTGGTATATAACATTATGGGTGTCTGGGCCTTCTATAAAAAGTTTGTTTACGGAGTGAAATGATAGCCTTTTGGTACAACTTTGTTGTACGAGAAAGGCAAAACCTATAGAATTAGAAAATAATATTTGTTCTGTCCTGAATGCCATTGAAGCCGTTAAGCTAGATTTACATTTAATAAAATTATGTTTTTATCAGTCGTTGATCAATTAAAATCGTTAATATTAAGTCTGCCTAAAAATAAGCCTGTACTAAACCTTATTTTGTCGTCAGCCATCTGCAGTATTCGAAGCAAACATACCTGAGGGAATCAATTACTTAATCAACTAATATCTCAGCTCGTAATAATATAACATACCGTTTGTTGTGAACTGAGCTTGTTATTGAATTGAAACACACATCTCGCAACAAGCGTTTATCAGAACATGAGCACATTATGACACGAATCATATGTCTTGCATGCTGTTTGCTGTTTTGTAAAATTCTATGATTTTTTATTATAATCAAGGTTTGTTTCCTGGATATTTAGACAAAAGTAGAAACTAAGACTTTTAAAACCAAAATCATTATTGTCATTGTTACGGCAGTAACAATAATAGACAGTATCCGATTTCTTAACTCGTTTATTCAGGGACGGTTAAAAAATTCCTATAATGAAATTTACATCGGTTAGGTTATTTGATTATGCGGCATATTCTATACATACGTTTCATGAGTTCAAGTAAACTTAATTTCCCGTGACCTGAATTCGTGTATGGGACTTGCTAGGGGCACAGCGATGTATCTAGGGTACTTAAGCATTAGATATTAAGTACATTTTAGGTTTAAGTAGTTTACCTTTGTTGCTTAGAAAATTAATTAAGATTCCTGGATAAATATGGGTTTTGTAACCTCAATCCGAGCCTCGATCTCGGTAGAGAAAATCTAGAAATTAATTTAATAATTGGCACAATTCATAATTTCTACAGGGCTTCATATACCTGCCAATTCTAGTTGGTACAGATTAGTTGCACAAATTACGGTGTATTTAATAACTTAGAATAACAAATTATAAATGTTGAAGTTCACGTTGCGATTTCATGATGTGCACATTAGTTTGTGTTTACGATTGCTGACAATTCCCCTGACAGCGTTGTCATCTTTGGCGCAAGTTCTGAAGTCCAGGTAGACACTTCGCTGATAACACTGTGTAGGTGCTGTGACGTACCAAGTTTGTACTTAACATTCTCTGTATTTGCACCTACATCAAGTACCGCTAGATTAACTGCTGATCTTTGAAAAATCCCTCCAGAAGTCTGCACAGTTGCTTGTCGGACTTGACCATCCTTGGCGAGTAGCGTAGCTAACACTCTCCCCTTTGGCCAACAATTCCTCGGTTGCTTGGGATCGACGACGATGACTATATCACCAACCGAGATAGGTTTCACTGGTGCAAACCATTTGGTCCTCCGAGTGATAATCGGGAGATACTCACTAATCCAGCGCTTCCAGAAATAGTTGGCGAGAACTTGCGATGTCTTGAACGATTGCCTCAAAGCAGCTTCACTGGCATTGAATGGCACTAGAGGCTTGAGTCCGTTGGAGGATCCTACCAAAAAATGATTGGGAGTTAACGCTGGCGATGATTCATCCTCTATTGGCACATGTGTGAGTGGTCTGCTGTTCACTATGTTTTCAATTTCTATCAAGCTGTTCCTAAGAACTTCGTCTCTGGGTAAGCGAGTTGGCTGAATCTCGTATAGGACCTTTTTCACTGATTGTATCAGCCTTTCCCACGAGCCACCCATATGTGGTGTAGCTGGAGGATTGAACACCCACGACGTTGACGGTGTTGTGAACTCTCTCATAATAGACTCTTGGTTAATCGCCGCTAAAGATTTCTTTAACTCCTTTTCGGCACCGATGAAGTTAGTGCCTCTATCACTGATTATTTGCACAGGGACACCGCGACGCGCAAAGCAATTACGCATAGCCATAATGCACGAGTTTGTGTCAAGACTGTGAACTAACTCGATGTGTATGGCACGCACTGTAAGGCATGTCACTAGAACTCCCCAACGCTTTTCGATACGACGTCCGACTACCACTTGAAAGGGCCCGAAATAGTCAATTCCGACGTATGAGAAGGGCCGGATGAAAGCTGCTAAGCGTGCTTTGGGAAGGTTCCCCATCGCTGGTGGTGTTGGTTGCGCGCGGCGTACTTTACAACGCTGACACTCAGAACGGACCTTTTGCATTCCATACGAAGTTTGGGGATGTAGAATTTCTTGCGTGCCTCGTTGACAAAGTTTCGTGACATTGGTGATGGTACATTTCATGTATACTTTGGAGCACCAACTTTGTGAGTGGATGCCCTCGTGGTAATATAATTGGATATTTAGTATTGGTTCCGACATATTCACACGCATCGATGCGACCATGAATACGTAATATTTCATCGTCATCAATAGTAGGGCTAAGTTTGAATAGCCGATTACTTTTCAGGAGTGTTTGGTCACCTGTCCTAGGAGCTCTCAAAGGGCCATTTCATCAGCATACACGTCCTCTTGTGCGCGCTTATAGTGGAACAGCTCCGCTTTCAGAAGTTCTGTGCGCGTTAATGGGCCAACAGAAAGGGTTCACCAGAAATTTTGCGTTTTAGATTATGTAGGAACCTTGTCACTAAAGCGGTTACTCGTCTCAAATGATTCCAATTAGAATATGCTTCTGGTTGTAAGCAATCACGAAGAACTGGAACTGCTGAATGATGCATCATGCACCGTCGCAATTCTGATGCTGTCGTGTTTTTAGAGATGGTTCCAAGGGCCAGGCTATACTTGGTCTCCAAATGAACGATGGTCCTCTTGTCCATCTGCTTTCTGCATCGAACCTTGGTTGTCGTTTACACTTCGTGCCTTCGTCCGCTACGTTTTCTTTGGTTGGAACATACCTCCACTCCGCGATATCAGTGTGCTCCAAAATATCGCTCACACGATATGCAACAAATGTTGAGTATGCACGATGGTCTGAGCGCAACCAGCACAGTACATCTACAGCATCTGTCCAGAAATAACGGTGTGCGATACGAATGGAATGTCCTTCTTGGATGCTCTTAGCGAGGCGGGTGCCGATTACAGCCGCTTGAAGTTCTAGGCGCGGAATAGAGACAAATTTAAGCGGCGCAACCCTTGTTTTGGCACCTATTAACGCACACTCAATATAGTCAGCTTGTTCAACCCGTAGATAAGACACGGCACAATAACCGAGTTCGCTCGCATCCACAAATGTATGCAGTTCGATGTGCATTAGTTCGTATGATGGTTTCGAGATATAACAGCGAGGAATTCGTACAGACGCAGCTCGCGGAAGGTAGCTCAACCACAACTTCCATTTATGTAGGTGACAAGATTCAATCGGTTCGTCCCAGGTTACTCCTGATCGCCAAATTTCCTGTAGTAACAGTTTCAATGGCATGAGAAAATTCGCAATCAGACCGAGAGGGTCGTAGATAGACATGAGCATGCTGAGTATTTCTCGCTTAGTGGGGTGTTTTGTGCCAGATAACAGGTCCACATGGCGTTCTGTGCGAAGTTTGAACTGAAACTGATCTGCTTCAATGTTCCACCACATTCCCAATACTTTCTCTATGGCGGTTGCTTTGTTGAAGTCCAAACTTCTTTCGGGGGTGTCACTACCGTTCAGTGCCTGCATGACTGCTGGAGAGTTGGAGATCCAACCTCTCATGTTAAAACCCCCTTTTCGGTGAATGAAATGGACTTCCTTTGCCAGTTGTATAGCTTCCGCTTCAGAGTTAATGCTAACTAGCATGTCGTCCACATAGTGGTTTTTCCGAATAGCTCCGACTGCTGTAGGAAGTTCTTCCGAAAAACGATTTGCGTTTTCATTGATGACGAAATTTGCACTACTAGGCGAGCAAGTAGCGCCGAACGTCATGACGGTCATAATGTATTCATCCGGTTCACTTACATCCATATTGTTCTGGAACAAAAATCGTTGGCTTTGTTGATCCTCTTCACTTATCTTGACACGGTGGAACATTTCTTCGATGTCTCCGCATAGAGCGCTCACGAAATTTATGCAGTACGAATGGCAGAGGTTCCAGGTGGTCTGGACCCTTTAGGAGTACCGAGTTCAGCGACGTGCCAGCTACAGCAGCAGCGGCATCCCAAACTATACGAACTTTGCCCGGTTTATTCGGGTTGAAAACAGGAAAAATGGGAAGGTACCAAGTACGATTGCCACGTTGCCGTATTTCGTCAGACGAAAGTTTGCGGATATACCCTTTCTGCGCGTAATCGGCTATCTTCTTCTTCAGTATTTCACCTAAGGCTGGTTCACGTGTCATTCTTTTCAAGAGGCAATCGTGGCGTCTAAGTGCCATAGCTTTGTTGTTCGGTAATCGTATGTCGTCATATTTCCATAGTAGGCGCGTAGTGTATCGACCACATTCAAAGTGTGTATTAGAACGTAGGATCGCCATAGCACGCTCGTCTTCTACCGATAACAGTTCCTTTGTCGGTGCCGTAATGCCTACGTTGTCAAGGGCGAAATAATCTTTGACCGCGTCGTGCAGCGTATCTTCTCCGAAGTTTGAGTGCAAACATATGTGGAAGCTGTAGGGTGCGGTTACTGGTTTGGGATGATCATCTGAACAGGTTCCAAAGATAGTCCAGCCAAGACGTGTTCTAGTTGCGATAGGTTCGTTTTCTCTACCCTCACGGCTATCCAAAGCATGACCGAGCCGGATGTTGTTCATTCCAATAAGCAGTCGGGGACGAACATTGAAGTAAGATTCAACGGATAGCCCTCTGAGGTAACTATATCGTTTACGCAGTTTGTTTGCGTCGAGTGACTGTGTTGGTAGTTTCAGGTCCTTTACCGTAAATACATCAGGTAGTATGTACTTATGGGTTTTGTTACCTAATCCGGATACTTGGAGTGAAACTCGCTCGGTAGAGTTTTCAAAACGACAGTGATCGGCAGTCCAACGGATGCACAAAGGATGTTTTTCACCATGCAGGTTCAAATCAGCGGCTAAATCCTCTTCGAGTAATGTTATGTCGGATCCGCAGTCCACGAATGCGTAGGTATGTACTGTGTTTCCGTTGTGATGTAGAGCAATAGGAATATATTGAAACAACACCGATTTCTCGTTTAGCCTGTGAGTATTACAGTTTTGTTGGGTAAAGTTGATGTTGGTTGTTGGGTTTTCACCTACATAGGATTGTACAGGATTCCTAGCAGCGCCGTTGAATGCTTCGTTGCGTTCATTATGTAATAGACGATGATGCTTGTAGGTGCAGCCATTTTTGCCGCAGATGTCATTGCATCGACAAGGTCCTCGATGCGTTCCAAGGCAAGTTCTACAAAGCTTGTGTTCGCGTAGTGTAGTCCAACGATCGGAATGGTTCATATTTAGAAACTCTGGGCAAATTTCAGTAGCACTGCAAGATCGTTCACAAACGACACAGTTACCTCTCGGTCGTTGTGGCGATACATACCTTTGTTGGTTTTCGGTGTGGACGTTTAGAAATCCATCCTCTCTATGGCCACTTCGACGGGATCTTGCATCGTTACAAACAGACGTAGCAGGCGACATCGTGACTGTACTTGCTGCTTCTGCCATGGTATATAACCAATCGCTGAACTCTAAAAGTGATACTGTTCCA
This sequence comes from Armigeres subalbatus, assembly GCF_024139115.2. Classification (NCBI taxonomy): domain Eukaryota; kingdom Metazoa; phylum Arthropoda; class Insecta; order Diptera; family Culicidae; genus Armigeres; species Armigeres subalbatus. Next base: position 170,978,944 of record NC_085140.1, read on the forward strand.
AGCCGTACCCGGTGTGTCGCCCAATTCAGTTTAACCATTGTTGGCAATCGCTCCACTAGGCCTTGGAGTAGGGTGATGTTATATAGATGCTCCTCCAAGTTGCAAGCTTTCACGGTGGCAACCATGTTTCTCACTGCGAGGGCGAAGTCTATGAGCGTGCCGAGTCTGTCTGCTCTAGGCGCCGGAATTTTGTTGATCTTTTCGATAAGGCTGTGAACTATGATTTCCGGACGACCAAACAACATTCGTAACGTAGCAAGCGCGTGTTCCAAATTAGCCGGGTGTAATAACTGGCACTTGACTGCCTCCAGTGCTTTGCCGCGAAGACATCGTTGTAACCGGACCATGTTCTCTTCCGGCGTGTATCCGCATAGTTTGGTTGTATTTTCATATGTAGCGATAAATAGTGGCCATTCCTCTGGCTCGCCACTATAAACGGGTAACTCTTTTGACACTGCATGACGAGCAGCAATTTGGCTAGAATTCAGCAATGCTGTCTCGTTCGCTCCTCTTGTACCTTCAAGGAGATGGAGCTCGGGTGCGATGGATGGAACTGGTCGTAGTGGAGAGGAGTGGCATGGTGGATTGTAAAAACTGTCATCCGAGTGAGAGTGTGTAGGATGATTCGCGGTTCTGGAAGCTTCCATCATTAGCTGGTATTTTCGCATAAGATATTTTCGCTCAATGGCACGTTCTTCTTCGAGCATTTTTAGCTGCAAGTCTACTGATAACTGGAGAGGTTGTGATGTTTGAGCGGGTGCGACCGGTGGGGCCAATTTTCGAGGGCCGTCTAATTGCTCAGTCTCCTGAGGCTTCGAAGCTTTGGACGTTGCACCAGTAGATTTGGATGGCGGATTTAAGGCATCTGTTTTCGTGCATTTCAGACAAACCCAAGAATGGTTGGCGATATCGTCCGTCACTCCGACGCATTCGAAGTGGTACCATTCGTTACATCGGTCGCAGCTAACCATATGGCTATCGTCATCGGATTGACACAGCGGACAGTTATGTTCGGGTGGTGCAAGCGGTGCCATATTTCAGTCCCACTTTGATTTGCACGGGAAACGAATTTTTTAATTTGTTACGGCAGTAACAATAATAGACAGTATCCGATTTCTTAACTCGTTTATTCAGGGACGGTTAAAAAATTCCTATAATGAAATTTACATCGGTTAGGTTATTTGATTATGCGGCATATTCTATACATACGTTTCATGAGTTCAAGTAAACTTAATTTCCCGTGACCTGAATTCGTGTATGGGACTTGCTAGAGGCACAGCGATGTATCTAGGGTACTTAAGCATTAGATATTAAGTACATTTTAGGTTTAAGTAGTTTACCTTTGTTGCTTAGAAAATTAATTAAGATTCCTGGATAAATATGGGTTTTGTAACCTCAATCCGAGCCTCGATCTCGGTAGAGAAAATCTAGAAATTAATTTAATAATTGGCACAATTCATAATTTCTACAGGGCTTCATATACCTGCCAATTCTAGTTGGTACAGATTAATTGCACAAATTACGGTGTATTTAATAACTTAGAATAACAAATTATAAATGTTGAAGTTCACGTTGCGATTTCATGATGTGCACATTAGTTTGTGTTTACGATTGCTGACAATTCCCCTGACAGCGTTGTCATCTTTGGCGCAAGTTCTGAAGTCCAGGTAGACACTTCGCTGATAACACTGTGTAGGTGCTGTGACGTACCAAGTTTGTACTTAACAGTCATTATTATTATTCACTAAAATACGTTATCATAGTTTTTTTTGGTCGCTTATTATTCGTGCGCATCAGAAAAATTATGATTCAAATTGGTTGGACAGATTTCAAAGTAGTAGGACTGATTGTTCGAAGGAGAATTTTAATGATGGAAACAAGAAAGGCACTATCACCGTTGGGGGGAATTTGGCTTATGATAAATTAAAATATCTTAATTCTAGGGTTGGTTTTCGATTTCATGTTGTATTTGGTTCACCCTACTGAATATATCTGTGGAAGTCACATCATGGACTATGCGTTAAAATGATAAAAAAAAACAAAACATTGTGTAATACCAAAATAGAAGGACAAATCAAATTGTAGCAAAGAATGCGATTGAATGTGGTTCTTTACGAAACAGTATGGAACACAACATTGAAGTAACGACCCTATTTGTACTTAGTTTTTCTTTCTCCTACCACCCTATCATGAGTTTTTAATAAAAAGGTATGTTTTGTTTGCCAGCGTTTTCAAATTTTATGTTGCTCGTAGGGTATCTGTTCCATTATTAATAACATGCTCCTATATCAATAACATTCGCAAAACAGGCAATTTAGGCTCAATTTGTGTCGTGTTTTGTTGTTTTCCTGCGTGCTCACTGCTGAAAAAAATCACAAAAATGAGAAACAAAACAATTAGCGCACCAATTCTTTGTTTTCGAATGGTATTGATTTGGATACATGGTATGAATTCAAGGAGCAGTTTCCCTATATCTTCATATTTCATGAGTGTTATGTCCCGCATTTTTATTTTTTGATGTCCTTCCATAATCATTATCCCTATACGGTTAGTATAGACTATCTTACTGCCTTCCAAGGATCATCATGTGGATGTTTAGAAAAAATGTCTCTTGAACAAATATTTACAGAAATGCTATGTTCTGGAAATTTTTTATTGGTACAACATTCCGAAAAATTGAATTTTGCGAAATTGGCTAGTTTTCTAATTTTGTAGCTTTAAAAATTAGGCCGGAATTATGAAGTGATCACCACCTTGGTGTACGTGGTAGGAAATAACTGGCCAAATCATTTTTTTTTTTTGAAAACAGACAGCCAGACAAGTCGTAATCATATTCAGCTTAAATATTTATCGAGATTGTTCTTGAAAAGCCACACACCTTCTAACAACCATATTTCTGTATTCCCGTTTATAATGAATCAATCTGTTTCACCTTCCCCCGTTAAAATCTGGCCAAGCAGTAATTAGTTTGGGTCATCCACAAACATTCGGACGCAAGACGAATCGATTGGTGGGCTTGGATATTGCGTTGGCCCCTCGCGAGAGCCCGCTCACATGCAATGTCTGCTTTCGATGAACTGAAACGTCTAAGCCCGATCGAGTGAGTTGCTTTTGAAGAGTTTTGTTGAGCTTTTATTGGTCCAATTAGATACAGATCATTCGATTGAATTCGTAGTGATTTTCTCATTCCCATACCTATCAGCGACTTTCGGAATGGATTGGCACCGGATTAAGTTTGATTTGCAAAATTGAAGAAGCATCCGAATGGATCGGAAGTAAAATCCGTAGATATTAGCTTATTGTCATTTTATGTTGTTCGTTCATGTGGTAGTTCAAAATTTCAGATCATTTACAAAATTCGTGAAGTTTCAATCTAATGCAGCTTATAACGGTTTTCCGCTTGTTCCTTGCAGCGAACTGAAATCTCCCACGGTGCACGTGATTCGTGAGGTATACGAAGGCGAAAATGCACACGAAACGTTTGAGCAGGAGCTGGACAAGGCTCTGTATGCCAAAGCGGACTACATCATCATTGAGCCGTCGCGACTGGGCGAAGAAACTGGACGATGGATTGCAGTTGGAAATTGCCTACACAAAACAGCGTTCCTCAGCGGATTGGCATCGGTGGCGGCCGGTGAGTACAAATCTCAATATTTCTTTTTTTAGAATGTGCGCATTTACGGAAGGAACAACTACCTACAGTAAGTACAACGTAGCAAGGAAGAGGATGCAGCGCGTTGCTTGGCTAGACATGATTGTAGAGCCCTGAGTCTCTCGGGAAACGAATGACGGTGGTAGTACTTGCCGAATCGCTATCCATAGTGTAACGAATGCGTCTCGATAGTCTGTAGATATGGCGAAGAGAGCGTGTTGAGAGCATACACTCAGAACGTGTTCCACAGTACTGTGGGAATCGCATGTGGGACAAATCTTATAGAAAGGCAACCCATCCATACTATGGGAGAACCAGGTGTGTCCAGTCCAGCAATCGTGAAAAAAAATAAATGTGCTGCTTCTTAAGATTTTGGCGTCTGTTCAAGAACCGGTGTGTTGTTTACCTTGCGCAAGGTAACCCGTATTCATCAGAGCCCATTATGACTCCCATCAAGCATGAAAGTGTTTTTTTTATATCCATATCTTAATGTTGTGTAGTGGTGAGACGAGATCGGTGGTCTAGTGGCTACCGCTTCTGCTTTATAAGCAGGAGGTCGTGGGTTCAATTACAGGCTCGTCCCTTTCCTACTTTGTATCACTATCTCAGTTCTTTCTGTATTTCACGTTCTACTAAAACGATTCCTACTGTTATAACCTTCCACACAATCCCAAAACCTCCCGTGGCACCCATGAGAAGTCGTAGAGTTCTCTGCATCTTTCTTAAGTAGGTGTCCCACAAAACCATCCTTCCCCTTCCTCAGCATTCGCAAGGACGTGGCCATAATAATAATAATAATAAGGTTGAAGGCGAAACGTACAAGTTCCTAGGTTTCCTACTACTGAAAGGAATACGACGATCAAGAAAGAGCTGCAAGAAAAGTTCTTGCATCGTTTCAACGGTATTTTGAAGAGCCTCTTGTCCGCCGGCAACAAGGTGAAGGCGATAAACACGTTTGCTGTGTCCTTGTTGTTTGAGGCGTTAGAACGAGCAGTACGAGTGGCGTTCACTAAGCATCGCATGCGCCATCCAAAATCGTCCATTGAGAGAGTCACCCTGCCACGTACAGTAGGAGGAAGAGGCGTCACCGATATACAAACACTATGTGTTTCCCAGATCCAGCAGTTGCGAAGATACTTCGTGGAAAGTCAGAACCGCCACGAAATCTATCGCGCTGTGTGTGAAGCTGACCACGGATTCAGTGCCCTGCATCTGGCGCAGGAGGACTAACAGCTGAATTGCGACATCAAATCTGGCGACGAGATGATCGCATCGTGGAGGCAGAAGGAGTTGCATGGGACGCACCCCCATCAACTGGAGCTGGAATATATCGACAAAGCGGCGTCGAATACGTGGCTGGTGCGGGGTGAACTCTTCTCAGAAACAAAAGGATTCATGGTAGCCATCCAGGACCGGGTAATTGCGACGAAGAACTATCGGCACTATATATTGCACGAAAACGTGGAGGACCGCTGCAGGAAGTGCAATTCAGTAGGAGAGACGATCGAACATATTCGGTCGTAGCCAAGATTGTGCACCAAAAGCTTGCTTTAAAGCACAACTTGGTTCACCAGTTTGTCGCCTACTACCAATATGTGCCTGTCCCGGTTCTGGAAAATAGTTTCGTGAAGCTGTACTGGGATCGCGAGATCATACTTGCAACATCGGAACTTGCAACATCGTAAGAAGATTCCTGAACCACCATAACTAACATATCCGGTGCAAACGTTTATTATAGGATTTTAAGTCAACCGCCGAATGAGATCCACAGAGCCTAATCCCCTTTGGCATTCAGATTGGCCGGGGTAGGTGAAAATTCCCAGCACGCTTGCAGAGGAAGTGCCAAAACTCTATAATAAATATCTTAATGTTGTGTAGTGGTCTTCTTCTTCTATGGCTCAACATTCCAACTGGAACATGGCCTGCTTTTCAACATGTGTGTTCTATTCGCATTTCCACAGTTATAAATTGAAAGCTTTTCTATGTCCGCCAATGCATGGAGTATGTATCTTGTGTGGCAAGTACAATGGATACACCATGTCCTGGAAGACAAGAATGTATCTCAACATTCTGGACCGGACCAAGAATCGAACTCACCATCACCGGATTGGAAATCCTACGTCTTTGCACGCAAGGCTAATTGGAGATCCGGTGCAGTGGTACTTAGTTTGTATTTCTCGAAGCAGTGTGGCTGCAAGGGGGTCGGCTCTTGTGTGCAATGCCTCATAATTTTCTTCATGTAAATTATGTCCATTTTTTTCGAGCCTAATACTCCTTGTTCTGAAACAAGTGTTGCATTTGTGCTGGGAGTGCGTTATAGTTGCCGTGGGGGCAACCATACGCAAACTCCATGAGTCGGGATTTTTATTCGCATCAATTTAATTCTTCTGTCTCCGATGTTTCGGTGCATAGAACAAACTAGCACTGCGCACGATAACCCGGTGACGTATTATTCAGATTCTCGACGGAAGTTTTTTATAGTTTAAATTTAATTTTTAAGGAAAAAAAAACCTCACAAAATCCTCTAAACCGTTAAAATACGGCATTTCAGATCCATTTTGAAGTATTTTCTTTCACAAAACAAAATGCAATTGTTGTTCTTGTGATACTTTGTTCTGATTCAATGTATCGATATTGAATGCAAAAATATCGATATGACCGATATATTGAAAGCAAAATATCGATACAAAAATATCGGATATCGAAACAAAAATATCGATATTCCGATATATCGGAAGTATCGGAACGTCCCTAAGATGGGTTGTTCCGAAGGAAACAAGGCTGCGATAAATACGGTTGCAGTTCAGCTAGAGTAGACGTTTTCTTATGAAGCTTACCAAGTTCTTCTTTGAAAGCATACTTAACGATAATAGAATTATCTTAGCCACAAACGTGGACTATGATAATCGCGCGCGTTCTAATAATGTATCCGTATATAATTGGCCTTCAAAACATAATTTGGCAAATCGTACATAACTTTCGATAGGAAAAACAGACACTTGAGATTTTTGGACACAATGCACAATATAAGCTAAGCTTTTCATCGATGTATTAATATTCAAAATCGGTGGTTACCAACTAGGCGGAAACATAGTTTTTAAAAAGAAATGCAAGAAGGCGGCCCAATTCAATATGGCTGCTTCTATTTTATTATTGAACGTTTCAGCGAGAATCACTCAAATTAACACCGTAAAGCTTCCTGAGTTTCAACGAATCAAGGACCTATTCAACGTGATAGTGAAATGGAGATATTTTGTTACGCGCCCAAATGACGTGGTGCAGTGCCATCGCTGCCAAAAATTGTGTCTGCTGTGCAAACTGCAGTGGCAACCACACGGCTAACAGGAGTGGCTGAAAAGTCGAAAGTTACTCTGGTCCAATACGGTGTCACATCGAATACTATCCACTGCAGCAACCGAGAAAACAACCTACGCACAAGTTCTGGAAGGTCCTAGGGCACAGACCAGTGGACAGTCAACTTCCCAGCTGTTGACCATTTCTGAATTTTTATGCTTGGCGAAAGAAATGTCCCAGCGTCTGCAAAGTTGCAACAGCAAAAAACAATTTCTAGCTCTCCACGAGCTGGCAATCAAATTTGTGTATAATTCCTAATTCGTCTCCTCTACGTTTGGTTCACTGCAATGGTAGATCTATTTAAAACAAGCAACTAGAAGTTTTTGACTTTCTACAAAGCCACAATATAGATGTAATAGTAGTTACAGAAACCTGGCTATATCCCAGCATTTCATGCCTACACCTAAACTATTATTACATGCCGATGCCGACAGAGGAGGCGGCGTTCTTATAGCAATACGAAGAAAAATCGGATTCCAAGAACTGCGAACAAACACTAAAGTAATCGAAACAGTCGGTATTTCCTTTCCTTTTGGCGTGCACAAATTAAACATCATTGCTGCTTACTTCCCAGGTATCAGTCGAGGTTCTGACGGATCATCTTCCCGCAAGACACCTGAGCCTTCTCGAACCATAGTCATCGTTGGTGATTTTAAGGCCAAACATAATCACTGGAATTGCGCCACAAAAAATAAAGCCGGAAATCTCCTTTTGCAAGAAGCTACAAACTGTGGTTTTGCCGGATACTCCTATATGGGTGTCCCAGAAAGTATAAGCACGATTTTGATACGCTCCTTTTGATAATTGTGTAATTTTCAGATACATTTTAAATGGCGGGTGATCACTAAGCATCATTATTTTTTAAATTATAATCTGTCGTTCCGTGATTCATAAGTGCCATTTGGTTAAATTTTTATGGGAATACGAATCTTTTTCCTTGAAAAGTATAACATGTGAAATGAATAACATGTTGCATATGTCAGAATATGGGTCCATAAATTATACGATAATTTTTTATGTGGAAGATCGTTATGCAAGGTGATGATGATGATAAACCATGAGTAAAGTTCGGTTATAAAATGCTTCCACGGGACCATTTCAACATGATCCGTATTTGTAAAGTATTTACGATGTTGATGAGCAAGTTTATTTAGAAAAATTCTGTAAAAAGACAATGATTTTGTAAGCGAGCGGTTCTCAACTGGGGGTACCTTCCCTGACCCCAGGGGGTACCTAGCACAAAAAAGCGTAGAACAAAAATGTAGAACTAATTCAATAAAAACTTATTTTGTAAGCATTAGTAATTTTTAATTCTAAAACTTGGTATTCTTCATAATATGCATGGCGATCAGTAAATCAAAAACATTTGAATCCTGCTAGCACAGTGTATGAAGAGCTGTGGGACAAAACATCAAAAAGACAAAACGTCAAATGAACAAATTTAAAAAAACTTTAATATTATCTACTTGATCGAGACAAAATGTTGAATAAGATGTTCACGCTAACTTTCACCTACCCATGGAAATTTTACTCAATTTCCGCCAAAAGCAAAACAACTCAAACTATGAGTAATCCTGCTTTTGACGGAAATTGAGTAAAATTTCCATGGAAAGAAAAGAGATGGCAATACAATTTTACTCAGTCACTGAGTAGGTGAAAGTTAGGGGTCTACTACGAAAGGCCGAATCACGAATGGCCGAATTACAAAAGGCCGAAAGCAAAAAAGGCCGAATACACAAAAGGCCGAAACCACAAAAGGCCGAAATCACATAAGGCCGAAGCCACAAAAGGCCGAATGAAATCGGCAGACCAACAAAGTGGACCGGAGCTAGCGCGCGCTCGCTCCGGTCCACTTTGTTGGTCTGCCGATTTAATTCAAACCTCTTTTATTCAAATAATATAATTTAGAATATTCGGATTATTTTGTGATTTCTCAGTGAAGTCAGTTTCTCTTAAATTGGGAGAAAATGAAATACATTTAAAAACACCGCGTTACCGTAAGTTATACAGCTTTTAGTTAAAAGCATAATAATTTGAAATTTCGATTTTGTTTAGCTTCTGATGTCGCAATTAGATCATGAGTAGTGCGCATCATTAGCACAACCATGCGTCATGAAGCGCACAACTCCTACATTGATGCAAATCGGCAATTCGATTCTGCGAGCCATGAATCCGGTGGAAGTTAACTTGGGCTCTTGCATTAGATTTAGGAATTTAACTTTTCCCAATACTACTGATAATGATTACTACATCACCAAAGGAAGAAAAAAGAGAGCTCTTGGATTACTCCGTTACTTTAAAGTTTAATGTTCATCCTTTCATTACTGCAATGAAGATTGATCTATTATGGAATATAATAAGGATTCGAATTGACTCTGTAAACACCGTCATACAACTTCTTTCAATTGAAAGATTGAGCTTAGACGTTGAACTGAGTCAAATACCTCAACTGAATAAGATTGATTAGATCGCTGCTAGTAGTTGCAAAACACGTGGACAACTTTTTCTTAATGGGGCAGCATAATAAAAGTAAACGTAAATTTGGGAGTATTCTAAGTTCTCTTGGTTGAAAGAATAAAACTTTTGTAATGATTCGGCCTTTTGTGTTACTCGGCCTTTTGAGATTCGGCCTTTTGTATCATTCGGCCTTTCGTGGTTCGGCCTTTTGGGTTTTCGGCCTTCTGTGGTATGCAAGAACATGTTCGGCCTTTTGTGATTCGGCCTATTGTACTGATCCCAAAGTTAGAGTGTTGAGAATATGCTTCTGAGCTAAAATCTACAATCTAAAGATTTGAAAGTCTTCATTTAAGAGGCCTTTGTTCGTAAAGCTCAATACCTTCGTTGAAAGAGGCCTTCTTCTAAGTGGCTCGGAAGTCGCGTTTCGAAAAACTCCGCCTTCTCCCAATAGGCTCGGAAAAAAGCCTTCTCCCAATAGGCTCCGAAGCCTCCTTCCAATAGGCTCAGAAGCCTCCTTTCAAGAGGCTCGAAAGCTTCCTTTCAAGTAGCTCGGAAGCCTTCTTTCAAGCAAGAGGCTCGCAAGCCTCCTTTCAAGAGGCCCTGAAGCCTCCTTTCAAGAGGCCCTGAAGCCTCCTTTCAAGAGGCCCTGAAGCCTCCTTTCAAGAGGCCCTGAAGCCTCCTTTCAAGAGGCCCTGAAGCCTCCTTTCAAGAGGCCCTGAAGCCTCCTTTCAAGAGGCCCTGAAGCCTCCTTTCAGGAGGCCTTGAAGCCTCCTTTCAAGAGGCCCTGAAGCCTCCTTTCAAGAGGCCCTGAAGCCTCCTTTCAAGAGGCCCTGAAGCCTCCTTTCAAGAGGCCCTGAAGCCTCCTTTCAAGAGGCCCTGAAGCCTCCTTTCAAGTGGATCGGAAACCTCCTTTCAAGTGGATCGGAAACCTCCTTTCAAGTGGATCGGAAACCTCCTTTCAAGAGACGCAAAATTCCTCTTTCAACCGGGGGTCTGATGTCGTGGTTGTGTTTTCGTAGTATAGATGCAGGATCTTTTCTTCTGCTTTTCGTTTATGAAACTGTCAGTGTGGAGCGCACCTAACTCTTTCCTTCCCGTGATAACCCATTATGGCTGTCAGAGCGGAATTTCTAATGTTGGCTACGAAACAAGCTGTGGTGGAGGTCAGTCCCGTGCAGGGTTTGCAGAAATCGCTCTCGATAGATAACGAACAACGAATAAAGAGAGGCAAAAACCTCTTCGAATCATAACAAGCCATGAAAACAAAACTATCGCACTTGTATACAAGTTGAAAAAAAAACTGACCGAGGGGGTTTGATAAAACTCCTTTTTCTTGCTCATTTTTTGTTGGGGACCATATTTTTTTCGCACAGCTGTGTAAAACAAGTGTAAATGCATCATCAGAACTGGTGCCTCCCGCAACTGGGGCTTATTAAAAGAAATTTATTATGGGTTTTAGCCCCCCGAATCAGGTCATTATCGTAACAGCTACCGAAAAACGTCTCTCACGGTATGTTACCTATCGAGAGTGTATACAGACATGATAAGTGAGAGATTTTCTCATTCTCTTTTGGATTCAAACCCTGGTCCCGTGCTTTCAACCTACTCAGAGGCCTCCGTTTAAGAGGCTCGCCGGAAGCCTCTTTTCAACATGCATTTTCTGAAACCTCTTTTCAAGATGCTGGGAAATTTGTTTTCCAGACGCTCGGAGTTATTATTTTAAAAGGCTTGGAAGCATAGGGGAACGGTTCGGCACTTCATCTCATAGCTTCCATTTTCATCGCATCAATGAAAAGGTATTGGATTTGTTATCTATTTTTGTGATTTCTTTCAGCAGTGAGCACGCATGTTAGCAAAAAGAAGCGATAAGATTGGTGCTGTATTTCTCTGTTTTGCGATAAGATGAATATTTGTATGTTCAGTGAGACGGAAAACGGAACAGTTCCCCTATATCCCGTTAGTTTTCACATCCATTTTTCTTAAGAATTACGCTTATTTTAATTTGCAGCGGCAAAAAATAGAAGTACCTCAATAAATGCAAAAGTATGAAGAAAAAGGTTGAGAACCGCTGCTCCAATATGATGAAAATCGGCTTTCAGAGTGTATTCTCTATCTTATAGAAAGCAATTTATGTTGCGCAGAATATGTGTGTGTGTCCAAACTAACCCCCAGTAGTCTGGCAGTGATGTTATGGAAGAAAGCTGTCTGTTTTACAAAATTTTACAGTCATATTTAATCCGGAAGTTAGAGTGCAAGTGCTAGCTCTCTTGCAGCTCCATTGACCCGTTTCAGACAGCCTGGTATTTTATGACCAGTCCGAGGTCACTTTTGCTTACAATAAGCTCCGCCTGTTTATGCTACTATTATTAAATTATTAATGGACCCATAAACAAACTTCCGGATTCTTCAACCTACACCTTAAAATTCGCTACAATGGAATAGTGGTAAATCCATATTGAAACAATCTCACCAGATTTATCCACTTTTGTAGAACTGCGCATCCACGGTGAACAATTAGCTGGAAATAATCTTGTTGGGAGGAGCTCCGGATCTGTTCTCCACACTCGATCCGTGTTGCGCCTGCGGCCTGTGGCTCCTGATTTCACATGCGGCGATTTCATAACAGGAATTATCACACAAAAATTTCAATTAAAGCAGCATACCATAATCACTAACGCACATTCTTAAAATCTATTCTATATTTATAATAACTTGAACTATCGTTAAACATCACGCGTATACCAATTGGTTTTTATAATAAATTTCTGAGAGCCTCCATCATGCAAAATAGAAAAAAAAATTCAAAATTTATGTTACGCAGAATATGGCACAAAATTTACTTTCTGTTCTTAATTGTACACGCGGAATGCATAGGTACGATAAGCCTGACTTGTCAACCCAAATTGGACGTAGCCACTGTTTTGGCAAGGAAACAAGAATACAGTCGACTCTCTACATCTCGATGTTCTATATCTCGATATCTCTCCCTATGTCGATGGTTTTCTTAGTCCCTTCAATCTACGTACATTTGGGCGTTCTGAATCTCGATAACCTCCTTATCTCGATATCTCTCTATCTCGATGTGTTCTGATCATATTTGGGTCAGGATTCACTCTTCTTATGTCGATATGTTCAAATGTGTAGGCTACTAGACCATCTTTGAACAATAACTAAACATATCAACAACAGGAAACGACATTTGTTTTGTTGTCGTTTTTCATAGCAACAAACTTTTTTGGATCTAGTACCCATTGCAATTTTCCTTCCATTCCTCGATCTCTCCCTATCTTGATGGTCCCTTCAATATCTATATCTACTAGCTCGAATAATTTTCCCTGGTAAATCGATATAATTCCCCACTCGGAGATTTCCTAGGTCAGACTGGCATTCCGACATTTGAGAAAATAGCACTTCGGGCAATATTAGCTTTTATGTACTTATGGACTGGTCTTATTATTCGCGTTGGATATAAATATCCGATTTGACGGAATAATAATTGCCTTTTCATCAATGGCGAACTTTAGTAAACAAGGCAAAACAGTGACTTGACCATTGGCATGAGCACAATAGCTGATCTGGAAAGTTTTTTTTATTCATATGTTTATTTGGTAGGCACTCTGTGTTCTTAACCGCTACTGTGACGAGATCTTCTGTGGTCCTCTGCTGTACAGAATCCACACAGAATCTATTTTTAGATAACCATTACTCGTTGTCGTTCCCAGTTCATTTTGTTGTGAGTCCATTGTGTCCGTTTGTCCATGTCGTGTATCCAATGATCGTTGCATCGTTCGGTTGCCATCTAATCCGGGTAACGTTGGAGGAATGCCTCCGAGAAGAACAAGTTGTCAGTCGTCAGCAGGCAGCCGTTACGGTAAGGCGCGTACCCCAAACGCCACCGTATGGGTGGCGGATCCGGCGTCTGACGAGAGTTTGGTGGAGGGGCTAGGAATCGAACCCATAACCATTCGCTTATAAGGCGAACGTGTAGCCAACTACGCTACGAGACCCCCCAATCTGGGAAGTTGTCTAACGTAAAAAATGGATCGTCGAAAGCAACTTGTGGCGACGGCGAGCAATCGGACAATGGACTTGAAAAATGAATAAGATCTTTGTGCACATACGTCATGCACACATACACACAGGAATCATCTCAATTCATCGCAGCTGAGTCGAATGGGTTTAGGTGGGTTTAGTTCGTTTTGGAGCGGACATTTTTTAGTATACTTGGCGTACAAGAACGGTAAAACGTTGTAGTCAGATAGACTTTAGGAAACATACATGATACTAAAAACGTGCAAACTGAGTTTTTATTATTCTGCGCAGAATTAGGAACATTGTGCGCAAAATATGGAACATTTTAAAATATGTGCCCAGAATTAGGAACCATATGGCAATTTACAAATCGATTAATGATATATTCTTAGTCAATTTAATTAAAATTTTCATGACTCATAGTCTTCCGTGGATTATAGTTACACAACTACTACATAAATTTATTCATAAATCATTATGGTTTCTCGATATCAACGATTTTTTTCGAAATTTATATTGTATTGTACCTCCACGCTAAATAATAATAAAATTTCTTGTTTATTTTTTGGTTTCCTCACATAACTAATAGTATGAAATAATTTTGCAATTAGAGGGAAGACAGCCAAGGGCTGAAAGCCTCTCAAATAAGGGCAATAATAATAATAACTTTGCAATCGGACATCCTCTACCCTATTTTTCATCATTTTCAGGACTGATTTGGCGCGACAGGTTAGCATTCTGTGCACCCCTATGTGCAGTGTCGGTGTTTTGTACTGGGTTGTACACAATATCCTGGTCCTGCGATCCCTGTGTTCAATATCAAGTAAGTAAGAAAATGTAGTTTCCAACGACAGTTAGCATCATTTCTTCCATTTCTATTTCTCCTCAGGTAGAAAAAAATCCTAAAAGTTTGTCCAAAATTCCCAACGTGAACGACTTCTCGTCGCCAATAGTGTTAGTTTTTACCAGCAATAAATGCTCCAAATATAGCCACAGGGTGGTGACACTGCTGGCAGCTTCATACTGCGCCTGGCGTGTCTACCAGCTGTTCAAGTGAATCTGCGAGGTTTGTATTTAACGGAAGGCGTTTTTCTGGGATTGGTATTATACCGATAGGGTACCGTTTCGCCAAGGCTTAAAACCTTGTGTATCGAAATTTGTTTGAATTTATTAGGGAACCGGTTTTTATTTCTTAGAATTGCATGAGGAGGAGAATGATTTGCATAGCTTTCTCAACTGAATAGGATTAAACCATCGTTTTTAGGTACCTGCAGTAAGCGCAGCAAGGAAGGTAAAAGTGTCCGTATTTTAAAAACTATAGATTCATATGACAGGCCATCGCACTATGAACCGTGACCTAATAGAAGGTATCGGTTTTCAGTGCAAACGTTAGGAAAAAGTCAAACTTTTTAAATCCCAGCTACAAGCTTTCTTAATTTAATCATGTTAAAAAAGTCGACTTTTTTTGCTTTATGTATCAATATAAACGAATTCTCTGCGGTCAGTTATTACCAAAGAGTGCACTCACTTTTACACTAATTACTACGAAGGGAAAGACATATAGCAAGATTATACCATGGCTGATGAGTCAATTTTTCATTGAAGGCAAAAGTTTAGAAAGTATTTTTTTTTGTTTTTGGTTTGAAGAAATCTCAATTAACCTATGTGGGAAACGAAGTACGGAACTGTGATCAAACGCCAGTCAGCGTGCGGGAAAAGACATTGATTCGAATCGTAGGCCACTTGTTGTGAGAATAGCTGCATTCGGTGCGAAATACTTCGGTGAGCAAACGGAAGGTTCTGCTGTATTTTATTTGAATCCTCCCGTTTCACCCTCCTTTCCACATCGGGTCTGCTTTTCTCCTGACGACTGCCTGTACAATTAAGCTGATATCATATTGATGTCGATTGTGATTGGGCCTAGCTCGTTCATTGCTAAATTATTTCATTAGCTACTCAGTATGATGACGAAACCATCTGGAAAGCAGATTGTTGACAATCAAGCTATCTTGTTTGTGCGAAAATCGTATCGTTTTGTTTACGTTATAGATAAAAGTATAAATCACTGCGATTCGTTTCGTTCAACACTGAACACTACAGATCAGGTCAAACGTGATATTAAAAGTGGAAGAACAGGATGTTATCAATTATCATTTCTTCCTGCATGCGGAGAGTAAGACATATATCTACTAAAGTAAAGAGTGAACCAATGCATTTAAGTCAAGAGATGTGGACATTAAGCCAGGATGGAAGAAGTTGGTCGTAATACTTAGCTGCACAACTGTTCTAAGAGGAAGTAGGTTTCGATTCTAATTTTGCTCAAATTTTAGTGCTTTTGGTTTATTATTTGGATTCCTATCCGAATTATATTGTAAAGATCAATCATATTTTATTACAGTTATTCGCTTAGAACCCATGTGAGAAAATGAGAAATCCATAAAGTGTAGTATTATGTATTACAATATACGAACTACGAAGGCATGTTGAACCATAACTCAATAAAATTGTGTAAAAATTAAAAAAAATAAAGCCAGAATAATCATGTTAGAAGATAAATAAAGAAAAGTCTAGTTTTGCAATAAAAATTTTGAATTTATTGGAGAGAAAATTCTATACACGACGCACTAGAGTTTAATAAACAAAAACTGAATATGTAATTTAATAGGCTATGCCAGATACTATGCTGACCCATAATCAGACCAGAGAAAGAAGCTAAGCGGATCGGAATAGTCATCGTCGAAACGGAGTACTGCCGAATTTGTATCGGTGGTGACGAAATTAGGGTAGTCGAAGTGTCGATACCTGCAGGGGAATTCGAAGTCGCATCATGGTAGTGAATCGTATACTTTTTTGTACCTATGTACTAAAGAACACGAGACCTGGACTATGCTTGTGAAAGACCAACAAAGTCGTTGAAAGAAACGTCTTTCGGTACAAAAACGAGACGGATAAATCATGAGCTGGTGGAGGAATCATCCATCGTTCATACCACTAAAAACCGACCGAGCATCCAAGGAACTGTGATATATGTTGTACAAAACTATGATATTTAGTTTTCAAATTTAATTTTACTATCACTACGAACTGTTGCAGTAAATTGTGTTTCACTATTCTAAGTTCTACAATTGTTTCCTCCATCACTATAATACTTTTAATTCCGAGAGTCTGTAACATCTGCATACATTCATCGTTTGAGTTTGCTTTTGCCAATTTGTTCGATTAAATATCCTCTAATTACCATTACATACAACATTCCATTTAGTTCTGACTCTACGACTTCCTTATACATGCTCAAAGAATAAAGATATTTGTTTGGTAAATGGCTATTAAAATTCCTTCTTTACGATTCATCGCATTTAATTCTCTTCTAGTACGCAAACGTGAACAGTAAACCGTGTGGGAAGATTTGGCTAGTTTTAAGATAACGTCAGAGCGTGGAACATACGGACGCCTTATTTGTCGCTACTGATCGGAAAGTTTTTGGAGAACAAACAATGCTTAAATTGGATTAGCTTCTGAATAAAGCAGACGCACTTCATTCATTAGGCAATTTTCAACGGACAATAGAATAGGGAGATTAAGAAAAATAGAGACTTTCATATCCATTCTATCATTTAGACTCTTAACATTTCAAGCAGACAACTGGCTAACATTATTTCCTCTGTAAAATCCCTCGTTTGCAGTACCTTTTAGAACTTTTCGTTATTCAATTGCTTGCTGAGGTCGTGAACCTACCGACTTGTATTCTTACTAAGCCAAAACCCTGAATCATGTTTTATGTATCTATCGCACTTAAATGCTTTTATGGTAAATGACATTTTTTTGTTTAAAGGTGAACTGTATTTATGATTTTGCTCTACTTACTAATGTACGGTTGGTAGGATTCGAATATTTTGATTAATGTTTCTTCTTCATGGGTTATTCTTTTGAACATTTACTTTTATCTGCTATCATATGTGAATATACTGTGGTCTATCATTGTAACTGGGTTTTTGCTTTCGTACGGTGTTAGAGATGTGGATCATTAATATTGTGACTGAATGAACAGTTATACTTTGATTTTGGTAGGTTTTGATTTTAGTCGGTTTGAAAATATCCTTCATAAAGAGTTTACTTATATTTATCTCTAATGGATCCATTCTACAAGTAAAACTATTTTTATGAATGATGAATACGCTTTTCTTTCTTTTTCGTATGAAATTGGTGTTTCAAATTTCTTTTATTCCCAATTGTTTTCAAATTGTGGCTATTGTTAATTCCATGCATACAATCCGCCAAATGTGTTATAAATTATTCAACTAATAATTTCAATATGTTGCCTGATAATTGACTGTAGCAGATTTTTCATCCATCCAAACTTTACACAGAACTGGTAGCTTTTCAAAAGAATTTCACACGGATTGTATACGCCTAGCGAAAGATTATTATTCAGATCTGTGAAGAGCAAGCATGCGATCTGTATGAGTTGTTCCACCTCTCAACGGATTCATCATTTTTGCGCAGCAATTCAATACGATATCCGGGTGTCCCTTTGCAATGATTTTAAGCCTAATGAGTGGCATTGAGCGCCATATAGATGTAAAACAGTGGATGTTAACTTAGTTACACTTCCCTAGGAAGGGTCGTTTGTCCGAAGACCACTAGACTAAAAGTTTTTTGGCCGAATACCTATGCCATTTGGCCGAATAAACTATCAGCACGAAAAACATTTGGGCGAAATGGATATACGGCAGAAACTGTCGTTTGTCTGAAAAGATCATTTGGCCGAAATGATCGTTTCATCGAAATGATCGTATTGTTGGAAGGGCCTTTTCTCCGAACGAGTCATATGGCCGAAAATGTCGTTTACCGAAATGGGCGTTTGGCAGAAATGGTTTTTTGGGCAACAATGTTATTTCGGCCGAAGGCCAAAGCGACATACTGCCAAAAAGGACATATGGCTGAACTGATCATTTGGCTAACAAAAACAAGGCTAACTGGAGACCCTGGGTATTTATAATACTTTATTTGTCTTGAACCATACTTGTAATACATACGTTCAGTTATCAAGAAAACGTCATAACGAAAGGTTTTGCTTGTCTTGTTTATTCTCCACGCTTTTTGAGGTCCTGTTTGCTTTGCGGTAGTTTACCCTTTCCTTCCCACGACTTTTTTCAAAGAATTCAATAGGAATGAATCACTTGAGAAAAATGCTAGAACAAAAATTATTTGGCATAGCTAAAATTTGTCCTCGATTTGTTGTCGGATGCCCAAGATGGGTCGACGGATGGTAAAACTCGCTGGATTGCCGATGGTTCGGCCGCCGGATAACGGATTGCGTCCCGAGCAGCACAAGTGAGAGAAAAATGGTCGCAGCAACTTGGTTGTGACTGAATCCGGTCATATATGAGTAACAATAACCTATGTGGTACTTGTATGCTGCTAGGGGTTGTACTCGGTAGTTATGACCGACGGGTAACACTCACACGATTTGTCGGCGGAGGCCCAAAAAGTGGTCGACGGATGGCGGAACTCGTCGATTTGCCGACGGATGGATCGGCCGACGGCCGGTTGGAATGGCTGACGGATGATGCTATCTTTACACGGCTTGTGGACGGTTGTCCAAAATGGCGGAGCTCTCGTATTGCCGATGGATGGTTTGGCCTACTGATGGCGTGATTCGGCAGAATAGCCGACAGATGGCGCGATGCGTGGACTTGCCAACGGTCGGCAGAACTCGTCCAATTCAGCCCAAAGCAACCGGTTTCGGAAGGAGTGCACGCTCTCCAGCCAACAAAACTTTCAACAAATTAACTTTTCGGAGGGAAATTTTTATAGAACTATTTAATTTGACTGCCGAAACCAAGAGAGCACCGCTTCACAAGAGAGCACCGCTTCCCGCTAATCGCTCCCCTCATTTCGGCCATCGTCCACATTCCCATCCGTTTCGCAGTTAGCAGGCAGTTTGGCAGTTAGCAAGCATTTGGAAATCGCAGTCAAATCAAAATTATTATCACACAGATATTTGTTTATTTATGTTACAGTAAACCTCATTGCAGTAGGAGCAATTCCTAGTGCATGGACGTTTATTAGCGGTTGCACATGTCATATGACCAACGACCGTGCTCTTTTCAATGAATTGGAAAGGGAAGTGGTCATCGAAGTTACACTGGCTGATGGTACCACAATTAAGGCTCCCCAAGACCTAAGGGATTTCATCGCCGCGACGGCGACAACTAGTCGCCGCGATTATATCGTTGGGTCGCTGCAAGCAATGTTCTATTTATGCTTCCATGCCAACGGCGACAGAATCACTGTCGCCAGGCGATAGAATCGCGTCGCGACTGTCGCGTCGCGTGTGTTTGGGGGAACTTTTACATTAATATACGCAATCGAATTGCGATCAGGTTGGAGAATGTTCTACAGGTGCGGATTTAGCGGATTTGCAGTGGTGTTCAAAGTGGATTGCTGTGAGATTTTAGCGAATAAAGGAGATGTGATAGCGGTAAGAGAAACGGTTGACAGCCAGTACAAACTCAGAGCAGTGCAGAGGAGGCTTGGCTTCCGAGATGCAACTGTCATGAGTGTCATTAAAATGAAAGATTCAGCCAGGAGAACCTTCCAAAATCTAAGGGTGTTTGCAGAATTCTGTCGTAATAACGACATGACATGGTGATTGAAGGATCACTCTTTTGTTATCGACCAGATCACTAAGTTTAATGTGACCAGTGTGCCGTGAAACACGGGACGCCTATCCGGATTGCGTTACTGGCATGAAAATGAATCTTCCAAAAGTGCACTCCGCATACATTTCGGCCAAAAAAAATGGAAAAATATTTGTAAGGCTGTATGAATTGTAATAAATTTGAAAAAAGAAGTTGAACAACGCAGAGTCCCCCGAAACGCGGGACGTCTGGTCACATTAACTAAGTTACATGAGTCCCTCGTGATGGACAGATTGAAAACCGAATCGTCCACATCTGCATCAGTCGAAAATGGAGACGGAGCCTTCTTGATGTCCGGAATAAGCGCATCCGATTGGGCATTGATCGGAGTCAATGGCGGGGGAGAGAGGCGAGGGCGAGCGAGGAGGCGATTAAACACACGCTGGCTAGATGATCCAGCTGTGAAGAGATTGTTCGTTAAAGATCTTGAACAACGGATGTTCCGGAAGGTGGCAGCGTAGAAGAGCAGTGTGGCCGTTCAGAATGCATTTACCGAAACAAGGTGAGCTACGCTTGCACTCAGTAGAAAGAGTGGATTACAGACGCAACCTGGCGGAAGATTGAGAAACTAAGAGACGCTAACCCAACAAACATCAACATGTTTGTTGATAGACCGGCAACTACTAGGCCAGCCAAATGTCATATACATTGTATTAACGATTGACAAAACTCATAACTCAGCAATTTCACCCAAAGCGTTCGGATCAAATTACTTATTTCAATGCTTGTGCAGCTTGTGCAGAGCAAGCACATCGACTCTCCCATGCTCAATAAATTATATTTGTCGCACGGATCAATACCCTCACGTTTAACCAGTGTAAGCAAAATTAAACCACCTTGTATATGTGCAATGACACGAAAATGTAGCAACACATAACTTGTAATATAAAACACATTTGGACTCTGAAATAAACTCTCTGTTCGTATTTAGCGTTCTTCGGAAGCACATCGTTTTCTGATTAGTGATCCTCTCCTGCCCGGATTATGGGTTAGGACACTGTTTTTAAAAGAAACTCCCTTTAGGGTCAAGTGCAAGGGATTGCACATCATAAAAATCGTGCCACGAACCTGCCAAATTAAGATGAGGCATGATACAAATACGAGTCACATCAACGGTATCCGGCTCTACAGAAAAAAGGTAAACGCCTATGTTCAGGCGGGACAAGTGAACGTGGTTGGACTGCTTTTGCCGACGAAGGTGAGAACGCCGCAACCACTGGCGATTTTTGCCTCCTCTACGTTGGAGCAAGAATGAATCCGAGGATGTCAGTAAAACACGATAACTACCCACTGATCAGCAACTGGTTCGAGCAACTTATTTTAGTTCCATCAACCATTAAAAGAGCCGCCATATGAGCCGCCAAAGGTGTACAGGTGCAGGATATCGAAGCAACCATCCGTGAAGCATGAAGTACAAGGCAGAATGCATATCAGCAGAGATGCTTAAAGCTGACTCAAGGCTGACACAAAGCTATCTGCGCAAATTTAATCAGCATCGCGGCTTTCCCGGCAGACTGGATGCTGGTCGTCTTAGTTAAAGTCGCCAAAAAAATGGATTCTACCAGTATGTGACAATTAGTGGGCATCAAGTTACTGTGCATTGTTCTCAATGTTCTGTGCAAAGTCATCATTGATCGAATATATGAGAAAAAAGACTCAATTACTCAGCAAGCAGGATTCCGTCCATGGAAGATCATGTTTGGTCCATATTGTTCATCCTGGAACAGGTCATGGTAGGTGCGATTGTCCGTGTAATAATCTGTGGGAACCTAAACTGCCGCTAACCGCAAGTCGAGTACATCTGTATATAGAGGCCCATATACAGATGTGCTCGACTTGCGGTTAGCGGCAGTAAACGACTTCCATTTAGTTGATGATGTTGCGCTACTAGCGGCGCTCTGATATGTCGATCGCTCATCTATCTTGTGGGGTTTGAATAAGTTACTTTCAGCCTGTGATTACACCCAACCAGCGCACGGCAGATTTTAATACAGTTCTGTATAAGAACCTTACAGAAACTGTATAATAATTGGGCATATGCAATTTAGGAAGATTTTAATACAATTATTGTATTAAAATATTACAGATTTGTATTATTTTAATACAATATTTGTATAAAAAGCTTACAGAATTGTATATGCCCAGATGTTATACAATAATTGTCAGATTTGTTTTTTGGGTGTATACATTAACACCTTAGCGTGTCAATTGGTGATCAGCAAGCCATGACTCGACCTCTTCTTGTCAGACCTCCGTGGCGTGCACACTCACCGACGGAGAGCTCCTATCATCGCATTTCGTTCCGGCCAATTGGGGCCACACATTTTGGCGAACCTGCCAGGTTATTTTTTGGATCCTGACGCTGATTTCAATAGGTGAGTTGCATTCAAGGGGCTAATGTGCTAATTAGTAAAATATTGGATGGTTTAAAAAAAAAAAACACACACAAAGCAATGTGGTTTGTATTACCACAAAGGTGATTTGGAAAATCACAAAGCGCGTCGGGACGACCGCTAGCAAATGGATTGTGGTTTCGTAAATCACAAAGCGCATCTGGAAGACCGCTGGAAAACGGATTGTGGTTTGGAAAATCACAAAGCGTGTCGGGACGACCGCTTGAAAACGGATTGTGGTTTGGAAAATGGTGGTTTGGCGTCGGGATGACGGCTGAAAAATGGATTGTAGTTGGGAAAATCAAAAAGCGCGTCTGGAAGACCGCTTGACAACGGATTGTTGTTTGGTAAATCACAAAGCGCGTCGGGAAGACCGCTAGAAAACGGATTGTGGTTTGGAAAATCACAAAGCGCGTCGAAAAGACTGTTAAAAAAACGGATTGTGGCTTGGAAAATCACAGAGCGCGTCTGGATGATGTTGCGCTACTAGCGGCGCTCTGATATGTCGATCGCTCATCTATCTTGTGGGGTTTGAATAAGTTACTTTCAGCCTGTGATTACACCCAACCAGCGCACGGCAGATTTTAATACAGTTCTGTATAAGAACCTTACAGAAACTGTATAATAATTGGGCATATGCAATTTAGGAAGATTTTAATACAATTATTGTATTAAAATATTACAGATTTGTATTATTTTAATACAATATTTGTATAAAAAGCTTACAGAATTGTATATGCCCAGATGTTATACAATAATTGTCAGATTTGTTTTTTGGGTGTATACATTAACACCTTAGCGTGTCAATTGGTGATCAGCAAGCCATGACTCGACCTCTTCTTGTCAGACCTCCGTGGCGTGCACACTCACCGACGGAGAGCTCCTATCATCGCATTTCGTTCCGGCCAATTGGGGCCACACATTTTGGCGAACCTGCCAGGTTATTTTTTGGATCCTAACGCTGATTTCAATAGGTGAGTTGCATTCAAGGGGCTAATGTGCTAATTAGTAAAATATTGGATGGTTAAAAAAAAAAAACACACAAAGCAATGTGGTTTGTATTACCACAAAGGTGATTTGGAAAATCACAAAGCGCGTCGGGACGACCGCTAGCAAATGGATTGTGGTTTCGTAAATCACAAAGCGCATCTGGAAGACCGCTGGAAAACGGATTGTGGTTTGGAAAATCACAAAGCGTGTCGGGACGACCGCTTGAAAACGGATTGTGGTTTGGAAAATGGTGGTTTGGCGTCGGGATGACGGCTGAAAAATGGATTGTAGTTGGGAAAATCAAAAAGCGCGTCTGGAAGACCGCTTGACAACGGATTGTTGTTTGGTAAATCACAAAGCGCGTCGGGAAGACCGCTAGAAAACGGATTGTGGTTTGGAAAATCACAAAGCGCGTCGAAAAGACTGTTAAAAAAACGGATTGTGGCTTGGAAAATCACAGAGCGCGTCTGGAAGTCCGCTGGAAAATTGATTGTAGCGATTTTGAAAGACTGCTGGAAAATGATTTGGTGTGCGGAAATTCACAAAGCGCGTTTTGAAGACCGCTGAAAATTGATTGTGATTTGGAATACAAGAGGCGTCTGGGAGAATCCCAAGGTGAGTGCTGATTTAGGTTAAAATAAATTTAGTTTGATAGTTATACACTTGACGGCTTTAGTGTACATGAGACTACCAGTTAAAACAAGTTTATTTTGGAGTTCAGTTTTCAAAGAAATAAATCGTTTTCTCAAATGCAACATAGTCAATATTCATCTTCGTCTCGCGCATACAATTAAATTAGAAGAAAATCATTGCATCCTATGCAAGAGGATTATTTTTGCCTTTTTTATGAGAGAAGAAGGGGAATGTGGGGTTTGAGTTAGTTTCTTCCAGCGTGTGATTATACATGAACACCTCAGCGTGTCAATTGGTGATCAGCAAGCCATGACTCGACCTCTTCTTGTCAGATCTCCGTGGCGTGCACACTCACCGACGGAGAGCTCCTATCATCGCATTTCGTTCCAGCCAATTTGGGTCACACATATCTTATTCTTATTAATATTATCATTACATCCCCCAGTTGTACATGCC
This sequence comes from Armigeres subalbatus, assembly GCF_024139115.2. Lineage (NCBI taxonomy): Eukaryota > Metazoa > Arthropoda > Insecta > Diptera > Culicidae > Armigeres > Armigeres subalbatus. The sequence continues at coordinate 171,003,615 of NC_085140.1, forward strand.
GCCTCGAAGCTTCATTAAGCACTTCCACATTTGTAAACTACGAGGTTTTTAAGTCAAGTTACCATTTTTGCATTTGTAAATATATCATGATGATCGGGAATCGGCTGAAGCGAGGAGCTGCCCAGGATGAAGATCTTTTACATTACGCCTATGAACCCCGTAAAGGACGGGACACATGAGACAGTAAAAGATGTTGTGGATTTGTGTTACACCTTTTTCAAGTGACAATATTCAGGAAAATGTACTTGTGCAAAATAGGAAACAAGTAATTTAACAACTGACCATTTGTTTTCAGAATTTCCCCTTCACATGCACTATTAAGTGAATATCCATTATCATTTATTTAGTTTACATCTTACTAAACAGAGGCCGCATCTCTCCATCCTAGAAGGCGCCCCACGTCTGCCGAGCCGTTCTGTACCTGGTCAGCTCAACTCGCTCGCAGCGCTCCACGCCATCTTATATCTGCCGGATGAAAAGCGAACACCATATTTACGGGATTGTTGTCCGGCATTCTTGGAACATGCCCTGCCCATCGTACCCTTTCGGGTTTAGCTACCTTCTGGATGCTTGATTCGCTGTAGAGCTGAGCGAGCTCGTGGTTCATCCTTCGACGCCACCCACCGTCTTCTTGCGCACTGTCAAAGATGGTCCTAAGCACCCATCTCTCGAATACTCCGAGTTCTTGCAAGTCCTCCTCGAACATTGTCCAAGTTTCATGTCCGTAGAGGACTATCGGTCTTATGAGCGTTTTGTACATTTGGTGCGGGTGTGAATCTTTTTAGATCGCAGTTCCTTCAGGAGCCCGTATTTCACGACAACCATTATTATCGACCGTTAGCAAAGGATCCAAGGTAGACGAATTCATAGACCACCTCGAAAGTATCCCCGTCTATCGTAACACTGCTTCCCAGACGGGACTTGTCAGTCGCGCTCGGTTCTGCCCACTAGCATGTATTTTGTTTTCGATGCATTCACCACTAGTCCAACTTTTGTTGCTTCACGTTTCAGGCGGGTGTACAGTTCTGCCACCTTTGGAAATGTTCGGCCGACAGTGTCCAAGTCATCCACGAAACAAATAAATTGACTGGATATGTTGAAAATCGTACCCTGGCTGTTACATCCGGCTCACCGCATTTCTAGCGCAATGTTGAACAACAGCCCCAAAGTCTGTCACATTGTCTTAGTCCTTGGCGCGATTCGAACGAACTGGAGTGTTCGCCAGAAATCTTTACACAGTTTTGCACAGCATCCACCCTTGCTTTGATTAGATCAGGGAAGATGTTCTCGTCCATAATTTTCCAAAGCTCTACGCGGTCAATACTGTCGTATGCCGCTTTAAAAGCGATAAATAAGTGATGCGTTGGGATCTGGTATTCACGGGATTTTTGGACGATGCACAGTAAAGATCTGGTTCATTGCCGAGCGATAACTTCCCACGAACTCATTCACTTTTGGTAACAGATGACAGAAGATGATCTGGGATATCACTTTGTTCTTGAGAACGGTACAACTGTTCCATCTCCTCGCCCTCCACTTCTTCCAGGCGGCGTTTCTTTTCCTGGAAAAGCCGGGTCTGCTGTCTCCGCTTCTGTCTATAGCATTTCGCGTTCTTCCGAGTCCCTTGGTGCAGCGAGATCGCCCGCGCTGCATCCTTCTCCTCCAGAATTAGTCGTAGGCCGTTTCGTTCGTGAGCCGGAGGGCGCTGAACTATCCATATACCTAGAGTAAATAGGATGTTTGGCATATGGCATCCATTGTCATAAGAGCATGTGTACCAAATCGTTCGTGCTTTATTTTACACAATACAACGAACGTAGGCGGTTGACCCACAAAAACAGCCAGAGCTAAGCACTTCTGGACTAAGCAGATCAGGTATTAGCTGTATGGATTCTGCCAACGGATGTATCTCTCTCTATAAACATGCTTGTTTGGCGAAACTTTTCCAAGCTAATTGATTGGTCAAGAAAATTAATAACTATATGATTGAGATGTGAACAATATGAAAATAAATGCTGGTCAAACTGTAAAGTTTTATATCGTATTGTTTGGCACATATTGATTAAGTCAAAATAACTTATAAAACGAAAAATCCAAAAAAAATCTAAATTCTTTTTGTACAAATAGCTATTATTACCTGTAAAAATCTGTAAAAATGAATCTAACTGTTGGTCAATTGAACTTTACTCTGTCCTTCTAAACATACCTAAGCATGTGTTTATACTTAAAATTGCTACGCTAACTACTTTCGTAAAATGTATTTCACACGAATATCATAATGTTGTTTCCCAATCCTGTAATGGTATTTGTTTTTCAATGACCTACTGAAATGATTATTATATCTACTTTTTTGGTTTTGTTCTCTTGATTTCCAGTTTTGTGGTTTTAGATTTAAATCAGTCTCATTTATGTAAAATATATGTATTCGATCAATTTACACTTTTACGTCACTAATACAGAGAAACATGTACGAAACTGAGTATTTTATAAGCGATCGAATGAAAACAGTTTTCAGAAAGATCCATTAACTAATCGCATTTGAATCAACAACCGGCAGTGGAATTTTTCGTGTGTGATGTTCGTCTTTAGAGACATTTGATTTTTCACTTCGTTCCATTTGATTCCGCTCTGATAAACTTGCAACAGTTTTTTTTAACACGCATATGAAGTTTTTTTTAACAGTTTTTTGACCCTGTACGATTTACATTTTTCCGTTTTACGTTTTGTTCACAGATTTAGAATACAGTATAAAATAAATTATCGCTTGAACAAAACTTAACTTAGATTAAGATTCAGTCATAGTTTTTGTTTGTTTTATTCATAATTTTGGGGTTGATTTTGTTCATTTTATGTTATCTTATCAAAATCAAGTATCTTCTATGATAGAGAATCAATATTTCTATCCTAAATTGTCTCCAATTGGTTTGCAGTTCATCTCATAGGCTGTGTTCATCAATACTTCAATCCTTCAATAGTAAATTGAAACTCTAACTTGTTTCTGTATTGCTCTTGGGTAGATCCTTCCGAAGGAACCCCGTATTTGATCGTGCGTTTCTTCCTTATTGCGGTTATCCTGAGATTCAATCAGCTAGCTAAAATATTTCAATCCAGCAACTAGTAAAAACTTTTCAATAAACAATTCTGAATCCAGAACCGCAATGTGGGCAGCTCTACCTATGAGAGCATTTGCTGTATGTGGCAGGGCATGATGTACGTCGTATCGGGCTAGTGTGAGATCCGGTCTAGCCAACATCGGTGAAATGATGTTGTGTACCATTTCCCTATATTAAAAGTAAGGGACAAGGTTTGAAATCGAGAATTTAATAGCAACAGTTAGCATTCTTACCGGTAGACGACACCAATGTTAGATTGATCTCTGACTGCAGCCTTGCACAGCTCTAATCGGGCTGAATGCGGTGGCACATATCGATCCTGGGATGAACCGCACAGGAGTACGTTCTTGAAGTGGTGCAGGGTGCTCCGTTGACTCAGTCGAAACAGGAAGCTCTGTCGAGGGTCGGGTGCATCGCGCAGGCACAATTGTAGAAGGGAACCACTCTTTTTCCACTTCTGCATGAACCACATTCCTGTGAAGACAATTTTTTATTTTGTTTAACGAGATTAGTGTACTTCTGCGTAAGGTTAATGGCATTCTACAATAATATGGAAATGCTAATATCATCTTTCAAACATCATCATATCAATGATAGAATTAGAGGCAGAAGCATAGGTTTATAGCAGGCATGAAGAATTTTCATATTGAAGTGGATTATTTTGACGTAGGACTTACGTCTTTCTTTACTATACTGAGTGTCATTTAGATTTTTGGAAATCGAGAGCGTTACGCTGGAAGGGAAGATTTCAAACGATACTAGCGCCTTTAACTTTCGATGGATTTTTAATATTTATATATCAATCGACTCGGACACTCTCTAGCAATTTGCCTATTTCATTGAAACTTAAGATTCTTAACGATAGACTTTTGAAAATTTCAATTCAATCAAAGCCAGCAAAAATTTCATATGCAATCAATCCCGTGTATTCCTAACACGGACATCAGAATGCGGTATGTCACGGGCCTTCGGGTCTAGCGGAAGATTTTCTTCGTGTATAAAAGAAGCAGTGCCTGCCGTGTGCGAGTCATTACAATTTGTGACAAAAACGCGTACTGACGTGCTTTTTGCTCGCGCATTGTTCGTTTCGTTCGTTCGTTCGCTGTGTTTGTTTACGTACACAGCATGCAGTCGCCTGCAGTAGAACTGCCGGTGGGTCAGCGAATATGCCTGAAAGAAGTGGGCGCAATTTTTTTTTTGTCAGCTGTGCTAATAGAGGTAATAAACTATAGAGTAAGAATGTCGCTGCCGTCACTGGCGAAACATCTTTTGCTGGCGAGGATATGGCACTAAATGTCAACGAAGGAAAAATCAGTACGTTTTGACAGATAGGTACCCAACATGTTTGGGCACGATAACAAAGGGAACCGCAGCGACAATCGTCCTCTATAGTTTATTACCTCTATTGCTGTGCTTGATGATGGTCGGATGCAGTGGTGTCGGTTGCGATGGATGCAATCGCCCATCGCATCGCTCGGAGTTCATGGCTAGTGGCCGATGATGGCTGAGGCAGCGAGGGCAGCGGTGGTGGATGAATAAGAATAAAATTAGAGGGATTTGGTGTGCTCATCCACGAAAAGTGAATGGTTTCATAATCCACATGATCCCGGGATGGGTACGAGTCATGGCATATGACGGACCATATGTTAAGTTGTGCTTGGTACTAAACGACACGTACATTAAAACATGGTTATACTATAACAGTTCTGATTTCCCAGCCAAAAAAAATCAACTACAATGATAAGAATAAAAATTGGATTAAAATAATTATTTTCATTTATTCGCAGAAGGCATTAGCAATTAAAGATGTACAATCAGCAAAAGTGTTAATATCCATTTTAGGTTAGAAAATTTCGCTGTATCACATGTAAATGTTTTGAAAAAGTCCGCAAAAATAATTTCCAGAAGAATATTTAAATAAAAATAATCTTATTCTTTGTTTTTCATTTTCTGAGAAATTATATTGTTAAACTTGACGTAGACTTGAAGTTTGGAATCAAAACATTAAATATTTTTTCGTTGAGGTATTAGCAGTACCTCCACTATTTTAGTAGGGTTACTGCTCCTTGACTTGTTTCTTATTATTGTGATTTTTTTCAGCAGTAAGCAAAAAAAAGCAACGAAATTTGTGCTGTATTTCTTTGTTTGGTAAACGAGTTCCCCTAAAATAGCATATTTTGCCAAGGTCTAAAAATTTTATTAATAGAATTTTAAAACTTCAAATACTATCAGCATTAAGAAATCTATAAATGCCGCCTTACATTTGCTTAGGTAAATAAGGGCTTAATAGTTAGAAACAAAGCAATTCTAATTATGTATTTATTTATTAGTTTTATTTCCAGAAGCTTTGAATAAACATATTGCTAATAATTCTACACAGCATGGAAGTTGTCGTTTCCAATATCAATACCTATAATCAAACTCCATAGATCCAAAAGATAGAAGTCAAATGTAAATATGTTGTGTTTAAAAAAGTCCTACGTCTACTCGCGGTTATGTTAAAAACATTACCCATTGCTAGTTTTTTAAGTGAGCGGACGGAAAATTTAGGTGACTATTAAAATTGAACTACCTTTCTTCTACCAAGCTTCTATTTGATGATGAACGAAAGAGTAAAAGTAGAATATAAACTGACCCGTAAAGGCCAGTAAAGTGAGATCAGTCTCCACGCCGATACTCTGATACACGTTGTAGCAGTCCATGAATCCACTACACTGGTAATACCACACAAACCACTACAGTATAGAAAAAAAATCAAAACTTACCCATGTTCACCAATCCGCTGGAGTTATAGAGTGTTCCCAGGTGTGGCCCCGACAGCGACAGGAACGTGTGTAACCTCGACAGCAGTGGTCGCATTTGCGGTCTTGCCAGCGCCGATCGAACTATGATCGTACCAAGTGAGTGGGCGACGAACGAAATTCTCGTTGGATTCAACTGATAGGTTTCGATGTGATACAGCACTTCGGCCACCAACCGATCGGTCATGGTTTCGAAGTCTGAAAACGTATCACCCTGATTACGCTCCGACATGAGAAACTCCAGATGCGCCCCGGGTAGGCCCAGCTCCAAATAGGTCCGCACAAGTCGCAAATCTGCCGAGTTCCCATCGAGGCCATGCACGCATATCACCAGATGCAAGCCGTTGGTGGAGAATGGCCGGAACTCGTCGCTTATGTGGAAATAAGGCATCTCGGATGCCAATTTCTGGAAGTCCGAGTAAATAGACCCTGAGTAACTGATTTGTTTGCGAAACTCTTCCCGGCACTTTTCAAATTCCAGGAGCTGCATGGGTGGATCTATGCGTTTTTTAGCGTCGTCATCTGCCGGTGTGTGTTGGATGCGATCCAGATTTCGCATTGATGACTTTCGCTCCGGTGGAATTGGATTCTCATGGGTGGTATTATTCATGCTTCCGTTTTGCTGCGGTACAGCATTGCTGATGGTGGCATTGGGGTTGTTGAGAGTTTCGGCGCACTTGGCCATGGCGGCTAACTCGCTGGAGCTTTGCGATTTCATTACTTGTCGCGGTGCTTTGACTACCTCATAGATGTGGTAGAGTGGGTTGTCGATGGCGTGGACTTCATATTTCTTAATAAAGCGATGCTGGTTGATAGGCGTTTTGATAGGTTTGCTATACTGCGGTTGTTGGATGATCTGTTGAACCGGGACAATTTGATACTGCTGAGCTGCGGGAATGATCTGCTGTTGTTGGACAATCATTGACGGCAGAACTTGAGGTTGAGGAATCAGCACCGGTGGACGTTGCTGCTGTTGTTGTGGTTGTACAGGTTGTTGTTGTTTTTGTTCTGGTTTCTGCGTTTGCTGTGGTGTCGGAAGTATGGGTACGGGATTTGATGGAGGATTTGTTTTGGCCGAAGGAGGTTTTTCTTTCTGAACATCTTCCACTAAAGATGGAGGATCACGGAATTCATCTGGAGGTGGTGGTGCTAAGTCCCGAAATTGCTGGGGAGGGAGTAACCGAAGATCTTCGAATGCATAATCGGAGATATTGGCTAAATCGAAGTCAGACTTTGATTTCTCTTTCTTAGTGCTTTTTTTCTGTTGACGTCCTTCCATCGTAGAATTTTGGGTGTTTCGTCTACATTCGGTATTCTTCTGTATTGATCGTGGTTCGTTCCATTCTTTTTCAAGATTATTCCAGTTTTCGATTTGAACTGAACTTCTTATATTATCGGTATTTGATTTGGATTTCATTGAACTTTGGTTACTTCGTACAAGAAACTCATTGATGTTTGCCTTATTACTGTTCTTTCTATCGTTTAGTCGTGGCTGCTCGTTGAGTAGTTTCAACAGCTTTTTTCGCAACTGTTCGCCATTTACAATTTTTTGATCATTTCTCAATGTCTCCGGACTAGAAGGTCCTGTGCTTCTTCGACTGGAAACCCATCCGGATTGTTCACTCAACGAAGATGTTGACTCGCTGCTGGAATGCCTTCGCCGTAAACGCATCGGCGGCATTGGAGAGTTGCTGAAGGCTGGCGGAGGTGCGAGATTCGGTAAACTTTCGCTGATACCGGCCGTGCCACCGGCTTGTTCAAGCTCTAGATTCTCCAATTTGAAGGGAACACTTGCGGATGAGAGAAGCCGCCTTTGTTTGATGCGAGTTTTTGGTGTTACTGCAGGGCTATTCGAACTGCTTGAATCGTTGGTTCCATTTGTCCCTTTACTATTCCGTCGTTGATTATTTACCATCTGCTTGAAGTCAGAGACTCGGATTCTGGCAAATTCTACTGGACGATGGGGTAATGTATTGCTGTTTACGCTGGGAGTACCATTTTGTATTCGAAGCATTTGAGATGAGTTACTTCGCGGAATGGTGTTCGAATCAGTTGCTGTGTTCAGAGATCCAGTAGATTGTTGCTTTTTACTTCGGATAGGAGGGTATGAGTTTCTTGGAGGTATTGAAAGACCCATTCCAGCATTTTTCGGTAGTGAGTTGTAATAACAAGATTGTGGTTGTGGTGCTTGTTGACCGTTCGATTCATGCTTCACTAGTGCTTGCGTGTGGTGTTTCATTTCATGGATGTAATCAGTTCTGGGCACTGCATATCCGTTAATCTGTTTTGGCAACCTGTTGAGGGTTTGTACGTGCTTTGGTGTGTGATGTGTTATGTCCTTTGCATCATATACACTGGTACTATTGGAGCTGTTGGAGTTTATCATTTTACGAGGATCACCCGGATTTTTATATTTTTCTCGAAACTCATTTATATTCTTCAGTAGGTCTTCAGCCTGGACAGGATTCTTTTTAGGCTTGGTTGGGATCGCTTGTATAATAGCGTTACCTGGTTGATGGTAAATAATTTGCTTTTGATTAAAGTTATCATAATTGACACTATGGACGTGTTGTCGGGGAAGCGACGAAGTATTCTGAATTTCGAGTTGATCCAATGATTTGCTATGTCTTGTGGGAAGGGTTCCTCCTGTGACCGCGGTCCCAGGAGCATAGATAGCTTTGAATTGGTTCCATTGGCATTCAGGTTCTACGAGCGTTGAGACGGAATGCCTAGACAGAGTTTTAGCGCAGATGCCATTTTGTGATGCAGCTGCGGCTGGGGTTATCGTCAAGCTTGCCTGTAGAATATCACCGCCTAGGGCGTAACGAGTTGTCATGAGTCCCATATAGTTATTGCACATTTTTGGAATAGGTTCAATATAGCATGACGAAATTCCACAAGAACATTCTTTGTTGTTTATAACGGGTGCAATTTTGTTTGGATGATGATGAGATTTTAGCTTTCCAAATGTTCCACTATGACCATTCAAGTAAGGTTCACTGCCAGATCGTCGTTTGGTGTAGTCGTTCGCGTCTGTATAACGATCTTCAAAGATCAAAGGAAGCGAATTGGCGTCTCCATCCAATGCAGTACAATGCACCGGTAGGGGTGGAAGTGACGAAAGATATCTGGATCTCCTGGCCATTTCGCATATGGAGACATAGTTCTGATAGTTCGAATCGTAGCACCCACTAGCCGCATGTCTTGGGTTTTCTATTACAAAGAACCCTTCTGCAAAACGACGAACTCGGAGCGTATGATGTTTCTTAGCCAACAAACTGTGTACTGAGGGTTGATTAGCAGCTGAAAGTGCTCGTCTCCAGTAGAGTATACATTCTGCGCATAGCTGCGCTATATCCGAATTAGCCCGTGCAGCAAGATCATCTTCGGTGTCCATTAGCTGCGAATAGATAAAAAATCATTGATTTCAAAAAAGTTTGTGAAATACATTTTACTGAAGCTTGTCATGTCTAAGCTAGTTTTCTAATTAGGGACTCCCCAATTACGTACATGTTTTTAAAATTTTTAAAAAGGGAAAAGACGAGTTTTTTGTATTAACATTTTCAAAAATTGGCCTGAACCGTGTGGCCATATCCGAATTCAAATCTAATTCAAATCCAATTCAAATCTAATTCGAATCCAATCCAAATTCAATCCAAATCCAATCTAAATACAATCCAAATTCAACTTGAACCCAATCTAAATCCAATCGAAATCCAACCCAAATCCAATACAAATCCAATCTAATCCAAGTCCAAAACAAATCCAATCTAAATCCAATCCAAACACAATCCAAATCCAATCTAAATCCAATCCAAACACAATCCAAATCCAATCCAATGAAAATCCAATCCAATACAAATCCAATCCATATCCAATCCAAATCCAATCCAAATCCAATCCAAATTCAATCCAAATCCAATCCAAATCCAATCCAAATCCAATCCAAATCCAATCCAAATCCAATCCAAACCAAACCAAAACCAATCCAAACCAAACCAAACCAATCCAAACCAATCCAAACCAATCCAAACCAATCCAAACCAATCCAAACCAATCCAAACCAATCCAAACCAATCCAAACCAATCCAAACCAACCAAACCAATCCAAACCAATCCAAACCAATCCAAACCAATCCAAACCAATCCAAACCAATCCAAACCAATCCAAACCAATCCAAACCAATCCACATCCAATCCAAACCAATCCAAACCAATCCAAACCAATCCAAACCAATCCAAACCAATCAAACCAATCCAAACCAATCCAAACCAATCCAAACCAATCCAAACCAATCCAAACCAATCCAAATCTAATCCAAACCAATCCAAACCAATCCAAATCCAATCCAAACCAATCCAAACCAATCCAAACCAATCCAAACCAATCCAAACCAATCCAAACCAATCCAACCAAACCAATCCAAACCAATCCAAACCAATCCAAACCAATCCAAACCAATCCAAACCAATCCAAACCAATCCAAACCAATCCAAACCAATCCAAACCAACCAAACCAATCCAAACCAATCCAAACCAATCCAACCAATCCAAACCAATCCAAACCAACCAATCCAAACCAATCCAAACCAACCAATCCAAACCAATCCAAACCAATCCAACCAACCAAACCAATCCAAACCAACCAAACCAATCCAAACCAATCCAAACCAATCCAAACCAATCCAAACCAATCCAAACCAATCCAAACCAATCCAAACCAATCCAAACCAATCCAAACCAATCCAAACCAATCCAAACCAATCCAAACCAACCAAACCAACCAAACCAATCCAAACCAATCCAAACCAATCCAAACCAATCCAAACCAACCAAACCAATCCAAACCAACCAAACCAATCCAAACCAATCCAAACCAATCCAAACCAATCCAAACCAATCCAAACCAATCCAAACCAATCCAAACCAATCCAAACCAATCCAAACCAATCCAAACCAATCCAAACCAATCCAAACCAATCCAAACCAATCCAAACCAATCCAAACCAATCCAACCAATCCAAACCAACCAAACCAATCCAAACCAATCCAAACCAATCCAAACCAATCCAAACCAATCCAAACCAACCAAACCAATCCAAACCAATCCAAACCAATCCAAACCAATCCAAACCAATCCAAACCAATCCAAACCAATCCAAACCAACCAAACCAATCCAAACCAATCCAAACCAATCCAAACCAATCCAAACCAATCCAAACCAATCCAAACCAATCCAAACCAATCCAAACCAATCCAAACCAATCCAAACCAATCCAAACCAATCCAAACCAATCCAAACCAATCCAAACCAATCCAAACCAATCCAAACCAATCCAAACCAATCCAAACCAACCAAACCAATCCAAACCAATCCAAACCAACCAAACCAATCCAAACCAATCCAAACCAATCCAAACCAATCCAAACCAATCCAAACCAACCAAACCAATCCAAACCAATCCAAACCAACCAAACCAATCCAAACCAATCCAAACCAACCAAACCAATCCAAACCAACCAAACCAATCCAAACCAACCAAACCAATCCAAACCAATCCAAACCAATCCAAACCAATCCAAACCAACCAATCCAAACCAATCCAAACCAACCAAACCAATCCAAACCAATCCAAACCAATCCAAACAAATCCAAACACAATCCAAACCCAATCCAAATCCAATTCAAATCCAATCCAAATCTAATACAAATCCAATCCAAATTCAAATCCAATCCAATCCAAAACCAATCCAAATCCAATCCAAATCCAATCCAAATCCAATCCAAATCCAATCCAAATCCAATCCAAATCCAATCCAAATCCAATCCAAATCCAATCCAAATCCAATCCAAATTCAAACAAATTCAAAATTCAACCCAATCCTAATCCAATCCAAATAAATTCCAAATCCAATCCAAATCCAATCCAAATCCAATTCAAATCCAATCCAAATCCAATCCAAATCCAATCCAAACCAAACCAAACCAAACCAAACCAAAAACAAATCCAATCCAAATCCAAATCCAATCCAAATCCAATCCAAACCAATCCAACACCAATCCAAAGCCAATCCAAACCAATCCAAACCAACCAACCAATCCAAACCAATCCAAACCAATCCAAACCAATCCAAACCAATCCAAACCAATCCAAACCAATCCAAACCAATCCAAACCAATCCAAACCAATCCAAACCAATCCAAACCAATCCAAACCAATCCAAACCAATCCAAACCAACCAAACCAATCCAAACCAATCCAAACCAATCCAAACGCAATCCAAATCCAATCCAAATCCAATCCAAATCCAATCCAAATCCAATCCAAATCCAATCCAAATCCAATCCAAATCCAATCCAAACCCAATCCAAAACCAATCCAAATCCAATCCAAATCCAATTCAAATCCAATCCAAATCGAATAGATCGAATCTAAATCCAATTCAAATCCAATCCATATCAAATCCAAATCAATCCAAATCCAATACAAAAACAAACCAAATGCAATCTTAATCGAATCCAAATCCATTCGCAATGCAATACAAAGCCAATATTAAAACAATCCATATCCTGCCCAAATCCAATCTAAATCCATTGGTATTATAGCCTTTATGTATACTTAGTATCCGAGAAAGGCAAAAAGATAGCCTTTACAATTCCTTGAGAATAAATTTTGCTCTTAATTTATTTTGATATGAACATGGTTAACACAAGTCATGCCTCCAATAAACATTTCACGGTTTAATCTTTCTTTATAATAAATTATGCTCAAACCTACATATTTTCATTGGCTCCCTAAGCATCATCCCAACCTGAATGAGAAACGTCCCATCCTTTCATAAACTCACCTTTGCCGAATCGGCCAGCTTCTTCAGTCTTTGTTCGGTGTCCAGGTTGGACAGGGGCGTCGAACCCGTCAGGGCAGCCCACTGGTGCGGTAATACGGTGCAAAATTCCTGTAACGATAGCCTCAGCGACTCCAGCGCTCCAAGCAACAAGGCACAGATTTCCTTATGGACATTGCGGGCGTGCAACAGGCGACCAGCTGATCCGCCGCCACACTTGGCTCCGCCTCCCACTTGCGGTCCGAAGAAGATGGCTTCCAGTGGTCCGGGTGAGTTTCCTCCCCGGCAGTTCAGCTTCGATCCTCCGATCCATGGTTTGGTTGATTTCGGGGCGCTGCGGTTGTCATGGGAGAAGAAGCAGAAGGGAATAGAATTGTAATTAAGCTTTTAGCAGTTCTCGCAAAAACTTACTCAAGCGAACCAAATGGTGCTGCAGAAAGGAATCGAACGGAAAAAGGATTGTTTTCTGATCGAACTTGCAGTAGGGATAGTCGAGATAGAGAGCATAGGCGAAAAACAAAATATGAAACGTGTTCCACATGAGGATTATCTGATTGTGAGTTTGAGCATGCTGAGGCTTCATCACCGGAAGCATACACATCGGAATAGACACAAGAAGTAGTTTGGCGAAGAGTAATCAACAGTCGTTATATAGACACGTAGTATCAATTATCAGTCTATTTTGCGATTAACTAGGAATCTGCCATGGAAGGGGGTTGGTGGATAGACAAAGCCGTATTAAGTCACAAAGTATCCTCGTAAACGTGCAAAAGGGTTACTGCTGAAGATAAGTATGAAATTAAGTATTTAATTGAGCCACAATTAGAGAGGAGACAGGAGGTATCATATTAGTGGGCCTTACCAACTTTGTACATAGTGCATAATGCTTTTCCTATTCAAATTTAACCACAACAGTCATGATTTTTATGGTATGTAGAACCCGGGTAAGCAATGATATAGTGAGATGACAAATTAATAAAAGAGAAAGGGTTACAAATTGATCCTGAAGAACAATGATTCAAACAATAGTTAATTATTGGAAAAAGATGTTCAATACCCAGTGCTTGATTATCATGAAGCTCTTTTCACTTTAAAGTACATTAGGGGCCGTACACTAATTACGTAAGCATTTTTTCTGGGTTTTTCAAACCCCCCTCCCCCCATGTAAGATTTTTCCCATAGTCCTTACGTAATTAGTGTACGGCCCCTTAATGGCTTTTCAATAATTGTTTTTTCTTGGAATCAACACTATATTGTCGAACAGAGTGAAAATGGATTTTCTAATCTAAAGCCGTGTTGAAAGCTTTTCGACCCGGTCAAGCCTACAGAATGAATTCAATTTGACATTCTTGGCAAAATAGATTAAAAGCTACCTTGCTGTCAGGTAGCATTGCGAAAAGAAAAGAGAAATGAAAAAGGTTCACCTACTCTGTGTCAACAGCGTCAATCAGAATTTAATCAACTCGGAAGCAAGTCTAACGCATTTCGACATGATCCAACACGGGGATAAATTTCGTTACGGTAAGATGCATATTGTGGACCATAAAAAAAATCTTAAATTAAACCATCCCACTTTCTTTCTTCCTGAGCAACTATGTTCATCAACACAGGTCTTTACAATACCTGTGTTGATATAAACTCTTTATCAAATCTTAATATTTGTGAATTGAATATTAAATGTACTGTATAATTTTGGAATTGGACGGTAATGATTCATTTGAGTTATGTTTCCGGCCGGCCTGGAAATTATGTAGAGCCGCCCAACTTTTTGTACTTATTAAAACACTATTTACAGAATTTCAATTATTCCTCCTGTTTATAAAGAAAAAATCTCGAAATATGCATTTGTTGTGCCTTACAGTGGTGTAACTTTTTATAGTAAGTTGTGCAACTACTTGGAAAAGATGTTTTTTTTAGAACGAGTTGTACGCTTTTTCAACGAGGCTTGCCGAGTAGGATACATGCTTCTTTTTATATTGGTATTAAATTGCCGCATTCGCAGGGACATTGCCGCTTCGCAGCTTAGTGCTCATTAAGCATTTCCACCGTTTCTAAGAGAGCTTTCTGAGCCAAGTTACCATTTTTGCATTCGTATATCATGAGGCTAACACTATGATACTTTTGTGGCCAGAGAGATCGAGAAAATTTCCGAACAACAAATTTCCTAGATCGGACCGGGAATCGAACCTAGATACCTTCAGCATGATCTTGCTTGTAGCTGCCCATCTTACCGTATGGCTAAGGAGGGACGGATAAAAACTTCTTTCTTCTTCTTCGTTGGCATTACAATCCCCACTGGGATATTGTTAAAGTTTAAGCACTTCCACAGTTATTAACTGCGAGGTTTCTAAGCCAAGATACCATTTCTGCATTCGTATATCATGAGGCTTACACGATGATGCTTTTATGCCCAGGGAAGTCGAGACGTTCCAATCTGAAAATTGTCGAGAAGCGCACCGGGAATCGAACCCAGCCACACTCACCATGGTAGCTGAGTTTGCTTTTAGCCGCGCATCATACTTACTTGATACTTGATGGGCTACAGCTCTTCGATGAACCTATGCCGAATGGAGTATCCTTCTCCACTGGACTCGATCCTGGGCCAATCGCTTCCAGTCGCGCCCTCAGGTCCTCTTCAACTGCAAAAAGCCATCGTGTACGAGGCCTTCCACGAATCCTGCGGCCTCTTCCGGGTTCTCTACTAAATATTATCTTCGCTTGACGTTCTTCCGGCATACGAACAACGTGACCAGCCCACCGTAGTCTGCCGTGTTGTACAAGCTTAATAATATCCAGTTCTTTATACACCTATTACAATTCGTGATTCATGCGACGCCGCCAGATACCGTTCTCCTGTTTACCGCCGAGTATTGTCCGCAGCACCTTACGCTCAAACACTCCGAAAACTCTCCGATCAGCTTCCTTTAACGTCCATGTCTCATGGCCTATAAAGCCACCGGAAGAATCAGAGTAGTATACAGCGCGAGTTTTGTTTTCGTTTGCAGACTACGGGACTTAAGCTGGTTACGAAGTCCGTAATAAGCCCTATTTGCAGCTGCAATACGCCTTTTCACCTCGAGGGTAAAATCATTATCGCACGTCACTAATGTTCCAAGATACACAAATTCTTCTACCACTTCAAATTTTTCACCATCCAGCACCATTTCGCTACCACCACCCCTAATGAACCCACGTTGATTGCCAGCGACCATGTACTTCGTTTTGCTGGTATTGATCGTGAGTCCAATCCTCGCTGTCTTCCTCTTAAAAGGCACAAAAGCCTCTTTCACGGCACGGCGATCAATTCCGATAATATCGATATCGTCCGCAAATCCCAGGAGCATATGCTATCTTGTGATAATGGTACCGCTTCTTTGCACACCAGCTCTCCTAATCGCTCCCTCGAGCGCTATATTGAACAGTAGATTCGAAAGTGCATCACCCTGCTTTAATCCATCTAAGGTAACAAATGACGTCGATATTTCATCCGCAACCCTCACACTTGATTTCGATCCATCCAACGTTATACGAATCAGCCGTATTAGTTTCGCCGGAAAACCATGTTCAAGTATAATTTGCCGTAAAACATTCCGTTTCACTGAATCGTACGCCGCCTTGAAATCAATAAACAGATGATGTGTCTGCAAGTTGTACTCCCGGAAAAATCAAGGATTTGTCTCAGGGTAAACATTTGATCCGTCGTTGATCGGCCCTCACGAAAACCTTCTTGGTATTCGCCGACGAAGGACTCTTCAAGCTGTCTCAATATGTTGAACAGAATACGAGACATGATTTTGTACGAATTAAGGAGGGTTATTCCTCGGTAATTGGCGCACTCCAGTCTGTGCCCTTTCTTAAATAGAAGGCAAATGAGGCCGTCCAACCAGCTAGCAGGCATTTCCTCGTTTTCCTATATTTTCGACATAATATGGTGCAGAACTTCATAAAGCTGCTCATTGCCTTGTTTGGGAAGTTCAGCCGGGAGCTGGTCCTTCCCCCAGCCTTATTGTTTTCAGCTCTTTAACAGCTTTTCTAACCTCATCTAATGTAGGTGACTCCACAGCTTGTCCATCGTCGCTAATATTTATTCTGTTCACCGATGCACCGTCACTTCCTCCATTCAACAAAGTCACTTCTAGACTTGCTTCCACCTGGCAGCCACTTCAGTTTTATCTGTCAGCAAATTCCCTTGTTGGTCGTTGCACATGACGGGAGATGGCGCTATCTTTCTCCATACACCATTTACAGACGCATAGAACCTCCACATATCGTTCTGCTCCATTTTTTTCCTGCGCCTCACTAATAACTTGTTTTTCTTACTCTTTTTTCCTCCTGCGGTGGGTTAGTTTTTCGGCTGCTCTTGCTTCCTTGTACCGATCTCTATTCGATCGGGTACCCGACACCAACATTCGGCTTCTGGCAACGTTCTTCTCGTCTGTCACTCTCTGACACTCCACATCGAACCAACCCGTCCTGGGTCGCCTCTGTGCAGTGCCTACTACTTCTCGTGCTGTTGTGCTCACCGCTCCATTGATGGACTCCCATAGATCGCTGATGTTGTCGCTAACGTTGATTGCACTTATCCGTTCGTCGAGCTTCTGGCGGTACTCAGCCGATACTCCTTCCGCCGACAATCGCTGGATATTGTAACGTATCGTTCGCTGTGATCTTTCGTTCGATACAGTTGACAACCGTGATCGAATTTCACTGACAACGAGGTAGTGATCAGAGTCAATGTTCGGACCTCTGAATGTCCGCACATCGATAACATCCGAGAAATGGCGCCCATCCACCAGAACATGGTCTATCTGGTTGCAAGTTTCACCATTTGGATGTCTCCAGGTGTGCTTTCGGATGTTTTTTCGTGCAAAGTAGGTGCTACTGATGGCCATCCCTCTGGCAGCAGCAAAATTTACTAGCCGTAGGCCGTTGTCATTGGTAGCGGAATGAAGGCTCTCCCTACCGATTATGGTACGGAAAAAGTGTTCTCTACCGACCTGAGCGTTAGCGTCTCCAATAACAATTTTCACCTCATGCTTTGGGCACTCTCCATAGGCTTTATCAAGATATTCATAAAAAGTGTCCTACACGTCGTCGGATTTATCGTTTGTCGGTGCGTTAACGTTGATTAGGCTGTAATTGAAGAATTTTCCCCGTATCCTCAACACACAGATTCGTTCGCTAATGGGTTTCCACCGCATCACTCGCTTCATCTGCTTGCCCATCCCTACGAAACCAACTCCATGCTCTGCTTTATCACCGCCGCTGTGATAGATGTTATACTTCTTGAATAGCGGCCACGTTCACTCCAACCTTCTGCAGTTCGCGAGCCAGAAGGCTCACTCGTCCAGATTCATTTAGGGTCCTGACATTCCAGGTACCGAGTTTCCAATCATAGTCCTTATATCGTTGCCGGGTCGGTTGCCAAAAATAACGTTCTCTTTTTCTTCTATCTCCATTTTTCGTGGTATTTGAGAGGCTTCAGTAAGCTACCTTACCGGGGTCGCGTTACCTACATCGCGATGATGGGGCTGCCACCTTAGGTATAGCTGACGTGATACAGCATTTCGTTAATCAGCCGCTGGGTACCAGGCAGACGCTGTTTGAGCCGCACCTCCTGGTGAACAGACGCTCGAGGCGTACCTTCTCACTCTAGCTGATGTCAGAAGGACAACAGTGCCCAGACTGCACAACCAGCTAAGTACACAACCCTTAGCACACCCCGGACGACACAACCCGAGTACACAACCCGGACGACCCGTGGAAGCGTGAGATAAGGACTTGGGACCAGAGCTCTGTTGGGCGCTCCTTCCTTGGTGTCAACCCACCATTTTGCAGCCCGCGCATCATACCGCACGGCTAACAAGAGCCCCGGATAAAAACCAAGGGTCTTGACTTTACTAAGGTGGCGCAGATCAGCGCAGCGTGCCACTAGTTGTTTCTTTCCTTCTCCCGTTGTTCTTATGCAACGCAAATAGTGACGTCACTATTTGCGTTGCATAAGATCAGCGTGAGAATAAAAAAGAGAACTAGTGGCACGCAGCACTGATCTGCGCCACCTTAGTAAAGTCTAGCTCATTAGATAAAAACTACGAGTGCTGAAGAAACGAGTTTCGCTACGAATTGTACACATAATGTTTGCAATTTTGCGACGAAAATTAGCTTTGATTTGATTTAATTCACCTTTTTAATTGAGCTAAAATCAATTTGGTACAGACAACAATATAATTGTTAATTGCTTTCAAGATGTAGAATTGTTTAGCAACGCTGTACGAACTAAGAAGTGATTTTAGAATCTGATTCTGGAAAACTATCAACCCATAACCTTCGACATATTTGCGTAATTTCTCATAGCTGAGAACATATCATTCAATCAGTCAGTTAGGCTAATTGACCAAATTGTGGTCATTGATTGAACACGGTCACCTGATTGATGCATTGTTCAGAGCAAATACCAAAACTGAAGCTGTTAACGTTGGTATCAAATTTACTCAAAAAATTGTTATTGGACTTCTTTTTAATGGATCCAAATAATTCTTTGAAAATTTTAAATTGGAATACCCGCTCTTTAAAGGATAAGGAAGATGAATCATCAAAAGAGATCCAAATTATTTTATTTACTGAAATGATCGTCTTGATAGCGCCTGTGGTGGGTCGCCATTGCCATTAATAGACGTATCAAACATAAATTATATTCTTCGTTTGAAACCAAAGTTTTCGAAACCTTGGGAGTTTCTGTTGAAACAAATTTTGGACAATTCTCTTTTATTGCTGCCTACTTGCCTTTCCAGTGCAATGGGCAGCAAAGGAATTTGTTGGTGACTTCAATGCCAAACACCGTTCATAGAATAATGCTCAAAGCAATTCCAATGGTAAAATTTTATTTGAAGATTGTTCTGCGGGATATTATACTATTCAATATCCCAATGGACCAACTTGTTTTTCTTTCAGTCGAAATCCTTCTACAATTGATTTAGTTTTAACGGATTCAAGTCAGCTGTGTGGCCAATTGGTAACTCATGCTGACTTTGACTCTGATCACCTTCCTGTGACGTTTGAAATCTCACAAGAAGCCATTAACAATCCAATCAGCCGTGCGCTCAATGTGCAGTGCCTATCGATAACCAAGATGAGTGTGTTGAATGCTTCGGTAAATGTAAATTAGCTATCCATGTCCACTGCTTAACAGGTTGAATGTGGAGTCCCTAGTCCGGGTATACCGTCATACACAAGTGTACTACAATGCTCCAGTAGTGGGAAAAACAACCGGAGTAAACGAAAAGTATCAGATCATTCCGATAGTGCGCTGATCACACAAAATTCAAAAGTTCCGTCTGCTATTCCTGAAGAAGGGGAATTGCTCCGCTCCGGGAAGCGTCGCAGAATTTTACCAAGCAAACCAGAAAGTTCTTTCAGCGTTCTCCCCCTACCTATCAATATTCCAACTCCTGTTTCACCAAAGTGTAAGTCCAGTGCCGTCACTAAAATCAAACAAACTGTCCTCTTAAAACCTAAGCGAGAACAATCCGCAGAAGTAACTAAGACAGATATCTGCGCCAAGCTCGATCCCGTGGAATTCTCCGTGAAGGATGTTCGGTTAAGCGATAACGGGGATGTTAGTGTGAGGTGTGAAACCAGTGACCACGCAATACAATTAGCTACAGCCGCCTCCGTAATTTTTGAAGAGAAGGACTGTGTTGAAAGTCAAAAACTCCTTAAACCGAGAGTAAAAATCATAGGATTTTCCAATGATATCAGCAAAGTTGAATAGATTTCCAAGTTGAAAAAATAGAACCCTGGAATGAATTCCCTGGAGTTTAAAGTAGTCCGAGTGTACAAGAATGACTCACGGAAAAACAACACAATGTCAGCCATAATTGAAACGGATGCTCGAGGGTTCGATTACCTGATTAATCGTCAACGAGTGAACATTGGATGGGAGAGGTGCAGAGTTGTGGAGGCTACGGATGTGTTGCGCTGTTACAACTGCTCAGAATACGGCCACAAAGCAGGATGTAGCAAGAATCTTGCTTGTTATCCGAGGTGTGCTGGTGACCATCAGGTCAATGAATGCCTTACTGAATATTTAAAATGCAATAACTGTCGCTCACGCTTCTTGGAGTATTGACTGTCCTATTTTTGCTAAACGACTGAAGTCAGCGCGACAACGGATAGATTTTTCGACATAGCTATTAGAGAAATCTGCTCCTAATGTGAACCTTTTTGATTCTGGTCAACATGACGCAAGGATTCACCCATCTGAAAACATTCTTGATCGGGCGCTGGGACGCACACTTGCCTCTAGCCTTATTGAAGGTCCTTATCCGCTCATCACAGTCGAGCCACTCCAGCCAACGACCATCAGCCGTCCCGGCCCTGTGTTTGAGACAGGTGAAGGGACCTTCCAACAACGATTCTCAGGCAAGTACGCGCTCAATTCGTTCAGTTCTTCTTCTGAAAAGATTCCCGATTCCAGCCGACACGCAGCAATACTTCATCCAGCTGTAAATCTCTTCGATCGGACACCGGGACGCACACTTACCTTTAGCCTTGTGGAAGGTCCTTATCCGCTCATCACAAGTCGAGCCACTCCAGCCAGCGATCATCAGCTGTCCCGGCCCTGTGCTTGAGACAGGTGAAGGGACCTTCCAACAACGTTTCTCAGGCAAGTATGATCTCAATACGATCAGTTCAACTCGTGTAACGATTCCAGCCAAAATGCCGCAACGCTTCATCCAGCTGAAAATTGTTCCAACGTCATTGCTCGAAATGATGCGCAATTCTTGTGCGTCTACTACCAGAATGTCAGGGACCTATGCACGAAAACGACGGATTTGAAACTACGATTGTTGGCTTGTGATTACGACATAGTAGCCTTGCCCCTCCTACCAACAGATGATCATCACCCGCCAGTGCTAATACAAATGGATGTTTGCAGTTTCGTACCCGCTCAAACTGAACGTGATCAATGCTTTCTACGATCAACTGGAATCAATATCTCCAGGCGCCTTCTATCGATGGTAATGTTGTCTTGTTCTATGACAAACTGTATGAAGTTTTTCAATTGATGGTACCTCGTCGCCGAAGTAATGCTGAACTTCGTAACCAGCGAAACAAATTGAGAAAAGCGCGCAAGATTCTTCGCTAACAAAACCGACGAGAACAGGAATGCACTCCGACTGGTGGAATCTTCCTATAACGAGCAAAATCTTCAGAGTGATCCAATCATTACTAGACTGCGTTGCTCTGCAGGCGGACATTGATGAACTTCTTCGTTGGTACGATGAAAATGGGATGTGCGTTAACATCAAGAAGTGCAAGGTGATCACTTTCTGCCGATGCCTATCTTCAACTACCTTCGCCTATACCATCGATGGAATGGAACTGGACCGTGTCGCTCAATCCGAGACTTGGGAGTCGTAATGGATTCTAGACTGCGTTTCAATGAGCATATTTGTATAATTACGGCTAAAGTCTGGGCAGTTCTCGGATTCATTCGTCGTAATGCATCGCAGTTTACAGACATATATGCATTCAAGTCACTGTACTGTCCCCTTGTGCGTAGCATTCCTGAGTATGCTGTCCCTGTTTGGGATCCTTACCACACTTCGCAAGTCATTCGTATTGAACGTATTCAACAATCATTCATCCGTTTTGCACTTCGTCACTTACCGTGGAATGACCCTGCAAATTTACCAGACTATCCTGCTCGCTGTCAGCTGGTGGATCTTGAACTTTTGTCAAGAAGACGGTTAAAACTAAAAAGATTATTGGTCCACGACATCCTCAAAGGATTCATAGATTGCTCGGATCTGCTCTCGGAGACTTAACTCATCGCTCCTAGTCGTAGGTTACGGCACGCTTCACTCATCGCTGTCCCCATGCACTTGACAAATTATGGGTATAACAGCCCTTTAAGTTCCTGTTTGAGAAATTTCAACGTTTTGTGTGATATGTTTGATTTTAATATTTCTAAGCATTGTTTCAAAACTAGGATTAAGAATCTAGTTTAATTTTAGTCTGTACGATACCATCGAAGACGATTCAATAAATAAATAAATAAAAGCTCTACTTTTAAATGTGAATGTGAAATTAAATTCAACTCCATTATTATTATTAATGACGGTCTTCAGCTTCTGATCCGACTTAAAAAGTGAGGCGAAGACAATACCATAGAACTCGTGTTCCCGCATATAAAGTTATTTGTCGAGATTTGTAAAAAGAAATTAAAAAACGTTTCGTTATTCTGAGAAATACCAACTCGAGAAATAATGTCTCGAAATTGGATCCCAGTTCGAAACCCTTTTGGAATGTAACAAACGCTTTCAATTGACATTCTAATAAGGATGATAGTCTTAAGAAAACACGGAACACGTCATAGTCTAAGAGATGAATGCATATTTTAGATAATTAGCAAATAAAATTAGTTAAAAAAGGCTCATTCCTCAACAAAGGCTCTACACTATACAGCTTATAAAGCAGTAAAGATCAGTCAATCAACCGTTGGTTAATTATTAGGAATCTCCATCACACCAAAATCTCAAATAGTATTTCAGCAAAATGCTTTACTGAAAATCAATCAGCAATTTTGAAGTATACTGAAAGTTAGTAATTTGATTGGTCTTCACTGAAAATTAGCATACTTCTTCAGATTACTGATCGTTCAGCATTTCCCATCGACTTGACAGTTTCATGTTTCGAGAAAAGCAACCATTTTTAGTTTTGAGCAGGAGATTTCACAAATGTCTTTTTTAAATAAGTGATATTTAATCAATCATTGAATTGCGGAATCTAACATGAGGCCTGTAAGTATTGCATCATTCATATATTCAATTATATATTTACATGAGAGATTACAATAATCATGTGGAACATCATAAATATTTTTCAGCCAATCCAAATGAAGAGACGTCTAGCATTTCGGACTATTTTAGAGGCTATCACAAAAAATGCACAAATATCAAATACATCCCCATGTTTATTGTATTGGATTTTATGTTTTGTTTTTAAATAAAATATAAAAAAATAATGGGAAATCAGTTTATTTATAATTTGTACGTGGATCGAAAAAGCTGATTATATCAGCAGTTGGGCGTCAAATCCTGCGAGGGCCAAACCTACTGAATTTTCAGCAAACTCTTCGAATTTGCTGATTATTCAGTAAAAAGTTGTCAAATGAGATGACAATTGATCTTGCTGAAATTTTCAGTAAATTATTTTTACTGAAATGATTGCTGACCATTCAGCTCGGCAAAATTCAGCAAAATTATGCTGATTTTCGGCGAAAAAAATTTGGTGTGATCATCTGAAACTAAATTCATACCAAATCTACTAAATTGTTTTCAGTTACAAATTTTCGTTATAGAAGAAATAAAACTTAGAATGATTTATTTTAGATTAAATTTTCGGATTTTGTTATTGTTTCCAATGACCAATGCATTGGGTAGAAATAATCAAATACAATCCTCGTAAAAAGCGACCCAAGTGTATGGCAATTTGTTCTGTTTATTGAAATGGCACATTTAGTAAATAATTTAATTTTACTTAATAATTATAATCAACCAAAATATATTGTTAAGTTAGTTTTAGTTTGAAGGTTTATCTCTCAACTTTGCAAACTGCTTTGGATAGTGCCTCTAGGTAACAGCCGCCGCTATCGTAGATATAGCAATGCTTCTTTATTACATCGTCCTGCCAGCCACCCACCCCCTGACGGAACGAGCTCTTTTGCGATCCATAAAATACGACAGCACTAACTGTTGGCTCCCCACACGCCATAAGCTTTGACTTGTTTATTTTACTGAAGTCATATTGCCATATTTGGTCAGCTCTGCACTCGAACTTCCCCGGCCACATACACTCTGCAAATATATGGCCTCAGCCAAATCACTTGCCCTGTTAGGCAACGTTATGAAAACGACATCCCTCGCCATTTAGTTAGGCCGTGTGCAAACTCCGTCATTCTAACAGACATTCTCAGGCTTTTGATTGATTTTTGCCCTCAGATAGTGTCTAGGGTAGGCGTATTGGCTTTCGTCATTTTAGATCCTAATTTGGTCACCCCAAAAATATTCGTTTATCGATAAGAAGCCTTTCATTCTTCTTCTCATAGGTCCTAAATTTACCCTATCGAAAACAATTGAATGGAAAGTAAATAAGTTTGTTTTTATCTTTGTGTTTTTTTTTACAACTGTCCTAAGCACTTATGATTGCGAAAACAATCGATGAAGTAAGTACATTATTCTTCTCTTTTGATATGAAATTAATTTCTGATCAGTAGATGTAAAATAGAAATGTTAAAGCTAAGAATCCCGTCGACCTTTCTTCAATTTATTACCAAAATAAGTGCAATGACCCTACATTCCCGAAACTGTATGTCGCCAAAATCCGTATTACCATCACCACCTTCGCCGCAGATCGGAGACGATAAATCATCATGTGATCGAAAAATTGATAAAACATGCCCCCAAATAGAATTTCCCCTATCATAGGGACTTTTCTTCGGGTATTATTCTTTACTGGCGGCTTTCGTCTGCACCAGTTCTGTTCTTAGATCTGATCGGCGGGATGATATACAGTTGGGAGATGGAGTCGATATTATTGGTGGAATGCTTAACTGCGGGTTGACGATACGCCAACATAACACGGACGTGACGGAAGCGATTTGTCGAACGTTCTGCAAAAAAGGATTGGCATATGCCATACACGAAACAGCGGACCATATTTTCTCCTGCGCTCGGTGGTGGAAAGGGTATATGCAGGAAGCCATTCATATAGGTACTAATCGTTGTAAAACGTTTGCGAATACCGAATGTGTTTGCTTTCAGTTAATTGGTTTTTCTATCCATGTAATGGGTATTCAGAGTTCTCAGTGTTGTGACTCATTTAAAAAAACCTGAATAACCCACCTGGTGTTATTTGTGCCTTTTTTGTGCATCAGATTTTTTACTAAAAATTCGAGTGGGATTTCTTTGCGTGTTTATGGATAAAAAGCGTATTTTGCCCATTATTTTTGATGCCATAGTCCGATTTGGGCTATTTTTGATAGGAAACAATGGGACCTGTCTCGGTCGAATGAATCGTCAAGCTGAGTCGATTGGTAGGGGAACTGTTCCGATCTCAATCTCACTGTACATATATCCATCTCATCGCTAAACAAAGAAATACCGCACCAAATTCGTCGCTTCTTTTTGTCAACATGCGTGCTTACTGCTGAAAAAAATCACAAAAATAAAAAACAAACCAAATTCCTTTCCATTGCTTTGTTTTTGCTGGGATGGAAATAGGAGCTATGGGATGAAGTGGCGAACCGTTCCCCTATATACCTAAGTTTGTTTTGGAGCGAACATATAGCCTTAGCCTTACATACACTCTGCATAATTAGTAGACGAGAAAGGCCAAAATCGTAAGAAATATTAATCATTTTAATGCAATTCTAATTGTTCGATAAAACGTAAATCTGTCAGCTTCAAAACTATCAGGCCAAGGCGTTAGGCGAGATACATAGTTCTGGAACTGGTCATCACTGTGGCAAAAATCATCCTTTCCCATTGTTAAATTTCTCATACCAAGTTTGAGCATGAAATGTTACGGTGTTCGGTCCAAGTAGGAACAAATTACTCAAATAGCAAAGTTTTGTAATATGTTTATATTATCTTACCAAAAATATGCACAATTGTTAGGGTGCTGCCTAGCCGCTCTGATGACCATCACTCACCATGATATTGCTAGTGAAATTCAAGTATACCAGCAAACATATATTAATCCATGGTAAGGCCAAATTCGTGGCAACATGAAATGGGGCGTGATAATGAAGTTGATTCTAATAGCCCTACCACCTACCAGTTCACACCCAAACAGACGTTGTGTACCTATACCGCTCACGACAACACAGTGGCACAGGAAATCACATTTCACGTATATTAACAACTCCATTAGCGTAAATCCCTCCAAGCTAAATAACATAATGAAGCGAGCGCTCGTTCCGATGTTTGCCAAATTAGAATTGATGAGACAGAATGCTTGACGGAACCAACCTTGGTCATTGCAGACGAAAGGTTGACTTGGATGTCTCAAATGGCTGTATTTATTTGTATTTATATTAACTTCGATCTCTTGGTCATATTTTATTGTAGTTAGGAAAAATATTGTTGTAAGCTTTAACTTTCAAAGAAGGTCAAAGAGGTTTGTCCAACGAGACCAGCCAGCCTTGGGCTGAAAGTCTCTTTATAGAGATATAAAACCCAGATCAATCCACCTAGCGTTGGTGGTGCCTTTCTCGCATTTAGTTGAGACACCAACCTTATATGGAGCATATATGGTCGGATGTACCATTTTCTTCATAACTTTCAAACGCAATAACCGATCGTTATCAAATTCAATAGTGATCAACAAGGCTTTGTCCCCTGTCGAATGAAACTTGTTGCGAGAAAATCGGTTAAGGATTACTATACGAAAAGTTGTCTAATGTTTTTCATAGCTTTTGTGCACACACACACACATACACACACACATACACACATACATACACACGGACAGACAGACATGTGCTCAGCTCGTCGAGCTAAGTCGATTGGTATATAATACTATGGGTCTCAGAGGCTTCTATCAAAAGTTCGTTTTCGGAGTGAAATGATAGCCTTTCGGTACAACTTAGTTGTACGAGAAAGGCAAAAAAGGTTTGTCCAGAAGTCAGAGAAAAAATGTTTAACATTCGCGTATTATTTGTACTTTGTTTGACTTCTGAGCTGATTTTTTTTCAGTCAAAAAAATGTTCGTACCGGGCCACTTTACGTGGTGTGGTGCAAGTTTTGAAAAAATGCTGTAAAAATTGTAATCCAGAAAAAAAAAACATTTTATCTGCTTGTCATAAGACGAGTTTGTACTATTCTGAATACATTCCTCTAAAAGCTTAAAACAATTTTCTTATTATTTTATCTGATCAAATTTCATGCACCGAACAAACCAGAAAATAGAGGTAATAAACCATAGAGGAAGATTGTCGCTACGGTTCCCTTTGTTCTCGTTCCCAAACATGTTGTGTACACAATTGTCAAAACGTGAAAATTTAAAAATTCGCAATCTACCAGAATGTTACGAATATGGTTCTGAACTAAAATCTTGAGTCTACATGTTCGGAAGCCTCCATTTGAGAGACATGAGCGCTTTTTTTGACGTTGGACAACGTCTTACTCGAAGGTACTGTTGGAAAGCCAGGGAACCCCCTTACAAAGAATAACAATACTATAGTTCCCTTACTCCATTCCACGGCATGCTTCTGCTAGCAGATGCAGCTCTCCTTATTTTAACAACAGGTATACACAATCATCATTAACAATACTCCTAAACTATAGCAAAAAGCAACTACAACTAGCCGGCGCCTGCTTCTTAACCATCTACGATCTACTGCGAAGCGTCGCACACTACCCGATATTCCAACACTCCTCCTTAGTGTGCACGCCTCGCTATTATCCTGGTTCCTCCTAACACTGAGCCTCTAGTCCTGAGCTCCTCCTCGCCGGAATTCCTGGTTTGATTCTTCGTACAAATGGCCCTCACTCAGAAGCTTGTACGCCAACCCCCCTAGCACATGTGCCCTTGCAAGTTGCCCGACTCTGATGCTTGTACGACGCCTATCGATGCTCTACCGAACAGCTCCTGTTTCGACCTCCTGGATTCATGCTGACCAGCCGAACGTTCCGACCTCCTGATGACTGCCGTCCGGCGCTACCCACGACTTACGTGGCCGATCCATGATACCACTGCGCCACGCGACTTATGCGGCCGAACGTCGACGGTCGATCCATCCCACTAAGGAGTAGATCTGGAACCGTCACTGGGCCCATAACCTGTTGGAAAGCAAGGGAACCCCCTCATAAAGAATAACAATACTAGAGTTCCCTTACTCCATTCCACGGCAGGCTACACCCAAAACAGTTTTGTGTGACATTCTTTGTATTAATCATTTTGTATCAAATCTCGCATGCAAACTGATCAGAGAATGACATGCTTGTTAATCCAGCTCATTGAATTAAGTTGGTTTATTTGGTTTCGATCAATACATCTAAACGAATCTCGTTGGCTCCTCCTAGAACAAGTATATGGATCGTCCCAATTCCATTTAGCTTGATGCCGGAAAAGGTGCATGGTGCTAATTCCACTAGTATCACTCATTGCTTTTCCTGTTACCCTTCCTCTCGCTATTATATCTAGACCAACATTGGAAAAGGGCGTAACAGCCAAAATTTATTCCTTCAGATTCCTCGTCTACATATATACCGTCGTTAAGGGTGACATTGGGCCTAGGGGGTAAGATTGGGCCAAAAACGAAAAATGTTTCAACTCCTAATATCTCAGAAACTGTTACTAATTTTGATGAAAACTTCAAATGGTTCGAAAATATATTAAAATTCACGTCTAGGAAATCACAAAACAAATTCCAAGGATTAATTGTGCTCGTACCATAATGATTGGAATTTGAATGTAAAACTATTGATCGACTGAACCCGTATTAAAATAGTGTCAGTAATGCCCAACAAATCTATTACATGATATACCATGGACATACCTGGTGTTCATGTTACGATAATCTGTTTGTTGTTTTATCGAATTTTATGAATATTTATTTAGCGGTCTTGCTTTTTCGTAGCAACGAGCAATGCATGCTAAAAAGGGGTGAGATTGGGTCAAGCCTTTGGTTGATTTGCCATACATAGTTGGTAAAAGCCGTAATGTAGGCAATTATTTTTTTGAACGATTGAATCGTTGCATCGTCACCGCTGAACTTTATTGTATGTGGCCCAATGTCACCCCCTGTGAGGGGTGAGAATGGGCCAATTTTAAACAACATACGGTAATATCCCGATTTTATCACCCCCTGGTGAATTTTGGGGTGATAAAACAGGGTATGTGACAAAATTAAAAAAAAAAATATTTTCATTTTTTTAATTCATTCCACAAGTATGAATCATTTTATGCCTTGTGCGTGAACGGTACCCGTTATTTCTTGTTGAAATTGCTTACAGAATATTTCCCAGGTACTCAGAAGTCTTTCGTAATAAACTACAGACGGTGAAAGTTATTTCATAAAAATCAATGCTGTTTTTGGTATTATTTACGAAAATAATAAGAATAACAAAATTTTTTGGGGTGACAAAATCGGGTCGAAAACGTGACAAAATCGGGACGTGATAAAATCGGGTCGAAAACGTGATAAAATCGGGGGTAGACAAAAAGGGGGTAGACAAAATCGGGGAGTGACAAAATCGGGTCAACACTGTATAACTTTGAAGAATTTCTCTCATTTATTATTTTTTCCTCACACAGTGGTAAATTTATTGTTCAAGCTTGTACCTAACTAATTACAACTTGATTCCAATATTAACTACTAGAGCTTTGTAACATTTACTTGGAGCATACCACATTTTGGCCCAATGACACCCCCGTAGACGGTAGTTCTATATGTGGACGAAGAATCAGAAGGAATAAATTTTGGCTGTTACGCCCTTTTCAAATGTTGTCTAGATATGATGATTCTCACATCCACATAGCATGAAACGTGGATTATGCTAGCCTTTGGTCGCTTCTTTCCTCATCTGGTATATAGTAACCATCTGGACTCAGTCGTCAGTCGAGATGCGCTAAGTGTGGAGGAGCCGGGTTCAACACCCGTCTTTGGTCGATTTTTATTGTAAGGTGACTGAGGTTGTCGAAGTATACAGCATTTCATTCCTCGATGGAGAAGTGTAAAAATAGATTCAATGTAGATACAAACACATAACCAGTTCTTATTTTCTCGTGACCGGGGACCTAATGTAAGGGCCCTAATGCAAACTGTACATTAGGGCAGTTCACATTTCAAAAATGTTCGAAAATTCCAACTCCCATATGTCTATTAGCATCATTTTGATAATTTAGGAGTCCCGGCAAAATTTCAGGCAATTCGGTGGCCATTTAGGGGTGGCGCGAAGTCAATTTATGTTTATAAGGAAATTTGAATGGAAAAAAAATTAAAATTTATTCAAATCCCCCTACAACTCTTAAATCGTGATGAATTCAAATAAACATCCCCAACCTCCATTTTTGGAGTCTATTTGAGCTCAACCAGTGGATAACTCATTAATTTTGGTTTATATTTCCACTGCTACGTTGCGGCTAATTACACCATTTTAGCCATTTATCTCATATTCACACTGTCAATAGAACCGTTCAATCCACTCATAACTAATGTGTTATCCGGAGGTCTCCCTTATATAGATTCCAAAAGGGAGGTTGGGGATGTTTATTTGAATTCATCCCAATTTGACAATTGTAGGAAAACTTGAATAAATTTTAAGTTTTTCCCATACAAATTTCCATATAAACATAAATTGACTTCGCGCCACCCTAAATGGCCACCGAATTGCCTGAAATTTTGCCAGGACTCCTATATTATCAAAATGATGCTAATAGACATATGGGAGTTGGAATTTTCGAACATTTTTGAAATTTGAACTGCCCTACTGTACATATGTCGCAAATTATGACAAACTATACGCGAAGCTAATGCAAGATTGTAATAAAATGTTAAATTCTCTGGTTGGATGTACTGACTGACCAGTAGCTGCAGCTCTCTTTATTTTAACAACAGGTATATACAGTCATCAATAACAATATTCCCAAACTGTACCAAAGAGCAACTAAAACTAACTGGCGCTTGCTTCTGATATTCCAACAGGTACTAGGTGTCAAATCAGAATCTAAAATTGGGGACCGTCACGAAATCATCTAAAATTTTTAATGTTGATAGCGCCTTTATCTTTCGATGGATTTTGGAGATTTATATATCAATCGACTCAGATACTCTCCAGCATTTTGTCAATTTCATTTACCATTTCAATTATTTACGGGAAACTATTGAAAACTTTAATTCAATCAACCAATCCCGTTCATGCACGGACATCAAAATAATGTAAGTTACGGTCTTTTGGCCCACCGCTTTATTTTCTCTTGGTATAAAAAGACCCGTGTTTCGCACTCGCGCGTCATTTCTGTTCGACAATCTACGGTGAGTGGGAACGGAGAACGAAAAGAACTGTGGCGTCAGTAGCGGTCCCAGCATCGATGACGGTGGTTCCTGTGTCCGTAGCGTTTCAGTGGCAAACTATCGAGTAGCTGTCGTCAGCGGCACTCAAGTAAAATTTTCTCGCATGGTTTGCCAGCAGAAAGTTGCTTTCCGGAGGGAGACGCTGCAAAAAAATATTGGGGTATGCATCAGCAGCAGCCAAGTGAAATTTTCTCACAAGATTCTGATTTTGGACTTGATACTGATGGCAGCAGAATCACAAGCGGCTTCAGAAAAGGCGCTGCAAGATTCTATTTGCATGGATGACAAATCAGTACCAGTCAACCAACTAAATCATATTCTTGAGAAGATTAATTTTCACTTAGATCAAAATTCGTCTCGGCTCAACCTTCTCTTGTATAAAATGGTCGTCCTGAAAAGAACCGACTAGTTTCCACATATACGCCAACACTAATCACTAACATCAGTGGCGTAGCCAGAAAATTGGTCTAGGGGGGTTGGGGGTGGTGGTGGTTAGAAAGTTTACGAACATTTTTTTTTTCGAAAAAATTTTCTAAAAATTTTGTCTGAGGGGGGGGGAGTTATGCCCAAAACCACCCCCGTAACTACGCCACTGACTAACAGCAATTACTCAATAGATTGAATTTGTAAGAAAATTATGGCTTAAGATCTGCTTCCACTGATAATTGAATCATTTGTTTGAGAATCTGCATAAGTCCATTTTACACTAGGGACACGGCAGGTATTTTCGTCTGTTCGTCATAGTCTCGAAAACCAATAAAAGAGACGCTTTTTTGAAAAACTCATACGTACCAAATCGTAAGCTCAGGAGAAACGTTCTGCTACAGTGGAGTTCTAGCAAATGTACGTTGCTTTCGTTGGTTTTAGCCCCTACGACGATGGACGGAAATACCTGCCGTGTCCCTATTTCGAGAAAACAACAAAAAACTGTTTTTGGACAAACTTGCACCGAATCTTTCGATTTGTTCGATACAGATCAATAGTTTTTGAAAAAACTCAACACCCTGGGGCACTTTCAGTGCAAAAAATGTAAGCAGTACTCCACAATTGCTCTCCAGAGTACGTGGACATATGTAGTTTCTCAAACAAACGAAAATATTTTCATACATTCCTGAACAAAATTTTTTTTTCTATTTTTTTGCCAGAATACGTATTTTTGGATGAGGATTCAGAATATATAAAAATCTGATTTTGCCCAAAAATGTTACATATGCAGTTTCTCAAACAAACGGTTCAATTGCCAGTCGATGGTACATCATACAGAAATGTACTCCTCCATCGATGCAAAAATGTACTCCACCACTGACTGCTGCCACGACTGTTTTTTTATCTTTATCAATGTGATTATTTATTCAAAATAAGTTCATCACCTAACTGCCGCAGATGTCATAGTAGCCAAACAGACATGTGGCGAAAAATTTCATTGGACTGCTGCTGATCCTGACGACGACGACCACACAACCCAAGCCGTCGTTGGGAATAAAAATTTTCAATCGAAATGATAGCCAATAGTTTCCAACGTCAACCTTGCGGTCGTGTTGTTCTGATTTGTTTCGTTACAAGAGAATTGGGAGCATCCTTCTACGCTTCTCGGAAGCCTCTTAAGGGAGCTCGGGGGATTTTTTTTAGGAGGTTCGGAAGCCTCTTTTCAAGAGGTTAGGGAGCCTTCTTTCAAGATGCCCTGAATACTGCTTTCAGGAGGCCCGGAATCCACCTTTGAAGAAGCTCGGAAGCCTTCTTTCAAGTGACCCGAAAGGATACTTTCAAAGAGCTCGGAAGCCTCCTTTTAAGTGGTTCGAAAACTTTTTTTTAAGAGGTCCAGAGGCCTTCTTTTAATCTTTTTTCATTATTTTTTTTCATTGTCTTACATTTCTCTTTTCTCCTTCTTTTGAAAGGCTCTTTTCAAGATACACGGAATGTTCCTCACTAGAGGCTTGGAGGCCTCATTTCAAGAGGTTCGTAAGCCTCCTTTCGAGAGGCTCAGAATGTCTGATATTATTGACATCATATTGAACTCATGATTTGTTTTCACATTCTAATTTTCGTGATTGATTACATCTTTTGATTTTATTTTGCTGTAGCCTAGCCTAGGAGAGGCTATCAAGTCTCCTTTCAAAAGGCTAGGAAGCCTCCTGTCAAGAGGCTAAGAAGCCTCCTTTCAAGAGGCTAGGAAGGCTCCTTTTAAGAGGCTAGGAAGCCTGTTTTCAAGAGGTTAGGAAGCCTCCTTACAAAAGGCTAGGAAGCCTCCTTTCAAGAGGCTAGGAAGCCTCCTTTCAAGAGGCTAGGAAGCCTCCTTTCAAGAGGCTAGGAAGCCTCCTTTCAAGAGGCTAGGAAGCCTCCTTTCAAGAGGCTAGGAAGCCTCCTTTCAAGAGGCTAGGAAGCCTCCTTTCAAGAGGCTAGGAAGCCTCCTTTCAAGAGGCTAGGAAGCCTCCTTTCAAGAGGCTAGGAAGCCTCCTTTCAAGAGGCTAGGAAGCCTCCTTTCAAGAGGCTAGGAAGCCTCCTTTCAAGAGGCTAGGAAGCCTCCTTTCAAGAGGCTAGGAAGCCTCCTTTCAAGAGGCTAGGAAGCCTCCTTTTAAGAGGTTAGGAAGCCTCCTTTCAAGAGGCTA
Organism: Armigeres subalbatus; assembly: GCF_024139115.2. Lineage (NCBI taxonomy): Eukaryota > Metazoa > Arthropoda > Insecta > Diptera > Culicidae > Armigeres > Armigeres subalbatus. The sequence continues at coordinate 171,038,067 of NC_085140.1, forward strand.
TGAAGTCTTCTTTCAAAAGGCTAGGAAGCCTCCTGTCCAGAGGCTAAGAAGCCTCCTGTCCAGAGGCTAAGAAGCCTCCTTTCAAGAGGCTAGGAAGGCTCCTTTTAAGAGGCTAGGAAGCCTGTTTTCAAGAGGTTAGGAAGCTTCCTTACAAAAGGCTAGGAAGCCTCCTTTCAAGAGGCTAGGAAGCCTCCTTTCAAGAGGCTAGGAAGAGCCTCCTTTCAAGAGGCTAGGAAGAGCCTCCTTTCAAGAGGCTAGGAAGAGCCTCCTTTCAAGAGGCTAGGAAGAGCCTCCTTTCAAGAGGCTAGGAAGAGCCTCCTTTCAAGAGGCTAGGAAGAGCCTCCTTTCAAGAGGCTAGGAGGAGCCTCCTTTCAAGAGGCTAGGAAGAGCCTCCTTTCAAGAGGCTAGGAAGCCTCCTTTCAAGAGGCTTGGAAGCCTCCTTTCAAGAGGCTAGGAAACCTCCTTTCAAGAGGCTAGGAAGCCTCCTTTTAAGAGGCTAGGAAGCCTCCTTTCAAGGAGCTAGGAAGCCTCCTTTCAAGAGGCTTGGAAGCCTCCTTTCAAGAGGCTAGGGAGCCTCCTTTCAAGAGGCTAGGGAGCCTCCTTTCAAGAGGCTAGGGAGCCTCCTTTCAAGAGGCTAGGGAGCCTCCTTTCAAGAGGCTAGAAAGCCTCCTTTCAAGAGGCTAGGAAGCCTCCTTTCAAGAGGCTAGGAAGCCTCCTTTCAAGAGGCTAGGAAGCCTCCTTTCAAGAGGCTAGGAAGCCTCCTTTCAAGAGGCTAGGAAGCCTCCTTTCAAGAGGCTAGGAAGCCTCCTTTCAAGAGGCTAGGAAGCCTCCTTTCAAGAGGCTAGGAAGCCTCCTTTCAAGAGGCTAGGAAGCCTCCTTTCAAGAGGCTAGGAAGCCTCCTTTCAAGAGGCTAGGAAGCCTCCTTTCAAGAGGCTAGGAAGCCTCCTTTCAAGAGGCTAGGAAGTCTCCTTTCAAGAGGCTAGGAAGCCCTTTTTCAAGAGGCTAGGAAGCCCTTTTTCAAGAGGCTAGGAAGCCCTTTTTCAAGAGGCTAGGAAGCCTCCTTTCAAGAGGCTAGGAAGCCTTTCCTTAAGAGGCTAGGAAGCTGCCTTTCAAGAGGCTAAGGAGCCTCCTTGCAAGAGTTAGGAAGCCTCTCTTCAAGGGACTTGACATTTTTTTTTCAAGAGGCTTGGAAGCCTACTTTCAAGAGGCTCAGAGGCGTCCTTTCAAGTTGCTCAGAAGCCGCCTTTTAAGTGGCTCAAAAACCGCCTACCAAGAGGCTTGGAAGCTTTTCTTCCAGAGGATTGAAAGATCCGTTTCAAGAGGTTCGGAAAATCTCAATGGTCATAAAGTCCTGTAGGAAGCTCGATTTATACATTTTTGAATTGAGATTTTTAGGGGGTATTGAGATTATTACATAACTTGAATCTATGATAAATCTGATGAATTTTGGTGCACGGGAACTATTTAAAATCAATTTCGAAAAACTTAATAATTTCGCGTATTTAACACCCCTAGCTTGATTTTACTTACTCCAAAAACCTTCAAAATTGATTTGATAAACATCAAATCTATGGTCTACGGGTGTGAAAAAAATATGTTGTAGCTCAGAAAAGGTATTCTTTAGAATGAATAAAAAAATCAACTCGTTTTTCAAAATTGAAAAAAAAATATTGGGAAGTTTCTCGGATTTATGAAAATTTTAGCTAACTATATGGAGAGCCATTTATAAGGTCCATTAATCATATATCTTATGAGTAACGTTTATTTTCAATTACAGCAAAAAACATAGGGGGAACCAAAATAATGCTAAAGTTCGAAGGTTAAATACCGCTGTTCTACACCCAAGCAGATATTGTAACATTTTATTGCAATCTTCTATTAGTTTCGCGTACAGTTTGCCATAATTCGTGAATATTTGTTTAAGGTGCGTTTTGGTGATGAACTCTATTTTATTCTCGAGAAAATCCTTCAGCTCGATAGTTTTACCACACGGTAAAAAATATACACGTCCATGCGAACTGTTCTGCATTTGAATATGCACTACTTTGGAATCAGATCAATATCAACAGCTGAGCTCGTCGCATTCAAAGACCACCACTTCCATTTGACGTGCGCAATATTTTGAATATAAAACAACAAAATAAAAAAAATATAATTACCTCAGCTCAGATTTGAATAACATACCTTTGCTTGAAAGTCCTTCGTCTTACCATGACTCCATCTCACACTTCGAAATACCTCTTGAAATAAGCAGAATAGATGAAAGAACTGTCATCTATTTTTAGAACAACACCAATATCACTCCACTCTTAAATCAATATCCTTGAACCTGTGAATTCAATAGCATAACACTTTCAATTCTAGTGGAGACATTATTGGTGCTGATCGAATTGCTTATCATTTCAACATCCAGTGAGTAGCACTTTGATCAATCGTGTTGATGTTATGGAATTGTCTGCATTCAACACACTTGTGAAAGGTGTGACACCACTTCAAAATCAAAGTAATATCATTTTCGATAATAGTGATTGTAAAGTTTATCATTCAATAGATAGAACAGTTAAATTGAGCTTGTTGATTTTTTACCGTGCACGTTTTACCACTGACAAACAGACGTATCACTAGATAAATTACCATCGACCATTACTTCAACGACCAATTTAAATTTGATTAATTGCGCATTTCACAACTAGAGGCGCTAGTGTCGTAATCCTTCGAGATTGACATTTCACTCCAGCGCCTTCTGGTGAGAATGTCATACGAAACATTGTTTCGTGAAACATGCTCGCAAGATGGTGGTAGAGGAGTTGAGCGATGAATTTGTCAGAAAAATGTTCAAGCTGTTAGGTCTGTTTGTCTGTGGTTTTACGCTTGAGCGAGCAAGAGCGAGCGTTGCAGTTGACCATCGCACCCTGGCCGCCATTTTCAATGATAAACATGCCAAGAGTGAAGATCTGATCGAATCGGATTTTGCAAACGCGCAGTTGAGTGGCGAGCTACTAAAAGATCGGTAGATCCGGCAGGACAGTTTCATTCTCCGACTGTCGATGCAATCCAGATGGAGGATGCGGAGGCCATTCGCTGGCGGATGGAGTAGATGGTGCTGAAGTTTGAACCACAGAGAACAGACATGGAGGCTCATACAAACTTTTGTTGAAAACCTGTGTAAAGTACCGCAGACCGCCACCAACGCAGACAACCCAGACAAATTCAATCTCACCAAGCGATGGCGTTGGCTTACACTACGTAAACAAGGTTATGCTGCCATCTAGTGACAATACGGACTGAACACTAGCCACCACTAGCGCTAAAAAGTAAAATACGGCAAAATTTCCATCAACATTATTAGCACACTAGCACCGTGCAACGGGGGCACAACGACATACTTCAAAATTACCAGTACAAAGTTTTACACTACTTTGCGACGTAAGATGAACGTTTGTTCTCTGTGTTTATACTGACGTTTTGTAAGTTTTGGCATCATTCATTTAATTTATTTCGCCTTTATGCCCGAATGTAATAATGACCTAGTATGTTTGTATTGGGTGCAGTTTCGAAGCCTATGGGGGTTTAGATCTGTCGCATTAGGGCTTAGAATCACGAAATCGATATCATTCGCCTTATAGATACTCTTACAAATACACCTGTCCGTTCATGGTGCTTACGGTAACGAAAGGTGTACTTCGATTTCCGCAAGTACAAATTGCTTGCCAAATTAAGAACTTCTTGACGAACTTCGACATATTCTGTGTCCGAAGGTTCTCGGGAACATCACACTTATCCTTGGCAGTCACATACAGGTTCCCTGGAATCTGGATGAAGTCCACCTTCACATATGTCTCGTCATCCATCCAGTGCAGTTTCGTTAACTTCTGTTCGTACAACTAACGGGCAAGGTTTTCCTCAAGTGACAAGGTTTCCGATTATTCTGCAAAGGAATCATAGGATAACGAAGCAGCTCATCCAAAGCTACCACGAAGCGTTTGGCCATGCCATCAGGGAGACTATGTTCAACAAGCTGCGCTAAAGGTTCCACATCCCGGAGATAACGGGACTTCTAGTGAATTCAACCCTCCCGGCACAACCCATATGGGCGGCGTCTAGGAAAAGATGGTGACCTCGTAGCTAGATTCGGTTTCATACTTTCTCCAATCTTATGGTAGCTTCGTATTCTTCTGGCTGGGGTCTCCAGCTAGTCTAGCGAGCCAAGGCGTATGATTCCCAATCCGGAAATGGCGAGTTCGATTCTCGGTCCGGTCTAGGACGTTTTCGGTGGGAAATATTCTCGACTCCCTGGGCATAGTGTATCTATTGTACTTGCCTAACAAGATACACACTCTTGCAATAGCAGGCATAGAAAGCTTTCAATTAATAACTGAGGAAATGCTAATAGAACCCCAGTTGAAAGGCAGGCAAAATTCCAGTTGGAATGTAGCACCATAGAAGAAGAAGAAGGAGCTTGGCATTCTATGTCTACTGTAGGCTGTCCCTTGTAGTTCTTTTTTCACTATTGTCGATCACTTAAGCGCAAAACAATGGTTTCGACATAGCTGCTTTCTACGAACTTTTAGTTTTTAAACGCTACAATTGACTCGTGATAAATTTCATATTTCATTTATTATTACAACTGCACCTCCCTGTTGCTTTCGTTATTGTTTTACGTTCCACCCATTACCAATGAAACATAATCGGATCCGGTGCAATCACTCCCAGCATATTAAAGTGTCACTGAGCTTTTAAGCTATAGGGCTCGCATTCCGGCAGGCTAAACTGCGCAAAATTTATTGCAATTATGCTTCCGGCTTCATAAACTGTTGACCTAAATTGGGACGGATGCTTTCCCTTCCTGTCCGTATTGAACCGTGCCATTGTATGAAATGTTTTCCTCTGCTGTCGTCCGTTAATGTGATGGAATCCACCCACACAGTTCCCTACAGTGTGCCACCACCCATATCCGTTTGCGACAATCATTCGCAGGCCAGATTACTTTTGGCGTGCCTTCCTGGAATTTTTTTGATTGAAGCGTAGATTGTCTCTAAGTGTAACATTTTTTTGATGATTCTCAATGTGATTATTCAACTTTCATTTTGGAAATGAATTAGTGGGAACGATCTGTTATTTCATTCGTTTTTCCACATTTTTTCTAAGGGGGATGATTATTTCCTATATACTACTCAACAATTTTATTTGGCGTTGAGCACAATAGTGTTGATGACATATAATATTATGTGTCGTCAATTTTATTATTTGAAAGAAAATGTAAAGAACACTGCTACACTTAGCGATTGATATGAACTGCCGTCTTTATTGTTTATGCTTGTAATTTCGATTTACTATAGTGTTTATAAATAATTGTGTTTGATTTACAGTAGATGTAATGTTATCAACCTTTTATGAACAGTAGCTCCAAGTTTCCAACGAACACGTACCGTACGAACGGAAGTTTACAACTTCTAACTATCTAGAACATGCCGTGGTGTCGTCCGGAATTGAGGAATCTGCGCAACGTTGTCAGTAAAGCATGAAAACGGTATTTTACAAGTCCGAAACTGTACTTCTGCCTTCATTTATCTATATTCATTCAATCGGCACCACTTGACTAAAGCATTTGTACTTTCAATGACAAAAGTGACGCATTCGATTTTAGTTGGTCTAAAAGCGTGATTTGAGTTAGGGTTATGAGGGATAGGGACTGTCTGGCTTAATGCCAAAGACGGTGTGTATAAATAAATAATGATTCCAAATAGTGAAATTGACAGAAGTAATGTTACAAGATTTAATAATTTGGATATATTTCATTTATACGATGACAAATATAGACCAAGAGTATTATTTTTTTGTTGTTCTATATGTGATAAATCTAATTATATGTTCATTGTCCATGTTTCTACTCTTTCGCACGTGTTTGTTTGATTAAATACCATCCTATATAAATCGGGACCTCAATCGCGATTGCAAACGAACGAAGTTCATAACTTTCAAGCACTTGGCATTCTGAAATAGTTTCCACCGATCAACAGGAAAAATAGAACAATAAATGATAAACCAAAAACGGGAGCGAGGAAAAAATCTCATTTCCTTTAGGAGTCAATATAGAAGAAAAAACTACACCAACAAACTGAAAAACAGAATCTGATTGTAAAACATCATCGCTCTGATCCGGACCGTTCTACATCCACTTACTTGATGTAGGGCTGATGCAGCGCCACAAGGCTGGCATGGATTCCCACGCTGACCGCCGCTAGATGAAAGTAGTCAAAGAGCACCGGCAGATGGTAGTGAAGGCCCCGCCCCGGATGAAAGTTGAGCTGCAGCGTCCGCGTCGAGGCCAGGGCCAGCACGTTGCCCGTCGTCTGCTCACCGAACCACAGTTCCAGATTGAGGGAAAATTCCGCCCGTTCAATAGATTCCTTCAGATGTCGGCTGTCAACTGTTTCGGGGAAGAAATGGAAAGGGAAGAAAATGTTGAAATTCTCTGGGACGGCTCCGTTCTGTGCGGATGGGCGAAATTTGTTTTTCATTGAGCTGAAATGGGCGATCTCTAGAGCACTGCTAGTTGACGAGGGGTCGGGATTGGTGAAATAGCAGGCATGAGATGAATACAATTTTGGGTTGACTTTCATCGTTTATAGGTTTTGGTATTTTGACCCTACATTAGTATCTTCAAATGAAGGGTATTTTTGGGCAACTGCGCGACTTCCTAATGGTAGAATTGAGGCAAACATGGGTTCAAAATAATATAAAAGGCTTTATAAATACGCTATCTAAGTGTCGTCACAAAAACATGTCTTTGGTTACTATCTTTATACTCGTAGCTCAGCGGTAGAGGTAGCTGGTTTGGTTCGGTCTTGAATATTATTGGGTGAAAAATGCATAAAGGAAAATATCTCCTAAAAATATAGCAATTTAATATCTGTGCAAGTAGGTTATGAACACTATGCTGTGAGTCGGCAATGTTCTCGTTTGTGGGATGTGATACCATTGAAGAACGAAATGTCCTTTGAAGCACAATGTTGTAATTGTTGAAAGAAAGGGCAAAGGTCGAATTCATTTTCCCCAGCTAGGTATATCCCAAGTAACAATCTCAATGCTTCGAAGATTTATGCTAGTTTTATTGAGGTTTTATTACGGCATGTAGAAATGCTTAAAGTTTTATTTTGGTTTTATTCAGTTGTCATTTAATTAGATCCGCAAGAGTACTTGAGAACTACGTTTTGAATTCCAATATAAAACCACAGCTCTTTAGGTTTTATAATGCTCCTGTGTTCCTCCTCAGAGCTAAAAAATGGAACTGACATAAAGCCAGCAGTTAAGTTATATGTTGGTTTTGATCAAGACTTATAAAAGCTGCTAGCTTCGTAGAGTCCTGTATAAAACCCACATATAACCTTTACTCCTGAAGAAGACCTGCATAGGAAACTACTACTATGGATAGAAACTAAATTTTCAGCACAAATTGTTTGACCCACGGAAGTTTTTTCATTTCGCTTTCAGTCGAAAATGAAAAAAAAAACATTAGCAGTTTTTTCTATGTCGTGAATTATGTAGGGGAACTGTTCCGATCTTCATCTCACACACTGAAAATACATTCATCTTATCGGGAAGTAAAGAAATACGACACCAATTTCTTCGCTTCTTTTTGTCAACATGCGAACTCCTGCTGAAAAAAATCACAAATCAAATACCTTTCAATTGCTCTGCTTTCAATGGGATGATCATCGGAGCCATGAGTTGAAATCAAGGAGCAGTTCCCTTATATATTTAAGTCGTTGAAAAAACTGTTCAAACAGCATTTGCTCATGAGGGGTATGAAACTATGTATTTAATCCATACATGCTCTGCCAATTTACCACGAGTAAAACACTTTTATGGTACAAAATATACCATTTAACAATTGCCACTATATGCTTTTTAATTGAAATACTTATTTTTAAAAGTACTTGCATTCGATGCCGAGGGCAGAAAAAGTTTGTTTATGATTTTTTTATATCTGTCTACATTGTCATGTTGTCATTATATATAAAACTACCAAGCTTTAGGTTTGACCAAGATAAAACTTGCTAGTCGTAACATGGTCTTGAAAAAGGCCAAGATAAAACCTCTAGGTGTTTGAAATGCCCAGATAGGGCCAGTTCAGGAGTGATGGTTATATAGAGGCATTTTTTATGCAATCAAAGTTTTATTCGAAAAAATGTCGCCGATATGAAAAAAAATAATGAATTTCATAATCGAAATATCATGCAAATTTCTGTTTTACCTTTTAAACGGTAAAAATGGACATTCTAATAAGTTTTAGGAACAATGCTTTGATTATTTGATCAACCAAAGTGGTTATTCATTGAAATCATCTTTAAAGTAATTAACTAGGCAATTAATTAAACTTAAAAATTTCTAAATAATAACAAATTAACGAAGCGCATTGTTAAAATACTGATTATTTATCATGATTTCACCATGAAAAATCCCTGGCATGCCTTCAAACATGCATAGAACAATCAAAGCCAGATATGAACTTTTATTGAACTGGCTGATATTAATTCTTTTATTTTTGTTGTTGACATGTAATCCATGTATTGCAGGAAGAAAAGCATATTTTTTCGAGTACAAACAATAAACAAATAATCAACCTGAGAGTTGACAACTGTTTCATTATCGGCTTATTTGTTGTTGTATCATAGTCATGAAGTGGTTGTATCATGGTTATATAATGGTTCTCAAAACCACCAAGTCTAGAGGAGGTTTTATGTTGCATGTTTTATGTGAGACTTGAAGTATATTATAAAACCGTTGGTTCTGAACTGGAACGCATATTAGGTTTTAATGATTGCAATAAAACTGGGCCAACTGGCTGTAACATGGTTTTATAGAAATCTACAGGAGGTTGTGGAAACTGCGAGGACTGCATGGAAGGTTTTGAGATTAGGTTTTGAAGAACGCTATAAAACTCTGATACAACCTTAATTGTTACTTGGGATGCTTTCATATTCTAACCTGAAGTCGAGAATCATATATTTTGCAACGTAATTGGTGTTGCGGTTAACTTGAACCCCTCTTTCAAAGTGTTTGCCGCATGCTGTACAATAATCCACCGAGCTGGGGTAATACAAATACGTCATTAGGATGACTGACATTGTGGTATTGTATGTCGGGTATGCCCATTCCTGGTCTAGGCGGCACCAGACATGGTGGTGAGGGTGGTAAAGGTGAGATCTCTTGTTAGTAGCATACCAGACATTTGAACCTTTTCTGGTCAGAAAATCGATGCCAGCCTTGATAGCAGTTGCTACCGTTTCGAATACACATGTACCTTGATTGATACTTCATGAATACTTGATGAAGACTTTAATTAAATGAACCTTGTTTGCTATGCTAATAGGAGGGACATTAGTGGTATTAGCAGTTGAACTTTAGACCAAATGGACCTACTTTCAATGTTCAGTTCATGTAGTATGCATTGAATGCATTTTTTTTTATCTTTATAACAGAATAATGTGTTTATCTTAGTAAAGTCTAACTACAATTAAAAGTAAAGATTAATCATCAGCAGCCCCCCTGCCCCTCCCCTCTTACGCCAATGATAGGATGATAATAAAAAAAATCTAAAGTAATACACCTAGTACTGTACTGCCGTAATCTGAGAAAGTGACGTAAGCGCCAATTTACAACATGCATGTTTGTCATTTTTCTGTTAAAGAGCTCGATGAGTACACCCAACCGGCGGATGTTAGATTTTCTAACAATTCTGTATAAGAATCTACCAAAACCTGTATAAGAACTGGGCATATGCGAAAATGTTAGATTCTTATACAAGTATTGTATAATGGGCAAGCAGATGAAGCGAGTGATGCAGTGGAAACCCATTAGCGAACGAATCTGTGTATTGAGGATACGGGGCAAATTCTTCAATTACAGCCTAATCAACGTTTACGCACCGACAAACGATAAATCTGACGACGTGAGGGACACGTTTTATGAATGTCTTGATAAAGCCTATGGAGAGTGCCCAAAGCATGACGTGAAAATTGTTATCGGAGACGCTAACGCTCAGGTCGGTAGAGAGGACTTTTTCCGTCCCATAATCGGTAGGGAGAGCCTTCACTCCGCTATCAATGACAACGGCCTACGGCTAGTAAATTTTGCTGCTGCCAGAGGGATGGCCATCAGTAGCACCTACTTTGCACGAAAGAACATCCGAAAGCACACCTGGAGACACCCAAATGGTGAAACTTGCAACCAGATAGACCATGTTCTGGTGGATGGGCGCCATTTCTCGGATGTTATCGATGTGCGGACATTCAGAGGTCCGAACATTGACTCTGATCACTACATCGTTGTCAGGAAAATTTGATCACGGTTTTCAACTGTATCGAACGAAAGATCACAGCGAACGATGCGATACAATATCCAGCGATTGTCGGCTGAAGGAGTATCGGCTGAGTACCGCCAGAAGCTCGACGAACGGATAAGTGCAATCAACGTTAGCGACAGCATCAACGATCTATGGGAGTGGTAGGCACTGCACAGAGGCGACCCAGGACGGGTTGGTTCGATGTGGAGTATCAGAGAGTGACAGACGAGGAGAACATTGCCAGAAGCCGGATGTTGGTGTCGGGTACCCGATCGAATAGAGATCGGTACAAGGAAGCAAGAGCAGCCGAAAAACGAATCCACCGCAAGGAAGAAAAAAGAGTACGAAGAACAAGCTTATTATGGCAGTGAGCAGCTTTATAAAGTTCTGCACCATATTATATCGAAAATATGGGAAGACGAGGAAATGCCTGCTAGCTGGTTGGACGGCCTCATTTGCCCTCTATTTAGGAAAGGGCACAGACTGGAGTGCGCCAATTACCGAGGAATGATCCTCCTTAATTCGGCGTACAAAATTATGTCCCGTATTCTGTTCTACAGATTGAGACCGCTTGAAGAGTCCTTCATCGGCGAATACCAAGCAGGGTTTCGTGAGGGCCGATCAACGACGGATCAAATGTTTACCCTGAGACAAATCCTTGATAAATTCCGGGAGTACAACTTGCAGACACATTATCTGTTTATTGATTTCAAGGCGGCGTACGATTCAGTGAAACGGAATGAATTATGGCAAATTATGCTTGAACATGGTTTTCCGGCGAAACTGATACGGCCGATTCGTATAACGTTGGACGGATCGAAATCAAGTGTAAGGGTTGCGGATGAAATATCGACGTCATTTGTTACCTTAGATGGATTAAAGCAGGGTGATGCACTCTCGAATCTACTGTTCAATATAGCGTTCGAGGGAGCGATTAGGAGAGCTGGTGTGCAAAGGAGCTGTACCATTATCACAAAATCGCATATACTCCTGGGATTTGCGGACGATATCGATATTATCGGAATTGATCGTCGTGTCGTCGAAGAGGCTTTTGTGCCTTTAAGAGGGAGACAGCGAAGATAGGACTCGCGATCAATACCAGCAAAACGAAGTACATGGTCGCTGGCAATCAACGTGGGTTCATTAGTGGTGGTGGTAGCGAAATGGTGCTGGATGGTGAAAAATTTGAAGTGGTAGAAGAATTTGTGTATCTTGGAACATTAATGACATGCGATAATGATATTACCCGCGAGGTGAAAAGGCGTATTGCAGCTGCAAATAGGGCTTATTACGGACTTCGTAACCAGCTTAAGTCCCGTAGTCTGCAAACGAAAACAAAACTCGCGCTGTATACTACTCTGATTCTTCCGGTGTCTTTATACGGCCATGAGACATGGACGTTAAAGGAGGCTGATCGGAGAGCTCTCGGAGTGTTTGAGCGTAAGGTGCTGCGGACAATACTCGGCGGTAAACAGGAGAACGGTATCTGGCGGCGTCGCATGAATCACGAATTGTACCAGGTGTATAAAGGGCTGGATATTATTAAGCTTATACAACACGGCAGACTACGGTGGGCTGGTCACGCTGTGCGTATGCTGGAAGAACGTCAAGCGAAAATAATATTTAGTAGAGAACCCGGAAGAGGCCGCAGGCTTCGTGGAAGGCCGCGTACACGATGGCTTTTTGCAGTTGAAGAGGACGTGAGGGCGCTCAATGTTCAGGGCGACTTCATCGAAGAGCTACAGCTCTGAAATCAAATCATAAAAACAGAGATGATAGGTGAGAGACATTCTATTTTGAATTCAATCCCTGCCTCTGAATGAAACTTGTTACGAGAGCATCTATTAAGAATTGCTATATGAAAATTTGGTAACAGTTTTCACATGCCTTAAATGCTTAAAATTTGTCGAGCTTTGTTGTATGAGAAAGACATAAAAGTGAATGCTCGGTACATTGTTGTACGAGGAATTTGACTTGAGACAAACAAGGATGAACATTTCATCCACATATTTTCCATTTTGACGATAAGACGTTGACTGATACATATCTATAACTTTCTTATGGCTTCCTACAATCAAATGAAAAGTTTTTTATCCGTAGAAAATGTTACCCGTCCAATTCGAAAGATGGATTTACCGAGGCACAGGTGCAAGGCGTAATGCCAACTAATGCTTTGCATCTCTGAAGAGCCTCCGCCTAGCCATGTCTGGTAGGTAAAGCCTGAATGAAATGTGTTACGCAATGCGAACATGAGAAATGGTGCTAACTGCCGTGTTGGGTATTTGTTTTTCCCTTGCTCAATCCAATAAAGTACAAACGTTTCGCTTTTCTCGAACATCAAGGCTGGCCGAAAGGCTTTATGTTCACTCCAAACTGTGATTTTGATAAGCATAAGAGAGATAGGGAACCTAATGTTGTATATTAATCTATTTAACATTTTGCGTATCTAAAGATAGAATAAACGGTTAAATATTGAACGGTTATTATACGGTTAAATGTTGAACATGCCATATATTTTCAAGAAGACAAAAAAAAATGACCACACAGAACAAGGCTTGAAGACCGATGGGTGGATTAATTTGGGATTTTATTTCCACAATAGGTTGAACAATTGTAGCCTGGATTGTGGTTTATGGCATATATGAGGTGGTAATCAACTAGGTAATAAATTATTTTCATAGCTCACCTGGAGGGATCAATCCAAGAGCTATCAAGGCTTTTGTTTCGAACATTTCGAAGACTTTACGAATTAACGCATTGTTTAGGGTGAAGTATAGCAATTTGTAGATACCATTTTACAACAGCATTGTTATACGTAGTAAGCTGTCATGCTTTATTTTGGCTATTTGTTTGAATTGAAGTATCAAGGGACTGATAACTATAAACTGAAAATAAATAAATCGAAATGTTTTGATATTTTTTAGAAAAATCATCACAAAACATTTAAAAAAAATAAATAATCCATCGAAAAATGTTGATGCTTTTTTCCCAATACTCTTCCGGGAAGTTATGTCATATAGAATTTGGTAAACAGCTACGCTTGGCTTGAAAGACTTCCTGGTGCGCGTTTGGTAACAAAGATGTTAAAACACTTTTTTGAAAAACTTACAATAAATATTTTATACACCCAAAAACCAAATCTGACAATTATTGTATAAAATCTGGGCATATACAATTCTGTAAGTTTTTATACAAATATTGTATTAAAATAATACAAATCTGTATTATTTCAATACAATAATTGTATAGAAATAATACAGATTTTGTATATGCCCAATTATTATACAGTTTCTGCAAGGTTCTTATGCAGAACTGTATTAAAATCTGCCATCCGCTGGTTGGGTGTAGGAACTTCCAAAGGTATCGTAATCGTTTAAAAATCTTAATGTTTCTTGTATTCTTGAAGGTTTTTCGAATGTGTATTAAGGAAGTTTTACTGAATGAATTTGACGAACGGATTAATAAGTACATAAATCGTCACTGTTCAGTTCGAAAAACTAATCACGCAGTCCACGGAGGGTTCGCAAATTGTCTTTCCAGTAACTTGGCTCGCTTTGAACACGGGAAAGGTGCCGAAGTGCACTGCTCTTGGAGGTGCGGGTCACCCCTCCAAGTAACGTATATTTGTCGTTGTCAATCGACGATGCCGGCAATCCGCTGAAGAAACGAAAGAAGCAGCAATCGCAGGAGCAACTAGAACGGAAGGAGAAGTGCCTGCCTGGGTTTGTGAAGGGTAATCCGCCGGATTTGCGCCCGAAAATTCGCCAGCTAATCGCTAAGGGGCTGAAATGTACTTTTCGGCTCTGCAGTGAGGGAGTGAAAGTGATGCTGGCAAATAAAGACCATCATCAATCCGTCGTGGAGTTTCTGCGAGGACTCCACGACACGAAGGAAGAGGAGCTCCAAGCTGAGCTCGAAAATGGCGGCCTGAAGCCAGTGACCGTTTACAAGATCGCTCGTCACGACAAGGCGAGGAGATATCGCGACCAGCTTTACCTGATCCATCTGGAGCACGGCTCCACCATCTGGAAGGACCTGAAGCTGGTCGGCGTTATAAATTACACCGTCGTTGACTGGGAGCGATATCGGCCAGTGCACCGTGACGTAACGCAGTGCACTAACTGCTTCAATTTCGGGAACGGTACCAGCAACAGCCGGGAGCTGAGTTCCTGGAAATCCGGAAGAAGGTTTCCACCAGAACCCTACCGCAAAAGAACCGTGTTCCTGTACTCAATAAGGTGAACTATCCGGCCATCGCGGCTCTCCGTCGAACGATTCCAATCCTCCCACCGTTACAACCGGACAAACGACTGGCAGCAACAGCTGCGTCGCCCAAGCTCCAGCACCACCGGCTCCATTCTCCTGGATTCCGCCAGCAGCAAGCCCAATCAACACCACTTGTTTCTCAGTGAGTAACAACAACTGTGGTGTGACTTACTAAAGGTCTAAGTTATGCACAACGTGTCGTATTTAGAACTCCTTTGTAATTTGAGGTGCGCAAGAGGTGGAGCCTATTTTCAACATCTTGCGGCTACAATGAAAATAAAAACACAAAACCAACCGGAAATCGAATGATGAACATTGAGATTGCCAACCTTCTATTATAACCATCACACCATCAATTCTGTTTGAAGATTCTGCTACAAGTGCACTACATAAACAACAAAGTCATTTGTAACTTCATTGTAATTTATACTGCTCGGCTAAACCCAAAGTGTTTTGCAACATATCAGAAACATTGTCGTAACAGCAATGAACCGAAGTGTTATAAATTCTGCAACTTATCTGTTTTGATACACATTGATATGATACACATTGAATTCCAAATCGCACAAGAAGTCAGATGTGTGGCATATTGCGAAGCTACTTAACCTTCTGTCTGTGCTCAAAAAAACTTACGTTGTCTGTGCTCTGGGGTCAAATTGACCCCAAATTGAAGTTGCTATAACTTTTTAAATGTTTGGCCAATTTTGGATTTTTGGGTCTGTTTCGAAAGATAATTTAATCATCTTTCAGGTCATTATCAAAGATTGACTATTGGTGGGCGGGTACATCGCGGGGAGGAGTTTTAGTGAACAAGGGTACAAAAACAGTGATTTTTCATGATTATTTTGCTTATATCCGAAAATCCTACCCATTTTGAACTGCACCTTTTTTAAAAAAAGTTATGCAGGAAGGCATGTGCTTTGGCATGAGGCGTTAATAAGTTTAGAACTCGGCCGCCAGGTGGTGGTATATTTGAGTTCATTATTTTAGACTACTCAAGATATTCCGATATATATAGAATTCTTCTTAGTGTAAATATTCTTATAGCACAAATTTAAAAATTGGAAGAAGTGCTCATTATATTGAACATCGCTTTGTAGTGCTAGACATCCTGAACAGTGTTGCCGAATACAACTTGGATGTAGGTATGAGGGATCTCAAGCTAAAGCAATATTTCATACATGCAAGAATATTACAAGAACACTAGCGCCGCCTATTTGTAAATTTTCTTATTATTTTCTCCGTCACATGACAGTCCATTCTTACCAGACGAACTTTGTTAAAGACGTCATCTTTACAAATTTCAAATTTGTTTGATAAGAATATTTACAATGAGGAAAATTTGCATATACATATCGGAACTACTTGAGTAGTCTAAAATAATGAATTCAAATATACCGCTACCTAGCGACCAAGCTCTTAACTAATCAATGCCTCATGTCAAATCACACGCCTTCCTGCACCTTTTTGAAAAGGTGCCTTTCAAAATGGGTAGGATTTTCAGATATAAGTAAAATAAGCATAAAAAATCACTGTTTTGTACCCTTTTATTTACAAAAACCCCTCCCTGCGATGTATCCGCCCACCTATTAATTAATCTTTGATAACGACCTGAAAGATGATTAAATTATCTTTCGAAACAGCCCCAAAAATCCAAAATTGGCCAAACATTTAAAAAGTTATAGCAATTTCAATTTGGGGTCAATTTGACCCAAGAGCACAGACAACGTAAGTTTTTTGAAAAAAGTACACTGTAGCGCATATTTTCAAGATTTTTCAAGCGAATTTGCACCTAGGAGACAGATCTCGGCGAGTTTTACCAAACTACCAAAAATTAGGAGAATCGGTTGAAAATTAAAAAAATGGCAGCCACTCAAAGTGGCCTGGGGTCATATTGACCCCAGAGCACAGCCAAAAGGTTAAACGGAAATGGTAAGTGGCTTTAATGTGACTCAATGTATTACCGGTGTCTTCAATGCAATTTGTTAGGAACTAACAGCTATTTAAACATTTTTATGTGTACTGCTTAGGAGATGAGCATCCTCTAGCTCCGGAGGATTCCGCTCCGCTCTACACCCCGGAGCAGCTTGTGGCTCGGTTTCGATGCGAACCGGTTCGACCAGATCTACACTCTGGACAGGCAATCAATATTCGAGCAACACCTAACAATATACCCTTTTTCATCAAAAGAGTTTATTACTGACAAACGCACTTCGCAACAAACCTTTATCAGAATCCGAACACAATATGACAAGAATCATTTCTCTTACATGCTCTGATATTTCCGAGATTACGATGCTATTTTCGTAATCAGAGTTAGATTCTCGAATACTTCCATAAAAGCAGAAACTACGATAGCATAAAAACCGAAATTTGCTCTAGAGATTACGCAAAATACCGGGATGAAAAGTTAGCAACAAAATTGTCTTCTTTTTTGTTTCTGAAAAAATGTTCGGATCTTTGTCATTATTATCTCCGACAAAAACAAAGTTTTGTCGTTGGTTCTCTTTTGTCGCTTGTTTTCGCAAGTGCATCCAAGAAAAATTGATTCCCTGACTCTGGACCTTTTCGTTATTGAAAATGGCTTCTAATGTCGTTTTCGGTTATTGCTGGGTCGAACCTAGTTCTGCACCGGATCCGCTCTAACAGCTGTCAAAACGTTCGGTTATTCGTTCAGGTTGGATCGCGATCCGCACCAGATCCGACCCAAAATGAATGAGGTTCGCTCTGCCGATTTATCGAGATCCAACCTAGGTTCACCAATACATTCAAACACAAACTGTCAAACAGGTGTTTATGTTTACGCTAAAGGAAAATGAAAACGTAAAAGACACTGGTTGGGTATTTGATTTTGTTTGTTTCATTTGTTAAATTTATCAATTTTGTTGCGGTCTTCCACGCAAAAATGGATTATTTTAATTTTGTGCTGTCTTCAAGTTTCTCTGATGGTGAATCGGATTCAGATATCGACATATTTTTCGCTGATTACCTCAGATGGTAGCTCCACTATAAACAAAATGAGGGTTGAAAATTTTGTTGAAAATGTGATTTATAAAATGCAGTGACGAGAAGATAGCTGCTATTTATTCACTATTACGTTGTGTATTCGAACATATGCTTTAAGTATAATTGCTCTATCAATGGAAAAATAGCGTACCAGAGTATCTGCCGCTATGAAGTTATTTATACCAAAATGTTCATACCATTATTTTATTCATTATTGCAGTCTGTGCATAATTTGTTCGGAGGTTAAGGATTTGAAGAATATAAACATAATGTATTAACCCTGGCATTAACCATTTATAAGACTTTGGCAACTATACTGCCATCAACAAATTTATTGTATTTATTTATAAATGATTATTTATAAATAAATTCAAATGTTTATTTAGGAACAGTTTTTATACGAATTGAGCAGAATTTTTTAGTGGAAGAAAGGTTTTTAGTTGTAATTCGTTAAAAAACCGACAAAGACATATTTTATCCCATTGATATTGATTATGTTGAATCTCCTGTTTAGATTATGTAGTGAAAAATTATTTGCCTCTCTTGTATATTTGGTTTCTGCAGTTTTGACGAAATCACAATTAATCCCAAAGGGTCCCCTCTTCTTGGGAGAAAAACAGCAAAAAAATGCAAATAGCAAAAATTAATGCTGTTCAACTCTTGTACGATTTGATTCTTTGTTTTAAAATAAAAGGCCCCAAATCTCAATAAATGTTGTATTGGATTTTTTACAAAGTGTTTCCATATTTTCATTTCAATGACATAATTGATAATTCAAATTTACTGTAACACAATCATTGTTACCCAAAAAGCCATAATATATTATATTATTATATATAGATATTATAGAATATAGATATTATATATTAGATATTATATATTATAGAATCAGCATAATAGTTTATCGGGAAACACGGATTGGCATAATTTTTTTTCACGGCAATCCACATTGCCGTCGTTATTCATCACAAGCTCCTAATCACATTAGTTTATTGATGGAATAATAGTCATTTTAGTCATTAAACAATTAAAAGAAGAAACGTCTGATTTCCCCCATAATTCATAAAACAAGAAAAAAATAACACTAATAACAAAATTCAATAGATAAAATATGTCTGTTTCTGCCAGCTGATAAAAATGCGAATTGAAAACAAAATAGATGATAGGGATTGAGTTCTCACTAATACCATCATACTGGCTCGATCCCAATTCGTTTTTCGTTCGGTTATTCAGAGTCGGGGTCGGACCTGACCCAGGTTTAAAACCGAAAACGACATAAGTTGGGTCTGGTAAACTGCAGTGCTCACTCAAGAGAACAAAATCTTCGAGCTCAGCGATTTCCTTCAGAAAAAGGAGATTGACGCGGTTTTAATCACCGAAACCCATCTGAAGCCCGAGGTAAATACAACAATTTAGGGTTTTACGCTGATGAAGTTCGATTAAACAATCTCCAGAGGGACAGGAGTGGTAATCGTCTTTTTGAGCAACATCGCCTGCCGCCTGCTGCCGAACTTCAAGCTCAAAATCATCGAAGCCGTTGGAGTGGAAGTCACCACGTCTGTCGGAGTCGTCACGTTCATCGTGGCTTACTTTTTTTTTTTTTTTTGGTCTTTATTAAAGTGATTTTTTATATGACAATAAGTTCATCACTACTCGTGGCTTACTGTCCCACACAAATCAATGTCGACGACGGCACGTCGGCCGAACTACGAAGGGATATCGTAAAGCTCACTCGACGGCAGGGGCAGTTCATCATCGCCGGAGACCAGAACGCAAAGCACCAATCGAGCGGCAACACCGTCTCACACCGGAACGAAGTCGTCTGTTCCAACAACGAGCTGGAGGGCCACTACACCATCCTGAGCCGGGGCCCATGCAACGCTTGACATCTTCATCACGAACCTGAACGATCCCAGCCGGTCGTCTTCAAGGAGCTCAGCTCGGACCACTATCCAATGGTAGCTGAAGTTGGAACTTCGGTGAATCGGCACGAGCTAACCCGGCGTAACTATCGCCATGTCGACTAGAGTCGACTGTGCTAAGCCGTTCTTGACGCTAAGCAAAAATCTAAAGTCTAAGCCCCGGCCCATTCCACCTTTGATCCCATTAGACAACAATGGCTCTGCAACTCCTGCAGAGAAGGTTACCGAGATAGGTCGTCACTTCGTCAGCTTGGATAATCTTGGACAGAACATCGTCAGTCCACACGAAGCGTTAACGAGCATGCTAACAACATCAATCATATTCCCAACGACTTCTCAGAGGACTCGGGAAGGACTCGGAGGACTCCTCGGAGACCCCATGCTTCGACAGCATCCTAAATCTCGAGCTCAAACATATGAGTGCTACCGTTCTTCGAGCACCTTTTGCTGCTCCTTAATCAGTTTTTCCGTCTTAGCTACTTCCCATAGTCCCGGAGGTCAACCAAAGTCATCCCCATCCAGAAGCCTGGGAAGGATCCTTCCTCTCCGAAAAGTTATCGTGCTTCTGTCTTTTTTTTTTCTAACAGGGTTATCCAAGCTGTTTGAAAAGGCGATTCACAGGCGGTTTGAGTCTGCCGAACACCACTCGAGGAACAATTTGGTTTCCGACGCGGACGGGAACAAGCTTGTCTCAAAAACCTTCGCCATGGCCAGAGATGCATCTTGAACAGAACATGAGCCAAGAGCGTGCCTTGGTGTTCTCAGTTTTGAACTCTGAACACAGTTCAGTGTGCACTGGATGGTACGCAAGCGAAACGATCATGGTAACTAATGTCGTTTTCGTTTTTGAGGTGTAGCGACACCGTTTAGTGCAGCATTTTGCACGGCAAAAACGAACGTTTTGAGTGCAGTTGGGTTTGTTTGTTATGGATACCTGTTGGATACCATAAAAAGAAAACAATAACAACGGGAGAAACTTGACAACAAACTACACTACACGGCACACTCTGATTTTTTTTGGTGCCACACTGCTTGTTCCAGTGCAAGAAAAATGCTACACTGGTGTAGCACGAAAATCAAAAACGAACATTTTCGGTGCAGAAGTGTAGCACGAGTGTAGCTACACCGCAAAAACGAAAACGACATAAGATACCTTAGATTTAGAACTATGCAAAAACACACGCGCATGCTTGATTTCTATCCGTTAGATGCCCACGTGTTCCGTTACTAGCCGAAAAATGTGTAGCATACCGTCGCTTGAATTTGTTTTCCTAGGATACAAGTTGCTAAGTTAGGTCAGTGCTCTTGAACAGTGTGCAGTGTTCAGAACGTTTTGAACACGAACACGCGTTCTCGTGTTCAGATGCATCTCTGGCCATGGCCTTACTCGATGTCGAGAAGGCATTCGACAATGTATGGCATGATGGTCTGGTGTACAAACTACAACGCTACAATCTTCCCAGCTACTTGGTGAAAATCATCAACAATTGGAGTTTAAATCAGTAAAAATAATATTTTTGTGTTTAAGACAATTTAAGGCAATATTTGGTCAAAGGTCTGTCAAAGGTTGAGTCAAGTGCCCTGCGGTGTTTTGCTAGTGTGTTTGAATCATATTATTCCGTACGTCAAACTAGACCGAAAATGCCGAGGAAGCATTTTTCATCTATTTTAAAATTTCAAATTAAACAATGTTCCTTTCGATTTTTGAGTCAAAAGAAAAACTGACGCATTCAGGATGATGAACTTCATCGTTCCCTAAAAAAAAATCGAATATCGATTCTTTAATTTAGGACCCAATTACCTGTCGGCAAGGGCATACCGGGTCTCAATCAGCGGAGCGAGTTCCAATGCACACAACACAGTCGCAGGCGTCCCCCAGGGCAGTGCCCCTGCTTTTCAATATGTTCACCTCCGAAATGCCGGAACCTCCAGAAGGCGGTATTCTGTCTCTGTTCGCAGATAACACCTCCCTCGTCCTCCATCTTCAAAATCCCTCGAACATGTTCCGCCTGTGGACTGTAAAATCATCCTCAATGACACGACAGTGGAATGGGCCAATAAGGCCGACTACCTTGGCTTGACCCTTGCCAGTAAGCTTATTTTACGGTAACAGGTTGACAAGACCGTGACAAAGTGTAACGTGTTTTTAAAACTACTGTATCCTTTGATCAGCCGCCGTAGTAAATCATCCTCCCAGTGCAAGCGATCGAATACGGCATGTCGGTCTGGGAGAGCTGCTCAAGCATTCTTTATCTGAAACTCCAACGAGTTCAAAACAAATTCCTGTGTATGATTATGAACACCTCACCCAGGACAAGAACATCTGAGGTCCATCGTCTGGCCGGGGTGAAAACACTGCCTGAACGCTTTGGTGAGTGAAAAGATAGGTTTAGGGTGCGTTGTGCTTTTTCGGATCAGCCACTGATTAGGGCGCTTGTTCCAATCTAGCTTATCAAATTCTTATGTAAATATTGGTGTAAATAGTTAAATAGGTTATGACATTTTGAAATTAACTTTTTCCTACTCTTTGGACAGCACTTTGGGAACAATACACAGTAACATGATGCCCCTGTACACAGTCAGATCCTGTCTATCGTACCTTTACTAAGACGTCCTGCATCCAGTCGGCCTGAAAAGTTGCGGTTTTCCAGATATTGTAAAATAGTTGATGCAACATTTGCTCAGTATTCTGAGTATTTCTGCTGATATGCAATAGTCATCGGGAGCGTTTTTTCGGATCTCATGCTTCGGATGTTCAATCTTCTGCCGTGATGGGGCTTGAAGATGACGCGAGTAATATGTAGTAGTTTCTCGAAGTGCTCGAACAAACATTTCTCGGGTACTTATTCAAAAGGACGTATATGATTTTGTAAACAAAAATTCAAACGTGGATTTGTCCAATCTGATGGCACTCCCACGCAAACCAACACCACCAACAGTTAGCCGAATGCTTTCCCTGCCTGTCTGTGGTGATGATTTGCGTGGGAGTATTATAAGATTGGACAAATCCACGTTTGAATCTTTGTTTACAAAATCACATACGTCCTTTTGAATAAGTACCCGAGATTTCAACTTATCAGATCGGCGAGTAACGGAATTCAGTTAAGCTATCAGTACACTGTTTGTTATAATGACAAATATTTGTCAAGTCAGCCTGATATTCATGTCAATTTCTAATCGGTTTGATAGATGTCCGGATCAACTTGACAAATATTTGTCATTATGACAAACAGTGGACTGCGGGCTTAAGAATAATTATCACTCAAATATTTACCTATTTCTGCTTAATAACATGCAATCCGGGCTAGGTTCTTTTGGATTGTGATTTAAATAATGAAAGAAGGTAATGCTTTATTTGAATGACCACATCCGGTCGGTATAACGCAAAGTGAGAAATCAATGCCTTCTTGCAATGGACATGTTTGCTCGGTATAAAGAAAAGAAAGGAGGTAGTTCCTACTATGAATTAATGCATCTGCCCGGTATAAAGCAAAGGGAAAAATTAATACCTACTTTCAATGGATGCGTCTACCCTAGAGATGGTCGGGTTTCACATTTTGCAAACCTGAACCCGACCCGTACCCGAGAATGTTTGCATTCGTAAACCCGTACACGACCCGAACCCGGCATTATTTCAATTATTTAAGACCGCACAAAAGTTTTGCCCGGAAAATTCAAACTAGATATTTTCTGATTCTTTTTAAATCCAAAGAAATGTAAGTCTAAACAACGAACTAGCCTCACAATTAACAAAACTGAATCAAATAATATTCAGTACTTCAGTACTTTATTTCTTAAACCCGTACCCGACCCGGGCCCGATTTTTTACTCTCACAAACCCGTTCCCGACCCGAACCCGATATGTTACTAATTTTTCATTTCGGGTTCGATTCGTGTTGCGGGTTTCAACACCTAAAACCTCACCATCTCTACTGCCCGGTATAAGGCGAAAGAAGTTGATAATGCTTCTTTAAAAAAACGCGGCTGCCTGATATATATCGAAGTAAGGGATATCGCCTTCTTTAAATGGATGCATCTGCCCGGTATGAGACGAAAGGAGTTGATAATGCCTTCTTTGAAAAAATGCGTCTGACCGGTATAAGGCGAAGGAAGGGGTAACACCTTTTTTAAATGGATGCATCTGCTCGGTATGAGGCGAAAGTAGTTGATAATGCTTTCTCTAAAAGAACACATCTGCGCGGCATGAGGCGAAGGGAGAGTTAACGCCTTCTTGAAATGGATGCATCTGCACGGTATGAGGCGAAAGAAGTTGATAATTCTTTCTTTAAGAGACCGCGTCTGCCCGGTATAAGGCGAAGGAAAGAGTAACGCCTTTTTTAAATGATTGCATTTGCCCAGCATAAGGCGAAGGGAGTTGATAATGCCTTCTTTAAAAGAACGCGTCTGCCCGGTATAAGGCGAATGCATGAGTAACGCCTTCTTTAAACGGATGCATCTGCCCGGTATGAGGCAAAAGGAGTTGATAATTTCTTCTTTAAGAGAACGCATCTGCCCGGTATTAGCCAAAGGAATGAGTGATGCCTTCTTTAAATGGTAGCGTCTGCCCGGTACAAAGCAAAGGGAGAATATAATGACATATTCAAATAAATACGTTTTCTCGCTAATAGACGAAAGGAAGAAATAAAGGATTATTCATAAAAACGTTCACGTGTTATACGTTGTCGTGTTATACGAATGCAAAAAAATGTAACTAGGTTTAGAAACCTCGCTGGTAATAATTGTGGAAATGCTGAATGAATGAAGGCTATTATCCTTAATATTCCGCGAAATAGTACATTCCGCCAAAAGTTATTCCGCGAAATGTTCAACCATAAAAGCGAATTCCGCGAAATAGTTTTAGAAATAGTTTTCTTCGGTGGAATGTTATACAATCTCCTACTCTAGTCCATCACGAGAGACTCACGTGACTTTGTGTGCTGAGCAATCCTCCAATCACCCTGTCGTTTTGGCACAGAGCTCTGTAAACGGCTCACCGTTTTGCTTTTGGACATCCCATGACTCACTTATAATCCATGTTGCAGGAGCTGATCATCCTAGTGTAGTCGCCCATGTATCTTTAGATGTCATCCTTTGGTTTAAATTGACTATGAGAAAGTTTTCGACCGTGTTAATCAAGAGAAAAGGTGATGTGATCTAGGACGAAAGGCAGTCCCTTTAAAAATCTTCGGCCTTATCAAGGCGTATGTACAGCATTGTCATGCAAAATGCTGCACAACTGCATCATGTCCCATATTGTAATAGACGTACGAATGGCCGAGAACCTAATCGCTCTCATGGGCTACTGTGGCAGGCTATCTTCATCATCTTCTTCAATGACTCTACATTCCAACTGGAACTTTGTCTGCTTTTCAACTAGTATTTTATTAGCATTTCCCCAGTTATTAATTGAAAGCTTTTCTATGCCCGCCATTGCATGAGTATGTAGCTTGTGTGGAAAGTACAAGGGTACACTACGCCCAGGGTGTCAAGAAAGTTTTCAAGGCTACTGGAGACCACCAGGCAGGCTATATAGCAGGCTATATGGATCACCTAAATGACTTTGAGTTGGCGGATACCGTTTTACTCCCTGCCTATCAATCTTCTGAATCTGAATACAAGTAACTTTTCCGAACGCTCCTCATCGGCGTCAACAAAACCAAATCGTTGGATGTAATCACGGCATCTTCCAGCTTTGCAGCAGCCGGGAAAACAGTGAAGTATGTGGAAAGAATATCATTAGGAATTGTTACCAAGGGCTAACATCAGCTGAGAAAAAAATGCAATACGAAAATTCAATATTTCTAATTCTAATTTTACCAAGATGGAATAAGAACATTTTATGCCTTTGACTGTCTACATCACAGAGATTTAACTGTAGTTCCATTTAGCCTATAAAAACTTCATTATAGCCGAGAAAATCACTGCTTGCAAATGCAGTGTGTCGATAACACTTTGAATCTTGGTCCATTGTGCGGACAAAGAAAGCATACCTTTTCGCTCATATCTCATGCCAACTTCTTTAGACTGTACTGTTGAAGGTAGTGGATAATCACGCTCTTAGCTTGATACCGTCATGTCTTGCATAGTTGCCTGTTAAATTAATCAGGATAAAGGTATCTGAATAGTTGAAAACGATGAATCGCGTACAATTCCTTATTTCGAATTGTTTTTGCAAATCCGTCGACCGATTTTTGTTTTGTTTTTGATGTCGGTCATTGTTCGGTTTATGAAAAACTTCCTAAAATATGCCATTCGAAATGTTTTCAATGATTCTGTTCAACTAGATTTCAAACACGCAAAAAATTGGGGTTTTGCCCAAAATCTCAAACATAATTGCAAACAGCTCCGAGTTTTCTATATGTGACACATGTGTGTGAACGAGTGTGTTCGAACTCCTAAACAGAACGGTAGGTCTTTAACGATTAGCCGGGCGACAGGCGGTAACGCTTCCATGAGTGCCATTAGACGCCAATTGCAGCGAGTGCTTTTTAATAGTACTTGGTCGCCACTTCAGTAGTATCAGGAAAGCTCTGTGGGGACCGTGGATGGACGACGACGACGATGGTCTGAGTCTGAGACTGTAACATCACCATGTACCTATATGGGGGGTTTCATTGCTGAAAATGGAACCGGAAATTGCTTATTCGTGAGTTGGTTCTGTGACATGTTGGTTCACAAGTTCATTCTTCTGTTTGTGGCATATTGTAATGACAAGATATTTATAATGGAGAGAAAACAGTCAATTCTCCATATATTTTTAAATTTTTGAATCATTGATCTGTTTGATAGTAATCCTTAATATGTTCGAAGGTAATGTCAAATATTCTCAATAGGGATTATTTTAACAAAAACAACTCAAGAATTAACGCTGTTTCTCGAAACAATAATACTGTACGGCTGTAGTTTTAGAGTCATATGTCGAATCGGGAATGCCAACTGATTTTACTACTTTTATTTAGTTTCACCATTTTCTCTTGAAACTCAAGACTTAAAATTTATGTTTGATAATTCATAGGAATACGTGGTCATGTTAGCTTCCTTATATAAAGTAAAAAGCTGTCCTCAAATGATTCATATAAATGTAAAAGGAACATATTTCTGCATTATTCGTTCAAGTTCTGGGAGACTAGGAGGATATTCGAAGTGGTTTGTTTGCGATCGAACTAAGATAAATGTTTCCTGGTCTTGCACCTATCGGTAGGTATGTGTACGGTGCTGTATGGTGCCGAAGAAAATCTCAAATCGACACAGCCAGAAGGGATGATGAGACAAGCGAGCTGTATTTTCCCGATTCCGTTCCATATTACAAGTACTTGTAAAAGCGAGGATAGGATTGCTAGTAACGTCGTTCGGTTTTGTGCGGTGGTGCTTGGTGCAAACTCAAATCCTACAGGTCAAACATGTTTGCAAGCAAGAGCTATGAAAAGTGCAGAGCAAAACAAACACTGACTATCCAGATTTTAGAACGCTGTTAGCATCGGTGCTTTCTGCGGAAAAGACGACTACTGTTTAAGGTGTTGATCCGAAGTTTACATGACTACGTGAGGACATTGCTCTGCCAGGGGTAAGATGTTTCTGGGAATCAGAACAGAATACACAAACTCTGGAATTTATGTTTGCTCCTATGTTGTAAAGATGTTAAATAATGGTTTCTTCACGAAACGTAGTCGTAAGATGTAACATAGGAGAAATTCATACCCTTGTGGAATATGCAAATAATGGTTGTAAAGATTGTACGTTCTTACAAAAACTAATAAATTAACCACCTATAGGGGACATTGCCTTTCTCGTTACTAACCACCTCTGTTGTTTGTTACACACCATTTTCGTTACAGCTTTTAAATGCATTAATCAATCCTGAATGCAATATCATGTGATAGGACAAGCTTTCCCGTCGGTTGAGAATTCGGAATTTGATTAAAAATCGCAAGGATCGCTCTACGTAACTTCGGAAGTAGCACGCTGTTTATCTTTGAAGTTGGATGGAATGAACTAAAAAAATGCAAATACAATTGTAATCATTTTACCAAATTGACATTGCTGAAAATCGAACCATTCCTCGAGCACGACGACACGCCACATCGTCTATGACGCCAAATGTCCAGAAATTGTCTGATCCCAAATCCTAAGCCCTGTCCAACTTCAAATATTGTAAACTAACCCCGAGTCAAAACGAGTACGTTGGCTTCTACCCCTCTCTTACTACCTAGGCAGTCGTAGCTATAACACCACTTGTCGCACTAGTGCTTTATATGCCAAATGGCCAATCAAATCACCGCAAACCAAGTTCATATCGATAAAGCATATTCATATGATTCGATAACACCTTTGATCTCCTCCAAAACAAGCCAAGCATAAATTGTAAAAAAAAATTGATTTTGCTTAATTTTTGATGTCCTTTGCACCAGTTGTCGCACCAGGGGTCCCAATTTGGCCAATCCCATAAGAAAGCAATGGGATTTGCCAAATGAGGAATAATAAGATTAAGAATAGTGCCACAACTAGTGCATGCGTTCCTATTATGGATTAATTTATTCTTTATTAACTATGGATTAATTAATTTTAAGGATTATAACAAATTTTATTGTGGTTTTCACAGCTGACGACGATTGGTACACCCACCCTATAGGGAAACTGTTCCGTTTTCCATCTTACTGAACATATTTTCATCTCATCGCAAAACAAAGAACCCTATCCGGGTCGTAGCTGGTGTGAGGCAAGGATGTATTCTATCACCGTTACTGTTCCTCATCGTAATCGATGAGATTCTGGTAGATGCGATTGACCG
Organism: Armigeres subalbatus; assembly: GCF_024139115.2. Taxonomy (NCBI): domain Eukaryota; kingdom Metazoa; phylum Arthropoda; class Insecta; order Diptera; family Culicidae; genus Armigeres; species Armigeres subalbatus. Next base: position 171,066,397 of record NC_085140.1, read on the forward strand.
TGAACCAAACCGCGGGCTGTTATGGCAGCCTATAACCATGGAGCACTTAAACGACTCCGAATTGGCTGATGACGTTGCACTCCTTACGCAACGGCCCTCTGATATGCAGAGTAAGCTCAACGACCTTGCCGAGCGCTCCTCCTCGGCAGGTTTAGTCATCAATGTCAACAAAACCAAATCGTTGGATGTAAACACGGTGACTCCTTCCAGTTTCACAGTAGCCGGGCAATCAGTGGAGAATGTTGAAAGCATCCAATATCTTGGTAGCCAAATGGCGTCAGACGGCGCTACCAAGATCGACATAGGCGCACGGATCAAGAAAGCAAGGGCTGCCTTTGCGAGTTTAAGAAATATCTGGAAAAACAGGCAGATAAGTGAACGCATCAAAATACGAATTTTCAACTCTAACGTGAAATCTGTGCTGTTATACGCTAGCGAAACATGGTGTGTATCAGTGGAGAACACTCAACGGCTGCAGGTGTTCATTAACAGATGCCTGCGGTATATAATTCGGACCTGGTGGCCTCACAACTGGATCTCAAACAACGAGCTCCATCGTCGTTGTCACCAGAGGCCGATAGCAACAGAAATTCGGGATCGGAAGTGGGGCTGGGTCGGCCACACTCTACGTAGGGGCGGAAACGAAATCTGTAAACAAGCAAAACAAGCATTAGACTGGAACCCAGCGGGATATCGCAGCAGAGGCAGACCCAGAGGCTCATGGCGGCGAAGCCTCAACAAAGAAATAAAAGAAGTCGACCGAAATCTAACCTGGCAACAGGTTAAAGCGATAGCCGGGCAACGCTCAGGATGGAGATCTTTCAAGTCGGTCCTTTGCACCACCGGAGGTGTACAGGATCCTTAAGTAAAGGAAAACAAAGAAATACAGCACCAATCTCGTCGCTTCTTTTTGCTAACACGCGTGCTCACTGGTGAAAAAAATCACAAAAATAAGAAACAAACCGAATTCCTTTTCATTGCTTTGTTTTTGATGGGATGGAAATGTGAGCTACATATGGGATGGCCGAACCGTTTCCCTATGATAAAATGATATTGATTGTATATATCACAAAGAACCATGGGTCCTAAAGTGTTATACATGCCTGAGCCTACCAAATAAACGTAAAAACATTCATTCTTCTAAAAGATTGGAGTTTAACCGCATGAAATGTCATGCATCTGTAAGGTGGAGGTGGGTCTTACGATAAACAATTCAATTGTAGCATTCCGTCCGCAGCATTCAAAAGAGCATAATATTGCAAAATGTAAAGTTTCTTCTGCACATACAGACTTCCAAACGATGTCCACTTACTTCGATTTTCCTTCAGAGTGGAACGCAAAGTATAAATTGTTGGGACATCGAAAAAAAATGACAAGGGTCAGAGCTTCCGCCTCAATGGAGCCATATGGCACTTGTTCGAACATTATGCACACGGCATTCAGTTGCGTGTGGATGTGATCATAATTATGGTGAAATACACAGTGCATGAAACACTACCCGGAAGTTATTTCGCCCATGTTTTCACTGTTTTTCGTATATCAGGTTACGTTTTATACGGGACTCAAGGGATTTCTTTATCGTATCAGCTAATATAAAGGATTATTTCTACAGAATGGGGTGGGAAGAAAATTGAAAAGACAGGTAAGAACAATGTATTTTGCCTTTTTCTCAAACTTAATGTTCCGACAAGCTGAATTAGGGTAAGACGGTATAATATGCCCCCCCCCCTCTAAGGCAACTCCTTGATAACTTTTTACTTTTCAACGCAATTTATGCAAACTTTGTGTTATTTGGTAGTCCAGGAAATCGCAAATGCATTGCCCGTGAGTAGTCTTTTAAAAATATTACAGATAACACGTAATAAAGCTTTTTTGAAAAGTCGTGAAAAAATGGATTTCAAAAAGTGCCTGGTGTCCACCTTAACCAAAGACATTTCATAGCCCTTCATTAGTATTTTATCAATCCCATAATAAAAATGTTACAAATCCTTATGTGCTTGTTATTAAAACAACAACATAAGCTCATTTAAGCATGTTTGAATTACATTTCAATAGTTTTCATATAATTTGGAAGCAACTGCTGCAAGCATGCCGCGCTTGTTGGTAAGGGCATTTCATCCTGCCCTACACTGGGGCGTTTTGGCCAACGAAACATATTTTTGAAAAACGTTACATTTTTTAAGTTGGAAGCAATTTCATATCATATTAACCACTGAGAAAAGTAATTTTGTTCCAGTGCAAGTTTTGCGGACAGTAAGCTAGCGTCGCTCCAGAATGTTGAGCGAACAAACCTTAAAAGTTACATGAAAACTGTAAATGTTTGTATTTTGCAACTATTTTCATTATGTAATACAAAAATACTTTCACATTCACATAGTATAATGGTTTTACATATATTTATTTTATCTTTTTATCTATATATATAAAAACCAATCTATGTATGTATGTTCGCTAACTACTTCTGAACCACTTGGCCGATTTCAACCAAATTTGGTACAGACATTCTCTATCCTCAGAGGAAGTTAACAAAGGGGTGGGATGGTCGTGTAGAAAAGGGGGAGGGGTGGTGGGAGGGTTTTGTTCAGAAAACGAACAATTCTGTGTAACTTTCAACTCCCAGGACCGATTTCAACCAAATTTTGTACACATATTCACTACGAGGAGGTAATCATATGGGAGGGATTTGGGAAAGGGGAGGGGTCTGGAGGGAGGGGTTTTGTTTAGAAAACGGACAATTCAAAGTAAATTATGAACCCCTGTACAGATTTCAACCAAATTTGGTACACACATTCTACATCATAAGGAAAAGATAACAAAGGGGGTGGGATGGTCATTGGGAAAAAGGGAAGGGTATAGGAGGAGGTGTTGTCTTTGGAAAACGAGCAACTCAGTGCAACTCCCAACCCCCAAGACCGATTTCAATCAAATTTTGTACACATATTCACTATGAGGAGCCGATCGTACGGGAGGGTAATTCAGACAAGGGGGAGGGGTCTGGAGGGAGGGGTATTGTTCAGAAAACGGGCGATTTATTGTAACTTCTGAACCCCTGAACCGATTTCAACCAAATTTGGTACACACATTCTCTATCCCTAGGAGAAGATAACAAAGAGGGTGAAATGGTCGTTGAGAAAAGAGGGAGGGTAAAGGGGAAGGGGTTGTCTTTAGAAAACGAGCAATTCAGTGTAACTCTCAACCCCCAGGACTAATTCCAACCAGATTAAATGATTAAATCATCCAACTCTATGATTAAAGATTATGATTAATGAATTATAATTTTTTGAAAATGATGACTGATAATGATTAATGATTAAATTCATTTTTGACAATAATTAACGATTATGAATAATGAAAAACCGTTGGATTATGATTAACGATTACCGATCGTGATTAAATGTTGACACACTATGTGTATGGTTAATGATTAACGATCGATATGATTAATGATTGATGATTATGAATGATCAAATTGCATAGTGATCCATAATCGAGTAACCTTTATTCCAAATTTTAAAAGGTATGATAATTATATGATAATGATTCAAGATTAATAAATAAAAGCAAGGTATGCAATGATCCAATGTTCCAGCATAACTTCTGTACCTTGCCCGATTTCAACCAAATTTGGAACAAACATTCTTTTTCTTAAGAAGGCGAAGATGACAGGGATCGATCAACTCAACACTTCATCGAAATCATGGTTTGCCCAGAGAAAAGCAATGATTAAAGTGTTTCCTTCTGGACGGTAAATGTGATCATTTCTTTAAAAATAGACGTTTTTCCGGAATAAGGCATCGGTGTATGTTTTTCCTTCTTTAGAAATAGACGTTTGCCCGGAATAAAGCGATTTTGGGTTTGATCCCATTTTCAAAATCAGTCAATGTTTTCAAATGTAATCTACCTTCTTTTAATCAAATGATGAAATATCAATAAGAAAACACAATTATCCTTTTGACCTATTCCAATTCCGATGGTGAAAAAAACTGCGAATTAAACTGGCAACTCCGAGCAAGGCCGGGTACATACAGCTAGTAGCCTATAAATATAGGTACCAACTGTTTTTGACCCTTAGTGAATTATAATTTTTTAGAAATCCAAGGGGGATGTTTTGGCCAGGTGGGCGCATTATACCATCTTACCCTATTTGAGAAAAAAAAACATCATTTTTGTGATTTTTTCATAACAAAATAAATTTGATATGAAGGGCGTTTTAACTTTTCGCTATTGTAAATGCTTTAACTGTGGGGTAAAAATATAAAATAATGTATCAATTGTATAAGAATGTAATAAGACTTATTTCTGCTGTATGAGACTAAACCAGATTTAAAAAATACTCTGTTTCAAAAGGTTGACCGTTAAACGATCGAAGGACAAAACTGCCCATGATCGCATATTTGTAACATTTGCATTTTGATTGATTTTGAAATCGTTTGTCAATCCTCCCCACACACACAATTATTTCCACATTACCAAAGATAAGGAAGATAGTAAAGCCTATTTTACTGTTGTGGAATGAGATGCAGCAAATTAAGCTTTCTGAACGATTCACGGGCTTTTTACAAAATGAACAAAAATGCGAGTGTTACAAATATGCGATCATGGGCAGAAAAGGTCGGAAGGACAATAGGTCGAAGATCAAAATGTCGAAGGACAAAACGTCGAAAGGACAAATGGTCGAAAGGTTAAAAGGTCAAAAGCACAAAAGGTCGAAATGACAAAGGGTTGAAAGGACAAAAGGTTGAAGGAAAAGAAGGTCGAAAAAATAACTGGACCGAAAGGTCGAAAGGGCAGAAGATCGAAGAGACAAAAGGTCGACAGAACAAATAGTCCAATAGACAGATATTGGTGGTTTCAATTCATTAACCATAGACTGTTCTTACGTGTTATGTCTCATATTTAATCGAACGCTATTCTCTAATACTCAAATTTCTATTTTTGCTTTAAATCACTATTTTGTTTTCTAAAATCGATCTGAACACATTTTAGGCAAAATTTTTAAATTCGGTATTTCGTCAATTTAATATTTTTGATTTTTGTTTTTCAAGTTAAGAATTTAGAAAATTAATTTCATCCACATTTATACAAGCCTTGATGTTTATATTACTGATCGACATCAAAAACTTTTTGAAATCTGAATAATTACAAAAAAAATAATCAAGGGTTAACTAGTTGCCATCATTAATTGATATAATAATAAGTATCCGTTCACAAATAACTCAACGCAAATTTGGGAAATTCCAGACCCCTCTCTACAGCGTAACGTAATTTGTGAACGGTTCCTAATAGTAAAACTAAATTTCTTATATTCGTTAATATTTATTTCAAAACCAATTTTACTCCCGGTTAAAAGTATTATCTTTTGAGCACATAAAAATAAAATTTTTAACACTAGAAGATGGTATGTTATGCAAAAATGATATATAAATTTTAATGAAAATAAGTGAAGAACTAGTTTCAGCAAACAAAATTTAAGTAATTAAAGTCTAGCGGCACTATGATGAAAATATTGATTTGACAATATGCCTTTAAAGAATACCCTATACTTGAACAAAGGGAAAGTGCTAGAATGAAATAATATCAGGTGAAATACCAACAAATATAAATATGCGCTACTCGAAAAAGCAGCATATGATTAAAAGAAGGAAAAATTCAACGATGACATATTATTAGATAAAACACAATCAAATATAAATATGCGAAACTCGAAGGAAAATCCTATGATTAACAGAAGGAAAAATTCAAAATTAAAATATTATAAGGTGAAACACAAAAAACATTAATGTGCAAAAGAGTGGTTGATTAATATTCGACGTTTTATTTAATTTTAATTTTAATTTGTTATTTGTAATTTCTATCTTCTGCTATTTCGAACTTTCGTACTTTCGACCTTTTGTCCTTCAATATTTTGACTTTCGACCTTCTGTCCTTTGACCTTTTGGCACAAATTTTTGATTCGATCTTTATCCCTTCGACTTTTAGTCCTTTCGACCTTTTGACCTTCGAACTTTTGTCCTACAACCATAACCCGGATAGTTAGAGAGTGTTAGCATTAGCATTGAGCAATTCGCACAAATTCGTAGGTGGTACAAGCCAAGACTTTTGTATGAGAGTAGCAACGCTTTCATTCGTTACCACAGATATTGATTTGGGACGAATCACTATCTCTTAAATGGAAATAATGCGCTCTCCAATAGTCGAGATCTGTTCTGCTCACGTCCTTGCGAATGCTGAGGAAGGGGAAGGATGGTTTGTTGGACACCTACTTAAGAAAAATGCAGAGAACTCTACGACCTCTCATAGGTGCCACGGGAGGTTTTGGAATTGTTAGTGTGGAAGGTTATAACAGTAGGAATTGTTTTGGTAGAACGTGAAACACATAAAGAACTAGGATAGAAATACAAAGTAGGAAAGGGACGAGTCTGGAATTGAACCCACGACCTCCTGCTTATAAGACAGAAGCGGTAACCAGTAGACCACCGAGCTCGGATAGTAAGAGAGTGTTGTTCGTTAAATGGCTTATGTGTCCGGCACTGGGGGTTCTCCCCCTATACTTAGTATACGAGAAAGGCTGGATTTTTTATTCTTCTGCTTCTTATTGGCATTACACCCCCACACTGGGACAGAGCCGCCTCGCAGCTTAGTGCTCATTAAGCACTTCCACAGCTATTAACTGCGAGGTTTCTAAGCCCGGTTACCATTTTTGCATTCGTATATCATGAGGCTAACACGATGATACTTTTATGCCCAGGGAAGTCGAGACAATTTCAAATCTGAAAATTGCCTTGGCCGGCACCGTGAATCGAACCCAGCCACCCTCAGCATGATCTTGCTTTGTAGCCGTGCGGTAAGACGCGCGGAGGGCCCACAAGCCCAGGATTCCCTATTCATATGGGACAAATATGCGATTGTGGGCAGCTTATATGTTCAACGGCACGGTAAATGGTGGTACCTTGTGGAATAAAATAGACTCCATCTCGCGGTCTTTAGCCTCTTACACAGCAACTACTCGTTGGACTGGCGGTGTATGCATCGGAGACAAAGTGCATGCTAGTGGGCGGAACCGAGCGCGACAGGGCCCACTTGGGAAGCAGTGTTTCGAGGTGGTCGATGAGTTCATCTACCTTGGATCCTTGCTAACGGCTGATAAAAATGTTAATCGTGAAATACGAAGGCGCATCACCTGTGGAAGGCGGGCCTACTACGGGCTCCAGATGAAACTGCGGTTAAAAAAGATTCACACCCGCACCAAATGTGTCATGTACAAAACACTCATAATGCCGGTAGTCCTCTACGGGCATGACATTTGGACAATGCTCGATGAGGACTTTCACTCAAGCACTCGGAGTATTCGAGAGACGGGAGCTTTGGACCATTTTTGGCGGTGTGCGAGAAGCCGGTGTGTAGTGGCGAAGGATGAACGACGAGCTCGCACAGCTCTACGGCGAGCCCAGCACCCAAAAGGTAGCTAAAGTTGGAAGAGTACGATGGGCAGAGCATGTTGCAAGAATGCTGGACAGCAACCCTGCAAAGATGGTTTTCACTTCAGACCCCAGGTGGAAGAATGCGTGGAGCGCAGTGGACGAGGTGGACTGACCAGATGCAGAACGACTTGCCGAGCGTGGGGCGAATTCGAGGATGGAGAGATGCGACCTCGAATCGTGTATTGTGGCGTCAAATTGTTGATTCAGTGTTATCTGTTTAGATGAAAGCTAAATAAATGGATATGTTCAACATCCCAGTTACCTATGTCTCGTGAAGGTGCAGGAATTTTTTTCATTAGATGTATCTTCCCGTAAGATGTAATCGAATGCCAAAAGAATCCTCGACGTAATGTAAAATGACGTTTCCAATTGTCACACCTTGTATCTGCTCCGGTTTCCGTGTTAAATGCTTATCGCGTGGAGTTGACTAATGTATACAGTGGTATATCGAGTGCACAGAAATTTTACAAGTAGCGCAAAAAACAGGGAACCATCGACATCAACTATTAACTACAACAGAGCCCCTCTAGAGCGGAGGTATTCTGCACATACTAGGTAAAATAAGGCCGACGAGTGTAGATAGTCACACCGCTCAGTGCCAGCCAGTTACGGCACCATTGTCATCGATATTGTGGGTCTTTCCACAATATATGTATGTACGTATAGACTCCGTTGCCGGAACGGAACGAATGGGTGAACAACGGCATCGGATGGCATGGTAGATTGCCTACGCAAAGTGTGGAGTGCAAATTCCGGAGGTCATTAGGGATTACGACGAGAGCTGGGCCACAGGGCCAGTGGAATGTGCCACAAGTTGAGGTTGGGCGGAAATGAACAGCATTCAGATGGCATCACCCGATATGCGCATGTTCCTACTATCGCCCATTCATATCTGCTCGTTCGCATGTAGGTCGTTTTCATTAAGCAGCGAGTCAGTGTCTTTATGAGTAATCAGTTTCGAGAGAATTTTGATATTGATTTTGCTGTTTGCATTGTATTTCTAGATTTGTACAAACGCATTTTTTTAATTACAATGATGAGATTTTCTGAAAAGTTAAAAATCTGCAGCGTTCTCGTAGAAGTGCGAAATGCGCAGCGTAATCACTCACTATGAAGGTGAAATTATGGTTATACTTAATTCCCCCATTTACAGATAAGGGGGCTTATGGGGGCATTATAATAAAGATGGTTTTCTTCTAAAGCTAAGTTGCCGATGGAGGTCCTTTTTAGCTTAGTTGGTTTAAAAGCACCAGTCTAGCGTACTGAGGGTCGTTGGATTGAGTCCCATCGAAGGAAAGTGGTTACCTCCAATACAAAATCTTCCACATAACGTAGGGTATTTGTTCCTATATCAATAACAATAAGGCAATGCGCATATGAAATGCATTGATTTCTCACCCAATAATCAAGAAACATGAGAATAATTATGCTCAGCCCACATAATTTTTAACTGAGAACAATTTGGCAACTTCAAAAATGAAATTATTATCACATTCTAGATGTATTTAACTAAAAAAACATCATCACCACCATGTACCTATTTCAATAACATTCAAAAACAGTTAATCCTATGCTTGTACCTATATCAATAATACTGTTTCCAACATAAAATACGCACACTATTACTTGTGTGTATACGTAACGATATGATTGCAGTGATGCCGAATTCTACAATGTTTTGTATTTGAGTTGCAATATAATTACAAAATTGCAGTTTTTTGATGTAGTTTTTCAATTTATCAGTTTAATTTTAAGTTTTCCGGATAAACTGATACGGTTGATCAAGGCGACGATGGATCGGGTGATGTGCGTAGTTCGAGTTTCAGGGGCATTCTCGAGTCCCTTCGAAACCCGTAGAGGGTTACGGCAAGGTGATGGTCTTTCGTGTCTGCTATTCAACATCGCTTTGGAGGGAGTAATACGAAGGGCAGGGATTGACACGAGTGGTACGATTTTCACGAAGTCCGTCCAGTTATTTGGTTTCGCCGACGACATTGATATCATGGCACGTAACTTTGAGAGGATGGAGGAAGCCTACATCAGACTGAAAAGCGAAGCTAAACGGATTGGACTAGTCATCAACACGTCGAAGACGAAGTACATGATAGGAAGAGGCTCAAGAGAGGTCAATGTGAGCCACCCACCACGAGTTTCTATCGGTGGTGACGAAATCGAGGTGGTTGAAGAATTCGTGTACTTGGGCTCACTGGTGACCGCCGATAACGATACCAGCAGAGAAATTCGGAGACGCATAGTGGCTGGAAATCGTACGTACTTTGGACTCCGCAAGACGCTCCGATCGAATAGAGTTCGCCGCCGTACCAAACTGACTATCTACAAAACGCTTATAAGACCGGTAGTTCTCTACGGACACGAGACCTGG